>NC_080744.1:54360286-55610286 GCF_020826845.1 Diceros bicornis minor | reverse complement strand
AATGGATTTTTTTTTCTTTTCTTTTTGCAACTTCATCAAGATATTACCAGTCCCAATTACCCCCTCCCCCACTCCCATCCCGTAAGAGCACCTGACCCTGGTGAATGAAAAAGAGACAAAAATAGTTAACAGGGTTTCTGCTTCATATTGTACTTGCAAGAAGCTTATCAAAGCAGTTATCTTAAATAGCAGTTTGCACATTTACTTTCATTCTAACTCAATTAAAGAGTATTTTTCTTAACAAATATTGATCATGGAAGTTAATTTCCCTTTGTACTTTACTTCCTGGCGTTAACAGTTAAGCACCTGTTATTGAGGGAAAGAGGTGGCCTTCCTTTTACTCTCCTTTCACACCAGGAAAAATAATTCCAAAAAATGTGATCTCTACCGTACACCAATCTACCATACGCCAATGATACAAAGGGTATCAGCTGCCTGATTACGATGATGATGGAAGTTTCATAGGCTACATTCACTGTTCACATTTTAGAAATAACCACACATACAGGGCACATGCAGTAAAGATTTGTTCAGGATGGGAAATTAAAACATGCTGATTAAAACTCCCTAAATGTATGACAGCCTCTACTCTGTATCTTCTCTGGAAATAATCATTTTGTGAGAAGACACATTTCTCACCTTTAGTAATTCATTGCCACAGTTGACTCCTCCCTCCCGCCTGGTCAGTCCTTTCTCATTGTCTGCGCGTGATGAGTTCATTAGAAAGAATAAAAATCCATTTTATCAGGCCAGCCTTCCACCTTTGTCGGTGCAGCTGCTCTTAATTTTACCACTTATTTATGATTCAGCTGTGAGGTGGAGTCGAAGCTTTGGCCTCTGGTTTGGTTTATTCCATGCTTTTGCTGTTCTATATTATTCTTTTTAATGAAGGCTTTAGTGGTTAGCAGTAGATGCAATTATTTTACGCTTTCAAAAGCAGTATGGGAGTAGAGAATAAAATCTCGAAGTTCAGTTGAGGCCCAGCCAATGATTTGGAGGGAAATCAGTGTTTAATCAGAGTTTCCCCTACCGCACATGAGAAAGAGACGTTCAGCGAGCCCTTGGCTCACACCTGGGCAAACCTGCCATCCTTTCAGTATTTTCACAGGCTCTGTGTGGGATTGGTCATTTCCTGATTGATTTTACAGCCATGTCATGACCCTGCAGTGCACAGATGCCAGTTCCTCACCACCCAGGCAGTACCCAGGAGGTTTCTGATGTGTTGCAATTTTGAAGCCACTTGAAGAACTTATCTGGATATTCAAAGTAGTGTGTTCAACCATCTGGCGACAGAGTGAATGGCAAAGTCTTGTTCAGTTTAGAGAGTGGAGAATAAGTGAGGGTGCAGTGACAGGGTATGAGAAAACAAACTAAAACATGGATGGAATTTACTGTTGACCCTTCCAATTTAATTTCACTTCCCCAAGGAGGCCTTGACAGGTGTATGGTTCAGATGCCTCCACCCATAGACCACCCCGTATTGGATACTCACTGGGTGTCAGGCACCTGTGCTAGGCATGGGGGGTACAGTGATGAGTGAGATATGGTCCTGTCCTTGAGGAACTGACAGTCAGATGAGAGGAGACATGTACTTTGACCTCCTGCCGTGGGACACTTGAGTAAGAATGGAGGCTACAGCAGCTCCCAGGTCAGAATAACTGACTCAGGGGTTCATGAAAACCTTCAGAAAGGAGCTGACAATTAAGCTGGGTTTTGCAGGACAAGGAGGCATTTCCAGGTACAGAAGGAAATGTGAAGAGAGAGCATTCAAGGCAGAGGGAAAAGAATATGCAAAGGCAAGAAGTGATTAAATGATCTAGAATATCTGGGATCTAGTGAGAAGTTGACTGTGGCTCAACTAGAGCAGAGCTGAATGTGAGTGGAAGAGGAGAGGGTGGGCCCAGGAGCACTTAGTGCACCCTTCCAGGGGACTTTCTTGCATTGCTAATTGGAAAGAGGGAGGCTTCAAAGCTAATAGCTCTAGTTCCAACACCCAACTCTTCCACTTGTCAGTGACATAGCGCAAGGTACTTAAAAGCAGAGAGCCTCAATTTTTTCATGTGTAAAATGGGTATTAGAATCCCAGCCTTGTAGATGTGTTGGAATGATCTAGTGAAATGACATATCTAAAGGACCTGCTGGTGTCCCCCAAATATGTCAGGTATCATTATCTGCCTTTGTGTCCTTATCGTGGGTCATAAATTCAAAAGGCCCGTGGCCTAGCAGGTAACAAAGATATCAAACGAGCCAAGTCGAAGGTGCTTAATGGCATCTGTTGCTCACCTCAGTTGAGAAAGAACATATGCCCCATCTGAAACAGGCCCCATCCAGAAAGGAAGCCCTGGACAGTCAGATCTTCCAATTTTCCAGGAGTAACTGGAAGTACAGATTTCTAAGTAAAATTTCCCAACTTTTCTATGTCGGCTACTAATCCAAATTTAAAACCCAGTGCAAGCAAAACAGTACATGTCTATGGGCCATACATGACCTGTGGGCTGCCAGTTTATGGCCTTTGATCTCTATCTTCTCTCTCCCGCCACATTACAGGCTCTTACAGGGCGAGGGCTGTGGTCGGTAATGATTCCTATCCGGGCTGGCTCATGGCGAATGCTTCCTGGTTGGAGGGCACTGACTTTAGCCACATACAGACGTCGGCACCAGGGGCGAGGAAAAGCCAACAAGTGAGGTGTTCAAAAGTGCAAAATTCAAAGGGTGACCCAGTGCCAGAGCACAAACCCAGGAATGAAAACTTTTAAAACTCAGCCCCAGCAAGAAGCTCCTGGGAGAGGAGCAGATCCTTGGGAAAAAAAAATGTGCAGTGTGTGAAGGGCAAAGTTTGGCAATCTATTAAACAGCAAGTTACAATAGGCGAGTGCGGAGATCACAGAGGCTGGGATTAATGTACACACATCTATACAGGGAACTTTGATGCTTTCAAATGCCTGCTCGCCATCTGAAAATCAGGCAGCAGGCATCGCCTACATATTTCACAGCAGTCTACCTGTCTGGGTGTTTGGGCTTGACAGCAGGAAGCTCTTTGAAATGAGGCTGAGGCATTTCAAACACTTTCTGCTTGAATATCCAGTTTGTATATTCTGCTGATGCCTTTTTTTTAATTTTATTTTTAACTAATTTTGGAATCGCCTAGGAACTTGGAAGTCTGCAAAAGAGCAAATTACAAGCTAAAATGCCTTTGATAATCTCAATTCAATTATCAAATTCAGACTCACGCTCACACGTAATCCCAGGTAACGAGGAAGGAAAGATATTCACCGATCAGAACTATTTTCAACAACAGTGCAGTAGAAAGTGCCAAATGTTTGAACCATTTGACTCCTGCCCAGATAATTTCATAATGGTTTAGGGAGGGATGTTTACCGCTTTCTATGAGTAATAAATAATTTAGAAGCCATTCATTAAAACCTTCTAAATTACAGACACTGCAGGCAAATTCCTTCTTTTAAGAAGGAAAGAATGACCTGAAAATTAGTCCCCTGTCTCTTGCCTTCTTCCCTTTGATTCTCTTTTTTCTTATTCTTCTTGCTAGCTAAGTGAGTAAAACACCAGTATTAGAAAGTTTACACCACCACGGTACAGTTAAAAATGAAGCTGGGCGGCGCTGTCCTGGTGAAATTGTGGGTGGAAATCTGAAGATCTTAAATTTTATTCTCAGATCCACAGATGTCTTGTTCATCCTTCCCTACTCATTTTTAAAAGGAGATGCCAACATCCTGGCTGTGAGAAGGATTGTAAGGATTTGCATAAGGGAGGTTCTGTGACTCAGGTTTTCAAAGCTGCCACACAGGAGGCAAAACATATTATCCTTGTCCGCATTGTGACCAAGGTGTGGTAGCTTGGCTATCTCTTCTGACACCACATTGCAAGGCCTTGATTGTGGGGTGTGGGAATCTTACACAAGACCTAGCGAAGCCAGAGAGGATTAGTTTTAATTTCATTCAAAAACTGTAAGTAGGAGAAAAGGTTGTCAGTACCCTAAGGCGATGCTTAGGAACAGGTAGAAGTAGATATGATAGGTTTGAGAACGACAGTAAGACCATGAATCTGAGTTGATCTCAAGCACTCCGAAGCCAAACTCGTTGAGCACAGATGGAATTTATTTTCACTTGGTTTGGTGGGGGGTCTTGGGAGCAAAGAGTACTAGTTCAGCCCATTGATATAATAGGTAGGTAACCAAACTGTGGCTTGAGCCAAAGTTCTCCCATTTCACAAATAGCCTGTATCAGCAAGAGAGAGAAAGGAATTAGAAATGTGCTGTGGATTCAAGGGTCTTCTCAATATAAAGTCATCCCTCTCCCTAACACAGACATTTCTGATTCCCACTGCTTTGTCTCCCATATTGAAATTGGGTGCCAACATTGCCATTCAAAGGGAATCTAGACCACACAGGGTGCTATCTTTTGTGGTAACAGTCTCTAGACTTGGCCTCCTTTCATTGAGGCAAGCCACCGCGAGGGCACGCCTCTGGTTCCAGGCACAGAAGCCCTCTCCAGCTACATGATCAACACATTTTTTAAGATGTCCTTTCTATGGTTTCTTAAATGACAAGGCATTTTAAGCACAATGTGATAAAGGGGCACAATCATAAAGTAATGTGGATGGAAAGGAAGGTATTTTATGTGAGCAGGAGTGTCAAAGCGGAGCTTTATCAATGAGTGGAATTTCCTGTAAGTAGAAAGATAAATGAATTAGTAACTCAGAGTAATTTTTTAAAAATACGTATCCAGATGAAAGCTTGGATAAGTTTGATCCCTTTTAGCCAGTGAAGTATGATCTCTAATTAGGTTTCCATGCAGACGGTGCAGGCTTGGAGTACATTTCTGAATCTAGTTGACCTTTTCAGCTGGAGAAGCCAAATGATTTCCATTCCATGCTCTTTAATTCTGGAGGAATTTCTAATTTGTTGCCAAAGATAAAAACTTACTCCAAACAGGAAAAAGTTTTAAATAGTCCAGAGTCTCATTGATAGAATATTAAAAATTGAGACCTGGGAGAACCCTAAGAGACCATTTTATTCAATCCCTTTATTTTTACTGATAATAAAACTGAGGACCAGAGAAAATCAAAGACTTGCTGAAGGTCACTCAGGGACTTAGGACCTAGGTCTAGAACCCACGTCTGCCTGCATGGCTGGTGTCTCATTTGCCTGCCAGGCTTTTTGGAGTCGTCCATATGGTGCTGAATCAAAGGTCCCTCACTGAATTCCAGCATCAGGCCTGCTTTAGGGAAAGTTCCATGGGCCAACACCTACCCTCTTGCTTTTCTTAATTTCTTTTGGAAATTCTCTATTCTCTCACCTTATTAATGTTAAAACAAAACGGGTTCTTTTATTGCCACAGGCAGCAGGAAAGTGAACTTCTTGATGGAGGAAAGTGTCTTCCCTAGTGAGAGCAAGTAAATTAGTTCTGAGGTACTCTCACTCACTGTAACTGTAATGAGAGAGACACCAGCCCTTCTTCATTAATGAGATGCCAATCACAAAGGGAGCAGCCTCAGAGAACCTTTGGGGAGGCGAGTGGCAGGGGGGAGAACGGTGATTGGCATTGTAGCGAGAAGGTATGAAGCAGAAAATAAAAGCCTCCAGAGGTGGGAAACACACGTGGATGATCTAGAATTGGAGGGGCAGGTCTGGTGGGAGCTTGCGATGCTCCTCAATGGGCAAGTCTGTAGTTTATGGGAAACATCTTTGAAATGGAGCAGAAGAATTGGGGAGCTACTGTCTGGCATATTACCCCACACACACTTCCTGAGGCAAGGCTGTGATCACACTAGGTGTGTCCCACATGGGGACCTATATGATTGGTGACAGTTGGGGTTGGTTAACGAATGGGCTCTCTTAGAGGGTTGGGAGCAGCATAGCTTGTCTCTCCTCTGCCTTAGAACTTCTCAAGAGTTTAACATACTGTGTAATCACCTAAACTTTGAAAAGGAAACTTTCTAAAAGAAAGTTAAGGAGAAGGACTTGATGCCAAGGGAGTCTCATCCTTGCATGAAATAATTTCTCTGGTAGGAGACACTGGACTTAAATTTGCTGAAGGACCAATTAACCCAGGGCAGTAGAAACATCTAACTCATATTTGTTCAACTCTCACTATCAAAAGAGTTTGATGGGGGGCCGGCCCCCTGGCTTAGCGGTTAAGTGTGCAAGCTCCACTACTGGTGGCCCAGGTTTGGATCCCGGGCGCACACCAACACGCCACTCGTCTGGCTATGCTGAGGCTGCATCCCACATACAGCAACTAGCAGGATGTGCAACTATGACATACAACTATCTACTGGGGCTTTGGGGAGAAAAAAGGGAAAAAAAGGAGGAGGATTGGCAATAGATGTTAGCTCAGGGCTGGTCTTCCTCAGCAAAAAGAAGAAGATTGGCATGGATGTTAGCTCAGGACTGATCTTCCTCACACACACACAAAAAGAGTTTGATGGGGCTGGCCCTGTGATCTACTAGTTAAGTTCAGTGTGCTCTGCTTCGGCGGCCCAGATTTGATTCCCGTGTGGACCTACACCACTCGTTGATGACCATGCTGTGGCGGTGACCCACATACAAACTAGAGGAAGATTGGCACAGATGTTAGCTCAGGGACAATCTTCCTCAGCAAAAAAAAAAAAAAAAAAAAAAAAGAGTTTGAGAGTAAGTCATGCCCCTGGCAAGATGGCGCCATCTTTCCCCATTACATGCCCAGAACAGCATTTACCACATTGTTGAGAAAGTTTTGGGAAAATATCTGTGCGTGTCTCCTAACTCAGTTTTCAACATCTGCAGCCTGCCTTTGCTTTGGTAGGTTGGTAAAATTCCATGTATTTTGGAAATGAATAGAACTTCCATTTGGAATTAAATGCCTTTTTTCCTCCAGTTGTTTTTTCCCTAAAAACATGTATTTTTTATGAATATGGGTCTATATGAAGGTTAAGAGACTTTCAGCACTCAAAACAACTTAATAAAATGTCTGAGCACACAATTAGGCATGCTTATGTCCTTCAAGAATCAGGTGGCGAAAGTTCTAATTGGCAAAGCAGCATCTTGAATGTCATTTTCTAAACCCATTAGACCATGTCTAACACAAAAAGAGGAGAAGCAACAGCAGTTACAAAATACCAATAGTGTCCCTCTTGGAGACACAATTTTAGGGTAACAATTAGATGGTGTTGAACTTGTAGATATTACAAAATGTAGTTACAAAGCCATAATCACGTCAGGCAAAATGGCCTTCATTAAGATCCTGTGTAGGCTCACCTGTTCATAGTAATGGGAGTAAATATGTGTGCTAGCAACCTGGAGACACTCCTTCGTTCTGTGTGTGTGTGTGTGGTGGTGGATGGGTGGGTGGGTGTGCGTGTGCATTTCATGCATTCTTTGAAGACATACAATAAGCCACAGGTGCAGTAACATGTCCTCCCTTTCTCTGAATCCTTGCTGATCTTTCTCCACAGATTGGGTAAAACCTAAGCTTGTCATTTGATAGAAAGAAAACACATCTGTCTTTAGTTATTCAAGCTGATACCATAACCTCCATGTCTGGCTGCTTTGGATTTACCACCATTAAAATTTAAATTAAGAAGCACTGGAATTTTTTAATAAATCCAGGTCAGAGAGCCTTCTGACTCTAGTTTGTCTGGAATCCCCTCGTTTGGTTTAGTCCTTTGGAAAATCTGATGAGCATCACCTAGGAATTCCATTCTTTGTTGAAGGCCAAAAGAAGGAATCACCACCACGGAAAATAAAGATTTATAAAGCCAACTGCGTTTTATTTTTGACGTATTGTTTCTGCTAGAAACCCGTTTTTCAAAAACTTGGTTGACAAAGCCTTATTTGTGTATTTTTTTCCCCTTAAGTTTTAGACACCTGGGTTCTTAAAGAAAAAATTCTTGCAGATGTTTTGGATTAATTTGTTTTCAGAAGTGCCCAAGAACTTGATTTCCAAGGACTGGATATTTTTTCTTTATTACCAACCACTGTGGTTTGCAAGGAGGGAGAAACTCCACTTGTGATTGGCTTGAATACATTAGAGTCACATCCTCCAGGTTTTTAGGAGTATTTGAATTTAAACAAAGCACACGTGTGACACCTGACTCTGATTTTTCAAAAAATAATTTTGTCAGTTTTGTCAGACCAAATGTCTCATACAGTGATTTGAATTTAATTAGAGGCCTGTGTAAATGGTTAAGGGAGAAGGACAGAAGTCTACCCAAAAAGTGGTTCGTAGGAAAATGAGAGAATTTTAGTTATAGCTACTCAAGCATGCTGTAGAATAGGTATTTCTCCAAACTGATAAATGAACCATTTTTGCAAAGAATGGAAGCAATATTCTAGGCAGGAGCTTGAAAGCAGAGAGACCTAGGATAGAATACTATTTTTAAAAAATATTGTGAGAGAGGGTTGCCCAGCACTTTCTTAACTAGTACTTCCAATGAACTGGCTCTGCCACACATTTACCATAAAATAATTGATGTTTGTAATGCTGACCCTAGGGTACTACAGGATCCCAAAGTGCCTTTTGAATCATCAAAGAATGAGTCATTGCGTTCTGGGTGGTTTTCTAGTTGAGTGTATTTTATTGTATACTAATCTCTCTGAAAGTTGTTAACACACCTATGACAGGTACAGAGGTTTGCGATCAAGAGCACGCAGCCACAACTCGTGAGGGGCAAGTTTCTTTGGTGTACAGGCTGCTTGCCACCCCCACATCCTCCATCCCGTTGCCTCAGAAGAGGCGATGCTGCCCAGGGAATCTGCAGAAACTGGTCTCTGTGAAGGTTTCCATTCAACTCCTCCCCCCCTCTCTTTCCTGCTCAGCTTGCTAGCTGGAGCCCGCGTGTAAACAGAATTCCATATTCCCAGCCCTCCCTGTGCCCAAAAGGAGAAGAGCTAGAAACTTGGGGCAGCATTAGTTAGGTTGAACCATATGAAAATTCTGATATATGACCACTTTCTGTCTACAAAAGCAGCCATTTCATATGACCGGTTTAAATGATTACAAATCTCAGGTGCCTGTGTGTGTCTGGGTTGTGTCTTGTGTGTAGATATGCATATATCATTTTATTACTCAGAAGACTCGAGTAACAAGAACACCGAAGCTCCACTAGACTGCATGATTTGCTGCCCCCCTGGTTTGTCAAGCAAATGATTTTTCCTTCTGTGCTTTTCTTTAGCCAGTCCGGGAATGGAATGTAGCGTGTCACAACACTGCTATGTATTAGGTGAAAATGGCCTTCCTATTTCTTAGTATGCTCTGTTTATATTTTAATGCTGTTTACAGATGGAATATTCTATCAATATTCATATGGTGTCTGTACAAAGGAAAGGCTCCAAACAGCTCTTTATTAACAAGCTCCCTCAAGTAAGGGTAACTGTAGGAGAGAGGGCTTTAATCCATCCTCGTGAAGTTCTTGCACAAAAACTGCAAGACTCTCTTTACACATAATGTTGGAGTGACCTGGGATTTACCAGCTAAACTCACAGCTAAAAGTGTCAGCTAATGAATTATTCCAAGTAGATTAACAGACCTAGGGAATCCTGTTTCAGTCCCACACCACTGCTGCCTTCATTAGCAAATATTCTTCATGTAGGAGACAGATCAACTGGATGCCCAGAGAATGTTCAGCCCTCATTCAGCCCCTCCACAGTTCCCCCACTCCAACAAATTTTGAATTTTATTTTAACACCAGTGATCAATAAATATTTATTAGAGCATTTTATTCTTCCAAAGGAAGGCTCGGAACATTAGAAAAATTAAAAAAAAAAAAAAAAAGCTCAGAATTTGTAATGAAATAAATTGAAACAGTTTTTAAAAACACAATCTTTTTGTGCTTCAAATTGAAAACTATTAAAACAGTCCAAGGTTGTACATTAAAACATTTTAATTACTGAGTTATTGAGTGACTAACAAGTCCAAAATACTATCAGACTGACCTTCGTACCAAAGAAATTAAAGTAAAAATAACAAATTATTTGGTATCTCCTTGAAGGGAGGAAATTAGATATCGAATGGTAATTTTTTTCTCTTATCTTTGTATCAGAGATGATGAAATATCCCTTTCTGTTCAGCCAGATTGGGCTTAACTGGCCAGATGATATTCGGGAAAAGAGTAGGTAGAAGGAAGAATGAAATCCACAGCCCTGGGATCCACAGGGCACCATTTGGCACACACATCTTTGAGGCCTACCCAGAAGTGGTTAATCAAAGGAGGGCCAATGTCAGATTATAGTAGAGGCAGATTTCTCTATGTTTATGGGCAAATCTGAGACGGCCAGTCTTTCAGGTCTGGAGCTGCGGTTGCACGCAAAATGTGATCCTAAAAATGAAACGCCAGTATTTAATCCTTCCAGCTACTCAACTTCCTCATTATTCCCTTGTGGGAATTGTGGTTGCTACTGACTCAAACCTGCCCCCCCTCCCCTCTGTTTGAAGATGTATTAATTGCTAGTAGTGGCCCCAACGTTCACCTCAGCCTGGATTCCAGTTGAGGGTCCTACAATGAGAATTCGATTAGTCTCAAGATAAAATCCAGCAACAAGAACATTTAAGTCTTGAAATGCACAGCGCTGTGTGTATATGTGTGATGTGAAGTTCACCCTCAAACATAGCCTGCGCTGGCCTCTATGGGTCGGGCCTCTCAGTGTATTCTCTCGGGCCCTCCTCCGGGAATATTTCTTAGCAGAGCACATTTTTGTTACATGAGGCCATAGCTACATGTGGCCACTGAATCAACCATTTTGACGTCAGTTAGTTCTTTCCAGTTGTGCTAATGACTGTTCAGTGAGCATTTGATTGGATTAGGATACGTTGATGTAGTTCAACTGAATCAAGGTGTAGAAGGGAGAAAAAAAATGTACTGGATTATAAATCTAAAGAATGGTTCCAGCCTCAGCTCAGCTACTAACTTGCTATGTGACATTCAAATCTCTGGACCTCTCCGAACCTCAGTTTCTTTGTCTGTAAAATGATAATCTGTCTTGTCTCTCTTATCAATCTTTCGGGTTTTTATGAAGATTAAATGAGTTGGTAGATGTGAAAGCTCTTTAATCCGTTTGAATTATCAGTCTGGATTTTATAGAGTTAGTTGGCATCATGCTACGGGAGATAATTTGAGGATGGCTTTGCAGGGAACTTCTGTGCCAATCAGAAATTATTCTTTTTTCATGCACCAATGGCAGTAAGAAAATGAGGGAATCAGTTAGACCCACTTGATCACTGCTTTAAAGATGAGCGAAAAGTAGTTGAGACAGTCACAGCAAATTCTTTGCATTAGCTATTACTAAAGAAATGGAAAAGAACATTCCCACTCCCCAATTGTATTTGAAAACAGAAAAGTCTAAAGTGTTAGAACAAGTCGTGATGAATGGACAGGATGTCCTGGAATGACACTCTAGGTGTAAATAAACCACTGGAACTGATGGCATCCACCCAAGAGTTTTGAAGGAACTCAAGGGTGAAATTGTGGAACTGTTGGCCAAAATGTGTAACTTGTTACAAATGGGTACTGTGCTCCAGACCTGGCAAATTGCCACTGCGACTCTGAAAGAAGAGAAGTACAAATAGGTGAGTCTCGCTTTTATGCCTGGCAAGCTGGTAGAGACTATCTGAGGGCCTAGTGTCACTGAATACGTGCTTATCGTTGTACAAAGCATTTATTGAGTATTCATCATGCCCCAGGCACTGTGCTAGATGATAGAGGGGAGCAGGTGGAAGTGTCTAGGAGGCAGTTCGGAAAGGGGGTCTGAAAACTCCAGTGCTGCAAATATAGATTTGGGGAGTCATTGGCATATAGGTCAGAGAAATAGCTTTCATCTGGAGTGCTAACTTCTATCAATTGGTAGAGCCTGCCTGGAGCATTGTGTGCACTAGGACTAGACTGCTTTGAAAAGAGAGCTGAAATCTGCTAGTAGTGTCTGCCCTGGGCAGTACTGTGCTCTGTATTTGCCATCTCCATATAGGTGAATATTTGAATTCTGAAGGTGGCTGCAATAACCCAGGGGAAATGTCAAAAGGGAGAAGAGAAGAAGTTGGAAGGTGGACTCGAAGACAAAGCAAGCAGTAAAGGAGTGAGTGAAGGCAAAAGAAACCAGCAAAGGAGGCTGAAATGGATCATCATTTATTCATCTGTTCATTTATTCAACAAATAAATATCGAGCGCTTTGTGTGCGAGGCACTATTTTACATGCCGGAGCCACATCCGGGGAGCAGACAATGCTTTCTCTTTGGGGCTTGTTCCAAAGTAAACAAGAAAAACATCAGATCATAATAAACCCTGAGAATAAGAAGAGGGTGATGTGGTGGAGAGGGATTGGATTGGCACTTTAGCAAAACTGGTCAGCTCTGGGAGGAGCTGAGACTTGAATGACAGGACTCAGCCAGCTAGGTGAAACACTGGCTGAAGAGCATTGCAGGCAAAAGAAACAGCTAGTGCAAAGGCCCTGAGGCAGACGAGAAAACAGAAAAATATTCTTCCCAGAAGTTGATCTGTGTAAGGTGGCAGCTTGAGGGGAAGACAGGGCTGAGGAGGAGGTTTCCTGATGCTGCTTATAGTTGGTTGGCTGGCTGCTTAGGAAGACTTAATAATGTTCGTAGACTGAGGAAAAGGAGAAAGTGGAAAGGGAAAGATTGTACAGGAGAGAGAAAAGATGATAGATGGTGCTGAGAAGGACATTTATCTTAGACAAGGAGCATAGCTGGTAAGAGCAGGGACAGATATAAAGAGTTTAGAACAGCATTCCCAATGATTTTTAAATTTGTGAACTCATTTCTTAGTAATGTATATTATTTGGAAAAATTTTTAATCATCTGATCATTTTGCATGCAATGCAAAATGAAGTGATTTAATATTTTAAAATATATGTGTCATTTTATTTTATTTTTTATTTTTTTTTAAAGATTTATTTATTTATTTTCCCCCCAAAGCCCCAGTAGATTGTTGTATGTCACAGCTGCACATCCTTCCACTTGCTGTATGTGGGACGCGGCCTCAGCATGGCCGGAGAAGCGGTGCGGCGGTGCGCGCCCGGGATCCAAACCCAGGCCGCCAGCAGCGGAGCGCGAGCACTTAACCGCTAAGCCACGGGGCCGGCCCTATATATGTCATTTTAGATCAGTATATATTAAAGATCTTATTACAAAATTAATTGAATACAATATTTATTAATATTCATGGATTATAATAATAAATTCTGAATGACTTCCATCTAACAAGTGATGCACATGATTTAATTTACTTTAATTATGTAAGAAATGATAATTTATAAAACATACATTAAAATGGCATCTAATAGTGTGCTTAGTTTGGAAACCAAATAAATATTAAACTAGTGGCTTGAAATTTAACTGTGGATCATAGCATCAAAAATAGACAAAAACAGACAGAATCTGCTTTCATAAGTAATGTTAGAAATCTTTGCATTTTGGGTCAAAAAAATATCTTCTGGTTTCTTTTTATTCTTTGTTTCTTTTATTTCTAAATAGTGAAATAAAAAAGAAGATTTCTGGCCACTATTTATAAACACTTCTATACAAATAATTAAAAGCCAAATTGTGGGGCCAGCCTTGTGGCCAAGTGGTTCAAGTTCTACACACTCCACTTCGGTGGCCTGGGTTCGTGGTTCAGTTCCCAGGCACAGACCTACACCACTCGTCACCCATGCTATGGAGGCGTCCCACATACAAAATAGAGGAAGATTGGCACAGATGTTAGCTCAGGGTGAATCTTCCTCAGCAAAGAAAAAAAAAAAGAAAGCCAAATTGGATGTAAGCAACACCTAATTTTCTATTATTAACATTGGTTTTCAAAATTATGGAGAGATCTCAGTGGGTTATGGGAGAGGTCAATCAATTGACTGTAATTCTGAAACGGGTGAAGAACGTCTTGAAGTATGTCTGCAGAATTACTATCATTTGCACGCTCTTCATAAACTTCAAATTTTTACTTCAGAATTCTTCTGCTATTATTCTGGTGCCTGATCCCAAACTCTTCCCTTTTAAAAAGAAAACATATTTAAGTAATCATTCTATTTATTTGGTTATTTAAGTAGAAATTAAAATATATGCCATTATCACCTGTAATAACATGAACACTTCTAGAACTTTTGTGTGAAACTCTGGGTTTCCCTCAAGTTGGGAATTGTTCCTTAGGAGGAGAAGTAGAGACACTGAGGGGTCATAGGCTCCAGGAGGGCAGAGACTTCATTTGTTCGCTGTGGCACCTAGGACAGTGCCTGGCACAGGTGGGCATGGATCAGATGTTTGCTGAATAAATGAATGAGCAGATAAATGAATGCATGGTGATGTAGAAGGCCAAATCCTCTGTGACAATGTGGAATGGGGTAGAGGAGAGACTTGAGGAGAAGGAAGGAACAAGAAAGGGAACTAACAGGGGATGGGTTAGCAAACACCTTTATAGATGAAAAGGCAAAGAGTTTCCATAAAGGGCACAGTGTCCATAAAGGACAATCATTCATCTCCACACTATTTCTTGACCGATTACCATCTTTTTGGGCTTGTGAAAGATGCTGTAAGTTCAGAGATGAAAAAGACTCAGCCCTTGCCTTCAAAAAGCTCACAGAGTTTGTGGGGCTAATTTAGACAAATATCTATTCTAGACTGCATACACACTATACAGTTCCACAGCCATTAGAGAAGAGACAGAGGGATCCAACAAAAACAATGCTAGCCACAAGAATCAGGAGAGTGGGATACTCATTCCAGCTTCAGCATCAACCAGAAAGTCATTTGACCTCTCTGAATTCCAGACTCCTCATCTACATTAGAAGGGGTCAGGACTGGATCTCCTCTAAAGCTCCTGTCCAGTAAACCTCTGACAACCTATGGGCTTTGGCAATTCAGAGTAGGGGAATGCCTGTGTGGACAGAGGTATTATGGAAATGTATCCTCAAGGACGTGAAAGTTGAGTTGGTCTTGAAGAATGAGGGAGGGATGTAGAAGTTGGAGGCCAAGCATTTCAGGCAGAACGACCAGCAATGAACTAAGTTATGAGCGTAAAATTGTACAACAAATTTTCCGATGGCCATTTATGAATTAGTTATGAGAAGTATAAACAAGGAAGATCACGTGATATGATAGATTCCACGCTAAAGGTGGAATTAGCATGATTCTCTTTGTTGTAATGTTTTGTTGCTTACGTATAAGAAACAAAGGGTTAAAATGGTCTAACTGGAGTAGTACCAACTTTGGAAACCCCATATATTGATGGTAAGAGTAGGCTTACAGAAGGGCTAAGTGAGAGAATGCACAGTGAAATCTCCATGTTAGTGAATGATGATGATGTTAATAGAAGATGACAGGAAAATGCTACAAATTCTTATAAGGTAGAAAAACAGCAGATGATTTTTAAAATGAACAAATGTGAAAATAGCCCATACTATATTTCTAATGTGGATTTCCACCTAAACAGGGGATGCCATTGGGACCCAAAAGACTGACACAATATAGGCAGCATCCAGAACTCTATTGAAATGAAGCAACCGCTGGAAACATCAACCTACACTTGTACAAACCCATTGAGAGGAGGATGGGTTGGGGAGAAGGGGAGTGAGTGAATAGCCACTGACCAGTGGTCCAGTTCTAGCAAATTACTTAACCTTGGTCTCTTCA
This sequence comes from Diceros bicornis minor, assembly GCF_020826845.1. Lineage (NCBI taxonomy): Eukaryota > Metazoa > Chordata > Mammalia > Perissodactyla > Rhinocerotidae > Diceros > Diceros bicornis. The sequence continues at coordinate 55,594,663 of NC_080744.1, read as the reverse complement.
CCTGTCCAACGGGAATAACAGTATCTGCTGCCTGAGTATCACGACGCTGTTACAAGGATCAAATGAGATCATGGGAATGATGTTGTTTTATTTTATTTTTATTTATTTATTTATTTTTTTGGTGAGGAAGATCAGCCCTGAGCTAACATCCATGCTAATCCTCCTCTTTTTCCTGAGGAAGACTGGCTCTGAGCTAACATCTATTGCCAATCCTCCTCCTTTTGTTCCCCCAAAGCCCCAGTAGATAGTTGTATGTCATAGTTGCACATCCTTCTAGTTGCTGTATGTGGGACGCGGCCTCAGCATGGCCGGAGAAGCGGCGTGTCAGTGCGTGCCCGGGATCCGAACCCCAGGCCGCCAGTAGCGGAGCGCGCACACTTAACCACTAAGCCACGGGGCCGGCCCCTGAAGTTGTTTTAAAAAGAATCAAGTGCTGTAATTGCTGGAATGAGGCAACAAAAATTTGTGCATTTGAGATATCTGTCTAGTACATGAACAGCTTGTGCAAACACTTAAAATAATTCCTTGTATTTGCAGAATGCTTTAGAATTTATCAAGTTCCAAAAAAATATAAAGGGACCTAGTATGGCTTTAAATTCAGAAAACCTGCGTTTGGATTCTCATCTTGTCATTTACTAATGTGATTTGGCATAGAGCTCTTTAAAGTATCTAGGCTTAACTTCTTCATTTTGAAAATAGAGCTAGTGATACCTACCCTGCAGGGTGGTCATGAGATTTAAATACAATAATGGATGAAGGGTGGCGAGGTCAGCGCCTGCCCGCACAGACCCTCAGTGCATGGTGACTGTCTTTATTTTCACACTCCACGAGGATTCACGTTCCCAGGGCTGAGACGGTGTCGGCTGGTATTCCCAGGGGCCAGCGTAGTTCCTGAGATGGAATGGGTGTTCAATAGGTATTTGTTGAATGGAAGGATGCACGAAGAAACAGATGGGTGAACGAAACTCTGGAATAGAGATGAAAGAAGGTAGCATCTGCTTTCCTAAGTAAGAAAACCAAGACTCAGAGAGTTGAAACAACCCTCCCATGTTAGTGTCAGCACTGAAAACTGCAAGCAGGACTTACTTCTCGAGCCCCTTTTCCAAGCCATCACGTGCTGCCCTCTGTTGTGAATCTCTAGTCTTCGGTGAGATCACAGGCTATGGTTTTCTGAGCTGTTATGGTCCTATCTTTTAGAAAAGCAGAAGCAATACTATTTGCCTCTGCTTTTTTTCTGGTTTTTTTTTTTTTTTAATCAGGGCTCCTGGAGTAAAAAATTTGAGTCAACTTTTAAATCTTTTTTCTTAAAAAGGGGCCAAAAGGAAAAGAAAAGAAAAAACAGAAGCAAAATCTCAAATCTCTCTGGTTTTGACAGTCCTGGGTTGGCTGGCCCTAGCCCGAGAAAATAATCTTCCCTGAAAGGTACATTTTGTTTCTCTCTCGCGCAGACGGAAATGGAAATGGGTGTTCGGGAGGCTGATTCATCCGATGGCCCTTGCACCAGGCCTGGGACCAGCCCTTTTCATTATTTGCTCTGTTCTTCTTTCGTTTACAAGGTCAGAGTCGATGTTTTGGTTGTTTTCCCAGCAGTGCTCTACTGACCGACTTCGCTCTAATCCCTTGATGTCACTTAAATAAACTCGAGGCGGGTAGGGGTGGGGGGGCCATCTGAGAACTCCAATGATTTCCTGCCGCTGTTGTTCTCTGCGGCAAATTAATTTGATGCTGTTATGTAAGTGTAATCATCCTCTCTAATCACATCACAGGATTGGGAACTGCCAGAAATAACAGAAGGGAACATTCGAGGTATCAAAGGGGAGCCGCTAAAATAGATTGTTTATTTAGGTACCAAATTGAAACGCTGTTATTGGGAGATGGAAAACCACCCTCGCCACACTTGCCTTTCACACGTCCCTGCGTTTTACATACTGTATTTGTCAGTGCGCGTCATCCAGAAGTAAAAGGAGAAATGAAATCAGAGCTTTCAGTTGTGCCATCCAGGAAGGAAGGGAGGGGAGACGGAGGGGTCTGAGCGGCAGTGGGTTTTTGTTGATGCCTGAAGTTTTGTTTGTGTTTATGCTGTTCTAAGAGGTTTCCCTCTTTGCATGATGTTCTTTTTTTATGCCTGCTTCCCTCTCTTCCTCATTCTCCCCTAACCTGCCCCATTGCCCTCTCTCTCCCCAGTTATTTTAGCAAGTTAAAGAAACCCAAACCTAACTCAGGTGACTTCTCAATTCCTTGTCCACACCACCACCACCCCAACTCAACTGATGGGTCACAGGAGATAGGCTAAATGTTTACAGCTTCCTGATCTTCTAACACACGTTGTCAGTTCTTTCCTCTCCCCAAACTCTTGTCCTGCTCCTACCTGGACATAGAGCCCCAGACATGAGAAATAGAGTCCCATCCTTATCTCAGAATGGGTGTCACAAATGGTCTATGGGACAGCAGAAGAGTGGCTTAGAGTCCCATTTCTGAACCTCACCTCTGCTCCTCTCCCTGGGCAGATTGTCATTTCTGAGCCTCAGTTTCCTCACCTGTAAGAGGGGATAGCAACGCCCAGCTCAGCCTGTTGCTGCAAGGATTCAGGAAGCTAACACCTGTGAGAACCAGGCACGTAGTGGTCAAGACTGCGGGCCCCGGAGTTGGAATCTGCAGCCAGACATGGAGACTTGGGGCCCAGCACTACCAGTCACCCACCCAGTGACCTTGGTCAAGGTGCTGACCTCCTCACACCTCGGTGTCCTCCTCTGTGATGTAGGATAATGATAATACGGATCAGAACAGCAGAGGGTTAAATAAGATGCCATATTTTAAAGGCTTGGCATGGTGCCTGGCTTACTAAATGTTAGCTTATCAGCATTATTATCATTCTCACTATTATTATTTATTGTTATAATCGCAAAATCTAATTAAATAAAAACAATACTCCTAATGATGATCCATTTCCGACTATCCCCACCATTTACCTACACACAACTGCCAATCACTTCTGATGTTATTGGCCATAAGTAATCAAGACTTGACCACGGGGTGGAAGGAGGCAGAGCAATTTAAAACATGGACAGGGAGTGGGGATGGATGCCCACCATGGGGAGGGAAAAAGCATTCAGCTAAAGGATCTTAGGAGACGTTCTCCTTGGGCTTCTGACTGTGGCCTCTCCCTGCTCTCCTGGTCTCTGCAATCCTCTTCCTTGTTCTATGTTCAGTCCCTGTCCTGCCTTTCTTCTCCTCCCTGATGACTGCCTGCCATGGCATAATGAGCAGGGCACCCACCGTGGGAATTAGGAGGCTCAGATCCTTCCCTGCTCTTCACCTCTTGGGTGACTTCATCTGTGGGCCTTGGTAGCTTTGTCTGTGAACATGGACACCAGGGGTATAGCCCGTGTAACCTGGAGTGCCAGCCAATTCCCTGTTTCTAAAGCAACCACTAGGACACTGAATGCTACTTTTCCTTGCCTCCCTTGAATAGGATACAGAAATTTTTTAAGTAAAAAATAAAAATGTATATCTCAAACTATTGTCTACATCCTAATGACAAAAGGGAATAGGTTGCTATCCGTGGTCATCTTTCACTCTTTTTCCTCTAAGCTAATCTCAGTTTGATGTCATCCCTTCTCTAAAGATTTTGTGCATGGAGAGTCTAATGATCAGGCTGCCCAGAGCAGCTCTTGTACCTGGACAGGGAGGGTACTAGCCGAGGCTCGGCCACCAGACCCAGACAAAGCTGAGCTCTGTGGCACTCAAGCCAAAAAGATGTTTGCAAAAATATATTGAAACTGAAATGAAAAAGGGATTTTGTTTTTTCTTCTTCCTAAAGAAAATTATATGGACCATTATTTTCTGTGCGTACTTCATCCTACATGAACTTTTTAAACTGCATGTTTTAGCCGACTGGTTTATGCCTAAAAGAAAGGACACACTGGTTGAGGAGACCAGTAGCAATGGGGAGAGTTCATTTTTTCAGCTACAGACACAGCCATGGTCTCTTGGATTTTGGAGTCAGACTCTAGCTGTGCCACCTTCTAGCTGTGTGACTTTGGGCAAGTTATTAAACCTCTCTGAACCTCAATTTCTTCATCTATAAACATCTATGGGGATGTTGTGAAGACAATATGAAATAAATGTAAAGTACTTGGCACGTAGAAAGGGCTTGATTGATATTAGCTATTATTGTTATTGTTCTTATTTAGAGTTAGATCTTCCAATGTCCAAAATCATGGAACAGATTTTCTCTCCGTCATACCCCTGGTAAACGTGCTAACAGACACCCTGAAACATTTATCTGGGCACTTCTAGTTCATATCCACTTTGTCCTGTAAAACTTGGTGCATTAGGCAAAAGTTACTTAGATGATCATCAACTCTATACCCTCTCTTTTAGCTAGTGTAAAAATAGGCTTTAAATTTACATCCTAAAATAGCTAAAACAGTTCAGTATTTGACTATATATCATAACTTACCACCATGGAATATTAGGGAAAAGACTAGCATTTACAGAAATCTCATGAATTTGCATTTCATCCACTCTTAAGAGTGATTTGTGGTAATTCAGTCTGGATGAGGCTACATTAACTTTTACATTGGTTTATAGACATAATTTACTAGCAGAATTAATGGTGCAAATGAGATTGTAGTGGATACACTAAACTTTTTAAGACAGCAAATATTTTTCTAACAATAATGGTCTGTATGAAAATAAAACTTGTAATTCATACATGGGTGTTTTTCAGTGACTACATAGAGCAACATTTCTCAAAATTCCATCCAAGAGGGAGAATCATGGGGAGAGAAAGTCCAAGATTCCTGAACTGTACCCTAAAACTTCTGAATCAGGATCCCTGGGAGGGGGAAGACCTAGGAATGTGCATTTTAGCAGGCTCCCTGGGTGATTCTTAGATTTACTAAAGTTTAAGAACAGCTATTATACAGAATATTGATGAATCACATATACCTTGATTGAAGTAACCCAGGAACCTCTTAGCAGTTGAATAGAGCGCCTCTGTGTACTGGAAAACACCAGGGCCTCTTTAAAATATTCCAGATCAAACTCTTTCGTTAGTACAGACAGATCTTCTCCCATAGCGGGGAAGTGTTACTGAAACATACCCCAACTTCCCATGATCAATGCCATGCATTATAGCCCTCTAACAGGAAGAAAACCTTATGTCCTAAAAATTATGATGATGAGATTAGGACTCATGAAAGAAACGAAGAAAGGAAAGGAACCAAGCTGGGACCCTGGGAGGCCTAGAAAGAGAACCAGGCTAGAGCATGCCAGGGACTCGGTGACTGAACCGGGAAAGGCTTGGTCATAAGGGACAGGTCAGGAGCCCAGTTACAGGAATGAAGCTCAGGACAGGTTGGCAAAGAGACTGCCTTGATTAAGAGCCTCTGCACAATGCACCCCTGAGTTGACATATAAGCCAAAGTGACATGAAACCTTAACGCATCTAAGAACAACATGAAGAGGAATCTCCTTACTCTATTTGCATATGACTTTTTGAAAGCAGATGGCTTGTTCAATATTTGTACCTATTCCCTTGTTAATAAAATAATCTCTATGTCTGAAGGTGCTGGTTTATATCTCTTTAGATCTTTATTTACTAATTGTACCATTATTGGGTTAGGACCATTTTTTCCACTCATTTCTGTGTACAGTATATCATATGGATGTGCACATGGGCATACACATACACACACACATTTCAGACCAGCATGTGTATGCACACACTTAAAATATTTTAAGCTAGACTTTGACTCAAAACCAGATCTTTATATCTTATTTTATAATGGCAAAGAATGTGCAACAAATACAAAATTGACCTAGAGGTCACTTTTATGCCACGGTTTGCCAGGTATTAAGACCATGGGGTAAGCAAGTTTGCTTGTAACTAAAGCACAGACTCTTGGCTATTTGCAACATTTTAAACTTTAACAAGTGGGTGATGCAATATAAATGATGCTTTAAACATTTATGCATGGGGTGGGAATCTATATTAATTATAAAACAAAGGGCCAAGCCCTAGAAACAAAGAGGCATTAGTTTTTTTTTTTCCTGAGTTGCTTTACTAAGAACTAGATCCCTAAAGGAAAGGTGTAGAAACAAGAAAGATTCTACCTCCTTACCAGTACTTGATTTGCGGCTTACCTAGGAGCCCAAGACAACTCATCCATGAACTTCCCATAGTCTCTTTATGTATTCTACTCTGTGCCTTGCTTGTGTCCTCCAGCCTTTATATACTGGGTGTCTGAAGAATGCCTCTCCTTATGCACAGCACTCATTCTCGTGGTCCATGTGTTTCAGACTCACCTATTCTGACGTCCTGAGATGGTGGAGGCAAGTCCAAAGTATAGGAGGTTTATAAAGTGTCTCTGGAAGGTGATTACGACATATTAGCATTTTTTTCTCTGTATAAAATAGTTGTATGTATTTCTCTATTTAACAGGCCAAGGTAATATAAAGAGATCTCAGTTGTTTCAAACCTGTTCCTTTAGGTTTGCTCTACTTCCAGTCACTTGATCTCTACACCACAGAGTAAAGCAAGTTCATCCTTACACTTCTATCTCTCAGGGAAAGTTCTACTACTCCTCTGAATCTGGTGCGTGAGAAGCATTGAACATGCCCATCTCCCAATTAAAAATCTCTCTCGGGAGCATCCCGGTGGCACAGCGGTTAAGTGTGCGTGTTCCCCTTCCGCAGCCCAGGGTTCGCCGGTTCAGATCCCGGGCGCGCACCAGCGCACCGCTTGTCAAGCCATGCTGTGGCAGCATCCCATATAAAGTAGAGGAAGATGGGCACAGAGGTTAGCCCAGGGCCAGTCTTCCTCAGCAAAAAGAGGAGGATTGGCATGGCTGTTAGCTCAGGGCTGATCTTCCTCACAAAAAAGAAAAAAAAAAAGAAATCTCTCTCATCAGCTCGCCTTGGTTCCAAGGATTCTGACTTTCCTTGGACTCTCCCTTGGGGAGGAAAACATTGCCATTATCTGGGAGGCAGGCCATGCTCAGCTTTTCCTACCTCAACAGAAATTACTTTGTTGGTTTCTTGGAGAGGATGAGAACTCCTGGGTAAGTTTTAATTTGAGCAAGGAACTGTTCCCAACGTGGGATGCTGCCGAGCTTTAATGGAGGGTCCCTACTGTCGGGGAATGAGGGGAGCAAGAGAGGAGGGTGATGGGCTGTGAAAAGAAATGGTCACCAGTTCACGATTCAGCCTGAGGCTGAGACTAACTAGAGTCATCAGTGAGTTTGTGCTCACTATTTTATTCAGAGGAATTTGATATGGAATTCGACTCTTCCTCACTGGAAATGATGTCTGTAATTCCACGGGTTTAACTAAAGTGGGCAACCTACAGTATGACGTTAAAATCATAATCTGAGTTATTTTTTATGACCCCATATTTGAGATGGTCTACGCAGGTTTAAGTGTCCAGTGAATTGTACCGTCCTCCATTTCATCTTGTCTGTCACACATAGACTTAGCAAGAAATAGTCATGCACAGTGAACCCAGGCCTGGAATCTTTACCTCTTCTGGAAAGTCAGTAGAAGTTCCTGTCTCCTTGAGTTTCTCTTTCAAAAGGTTTCAGTTTTCTCTTGGGAAAGGCTAGCAGGAGTCTGGATCATTGATCACAGCTAGTTTAAGGTCAGAATATTTTCTCTCTCTCCTTTTCCAATCTTTGACTGTGTTTATACAGAGAGTCCTGAAGACTAGAATTTATGAATCTCAAGGTTTATAAACCCCTCTACACCCACCATATAGTTGTAAGCCATGGCTGTACACATCTGCAAGGCATACCTGGTATGTTCAGCATCTGAAAAGCTACAGCTGGGCAGCAAGCTGGAAAATCAAGCCTCCATTCATTAAAAAAATAATAAAATAAAATAAATGCACATGGCCTACCACCCCTGACAGCTGGCAGCCTATATTTTTCCAGCTGGGTTTTAGCTTAACACCTTTTGGGATGTTGTCTTCCAAGAGGATGTATTTGTGTTTCTCAAATCTGACTTTTGGATTAAAAAAATGGAGCCCAGAGACTGTGTTGGACACATACTTATAAATCCATGAAAGCTTAGCCTACAGAAGCCACAGGAAATACTATGATATTTTGGAAAAGGTCGAGTTTCATAGATTCTGTAAGGCAGTCAGCAGGTTGTAATTGTTTCTTTTATTTAAAAGCCCTCCAGATATTTTTTTTCCAGAGGGTCTCTGCAGTTGAGGGTAGCAGACATTTTTTTCATACTGTACATTCTTTTTGGCCGAGTGCTGGAAATACACAGGAAATAAAGTGGTTTTGGAAGATCCAGCAGAGGCCAGGCCAAGGCATGAGGTCACTGAAACAAAATGGGAAATCTCCAAATCAGCAGCATCAGGTTTTGGCTGCCTTTGTCCCCCTCCTTGTGCAGGAGGGAAAAAATGAGGCAGGTGAACACCCTCATCTGTTGTGTTCTAACAGAAACCAAATGTCACCGTGTCCGCGGGCCCGGCTCGGCAGCTGGAATCACTCAAGAGGTTTAGACACAGGCCGACAGACAGATGCGTTGAGGCGGCCAGAAAAGTAGAATGAGCTGCCTGTGTCTTAATTCAAGGTCTTGGTGCTGCTTTGGGCCTTGATTTCTGCCGGCCTGGCTCAGGGTGAGGGCAGAACTCGCCATGCCGAGGCCAAGGAAAGCAGGCCAGCTTCTTGTCGCACCAGCCTCCGGGCTGCCTCTCAGGAAAATCAGTTGCAAGGACTCTCGCCTCAAACCAAAGAGAGAATGGGCCAGCCTTTTGGTCTCAGCTACTAACAACAAAAAGGCAAGATCTGATTCTGAGGCAGCAGGTAGACACGCGTCTGGCTTCCCTTCCATAGGGAGGTGCAGATCCTGGGAAGGACAGGAACATCTGGGGCGAGACCACCCCAGAAGGCAGGCTCTTGGCTCCAGCCAAGCCGTTGCCCCCATGGTTGGATGGGATTCTGTTGGAATCCTGGAAAGCAGAGAAAACTCCCCTGGAAACAAACTTGGAGTGTGCAAGGTCTTCACTCTCGCCGCTGTCTCATTCAGATTCGTTTTGGCTGCTTTGGGCTGAATAGGGTTAATTCTGAGCAAAAAAGGAAAGAACTTCAGCCAGCATGAATGAAGTGCTCCCAGGACAGTCACAAAATGGCCTTTCAGAAAGAACTGTCCATTGAGATGAGAGCCAGTGGGTGAAGTCACCATCAGCACAGGGCGCGGTGGACAGGCATAGGCTAGATTCAACAGAATCCTGGCCTGGGCCCATCACGCCCTCCAGCATTTCCATTTAATCAGTGGTGGAGGCCCTGGGTGAAATGAGGTAGGGAAGTTGTGCAGTTCCCAGTAGGCTTCCTAGGACTGAGTTTATTCCTTCTGGCTCCCAACACAGAGGAGATACCAGGAAGGAGTAGAGAAGACTCACTAATAGCCCTGGCAGAATCAGCCTTGGAGCATTCCAGCCACCATTGTTATTGTCAGTTGTAGAAAGCTGCTGAATATCGCGCTGTTCAAGAGGCCATACTAAGTGATGATTTGGGTAGCTCTTTACAGTTCACAAAGCATGCTTATAATCACTTATCTCATTTGATCCTCACAATAGCCCATGGTGCAAGCAGATGTCACCATCATTGCCCACATTTACTCGTGAGGACACTGAGCTCAGGGAGGTTAAGTGACATGTCCTGGGCCACACAGCTAGTAAGAGGGGGAACTAGGACTCAAATTCAGGTTCTTACTTCAGAGCTTTTAGAACTATGACAAGATGCCTCCTGGTATAACCAAATCTACTACATGGATATGGGCCCCTGCTCTCTAGAAACTGAGAGCGCAGAGGAAACAACACAAGTATTTATGTGTAACCCATATACAACTAAGCTGCCTCATGTCCCCAGGGTCAGTACACATTGACTTCCAAAGAAGCACACATTAATTTCCAAGAAGCATTTAAAAGCAATTTGTATCTTTATTACATTTTCTCAGAAAATACTAAAGGAAGGGTTCCATCTATAGCTTACAGCAGATTTTCTGGAAACTCTTTATCTATCCATCTCCCCAAAACCCCACCCATCACAATATGACAATAATCATTCCCCCTCCTCAAAAAAAAAGTTCCCTCAAACTTTTCTCAAACCTAGTGCTTTCTGATTCTTAACTTTTTCTTGCCTACCTCTTACCTTCCAAATCTATTACTTCCTCTTCCGTGAGTCTAGTTTCTCCAATGTAAACCAATCACACGGTCTCAGCTTCTTTTATTCTTCTTCTTCATCCTCAATCCATTACTCTGATTGGAACAACAATGCCCAGGATCAAATTGGACTGGGGCTGTCTTCTCCCTGGAGGGCAGGAGGGAGGGAGAAGCTGTGACTCTTTTATTTTCCTGGTCACACATGCATGTGACATAGAGACAGTGGCCTCAAACCTTCAAATCAAGGGAGGCAGGGCATCAGATGTGCCTGGCAGAGCCTCACACTAAATTTGAGCTTAGAATCGCACTCATGCTTTCTGACGATGGGAGAAAGATGGGCAGATTTGCTCACCATGCCTTGTTTACACTGCTTTTGTCAACCTCAGTCACTCTTTTACTCAAACTCATGTTTCCCACCTTTATTAGACCCATCAGTGTCTATCGCAAAGTGATAACAGGATTAAACATCACTCATCTTCCACTTCACAGTGGATATCTTGCTTTTGTTCACTGTTTTCTTCTAACAGTCTTAGTCAAGCTTAAGGTTTTCCCTTAAGCATAAAAATGATGCTTTCATGGTAGGCATGTAAACAAGACCAATAAATGTGTAGCTGCTTACTCCTTCCTATGGAAATTAGCCTCAGTTTAAGTTTTGCCTGTGTCATAGAGGCAACATCAGTCAAGAGTAAATGCATTTACGTAAAGAAGTGTATCGTATAAGAAGTTACCTCTGTGAAGTGGTGTGCGTGTGATTTCTACCTTCTTCTGGATGTGTTTCTGCATCTACAAATCTGACTGTTTAGTGTGAACATTTGACATTTTATAAGCAGTAAAATAGTAAAATTACTTTCACTTTTTAAAAGAGTAACAGCATTTACTGTGGGTGGCGGAGAAGAGACACCAAGCAACTTGGTGGCTGTCAGAGACAATAACTCCTATATATTCATTCATTCAGTTGGGGCCATGGGAATCATTTGCATTTCTCTCTAATCAATCTAGAATGGCTTCGTGGAGGAGGCTGGATTTCAGAAGTTACATAAATGCTGTGAGAGGAACTTTTGTTCAGCTGAGAGGGAAAGAACTGGAAGGAAAGTTCTGAGGAAGCTTGGCACAGGGTGGCATGTCGGTTCCCAAGGAGATTTGTGCAGTTGGTCTGAGGCATGTGGGGGGTGGTCAGCTGTGGCCGTGCAGGAAGTGGGGAAAGAAGACAAGGAGAGCCAGGTTGCTGAGGCCTCCCATGTGAATAAGGAAGAGGCGAAGAGAGTGGGAACGGCTCTGAGGCTCTAAAGATGAGATTTGAAGGAGAGGGGTAGACCCCCAGAGCCAAGTCCCTGGAGTCCATTAGGTCAATGAAGCTGTGGCCCCCAGGTCTCTGCCCTGAGCTGAGGGGCCAGCACCTGCCATAGTGAATTATGGGGCATTTGCTCAATGCCCTAGGTGTAAACCTCCATATTTCCAGGGCCAGACAGGGAAGAAGCAGCAGCAGTCTCTGCCCTGGAACACTGCCCTCTGAGCAGTGTTGCTGAGCATTTTCAGTCAATCTGACCCTACACTGCCCTATTCCATTCTCTGGAAGCTCTCACCCCAAGGGGGCATTTTCCCGTCTCACTTTGCCCTGATCCTGGTTATTATAACCTCCAGAAAGAAAGTCTGAAGCCTGTGGCCTGTTAAAAGCTGTATTATCAGAGATCACGAGCGGAAACGGTCTTATTCCTTTCGGGGAGGGAGATGCGTGGGAGCACAGGCACCTCCTCCAAGGTGGAGAAAAGCTCAAGGTCGTATTAAGCAGAAGCCACTGTTCCCTAGGACATTGTCCTCTGAAATCCATACTGTGCTGAGAAAAGTTTCTGGCTGGGAATTGAATTTGAGTCATTTGTTCACTGAACTTTCTCTTCCTGTGCCACATGATTTGCTAATGGTCGGTGTTGTATACGATTAGTCATCCGAGGCGTTTGGAGAGGCGGTTAGGATCCTCCAGCATTTACCCTGTACTGACCCAGAGCCTAGCACATCTGTTCATTCTAAACCACACCATTTCCACTGCCCAGGCAGAATGCCTAGGGCTTATATTTTGCAGGTGCTGAACACCATGCAGGAAATATAGATGATCTGAGTGTACAGTCTTGAAAAGCACCACAGCTTCTTTCTCACCCAGAGTTTGCACAACCTCTGAGCTGAGTCTGGTAGGTAAACCAACTTGAAGATCTTTTTTGAGGAGAAAGGAGGACTATGCTAGCTTCTTACACAAATCATTTGGTCTTGTATAAGTACCTAGCAACATCACTTTTTTTTTTTTTAAGTTAACGAAGACCTAGAGACATATGGCTCAGAGTAACCACTGCCATCATTTTATTATAATTTGTGCAGACAGAAAAAGCCTTCCTGGGGTGGTTTTAACTGTTCGTCCACGTAAACATCAAGGGCTTTGTTTTTGGCCTGCACACCCTCAAAGCTGTTGTTACTTACCCCATCCTGCTGTAACAGAACCATTTCACGGGGCAGTTCGGCTTTCGACACAGCCTAACTGGCATTGTCATAGGTGCCTTTAATGCTCTCTTAGGCTCCAGGTCACATCCAGGGCTGTGAATGGTGTTGCCAGACCCAATTGCGTGTCTGCAAATAAGCCGGGGCTTTTGCAATTTAAATGGACAGGCAAAGTTCACGTGCTGTTTCGGTCCTCACTCTGTGGGCCTCCTCGGGCTGTGCTGCTTTAGTTGGCTGTTTTTGTGTGAGGTGATTTTTCTTCTGAATGTGGGGGGGGGGGGCGGAGTGGGAGGTTCGAGGAGGGTAGCCTGCACTTTGTTTGGGTTTATAGAATCCTTTGGGAATTAAACCATAGAAACACAGACTGAGAAAGAATTCAGAGGCCTTTGTTGCAATGGGCTGATAGTAACTTTTAAAAAATTGAAGCAAAAAAGGAGAGTGATAATCTCAGGTATCCTTTCCAGTGGCCCTCACCCTTTTTCTCTTTGCTAACGTGAGAGAGAGGAAAAGAGGTTGGTGTCTGGGGGCGATGGGAAAATCTCTGTCTTCAGAGGGAGCCTCTCTTTCTTCCCCCTCTGTTTTGGATCGTCAGTCAAGACCTAGGGCCAAGTTGAGCGTTTCTTGTGGGGGAAGAGAAAAGTTTAACATAAGGAAAAGAGCATGAGAAGCACACTGCCTCGGTGACAATCAGATTTTTAAAAAATGAAATTGTATCCTTCCTCAATTCCTAGGAGGGCTCAGCTCTGAGAGACAAGCAGCAAACATGCAGGATGGGAACCTCGGGCTGGAGGAAGGTTTGCTTCTGTTCTGGAGCCTGGTTGCTCCTGAAGCCAAAGGAGGGTTAAGGCTCACCCTGGAGCTGTTGGAAGTGGGGCCCTGAGAGAAGTTAACCTTCCTCCAGGTTGCATTGATCCACAGAAAATCTTCCGTAAAGTGTTTTTGAATCCTGAAGTATTTCCTTTAAAAACAAGATAGAACAAAACATAAAACATGAAACAGCTCCCTCTTTCACCCCCGACCCCTAATCTCATTTCTGATGCTTTGCAGACCCCAGACTTGCATCTCACCTTCGGAATCCCAGAGGAGGCTCTGCGGGGATGACTTCTCCATTAGACACAGGGCCTTGGCCCCTGTTATGGGTTGAATTGTGTCCCCTCAAAAGTCATATGCTGAAATCCTAAATCCCCAGTACCTCAGAATGAGACTTTACTTGGAAATAGGGTCATTCAGAGTAATTAGTTAAGATGAGGTCATACTGGAGTAGGGGGAGCCCCTAATCCGACATGGCTGGTGTCCTCTAAAAAAGCGGAAATTTGGAGACAGACATGCACACAGGAAGAACACCAAGTGAGGATCAGAGTTCTGCTGCCACAAGCAGAAAGTTAGGAGAGAGGCCTGGAACAGATCCTTCCCTAGCGCCTTCAGGGGGTACGTGGCCCTGCGACAACTTGACCTCGGACTTCCAGCCTCTAGATCTGTGAAACAATAAATTTCCCTTGTTTAAGCCACCAGTTTATGGTACTTTGTTACAGCAGCCCTAGGAAGCTACTGCAGGCCCGTGTTCATTTTATGAACCCACTAAAATGTTTCAATTTTAATTTATCTTAAAATCCGAAGGAAAAATGGCTATAATAATAATGAACATATAAAACAGAAGTCCAGCCTGGATTATATTTGTCTTTATACCAATGCAGCCATAATACACAATTTTTAATTTTTTTTCTTAATGGAGAAAGGGACTTATGAAAGCAAAAGCCCCAGCTCCCACAACGGATGTGATGTGGCCCTGAGGCCAGGAGTTGATTTGGAACAGGTGAGAAGCCTCTCGATTTCTAGAGAAGCCCTGGAATTTGTGGCTGGGGCAGAAGTTAGCCCAGGTACTGAAAAGAAGATGAAACGCCCAATAATTTGTATAGCTGTATTGCAAAATATTCCTCAAGCTTTGCTGCTCATCCTCCCTCCTGACCTCTGGCAGATTGAGTTGTTTTCACTTTTGATTTCTGTGGGAGGAGGGGAGTCTCAAGAATGTCTCCATTTGGTAGATTGTCTATGTTCTGATATAGCTGAAGCACAAAATGAAACGGGATCTACCACGCTCTCGGCTTGTCCCCTGTGGAACGGCCTGCTTCACTAAAAGGAGAAGGTAGAGCTTAAAATTAAGTCTGGCCTCCCTCATTCAGCTCCCAATAAGTCTTTCTTTTCAACTGTCTCTTCCCATTCACTTTCAAAAGCTATATTACTTATTTATGACCCAATCCACTAGAAATAATATGCACTTAACTTGCGCCTGTAACTGTTATCCTATTAATTACTCAGTTAAAATCCATAAAAGTGGACGGCTGTCACCAAAGTCTCTGCTAAAATCCTCACAAAGGGGAGCGGCTCTTGACAAATTCATTAATTAGAATCTGGTATGTAGTTCTTCGAAGTCAAATAGCCTGAGCTTCCGGGAGCCCAGTGGCCTGTGAAGATTGTATTCTGTCCTCTCTAGTTGACAGTTCACACAAACTATGGAATTAAAGTGAATATCTCTTCCTGACTAGCAGCCATAAACAGAGGAAACTTAGGTCAAACAAACAGATGATTCTAAATTGACACGTGATATGCACACATGGCCCTCAGAGCCCCTGGTCTGTAGCCCAGTGGGTCTCAAACTGTAGTGAGCGTCAGAGTCCCCTGGAGGGTTTATCAAAAGCACAGATTGCTGGCCCTCCCCCCACAGTTTTCTGATTCAGCAGGTCTGAGATAGAGCCTGAGAATCTGCACTTCTCCCTGCTTCCCAGTTGAGGCCACTACTGCTGATCCAGGGGCCACACTTTGAGAACCACTTGTCTAGACATTAACCTTCAATTGGTCTTTATCACTAATAAATGGAAGAGAATACCATTCTGCAGTTTATAGAGGACATAATGAATTTTTAACATAGGATCAGACTGCCTGAAGTTATAGAATCTTCTTTCCTGGAAATTGGTAGGAGTAGACACCATCACTTTTCCAGAAGGGTTTTACACAGATTGGCTATAAGACCATGCCACAGGAATGCCAACATGGTCAACGTGATTGTACCCTGCTCCCATTCCATGCAAATTCCTACCCTCCCTAGTTACCCCATTGGCATCCCCTCTAGTGATGTGTAGATATTAAATGGTTATAGCAGGATGGTCCAGGATAAAGGCACTGCAGGAGTTTGAGTGTGAAAGTACATTTGGATGCTGAGGCACTTAGGAACAGCTGCACAGGTGGGGTCTAAGAAAGGGTGCAGAGGTTGGGGGAGCAGTGGTTAATAAAGGTTTGGCAAGACCTTAGTCTTCTGAGCAGTGAAAAGATGGGAAGAACTTGAATTCTCTCTGCTGTGTTCCTTCACCCAAGGTGTATTTATTGACCATTTTCCCTGTGCAAGTTTCTGTACTGGGCAAGGTGGAGAATGTCAAGGTGATTCATCCAGGGGAGCTGATGTCCTAGTGGGGAGAGTGAGGCAGGCCCACAAATCATTATAATACATGGTAGACAGTGCCGCAAAAACAGACTCACAATTCCTCAAAGATGCTCTGGAAATCATCATATCTCAAACTGCCTTTCAGGAGGGAAAAAAAGAAAATGAGATCAGAGTTTGTTCAAATCACAGAATATCAACTCAGAGTTCATAAACTGAGAAACTGAAGCCAAAAGTCTTAAACTGAATGCTGGCATATGCAAAGGTCTTCCTCTGGGTGCAGAAGTCCTTTTTCTAATGTTACTAAATGCCAAAGGGCCCCTCTTATCAGTGTTATTTGGAAGAGGGAAACAGAAGGGGTTGTGTTTTAAGATGTTTTCCTTAGTAACTCTGACCTCCTGTCATGCTGCCAGCACCTCTGTCATCTGCCTTAGGTCCCTGTACCAGCTGAGATTGCCACCGTCAAAGCTCTTAGCCCAACCAGAAAGTTCTATTCCAGGATACTTTGGGACCAGGGAAAAAGGCAGAAGATTGAATCTGGGCTCCACACTCATCCAGCAATGAGCTGATATCCCTATTCATACTCTCCCACCTCCACAGCCTGCACAGCTCCTCCCCCAGACTCAGTCCCTGCTTCTGATAGCATCTGCTTGATCCCTAGATGACTTCTCAGAGGTGACAAATGAGCAAGATAATTAGGAGAGATGACAGCTGAAATGTGATAGATAATACCCTGTTGTGAAGGACATGGATATGTCTAATCTACTGTGTGTTTAGAATTGGGAATGGAGGATTAAATTGGGCTTCGACAGTCAAGTCAATACCTCTTTCCCTAATGGTGAATCAATCAACCTTCCTATTGGTGATTTTGCTGCTTCCCGATATTTCATCCCAAATGGAAGTGAAGAATTGAATTTTATCTTAAAAAGCATGAGGCCTTGACTTCTATTGTTCTGCTCTGCTTATATTTCCTGCCAAAATTCCTGGTGAAATTTTACCCACTGAGCAAAGCTCATCTCTTTCATGAAGGCTTCTCCTGCCACATTCCACGCACATGGACTTCTCTAAACACAAACATTTCAGTACTGAATTTCTGTTTACTTTGTCTCTTCTGGAGGTCAAAATGGTACCTGTCTTTTTCTTTTTTAGCTTAGGATGCTTAGCACAATTCTAAAGGTAGTAGGCCCTCAGTAGTGCAACTGTTTTTTTTTTTTTTTTTTTAATTAAATAGCATTAGTTTCTATATTTAAGTAGCAAATTAGGCAGGTAGGATATAGGTGTCATATGCTTTCCCAGACACAGATTAGAATGATGTCTCCCACAGATTCAATAACACTAACTGGTCTCTGTCTTCTTAAAAGAGCTACAGAAATAGTGTTTGGCAATATTATATAAAAAACAACCTTTTAGAAAGCAAGCTATGTTTAGTTAGGGGTCAGATGATGCTTTGTTCAGTATGTCTTGTCACAGATGTCTTTTATCATAAGCAACAAATCTGTCTGTGTTGGTGAACATCTCTGAAGCAGATGTCCTGTGACCCAGGGTGGAGGTTTATTCTTTGTTCTGTGATATATTTGCCTTCTCTTGAATTGAGGCTCAGTGACTCAGCTTCTTTCTCTCCTCTAAAGAGATGTCAGTGACTGTTGTTTTGCTCTCTGATGCTTTATACCTCACAGGGATTTGCTTTTGTAAACTGCATGGCTAAGGTGTGCACCTTAAATAACACCACTAAATAACTCTCTTTTATACCCAACTGTGCTGCCCACAGTTGTCTACAAATCAAGTCTTAGTGCACCTAGCAGAGAAAATGAAACAAAAAAAGCAGTATGGAAACAAACACCAGATTGGTGTATTGGATTGCAGGAAAACTATTTAGTTAGCCACTGCCAAAAGTATCACAGAAATTTCTAGCCCATCTGTTACCTCAAAGTGGCTCCATGATTACCATGACATTACACACAGAGCTGAATGGCCTTTTGGAAGAGCACATTGGACCTTTCTGAAGCATGGACCAAGGTGTGGGTCTCTCTCAAATCATGGAAACCTACTTTTCTGCAAGTGTCTGAAAATGGAGGAGGACCCACCAAGCACATGGAGAGGTCAGGTGTCCCAAGATGCCTAACAGTGAGCTATTACTTTGGTGACTCTCTCCCATTGACAGAGACCAGCTTTCAGCCCCAGAGGCTCAAACACTCGTCTGTGCACTGTTCAGAGATGTGAGGACAGATTCAAATCCCACAAGCTCCCAACTGATGTATAAAATCAGAGTGTTCCTGTGTTTATTTAAATGAGAGATTTCTCTAGCCGTTTCTTCAGTGGAGCTCCAGAGGCAGTCGTCAGCTTGTAAAAGTTTAGGACAGTGGTTCTCAAACTGTATCGTGCATCAGAATCACTGGGAGAATGTGTTAAAACACAAATGGCTGGGCCCCACCCACAGAGTTTCTGATTTCATAGGACTGGGGTGGAACCCAAGTTTGCATTTCTAACAAATTCCCAGGAGATGCTGATGCTGCTGGCCCTAGACCACGCTTGGAGAACACTCGTTAGGGGTCATGTTGAGTCAACAATAGATATAATTAAACACTAAAAATCATAGGCTCAGGATGCTTATAAGCTCAAGATCTGTTGAAAGATCAACAGAGTCACATCTCCTATACCCATCTCACTCTCCCTTTCTCTCTCCTCTTCCCCTGCTGCTTTCCTCTCTTCTTCTCTTCCTCATTCTCCTCTCAATTCTCGCTCTCCCTTTCCCTTTCTGTCTCTTCTTCTCTCTCTCTCTCCCTACTCCAACACCTCATCTGTGTGCAGACAGTTAGATACATGTAAGTTAGGCAACTCACCTTCCCTGCCACTGGGAACAACTGATTGGGTCGTTCAGCCTGAGAAGTCCCTAGAAGAGCATTGCCCATGTTTGTTTCTATGACTCTCCTTTCTCTCTGCTTCCATGGCCAGACTTGATTATCATACCTTCTTTTGATGTATTTATAAATTCAAGCAGTTTCCAAATTTTATCATCCAGAAAGCTTCGTAAGGTAACTGCATATCTCTGCCATGACCCTTTATGTGGGATCAGATTTTAACCTGAAGGCCATGGTCTTCTTTCCTCCCTAGTACTCATTTTTGGGGGATACCCTCTGTAATCCCCAAGTACTGACAACATTAATATTTGCATTTAGTTGAAGTATAAACATCTCTTATACAACATATTGAAATGTGTTCCTTCTTTGGAATCTCATAATAACACTGCTCACTCTTAGTAGAATTCAGCATTAAGGTGAACTGGCTTGGCCCACACAAGGACCCTACTTGCCCATAGGGCCTTAACCTTATACTGACCATATCCAGAGTATCTAAGTTTGACATTTATTTCCTCACTGGTCCTCTTTTCCATTTCAATATGGCACCCTGTTTATAGTTGCTACAGTTGGTAGTTTTACTTATTCAAAGAAATCACCCCAAGAAAGCAGGGAAAAAAAAAAAAGATGGAGAAATGAGTAGAAGAGGAGGTTGAGAAGGACATTGACTAATGTATTTCCTTATTTAGCTCCATTTCCAAATTTAGGGAACTCATAAGAAGCATAATTGAGTCTCCTACTTATAAAAGTTCTGAGCCAGAATTCCTCCAGAGGAACAGGCTAATACCATCTCAGCAATAAAGGGGCCAGCAGCAGAGCAGGTGTGTGCTTATTCTCTACACGGTCCCCAGGGCTTGGTGTTTATGAGAGTGCCCCTTTAGAAGAAGGAGATTTCTATCAAAAAAGAGTCATTTTTGTTTAGAAGGAAAACAGTATGATGGGGGAAGGGGCAATATCGGCGTCTGCTTCTCTGGGCGCTGATAATAGGACAGTGTGTGAAGGTGTCTGAGTGTGTACGTGTGGATGTGAGTGAGTGGAGGTGTGTGAGTGTATGTGTGTGTATGTATGTGTAAATATGTGTGCATGAGTGTATGTGAGTATATGTGGGTGTGAATATGTGGGTATAAGTTTTCATGTGTGTGTGAGTCTATTGGGTGGGTGTATGTAAGAATAAGAGAGAATGAGAATGATTATTCCATCTCCGACAGGCTGGATGGGCTTGCTTGACCTCACTCTGACGCAGTTGAACAAAGCTGGCCAAATCAGATAAAGGCTATTTTATTTGCTTAATTTTTTGGACTGGGACAACTTCTACACTGAAACTCCAGGAAAGCTTCCTGAAATGTAGTGGTTGATTCTTCAGTGTGCTCTGGGTGCAGGAAGACAGCTGCTGGCTGAAGATTCACCCCAGGGAGAAAAGCTTTGGCCTGACTTCCACGCAGGTGGCCCAGCCTAAATTTACTGCCTCTCAGGAATCTGGCAGTGCTGGCCCACCCTCACCTACCTTTCCATTTTATAAAACCCAACAATTCGACACTCATATCCCCTTCCTGTCAGATTCCATTTCTGTTTTCCGTGATGGTTACTGTATTTTAAAACATTACATCATGTTTTTAGATAACAGGTCCTTTTAAAGATATCTAATTTGGGGGGTACATACACAGAACCTGCACTATCCAAATGAGATGTTTTAAGGCAAACTTTTCTTTCTTTTTTCATATTTGCAGAAGAAGATTGGCCCTGAGCTAACATCTGTTGCCAATCTTTCTCCTCCCCCCCCGCAAAATCCTAGTACATAGTTGTATATAGTTGTCAGTTCTTCTGGTTCTTGTATGAGAGCTGCCATCACAGCATGCCTACTGACAGACAGGTGATGTGGTTCCACGCCCGGCAACTGAACCCGGGCCACCGAAGCAGAGCGTGCCAAACTTGAACAACTAGGCCATCAGGGCTGGCTTAAACTTTCCTTTTTTTAATTCTCAAAAACTGTGTATCAAATGTCTGCTACAAATGTGTCCTATTCCATTGTACAGTTGATTTAGATAATGATTCAACTCCACATCTGCTATAAGTTGCATGTTCTCTTTGCCAACATGGAGCTTCCAGTCTGGTGTGGAAGGATCCTAATTTATTAGCTAAGAGAGACCTCCTGTTTTCCCTGAGGCATGTCTTCTGCAGATACTTGGCTGAAAAAGAATCCTGACAGCAACTTTAAGCTTATGCAATTTATGTCTGCTTGTGAAATTCAAAGCCGTGGTTGATAATAATGGAGACGTTGACTCCCATGACTGAATGACAAACTGGATTTCATTTTGGGCACCAACTACAGTCAATTGGTGGTGGCTGCCTGGAGTGCTGAGTACAGCAGAAATCTGAGGCCGAGTCCTGGTGCAGTGGGAAAGAATGCCACAATAGATTTGTGATGTCTGCCATAAACAGGAGTGGGGATGTTACCATGCTTGCTGCACTTCCCTCCTCTGTTCTGGTTAACAAAAGAAAGCCACCACCTTTATAAAGTCTATTTTTATTTGCTTGGTGAAGTTAACTTTTGCTCTTCACAGTTGGGGCCCTCTCTAGACAGGTGACTGATAGTTCAGCTAATTTGGAACTCGTACTGTTTTTAATTTTTCTATTTTCTTCTTCCAGCATATCCCCTCTATCTTGTCTCTCCACCCCACTCCACCCCACCCCCCGTTTTAGAATCCTCTTCCACCAGAGACACTCAACATTTTCAGATTGAATCATGATTTCTGGGAATGAAAGCACCCAACAAGCTAAGTGGTTACTCATTTCCTAAAACATAAGCATGTTTGAAGAGAATGCTTAAAGTTGACCATGTTTAGACCAAAGGAATGAATTTCTGTTGGTGAAATTTCAGGTGTACCTTTTGGAGGTTTGAGGCGTGGCCCTTTTCTTGACATGGTTCAAATGACCATATTCAGCATCACCAAGAGTTGTTCACCCCATATGGCCCATCAGAATTCTCAAGTCTCCTGAGGTAAAAATGATGGACTGCTTCACTACTAACTTTACGACTTCCTTCTGCTTAGCCTCAGTATATGCCAGATCATTATCAGGAAGCAATGTAAATACTGTTCTCTGTTCTTTCTGTCAAAAGAAGCATTCCTTTCCTACGTAAAAGTAGCTATCTGTTGAGACATAAAAAATCAGACTGTACTACACCTTTCCATTTATTCTATGGAATGCTATACAACAGTTGTTAGAAAGAATGATGCCGATATAAATATCTTGACTTGGAACCCAATCTACGCTATATTATTAAGTAAAATAATCACAGAACAATGTGAAAAAAAAATTTAGTGAAGACACACATGAATATACATATTTTTAAGCCTATATTTAAAGCACATAAAGTAGCCTAGAAGAAGTTCTATTAAAAAGTTTCACCACAGAAGACGAGAAGAGGGATTCGGGGATGTGAGGAAGTGAATGGGGTCTTTTGAGTTTCATTCTATATCTGACCGTATTTTTTAGCTTTTTACAGCCAGCATGTATTACTTCTATAATTTAAAGCAAGAATGGTTTAAATTAATTGGAAGACAACAGCAAAAGAAATCAGGCCATAAAAGGTTAAAGCCATGGGACCAAATGCAGTTATTCAGTGAGAAAAATGGCATTTCCTATTGTCCTTGATAACCCCGAAGTTTCCAGCTGCTAACAATCGTCTCCAAGGGTCCTGTGCACACACATGAAATATGGGAGGAAAGCCATTTTCCTTTATAATCAGGAAGGCCTTCCAGCATCTTCTACTTCAGGCCCTCTCTTGTGGACGACTGAGGGAAGATAAGATGCTAGAAGCCTCAAATGGAACTGCTGACCATTTAAAAGTGACACTAGGGTCTACTTTTTAAAAACTACTTCCCAAACACTAGCTGTTTACTCATGTTTGTAGTTTTATTTATTTTATATGACAAGAGATAAATGTAAAGAGTGACAGGTCACGACAAAGGCCACTTTGATTCAGTGCTGCTCGTGTTGCTACTTCCAGAGACAGAACCAGAAAAGAGGGAATCTAGCAATTTTTTAATGTTGAGGCTAAATCTATTGTCAGCAACTAGCCTAAAGCAGAGATAAGAGGTTAGATAGAAAATACTACATTATTAGCCCTACCCCTGACTATATAAAGTGCAAGCTGGATTAGACTTTACATTTTAGATTTAATGCACAATTAGAGGAACAAGTGAGCGAGGGACTGTGTTAAACTATTGTGATCCAACTGGGATGGATTTGATGCCATTCATTGGCATAGTAGGATAAACCTGCCCAAGGTACTGTAGGCAGGGTTCTTGTCAAAAAGATTCCCTGCACTTGACTAAAATTCCCACCCACAAGTGTATTAATATATATTTATATAATTCATGAGAACTTTGTATTACATATTACATACAATATTGGGAGTCGGCTATTGCTGCATTTTAACAGTGAAGAAAATGGAAGCTCAAATAAGTAAATGGGTTTGTCCAAGGTTACCATAGTGAGTGACTAATCTAGAACTGGAACCCAAGACTCTTGATTCTTTTCTCTCCAACTCTCCTAATAGGAGTTTCTTCTAGTTCAGGACTCGTCCCCAGAAGACATTGGTAAAATATATATTGTTGGAGGTTGGAATAAGGAAAGTGACCAAGAGATGGAGCCTTTCCAGTTAGTGTGGTCCTCTTCAGTGACATTCATGGGGCTCTTTAGTGATGAAGTTTCGATGGAGCAGAACGGAGTTGGGAGGCATCCAGAGTACGGGCTGGGGTGGCGGGATCTGGGATGGAGCCCAGTATGAGAACCTGCATCCCAAAGCAAGGGACAAGAAAAATGAGAGGTAAGGAGCAGCATCAGCCTCACCTCTTTCTATTGGCTTCCAGCTCCTGTCCTGCTAATATTAATTAAACCTGGAATAATACCCCACCGAACGAAGTTGTAAATATCCCATCTATAGAGATACTAAAGTGTCACTTTCTGTTCAAATAGGATAACTTAAGGGGACACCCCTACCAGATGAGATGAATAATATCTTACATTTATATAGCAACTTTATTATTTTATAAAGTTTTTTTTAATCTGCACCTATCTTATAGTACTTTTCGCACTCTGATTTGCAATTTAATTATATATAAATGTGAGTTACCTCCCCTACCACACTCTAAGCTTTTTGAGGGCAGGATCTGTGCTGGCCTCATTTAGCTTTTGAGAAATGAATAGCACTCGCATGGACTTATTGCGTCAATGAATGGATCAGGGCTGTTAACACAGATCTTTTTAATTCTCTTTAGTGTATTATACTTGTGTACATTGTACTTGTAAAAATTAAAAAGTGGGAAACTCATAGTCTAGTCTTCATTTTTAATCTGCTTGTTCAACTTTATAAGTGAATTGTATGCTTTATAGGTGTTTTGGATGAGGAGAATGATGAGTCATTTAGTGATATTTTAAAGTGCAGATGAACTAATATCCAATATTTGTCTGTGTTAATGAACTAAAACTTGCTTTTCGAGCAAATATATAATTGAATAGGAGCAATCTAGTCCCTACACAAGCAGGGACAATATAATCCCTATTCCATCTTGCCGAGGTCGGAGGGCAGTGGGCATATTGGAGATCCTTCATCAATAGTGTTGAATGGTAGGAGAACATTTGTCTCTCAGTTATGGATTCTGGTTTAAAAAACAAAAAAGGAAGCATTTTCTTATCTTGTTGAATTCGACGTAAAGAATAGTCACCGAGATGGGAAGTAGAAGTAAAGTTTTTGTTCCAATAGCATGCAAGAAAAGATGGAAAAATTCCTTTAGCATGCATTCTCTTGATACAGAGGAACAACACTGGGCTCAAGGTTTCACAGACCTTGGTTTCCCGATCTCTGGTTAAAGTGGGGATGTAGCTCATTGTGCGCAGGCAGGCTTTTCAAATGTAGGAAAGAGATGAAGCGGGGCCCAGGAGTACATTCAAAGACGGACGAACACCTTCGAGTGCTGTGAATGTCCGGAGCCCTGGGAACCCCTCGTAGAGTTTCACTTGGCAGGCTGGCGCCCTATTGAAACTATCTCCCGCGGGATCTCGTGGGATCTGAGATCCTGCTCCTTCTCTTACTGGGTGGGATGAGAGCAATAGCCGGTTCATGTGAGGACAGAGACAGATTCTTTTCATTTTCGTGCCATTAAAAAAAAAAAAGCCCCAAACAACCTATTCCAGGCCCTTCTGCCTTCACAGCACTGGTGCCAGTTGCCTTTCTTTGCACGATACCCCGGACACCTGAAACATAGAACTGTCTGCATTCTTTCCCTCCTCCGTTTTGCGCCTGAACTATGCTGGTTGACAATTTGGAGCTTCGGTTCATAAGGGATCAGCTGTCAGGGCGAGGAATGTGAGGCTCTTAGTTTGGCCAGGATTTCGGCAGAGTCTGTCTGAATCGTTGCTTTTGTCTGGAAACGTTGAGAACGATTAGAGCAGTGTGTGCCCAGTGGCCTAGGAGTGTAGGTAAATCTAAGCAGGGGTCTGTTAGTGAAGGAAGGTATGCTGGGAATTCAGTGGGTTTGCAACCCTCGGCGAGTCCAAGTCATTAAAAATGAGCATAGGGAAGCAATTACAAAGGGAAAGGAGGCGCAAGTATGGTTGCATTTGGGCTATTCCTGTCCAAAAAAGAAAAAAATGGAAAGCAATGGGCTGAGTTCCGCGGTGCAGTGGAGTTAGCCGAGGGCAGAAATATTTGTCTTTTTGGTTGTGGACGATCGTGTAATCGTGCTGCTCGCTTGGGAGGAAAACCCGCCAGCCTGGGGGGGCTGCTGTTTGTGAGGCGTCCACCGGAGTTTGCGATCAAAACGATTGTGAATGTGAAAGTTATTACTGCTCAAAAAACACTTTATATCAGGGTTAATTATAAGGAGATTCTGGAGTATAATTAGTGTTCTTTCTATGGAGGATTAAGGGGCTCTCCTAAATGGCCTTTTTGATTGCCTTCTTCCCTTTTTTAATTTCCTCCTTGTCCTTTTTGATTATCTACCCCACGACCCTCAGGGCTCCTCAATATAATACAATTAAAATAACATTTTTGTCTTAGAGGGTTTTATTTTATGAGCTATTAACCCCCTGCTTGCCTGCAGTCTGCTTGCGTCTCCCCGCACACCCGCCGCCCCCAGACACCGTGACGTGTATGCAGCCCCCCCGGGAGGTGCAAACAGAGGAGTGAGCAAGGCTGGGGACTACTTTCGCTTGGTCTTGAAAGGGGTGGCTGGATGCTGACTTCCAAGCAGGAATGGAAGGCCAAAGGAGCCCTCCTGGCTCAGCTGGCTTTAACCTAAGTCGGCGGCTGGGTAAAATAACCTTGTCCCAATTCTTTTCCCACTCCGTGCCCTAGTAGATTGCCTTGCACACAGTAGGTGCTCAAAACTGGCCATTAATGACCTTAGAACCACTTGCCATCTTTGTCTTTGGGGTCCTAGTACAAGCAGGAATTTAGACATTTCGACTTCTCCTCCCTATTGGTCCTGAATCCAATCATTTATTAGACTTGCCAGCTCGGCCTCTCATTAACCTTTATTTCCCTCATTCTGAGCCTAAAGGGGAATTCTAGCTAGTGCATGCATTTCAGAGTGCAGGTGACTCTGGGAAGCAGTATAGAGGAAAAGTGTAATTTTGGAATCAGGTAAACCTGGAGTCACACCCCAACCCCACCACCTACTGGCCGTGTGACCTTGGCTGAGTTACTTAAATTCTCTGAGCCTCATTTTAATCATAGGTAGAAGGGGAGGGGCATTAAGTCAACATCTGAGGGTTGTTGTGATGATTAAATGAAATCAAATGTATAAAACATTTAGCCCAGTACCTGGCATATGTGGCCATTCAAGAAATATTGTGTTGTTTCACACACACCACCACCACCATTCACCCCCATCCACCCCCACCCTTACCTCCCACCCGCTTTCTTGCCATTCCCATTTGACCAGAACTTCTACAGTTCTGCCTGGAGTCTGCTCTATAGAACCTCCCTCCACTTCACTTATGAATGACCCAGTAGTGGAGGACATTTATATTTAGTTTATTTGAGGGACATAACCTTCTGGGACATTTCATGGCCTTTCCCAACCACCATGGAACTAATACTTGAGTGCCTAGACTCTATGAAGGATTACAAGAGGCACAAGTCACAATGGTCTCTTGTCAAGAAATTTCCACAAGAGGCAGTCAGAAACATGGTAACTGTGAATCAACAACGTAAGAGTTAAATAACAATTGGGCACAATAATATATATCCCTAAGTAAATGATTAATTGTCAAGTAAATAGCCCAGGTAACTATGTATGTGGATAGTTCTACCTGTCTAGGTGATGCTTCTAAAATTAACCTATTAATATGTGAGTTGTAAAGCATATACATCCATGTTATCAAACAGAGAGACGCACATTTTGCAAGGAAGAAAGGTCTTTTTGATTAGTGATTATAAAATTGACTTGATTTCAATCTTAGTATATTCAAAAGTGCCATATTGAACATTGGAATGGGCACTTTTAATTATCTTATGAGCTTAGGCATTTCAATGGCTTGTTTTTTTGCCCGATTCGCCTTAGAGCAATGCTGCCAGCACCAAAGCCTTCCCTCTCTTTCCTGTTCTGTAGTGATAGTAGGAGAAGCTGCAGAGCCATCATGAAGGGACCAGTGCAAGGAGGAGGGAGCCAGGACCTGGACATGCCTCTCTGGGAGGGCTGCACAGTGTTTGTGGGAAAGTGATGGAGCCCTCATTCATTCAGTCAACCCACACCAACCTTTATTAAACACCTGCAGCTCATATATGTTACCAGGTACTGACAACTTGCAAGTGGGGAAGATACAGCCCCTGTTCTTAAGGAGTTCACCCTCCAGAGATATAGGTGCTCAGATGTGGGTGCTTCTACTAACCCAGCCACAGGGTCAGGGAGGAGTCACAGAGAAGATGAAGCCAGTATTCAAGAAGGCCTCCAAGACTAGGTAGGGCACAACATAAGAGTCCTAAGGTCAAACAATAGAGGAAGCCTAGTAAGTCAGACCAGTAAGCAAAGGGTTCTATCCCATCAGGAGACCTGGAGAGCTTGAGTACAGGGATAATCACAAGGAGCCCTTCTGCAAGCAAAGTATGCAGGTTCGAGTCCTGGCTCCACCACTTACTAGCATGTTACATTAACTCTCTGTGCTTCGTTTTCCTCATCTATGAAATAGGGATAATAATCATAACAGTCTCAAATGATTATTATGAAGAATAAATGAGAAAATGCTTGTAAAGTGCTTGGCATGGTGCCTGACACATGAGTCCTCAATGAAAGTCACCTGTAATAATAAAAATTACCATCTTTATTATTGTTATTATGTGATCTATAGGATAATTGTATTTATTTTTTAAGAATTTAGACTTCTTTATTTCCCAAGAGGATTTGAGGTGGCTTATAATAATACATACAGTACACAAGATAAAAATTCAGTGAATAAATCGGGGTGGAAAGAAAACATGGGTAGGAATAATAAAATGAAGCCAGAAGTACAGTAAGTTTACAAATTGCATGCTGTCAGATTTAGTAGATTTGCTAAGCCTTAAGAGAATTAACACCTTTATCTAAGTACTTAGTCTCTCTAAGGCAAGGTCAAGGGCTCCAGAGTTAGTTGAGCTGCAAAGATGGACCTATCTGGTCTCTGGAGTGGCTGAGGAGAGCCCTACACACCTGCTCATACTTCAAACTGTTGCCTTCCTCTCAGTGTCCCTGAGGACTGAGAGCTAGCCTTGGTCCTTCTTGTAGCCACTAAGCCCCAAGAACAGGATCTGGCACAGAGTAAGCACCAATAAATAGTTCTTGATTTGTGATTTGAATGGATGGATGGATGCGTGCGTGGATAGATGGATGCATGGAAGGCAGGATGGATGGAGTTAGATATAGCCCTGCCTAGTGTCATAACTCTGACCCTTCTAACCTCTCAGGAGTTGTTACCATATTTGTTTTTGGTGTGAAAACCTCCAGGAAGAATTATTTGCCTAGAATCTGTCATTTATTTTATTTAGGAGGATTAAGTTTTTCAAATCATTTCACTGAGAAAGTGGTCAACCAGTCCACCTTACCTTATTATCCTTGCTTTTTCCCCCTCCTGACCTGAGGAGGGTGTCTTTCTCAAACTCTTCAAAGAAAATGGCCATTTGTGTGTGTGTGTGTGTGTGGAAAAGGTTTGATAGGGTCACATTTGTCAATCTCAACCAGTTTTGAGGTAACAAAATGGTCTTTGTTTTTCTCTTTTCAGCAAAACTTTCAACCTCTATGCTCATCTAAACCAAGGGTAGCTGCCATTACTGAAGTAAAACTTCACATATTAAGCCATTTATCTATGCATAATTGTTCATCTTTTTATGAAATCTAGTCTTGGCATTATCTTCCTTGGCTTCCTTCCTTGGGTAAGGAGTTCTGTATCCTAAGAAAACGTCTATATTTTATTATAATATGATTATTGAAAAAAATGAAGTTCCATTATCTCCACACCCTTAAAAATCTCAGCAGCCTGAAGACAGATAATCCAAGGAACCCAGAGCTTCTTGCACACTAGTCTTGTTCCATCTTTGCAAGGATCTGGTGAGACGTTAAACTCAGTGGTCCATGGTAACACATTCACAGGCAGAATTCCTTTGGCTCCCTGTCTCACTGTACCCTGAACACTTCTCTGGGAAGTGTTCTCATTGTGAGACAAGGAGAGGGAAGGATGAGGAATGGGAAGGAGGGCCCTCATGTCTGATATTGGAAACGTTCATCAGAATGAGAAGGTCTGCATCAGCTGAGAGTGCGGTCTGTCTTTCCCGTGTTCTTCTTGGATGACTGCAGGACAAGGCTGCCCAGGAATGACCAGAGTCCAGCCTTGTTCAAGAGATCTGGCATATAGCACAGGTCCAGGCCAACAAGGAATTGAGTCCAGGGAAGTCAGCTGAACCAAGGAGGAGCAAGTGGAGGTGATACCCTATGTGGGCAGGGCCTAGAGTCCAGGAGGTCAGACAGGTGACAAGAGCAGCAAGAGTGAGCCAAGAACCCTGGTTCTTCAGAAAGGCAGCTTTCTGCTGGTGTCATCAACCTATTGCATGTGAGTCCCCAGGTCCCTTAGGGGTTGATCAGAGACAGAAGAAGTCCAGAGAGTAGCAGGTAAGTCTTCTACACGAATAAGGCAGGACAGAAACACTCTGTTTATTTGTACCTATGTAAAGTTAAAAGGTCTAAGAAATAGTGTAGTGGGTGATGGGAGGGGCTACTATTTTAACTGCACCTCGGTTTGCTAGATTGTCTTTGTGATTTTGTTCCTCTTCAGTTTGCTAACTGCAACATAAGCTCAGTTCTTTAATGATATGTAGATAATTTCATGCACTTATGTTAATGATATACACTATGTTGATACTACATAGACGTTTTCTTGGAATTTAAAACTTAAGAAAATAAACGGTATTTGGCAAACTGGAAGGGAAGAAAATGGAGTCAACAGGTAAAAGGTCAAGAATAAATAGTGATAATATGATCTAATGTTATTTCTTTGATAGGTTTTCAGTAGAAAACATACCGGCATAATGCCACCAATTGTGATCGTTTAGATTCTGGCTGGGCTAAATCCATAACAAAATTATTTGCTATGCAAATGAATATAGGTATAGTTTGTTTAAATAATTGACGTGGTCCTAAAGAGCTGGTGTACACCTTCTATGGTGAATCCTTCAGTAAAGTAAATCACCAGCCTCTAAGGAAGGGGCCCCCAAAGAGCGAGGCTCTGTTTAAGGATCAGGCCCTTCTCACCAGAGATGTCCCTTTGCGGAAATCATCTTTGCTCAAACTGCAAAGGGTTTGGTCTTCTGTTTTAGTAAAGAAGATTGATCCCTGATTCATCTGGTTTAGAGGTGCTTCCTATATAAATGTTTCATATATCTAGTTTGTTTAAATAGCGTTGTGTATAGATAGCGTAAAGATTTCCAGCAATTATTTGTTCCTACTAGAAGAGCAACTTGTTTGCTAGCACTTAAGAAATAGCTATTTACCAAGTTCTTGGAGGAACCCCATATCTGCCTTCCCCATGGCACTTCACACTATGAATTGCACATAGTGATCCTCAACAAATCTGGTTTGTGTGAGTAAATAAATATAGACTTAAATGATGTATGTAAGAATACAGAAATAAAAGTATTAGTGCAATAGAAGCAGACCCTCCCTCTGCTCAGAGAAGTGCTTGGCTATTGTGGTTTCCATTTCCTCTTACTCTGTGAATCAGAACGTAACACCAGGCAAATTTATTTGGCCAGCTCTTGAGACCGTATATAAAATAACAAAATTTTGATCATTCAAACTTTTTCTGAATTTGGACTGTCTTCTCTCCGGTGATTAGTCCAGCTTAATTGAGGTTATTTTTCTGTATAGGCTGATGTCTCTGAGACATGGAGTCAAAGAACCCACGGCCTCTCTCTTTCTCTTCTGCCCCTGACTCATTCTGTGACCTTCAAAACTAAGACAGCTACCCCAGGAAAGGTGGTTGTATTGATTGCAGTTGAGAACTGAGGTTTCTGCGTTTCTCTGGTTGTTTGATTGATGATGTGTGGTGCAGGGAAAGCGGGCTTCAGGGAGACTCTCAGGTGTGGGGGCGGGAGGTAGTAAGTTCAAGAGTACCACAAAGTTCTCCCGGCTGAACCGAGAGCTGGCCGGGGGTTTTGGTTCAATTGTGTTTGAAAGCCCTAGCAAGCCCCCAGACGAAATATGGCAAATTCAGATGCAAGGAACACTGTAGAAGTCATACCCACAAACTCTGGGAAATTACAGCCGACAGTTATTAGTCATTCTTACGGGCAATAGAGAGTGTTGTTTAAAAAAATTCAAATCTGATGCTATGAGTAAAGAGCTTTTCTTTCTTGGACCGGATAATAATATTGCCAGGATCAATTCAAGAAATTAATAGGAGACCTTGCTCTGTGCTGCCAGCAAGCTTCGTTTCTTGTCAAGTTCAGTCTGCACACAGGTGTTCTTAAGTTCGTGGGGAAACGTCAGTGCATAGGATCCCAAGACACTCACTTATTTAGGCAAAAATATGGAGTTCCTGAGGGAAGAGGGAAAGGAGTAAACATGTCCTGAGTGGAGGCAGACACCACGGGGGATTGTTAAATTTATTATTGATAAAAGCTGATTAGGCTCCTTCAGATTTTTTTTTTTTTTGCTAAGGAAGATTCACCCTGAGCTAACGTCTGTTGCCAATCTTCCCCTTTTTTTGCTTGAGGAAGATTAGCCCTGAGCTAACATCTCCTCCAAACCTCCTCTTGCCAAGCATAGCCCACCAGCAGCGGGATCCAAACCCATGAACCCAGGCCACCTAAGCGGAGTGCTGAACACAATCACTACACCACGGGGCCAGCCCCCACATTGAGATATTTTTGACTGGGGAGTCTGGATTTTTAAATTGTTGACTTAGATTGTGTTGGTTATCTTTTGCCCGTTTCTGTCCACATTGAACTTTGCAACCCAAATAGGACTCTTGTTCGTCATCTAGCTCTAGGGGAGGGGGATCCAGAGTAGGGATATGGGACTGGCTCTCATACAAGTCACAGCCCATGCACTCAGGTTCTTAGGGCTAGAAGGGATCCAAGAGGCCTTCATGGATATGAGATGTTTCCATGTCCCAGAGGAGGCACCCAAGGCAGGGTCATTGCCTAAAGTTTACACTAGCACCCAAAAGTAGGGGGACTAAATTCTAGCTCCTGCTTCCTGGTTAGTGCTTCTTCCCCCTTCAAAACGCTGCCTCTCTCCATTTTTCTGACAGAGACTGGGAGAGGAACGAGAAAGGGCTGGGGGAGGTTTTGTGGACTCTTAATGCCTCTCTATAGAGCAAGGTGGTCTATTTTGCATGGCTGAAAGGTACTGCGGTAATGTAGCTCTGCCCAAACATTCAGAGCTGCCTTGCTGCTCCTCAAGCAGCCAACACATTTATTTTACCTGTGAACACCCACCCCACCCCCAAATCAGTTTTGACAGCACCCGAGCACCTCAGCCAATCCTTGAAGCAGAAGTGTGCAAGGTGAATTTCCTAACAAGCTGACTTTTCAAAGGTTTTTCAGCTCTCGAAAACATGAAAGCCGTGTTTAAAAATTTAAGGGTCTGATATGTACCAGTTCTGTGGAGCAGCAGGAGGACATAGCTTTCTGCAGTGCCGTGATTCCCCAAACCCCAGCTCTTTAAATTAAGATGTTTATGACAGCAGCTTGTGCTAATGGAATGCACATAGGATTGGCCATTAATTATTGCTCTTAGGTTTTTGAACTTCCTCCCTGCATTTTATTGCAAACGTCGGTATTGTTGTGTAAACCATTTTTAGGGTGTTTTTAAAAGAAACCCTGTTTATTGGGGGCTGGATTTTTTTTTAACTTTTATTGTAAAATTTCCACGAGAGTTGAAAGAAAATGCAATCCTCCAATGGACCCATCATTCAGCTTCAACAACCATCCACATTTTACCATAGTTGTTTTATCTATTCCGCCCACCCACCCACCCACACACACACGTACACTTTTCAATTTTTGCTGGAGTATTTTAATGAAAATCCCAGACATCATGTCATCTCACCATTAAATATTTCAAGGTACACATTTTAAAAATATTTTTATATAACCATAATACCATTATCAAAATGAAAGAAAATTAGTAATTCCTTAATATTGTATAATATGGAGTCCATTTTCAAATTTACAGTTGATGTGATCAAATAAAGATCCAAACAAGGAAGAAGATCATTGAATCATAACTGAAGAGTTCACATGAGGTCTTTTAGCCGCTTTAACTGGGTTGTTAACCATCATCTGGAAATGCCACACACACGTGCGGGCACGCACACACACACACACCCATACATACACACTGGTGATTATTTTTTTTGAAAGATCAGTCCCTGAACTCTGACCTCCACATTTCTCCTTCAGAATGGATCTGGAGCCTGTGCTTAACAGAAACTTTGCCTTGCTAATGATACAGTGCCCTTTATTTATTGTGGAAATTCCTCAGCTTTGTGACAGAAGTTATTATTTTCTTGTGGTAAATGTTTGTACAATTCCTTTGGATTTTCATCAGTGAAAGGCACACGGTCTTGGTGTGCCTTTGAGAGATCCCTTTTCCCATATTAATGACTTCCTCGTCTGCTTGCTGCCAAGTTCTGTACTTTGGATTAGAAGGAAGT
This sequence comes from Diceros bicornis minor, assembly GCF_020826845.1. Lineage (NCBI taxonomy): Eukaryota > Metazoa > Chordata > Mammalia > Perissodactyla > Rhinocerotidae > Diceros > Diceros bicornis. The sequence continues at coordinate 55,560,522 of NC_080744.1, read as the reverse complement.
CAAGACGTGGATGTTTAGATGAATTTCCTGCTACCCGAGCTTTGTCTACTAAGTTCTCACTATTCCACTCTGGCTCTAGTTATCTTTTTAGAGTCTATTTGCAAGCTGGTGACAATTTTGACAGGAAAGTCAGACTTAGCAAATGACCATTATTCATTCGAATGTGAATAAACTGAAGACTTCCATTCATAGCTAGCCAGAAAGCCCTCTTCTAAAGTGGTTTTTCCTATTCAATTTGTAAATCTAACCTTTTTTCATTTACTGGACTAGTTTTTAAAAGTGGGGATCACCTTTTTCTAGGTGAATGTCTTTACTTCTCTGCTGTCACATTCACCTTGAATTCCACACCAAGAGAAAAACCTTTAAGAAATTGGCAAGTACCATGGCTGCCTCTGAATGTAGTAACTAGGATGAACTGAGAAACGAGCATTCTAGAAAGATTCTTCCATCAGTGACTAATGGATGACAGAAGGATAAATCTCTGCCTAGGGATGTTCAGACCACCATTTATTTTTGCCTGTATGTCAAACTAATTTTCATTATGCCAACTCTACCATGTTGACATACCTTCACTGATATGAAGGTGCCATCTATAGAATACCAAATACTGGAATGAAAATGCAACGTTTTGATCAATTATTCAGAGTTTTTCTATAGAAAATCCAGCTAATCTGGAAGCTGGTTACATTTGGAGGCTTCATCTGGATATTTGATTCAGTGTCTAGCACACAATAGGAGCTTAATAAAAATATGTTAAAGTAATTGATGAAGCCAAAAGATGCTAATTTAAAAGTGACAACAGAAGATAAAGCAGGATAAGGGTTTTATAATTTACTGCCAAAAGAGGAAGATTGTACCTGTACTTCCAGCTACCTTGCCTTCCAACTTCCAACATCCTGGGCAGACTTTAACATGCTGTAGGTATTACAAACCCCATCCCCTCCTCAAGTCTAGTGCATTCAGAAGAGAGGGAAGGAAGATGGTACTGAGGGAGGTACCTGAATGAAGGAAGGCTCACAAGGAACACAGTAGCTCATAGAAGCCTACTATACTGTATTCTCTGTGGCCCATTTCTTGCCGTGGTGAGAACAATGTGAATTGGGCTTGGTCTAGAATTTTGCTACTCCAAGTTTAATCCATGGACTAGAAGTTTTGGCATCACCTGGGAACTTGTAAGAAGTAGAGAATCTCAGGGCCCACACCAACCGAACTGAATCAGAATCAGCATTTTTAACAAGATCTCCAGGCGCTTCATATGCACATTAAACTTTGAGAAGCGCTGGCCTAGAGGCTTGTGGGAAATGATAATTAAAGATGCTGACTGAGTAGTTCTAGTGTAGCGTAAGATCATTTCTGGGTAAAGGCAATTCTCCTGCATTAGGCAGAGAGGAAGAATCATAATTTTTTTATTAAAAAAAAGTGTAACGGAATTTCTTCAAACTGTGAATCTCAAGGTTGGTGGCTTGTACTAGGAAAGGGATCTTTCCCTCCTCCAATATTTTAGATTGCTTTTTGACTACTAAACCCGGAGTGTATTTGTGCACATGCCCCCACACAATTAGAAAAAAGCTAGCCTATGAATTTATTAGAAACTATTGTTGGGCACTGTTTGGAAGGTTCATGGAAACTCAGTTGTGTTTTCACTATATTCCCTTCCTAAAAATATGATTTTGGTTTTGTAGTTTTTCAATATGCAGAAAAATTTGCACGATTTATGTGAATGCAAACCTTAAGGAATGGATAAAATTGTGGTTTTCAACTGGCTTTGTTTGCCCAGGTTTCTTTTACTCTCCTTAGTCTCCAAGGAAGCTCTTTTCAGTCTGCTATGAGACACCATGTGAAGGTCTTTGGAAAAACAATGTGAGAGTTTACCACCCACCTGTTGCCAGGAAGTTTTACAAGAAAGTTAGCAAAAGAGGAAGATGTTTTATAGCTGACTGTGCCACATCACCCTGTTGACAGAAGGTTCTCAGTATTCGTGTTTTCAAACTTTCACCACAAGTGAAATTCCTTTTGCCCCTTGCTTGCTCCTTTTCTCGTTATGTCCTTGTACAATGGTTTCCTGCTCCTTGTAGGTCTTTTTATGGAAATGATTTTACACCAGGAGGCATGGCCGAGACCCAGCATCACAGAGCACACTAGAGAAGGAATGAGATGTTTTGTATGGCTGTTAAAGCTGATCCTCTCTCGCACGAAAGAGCTAGAATCAGAGAGGTAGCTTGGTGAAGTGAAAAACTCAACAGGAAGTCAAACGACTTGCATTCTAGTCCCACCCCTGCCTCTAACTAGTTAAGAGATTTTGGTCATGTCCCAACTCTCCAGGGTTGGATGGCGCTTCTGCAAAAAGAGCCAGTGCAGCCTCTTCTGGCTTCGAATTTGAGGCTTCCATGATTCAGTCTACACAATAAGGAGACTACCTTTTGAGTGCAGCAGTGGGCTCATTAGATGTTCTCCTCTTCTATCTGGTCGCAGGTCACAACAGTACATTATCAGACAGGGAAGGCAGAAGACCATTTTGACGTCCCAGGATTCCCTGTAAATACAAATTTTCTATAAGGGGAGAAAAATCCTTCTTTAAACAAGAAAGAGAATTAAGAAGGTGCTAGTTCAATTGCCCTTGGGTTTCTGCAGGGCCCAGTTGTGCTAAGTGAAAGCACCTCACTCCTTTGAAACGGTTACAGAACTTTACTTCATTACCTTCATCACTCCATGCAATCCTAGCTTGAGAGGCTCGGGGTCAACGGTCTGCCTGCTGGCAGCTATTCCTCTATGCTGTACATCCTGTTGGAAGGCGCGTGTCTTAGAAATCAGGTGCTTTCCTTAGAGAATTAAAATGATAATATCAGCTCATATATATTGAGCCCTTCCTATGTGACAAGTCCTAGGACTAGATGCTGACATTAACCTCACTGTGCTGATATGGAGACTGCAGCATGGAGACGTTTGTTTGCTTAACTAAGTCCATGCAGCTAGTTAGGGTGATTTGGATTTTAGCAGACAGTGTGGGGACATTACATCCACTATAGGAATATTCCTAAGGGCTGAATATGACTTGGATGGGGAGAAGAGACAAGCAAAGGGAGTGGAACAATATGAGAAAGTGTATTTTAAAATGTTCTTTGAATCTTGGATCTTTTCCTTCTCGTTGCCGCTGTTCAGTCTCAGTTTCACAAAACTCTTGAAATATCCATTCAGTGCTCTCTGAGAACTGGGAATGCTGACAGTAGGAACCAAGAATTTTAAGTACAGAATTAAACCTTCCCTTTGTCTTTTTGCCAAACTGATAAAAGGCACCATTGGTTTTCTTAGTGGGTAAAGAGGGGTAGGAGGAGGCAAGAAGCCATTGCCTCCAACCAAATGACCTCTTCAGCCTTGTTGCTGTGGCTGGTGGGATGACTTGCATGCTCCAGGGGTGGCCGAACACCCTAATAAGAGGTGAAATTCCTGGGCTCCTCTGGCATGGATTCCTGGCTTTAGCACATTTGTTTTCTTATAGAAGGTGGTTATATTAATAACTATAATCTTCCCACAAAATTTAGAATAATTTAGTGTGATCTTTTATTGCCAGTGAAGCCCTGGCCACAGTCTGAAAAAAGTAAAGGAAAGGAAAAATCTGTTTGCCTTGCTGATTAATGTAGTCTAAACTGCTGGTTTTTTCTGGCTTAATCCAGGTTCGAAGTATCTACTGTGACTGTTCAATAGGGTATAGGTCCAGTATCCACGAGAAGAGAGATTTCAGGCTTTCTAGGCTGATAGATAGGATTTCCATCTTCAAGATTTTTTTCCCTCAGAGGAGAGCAATCTACCTTCAGTGAAGCAACTGGAGGACAATGTGAATTCTAACCCTCGATGCTGTGTTGTTAACTCCAGTGGTGGGAAATACTGAGGCAGGGAAAGAAGCTGAGTGCCAGCAGTCAAGAAAGGCATCCCAGAAGCAATAGGAATAAAGGTGGGCTTTACTAGTCTTCTAGCCTCCGGAAGAATTACCAGAGCTTAAATTGGGCCTTGTCCATTCATATAATGTCTTGCAATACACTGGAGTCCTAAATGCAAGTGACTACTGAGGCTGGGTGGATACCTTAAGCTGTCTGCGTGCACAGTAAAATGAATCTAGGGGCCGGCCCCATGACCGAGTGGTTAAATTTGGCACACTCTGCTTCAGCAGCCCAGGTTCAGTTCCTAGGTGCAGACCTACACTACTCGTCGGCAGCCATGCTATGGCAGCGACCCACATACAAAATAGAGGAAGATTGGTACAGATATTGGCTTAAGGTGAATCTTCCTCAGCAAAAAAAAAAAAGGTGAATCTAAACCATAATGCAAACCTGACAATAAATGGTGGTTGACATGTGACCTCGGTTCCACTAGACAGTAGGGAGTGGTGTGAACTGTGTCCACTAGAGAGCTTGTGCCCTAGCTAAAGATGGCAGCCACTCACTCAGATCAAGTGTACTTGTATAATGCAGGAACATGGGCTTCATGTTGCCATATTCTCTATTTTCAAGAAAAGACAAATATATAGATATAGGCATATATAGAAATAGACAAATATATATGGAAACATCTGGATGTTTAAATATCGAAATATAATTTAATTTTTTAAAAGTGCTAGACAGCCATTTGTAATCCAAACAGAACATGTAGGGAACCACTGGTGTGGTAAATAAGCCTTCATCCCTCAATCAACACAATATTTTCAACACGTCCTATTTAGGGCATGTGTTCCATTTGAAAATATCAGCCACTCTTTCTAAAATAACAAACATCACTTCTAATATTCATAGAAGAAAAATATAGTCATTGATATTTCAGATTTCATTTCTAAAAAAAATCAATGTATTATTAGATTACATATCACAAAATAGTTTTATTGTACTGTTGCAGGAAAAAAGAGAAATGAAACCACTGCTATTATAATTTGTAGTATCTTAAGAGTGAGCGTGGGACAGCTAAGGAATTTGGCATTTTATTATACGATTTGTTTCAGTAAAAGTGTTTTAAATTTTGGATTTTTCTAGTAGGTCATGAATGCAAAGATGTGTTAATGGAGGCTTTTGAAAAACCTGGAGGACCAATCCGAGGTGAACCATCTTCCCTAAAGGAAGTGCCATCTCCCCATAGCCCCTGAACTAGAGGGTATCAGGATGAGAGGAGACAGCAGGGTCAGAAACAGTGGGAAAGAACAAGGAGTGAACGGGAACAAAACTAAACCCACCATTAGGGGTGCTTCTCACGAGACAGGCAACCCTCAATCTAGCTTCCTCTTCAACCGTAGAATAGCTTCCTGAAAATAAACGCTTCTGGTTCATGGTGTGTGTGTTCATGGAAGACAGGAACAATAATGGGGAAGAAGAGTCACCTTATATTACCCCTATTGCAATTGGCTTCTAATTAACCACTGCCTGAAGCTGTCCATCTTCTTGAGTACTGTAGGCAACTTTTTGACATTTATTCATTATACATTCATTTACTTAATAAATATGCATTGATTACCTGCTCTATACTGGCAGCTATTTGGGCAAAAGAAGTTGGCAGTGAAGAGAGAAATATATGTAGTCCCAGGCCTGCGGAAGTATGCATTTAGAAGGAGGAGTGGGAAATGCACATTAATGACTAATTCCAGGTGAAATAAGAGATACACATGGCCTTGAGGGCATGGAGGCCGTGTTGGGAGCTGCACACAGGAAGGGCTGGAGTGATTCAACCTTATGAGGTCTTAGAGAGAGAAAATCTACTCTGAGATTAATTTGCTCAAATTGGGCTGCAGGGGAAGAGTGAGGCTGGGGAAGCACTGGCAATGTGGGGTAAAAGGAGCCCCGGAATTCTAGTCTCAGCACACCACTTCCTAGAAGTATGACCAGTTAAGCAAGGAGCTTCCTTTCACATTGCCTCAGTTTCTCACCTCTAAGTGATGGAGATGGAGGGACCATCTCAGAGGTCCCTTTCGGCTGAAAGGGCTACAGGTCCTGATTATATATGTGTCCTGGAGCATAGAGGGTCAAAGGTTTGCTGGGATTCCTTGTGCATGGCCTGCCCTCTCTCTTCTCTGGCCTGGGACCAGCGCAGTGAGAAGAGCCCTGCTTTTTGGAGGTACCACAAGAGCCATCCAGAAGACCCATCGTGGCTTTCCCAGTGCCCCGGGGGGAACTTGGGCTTCGGTAGTGAGAATGTGAGTAAATGCACCAAGTGAAGGCCACCCAGCCGTTAACAGCCAACTCCTCATCTCACGGTTCTTGCCTTGATAGAGACTTGAATGTCTCCTATACCACATCCCAGAAGGATATCCATCTACGATTTGCTCGAACATTTACAGTGGAAGGGCTATATATTCTATTTTTTGATATGGATAATTCTTAAGGTAAGGAGGAATCCATCTCCCCAAGTCTAAGTGCAAGGCAAGATAGGGCTTTGTCTAAAGTGGCAGAGCCTGGATTAGAATCCAGTCTCCATCCTACCAGACCTCCAGCCCCAAAATGTTCCTGAGACAGTAAAATCAAGATAAAAACTCCAATTAACCAAACACTTGGTATTTATTTATTTATCCCTCTCCACCAAAACCCTTACATGTGGCCATTATTTCATTTGCAGCATGGCAGGGTGGTTTAGAGGAAAGAGATGGGTTTTGGAATCAAACCAGCTTGAGTCTTAATAGCTACGAGATTTTAAGAGGTTACTTTGCCTCTCTGAGTTTCTTAATCAGTAAAATGAGAGTGATAATAACAATTTCACAGTGTTGTAGAATTAAATGAGATCTATATGTAAGATACCTGGCGCATAGCAGAAACTCAGTGAATGGTAGTAGGTGTTAATTACTGCTGCTTAAGAAACTTAAATATAGTCAGTTCAAAGAGGAGCTTACTTGAAGTTCGTCAGGCTAGGGGAGGAAATATTAGCGTGGGTTATATTATAGAGTCCCATCACTGATCTTTCTGAAGTAAGTTTTGGGATGGGTAGGCCTGGAGAAAGGGGCTGCAGCTCAGTGGTTTCTTGAAGGCCTCTGTGAATCTCCCATCCCTGTAGACTTGGAGGAACTGCCCTAAGATAATCATGTCTGCCTGCTCACATACCCTGTGCTGGCTGCACTGGCTCTACATCAAGGCCCTTTCCCTGCATGGCCTGTGTTGTCTGAGGTCTGTAGTGAAGCCTACTCGACAGCATGGGGTTTTACCTTATCATCAGTACTTGTTTTCAGCCTGACCCCTGGATGCCCTGTTAGGGGATAGATCTCCTGATTCACTTCCTTCTCAGAATTCTACTGCATAAACAAGCCTAAGCTCTAAGATATAAATAATTCTAACTCTAATACCAAACAGACTTAGCCGCAGTATTGCTGCTATACCCTGGGAACAGGGAGCGTGAAAGTGTAGGGAATTAAAAGGGCCTGGAAGGGAGGGATGTCAGAATTTCTATGGAGAGTCTGGGGAGTTAAGTGAAAGAATTTTTGCGCAAATAGTATGGAAAATTCCTTCATGGCCCTTAATATAATAAAAGCTATTTCTAAGTGTTTCTCCCACCCACCTTGGGACACACACAGGCGTAAAATGACAGAGAAGCTCAACTGCTAATGCTAAGTCACAATTAAATGCCATTTGGATGAGAAGTTGATGACATTTCCTTTTTAAAAATAAGGTAAGTGCCTAGGAAAGTCCTGGTTGGGCAGTCAACACAAATAACATAGAACGACCCTCTATGGTCAGAGTGCTATTGGAGAAGTGCAAAGGACTTAATAGATAATCTCTCTACCCTCAAGAGACTAAACTTTAAGTCTCAGTCCAAGGAGTCAAGACTTTGTTTAGAAGGAGCAGGCTGAGCAGACGTCCATAAAAATGTATGCAAATGGGTGATAAACATGAAAACAAATGTATATACAATTAGTTTTATGCAAATCCTACAGGGCTGCTGAGATGATCAGGATGAGAAGCAGATCTGGGAGAAATTATTGTGGGCTCCCTGTGTTAAAAGAGGGGAAAAGCTAAACATGGAGGGATATTCCAGGCTCCAGTGCGTAAACTAAGAACTGGGCACAGCGGGAACTTCATGAAAGATGAGTTGTGGGACAGGAAGGAGCCAAGGATAATGTTAAAAGAGGATTTATGTGGGAGTGAGAATTGAGTGACTTCAAGAAAGAGAGGATCATGGATGCTTAAAGGGAATTATTCTTGCTTGTATGAAAGGCAAGCTCGAGTCAGAGAGTTAATTCAGAGATTGGGGGAGCAGTCTTCCCTTTGTGATAGCCAGCAGTAAACTAGTCTGCCATTCTGAGGAGTTTTCAGTAGATGCTCACCTTTCTAGTAGCAAACCAAGACCAGTGACCAACTGAGGGCCATCTAAATGACCTATTAAGTTCCAAGGTTGAGCAAAGTGGTATCTTCCCCCACAACACACTGTACACCTCCATTTGCTAAACAAATGACATTATTAGTGTTTGGTCTTTTTTTTGGAAAAACAAGTAACAACTTCTGAGCTAGGTAAGAATCAGAAACTAGTTATTATCACAACGTGTCAAAAAAATGTAGATCACATCAGAGGCAACTAGTTTATTAATTTGACTGAATTTTCTTTTGGGAGTTTTTCCTTTTTGGGAAATGATTTTAGCTGAGCCCTAATTCCCCAGAGAGCTTGGCACTAAAAGAGTTTGAAGTTCAGGAAATGCTCCTTCGGCTGTTATTTTAAGGCTTGCTCACTCTTTGCAGAGCACCCTCTTCTGTTCATCAGTTATTGATCAAGCTGGTGTAGTCTTCTGTCTCCAGAGAGGGTGTGCAACAAGGGGAGGCTGATTTCTGCCCATGGAATGTTTAAAAATGAAATGGAGCAGTACTTAACGGCAGCAGGGCAAACACTTCCTCTCTCAGGACTCCTGGGTTTAGATCTATCTTAACACAAGAGATGTAGACTTGTGGCATGTCTCCTATCAATTTAATAAATAGGGATTACCAAACCCATCATTCAAGCCCCCTCGCCCCTTCTTACCACACCACCCCCCACAAAAAATACCATACACAAATCCACACTGCAGAGGGCAATGGACGCCAACTTAGTCAACCCAACTTATTAGGACAATGAGAAACAAAACCATAGCCACAAGTCTGATGTGCTATTTGAGGGTACTGTGTCAAACAGCAAATGGAAAATTCAAGTTATCCACACCATCCGTGCTATCCAAGTTTGCCTTCTGAAGAGACTACCAGGCTAAAAGTCAGAAAATGTGGTTTCTTTCCGCAGCACCCCCATTAAAGCTCATGTTACATGAGCACACCTGGGGGGAAGGGCAAAGCATGCAGTCAGATGGTCCTGTCCTGTTGTTCACTTGGCAACTAGTATCGAACTTGATCGATTCTTCTTTTCAATCAGTTGAGTAGGTGCTTTGAGGTCATGCAAACCTAGCCTAAATTACTAGGCATGTACCCTTTTTACCATGGTTTATATAGCTCCATTTCCTCACCTGAGAGGTGTTGATGGTGCTGAGGAACCTTCATAATACTTGCCACCTCCCTTCCACCTGGGGACTCTAGGAGGATTAATTAGATAGTATCTGTAATATACTTTTTGCTCCTTGGAGAAAGATTCTACATAAAAGCAAAGTACTGTTATTTCTAAGAGGAATGATACTTATTAGCTCCTTGTAAGATCCTAAAGCAAATAGATTATGCTTCCCTTTGGAGAAATTATCTCCTAGTTTTCCTAATTCTTACAGTCTATACAACAGAATGTACACTCAAAAAAAAAAAAAAAAAGGCAGATTGGTTGGTGAAAGAGAATGGGGTAGGTTTCTAACCATAACTCCGGAAGCTTGTTTTTAAGAACTTAGTTACCAAAGAAAATAGACCCAGTATCACCTTCCCTCTCATTTTATAAAATGCCCTTCTCTCTTTTATAATAATTACATGGTCAAGACGGCTCTACATTTCTAAGTTTGTTCATTTGGTGGCCTTTTGACCCTACCATTGTTGACTCCTTTGATTAAATCGAATTGTAGTTGAGTAGCTGTTCAGAAATCACAGGGTCATCATTGCACACATACTTGTGGTGATATTTTTATAAATTGATAATGTAAGTTATGAGTGGAAAATTTTAAATCCAAACTCCAATCCACAGAAATTTCAGGGAAAACTCAAACCAGTATTCATTTTATATTCGCCTCATTTTCCAGAGTGTGTGAAAATTCCTTATTTGGCGTTTAATACAAGCCCAGTCTTCAGATGAAACCAGTTTGACGTGCCCTGTGTTTTGGTTAACTCATTACAATGAGGTGCAAACTGCCTAGGTTTCTTCCCTGTGTTGGTAGGGAACTACTCACTTTTTCTTTTTCTTTTTTTCTGGCATAAATATGCCACGATGAGAATGAGACTCTTGCTAGGGGAAACGAAAACAAAACACAAAGCAAAAACAAAAACATTTGAGACCTGAGAGTGAGTTGTTGAGTGAATTTTAGAGAAGAAAAACCCAGAGCAAATGTCTGTCGTGCCTCTGTGGGCACACGAAGAGCATTGACAGCCCCCAGCCATCACGTGTAGAAGCTCACACGAATCACATCTTAATCCATTAAACTCATTCACAGGAAAATAATGTAGGTCAGCGTGGAGAGCAACATGGTGTCGTGTGCAAGCTCATTCACCATCCAGAGCGATATGGATACAAGTCGGGGCGTTCAATGTGGAAGCCAATATTGTGAAAAAGTAAATGTTACCAAAAGGTAACCATGCTATGAACCGAATCAATAGCCAACAAGGCCTGATGTAAGTGTCTCTAACACAGCATTGTGCGAGTTAGCGCCCATCTGACCTACACTATGCATTTGAAGGAAGGTCCCACAACTTCCCTCCTATCTCCTCATTCTTTCTGTTGCATTCTTGGCCATCTTTTTCAAGCTTTTATCTTTTCCATTTTATTTATTTTATCTTATGAGAAAGTTAATTCTTCTCTGAGGGATTTAAGCTAAAACCAGTCAATTTCTTTGGACAGTAGGGGCAGGGAGAAAGGAGCTTTGCCCTAGAGAGCCCTCGTGGTTGTTTTTATTTTTTGCATCTCAGCCTCCTCAGCCCCACCCTCTAAGAGTGTGCCTCCAGCAACTTCAGGGAGCCACCCAGGCAGTATGACAACAGGGTTTGTGGGTTGTGTTTGCTCTTAGCATGGGTGTGATGAAAGGAAGGTGCCAACACCCTTCTTTCCTCGTAACCACTCACTGAGATAGCCCCTCCCACAACCCGAAACCATGAAAAAGCACCAGAGAAGAGCCAAAATGTAAACACTTTGAAGAAAACCTTTATTTTGTACTTTGTCCATTCAAGTTTGAAGTCACCCATCTTTGTCACAGCTGTGCGGCCTAAAGTTAGAGGTAAAATTCCTTGAGGGCAGTGAGGGCTTTTAAAGCATATTTTATTAGAATTGATGGTTTTTGTTAAAGAATTTTTAATAAATTATCAAAATCAGGTTCATTTTCCTGTTTCTACTATAAAAGTAAAACAATACTCATTATAAAAATTTTGGAAAAGATATAAAAGTAAAAAGATATAAAATAAAAGGATTGTGTCCAACTAGACACATCACAGTTAAAATTTTGATATATTTCCTTCTAAACTTTCTTCCTTCCTTTTTTCCTTCCTTCTTTCTTTCCTTTTTTCTTTCTTTCTCCCTTTGTTTCTTTTAAGTGCTCAAATTTTTTTTAAATCCAAGGTACTGTGTTTCCAGGGTCAAATATGTGGTATTTGGAAATATACGGCTTTAATTAAAACACAGGAATGTGTAAGGATGCACCTTACATTACTCCATAGCAATTCTCCATTCACATTGACCAGAAAGGATGTGTGATGTGAGCTGGCATCTTCTCAGTCCCTGAAGCAACTGGAAAAATTGTTAGGGTGGCATCAACCTAATTGCCTTTAAGCAGATCAAGCCTCCTACTTCTAGTGGTAAAACCTGCTGGTGACTGTCCCCATCTGCCTCCCCCCTCCCATATCCATTGTTGATTAATTGCAAATATGCGTGCTTCAAGACAGAGGGGTAAATACTTGAGCCCCTCAGGTGTTCTCTGTAAGTTCTGTGTTCCTTGAGGAAAGTGGAGCCAGGTGGGAATGTGGCCAGCAATGCAGCTGGCTTTCAGATGCGTGTTTCCGTAGCACATCTTAGTGCTATATTTGTCAATGGACTTAGGGCCTCAGAGAACTTTCCAAGGTGAAAACCTAGCATCGCTTCCATGGACGTTGAGGGTAAAGCCCTTAACCCTGCGACTTAATGAGAACAAAATTAAGTGCTTCTTTAAGCAGCTTAGATTTATCTTGTCAATATAAGTGATGGGAGGTTTCTTTGTGTGCTTTAGAAAAGAGATTTGTGTGTGTGTGTGTATGTGTGTGTGCTAATCTAAAGCATCGTCTCCTTGCTTCATTATGTCACCATCCACACTGTTCCTTTATGATAGACAGGGTTCATCTATTCCCCTGCTCTAAACTTAATTACTTTGCAATTAATTCTTTGTTGAAAATAGCAAGGCTCCTAAACTCGGAACATCTCATTGTGAGAAAGGCTGTTTATGGATAGAGGTCAAGAGGACATATTGGAATATTCCGCAGCACTGTCACAGATAGTTTGAATGAAAACGGCAAGAGAGAAAAGGCCGATTCCAAACAAGGTGGCCACGGAAGTTGAGGGTTTCCTCCCCAACAAACTGAGTTAAGAATTTTAAACATAGCACCATAGAAAAATCTCACTCCAATAATCTTAACGAACTAACATTTTTTAAGACCTACTATGTGGCAACAACTTGTGCATGCATTGTTTTAGTTAATCCTTACAAAAATCTTCCAAGCTAGGTAATATTAATACTGCTTATAAATGATGTAATTTCTTAAGATTACACAGATACCCCTAAAGGAGTTCATTCCATGTGGTCACTGCTGAGTGGTTTGCATACATAAGATCATTGAGTCCATTATGCCAGTTTTACAGATGAGAAAACTGAGGCTTTGAGAGGGTAAGTGACTTGCCCAATGTTCCATGGCTTTAGTAAGTGCTGATCACAGCCTCAACCTCAGTTGTCTGCCTGTGCTCTTGGGCTATAATCCTAAACTCCCTCCTTCACAAAGCCCTTGTCCTTATCCTCCACCAGCCTGGGAAAAGAGTCTTTCAGGGGGTTTCCTGCATGTTAATTGGTCGAATAAGTGTTCCTCTGTAGGGACTCAGAGGAAATTACAGAAGGGTGAACTTTATGAGAAGTTGCCCTTGTCTTACAGTATTCTGGGGCCGGCGAGGAGTCCAAGACTGATGAAGCGCTCCCTGCTAACCTCACAGCCCTTTCAGAACACAGCCTCATCAGTCTTCCCTCCAGACGGTGGAGGTCAGTGGTGAGCACATCAGTGATACAGATGGAGGAGGGCACCATCTTTCTCTCATACAAAAATGGGTACATAAGAATAAGGTCAGGAAAAATCACAGTTCTCAGGGCAGAGGACAGGGAGTACATTGGTGAGTTCTAAATACTCTGCCCACTTTACCCTAAATTTAGAGAAACTGAATCTCCAATTAGAAGTTTCTCTGTGGGACCCTGTAAGTCAGTGATACCAGCTTACTTCCTCCTTGAAAATTCTCCTAACTTCGGGGCTAGCCCCAGTGGCCTAGTGGTTAAGTTCGGTGCGCTCCACTTCAGCGGCCCAGGTTCATCCTGCGTGCAGACCTACACCACTCATCAGCAGCCACGCTGTGGTGGTGACCCACATACAAAATAGAGGAAGACTGGCACAGATGGTAGCTCAGAGTGAATCTTCCTCAGGAAAAAAAAATTCTCCTTACTTCTTCAGTCCTCTCTTTCCTTTGTGGTTCTTATTTGAGCCCATCTTCAGAAACTTAACATATGAAGCATTATATTATGTGTTACGGGGCTTAACTCACATAGGGCTGCATGTGTCTTGAAGGCGTTCCCTTTTTTTTTCCTTTTATAGTTTGTTTTTATTGAGGTATAATTAACAGAAGCATTCACTTTTGATTCATTCAGCAAATATTCAAGAGATATTTTCTAAGGAGCTACTATGTGCCAAGCACACTGGCAGGAGCTTAGGAATCAGAAATAAAAGATATTGTTCCTATACTTAATTGGAAGCAGTGATGTTTTATATCTTTGGGAGGGAGGATGGTGGGTGATAGAGTGTGCATAGGGCTTGTGTATAGATGGATAAGTAAACAAAAGATAGTGTGGCATGATAGCTACAAAAATGGTAAGCAACTTTGGATGGAATTTAGAAAAGGTGCCCCTTCTTAGGAGTAGATGCAGACCTGCACCTGGGCTCATGGATTTGTGAAGGAAATATGTCCCCGTCCATCCCTTCACCGGTGTTCTTGAGCTATGACCAAGCTGCACAACAGACCACAGGCCAGATTAAGGGTGAACTGGGTGGAGAGAACCAGCATAGCCTGGGTGTGATGCCCCAGTGAAGCCTGTACTGAGTCTTGAAGGGCGAGTGGGAATTAGCCCAAGAAAGAAAAATGGAACCACATTTCTGGCAGAGGAAACGGAAGACCAAAAAGCTCAAAGGTCTTTAAGAACGTGGAACCCTTGGGCAGCTGTAAAGGCTGAGAACCCAGGTGCCTTTCTTCATTAAGTAACTTGCTTGATGCCCCGAGTCCAGCATCATATTGGGAAATGTTTATCGCTGGTGAAATACATCAGCAAAGATTCCCTGACTTTTTACTCTTGTTTCATCTACTGAGCTGTTCTTTCCCCACACAAAGTAGAGGATGACTAGATTATACTCAGTTCCCACATCCATAAGGAGCAAGGTGAAAGTATTCCTTGGATTCCTGTTCCTTAAGAGTAGAATGAAAGATTTCCCCGAAGCACCATCGCATTAGCTCACTTCACAAAGCTAAAGATCTCAGAGACTGAGGCTATGGTCAGACAGCGGCAAGGTCAACCACCCTGCTCCCCTTCTCTTACAGTAGACTTTACCTTCCCTTGAGGAATGCATTGCTGCTGAAAATCGTGTTCTGCAATACCTCTTTGCTGGCAATTGTCCTAGCAAAAGGGAGTAATAAGGAAGGGTTGTTAGATTTTAGACACTTCTGAATAGAGTGGTAAATCGTTATTCAAATTCCATTTGATGGCCAGTGTGCACATTATTCTCCGCATGCTCTAGTTTTTTCATAAAATATGTGCTCCCTCTGTTTCCTCACACCTCATTTCTTCTAATGAGCCCAATTCCCATATCTGGGCAGGGCAGCCCTCTCTGCAAGGTCCTTCCTGTCTCTTTGACCTCCCTGGCTTTCCTCCTGGATAAAAAGCAGATCAGCTAGTGGAATAGCATCGGGAGTGTCACATCATGTTCTATGTGTGTCTTTTGTGTGAATGGAGCCCTCTTAGCTTCTGAAATATAATTCTAGTCTAAACAAACTTGGGTAAACAGCACACAGGAACTTATTTATAGAATCAGCTATATTTGGAAAACTATTGTTAGATATTAAAATGTCACCAGTAATGTTCATTGTGGGCAAATACTAAATATACTAAAGATAAAAGTGAAACTTTCAATGATGACAGTGATCTGTTATAGAAAGTGTGAAGCATTGGTGCTACAGTTCTGTGCTTCTCCCCATAATCCCTATTTTACACAGAAATCAGGAAACATGCCCAGGTTTACTCAGTAAAAACAAATTTGAGAAATAGATGCTCCAAATCTTAATGTTGGCCTCTTTTCTAAAGAAGTGGTGTGTTGACTCAAATTCTATATGTTAAGTTCTGGGGCTACATTTGGCTCCATGCCTTTTGATACTCCTGGTTTTCTTCTGACGTGACAGACATACCTCCCTTGGGAGGAAAACGAAGAAGGACATCGGATAGTTTGTGTATTGTTTGGACTCAAATCTCAAGAAGTGGAGTGGTATAATTTATCTATAAGCTAAAGAAAGAAAACGAGAAAAGTGTATCTAGATAAATTCCATTTCAACTTTTAAATTAAATATGAAGAATAAAATCATACAAATAATTTTTAAAAATATAGGTGAATCTGTTTTTGGAATAGACAAAGGCTTTATAGGCATACAAGCCAAGGCAGAAACCATAAATAAAAGACTCCTCGATTTGATCTCACCCCCTTAAATAAAATCAATTTTTTAAAATTTGCACATGTGAAAAAAACTAACAAACAAAATTTAGAAAGAAAAAAAGCAACATATGATTAACTTTGCAGAATTATTATACATTGGTAAGCAAAAGACTAAGACGGTAGCTCCCCCTTATCTGCAGGGGATGTGTTCCAAGACCCCCAGTGGATGCCTGAAACCACAGTTAGGACCCAATCCTATTTATATATGTTTTTCCTATACACGTATACTTATGGTAAAGTTTAATTTATAAATTAGGACAGTAAGAGATTAACAACAATAACTAGTAATGAAATAGAACAATTATAACAATATACCATAATAAAAGCTACCATAGATCTTAGCAACCTCAGTATATGATTTTTTTTTTTCCTTAGTAAGTAGAGAACTTTCATCTTTTCACTTAAAGGAAGCACTTTATGGCTTCTCTTTGGCACATCAGAATTGCCAGCATCTCTAGTCTTGCACTTTGGGGCCATTATTAAGTAAAATAAGGGTTACTTGAACACAAGCACTGCCATACCACGACAGTGGATCTGATAACCCAGCTACTAAGTGACTAACAGGCAGGTAGCATATACAGTGTGGGTATACTGAACAAAGGAATGATTCACATCCTGGGCGGGATGGGGCGAGATGGCACGAGATTTCATCATGTTACTCAGAATGGCGAGCAATTTAAAACTTATGATTTGTTTATTTCTGGAATTTTCCATTTAAAATTTTCAGACCACGGGTAATTGAAACCACAGAAAGCGAATCCTTGGATAAGGGGTGACTACTGTACCACAATACAAAAATAAGCAGAGATTATGAACAGTCAGTTAAAAGAGGAAATACAAAAGTCAGCAATCTTAGAAAAAACAGTCTCATAAGTAAACAAAGAAATGTAAATTACAAGAAGATACCTTTTTAGTCAACTAAGTATCAGGATTCCTTTTTCATGATAATGTTCAGTGTTGGTGAGGGTGCACACTACTCCAGGAATTGTAAACTGAGAAACACTTTCTCCAGGGCACTTTAATGATATATATTCAATTCTTTTTAAAAGTTAAACTTTCAAGAATGTACTTTTAAAAAAAATCACAAATGTCAACCAAGATGTATATAACAAGGATATTTATGGAAGGATTATTTTTAATAACAAAAAAAATGAAAATGACATGAAGGGCTATGATTATCAGTAAGTGGTAGAGTTAATGGCAATTTTAATTATCTCCTTAAAAAATTTGTCTAAATGTTCTGCAGTAAATAAGTATCACTTTCATGTTTTAAAAATGATGATGTATCCTCCTTAAGAAAGATACTGGAATGCTTTCACAGTGGCATGGCAAATGGGGGGCAGACGGTGGGGGTGGATGGCCCAGAGGGAAGGAATATTCTATCACTGACATTGCTTAGAATAGACAGCCCATAGTAATAATCAAAAGCAAACCAGCTTTTAGTCAGGCTTTTTATTGTTTTTAAATTATTGGCTGCACACTGGGCAACTGCTCCCATAGCATTTTCCTCTCCTTGATACATGACTGTGGCTGCTGAGGCTTCTGCAAAGAAAGAGGAAGGGGCGACACCTCAATTTCAGCATCAAGTATGTAAAAATCACTTGAAATTGATACGTTATACCAGTTTCTACAATAAAATACATAATCACTGCATGACTAAAACACTGAAGCGTTTTTCCAGCTTACCTAGGTGATCCTGCCTCAGGAGCGGAGTGGCATCCTTGCAGGCTTTTGTATTCCGTGTGTGTGCAGAGTCCCACAGGAGCCTCGTTTGTCCTATCACACAGGAACTTCAAGTGAGAGTTGTTGGCTGACTGAGAGGTATAGCTCCGCATCTCTATCCCAGAGGAACCGTGAATGAGATACCATATAATATGAATGGATATGCCCCTAGGCACCCTATAAATTTATTATAAAGCACTGGATTTTGCAATAACAAAAATAACTTATGAAATTTGAGGATAGTGTAAAAATGAGAAATTTATGTCTGTTCAGGGTCACCCTAGACCACAGATTCTCCCGAGTAACAGGCCTGATTTCATGAACGCAGGAGCAGGCCTTATTTTATCCAGAGCAGGCAGAAATACTGCAACATGTAAGTGGCTCTGAAGTTTCCAGTGTTCGGGAGCAGAAAGTATAGACATGAGTCCACCAGCTTTTCCGGAAGGAAATAGCAAATGTGGACAACTGTGTAGGCTGAGGCAATAAGAACAGCTGGTTAGACGATACTTCGCTCACTTTTAACATCCACTTTGTGAAAGATCCTTAGAGAGGTCAGATTTGAGTTTGGGGCAGTACTTGGAAGATTGGGGTTGAGGGAGGCCTCATTTGGGCAGCTGTGTGTGGGATGTATAGCATCTAACTTAGGCTTGTGGGTTTTTGAAAAAATAGGATGTTGGGGTTTACGTAGCTCTTTAGATATTTATTGTTCCAACTGGCTTGGCATTAGTTATCTTTTAAGGAAGTCATAAGGAGAGGTAAAATTCGTAGTACGGAAATTACTCAAAATCCTGCAAAAAGCAATGCATACCAACTGGAGTTGTTTTCAGTTCATTAGAGCTGAAAAATCTCTCCGCTATTTATTGTGCCGGCCAGTTAGGAGTGAGGCAGAACATAAAGCCTCCTTCAAAAGTCAGGGCCTCATTTTCGCTCTCATTAAAAACCCCTTAGAATCTCAGGAAACAGGTTCCCTGTTTCACTTGCCCACTCTAAATGCAGGTACTATTTATCTATTATATCAGTTTAATGAGAAGACCATCTCACACTCATTAAGTTGATTTGAAAAATGATCAGAAGCATTGCGACTGTGTCCTTCGAGAATATAAATGCCTCCAAGGCTACATCCATTTTAGGAAAACCAGGTCTCTTACCTTTGCTCTGACTTCACCTCAGCATTTTCTTCTGCAGCAGAAATAATGCATTTAGTCATTTTGGAACAACGGTTTAATACATTAATGATTGCAGGTGCTGTTCCTAGAATTTTGACTCTGCAAATGTTATATGGTGAGTGGGTCAAAGGCAGTAAGCGAGGGTTGTGTAGAGTGAGGATTTTATGAAGCCAGGATGCACTGCAGTGTGAGCAGAAGCACCCCACATAATTAAAAGAGATGAGGAATACATGCTCAAAGACATACATGGCCGTGTGGTGGGCTGGGAGAAGGGGAGGGGGGAGTGGAAGGGGCATTAAAACAATGTGAAATCAGAGAAATGTGGTCCTCCTATTCCTTAGCTTCTGGAATTAAGAAGTTGTCATATAATCCAAGCCAGCAGCTTGAGGGGATTTGGCTAATAGTTAACTTAATTTTTCTGGAATGTCCTTTTTTCTCTGTAAGTCAGCCTAAGCAGAAAGTGGAACTCTCGTCAATGAATCAAATGGCGGGTGGGGCCCGCTGGGAGGACTGATTCTCCCTGGATCCTGTACGTATTACTCCACTCCTTGGCTGTACTTCCAGTGCAGGTTAAATGGATTGTTCCCATTAGCAAGCTGATAGGACAGCTCTTTTAGATGAAGGAGACTCTGGACTTTGAATGTCACCGTGAGGAAAAGGTGGCCCTCATAGAAAAGTTGACAGTGCCACCTGTGGCAGTATTTTACTGTCATTGTTAAAACTATGTAAAATGATGACTTACAGTAAGGCTCAGAGTTTCAGCATAATATATAATAATAATAAGACTTCTGTCAGCTTAGAAGTGATGTCGGATTTCTCTGCAGCTTGGTGGTTTCTCTGAGGCAAGGTGGTCGTAGAAGCAGTGCTTGGTGCCAGGCTTGCTGTCTTCTGCGGCTGACTCATTCTGCCATTGATGCTCCTGACTGAGTGCATTCACTCTGATTAGTCACTTCTGCCTTCATTTGCTTGAACTAAAATCCTGAAAGTTTACTCGCTTCATCGGTGTAGCTTTGATAGCCATATTTAAAGCACCTTTCACTAAATGACACCAAGGGTGACTACTGGGGGAACAACTTTAAAAATCAAGAGAATGTTGAGTTGGCCAAAAGGTTCCTGATGTCTGAGTTCAAACCCATCCAACCTTTACCAGATTGGCATCAGGGGGATGACTTGTTTGATTTGTCCTGTTACCTTGGAAACTGAGGCACAGGTTTCATTTGTGCAAATGAAAAGGAACAGTATCAGTTATCTTCATCATATAGCAGTTGTAGGAATTATTTGGAATATTTAGATTGTATATAAGGGTCTTTTAAAATGCAGATAAAAAATCAAGATGTTAGTGGGGGAAAATATATAAGCAGGAAGAGGTTCCTGTCACATACATTCTGTGATGGACATAGGCACCTGAAAAAAGTCAGCAGGGCCTCAAGTGACCAAGGATGAAAGGGGAATGTGCTAAGGGTTGGGCTAAATAAACATAGCCTGCGTTTTTCCAGTGCCCTCCAAAACACTTTTTGCTCTTGAAGCTCATGGATGTGAAGAGCAGTGATTGGGCTTCCCTAGGAAGAAGGGACGATTTCTAGGAACATAGATGAGGCTGATGTGAAATGGATGGCCAGAATGGAGTTTGGGTCACCAGTTGAGGCTTTGGCTGATACTTGTACTGTATGCTTTTCCCCCTCAGCGCCATGAGTACAGGGACCATTGCTATCTTGTTGGCTGTTGTATCCCCATCACCTGATAACATGGGGCAGGGAAAGGACAATCATACAGCCAACCAGGTTGTATAGATGGCAAGTCTGAGTTTTCATACTTGAACATATTCTACTTTGAGCCGAAAGATCAGATTGTTCATACATTGTCCATTAATGGGAGAATCAGATAGTTTCAAGCTTTCCTTTGCTTCTGGGACCAAATTAGTGACAGTTCTGAAATTAGAGGTAACTAAAGCTACCTCACTGGATATGGGTTAACTTTTAAATTCAAAACGGCAGGGAGAGTGCTGTTTTCACGTTGTGTGGGTGAAAGGGCAGAGAGTGGAACGCATGGCTGTGTGTGGCAGAACTGATGCAGATGCATTTGGATAAATCATAGGAGTCCAGTCTCTCAGCCTGGCAGCTAGGAGTGTCCTTGAGGCTTGGGCAAGGCCCCTCCAGTCTCTTGTTCACAATCACAGGGGGTAGAACAGAGGGGCACAGCAGTACACCATCTAAACTCTGGTTTACCAAGTCCAAACTGCACAAAATGAGAAAGGACAACCAGAATGTAAAGCTAGGAGAGCTTATTAGTGAAAAAGTTAACGCTGGAGGAAGGGAGGGGAGACCACAGGGAGCTCTTTGAGCCAGGATACAGATGTTTGTCTTTGATGCATTTTGCTGGATGCCTTTGGCTCTTGGTGTAGGCATGGGAGGAGCACTTAATGGATTCAGCCAAAGGAGGAAATAACTACAATGACCACTGAAAATGTCACATGACTGAGCCCTGGCCCCAGCTTTGCCATACAGGGGCCAATTGACCTTGAACATGCCCCTCCACCTTTCTGACACTCAGTTTCCTCACTGAAAAATGCTTTAACAGTATTTTCATTATTTACTTCACAGAGGGAGATGAGGAAA
This sequence comes from Diceros bicornis minor, assembly GCF_020826845.1. Classification (NCBI taxonomy): domain Eukaryota; kingdom Metazoa; phylum Chordata; class Mammalia; order Perissodactyla; family Rhinocerotidae; genus Diceros; species Diceros bicornis. Next base: position 55,538,931 of record NC_080744.1, on the reverse strand, counting down.
TCAGAAGGTGGGTTGAAAATATGCTGTCAGTCGTACAACGAGTACATTTTTACAGTGGTTAACTGCAAGTTGCCCTTGAACAATCTTCAAATGAGTTTTAAAATGTAGGACTCAGAAAAAAAATGATGGAGAAATCCTACATCTTGTTTGAATGAGGATCAGATTGCTATTCTGAATGAAAAATTGAAATTACCTGCAAAGGGATTGCACTGCAAGATAGAAACAACCATCTGCCTTAAAATAACTACTTAAGAGAGTGGCCAGGATTTCTCAGGTTCTTGTTTGAGATCCTTAACCAAGGGATGTCTGATTCTGTTTAGGTTTCTATGTAGTCAAGGTGGCCTGCTTTTAAGGGTGGCTGCTATTATATGCCACTGTTGGCACGCTTCACCTGGCCAACAAAATATGAGCTGCTGAGAACAAAGGGAACTGAGCAAAAGATTGTCGAAGAGGGCAGACTCCTGAAAACTATAGTAAAAAGATGGCGGAGGACCAGGGGAGGGCAGGGTGGGATTCAAAATCAGGTCTTCTGATTTATTTTTACTGTGTGCTCCTTCACATGGCCATAACAAAGTCCAACACTCCCTCATCAACCGATGAGATTATGTTCCTAAAATGTGTCATAGTTGACAAAATCATGATTGGAACAATGAAGACCTCATTGAAAACAAAAATTTCAGGAGGAGGAATAAAAGGTATTAAACATTTCTTTTCATAAATAGCATAAAGTGGATGACTAAATAAATAAATGCATATTCGGAAGGTATCTGCTCTCCAAAGCTTCAAACCTACTCCAGTGAGGAACACTTTCTTCAGCTGTTGAAGAAATACGATGGCTGCATATTCACAGGCACGGGCAGAATCACTCACTGTATGTGAGGGAGACTGAGCCTCTTTGTAAAGTTTTTCAGCCAGTAAGGACTTTTTATTATGAAAATTTCAAACATACATACAAAGAGAGGCAGCAGTGCAATGAATTCTCCTATACCCAACACCCAGATTGAACACTTATCAAGACTTTGCCACACTTCATCTATCCCTTTTTTCTCTGCTGAAGCATTTTAAAGCAAATTTCAGACATCGTATGATTTCACCCCTACATATTTCATATTTCAGTATGCATTTAAATGCCTGGTGTACTCTTATTCTCCCTTGTTTTCATTTCAAGGCCACTCAGAAAGGTTTTGTGATTGTTATTTTGTTTTGTTTTCTGGGCCTGCTCTGTAGCGTAAACTCATTTTCCCTTTCTGTACTATACCCATAGACATGACCTGGACCACATGGCCCAGAAGAGTATGAATCAAGAAATGATGCTGCATTATTCTATTGAAGAAGAATGACCCCAAACTCACATATCAAATAATAATAATAATCCAAGGATTTAAAATCTGGGGTATACAAATATAAAACAGAGCTATCTTAAAAAAAATAATAATAGGGGCCAGCCCAGTGGCATAGTGGTTAAGTTCACGTGCTCTGTTTCAGCAGCCCAGGCTTCACGGGTTTGGATGCCAGGCATAGACATACACACCACTCATCAAGCCATGCTATAGTGGCGTCCCACATACAAAATAGAGGCAGATTGGCACAAATATTAGCTCAGCGACAATATTCCTCAAGCAAAAAGAGGAAGATTGGAAACAGATGTTAGCTCAGGGCCGATCTTCCTCACCAAAAAATAAATAAAATAATAATAATAATAATAATAAACTAAATTTGGCAAAGAGTGTTTTGCCAAACTGCTATTTCCTATTGGTCCCAGCATAATTCAGTGGCAATGGCATCCTGACTTTTATTTTTAAATCCCTTTGTATAGAAAGGAGATCCCTAAACCCAACTCAACCTCTAAGCTGTTATGTCTAAGAACCCTGAGCACTGAATTCATTGTTTCCAAAACAGCTTTCTCAATCTCAGAAATGGGAGAGTTAAACTCTTCTGAATTGCCATGTATGAGAAATCACGCCAGTTCTTTTTTTTTTTATACTTTTTATTTATTTATTTATTTTTTTCCCCCAAAACCCCAGTAGATAGTTGTCTGTCATAGTTGCACATCCTTCTAGTTGCTGTATGTGGGACGCGGCCTCAGCACGGCCGGAGAAGCAGTGCATCGGTGCACGCCCAGGATCCGAACCCGGGCCGCCAGCAGCGGAGTGCGTACACTTAACTGCTAAGCCACGGGGCCGGCCCACGCCAGCTCTTCTCTTCTTCTTGCTGTAGCATATTGTTAAGTGGGAATTTTTCTATAGGTTCTTTATTATCCCAGAGCCAATATGAGATTAGCTTTACAAGCTGGGTTATAACCTTTCAGCTTCTGTGTCGGGGATCCGTTAACAAGATCATAAAGATCTTTCTAACAGATGAGGCCTATGTGCCCTATGTTCAGCTCTGGTAATGACCAAATTGATTTTATCAGAAGTGTTTAAAAGCGCCATTTTAACTTTTCTATTGATTGCCTGACCTCTGCTTTGGGTCCTGGGGTTGGTGTGTGTTCTCTCCCCCTCACTCTTTGTATGTAGCCTTGCAGTTTCTCTTCACCTGTGCAAACTTTTCCTTCTGTGCCCCCTGACTACCTCATTTAGCACTTTCCTCACCATCTATGTTCCCCTTGTGTTCTCTTACATTTCCAAAGGACTAGGCTTCAGGGTCACAATTGGTAAACTAGATGCCTGGCTTTGGGGAGCCCTCATCATTTATTCATTTGACAAATTTTCTTGAGCTCCTACTACGTGCCAGGCACCATTCTAAGCACTGAAAAATACAGTGATAATCTGGGAACATGAAGTCCCTGCCTTAAAGAGTTGACATTGTTGGAAAGACATACAACAGCTATTTAACAGAATGTCAGAAGGAGAGAAATACTGTTAAGAAAAAGAAAGCAAAGTGAAGAATGGGTGGGGAGCACAATTCTAGATAAGATGGTTGGGATGCATCCTGAGGGATGAGGGGTGACCTTTGAGCAGAGATCTGAGTGGATGGGAGGGAGGCCTGGGGAGATCTGGAGGAAAATCGGACCAGGCAGAGGGAATTACAAGCAGGAAGGACTCAAGACCGGAGCCAGCTTAGAGCTTTAGAGAAAATTCAAGAAGGCCAGTGTAGAAGAGTGAGATAGGTGAGGCAGAGAGAGAAGGACACAAAGTGGGGAATCAGGCAGGCTGGATCATGGAGGACCTTTGGAGCCATGGAAGGAGTTTGCTCAGGAGACTGATGTGCTCTGATTTACAGTTCAAAAAGTCAGTCTGGCCTAAAAGATGCTTCTCAGTGATGCTGGTTTAACCTCCATGGGTCCAGCTGAGGTGCCCTGTGCCATTACGGGGAGACTTGAACACATCCAGGCCTTGGAGACTCCCGAGTCCTGTGCTGCTCCCTGCTCTGCTTCTAATTGGCTGGTTGACGTGGCACCAATCACCTAATCGCTCAAAGTCCCAGTTTTCTGTCGTTTTTCAGGGAGAAGTACAATTTCTTGAGTCTCTTCTAGATCTAACATTTGGTGGTTCTAAGCTGTAAACTAGAGTTACTTCCTAACCCTATGTATTTGTTAAAATAAAAGCTCAAAACTGCTGTAGCAAAGGGACCCGAGAACACAGTGACTTATATGAGGTAGAGGTTTGCTTCTCTCTCCTGTGGTGTGTGAGCCAGTGGAGGCTGCCAGGGAAGCCCTGCTCACGAGCTCCAGGGTCCTGTCTCCAAAGGTGTATTTGTCCCCATTGTTGGAGCTGGGTCATGGCCTCATCCAAGTTCCAGTTCACGAGAAGGGAGAGAGAGCGTATCCTGGGCAAGCACTTTCCTTTTAAGTGACATGGAAGTTACACACACTCCTTCTGCTCACATTTCTTGGTGAGAACCTAGTCTTGTGGACATACTCAGCCCCAAGTGACTCTGGGAAATGTAGTCTCTGACTGGGCCTCTATGTGTCCCCCTAAAACATGCCTGCCATGGAAGAATGAGAGAATGGATTTGGAGGCACAGGAAGAAAACTGCCACACCCTGTTTTTGAAAGGTCCCAGAGTGTTGTCAAGATACCTTAAACTCATAAAATTTCCTGAGCCTTTGTATTAATCTCCTAGGGCTGCTGTAACAAATTACCACAAATTGGATGGCTTAAAACAACAGAAATATATTCTGTCACAGTTCTGGATGCCAGAAGTCCAAAATCAAGGTATCAGCAGGGCCATGCCCCCTCTGAAGGTTCTAGGGAAGAATTTCTAGAAGCCTCTCTCCTAGCTTCTAGTAGTTGCTGGCAATTCTTGGCACTCCTTGGCTTGTAGCTACATCATACCAATCTCTGCCTCCGTCTTCACATGATCTTCTGTGTCTCTGTTTCCATTCATTATTTCATTTTATCCTCACAGTAAGTCTGTGAGGTAAGTATTTTAACGTTAACTTTTCTTTCTTATTAAAATTTTATTCATATGGTTTTATTCTAGAAATTTTAGAAAATGTAGACAAAGAAAAGAAAAGAAAAATCATCCATAGTTCCTCTACTGAGAGATAATCACTCTCATTAATTTGGTGCATATTTTCTAGGGTTTTTAAAATATATTTCCTTCATTTTTTTTCTTCTTTTGACAGAAATGGACTCACACTATGCTTTGGGGCTTTGAATTTTTTGTTTCTATTAAAATAGCTAGAACATCTTTCTATGCAATTAATTTTTCATTATTTTAATGATGGTAGAGTATTCCGTTACGTAGACATACCATAGTTTATTTACCTCATCCAATGCTATTGACATTTGGGTGGCTCCTCCCCAATATTTTGCTGATAGAAACAATGCTGTGATGAAAACCCTATGTACATCCATAATTACTTCCTAAAGCCTACATTTCTAGTGGTCGAAATGCTAGATGAAAGAAGAAAAATTTTTTTCCCTTTTTTTAGAGATGAGGAAACTGAGGCTCAGAGAGATTAAGTATCTTACCCAAACTCACACAACTGGTAAGTGACAGAGCTAAGACTAGAATCCAGGTTTCCTGACTCTAAATCTCATATGGAAAAATAGTTTATCCATCTCATCTAATAATTATTGTCCTCGATAAATTCTGTGAATGCAAAGGAAGTACCTTGGTCACTACTTTCTTTTCTTGAATTGTCACCCAGCAGTGGCCCATCCAGACAAACGGCCTAAAGTTCTGTCATCAGAGGAGAGTAGAGAGGCTACAACTACATATTTAATAGGAGTTTTCATCTTTCTTCTTCAAGATGATAATAACGTTGACATTTTTAGAAATCCTTTGCAGATTCTTGGTATCTTATATGTTCAGGAATAATTGAAGCCGACTCTCCACTTCTAAATATTCATTTGGTATCCCACTGGATCCTGAGGCTTTTAGTGTTCATCCTGGTTCTGACAGTGGAGCTCATTTCTTCCAAATTTAGAACGAAATTCCCATTGTTCCACTTCAGCAGATTCCCTTTCCTTTCTAGGTGATTCAGGACGTGAGTGAAGCCATGGTATATCCTTGCCATAACTAGTATACCCTTGGTCTGTCCACACTTCTGTCATCAGTAGTAGACTTTGCTTTGGGGGTGGCTGCAGACCAAGTGAGATTTCTTCAGTCATTACTTGCCCTGGCCTGATATGCTGACCAGGGTTTATGTTCCATGAGATGTGATTGAGGTTGTCTACACAAGGGCATGATCTAGGAAGCATCTGTAGTGCCTGACTTGCTTTGGGGCTACAACTCCATAATCTTTGGGTCATCCTCATCCAACCAGTTCTGGTAGCTTTGAGTTTACAGTTTGCAACTATAGCCCTGTGTTTGACAGCATCCAGGCAAGTCACCTACAGACAGTTGACGTCAGTATCTGCCCATATTAGTGGCAAAGATTAGCAATTTCAACAGATTTCAGAGGTACTTAAAGTAAAGCATTTCCTGGAAAAGCATGATAAGAGCTGTTGATTTTTACCTGAGTTGAATTATTCACTTACAAGATAAAACTACTCAATTCCAGATGGCTAAGCTGGAAGTGTTGATAGTTGTCAGCTCGCATCTCTGCCAGAGCTCCAAGATCAAATTTAAGTCAACCGAGTAATATCTAATGGGTAGCTCCATTTTCAGTATAGAGACTCAATAAAAGGAAATCAATTTGAAAGGACAAGATTCTTATTATTCTTATTGTCCATTAGTACTAATCAAGCATTTGGCACTAGCCAGCCATAAGAGGAGAAATTACCTCCTTAGTATGGCCTTTTCATAATGCATTGAATAGTAATCTCTAAGAGACAAGATGAATATTTCTTAAGTTTAGTCTCAAATTTCTTTCTAGGATAGACTGATGGTCTCTTTATGTTGACTTTGCTGGGGGCTTGGGAATGAGGTTTTGTCCTTGGAACTGTTTTATCAAAGATAAAGGCAGGACTTGAAAGAGGGGATAGCTCTGGCCTGCCTGTCCAAAATTAAAAGATATTTCTGGGCACAAATGTCAGGAAATATGACCTAGAGATGGAAGGCAATCACACACACACAAATTTTTTAATTCAAAAAACAGAAAAAATTCCTCTTATCGATGCCCATAACCATTTTTCAAACTAAAATGGAATTTTTTTCATGTTAAAAAGCACCTTGATTGGTAAAAGAGGTGAAATATTATTACCGAAACAGCTCAACCTAGGCTCAAATCTAACATAAAAGAAACCTCACATTAAAGTATTATTTATCTTCATAATTAGTATTTATAAATGATTTTTAAAGGCTTTTTATGCAATTACAAAATGTTTGATTGTCGTAACATTGCTAATGCTTTGATGCCTTCTCCATGTTGTCCTTGGTCCCTGCAACCCTGGCGCATAATTTATTTCTCTTTTGAGTGAACTCTAAGCATTAGTGTCCATTAAGAATTTTTGAAACAAAGTCCAGAGATTACTTGGAGCACTTTCAGTAATATGTACTGATTATCATTAATAGCTCTTTTGTCCTAGACAAGGACATTGTTTTGTAACATCATTTTCTTTGGTGAGGCCCTACTTGGGCTGTGTTCCTGATCCGCCTCCTGCATCGATTCTCTCCTTGCCTGTGTGTGGAATGGAGCAGGCTCATGGAATATCTCAGGATTGGGGGAGGGGGACACAGGGCCAGCACAAAGTGACATTTTTTCTTTATGAAACAATTGTTAACCATTCAAAAGAAAAAAAAACATAAATACTGAGCCTTGTTTCTTAGCTAGTGTTCATACGCTGCATATAAATTGCTATTCTAACTACTAGCTCCTTACAGTGAGGCAATCAAAAAGAGGTACAGGAGAGAGCAAGTGGACCCAGGAGATGGCAACCTTTGCAGGATGCTTATTGATAATATGGCAGGAAGGAGGTTAAATGTTCCAGATTTTATTTTGAAAGTTCTGCCTGAGCTTTCAAACACTCATTTACCAGATTATCCACCTGTTTAACAATATTGCCCTAATGGGTATGCCTGTGTCCGCCCCAGGGATATCTCTCTATTTATCCAATGCAAGTGTCTGTGATTAGAAACATCATTCGTAGGAAAGAGGCCCTGGGCTAGGTGTCCCACGTGAATTATCTGATTGAAGTCTTACTATAAACCTAGCACTGAGAATTTTATCCCCATTTTATGGATAAGAAAATGGAGGCTCAAAAGTTAAGACATTTGCCCACGACCTCACAGCTTGAGTAATGGGCATTTGGCTTAACTCAGGCGTCTCATGAGGAGGGAGAATAGATCTTGTGAAGGCATTCAGATTTGGAATCTTCCTTTTCTGGAAATTAAACTAAGAGTCAATGTGTGGGGCTAGTGTAGACTCATGAGTTAGCCAATTACAGATTTTGTTAATCATCATTTAGAACATCTCCACTCCCTGCCACACAAACTCGCTTGAAATATGGAAACATTGACATATTAAAAAACAAAAAGAAGAAAAAAGAGAAACTTCACTGCATTTTATTTTAGAGATTCTTTGTTGTCTTTGTTTTTCTTTTTGTTTTTTATTCTATACAGAACTTATCCATGTTGAAAATATGTCTCAGCAATTGTTATCTCATTGTGAAGAGAAGAGATAGGCACACAGGCTGAATATTGGCAAAGTGGCAAAAGGGCATCTCTGTAGCTACAGACTATTCCAGAATGCAGGGCCTCTGGAAATGCCAGGTTAGTAATTGGCATGACTGGGGAGGAGAAAAGATGCCATTTCTTACCAAAAAAAAAAAAAAAAAAAGTAAGTTAAAATAAACTTGGTACCCAGACAATTGCCTAGAAACCAAGAGACAATAAGAAGTCCATCAAAGACCTTAATTGGTCCAAGATTTGGCACTGATTGGAAATATCAGATTGCATTCCTAAAGTGCTCTGCTGCGGAATAACTATAACTCTGAAACAACTGATAACCGTGACAGTGATAAATCTGTGGTATTTTCATGACATTTCCTTTGCTTTACTTTGAAGCATGGTCAGCTAAATAAAGTCAGGCAATCTTGCTGTATTAGAAGCTCTACTTTAGGTAGAGTATTTGTGGAGATTTTTCCTCTTAGTTTTAAGGGTATTAATTGGCAATTTAAAACTGCTTTCATATTGCTAAGTTAGAAATTACTCTAAAGCATTACGTGGAAATGGTTCTCTCTCTCTCTCTTTTTATGTATATATATACGATCTGGGTGAAATATAAGAAGTCTCGCAACTTTATCAAAAGGTACCATTTTTCTCTAGCCCAGATAATTTTAAAATATCACCCGAAAGAGGTGTATCTGTTACTTACATAACCTTTTGTGGGTACTGCCTTCTTTCTTTTTTGGTTTTTAAAGGCAAAAAGAAAAAAGTTTCAGGGGGTTAACTTTGATTGTGCACTACACTAGATTTTGTACAGTGAGAAATGGATCTATCAGCCTGTTGCTTAGAAAGAGGAGGTTTGGTTTGATAGCTAGAAAGCAGGGCAAGGAGCCGCTGATTGATGAACTAGAAGAGAAATTAAGAAATCATGTAGTTCAACTCTCTCATTCTACAGATGAGAAAACTAAGGCCCAGAGAAGCTAAGTGACTTGCCCAAATCATCCAGCGAGTTCCGTTTTGGCTCAGGGTATGTGAGTGCTTTGTGTTTAGAAAGTTGGTTCCACCTTATCCCTCTCCCACAACTCCATGAAGTCCCAGTCTCTGTAGAGAGCATTACTCTGCTCGGTAGCCTGTTTGCGATCTCTGGGGAAGGATCTTGGTGTTCTTCCCAGTCTTTTGGAAGTGAATCGAAACCTTCACCACTTGGTTCAACACCCTGTGGTGGTGGTGATCGAAGTCCTTTGCACATACTGATCAGCAGCCTGCTTGGAGAGTGCAGCTGCTTGCCGGTGAGCAGATAGCTTCCCTTGAGTTTAGAGAATAGAGTCCAGTGGAGTTCAGGGTCTGGAACAGAATACTCGCTTTTGAGGGACTTGGTTCTCTGTCTCATGCTCTTCTCCATCAGATATGAATTTTCAAGTCAGAGCACATGGTCTGAGAGCCAGAGTCCTAGGCCATGAGTCAGTACGAAACCCAGGGACATCGTGAGGAGCTGTGGCGTAGCTTTAGGTAGAACATTCTAATTCAACTTTGTTAAAATAAGACTATGCGGATTGCCCACCCCATGTCAAAGTAAATAATTAACATTTACATCACACCCCAATTTGTAAAGCTCTTTGTCACACATTTTTTACACATTACTTACACATCCTTCTTTCATTTTAATTTTCACAACAGCCTTTTGAGGATTGTTATGATTATATACAATGGTGAAGACCAGGAAATTCAGGACCAGAGAAGTTAAGTAACTTGCTCAAGGTCTCTCAGCCAAGAGGCAGGAAAGCGGATGGGCTCAGAATGCAAGCTCAGGTCAGCTTGACTCCAAATCCAGTTATCTTAAGAGCTGCCTTGAAAACGTTTCCTCTTTTCCACTTCTGGGTAGAATTAGAGCTATTTGCATCCTAAATAATCATCATAATTTATCTTTAGAGAACCCCATTCTCCAAAAATTCTTGATTCAGAGCTGCTGCTGCTGGTGGCATTAGGTTTGGGTAAGTCTTTCCTCTCCACTTAAGGACAGAAGTGGACAATGTGTGACTGCTGTGATCTCATTAAAGATGAGCTCGATGGTGAGAAAGACAGGAATCTTGCAGCCTCTGGAGAAATGAGAAGAAAAAGAAAAGAGAAGACCCATCCCACCCCATTTATGGGTGAAGAAATGGCTGCTGGTCACAAACCTGGGCACACAGGCCTCTCTGTCTGAGTACCTCTTTCCCCCAAGCCCTGGGGGGCTTCCTGTTTAGATAAGGCTGGGGGACAGGGCCCTGTAGGTTTAAATTATTTACAGAGCTGATTGGAGTGGTATGCTCCAGGGAGTAAATCTTTATTTTTGAATATGTGCTCTTTTGAGAGGCACTGTCTGTACCAGGGTTTTTAAATATATGCCATGGACACACTTCCGGTCCGATGTTAACTTTCCACAGAAAACTTTTTTTTTCTTGTGAGGAAACTGGCTCTGAGCTAACATCCATTGCCAATCCTCCTCTTTTTGCTAAGGAAGATTAGCCTTGGGCTAACATCCATGCCCACCTTCCTCTACTTTATATGTGGGACACCTGCCACAGCATGGCTTGATGAGCATTGCATAGGTCCATGCCCTGGGTCCGAACCTGTGAACCCTAGGCAACTGAAATGGAGCACGAGAACTTAACCACTATGCCACCGGGCTGGCCCCGCAACAGAAAACTTTTTTTTTTTTTGGTGAGGAAGATTAGCCCTGAGCTAACATCCGTTGCCAATCCTCCTCTTTTTGCTGAGGGAGATTGGCCCTGGGCTAACATCTGTGCCCATCTTCCTCTACTTTATATGGGACGCTGCCACAGCATGGCTTGACAAGCAGTGCATCTGTCCGAGCCCGGGATCCGAAACTGAACCCCGAGCTGCTGAAGCGGAGTGTGCACACCCAACCACTACATCACCAGGCTGGCCCCTCCACAGAAAACTTTTTGTTGTGCTAATTAAACTTCCATGAGCCTCAGCTGACCCATCTGTGAAACCAGAAGGATATTTTCTGCTTTTTTTACACTTCTATGGAGTCAGTTACTATGAAGTACTAGAGCTTCTATAGAGAAAGGAGTAACACAAATTCAAGGTGTTAGTGTGATCATAATTGTTATTTTTCAAGAGAGTAGGAGGAAAGGAATTCCAATAAATTTTCCAGTCATTCCATTAAATTTGTCTTTTGTGTGTTCACCTAGTTTTTGTTTATTTACTTTTTCTGGGGAAATAGAATTTTGTCTTCATAATGGCTATTAAGTAAAAAAAAAAAATTAAATATTATGCACAGTCCTGTCTCTATAATTAGGAATTACAATATATGTTTTAAAAAAATATTGCTTTCATGAGAGGGATGTGTTTTTTAAGCCTTTCTCCATAAAAGTGCATTTGTTAATTTATTGATATATTCTTCATTGTATATAATAGGTATAATTTACATTTTATTTGTATAGGTTAGAGTTGCCAGATGAAATATAGGATACCCAGTTAAATCTGAATTTTAGATAAACAAAAAATTAACATCCAAAATTCAAATTTAACTGGGCATCCTGTATGTTACCCGCTAAATGTGGCAATGCTTATATAGGTGTATCCCCCAATTATTTATATTGATCACTAATTGGCAGTTAAACAAAACTGAGGGACCGAGTTTGTGCTGTTGCTGACAGATATGAGAGGTTTTAGTTCTGTGCTACTGTGATCTCAAAGATCAGGCAGCTTTCCTGGAAAGATTTTCAAAATCTGTTATCAATGTAATCATCATGAAAAGATTTGATGAGAACCCTGCATCATGCTGTATAATAAATTTAAGAAGAAAAGTCAAAGCAGTGGTATTTTCATCAGGCTTTTAGATGTCAGGAGAAAAGATTTCCACACTCAGCGAATATAGATAGGTCTGTTTGGGGCTGTGTTAAATCCAATTGTGTGGAGATTCTGAATAATCAGGAGTGACAGCGTAAGCACTTTCTCTTCAAAGTGATTTTACAGAAAGTATTATTTCCTAAGGAAAGTACACGTATAGCTCTCATAATGCTGAAAGAGCACTAATGTATCAATTTATTGGTGCTGGTGTCATGAGCTGGAGTTGCAAATTGTATTCAGATTTTAAACTTGACTCACTGTTGCTGTCGGGGGAAGTTTCCTTCCCATGATAAAGCTTACTTCAAAAAATTCTAGAATACTTTTATAGTTCCCGTGTGAGAGAGCCTTCAAGGCTCCTAGCAGAAGGTTCTAACTTTACTTTGCAAAGCCAACTCAAACATGGTGAAAAACAATAGTTTAGTTTTCCTCCATAAAAAGGAAAAAAAAAAAGAATTTGAGTTGGGCTATGTAATTTCAGCTTCCCTAAATAAGTCCTTTGGAAAATTGTGGGGGGAGCAAGTGTGTGATTTTGGTCTTGGCATACAACTTTGGAACTAACTTTTTTTTTTATGTCTACCATGGATTTTCATAACGGATTTCTTCCCTGTACGATATGTTCCACAGCTAAGTAATAGGTCTGATGTGGGTGCCAAATTTTTCAAAAACTTTTACTTTCCAGAGGAGGGTTAAATAGTTCTCTCAATAGGTTCTCTTAAAAGAAAAAAGATTTCAAGGTTTACCACAATTCTTAGTCACAAGCTAACTGTTTTCAAGAGTTTTATTACTTTGAGCCCATTTAGTCTCAAGAATATCCCCCAAGAAGAATGAAGCATAAAGAGCTCAAAATGGAGTACTTCTGAAAGAGAGAGAATACTGTTTGCATTGAAGCATGCATTCATGTTGTCTTTATATGGACTTATGTGCCAAATCTTGCTTAGTTCCACTCGTCACCTGCTCTCTGTAAATCATCTCGGAGACATCAAGGGTGCTGACTCATGAATCCCTCATGGTTGCATACAAGTTGTGTTCATTTTGGTGCCATTAACAGAGAAGAAGCAGTCATTCCCCTTCTGACCTTAATGAGTATGGACAGATATGTACATCTTGTGGATGTATTTTCCCTCACCATTAGAACTTATGCTTCATGTGAGCAGGAAGAGTCATTTTCATTAAAAAGTAAACACAGAATCAATGACCATGGCAAATTAATTGCTCTGTTGCTCAGCACACTCTTGTCTGAGTAGGTTGGCATCACTCTGTTGTGCCTTAAATCTTCCCCACTCTGCCTATAAACATGATCTCCCCTATTTAAAATAAAAAATAAGAGTCTTCTCTCACTCTGTTTAATTACTGTTCGTGCTGCTGCTTTTCACCACAGAACCTCTTAAACCAGTAGGCGATGACTTCTGTCCCCATTATTCATGGTTGCGTTATTCTGGGGCAGGTCCAGTGATGCTGCCGTGTGAGATTAAGACTAATCTTGTCTCTACATCACCATCTAAGAAAATGCATTCCTGAATACACTGTGAATAATGTACATTCCAAGAAGCACACACAGGACGCCTTCTTACCTTTCTCATTATTTCTTCTCTTCTAGGTATCTCGGTAACGAAGAAGACACATACATGTAAGTAATGCATTTTTTTTTTGTCCAAAGTTTTCTGAAGAGCTGGAATTCGCATATGTCTGGCTGCTGTGACCCTTCAAGTATAAACTAATGTTTCAGCTGTGATCCATGGTCAACAGAGGTCAGACTTTTCTACCTGTAGTGGTCGGCAGTGGTACATCTCCACCTGTTTGTACTGAGTGTGTGTTAAAGAGAGTCTAGACATATTCTGATGAATTCTAGTGGTTGAAGCCATTAATCTTTAGAAAAATCATAAAATCTAGCCAGGAGGATCAATTAATTACTTACTGATCACCCTTACTCTGGATCCTTCTTAGAAAAGTTGGTATGTTTCTAGGAAACATCACCTTGATTTCTTTTAAACTTTGGTCTCCTTTTCCTCACCACTAGTTTATGGTTTAGGCTGTTTTGTACTTGTGTCTGTGGAGCAGAGATACTGACTGGGAACATAGGTGCTGTTGCTTGACCATGAGCGTGGCCTGTGAGGGCCCTGGTAAATGGCATTGGTAGTTTGATGTGGAAATGTGCGCTGGATTTATACTCTGTATTCATTCCCACTTCTCAGGTTCAACTGCTTTCATCAATTGCCTTCATTCGAACTATACCATAAGTTTACAAACTCACGTCAATGTAAAGTGTTGTGATTTGCAATCTGAGCAATGATGTTTGACTGTGCCTTGAACCTCAGGATGAAACCAATACATCATTGATGCATGCAGTCAACTTTCGCTGTACTTGAGCAGCATATTCAGACTTTGAATTAATAGTGTCATTAGAATTTGATAACTATTTTAGACCACAGATATGTGCTACCTATGAGACGTGTTTAGACATCCTTCTAAGGCAAGTAGTGGAGATGCTTTGGCACAATTTAGGGCTCACAAAGACATGTCCCCAAATTTTTCCTAATTACGCTTTTAAAATTTTTGATTTCACGTGCAACATTTGGGGGGAAAAAATCTGTGTAACATCAAAGTAGTTTATCTTGTGCCTCAGTTGATTCTTGAAATCTGCTCTTGGGTTTGTCTGTCTGTCTATCTGTATTTGTAGCAAACAAAAAAGCGAAAAAAAAACCCCACCAAATTCAATGTTTGCCTGACTTTTAGGGCCCAGTCCTGCAGTCTCTCCACGTGGCTCTCCCATGGGCTTCAATGGAATGTTTGTTTGAGGAAAGATGAAAAGGTCAGGCCCATAATGGACACAGATCAGAACAGCACCTCCATCTCTCAATGCACAGCTCCAGTTGGCTGTCCTTCCAGCAGGGTAGTCTGTGGCCCTTAGATTTTTGGGGGTTGTTTTGTCATCGTTGTTGTTGTTGTTCTTGCTGTTGTCGGTGCATAATTGAGCTCATGATGACTGAGAGATTGACAGTGCAGGAGACTGAAGTCCTCTGTATATCCGCAGGGCAGGCATGGTACAGAGCGCTTCCTTGCACAGCCTTGCCCATGAGCTCGTCCCTGGCCTGGAGGGACCCACTCTAGAGGTGGTAAGTAATTCAGTCTTTCTGCTAGCTCAGTCCTGGGCCTCTCCCGAACAGGGGCGGATGATTGTGCCTACTGTTTATGGTGGTTTGGGGTATGGACTCCTGGCCACCTGGCAATATACAGAAAGCCACTGACTATTTGCATTATGCTCTTGGATAAGTAGACAAAACCACTAGTTCAACTCCACTGGATACAAAGAGTACCCTCAACTAATAAGACAGAGACCATAGATATTAGTTCATATATACACCATCCATCCATAAGGACCTTCAAGGAATTGTCATCCCTGAGAATAATTTCATTGGCCTATTACAGAAACAATAACCTGTGGTTGGATTTAAATTCATGGAAGAATTTAGGTGACAGCATGTGAGTGGTGGCTAGTGAGGAAAAACAGGTGTTCCAGTAAGAGGCAGTATAACCAAGATGGCCTTGCAGCAAAGGCTTAACTAACTCCATCAGCTATACCTGCTTTCAAACAAAATCAAGACATAGCCAGAAAGGGTGGAGTTTGATTGCCTTTCTAACTATGAAAATCAGCAGGAAAATTCTTAGGCATTAAGCATAAAATAAATGCAGAAAGACTTAAAATAAAGCTCCCTTTCTGTTTAAATTGACAGAAAGATTTAAATCAGAAATCATCTTGGTCTTTGTTGATGTTTACTTTCATGATTTGGGGGAGAGGGCCCAAAATAAAATGGCCCAATGACAAGCTGGAAAGAATAGCACCTGAATAGACAGTTGACACAAAACTTTCCACATGCCAAGGAGAAATTGAATTGTCCAAGTTGCATGTTAGCGAGTCTTCTATGCCGCTTACACGTGGAGATTGTTTGTGTCACTGAAGTCAGCAGACAGCCCATCATATTTCTGATCTTAGCATCTCTACAGAGCCCACAACTTGTGAGGAGGAAGAAAATCAGTTCTTTCTCTAATAACAGTCACCCAAATGACTTCTTCTTTAGCATCTGTTGGATTTTTCTTGAAAACTGAACTGTCCTAACTTGCCTATAAGTTTTCTCAAGATGTTAAATTCCAGTTCCTCTTAAATCATTTTGACATCTGTTCTTCAAAAAGTTTCACTATCAGTGAAGTGTATGAATTCATTTTTGTACTGTCGCAAGACTTCCATTTTTAGCCAGAATTCTGGAAACCTTGGTCAAGACTTGACTACATAATCATCGACAGCTGAAGTCACCCCACATTAGCAGTTTCAATCTGGGTTTCCTAACTTCCCTCACTGAGAGATTGTTCAACTTACAAATTAACATGTACAGTTGCAGAATATATCATCAGACCACAGTGTCAGCTCACAGGTACACCAGTCAGAGGTGCAAGAACTACAAAATGAACCTGGATAGTTGTGACACCTGATAATATTTTAGGCTACCTTGTTATCTGGAAAGCATAGGTATTGCATCTGTTAAAAAAAAAATGTTTTGAGTGAGTTGAGCCAGAAATTCCCAGGAAAGGAATTCTAATTGTTAGCTTCAGAGGAATCCATATGCATGGTCTTGGGAGAACTCAGATGCTCCTGAGTTGCCGTGAAGGGGGCCTTTGTCATTAACTTTACTTGGCCAGTGGGGGAAGGTAAAGCTTTGGGGCTTCTAGTACAAAGTCATCATGACCAAATTCGTCAAGGAATTCTTATATTTGTGATGTTCTTCAACTGTTAATAGGAAATGCTGTTGTTTTTGGTGTGTGAACATAAAAGGGAGTTTTTACTTGTGGGATAGGGACATATTAGAGAAATTTTACACGGTGGTGTAGAATTTCGATTTCATTTTTGTGGTGACTATATAGCACCTGTATTTGGTTGGACACTTTCAAGATTGCTTTTGCTTTGGTGTTTCACAAGTTTGTTCTGGTCTCTTTCCTGCTGAAATAATACCATGTGGATAAGTATCTTTTTCTTGGAATCAACTGCTGTCTTGGTTTTATTATTTGCCAAGGACAACTGTTCATTTGCTCCTGACTTCTTAATCTAATTCTACTTGGATAGTTCTGCATACACTAAAATGTTAGAAGATGACAAATATGGAGGTGAAAAATGCAACGGACTGTCTTTGCTATTTCCAGCTCCTGGGAAATTTAGCATCTTAGAGTTATAACCTTCGGGAATATATCAGCCAGCCACCACAACACAGACCCAAAAGTGCCTGGTCGGCCCCTGGATTGCTTCCAGAGGCAACAGACCATTGTCACTTCCTCCTGTTCTCATCCTTGTTTATATTCTTTATTCTTCCTGTTTAAGTCTGTTTTGCTCACTTTCTTCCACACTCAGGAACAGGCACTTACAAACATACGAAAATTGCAGGTTGCTCAGTAAGCATTCGGGAAAATGCATCAGTTTAATCCAATTTAATGTCAGTTTTCCCTAATACATAGCAAAATAAAATATGCTTCTGCACCTTCCAAAATATCTTCATTGTAACACGAATAGCCATTAAAAGGTAATTTAGTACATTTTCAAATGCTTGGTTGCCACAGGCTAATACTTAAAATATAAAATTAAAGCCTTTGTATTATTTATAAAGAGATTTTAGTTCTCCATAGTAAAAATATTTTAGTACAAATCAGAATATTTCTTTGAGAAATAATCCTTTGTATCTGTAAAGAAAAAAAAGTGTTGATTGCAATCATTTAAAGTGGAATAGGTTAATATATTCACTTTTCACCCCTAGAGACTTGGCTTGAATTTGACTTAGAGAAAATTAGTTTTGAGGCCTCAACCTCCTCTCCTTAGGCATTTGTTGATACCACAAAACCAACCCAACAATTTGTCACAATTGTTGCCATTTACTCAGGAGGTCCAAGAACTAGAATAACCTTATTTTCTCTTTTTCCTTTCCTTGAGGCCATTCCTTTTGATTGTAGACTCTTAGCAACTCCAAACTTGGGGCTCCCCACATTATTTTCACAGTCCAGGAAAACGCAGGAACCATTCTTGGCAAAGCAAATGGAAGGTGCTTTGGTTATATAGTTAATAGGTTGCCGTGACAACTCATGTGACTCATGGTGTGACTCACAGCAATTATAATTTCAATCGCTGGCTTGGTGTTTCATTAGGACAGACCTGAGGAGAAGCCACACTGAAGTCCTTTTAGTAGGCTTGCATCCAGATCCTGTCTTCCCACTGACAAACAGTCAGGAAAAGGGATAACCTAGTGCTCATAAAGTAGCCAGAGGATTCATTTCTCAGCTTGCTCAGGCTCCTGCCAACCCAGACATTAAGCCTGCTGATGATGGGACATGACCAAAATACAGGTGCTGGCCTCTTAGAGGGCTAATCAATGGACAACTGTTTATTGAGGACCTACTATGTGCTGACAGGTTCTTTGCCCTCAAGAAGCTTACAGACTAGGTTAAAAGTGATGACAAGAGGGGAGTGGGGACATAGTCACTGAAACACAAATGCCAAGTGTACAATTTCTGGAAGATTCAACTCGTAACTGGAAAGCAACTAAGCTGAAAGTGTGGGAGAGGAGAAAGGAATTAGACCATCCAGGATTCTGATCCTGTGATCCAAGCGTACAACAGCAAGGAAGGGAAAGGTAAAGATTGAACCCTGGGTGCCAAAAACTGTCTCTGCTGCTCCTTTCCACCCATTCTCACCCAGAGTAACATCTATTTAGTCCTTTCAAAGTCAACCAGTCCAAGGAAGTAAAATCCCCCATACTGTCTGGAAACATTTGCCCTGTTTAGACTCGGCCTCCACAACAAGAGCCAAGCCCTCCTGAGCTTAACAGGATTTCTCCGTCTCATCATATTAAGATATAAATGGACTGCACTTGGTCCTGCCAGTCAGTTCTTCCAAGGTAGAAGATTTGCATAGTCTTAAAACCCACAGTTCATGGTAGGGATCTGTGAATTCCATTTGAAAAAAAAAAACAGAATATTTAGTTAAGTGTTTCCATCAGAGCATCCAGTTGATTCAAGTTTGCTCTGTTAGTACACCTCAGATTCATGAATTGAATTTGGACAAAAAGTATTTGTGTTCCCATTTCGTAACGTAGGTTCAAAAGGGTATACCAAGATGATGAATGGCTCTTTAAAATCCATGATCACCACTAGGGAGAAAACAAAAATGCCTAGCCTACCGGGTACTGGTGTGCACTTGGTTGATTTATTACATATTTAATAAAACTTTTATATATAATTAGGTTGATCTTTAAAGAATGAATGGATATCTACTACAGAAGTCTGCAGTACTTCTCGTTCAGTAATGATGATAATGGCGACAGGAATAGTAGAAGTACCTAGTTGTAGTAGCAGCAGCAGCAGTAGCAGGAACTACCGCCTACTGAGCAATTCTAATATTCCAGGCATTATGTTTAGTGCTTTACATGCATTAGTCCACTTAATCTTCTCATTAACTCCTTGAGCTTTGTACTACTTGAACCCCCATTTCAAATAAGAAAATTTATCTGAGACGTCAGTAACTTAACCTAGAGGAGTGAAAAAACTTGCAAACTCATCCAGCTGGTAATGGGCAGAGCCAGGACTCAAAAAAGAGTAGACTGGCTCCCTACATGCACATAGGTGCCATACTATTATCTCCAATATCAACATTAGGTAATAGTTATGGAGCACTTACTATGTGCTAGATGCTTTTCTGAGCACTTTGTGTTAATTTATTTCATCTTTACCACAATCTTGTGAGGTATGGATTGCTATTAGACCCACTCTACAGATGAAAACTGAGGCCAAAGTTTCTACAACTAGCTAGTATGTGGTGAAGCCAGGATTTAAAGCCAATCCAGAGCCTAAATGCTTCTACAGTGAAGAACTTCATTCTGTAGAGTGGGTCCTTCCACTTTAAATGTAAGAATAAAGCCAAGTGTAACATAGTTTTTGCTACAGTTGACTCAGGTTTTCTTTTACTTTACGATTATTTTACCTATAAATCAGTAAGCTTGGCGAACCAACTGATTATGAAAAAGGGAGATGTTATTCCCATTATATGAAAAAATTCATTTAAACAAGGTGGTCTACTAGAAACTACATAGCCTTTTTACTTTAAAATGATCATTATTTATCTTTTTAACAATCTAACCTAATTCATCGAAGAACTGGTATCCATGTAACATCACTGGTCATACAACTCAACTGATTCCAGAACAAAACAATAGTTCAAAATAGTTACTTTTGCTTCTAAGATAGTAATGTTCCCCACACTAGTTGTAATGTGTGTTTCTTAGAGCATGAACCCATTTTCGACTGCAATAAAGCCTTTGATGGATGTTAATGATATTTATAATAAATTTGTGCATTATTCTTTTGTCAAACCAACTTGATAATTCATGGATAACTTTCATTGTCACTAAGAAGTAGTATGATTCGGGATACTGTGGTTTCCCTGAAACCTAACTGAGAACAAACAAAAAAACCCATGAAAGCTAGAAGAATGCCTAGGGAACTGAAATATATATCAAAAGGATACATAAGAAAATTAAACATCTAGGTTTTAAGTGTGCTTAAGCATACCTGAATTTAGGAGTGCATTTACAGTTACATCAGCTTCTCTCTTTATTGGGATCTGTGTCCAAAGGAATATAAGAGAGGCAGAGCTGCCAGTCTACGTTGACACTGTCTTATTTTATAAATTGCATGAAATTTCCTACACTAACTTTATCAACTACACAGGAAATTAGTGTATTTGTAGTCACATGGTGCTTTTGGTTATAATTGACGTCCGTAGCTGCACATTATGGTAACTAAGGTTTTCATTTCCAAGCTATTCAGTTGCCCTTTTTCCTATGACTGCCCGAGATTCCTCACAGTGGAATATTCTCCACCCACTTCACTTCCACCTCTGAGTAAACGTTTTTCCTCTGTAGGAGTGATAGTTCTTTCCCTGTTTTACTTTATTAATCTCCTAGGCATTGACCCCAGCTCCTAGTGTCTTAAATAGTTAACAGCCAAGCATAATGATTAGAAGGCATATCAAGGAACAGAAAATGCTAGAAGGTGCTAGATTAAAGTTTGGATTCAATGAAAGAGATTTAATCCATAAATCTTTTATTTTAAATGTTCTTTTTGGAGGAGAGAGGGAGGAGATTATATGATGGATGATCCGTATACCTGTAATCCAGGTATCTAAGCAAGGAAGGCTGGAAAGCAGACCACCGCCAATCCTGTAGAAAAAGCATAGATCTGGGAGTCAGAAAAATTTTATTAGCTTGATATTTTTAACCCCCCCCTCTGTGCCCAGCACTCTGTTAGGCACAATATAGTATAGAAAGTTTAACTCATAATCCTCACTCTCCAATAGTTTAGTCTGTATCTGAGGAGAAAGGATAGACTGACTTGAGGCACTTTTAGTGATGAAAGATTTGCAGGAAAATGCAGGGCTTTGAGTCAAGTTGGATTGTTGTAATGAGCTGGGAACACTAGTCGTGAGCTGAGCTTGATCTGGAAGGGTAGCAAGGATTAGGTATGATCAGGTAGATCAATGCAGGGCTTGTGGGATGATGATGTAGACCTGTCTGACGAGAGTAGAGTATTAATAAGGAAAAGAGAAGACATTAAGAGCAGAGATAAGGTTTTGGCTTTGTCTCCTAACCAATGGAGAGCCACAGAATGTGTGACAAATACAGTGACCTATAAACAAAGCTTTTATTGACACTGTCATTTAGTGAGTGTTGTATGAATCAGATGTTCCATACTTCGGTCCCATCTCTGAACTCAGACAAAATTCTTATCCTTTGATAGAGGTTTTTTTCTGGCCTTTCCTCTGATCAACTGTGTAGAAATAGTGCTTATTGAGCAGGAAAGATCTAGTCCAAAACGAGAAGGCTCTTCTGATTATTAAAGAAAGACTGTTTCACTTTTTCTCCATCTTCCTGGTTTTAAGGTCTAATTGTAAGACCAGTTCTTGCCATTTCATTAAAATCAGAGGAATGAAATGAGCAGGGAAACTTGAAAAATACATATGCACTTTGAATTGCGTGGCTAATGGTTCTCGTGCTTTCTTTCATTCGTTCAGCTAATTGTCTGGAGGCGACAGTAATACACGAGGAGCCTATGTCTTTCCAACCCTTTTTAACTCAGCCACACACAGCTTTATAAAAACTTGCACGCCCAATTCCAAACCTTGCTCATACCTTAGGTAGGCAAACTAAACTGCCTTGATTATTATTTTTTCATCAGCACAAAGAATTATTTCCCTCACAAAGCTGGACAATATAGTAAGAAGATATACTTCCTTTTCTCCTTGTTGGTATTTCTTGATTTTCTAAGAATGAGTTTCTATTGTTTCACTAACGAACACTGAGGTCCAGATGAGGTGTTTTCATTGGCCACCCCTTTATAACAGTCTTCAGGATATAATGAACCATATTGCGTTAATTTATCTGTCTCTCTTACACGGAGTCTTTTTGTGTAGACAAAACTGAAAATTTACTTTCCCTCACCAAGTAGGGTCATCGGGATAATTGATTGTTACCAGTCTCTGCTGTTAGTAGACAGGATAACACCAGTGCCTCTGGAGAACACGTGAAAACTAAACTCTGTCCCCCGAGGCCAACGAAATAGCTGTTTGGTCCCTTGTGTGAAACTTCCTAATAACTTAACTGGGCAGCCTCTGGGTCCCTGGAGGGTTTCTCCACAAGAGTATTCCCTCTCTTTGTTAAGATTGCTTATTAAAAATGATTTTATAATGAAGTTGCCTCAAATAGCAGCTCTTTTCCTGGTTGTCCTTGAAGCTGTGGTGAAGAATCTTAGAGACAACTGTCTAGGGTTTTCCTCCTTGTTAAAAACTTCTCTCTTACCACTGTTACTCTTGATTTTTAAGGAGACAAAGTCTAACTGACATAAGTCCCTCTCCGGTTGATTATGTCACTTAAAACTCTGTGCAAGGCATTATTGGTAGTTTAGCTTGTCATTCGGGCTCAGGAATCGAATTGATCTACATGGATTGAGGACATTTAAGTCTGCAGTGGGAACAAGACTGTCAGGCATCCCCAGGAGAGAGGCAGCCAAGGAATACTGTTGCTAACTCTGCTCCTGACTCCATCAAAACAATGATTTCCAATTATTTTATCCCTTTGGTCCTGGATTTCTCCTATCTGCAAACTAACCACTTTCCTGCCACAAGGGTCTGTCATGAAGAGGAATCAAATAATAAAAAATTAGTATTGCATTCGTTGCTATCCATGCACTATATGTATAAATTCAGAGACTTCTAATAAATATAGGCAATGAGGAAAAAAAATCAGTTTTTTGTTGTCTACATCATCAGTGTGGCTTTTGGACTTGAAAGGGCTTCAATATACTGGTATATTTAACATAAAGAATGATAAAGCAATCAATAAGGCTCACTATTGGAGACATCTACTTCAGGCTTGGTCTGCCAGTGGCCAGCTGACTCAGGAAACAGCAAACCGTATAAAGCTGTTAGTGACAGATTCAGCTTGAAATATTTTCCTAACTTTAAGGCTTGTCAAGCAGTAAATCTGCAGAGCAGGGTACTCAAGATGCAGCTTGCACTCCTTTTGCTCTGCTGTGTGAATACAGTAGAACACCAATAGTAAGAGGGACCATTGTGAATCTTTTAGTGGAGAGATCAGAGTCTTGTCTAGTGCTAAGAATTTTTGTGTGCTAAGAATTGTCTGCTGAAGTTGTGCTAAGAACATGCCTTGGCTACATTCTGTTCTCTGAGACCAGGTATACTAGAAAATACTACCCTTACACTCAGCAGTTCCTGCTCCCTCCTCCCCCAAATAAAAAGAAAAGAAAAAGAAAAACTATGGCCTGCTCTGGAATTCCACTGTCAGCAAGATCCTCTTATTCTACCTCCTTCTAAGGCTTTCTACTGCCTGAGGAGTCTAAACTTTTTAGTCTGGCATTCAAGGCCTTTCACAATCTGGTCTTAATCTTTCCACTGCTCTTTCCTTGACTTCTATGCTGGCAGTTTTTGCTATCCCCAATGACCAGTTCCTAGAAGACTCTGCATGAGCATACCTCAGTGCCTTTGCTTTATCTTGTTTGTCCTGGAATGTCCTTCACCAACTTCAGCACCTGTAGAAGTCTGACTGCTGCACCAAAGGCCAACACAAATAGTATCTGCCATGCAAAGCCTTTCCCATCCCACCTGGTTGAGTTAATTGCTGTAGCTCCTCTGCCCCCACAGTACATTGTTAAGATGACAGTACAGAAAATATATTGTAAAATAGTTGTTGTTTATGTAGCTTTGTCCCACTAGATATGCTTTAATTATCTTTGTATCCCTTGGGCTTAGCAGAGTGATTGGTAACTATTATGTGCTCAATTAATATCTGTAGATTTTAACTAAGTGTATGTGTGTGTATGTGTGCATGTACATAGATAAATTTATGACCAGACACTTTTCTTGCACATTTGAGTCTAGGGAAAAATAATAATCTTTTCATTGTTAACAGCTATAAAGAACAGATATTTATTATTTGAAACTCTACTGTGAGGTTTGTACTATATTATTTTGGAAACCAATACTCAAAGGGCTTCTTGATTTCTGGCAATCTACCATATGCATTTTGAGTCTGAGTTTTAAGACTGATTGCTTTCAAGCTTCCTTTAGCAGTTTGTAAGATTTAAGTCATAATCTCATCCAGAAGGTTTAAAAATACTTGTATATCGTTCTAAAGGGGAAGAATATGTTATTTTTCTGAGTGACCTCTTAAGCACCATTTGTGTGCATTATCAATACAAGATTTTGTAAACCAGATATTCAAGTCTATAGAGTAAAAAGGAAAGAGACATTTTCAGTTACCATTAGCATCTGTTTAAATGCAAAGGAAAAAACTAGCAACTGGAGAAGAGAATTGGCCAATCTTTCCAAGAATGGAGGGTATATTCTATCAAGGGAGATATCCTGTATTTGTCCGGTCTGTAGAGGAAAAGGTGATTCTGATATGTTAAACAATTTGAGAAGTAGATATTCTGATAATCGTAGATTATTTACTGAATGCTAAGGTAACTTCTGGAAAGAAATGACATTAATTTCTTCAAGATTGCAACACATGACATTGCTTTGTTTGTCTGGTCTGGTGTGTAAGTATGTCCCCTTAACTTAGCAGGGACCAGTGATTTCAAAACTATTGTTCACTTCATAAGCAGCTACACACAACCATGGTTTCTGTCTGCTTTTCCTTGGAATCCCCTGTCTTTTAAGCTTTATATGCAGCTTCCTCTCTACTTTTGTTTGTAACTTTTTCTTGAGTCAAAACAAGAGGAGCAAAATTATCGCCTGCAGTATCAATTCCTCGAGTGGAAACCTTGCTTATAAATGAGAGGATGAGATGTGACCCAATAAAAGAATCTATTTTCATTTTAATTTATTTCCTGGTGGCCTTTTATGCCTCCTTAGGCGATGACCTAACCAATTCTGTCTTAACACTGATTTTTTTCTTCTAAGGTCAAAAAGCACTTTGGAATTATTATAAGAAGAGGATAAATGTCCTTTGCTTCGAATGTCAAGTCCATCTCTTCGTGTGAAATTTAAATCCTAGTCTCCTCAGCGTCACAATAATTCTTCTCTCATTAGGCATCTGTTAGCAAGCTAAATAAGAACAGGACGAAGTAAGATCTTTTGGGGCTTTGAAGTTGATTTTTGATAGAAACTCCATGTCTTGTAGCCTCTTTCATCGTTTTCCTTTCTCAGATGGGAGTCTTTAATAAGGCAGTGAGGGGAGCTACCTTCGTTTCATGCTGCAGTTTCACACAGCCAAGTGCAAAGTAGAGACTGTCCTAGAAGGCAGCTCAACCTACGGTTTTCCAGGTTGAGAAAGGAAAAACTGTTACACCATCACATATACATACACATCACCATCTCCCCCCACCCCCCTGCCAAAAAAAACAGTTCTGACTGATATCTCTAAATCAAAGAACTTTCCATGGCCTGATTTGTGGAAGTTACCTAATCCTGAGTATAACTGGGGTGACTTGAGAGACGGGAAAATGTTCTCATTTTCATTATGGGAACCACTGGGGGACAGTATCATTTAGAAGAATATGTTTTTATTGCCCTAAATTGCTTTACCTGAGATTCTATTGATGTGTTTCTTTTAAGTTAGATTTCTAATGAACAAAATGACCAATATGGGTCTCATTCTCACAGATTCTCCAGTGCTTAAGCTACTCATTAATGGCCGGTGAGTTCTTCATTCTATCCCAGAGACTCAAGGAAGAATTCTAGAGGGTTGGGTTAATACGCCGCTGAAACCCAGAAGAGCCAACTTCTAACATTCTGCATATGGCCAAAGGGTCTACATATTGTCCATGATTTGTCTATATTAATACAATAGTAAATCCTCATCATAAAGTTTCTTATATTGTATGATCATAATTAAGTGAGCTTACCTTGCAATGCCAGACCTAGAAAACTTCTGGAACCAACCCTCTTGGCATAAGGCTAGGCTGCGTCTACGTCACACTGAATAAAGTGAAGCTCTACCCTATTCTCATCTAAAATTCATCATTATTCCCAACTTATCACTCCACTAAAGTATATTTAAATAAATGGATATCTTAGATTGGGTTCTGCAGAGAATAGACTCTGAGACTCTAAGATTTGCATGCAGAAAGTTGGTTGGGGAGTGTTCTTAGGAAGAACACCTGTAAGGGGTAAAGTAAGCTGGATTGGGCAGAAGGAGAAATTGAACTGTCATGCAGTTGCAGCCTGAGTTCAGCAGATGCCACAGAGGGATCAAAAGTAGGGATGGTCCTTGAGAGATGTCCCAAATCGAGGCAAGGGGACTGAATATTTTACCCTGCATCAACAAGCCACTGAACACCAGCTGCCCCCAGGAGGGACATAATCTTGGGCAACCTCCCTTTAGCTAAAGGGGACAGTCAACACTCTGGGCCCCAGGGAGAATAAGGGCTTCAATCCTGAAGGGAGGGAACTGGGTAGCATACTACAGCATCACTACAGGAGGACCAAAATAGACATTAAATTTAACTTTTGTGAAAAACATGTTTTCTTTATTTGAAATGACACACATTTTATTGCTTAGCTAGGATTTAAACTAATAAAATATATGCTTGGCCTCAGCATAATGGTATACCAGAATTGCAAATGCTAAAGAAAAAAAATTTTTTTCTGTCGAATAAGGTTCTTCATTAGAATTTCTGGTCCTGGATGTGTGCATTATAAATCATATGTGTGTGCAATTCCATATACTGTTTTATTTTTCCACACATGGACATTCCAGAGAGTTAACACATTTTTCTCAATTATAAAAATAAATAACACATTTCCAACTCTTTGGGTTTATGTAAAATGTATTCATATAGGAACAAAGAGAATGCCTGCAAAGGACTAGTTATACATATTACATGTTACTTTTCAGATTTTGACAGTCTGCTACTATCTTATAATTGAGATACAGTATCTGAAATGTTTTGCAGGGCCTATTTATGTACATGGTAAGTCTCTCTTTTTAGTGGTTTGTGGAACTCCATCCTCATTTTGCCTGTTAGCAACTACATACAAATGAACTCAGAATTAAGTTGGAGATTTGTGGTGGCTGTCAAAGATGAGAACCATCATAAGCCAACCATCGCATCCTCCAATTGTTGTCATATACAAAAAAGCTTCTCAGTAGTACTTAGTGATAAAGTACAGAAAGAATTTTAGTTTCATTCCTCAAAATCTCGACATAACCTCTGATTTAGTGAAATTTGACTTCAATTTTAGTTCTAAGAAGGAGAGATCACAATATGAAAAAATCAAGCCAAACTGTTTCATGAAGTATTATGTATGGAGAGAAAGAACTGTTTCCAGCCTTTCCACCCTGGTTCAAAATACATCTCCCCAACGCCAACCCCAACATTCTAAAGCCTCAAGTTTTTCTTCATGTGTTTCTAAGATTTTCACAGTTCAGAATACCCCTATTCCCTCCAGAACCAGAAGCTCCAGACATCTTGCAGATCCAAACAAGGGCTTTCCAATTTCCCAAATGCTGAAAGTTCAGACAAGTATCTGAAACTGTAGAGTTCAGATGGAGTCAGGGTTTATCTAAATGGAATTGGATCTTCATGGCTTTCCGGGGTTTAGTTTCTGTGCCTCTGCCTTGCAAAAGAGGGGCCCTTTCACGTTGATAGTGAAGTTAATTCAGATCATTCTTTCCCTTATTCAAAAAGAATTAATAGATTGGAGAAACCCTTTACCTCGTCTAAAAGCTTCCATGGTTTCAACAGCTCCTACCTGGGAAAAATCCCCAGCCATTATTTTGGAGATCCCCGTGTCTGAGCCCTTGTGAAAGGAATTCTGAAGCTGTCCGTGGACATCAATAGCAGCTTGATCAGTCTGCCCTGGGTATTACCATAATAATTACATGGTCCTGGCAGATAGTAGATTTTCTTTTCTTTTTTTTTTTTTTTTGTGAGGAAGATCAGCCCTGAGCTAACATCCATGCTAATCCTCCTCTTTTTGCTGAGGAAGACCGGCTCTGAGCTAACATCTATTGCCAATCCTCCTCCTCTTTTTTCCCCAAAGCCCCAGTAGATAGTTGTATGTCATAGTTGCACATCCTTCATAGTTGCTGTATGTGGGATGCGGCCTCAGCATGGCCGGAGAAGCGGTGCGTTGGTGAGCGCCCAGAATCCGAACCCGGGCCGCCAGTAGCAGAGCGCGCACACTTAACCGCTAGGCCTCCGGGCCGGCCCTAGATAGTAGATTTTCAAGTGGCAGAATCATTGGGAGGACAGGCTCCTGTAATTTGCTCTTGGGAGAGGAATCCCATGTATGCTGTATCAAATAACCCATCTAAATTTGCCATTTCACAGATTGTGCCCGACCCATCCCATCCAATTGCACACATTGTGCAACCACCCCATTTCTTTCCACACGTGCTGATAGTGCAAATTACAGTGATTTTTTTTATATAAAGGTAGCTAATGAGCTGAAATGTAAAGTAATTGCTATTTTCAATGGATAGGATGAATCTGCTCCTTAATTTTTTCCTGGAAAAAATAACTCCATATTTTTTTTTTTTGCCAGAATTTCAGTGAATGATTCACATTACTGTCAATTACACGCCCTTATTATGTATTACAGCCACCAGGCAGCTGTCCAGGAAAACACAAGTCTGAAAATGCTTCTGTTTTAAGAAAATTAAATTCATGGTTGTTCCTCCTGTGAGCATGTGCAGCAGGCAAGATGCCTCCACTTTCTTGCCAAGCAAAGGGCCCTTGCCTACTTTATCTGGATTAAATAGCCACTCTGACATCTTGAGATCTTGATATCAATGCCCAGATGCAGGCTTGGTTTTGGTTTCTAAATAGTCTTTTTTGTTTGTTTGTTTCGGTGTGTGTTACAAAACACAGACTGGTGTTATAAAACAGTATTTCTAGTTATGAGTCACAGCAGCGCCTGTGTGTTACCAGAGAGGCCTCATGGAGACTGAATGGAGAAACTGTTCACCTTCCTCCTTCCCAAAAGTCCGCATTTACCATAGCTTAGGGCTCTTACTCCTAATTACAAAGCTGGCCTTCTTGTTGCCATATTCAGTGGGATGCCCCTTTTTTGAATGCAAATGAAGCTGCATCTGAAAATGCTACATTTGCTACTGGGCTGCTCTACAGTCTAGGAATCTGAGAACTTCAGCTTTTATATGGGTAAAATAAAGGCTGCTAGGGTTTGTCAGATGTTCTTCCCGGGAGTGTTTTACAGTTTGTCAAGCCATGCTGTGGTGGCGTCCCATATAAAGTCAGGAGGATGGGCATGGATGTTAGCCCAGGGCCAGTCTTCCTCGGCAAAAAAAGAGGAGGATTGGCAAATGTTAGCACAGGGCTGATCTCCTCACAGAAAGAAAAGAAAAGAAAGTATATTGGGGTGGACCGGGAATAGGTAAGCCCAGAGTGGCAAAATATTGTTTACCACAGGAGAGAGGGGTACATGGAGGTGTATTATACTATTCAATTTTTGTATAAGCTTGAAAAATTTTTAAAAGGTGAACTGTCTTTCACCTTCTTGTTGCCTGTGATTTATAAGATGATTGTTCTCCATTGGAGGTTTGACCACCTTGAATAATTAGTACTTAATGAGAAAGAGGTGACACTGATGAGCATATCAAATTCAGAAAGTTGTAAATGATCTCTTAAACTACATAAAATCTATGCATTGCTGTAAAAATTATGCATTAATTGTTAGCATCCATGTAAGGAAAATTGCCTTTTATGATAAGGTTCCCTCGCTTTCACTTCAGGTGGGAAAAAGCTGTGAGCATTACTTGCTCTTATTGTTAGATCTTTTCAGTGTTACAGTCATAAAGGCCCAGATTTGAGAGTCGAGTGGACCGAAGAGTTAATCTGGTGGTCCCCACCTCCCATATTGGAGAGAAGGACATTGTCTCAGGTAGGCATAAAGTGTCTTGTTCAAAGTCAGTTCCACTTGTCTTTACAGAAGTGGAAGCAAGACTGGAACCCTTCGACACCAGTACCCTTCTCGCCTTTATCATGCTACCTCAATCTTGTCCTTTAAAATACTCATTAGCAATCTACTCTCTGGGGATCAAAGCAGTTTTCTAAATCCAGACCAGTGACTGTGTGTCAGATGTTCATTCCAGGTAGTGTGGCCCCAAATTATCTTTTCTTTTATTGAACACCATTTGCAAGTTGTGTGATAAGTCCCAGAAGTGATCATTTTTAATTCTGTTCTTGTTAATGCTCTGCAGCAGGTTTGCAGCGAGTTCCTCCTCCTCCGGCTGTCATAGACTTTCCATCAGGGGCGGGTCAATATGCTCAAATGACAGTCTAGGCTGACAGGAGGATACACTTGGCCAAGTGATTCCACAAGGACCATCAGCCACTTTGTAATGCCTTTCCCAAGGCCTTTTGTAGTTTAAGCTGAAATTCCAAACATCACAATTGAAATAGGGATGTTTTTCTTCAAATGGAAAAATGGATCCTGTTTAGCATTTGTGGCCAAAACCTTTTAAGCACACACTTGCCTGCTAAATTTTATCTTCTTTGCGTTGTACTTAATAGCAGCTCATTAGGATAAAATAGGGGATCAGATTGGCATTTATAAAATAATTTTTACCCAGCCTTTTTAAGAGTTTTACAAAGAGCAACCCTCTGATTTCTAAAAACATAGTTATACAAAGAGATGGGAAAATAGAAATAAACGTAGAAGGACTTTGCTCTGTTGGTATGGACTGTGGGAGACCAGCCACGGGGTTTGGACCTCTCTTGATCCTCTCTATTGCTCGGAACTCTGCATTCTCTTCTCTTTCGGATTCCCAAGAAATACAGGTTTCACGTATTCATTCAGGAATTACTGACCTTACTAACCTAATTTGTAGAAGGCACTGGGGGTATGGAAAGAAAAGATCAAATCTCTATTACCACCACCACTCCTTTTTTTTGGAGGAGGCGGGGGTACAGAGACAGAAAAAGTGCACAAATGCATAATCTAAGTGCTTTGGATACAAGGGCTAAGGAAAGAGATGACATAGGACCCGCCCCCACTCGGGGCTCCTGGAAATCACTTTGGATGAAGATCTGGCTAAGTAATATTCCAGAGCATGAAGGAAGAACCGAGAGAGCATTCCAGGCAGAGATAAATAGAAGTGCAGTGTAACAATGTGGCTGTTGGTCTGTGTCCAAGGTATACTTAATCCTGAGCGTGTGAAAAATCATTTCATCTTTTCCTTTTTTTCCTCAAATTATACATTCTGAAAGGCATTTACTTATTTAAAACTCAAGATAATAATCCTGTACAGGAGACTCTGATTGGACAGAGGAAAACAGGAAGTACTTGGTTTCCATTTCAGGCTCCCAAGGAGCTTCTAAAGGGTTCCCACTCTGGCTCACCTTCTCAAGAATTGGCTTTGTTGTCAATACAGGGAGGTTTGTTCCTTTTCTGGGCCTTCAAATGCAGCATACTCTGACTGGGGAGTAACTCCTTTAGTCCTCCAGGGGCAAAAGAATCAGCTTCCCTTGGTTTTGGTCATGGAAATATGGTTTGTCTTGTTGTCCAAAGCTGTTGTTGGTTGGTTGTCATGGAGAGGGCCTGTTTCCTCGGAGGTTTGGCAGAAGCATCATAAGCTACGGTTAGGCCCACTAAGATGCCCATATATCCAAAATGAGAGGAGAAGGAAGGGAAGGGGGCAAGGAGGAGGAGGAGAATGAGAGGTAGGAAAAGCACAGGTAGCTTTGGCAATCACCCAGGGGCTTCTCTCATGAGCCACCCTCCAACCAGGCAATCCATAGACAAGGCCTTTTACTTTGTTCAGGAAACCCTGGAGATTTGTGGTTTCTCATATTCACAGTGCTATGTGCCAACCCACATAGCCAATTCTGCAAGCAACTAGTGTTGCCGACACATGACCCATATTTCTCACAAATCCCACTATTCAATGGTCTTTCTATTCTTCTAATTATACCAAAAAGAGAGTCTCTAGTGGGTAATAATCTCTCTTTGCTAATACTTCGTAGCTGGTTTCCAAACCAAGAGCTTTCCTCTATCACAGCTTGAGTGTGTTATTTTTATTTTAGAGCCAGCCACGACTAATGGGAAGGAGAAAGTCTCTCGGCCTCCTGGGGTGGTGGTCAATGGATTTATCCTTTACTCTGCCTTCCTTTTTGACCCAGTGCCTCATTTGGTTTGGCTGGCCTGGGCAGACGGGGAGATACCTGCCCAGAAGGTCTCATCCATCGTGCATTGTGTGGTCTGGCTCGGTTGTTTACTTTTTCAAATCAGATACTCAAATAGCATGTGTTGTGAAATCCTTAACTAAGTTATAGTCCAAGTACTTGGTTTTAAGGAATCTTGAAAAAAAGAAGAATTCCACTATTTCCCAAGTTTGACTACTATTGTAAAAAAATGGGGAAAAAAAATCTGAGGGGTCAATGATTTACAGATTCCTTTTTAAGCTATACCTCTTTTGTAGAGCTTATCTTTGTTTACTTTGTATCATGGTTTTTTATATACATGTATTATCTCCCCTGCTAGACTGTAAGCACTTTGAATGAAAAATTGGTGTGTATTTATTTTTGCGTGGCTCAAACTCCTTATACCATTATCTAATGCAACAAGGCACATGGGGATGCACCTTGGGTTTGGGACTCAGAAGTCTGGGCCCTAGTCCTGGGTCTGCTGTCTCCTGGCTAGTGTGGATGGGAAACTCCATCTGGGCCTCAATTTTCCTCATCTGTGAAGTGAGGAAGCAGGACCAGATGATCCCCAAGGCCTCTCCCTTCCTAAATTGTGATCCTAAGAGCCAACTAGATCTTGAATTGGGAGAACTGGAGTTATTTTCAGTCTTTGTCATTAATTTTTCTCTGTTCCTATATTTAAAAAATGAATCATCTAAATTTCTCCAGTTTGGCAGAAGGTATTGATTTTACCTCTATGATAAATGTAAAAGAATCCTGAATGAGAAGTTACTGTAAATCACTAATCTAACCATTAAGTGTTAAGCTCCTTAAGGGAACTATTCTTCAATCAGCCAGAATAGCTTAATTTATTTTTCTTTAAATTAAAAGACTTGCAAAAATTGAACAAGCGAGAGGGTTCCAGAAAAGGTGAGGTATATTGTTGTGGTCTGCAGTCCCTGTGCCCAAAATACCTGTGGCATGTTGGCAGGTATGTGTCTGTGTCTGAGGTTGAAGCGTGCTGTCGTTTGTTCTTCTTTGGTTTATATGAGTAAAATCTGATTGAAGTTAACATCCAAGGAGACAGAGAAGGCAGAGGTAGTGGGAGACTGAGTTCTACTATAGAATGCTTTGGGAAGGCGGTGAGGGGTCTTATTTATACACTGGCTCTGAATGTCATTCATTCTATCATTTACTTATTGAATGCCTACCATATACCAGACATTCTTAAAGGTGCTGGTATTTGCTAGTTGTATTGTACAGTTTGGACACTGCTTCTTCTTCCTCCCTGTCTCCCTGGTGCTTTGAGTCCCTGGAAGCACTAAATAGGTATTCTTTTTTGTTTGTTTGTTTGTTTGTTTGGTGAGGAATATTGGCCCTGAGCTAACATCCTTGCCAGTCTTCCTCTTTTTTTTGGCTTGAGGAAGATTGGCCCTGAGCTCACATCTGTGACAATCCTCCTCTATTTGTTTTTTTTTTTTTTTTGTATGTGGGACACTGTCATAGCGTGGCTTAAGGAACGGTGCATAGGTCCGCAACTGGGATCCGAACCTGCGAACCCCAGGTCGCCAAAGCAGAGCACACAAAGTTAACCACTACGCCACCAGGCCAGCCCCCTAAATAGGTATTCTTAAAGCAATTGGCCTCTAAACGCTCTTTATTATGCCCTATGGTCTCTTTTCACCTGCTCCCACGGAAGAGCATACTAGCCTTGAAGACCTAATACAAAGCTGCCTAAACACTGGGTTCTTGTCACAGATAACTGGGTAACCATGCACCCAGCTGAGCCTTAAAGAAATGTTCTTCTCATCCTCAGAAATAGGGAATTTTTTAAACCAAAAAATGTTGCCATGAATTGGGTACATTCCATTCTCATGATTTCCTTCCTTTATGTTTTCAATTCATTCAGTAAATATTAGTTTATGAGTCTATATTATATGGCAAGCACTATGCTGGACATAAGAGATGCAATAAACGGTAAACAAGTTTTTATTAGTTTGCTTTTGCTTCTATAACAAATTACCACAAGCATGAGACTTACAACAACACAAATTTATTGTCTTAAAATTCTGGAGGTTAGAAGTCTGAAGTCAGTTTCACTGGGCTAAAATCAGGGTGCCAGCAGGGCTAGTCCTAGAAGCTCTGGGGGAAATCTGCTTCCTGACTTTTCCAGCTTTAGAGCCACCTGTATTCCCTGCCACATGGCCCTTTTCTCCATCTTCAAAGCCAGCAACATAGCATCTTCTAGCCTCTTTCTGTCTCGCTGCTTCCATAGTCACTTTGCCTCTGTGTCTTTGAATCTCTTGCCTACCTCTTATAAGGACCCTTGTGATTACATTGATTCCACCTGGATAATCCAGAATACTCTCCCCATCTCAAGATCCTTAACTTAATCACATCTGCAAAGTCCCTTTTGCCATCTAAAATAATATAGTAACAGGTTCCGAGGATTAGGATGTGGACACTTTGGGGAGAGGAGGGGCCATTTTTCAGTCTACTGCAACAAAGTACTAGGTTCTACTTGCATAGCAAGGCAAAAATGGGGTAGGTTTTTTGTTTATTTGTTTGCTTGCTTGTTTGTTTTTTATGCTTTATTCCAGCCATATAGTTTCAGTGGAAATAAATTTGTAAAATAATATTTGGAGAAAATATGTCTGTTAAATTCAAATTGTGTCAAGGTTAAAAATAAGTCTTTCTCTTATAAAACTCTACTTTGAAAACAGAGCATTAACTATACCATCATACATTTTAGGGTATAAATCTAAACTGTCATCTTATTCATATTTCAGTATGAAAAGATTGGAATCTTTATTCGCAAAGGGAAGAAATAAGACTTCTCTGCCCTTAGCCTGTGAGAAACTTTGGTCAACAAGTCTTTATTCAGTAGCTTCTTTGATTAAAATGATAGACATTCTCAACCCCAACTATCCAGAGAGGCAGCTTTCATGGGAGGGGAAGAGCAGACACCTCTTCATCTTAAGTGACCTTTGGCCACAAAAGTTGGGGGGTCTCCTAGTAGAAACGATGCTCTTGTTGAGATTTTAGTTGTTCCTAAAGTTCTTTGTGGTTTTGAAAATTCGAACATGAAAAATGGTGCCCTAGGGGATCTCAAACATAAATTATATCGTTAGGCAAATAAGAGAATCAACTTGGAGAGGGAGGAATCTGGCCACAGAGAGCAAGAAATACAATAGCAGAGGCAAAAAATGAGACAAGTTGGCTGAAACAGGGCCTGAGAGGCAGATACAGTCAGGCTGTGCACAAAAGCTACCAAAAGAGGACAGTGTCTTGAAAGGTCCAGAGGCCTCAGGGGTACGTATCATCATGGGGTCAGCTCCCACCTCCTCCACCACCTGGGAGTAATGTGGCTGTGGGCAGCTGTTGAGCCTTTCCGAGCATCATCTGTAAAATGGGGATGAGAGTACCTGGCTGAATAAATAATATCATGTGGGTACGAGCCCTTGCTTTCTCAGTGCTTGGCTGATCAATGTGCAGTCAACTATGACAATCATTTTGTGGTGAGAGTGAGGGTGGCAGCCCTAGCATTCCCCTCCCTCCCCGTCGCACAAAGTGCTTCATCTTTTGTGGCCCTCCTCCCATTTAAAGCTGCCCTTTATATTCACTTTGGCCAAACAGAAGATACTGCTTTTTAAGGTACACTTATGATTTGCTTCATGTCCTGGGCATGTTCTAATGCACATGTACATGTACATGCACACACACATGCACACACTCTCCCAGAGGATGACCCTGTATCTATGACTCATACATGGCAGCCAATTTTCCAAGCAAACTTAAGCACTATAACAAGGGTTTGGGCTTTGCCTGATCAGTTGGGATTTGTCTGCAGGCTCATAGGTCATTCCCCCAGCAAGCTAAAAAATTCACTTTCAAAGTGGTTCATAACCTGTAGAAATGAAAGCCCATAGCGTAACATCTCACGTAAAAAATCCAGTGTCACTCAGATCAAGCTTACTGGCTGAAGTCTGGTGATTATGAAGTGAACTCTGTTGTTGGAGACCTGCATGAGCATCAAAGTCTGTCATCACTTTTATTGGCAGGTGTCGTGGGCTCAGACAGCAAAAGGGCAGGGTAGGAGAATACTGCCGAGCTAGTCAAACAGAGAAACAATGGAGAGAAGCAGAGCAAGAGGCAGCATAGAGAATTTTGATTTTTCTAAAAATGGAATTATTTGTGTAATGGGAAGCAATTAAAACTTATGGCCATGTGGTTTGTGTTAAATGTTAAGTGTTTCAAAACGGTTAAATGTGTTCTTGCACTCAGTGGAAATTTGATTCTCTACCAACTAATCGAGTGGAGGGCAAAAAACATGGGAGGATTAGTTTTTTAGAAGGAAAATGAAAATGAGAAAAATAATGTCATTTTTACTTGCCTTCTCCATTGGGGATTTTGAGAGGATTTATCTTGGCTTTTCTGGAATGACACATATGCAAATCATAGAATCATCGAATTTTCAAGATTAGCATGGAACTGTTCAGTAGCCAGTCTGAACTCCCATCTGTCCCCAGGTTCTCCCAGCCAGCCTCCAGCCAATGCCCAAAACCTGAAGGAGAGGGTATCTACTTCTTCATTTCTTTTCAAGGCAGTCCATTCTATTTTTGAGCCAATCTGGCATATAGAAAGTTCTTCTGTCTACTATGTTGAAAATCTCTCTTCCTACAGTCGCTATCTATTGGCCCTAGTTATACCTTTCTTATACTATTAATTAATTATCTTTAATAATTTTGCAATTGGATACAATGGAGCTAAGAGGACTCAAGCAACTTGTGCATTATTTCATAGCTACAAATGGCAGCAATCCAAGTCTGCCCCACTGCAAATCTCCTATTCTTTTCACATGTCACCCAGCCTGTCACTCTAGGTAGGAGAAAGGCAGCCTGCTATCTAGCATGGGGGACAAGTCATAAAAACCTAACAAGAACTGCGTTCAGAGGAGGGAGGGAAGAACTGGTGAGTGGAGTGATAGAGCGGAGTAAAAGGACATCCCTCTCTGATCAGGGCTACCCTTTCTTAAGCCAGGCTGACTGCTTATCTCCATGTAATTCACATCCAGCTATTGACAGCTTTCCACCTGGTGACATGCTTAATGGCCCATGAAATTCCTGCCCTCAGGGCTCAAACCTGATATTTATGGTTCCCCACATAAACCTAAAAGTGGAGTGTAAATTTCTCTCTCTCAGATTTAGGTGACTAAAATGGCTGTTCAAAACTCTGAATGGGATAGTCGACTTGATGGACATGTACCAACTTTAAAAAAGATTAGACTGGGAGTGGGGTGCAGAAAGCTACTGTTCCCAGAAGCCTCCTGGAGTGGAAGCCTTCTCATGTACCTGAGGTATTGATGGTATGGGGGAAGGGGGTAAGGTAGGGGGGTGCACAATGATTTTGTACTGGAGAATAGTTGCATATTTTGTGTAACCAGAATCTATTATACTATAATGAAAAAAGGGAAATTGTTCAGCATAGGTAAGAAGCTTTTTCTAAGCTCCAGAGTACGCAAAGTGGATATTTATATAGCTAGGCATGGATGTAGTGGGAGATATCTGAATACAAATACTCTGCTTGTGGAAGACTTGTTCTTGCTGAAGTAGGGATAAACCTTACTGAGACCTTCTCTGGAGACAAACAGCAGGTGGTATTTATGTGAGTTTAGGTGTGTGCGTCCTTCAGACTTGACACTTCTGGATCCGGCAGCTTTCTCATCTGCTTCTCTGATGTGAGTTTGCACACAGATTTCACCAGCAAGTTCCAGCATGCAGATTTTAAGAGGAAACTTCTGTGTATTTCCATAAAAAGATGGGGACATTGTAACAACAACCAGTGATAACATTTCCCTCTGCCTCATGCCTACTCCCCAATAGAAATTCTGTAGTATGTTTCTCCAAAAGTTGCTCTCTCTTCCCACTGGTAATAGTATCGGTGGTTAGGAAGGAGGTAGTTAGGGGATGGTGTGGCATATTGGAAAGAGCTCAGGCATCAGAGGCAGAAAGCCCCAGGTTTGAATCTTAGCTTGTCTACGTTTTTGTTGTGTAACTGGACTTGCTATTTAATCTCTGAACCTCAATGATCTAATCTATCAAATGAGGATAAAAATACCAACCAAAACATTGTTATGAGTGTGAATGACGCTAAGAATTGAAAAGTAATACGTTTATAAAACAAGAATATTGTTTTCAAGGGGTTGGTATCCTTCCTCCTTTACTCTGGAAGATAATTTGCTTGAAAATTCAACTATGTACCAAATCATCCTCCCCCAGGACTAGCATAAAATCGCAAGCTCCTTCTGAGTGGAAACCTTCACTAGGGCGCCACAAATAGACTGTCTCGTCGCCTGGTTTCATCCCGCAAGAGGAGCATTCTCCTCACAGGCATGTTCACACCATGAGAAAGCTTTCTCACCCTCTCTCTGTGGAATTTCTCTCCCCGCTTTTTGAGATATCCTGACCTCAAGGACAGAACGGTGGTTTGGAAACAAATTCACATCTGAGTGCTTCCTCTCCCCCAGGCTGGGGGTGGGATTTCCAGGCCTCCTTTTTCTGAGGATACTTTGTAAGTAACCTGAAGTTGCAATGCCCTCCTGAGGTCGATGTATAAAAGCCTGCAACATAAATAGGAACTAAGGCTGAAGTAAGCATAAATGTTCTCGAACAACTTCAATAGAGAAAGGCTTGTTTGATCCTCTCTAAACTTCCTGAAACCGAGCTGAATATTTGTTTGTTTTGTGGTAGCTCAACTTTTTATTCAGGCCTTGTAGTGCATGGCTGTTGGTTTCCCTGTTTAAAAGGAAAGTGCTTTTTCTCAGTAATGACGCTCGCATTCTGAACCGGGCGATACCCACTTCTAAAGGCCATTTCATCACAAAGATAAAGTTCTGCTAACTCCTCAGACCCAACAGATAAAGGATGTGGCCAGTTACCATGATTTGTGCTTACCTCCTAGAGTGTGTCATGGGTGCACACACCTACAAGTGTGTGAACAGAAAGTTTCTAGATTTATTTTCACATTGAAGATTTGATCCCACAAGGGGAAAATGTCAATGTAAATGACTATGCAAAAATGACAAAATAGCATTTTGACCTTTCAATTGCCAAAGAAACAAAGGCCAAGTTAAGGTGAGTTTGCTCTTCTGTTGCTTTTTGAGGAGCCTGTTGGTTATTAACTAGTGTTTATTATTTTAATATTCATGGAACTTCAGTGTCCACCAGCTTCTGTGGATGCCCAGTCCAAATTAGACAGATGGCCCGGGAACAATACAGGGAGAAAACCCCCCAGGGGCAAAGCAGGGGGATCATTTGCAGAAGAGAGCAATGGAGGGGAGACCTTCCTTTTGGCCTCCTTTCCGGTAGATGTGTATCACCACCATAAAACCAGCATATGATGTTAGACTCATTAACAACACCTAAGACAGAATGTTCTGAAGTTAGAAGAGCTAAGAAGGGGCATGTCATGGCTGAGGTGCTTGGCAGAGTTTTCAGATACATGTAGAGTGTTTTTTCTATACCTTATCTCCAAAATGCTAATGTCCCTAGGTTTCTGTGTGTCTCAGGGCCCCTCCAAGTGTGGGAAACAGCACTTAAGGCTGTAACAGCAATGGTCAGATCTCCTCTTTGTGGCCTGTGAACACAGGGGAAATTTGCCAGGTGTCAGATACAAGAATCTTATATGCCATGGATTTTTTTTTTTCCTGGAAGCATCTGGAAACCAACTTAGTAACACTTAATTCCTTCACCTGCTGCATTACTATAGCCAATGGGTGTGAGCCAGAGTGGTACCAAGAAGGGCCCTCTTATGAACAGCCACAGAGTTACAGGCTCTGGCTGGAGTGGAATGATATACTATGTTCAGAGTCATGGCAACTTGAACTTGG
This sequence comes from Diceros bicornis minor, assembly GCF_020826845.1. Lineage (NCBI taxonomy): Eukaryota > Metazoa > Chordata > Mammalia > Perissodactyla > Rhinocerotidae > Diceros > Diceros bicornis. Next base: position 55,498,494 of record NC_080744.1, on the reverse strand, counting down.
CAACCGAATCTGCTTCTGAGATTACGAGTGCCTCATGGCCAAGTGCACCTGTGACAAGAATTGACCTTGGAGTGGGATGTAGCTTGAGAAAGCTCCCTTTTGTAGCTAACGATTCATTTCAACTCCAGTAACAGCTGGAGAGTTAAGTAGCAGTTTAAGTGTTGGAATCACCTGGCACTGCTCTCCATCCTCCATACAGTCAATATAAGATAGAGAGTCACTGAAAGCTTCCTTCCCTCCCCAAAAGAGAGGGGGGGGATGGTTAAAATTGAAAGAATGTTTCCATCATCAGAGCATATAAAATTAACCGCATTTGAAACTGAGAATCCTCCATGAGGTGTAATAATAAGTTCTCATCGCAGAAGGCTGTTTTTCGGAGGACTGTTAAGGACCAGATTTTGTGATAGACATGTTTCAACATATTTGCGCTTCGCAGAACATGCGACATCTGCTTTCATGTGTTATGATGAGCTGGTTTCTGTGTTTAATCTGTAGCATGTGGCATTTTTCTCTAATAGTTTTCTAAAGAAAATTTTACTCTAGGCATGTGGGAGACCAATTATAACGCTTTGGTTTGAAAAAGAAATCTGTCCAACATTTCTAATAGCCACGTTTTCCTAAGAAAATGATCTATGGGCACCCAAAGTTAAAGTTCCAGAAATTATTCTTGCATTTTCTTCAAGTCATTTTTAAATGAAGTTGAGAAATGGTATTAACAACGCAGCCAATATTGATGTAATTAGGATATATATCATATTCTGCTAATACCAACCTTCTTTAATATGTTTGTATGTATTTAAAGTAGCATGTGGTTGACTGCATATCAAATTTCTCATTTATCCTGATCTTCATCAGGGCTACATTTGGAAGGCGCCTTCATATTTTGGTTGTTGTTAGTGCCATTGAGTCGATTCTAACTCCTAGTGATCCTGTGTACAGCAGAACAGAACCCTGCCCAGTCTTTTTTGCACCATCCTGTCACCTTCCGGGGTTATACTAGACAATGCTCCACTGCTATTCATAGGGTTTTCATGGCCAATTTTTTCAGAAGTGGGTGGCCAGGTCCTTCTTAGTTTGTCTTAGTCTGGAAGCTCCACTGAAACCTGTGTACCAGGGGTGACCCTGCTGGTATTTGAAATAGTGGTAGCATAGCTTTCAGCATCACAGCAACATGCAGCCACCACAGTATGACAACAGACAGACCAACAGATGGGTGATGTGGGTCCCTGACCGGGAAACAAACGGGGGCCATGGTGGTGAGAATGCTGAATCTTAACCACTAGAGCACCAGGGCTGGCTATTTTCATATTTACTTGCATACAGATGAGACACTGTCATGATTTCAAAAGCATCTCCTCCCCACTGTCCCCCTCCTCCCTCGGTCAGCCTCAAGTCAGCATTACATCGTCCCCTTTGGCCTGTGTTCTTCCTCCCCCTTATATAAGCCTTGGCAGCCTCACACTTTTCCACAGCCACTGCCACACCTGGCCGGGCAACCTGCAATAGCCGTCTCACGCTTCCTCCTCCTCACCTGATCCCTGTGGCTGACCCAACTGCCTCTTGGGTGTGATGCCAGGGATTCTGAAGACAGCTGCGGCAGGATGAGGAGGGAGAGGAGGTTCTATGTCAATAGTGGGCATCTTCCGGCCTGTATTCCTCTCTCATCAACGAACTAATGTTTTGGGTTTAAGGCACTGGACTCTTCTCTTTCTGAACTGTTTTGGTCCTTGAATATCCCTAGCACAGAGACAACCTCTATGATTAAAAAACAAAAAATGTAATAGCAATAGTAAGACCTTTCAAGGCAATAACTCAACCCACTATTTTGGTTTGTTTTTCTGTCTCTCTCTTACCTTTTCACTCTCGTCTCAGGATCAGTTATCCTTTGCTTAATTCATCCGGCAAACAATTAGCAAGGAAGCTCCAGGCTCTGGCGGTGATGGAAACACTGAATCTGCTGAGGTCTCCAAGTTCTTAGAAGAAAGGTGGGCATCTGCGAAGCCAGGCAGAGTTGGGGTGTCACCTGTGCGCGGTTTCACAAGTCCCTGTGTTTGCTGACTCAGAGGCCCAACCCCTATGGGTTTGCTCACAAACTTTGCGTACCATCTGCGAACCTTGTTTCTGAGTGTGGTTTGAGAGTATAGGGCCTGAGACAGAAGTTTAAGGCGTCACAGCACATCTGAGTGTAAAGGAATCATAAAGTCCTTGTAGTCAAGGAAACTGAGGCCTAGAGTTAGCAATCTGTACACACAGAGTTAGCAGCAAAGGCCACAGAATGTACTGGAATAAAAGAAATAAGTACGTGATCCATTTCCCAATCAATACCAGGTAAGCCACTTAGAATGAGAATAGTAGTTATGTTTTTTGCTAGGATCTTCTTCCAGGTCATGAACACTTCCTACCACAGGTTACTAAGCCCAAAAATAAATGTGGGAAGAACATCCTTTGCGTGTATGAAGCACTTTATATTTTCTGCCTCCTTCTCAATCCTTAATTAAGCTTTGCAGCCACGCTGTGAAGCTGGTCATTACCACTGGGAGAGGAAGTGGAGTCCCACAGGAGCTATGTGACTTGCCCAATCATACGAGCCAGACAGGCCCAGCAGGGTGAGACTTCCCAGTTTCTGATGCCCACGCCCCATGTGCAATCCAGCCTCGTCACTCTGGGTCTTGGCGTAGGGAATAGATAAACAAACAAATGACTATTACATTGCTTTTGCTTCTGGGGAGCAATGGGTTCTTATTCAAAATAAGAACAAGGAGCAAGACAAATAGCATCTAATTGCAAAGCTACCAGGGAAGAGTGGTGTCACCATTTGGAGGCTTGGAGTTCTGCTCTTTCTGAAGCTGTGTGTCCACTTCTAAGTTTCCCTGTATTACTAACATACCCAGGTTTTATTCAGCAAAGGTGCCATATGTCTTGCTGGGCAGTGGGGATTCAAAAGTGGTAGTATGAGGTCTACTTTGTTGTCTTCAGGTTCAATACCATGTGATACAGTGTCATATGGGCTGTAATAGAGATATATATGAAGAGAGAGAGAAGTTCAGAAGAGGAAAATTACCTTCTCTGGGGTCAGGGAAGGCTCCACAGATGAAGTGACATTTAAATAGAATCTAAAAAGATGAGTAGGAGTTTGCTAGTTGGAAACAAGGGAAAAGAGCGTTTGGGCAACTGTGGTCGAGGTTTGATCAATTCTGCCTTCAGAATCCACCCCCGTATTCAAATCATGTTCCCTGTAACCTACAGTGTAAAACTGAAGCAGTAAGCTCACCTCTCAACTCCGGTGTCAAATTAGCTCCCTCTGTCCTTTGTGATGTCTCTCAGTGCACTCTCCCCATGCCATATGGATGGCCAAGACCTTGCCGGGAATTCTGAGTTCCAAAGTTTGGGAGTATGGGGGTCCAGGGCGGGTCACCCAGGGCTGTGTTTTCAGTCACCCCTGGTGCCGAATTTCTGCTTTTCACTGATTCATTTCTGTTTATCCAATGTTTTTATATAGTAGGTACATGCGTGTATATGTGTATATATATATACACACATATAGATCATGCATACTTATATATACATGTATATGAAATCCACCCCTTCCCTGATTAAAAAAAATCAACTTCACTGAACATTTTACTGGGGTTGGGGTATGAGGACGGCTAGCAAACAAAGGATTTCTTCCACAGAAACACAACTTCATGTGTGTGCTTAGAGACCTTGTTGCTGGCGCCCTCCAGCAGCTGAGCCACCATAGATTTTTTTCACTTTAGCCACTTTGCCACTTGTCCTTTTGTCTTCCTCCTTTGTCCTTATTCCCACTGCCATCTCTCTCACCCTGAGATTCCTACTTATTTCTCTCCTCCCCACCTCCTTCTCCTATCTCCTGGTTCACCCCACAATGCTGCTCAGCTCAGTTAAATTGTCTTTCGGTTCTTATTGCCCACATTTTCAAGGTCCTAGCTTATCATGGAATTTTCCTAAGCAAAGACAGTTCCTTTCCTAAGAGAAGTTTTGGTATTACAGTGCTTTTAATTTCCGTTGGCCTGTCTGTGACTCACCATCTCTCTACATGTAGCATAGTCCCTGGCAATAAGCGGGCAATCAATATTATTTGTTCTGTGAATTGACTAATCAATTAAATACTGCTTTAAAAAGGTCTGTCTCATCCTGGTGTATGACTCCACTGAAATTTTGGCCCTGAATGCTGGATGAAAAGACGCTTAGCCACCGTAACAAGGCAGGCCCAGTGACGGCCCACTGCATGGTCATGCCCACCAGTCACTGAAACCAGGCCGCCTAAATACTCCAAAGGCCACATTCGTTAAGCCAAGTGGCTATTTGGTCAGGCCTTCCTGAAGGCCAAGGATGGAAGGAGACACACCAGCTGCAGAACAGGGTTTGCCGTTTGGGAAAGAGGCAGAAAGAAGCATGGGAATGAGAAGGACACACCCATAACATTTCGTTTCTTTTAAAAAGAGCTCAGGTAGCAATTGTGAAATCTTGGGAATAAGGGTGTGCATTTACCAAGTCTCTTTATATGTTTTAAATATTTTGTAATTTAAAAAACTTTCCATAATTGTAAAAAAGTAAATAAAAAGAAAGAAAAAATAAAATCCCATATCAAAGATGCCAAATGAAAACAAAGTTGCCTCTACTAACGAAGAGACATTTCAAGATAAGATGCTTTTCCAAGAAGAGAAATGTCTGGGACCCTCAGCCCCCCAAAACAGGAGATGGCTCCCAATGAATGTTATCAGCGTGAGGCAAAACCCTCAAATTTCATAAGTCTTTGCTGCTGGAGGTCTTTGTCTCTTACCACTGTTATGTGATTAAATTGTTACAGGCCTGCGGTAAAGACTCACATACCTGTCCACAGAAGCATTCACTGGGTATCCCCAATTCTTGAAAAAGCCTGGTGAAATAGCCCTCTCTTCTCTCCCTCACCCTCCCTGTACAGGGAGTGTTAGGAAGGGCTTTAAGCAATTTTCTCAAACTAGTCCCATCCCCAAGTCCTTTTCAGAGCGACATGGAAATAGTATTTCAAAATGAATCGTTAAAAAAAAAATCCCAGTGGCTTCCTGCGCTGTTCTAGTAACTTCCTGGGAAGGTGAGAGAAAAGCACAGACATTCTTGCAGCCACTTTGGTTACTAATAAGTCTCAGAGAAGCCCCAGTCACAAGGTTCTGTCCAAGTTGCCACACACTGTCCTGAACCTTCCTTCTCAGTTTATTTATTTTTTCCCATTCTAGAACAGCCAGCAAATGATTTCACACCTTTTTGTTTAGCTGCTAAAAGCAACACAATAACTCCCCTCAGGGCTGCCTCTGTGGGTTCCAAAAATAAAATGGGCTCATTTTCATGCTAAGCATGCAAAGGCTCCTAGGGATTCTAATGAAAAGCAAAGGAAAGAAAGAAGGAGAAAAGAGGGGTTGGACTGGGGAGTGTCACTGAGGCGGATCAGCTTCTGCCTAGAGTTACCAGCCACCTCTGCCAGAAGGGCTAGGTGAAAATAACAGACAGTGCTTAGGCTACAAATTAAAAGGTGATCTAATTCAACTCTTAAGCTTTCCCGCCTTATCTTCTATCCCTAAACCCAGGGATATTCTTGGAATACAAACTATTGTTCACCAAGAAGAGTTAGTGGCCTGTTTCAGCCTTCCAGATAAGAAATCTCTTGGGTAGGACATAGCCAGTAACATGCTTCCAGGTCAGAATATAAAACCATGGGTCTGTAAGATTCTAGGTTGACTTTTGAAATTCAAAATTTTCTGGGCCTAAGTCATTAGCAATAGCAGACTCATCATATTCCACACATTATGTATTAGAAAAAACGCTATGTGATGCAGATCACACAATATTAGGCCCTGCTAGCCAGCCTAGAATGCGAGAAAAGATTTCTGTGAGAGCTTGCCAGAAGTGTGCATGCTGCCCACCCACAATCAGAGGAATCCTTGTAGGACATTGCTGACTAGAGGTTTGCCTGCCTGAAATTTAAACACCCAGTGATGGCGCCTGCTCATTACTTTTCCAGTCAGGCCTTTGCTTACAGCGGAGGCCAGACTGTTAGAGATCCCCTCCATTTATTGAGCCAAAATCTGCCTCCCAGTAGCTTCTACTCATCGGTTCTAGATTTGTCCCGTGGCACCTGCAGCACAGAATCTCTTCAGGAGAAACGTTCAAATATTTGACAACTATCAGCCTTCATATTCCCCTCCCCTTTCAGTTAGGCCTTCCCATTTTCTTCTCCTAACACAGTTTCCAGTTTCTTCCCTAAAATGTGATCCAGTTTGCACAGAGTCCCTCTACAGCACAGCCCCAGAAGAGGTCTGGCCTGCAGAGAGCACAGTGGAATGAATAACTCCCTGAGCTAAAGAACAAGCCACTCAGGCAGCCTGAGCTCACCTGAGCCTTTTCTTTTAAGCAGACGTGTTATGCTGTAGAATCACATTCTTTTTCAAGATCTGTGAAGAAAGGATGTGCTAAGCCAACTAAATGGGATTGCTCGGAAAATCTAAATGCTACTTGGAGGAACATAATTTTCAAATAGTTTAAAAGGATCCCTTTACATACAAATACTCAACATGTAAGTCCTTCTTATTTTTTTCATTAAAGCAGATCTCCAAAGGGCCTTGAGTTGGTAAACCTAAAATGAATTACTACGTGTTGAGTATTTGAACATTTTCTAACTGCATTTCTTTAAAATTATTCTAGGATTCAGACTTTCTGTTCAAGGAATCATAGAATCTTTAGAAATGCAAAGGACGTAGTAAGATTTTCAAATCCAGTCACAAACTTTCGGGAAGATATTATTATCCCATTTTACACATTCATCCACCAAATGCTGAGTGCCTACTCTGCACCACGCATTGTTCTAGGCTTATTCAGGGGTGAAAAATATAGTCCCCTTCTTTCATGGAGTTTACATTCCCATGAGGGAAACAGGGAAGCAAAACGTAAAATAAGTTCATGTAGTGATAAGTGCTATGAAGAAAACAAAATAGGGCTGAGACAGAGATTCGGTCAGGGAAGACAAATTTTAGGAGGGAACGTTTGACCTAACTGTTAAGAAGGTTTCAATCACCACAGAATATGGAAGAAACTTCTTCCAAGCTATGGAAACAGCAAGTGCAAAGGCCGTGGCGTAGAAATAAACTTGATGTGTTCTGGGAAGTGCAATTAGGCCAGTACAGCTGGAAAATATTAATAGAAGAAAAGCACAGCAGATGAAGTCAAAGAGGAAGGAGGTAGGCAGGGGCCAGATCAGATGGAGCCTCAGAGGCTGTGGTGAGGAGTGTGGATTTTATTCTAAGTGCAGTAAGAAGCCACTGGAGGGTTTAGATAGGGGAGTGGCATGATTTAATTCACATTTTTAAAACGTTCTTTCTGCCTGTGTATAGAGATGGATTGTACAGGGTTTAAAAACAGAAGGAGAGAAACTAGTTAGGAAGCTATTGCAATGGCCTAGGCGAGAGATGACAGTGGCTTGTATCGGCATCATAGCAATGGAAATAGAGAGAAGTGGATAAATTCTGGATGTGTTTTGGAGGTAGGACCAAAAGGGCTTGCTAAGAGACAAATGACTGGAGTCCAAGGAGCTTACATGACTTGCCTAAAACAGGAGGAGGAGAAGGACACCAACCAAAGTTGAGCGCTAAGTAGTGCCATGTACTTTAATCCTAATATTAACCCTAATAACACTGTGAAGGAGACAGTATTTCACTGACATTTTATATATGAGGAGCCTAAGGCTCAGAAAAGTTAAGTAACTCTAAATCAAGCATTGGGCCAGATTAAGCTGGGATTCAAACTCAGGACTATTTGACTCCATATCTTATGAGATATGAGTCCCTTCGCACTATGTCATATTGTTTTCCAAAGTGGTGGCACGGGAGGAACCCTGAGCACAGACTCCTAGGGTAGGGCTCCTTCTACATGTCTTTTCTTCCAAGTTATTGAAGCTTAATGGGATTTTAAGCTAATACCATCGTTTACTACATCTCCCCCAGCGTGTCATTAGTTTTAACCAAAACTAAGACTCCTTTCTCCTGTTTCCCTCTTGCCCCCTTCCTTTGCCCCTCACAACACCTGTGTCAGCTTCTGTCTATGCAGTTTAGCTGTCAGAGACATGAGCCCCTGTGCCCGCCTCCCATCCTGAGGAGCTGTAGCTGGAAATTGCTTGTGCAACCCGATGACAACTTATCTATATTTAGCAGAAAAAGTGGTGGCAAGGACCTGTCCAGCTCAATTTTTTTTATGGTTTCAGTGTTCAGGCTCTCACAGACAATCTCCAGCAAGGCACATTGGCCCTGACAGGATCTGAGTGGAAGGAAGCTTCCTCTCTCTTACAGGGTTATCCACTGGAAGCTTCGTTCCAAGAAATTACGTGGACATCCATTGTAGAGCAAAGACTTTACACGCTCAGCAATCCCTCTGCTCCCGACATGAACAGCCGCTGGTACCGTGGCCGCTTTGATGGCTTTTAAGTGTTATTCCAAGACAGGAAAACAAGCATGAAAGGTTTAAGGGGGAAATAGACTATTACCAAATTGTTTATGCATTTAAGTGATATGTACGGCACTTGGTTTTTATGTCTTTTCAATGTGGCATGGAAAAGAAATACAAAATGCTGCTTATGGTTTAAGAACAAAGATAAACCTTCTCGGGGGGAGGAGTTGAAAAAATTTCAGCAGGTATTCTCAAGTGCTTACAAGGACAAAATCATTGCCACGGAGGCTGACTATCCCTTATACTTAATGTGACTAATTCGAGGCTGAGGCGCAGTTTAATTTTTCTGGAGCCAGACTAAACCAGATATGGTATATTGTCCGTGACTCTGACCCTCATCACTGTTGGTCAGCCAGGGAGCATTATCTACTAATGAAAAGCAGAACAATTAAGAAGCACTAAGAAAAGAAGCAAGTAGAGACCATTAAGGAAAAATGGGAATTTTCAAGACAGTAAAATAGCACCAGTTGTATCACAAAAAGGGAATTTACAGGGGGAAAAAATTGTATCCAGTGAGTACTTACTATCAATCCTGGCTTGTCAAGGAAAAAAAGCTGTTGCAAAAGAATTCCTATTAGCTTTAGAAATAGCAATTTTAAGAGGCAGTTTTTTTCATAACTTCTTCCAGTCCCCAACTTCATTTTGGGTTAAATCTTATTCAGAGGAAAAGCACTTGGTTTAGAAATGTCCTGTCTCATTTTTGCAAGATCTCTTCTAATGAGATGAGTTTTAGTGTTGCTGGGTCTATTAAGGAAAAGAGATGAAGAAATAGAAAATCTACTCTTTGTACTATTGCACTTCTTGGGACGAAGTCTTCCAATACTGTATTCCAGAAGTTAACAGACTATTATTAAGAAAAAAAAGTTTTACGCAATTTAGGGGAAAAATGAAAATACAATTAAAGAAGAAAAAGTCACTTATCACTCCATCACCCTAAGTTATTCACCGATAACAAGACTTAAAAAGAAAACAAAATTATTTGGCACATACCTTGTAGAACACTAACAGGACCATCATAATTCAGGCTTTCCCTCATTTTTCATTTTGTGACAGTTTCTGGCAATTTTCTACAGACACATGGGTTGATATCTTTACTGGTGCCCTAGACGCCAAAGCAGAGATGATCTTTCAACATTAAATGTTTTAATCTCCTCACTGGAAATTTTCTTTTCTTGAGATGAACAAAAAAAATAGCTAATTGTTCTGCTTTATATTACTGTTCCTACGACTATCAAGAAACCAAGAAAATCCTTTCTGATTTTCTGTGTCATAGCATGAACTCCACCCTTCATAGTCACAGAAAGATCTAACACTGTATCATTTTCACCTAGGACCTAAAACTTTAAAGGCAGAGAATCTCCTTCTCCAATAATTTGAGACAACCTCCTTTGTACGTCATCTTACTACCTTTTAAGTTGAAAGAATCCAGTATAAGAGCTAAAAGAATTTGTTAGATAAAAAAGGATTTGGGGTGGAGAAATTACTGTTAAAAAGAATAGGCAAAGATATGGAAAACAGTATGGAGATTCCTCAAAAAATCAAGGATAGAACTACCATATGATCCAGCTATTCCACTGCTGGGTATTTATCCAAAGAACTTGAAAACACCAATTTGCAAAGGTACATGCACCCCTGTGTTCATTGCAGCGTTATTCACAATAGCCAAGACTTGGAAGCAACCTAAGTGCCCATCAAGGGACGAATGGATAAAGAAGATGTGGTATATATACACAATGGAATACTACTCAGCCATAAGAAACGTTGAAATCCAGGCATTTGTGACAACATGGCTGGACATCGAGGGTATAATGCAAAGTGAAATAAGTCAGAGGGAGAAGGTCAAATACCGTATGATTTCCTTCATTAAGTAGTAGATAATAACAACAATAAACAAACACATAGGGACAGAGATTGGATTGGTGGTTACCAGAGGGGAAGGGGGGAGGGAGGAGGGTGAAAGGGATAATTCGGTACATGTGTGGTGATGGGTTGTAATTAGTATTTTGGTGGTGAACATGATGTAGTCCATGCAGAAATTGAAGTACAATGATGTACACCTGAAATTTTTACAATGTTATAAACCAATGTTACTGCAATAAACAAAAAATTTATTAAAAAAAAAAAAAGAATAGGCAAAGAGATCAGTAAAAAAGAGAAAACCCAAAACAATCTTGCATATGTAAGAATGGTCTTAAATATGTATATAGAGAACATATATAAAAACTATGGGGAAAAGTAGTCAAGTGATGCAATAATTTTTAGCTTATCAGAAAAACATAAATTTTTTCTCATACCATATAACAAATTAAGTTCTAGATAGATTAAAGAATTATTTTTTAAAAATTAATGAAATAACTAAAACAATATATTTCTGCATATTTATCTAGTCTAGATGGGTAAAGATTTTCTATACTTTAAAGCAGTGGAAGAAATCACAGAGTAAAGGTCAACAAATTAAAATATAGAGAAATATAAAATTTCTGTATTTCAAAAATAATAAAATCAGAGAACAAAAAAGCAAACTGGTAAGAAGATGTACTTTTTTTAAAAAGTGAGGCACAAAGAAAGTTAATAACCTTAATTTATAAATTGTTACTGTAAATCAATGAGAAAATAGACAAAGGTCATACACTGACAATTCATAGAAGAGAAAATACAAATAGTAGCTAGTTATACTGTAAACAATTTTCAGCCTCACCAGTGAATACAAAGTTAAGTAACAGGGACTTAAAGATTTTTAAATAACATTAATCACTGCAGTTGGAGGAGGACATTCATATACTGTGTTAATATAAACTGATACAACCATCATGGTATTATGTATTAAAGACATGAAAAATGATGATACTCTTTGATCTAGTAATTCTATTTCTAGCAGATTATCCTAAGGAAATAATTTGAAATGCTAAGATTTATGCACACACATACAAAAAATGTTTATTATTTAAGTATACCCTAAATGTCCAAAATTAGGAAACATTAATAAATTATAGTATAGTCATATTAGAGAAAATTATACTGCCATTAAAATAATCTTTAAAGAATTAATAATGAAATGAGAAAATATTTTTGATTGATTTAACAAAAACATAGTATGTGAAATTCTATGTACAGAATGATCTGTTATGTAAAGATAAAAAAAGCATAGGTAGTTCACTTTTCCTGTGTTTTTTCGAAATAAAAACCTAGTGCTTAGGACTATTATTTGAAAAGGACATTATGTATTTTTTTAATATCCATTGAAATTCTTTTGAATGTAGATTGCCCAGGAATATTTGAACTCATATTTTGAGAATATCGTGGATATTTTTTGCATATAGTGAAACCCGAGGAAAAATATTTTTGTTTTGTTTTTCAGAGGTTGAGTTTTTAATACTCAAATATGTGATTCTGGCTTCCTTTGTATCAAAATCGGAATAAACAAATGTGTTTCGATCCAAAAAAAAAAGCATAGGAAAAATACTGGAACTATTCCTAGATGTTAACATTGGTTGCATCTGACTAATAAGATAAGATTTGGTGATATTTTTGTATTCTTTTAACTTTTTTCTAAATTCTAAATTTTCTACCATGTATATGTATTCTTTATAGAACCTTTTAAAAAGAGAGAAAAATTGAACTTGAAGGGATTCAGAGTATGCCACCCCAAAATATACCACTCTGGCATAAGGATTATTTTGAGCTGAAGGCAATTGAGAAAAAGCACACACAGGACCAACTCTCTGGCCTCCCTCTCTCTACCAGGAAGGGCAGGATGATTCTTAACCACCAGAGACGACTCTAGACTCTTATCAGCCCAGAGACTGCACCAGAGAAATATACATAACAAACCTTGCTAACACAATTCTTCTCTTCCATTTAGTTTCCCCCATATATTTAGCTTCCCACAGTTTGCTGCCCTTGGAAGCCTAAAACCCTTTCCCCTTGTCTTGTCATTTCTCTACAAATTTATTCTTTGCTAAGAAGCCCAAGTTCTAACCAGTCCTTTGAGTTACTCATCACTAAGTATTCTACTTGATACATGCTACACGAGTTAATAAACTTGTTTGTTTTTCTCTCTTGATCTGTCTTTTGTGAACCTCTGTGTAGGCAGAGGAAAAAAAATTTTTTCCTCCCCTAGAAACTACTACAATACTAAAAAAGAACCAATGGTAGGCATCCTTCTTCTTCAGCAATCTTAGATTGCTGTTCTACTTGATGGTAGGGGTAACTGGATACTTCCAAGCCCACAGAGGTACCACTAACTACCATGAGTTTACTCAAAAGGGCAGGTTGCTAGGTGATTGCGGGGGATAGATACTTTCCCTTCATCTCGCTACTCGAGGTTTAGTTTCTCTTTCTCTTTCTTCCTTTCTCCCACACTTGATCCAAGTGAAAGCCACGGAATGTGAGCACCACACCCCTACCCCTTTCTGAGAGTGGTGACATAGGGTTGTTTTCATCTGTCCTTCCAATCTCGAGAAGATAGACCTGAAAAGAAGAACAGGGATTTCCTCACGGTGAAAAGGAATGGTCTCTGTAAGGATCTGAGCGAGCTTCTCCAACCCTCCTCCTTATATACTGCTTCTGGATACGCACAGAACACACTTCCTCAAGGAGTTCATTTGAGAAACAGACAGGGGAATGTCTAATCTAAAAAAAATTTTGGTGTTTTAAACTGGTAACTCTTAGGGCAATAAACCCCATGACCAATATCACTTCTACCACCACCACAACCATGAGAGAGCCAGATCTGAAAATAAAGGAACTGAAAATTTAATCAATCATACCCCGAGTGGACTTGGGCAGAGGATGGAAGATGAACAGTCTCAGGATGTTTCTCCAGCCCAGTCCAAAGTGAAGTAGTTTTTTTTAGTTGAAATTAAAAGCAAAATGCAGAATGTACTTGGTCCAACTCATTTACCCTAAAAATTTTAAGCATATTTCTGTTTCTAAGGAAACAGAGGGCCCCAGTCTCTGATCATTTCTGTGATGCCACAGAGCATCCTTGAATGATAGCATCGCTATCCAAGAAGTCTTAGATGCTTTTGGAAAGCCTTTTAAGGTGTTCTTTTCCCTTTAAATCTTGTAGTTGCATTCTGATTAAAGAAAGCATATTTTAAGCCAGTAGAGGCAAATGTCATTAAAATCTGAGTGCACAGATTTTGGATGTCTGGCAAGAAATACCTTGTTAGTGATTACAACTTCCTATAGTTTAATTGTTATATTATTAATTGTGGCTATTTTGTCCTTATGCCTAGAACCCAGGAACTAGGAAAATCTAGCTTTTTCATCTAATTTTCTTTGGATTCAAAGCTCTCTTTTCTCCCCTCTCTCCAACAAAAGAATCTAATTTATTCTAGTCAGACTAAAACACATAATTCAGCAATATGCCACCATCACCCTAAGGTTTAATGTTCTTTCCACTGAAAATAAGTAAAAATAGCACATTATCTTCAAACTTGGTGGTTAGGAAGAGAAATACATGGGAAGAGTATAACCTAACAGCTATCCGTAAATTGCAATTTGAGGGCCACCGTCATTTGCATTTTTCCACTTGCCCTGAGGCAGCACCCTGATGTGCAGAGTCACGGTGGTGGCATTTTGGCCCCAGTGACAGAAACCGTTAAAGGGAAGCAGAGGGCCAGGCCGCACTCCGTGGGTTTCATTAGCTTACTTGTTGTGTAGGAGGCAAACGGTGTCTGAAGGGCTCCGGACTTGCTAACCAAAATGTTAATCACTTAGAAACAGCGAGAAATTAGTTAGTGAGATGATTATCATGTACCTGGAACAAGAGTTGACTTTCTGTGAAACATCATTCTGGAATCAAGGCCAAAATCTGTCTCTTCTAGTCAGTTGAGCCTGAAAAAAATAATCATGTCAGAATTAGTAAGGCAAACAACAGAGAGAGGAATGAAACATGCTGATATTAAACAGGGCTGGGAGGACATACCTGAGCTTCAGTAATTATAGAAGAGCTGGGGTTTTAGAGGTTTTAAAAAAAATGGTAGCTCTGCTTCTCTCAGAAAGACAAATGTCTAGAATACCCAAGTGGTCCTGAATTTCTCAGGTAGGTTGGGACAGGACTGTCGGAGGGCACAGTTATGAGGTGATGTTAAATGGCCTCCTTAAAATTCAAGTTGAAGTGATCTGTAATGAGTGTATGTGTTTTATATCTTTGTTTTTATGAAAGTAATGAACAATTACAATTATTTTAAAATGCCATCATTACAGAAAAACATAATGTAAAAAGGCCCCTCACCCATTGCCCTAATGCAGAGAGTACCACTTGTTAAAAGTTGGGGGTAAAAATATTTTTTCATATGATTGGTATTATATGTCATTTAAAATAAAGTTATGGATATTTTTAACAACGTGAGAAATATTTATACGATGATATTAAGTTTAAAAAGTGAGTAAAAAAGTTGTGTATATAACAGAATCAAAAGACACCAAATAACCCTATGACTAGAAAAAAATTTTTAAAAAAGCCATCAAAATATTTTAAAAGTTGGGGATATTCTTCATATTTTTTAAGCATATATTAACATATATGTGAAAGTGTGTGTGGGGTGTGTGTGTGTGTGTTTAATGACTACTTTTTTGCTTCGAAAAACCCCTGAAAAGTATACTCAGTTTCCAACTCCACAGCCATGGGGAGGAGGAAAGAATATTTGGAGATCATTGGTAAATAATGCTTTTGAATCTCTCTGCAGTATATGAAATTGAATTTCAGTCCTATTTAAAGAAAGTTGCCTGGGTAAAAAGTCTTTATGTGTGTTTCTCAGGCAGAAAGCTAGAAGAAACTACATACAAGACTTGGGTTGGGGAATTGATTTTAATCGTGATTTCTATTAATTGCATAGCAATTTCAGGCAGTTCTCCACTTTCACACCATAGTTTTCCCCTGTGTAAAATGGGAAGGGTGATAGAAAATCTGAACTTGGGGACTGGGTCTCTAAGCACTGCTACCAACGACACCTGCCTTTTGGCAAATATCCAACTCCTTCAGCTGGGGTCACATATTCTGCCAGCTCACAGGAGCCAGGAGGCTTAATTACCTGTAGTTCCAAAGACCTCTGAACTCTCTTAGGAAGGGGGCTAAGTTCAATGTCATGTCATCCAGTTCCTAAAGCATTCATTTTATAGAGATAGTCAGAGATTGGGCTGTGCTCCAAAGGAAGTTTAGGAAAAGGTTTTCTATATAAGTGGAGGAAATGCTTCATGTTTAAGAAAAGTCACATTATACTTCCACACAAATAATATCCTTCTCAGAAAGAAAATACCTGAATTAGATATTAATTTGAGCTCATCAAAACTTAACTGGCTGCATTCGCCTTCTCTTTCCTTTACTAGAAGGTGCTCTGTGATTATCCCCCACCAGCACAAACCTGTATGATGTGTGCAGTACTGTCATTTTACAGGTGCTGCTACGGTGTATCCCTGTCAGAGTGTTCTCAAATCCCAGGGCCAGCGCCGCCTTGTGACAAAATTTTCACAAAACTGAGGGCAACACATTGTAAGGCTGCAACTTTATTTAAAAAGTATTGCTCTTTATTCTAAGAGTGTGTCCTTTTCACTTTGGGGGTAATAAAATGTTATTTTTTTATGAATTAATGGCAATTAAAGATGGTGGTTGTGGTATTTTTTTAACATCCTTATTTGATCAAATTTAAACTTGGCAACAGTATATTGATCTTCCCACATTTCCCTTTTCTTTTTTTTTCATATTTTACTGGTCTGCAAAATCCAAACTCTGGAAGACATCAGTCTCTGGCTAACTCTGTTTGTATGGTAATAGGGAGAATGCAGATAACCACCAGTTTTAACCCAAAGTATCAGATTCCTCCCCTACTAAAACGTGTGCCTCAGCTGATGGTAAGTAGGACACAGTATGCTTGCGTTGTATTTTTCTCTGCACCCTCTAATAGGATTCCTAAAATTAAGCCACTGAAAAAAGAAAGAAGCAGGGAAAAAATAATCTGCACAATAAATAAACCAACTAGTTAATGGACCCAGTGTCAATTAACAAGGAATAAAAGTTTGCCCCATGCAATATTTGGAACATACTTAGACACTAAAAAATTATTCATTGTTTATTTTTAATTCAAATTTAACTGGATATTGTGTATTTTATCTGGCAACCTTACACCCAAGACTATCCGACCCTTTAGAAAATACATAGGTAGTGAAACATGAATTAAAGTAGCCCCTACAAATAAATGGCTATTAATGAAATACACATAAGTGGCCATTGATGAAATACTCTTAGGGTGGTCTTTATGTGGTCTAGCTTTCTGGTCTAAATGTGAAATATTTAGATGATTGGGTGCTTATAAAAGCCTTCGATCTTTTTTTGAGTTGAATTGAATTGAACCTTCAGTTCAATCCAGAGAAGAGTAAAACAAGTTAACTTGCCCCCAGTTGGCTTACCTTGTAAATGAGCTGATAACCAGTGATTACAAGCAGGTCCGGCCAGGTCACCTCAGCCGCCCACCTCTGCGCTGGCTGCTCAGGTGCTGCAGAGTAATTCCCTTCCACCCACACTGATGTTTCAGGATCTGAAAGTGTGGGTGGGAAATGAGGAGGAAAGCCAGGATCCTGTGAGGTGCTCTTCGATGTCCTTAGCGCGCAGCCAACACACTTGTCCTTTGCTTCTTGTTTTTCCCTCTGATGTTAAAACTAATACAAAGTTAAAAACTCTACATGTTTTCACCATCCTACCTGGCAAATGTAGGATTCCCCACCTGAGCTTGAAAGAAAAGTAATAATAAAACTGTCAAGTTGTGCTAGGAACCTCTCTGGTAATATTTGCAGGGAAATTACTTTCCGTCTACAAAGTTGACACCTCCTTTCTGTTAGGGAAATGAATTGATAGGAGCCGGAGATTGGCAGGGAAATAGGGGTCCAGGTCAGGTACCTGGTATGCATTTCATTAAAATAAGTGAGAATGTGGGTGGTGTTTGTTTTGTTTTGCCCCTGGCCACCTCAGACTTGTTGCAAAAGTAATGTGAGGGGGAAAAATATGGTGAACAGTGCTCAAACATTCAAATAATTGGAGAGTAAACATCAAAATGTAGAGTTGTGTGGTCTCCAGTCTCCAGATGGGCTGCTGAGGATTATGAAGGGAAAGTTGGGTTAGAAGGTCTTATCTTGGCTCCAGTGCCATCTACCAGGGTGACTCTGGGCAGGTCCTGTTGTCCTCTGGGCATCAGTTTCCTCCCTTCTCAAATGAAGGAATTGCACAGGCTAATACCTGTGGTCTCTTTTAGCCCTGATCTAAGGAGGCAAAGAGGAGAGAAGAAATTCCTGAGTCACAAGTCAGTGAACAGGACTCACCCACCTACCTTCTGGGAGTTCAAAGGCTATAGATTTAAAATAACAGATACACTCCTTGATCTCATGTTCTGACCTTCAGATGTAGAAGGGCAGCCATTCTTTATGCCTTCCTCTGCCCACCTCTGCCTTGTCAGAGGAAGATCGGTTGGACTACATTCTTGGTCCTCCTGGGAACCCAATGAGCTCTGCCAGTGACAGTCCCTCTGGAGTCCCATACACACAGGTCATTGTTATCTTTCCTTTTCAAAGCTGTTACTTAGGTTGGATGAAAAATAAGCAGAGTTCAACCATCGTAATTATTTATATGAGTATACAAAGATGACACATACCACTTTTTTTGTTTCTAACTCTTACTCTGGACTCTCAGGGTTTCTTTGCCACATGCTTTCCAGGCCTTTTCCCACTGGGCTTGTTCTAGTCAGAATCTGTATGAAACACTGCCCTTTTGGTCAGCATTTTTAAGTTGAACTCAGATGGGAAAATATATACTTTTCAAGGTAGTTAGTATATACTCTGATTCTGTCTTTTGTAACCATGTAGAAAACACGGTGGAAAATACCAAAGATTTTGATGGGGTCCCTTCCATCCTGAGCCTGGAAGCTCATTATTGCATTGTTCTAGATGCCTCATGCTTCCAAAGACAGTGGACCTTTCCTAGTACTAAATCCTATTGCAAAATCACAAGTCTTCATCTTCCATTTTATCTTTCTTACTCAGAAACATTGACTAAAGTGTGCTTTTCCTTCTTGGGTTTGTGCCAACATCACAGAAGTTAAACTGGGTACCCTCCCTTACCTTCCGGGAGCTTTTGTGTTGTTCTCATTCATGGGACACGTTCTCAATTTATACAGACAGACATTCCTATAGCCCCTGCCCCTCCCTCGACCCCAGTTGTTCCTTATCCCCCATTCTTTGTCCTATAAACCCTTGTTGGCCTTCCCAAGATGGAAAATTACTAGATGGCTTCTACCTCTGTGCAGCCCACACCTAGTACATTGCTGGCCTTTCCCCAAATTATGCCACCTCATTTGGGATCACCAGACACCACTGTAATCAATCTCATGACCTGGCAGCATCCCATCTGCCTACCCGGTTTACTCTTGCTCCATTCCAGTGCCTCTAACAGCAGTTGCTTATGTATCTTCTTGTCACTGTCCCATGTATTGTCAGGCTCATCCAACACCAACCCCTTTATTCACTCAATATGATAACTTGAGTACCATTACGTGCAGGTAATGTGCTCTCCAGAGTGAATACAAAATACTTGTACTTGTCCTCAATGAGCTTGGACTCTAGTGAGGGAGACAGACAATAAAGAAATAAACAATCAGTCATTATAAATATTGACAAAAGCTAGGAAGAAAACAAACAAGGTCGCCGAAAGAGAGTGGCAGGTGTAGCCTATTTTAGATAATGTGTTCTGTCAGAGGTCACATTGCAGCCTAGAGCTAAAGAATGAGAAGAAGCCAGCCCCAAGAAGAGAAGGGTTGGAAATGCCTTCTAGACTTCGGGCTCGGCATGTAAGCAGACCCTAAGACAGGAAAGAGTATTTGAGAACCGAAAAAGACCTCTCTAAATCCTCTCCACTTTTCCAGTCCCTTCTTTCACATAGATGTTGCTGACTTTACCCACTCGTAGTTAACTTAATCCATCTCCTGAGCTGCCATAGGTCATTTTCTTGGTTCCCGTTATTTGACACTTGGTTGCATACTGTCTTTTATTATTCAGCTTTGTGAAAGATCTTTATAGGACTTGAGTTCCATACTTCATCTCTCCAAGAGCATCATTCGGTGTTCTATTTATATAGAAAGTGCTACAGAAACACTTGAATTCTATTCCGTTCACTAACCATTCATCAAATGCCTGTTCTATACTAGGTGTTACATGCTAGGTATTTAGCCCAGTGCTGGTGTTTAAAAATCAACAAATCCCAGTCTAACCATGAGGAAAACATCCGACGAACCCAAATTGAGGGACGTTCTACGACATACCTAACCAATATGCCTCAAAACTGTCAGGGTCATCAAAAACAAGGAAAGTTCAAGAAACTGTCACAGACCAGAGGAGGCTAAGGAGACTTGACAACTAAACGTCATGTTGTACCTGGATGGTATCCTGGGATTAGGAAAAGGACATTAGGGAAAAACTAGTGAAATCTAAATAAATTGTGAAATTTAATTATGGTAACATATCAATGTTGATTCCTTAGTTGTAACAAATGTACCATAGTAAAGCAAGATGTTAACAATAGAGGAACCTGGGCAAGCGGTCTATGAGAACTCTCTGTACTATGTTTGCAACTTTTCTGTAAATCTAAAATTATTCTAAAATAGTTTATTTAGGGCCGGCACCATGGCTTAGCGGTTAAGTGCGTGCGCTCCGCTGCTTGCAGCCCGGGTTCGGATCCCAGGCGCGCACCAACATACCGCTTCTCCAGCCACACTGAGGCCGCGTCCCACATACAGCAACTAGAAGGATGTGCAACTATGACGTACAACTATCTACTGGGACTTTGGGGGAAAAAATAAATAAATAAAATTAAAAAAAATTTTTAAATAGGTTATTTAAATTAAAATAAATAAATAAATTATCAAGATACAGTCCCTGCCTTCTATGATTTACAGTCCGATACAGGAAACACACATCTAAATAAATATTTGCAAGACCACAAGATAAGGGCAACAATAAAATTGTATACCAAGTACGAAAGTAGCCCCAATGAGTGCATGATTGCCTCTAAGAATTTAGGGAAGGATTCACTGAAGGAGGGGCATGCCTGGAGCTGGGTTTTGAAGGATTACTAGGAGTTTGAAGAATGTGGAAGCAAACTTGGAAAAACTTAATTCAGGCCCAGGAAACATCATTTGACAAGGCATGGAATCCTTTCAAGCAGTTTAGCATTGACAGAAGGGAAGAAAGAAAGAAAAGAGAGGAACATAGCTTGGGTACTTGCTGAACAATTATGGTGTAGAATAGTTAGTAACTTTATTATCTGTGGCTGGGATTCTGAGCAGTGGGAGGGAATCAGAATTCCCTCCCATCACTCTCCACCCACCTGTGAGGCCATCTGTTTGGCCACCTTGTAGTCTATAGAGCACTGGGGCAAGGCACGGCCCCTGTTTCTAGAGCTTGATGGATAACCAGGAAAAGACATGAATGTAGGGAATCACAGGAGGCGGTGACAGGGACTGAGGCAAGAGCTCAGTGGTCAGTCATGGGTCATTGTCTCCAAACTGGACAGGCCAGAATGTCTGCCGCACCCATAACTGCAGGTAAAGGAGGTAGAAGGTAAGTCCATTGAGAGCAAGGGTTTTGCTTTGTTAGTGCTGTCTCTCCAGTATCCCAATGCCTAGCTTAAGGTTTGGTCTCAAAGATATGAAACAAAATGGGAACCTGACCTGGGACAGCCAACCTCCAGATCAGGAAGCGGCTGGCCTCCAATAGAAGGATGACCCTCAAGTTCTCTCTCATGGCAAGTCGAACAGGAGGTCTGAAGATGATGAGGCAGTTAGGAGGCAGCTGAAGCACAGAAGAGACCTGGAGGTGGAGGAGAGTCTTGAAGGACCGTATTGAAGCTGGTGTTATAAGGGAGCAAAATCAATGAATGAGCCCAATAGGTAGTGAATAAGCCAACGGGTATCAGAACAGAGAAGCAAATGCACAGGGAGAAGCAGCCACTCTAAGAGTGAGAGACTGTGCTGCCCATGAGAGTGAGACTAGGAGAGTAGCAGGTTTTCCAGATTCTATGTCCAAGGGTACCAGTCCTGTTGCTCCATGGTCCCAGTGACCTCTACAAGCCTAAAGGTCCTATAAAATGGGGGTAAGAATAGTGGCGGCCTCGTGGGTTTGTGGTGGAGTTGAAGCAACATTATCCACACAAAGCACTTAGCACAATGCTAGCACCTAAGTGCTCCATAATTTTTATTTTTGAGGTTGCTGTTTTATTGTTCTTATTAGATTCCCATGGGAACTGCACTGTTCTTATTACTCTGCCTATATCCTTGCAATAAGCATCACCTAGCTTGGTGAGTCTTTGTACCTTGCAACCAAAAAAAACCCCAATTCCAAAACCATCGCTGGTCAGAGTTGCTGCAAATATGTTTGACATAGCCCAGTGGGGGCCCAAATCCTGAGGGATCATTTCCCCTGTCAGTCCTACAGGGAGAAAGTCCCTGCATACTAAGATCTGTGTTTAATAGATCTGGTATAGATCAGGGATTTCCTGGTTTGGGGAGAGTTAGCTCAAACCAGCATCAGGCTGACCCACTGTGAATTGAACTGTGGGCAACTAGGGAGGTCAGAGGCCTGGGAGCCTGGTGTTGAGAGGAATATGGGAGAGATTCTGGAAAGATTAAGAGACCCTCTACATTGACGTGTGAAGACACACGTCATCAGCCCCACTCCAGAAAGTGGTACAAAGTGTGTCTTTCTACTTTGTTGCTTCATCAGTGGTTTCACACACATTAGCATTATTTAATTTATTTTTTTGAATGGGTCACATGGGTACATGATACAATATTCCAAAGCATATAAAGTTAAACCCTATTCTTTAGCCAGTTACCAGTTTCTTATGCAGCCTTCCAGAAATAATCCATTCTATGAATACATGAGCATGATGAATTCAAACATACATATTCAAATATATATATATACACACACACACATATATATACACACACGCTGTTCTGCATATTGATTTTTTTCAATTCACACTACGTCTTTAGAGCTAATTCCATAGCAGTACATACAGAGCTGCCTTATTCTTTCTAACAACTGCATGATATTCCATTTTATGGATACACCAGCAGTTATTCAATCCCCTACTAATCAACTTTTAAGTTGTTTTCAGACTTTACTAATACAAACAGTGCTGCAATGAATATCCTCGAACATATAACATTTTGTATTTATGCAAATAGATGTACAGGGTAAATTCCTAGATGGGGAATTGTTAGGACAATGGGAAAGTGCACTCGTAATGTCGTTGGACACTGCAAAGTGGTCCTCCACAGAGATTTTACCAGCTTATGTGCCCACCAATAATGTATATGAACACCTCTTGCACCCTCACCAACACAGAATGCATATGTTTTTTATTAAAAAAAAAAAAAAGGATTTGGTTTCATAATAAATATAAACATATGGGCAAAAGCCTTTTGCATAGTTTTTTTCTGAAGCCCGGTCTCTCACTCTCTCTTCTCATCTCCCGTGCAGGTATGTGCACACACATTATACCTTGCCCTCTCCCCTCTGCAGCTTGATTTAAAAAGCTTTAATTCTTTCTTTTTCATACTGCTGCGACAGGTTTTCATCTGCAAAAAAAAGAAAAGTAATTCTTGGGTGAGTGTTTTCACTGAGTCTTACGTTCTCCAATGTAGAGGGTCTCTTAATCTTTCCAGAAGCAGTTGCTGCTGCCAGTATGCCAGGACCCATTTCTTCATTAATTTTTCTAAAGCTCTGGTAATACTGAGGGAACCAATACTGGGGCCGATAATGCCTAGTAATTCTCAGTATTTACAGAGCTTCTTTGTCTGAGATCTCAAAGCACTTGACAGCGTTAAATCATCATTCCCTTGGCTCTCTCAAAAGCATCTTTGAACCTAGATGGATGATGCACAGAAATGAAAATCTTGCTTTCTATCCGGATTGTCTGAAAGGTGACCAGGAAGAGAACACAAACTAACCAGCATAGTTTCTAGTAGCATAGTAGCATGTGCCTTTGGTTACTTCAGATTTTTTACCTTTTGTGCATGCATTTCCAGTGAATCTGGAATCGTCTGTGTATAAGCAGCAAATAGAAAAGTGTCTCTTCCATGCATGTGGTGAAGGGGCTAAATGATATCGGAAGTTGAGTCCCTTTATGCAAAGAGAGGTGTGCTCAGGCCTTCAAGCCTCACATTCTCTCTGGTCTGAGTCTCTGCTAGTCTTTTCTATTTGAGAAAATGTATAAGGATAAAACACCACTTCCACTGTCCTAGAAAAAGAGAGAAAGAAGGAAGAGAAAGAGGGAGGGAGGAAAAAAAAGAATGAAGAGAAGAGGAGGGGGGACCTAATTCAGATCTGATGTTTTTGTCCCTTGTTGGACAATACCTCATGAGTGGGAAGCGCAGCCCAGCCTCATGCATCATGTCTGGTTCCACCAATGAGTAACTGCCTTTAGAAAGAGTTTTGTGCCCTCACCCCAGCCTACTCCTCCTCACCCTTTCTCACCCCCAAGTCTCCACAACCTCCATATCCTACACACACCACACACAGAATATCAACCATAGAGCCAGTATTTTAGTGGGAAAGTTAGCAAATATTATCTCATAGTTCAGATACAGAAACCAAAGTCACAGAGAAGCTGTAATTTATTTAGTGACAAAGATTCTGTGTTAGGCACACGTATCCCCACCCTGCATCTACTGGGTCAGGAATTATCAATCAATAGGGTTGATTTTTTTTAAATTATTTACTACACAAATAACACTGAACATTGGAATGAAAAGAACCATCACTGCAATCCCACCTCCCCAACGAATCATACTGCTTCCCCACCCCCGCCCCCGTGTCCTTTGAAATTCTTAGTCCACATGCACATAAAGTAGTAACCAGAGCCCAGACACTGGAGCCACACTGCTTGCACTTATAGCCAATTCCACCATTGACGAACTGGGCCTTAGTTCCCCCATCTGTAAAATGGGAATATTAATAGTATGCACCTCACAGAGCTATTGTGAGGAATCACTGAGATATCCATGTTCAGTAGTTAGCAAAGTGCCTAGAATATAGTACGCACCTGGTAAATGTTAGCTGCTGCTGCTGTTATAATTATTCAGTTTTGCTTTCTGCTTTTTAAAATGGATCCTAAGCAAATACAACAGAATTGTCTGATAGACCCCAAATCCCGACTATGCTGACTGCCCACTCCTGGTGGCACCACTTCCTCTGGGTTTGTGGGGGTGGATCCTTCCTGCAGAAGGACAAGCAGCATCTTTCAGCCCCTCCCCTTTCCAGGCCTTTGCAGACCCCACCGGTTATAGGCTTCACTGCTATCCTGACCTTCTCCCCCTACAGATCTCAAGGTTTCAGGAAAAAAGAACAGGGTGGGGAAGTGAGGAGAGACCCACAGAAGACGCTGCCCTCCTTAGAGTTCCCAGGGCCTGCCTGGGTAGCTGCATCATTTGGACCAATTGTGTTCTGATTATTGCCGATGCTTTTCAGAATGATGGTAATAAAAGGAATTGTCATTTTGGTAATTTTAAAACTAATTTAGTATGTTTTGGACTTTAAAAATTTTTCTGAACTTTTTATGTTAGTATAATTTCAAACCGATAGAAATTTGCAAGTATAGCACAAATAATTCCCATGTGCCCTTTATCCAGATTCACCAATTGTTAACACTTTGTCCTATTTGCTTTATGATTCTTTCGCTCTCTCTCTCTATATATATAGAAGACATTCCTCTTTACGCCTTTTCAGAGTAGATTTTCTAGGAACGTGGTCTTTCTCTTCCGTGACCACAGTACGATGATCATAATCAGGGAATGTAATGTTGATACGGTACTATTCTCCACCCCACAGTCTGTTTTTGTATTTTTAAAGCCTTACTTGAAAAAGCAAGTGTGGGACAAAGATGATAAACGTACATCACAGCCTAATTAGGCCACTTGTTCACCTGGTGACCTTCTTGCTGGAGTCATTCTTCAAAGCCCAGCTCTAACAAGACTCCCCTGCAAGCCTGTGCGGGCTGCTCTCCCACCTGGCAGAAATGATTTTTCTGCCGGGCAGCCCTCTGTGCCGGCTGCAGTGAGAGCCCTTCATATCCTATAGCAACAATTTACTGTCTGTCTCTGCACTGGACTGTGAGCTTCTCAGGGTTCCCAGGGCCCACTAGGGTAACTGACAGATAATTGGTGCTTAGGAAATGTTTGTTAAAAAATGAATGAGCACATAGACAAACGGAAGCCTCCGGTGAGTTGAACTTGATCAAAAGTTAGAATGTTTTTTTAAACCTATTAGATGAAAGTTCAGCTGTACACAATACGGCGGATGAAATTACACATTCATCTTAGGAACATCTTAGGGCAGGCAAAAAAAACATGTGTGGGATCGTGGCTCATGTCTTACTGCCACTCCCTCAAACTTTTTTTCTCCTCCCTCTGCCCCAAAATATAGTAACTGCTGAAAGAATACAGTTATGTGCCGGGGACGTGTATAGACTAGACTCTCAAAGAGCTGTGCCTGTGAGCATAAGAAACAGCCCAGGATTTCAGCACTTGGCAGCGCTGGGCTTTCCATCGTTCCTGCCACGTTAGCACGCAGTAACTTTCCGTGCCGGCTCTGGGCCGTGAGACTGGGGGCGGAGCTCCAGCCTGTCCCCCTCTCCGCAGCAGCCACCACCGGCCAGGCGCCAGGGTGCCCAGCAACTGCTCCTCCTCTGGCTAACCCGAAAAGCCACACGTCCCAGCCCTGGGAGCGCTCCAGCTGAACCGCAGAACCTGGTAACTTCCAGGACCCTTGAACTGGAGCACGGAGCATGCTGTGTTCCCAAGAGCTTCTCCTCCTGGAAGGCACTGTCACCAACTAGCCCACCGGTCCTGGCAGCTGCTCCATCCCAGGCCCGTGTTGGTTCAAGTGTCACAAAACAAAGACAGTAGTTGAGTTCAACCTTTATTGAGCAGCTACCCTGTGGCAGGCACTATGGCAGATTTTGGCATTGTGATGTTATTTAGTTTTTATTTTCATTTAACAAATGCGTTTGTAGCATGTGCTGCATGCCTGGCACTGTTCTAAGCACTTTACAATTGTGAACTCATTAAATCCTCATGACAGCCGATGAAGTTGGTACTATTATTATTTCCTTTTCTTTTTGGGTGAAGAAACTGATACACAGAGAGGTTAAGTATGTCTTTTTCTCTTTCACATTTTCTGCATTATTTTCACTTACCTACTTTTCCATTTGGCAATTATCTCATCAACAATGTTATTTGTATCAATCTGTAAATATTCATTATTACTTTCTGTGCACTAGATATCCTGGGGCCTCCAGAGAAATCCAAGGCAGAGTCTTCACTCTAAAAACAGCTGAGTTTGGTTAGGGAGATGAAGCATCTACACTGTAGCAACAAAGGGAGATGGTGAGAGATGCTGACCATGGGAGTTTCAGGAACTGAAAGGAAGGAGAGAGTCTTACGGGCAGGAATGGCTGGGAAGGCCTCAGAGAAGGTGGATAGAACTCTTTGAAAATCGAATCAGCTTTGGATGAATGAAACCAAGAGGGTCAGCCTTGTGTGGACAATGGCTTCTTGTGCCTTGAGGCCTGAAAATTCAGGCAAAGATGCTCTGCACCTTCTGCAGAAATTGCCTCAAGCAATGTCTGTGGATCTAGACCTTAAAAATCATAGAACCCTAAAATCTTAGGTAGTTTGGTTGTTCTGCCAGCTCCTGAGCCACAGTGAAGTGGTCAGAATGGATGATCTTTGTGCAGCAATCCGTCATGACTCATGATGAAGCAATGATGCAGAGAACCATGGAGGCAAGCAGAACTCGGACGTGCATGCAGACAGAGGCCAGTGCCATGAGACCGAGGAAAAAGGAAAGCAGTTACTCTGTTTAAGGTTCCAGGATTATAAGTGAGTTTTTCAGTTTCCTTTTATGTTACTATATTCTTATACAATAAAATTTAAATTTTCTAGCAAACAAAGCAAAAACAAATATCCCTCAACCATGCTGATTATGAATGGACCCAAAGGAAATCATCATGATACATCATCTGTGAACATGGGTGGCCATATTTGCAGCCCCAAGATATTTTACACCAAAATTGATCAAATGAGGTTGAAATGGCCACTGACAGTACATAAAACTAAATTCAATCTTCAGTAATCAGAGGAATCAGAACTTGCCTTTGTCTCCAAAGAAAGATGATCTACTGAAGAAGATGTGTCAATTTTTGTAGTGGTTTTATTACCATAATCATGCTTTAAATCAAAGAAGCCATTACCGTGTATTGAATTCTAGAGAGTGCACTTTTCATTATGAAACATTACGGTAAGCAGCTTATGTCCAACGTGATTGCAATTAGAGTTTAGTGAACCACAAGAAGGGACAATCCATGTAGGATACATCAGTGTAAACTCGTTTGCCAGGAACAAGTTTTAACCTTTGTACAGCTGGTGAGGGAAAGGTTCCAGTATTCCCTGTGAGAATACCTGTCAAGTTTTCATTTGAACGGGAAACACCTAGTTTATGTTTTCAAAGACCACTCCCTTTTTCAGCTGAGCACCTTTGGGCGTGTGTCAGCAGGAGGTGTTGGGACAGCTGGAAAAAAAAAATTGCACGAGCTTCAAACCCAGCAGATTAGCAGAATTTGGGGAAATAGCAAGACAGGAAAAACGCCAAAGAAATTGTCCATTCCCATAACATATAAATTTGGGCAAGTGACATTTAGAGAGTTATTATGGGGGGGGGGTGAAGGGTGGGATTGTCTTTAAAAGGTAAAACCCACTGGAAAGATGACTTGCTGCTCTCTTGAAATGAGAAAGTAAATTATTTTTATTTTTGTCACTAAAGTACAAAGAACATATTACCTATGTATCTTGTACCATAAAGCTCCTATATGGAGAATAAATACATAGAAAAAAGTTATGTCCACATAATTTTATAATGAATTGAAGCTTGGTAGGGACAAACACAGCATGGAGTAGGTACCCTGCCTCCTAATATTTTAATCTAGTCATCTGTCTTTTGACATATTTATTAGGCACTACTGCGTGCCAGTGGCCTGGAGTGTACACAACAGGACGGGCTTCAAAATGTGTGTGTGTGTATGCATGTGTAAGGGCTCTGTGTCGTTGTGTACTCCATGTGTTTGTGAGGGGCTGGGTGGGTTGTCAGAGGTCAGTCGGGAGGAGTGTAGCAGAGGTCCCCTCTTGGCTTTGGTCCATGTTGAGAGAGACTTGAGTCCTGATACCCAAGCATTGCTCCATCACTGTTTCTGGGCATGGCGTTGCCATCAGATTCTTGGAGTCCCCAGTCACCTCTTCCTCACTGCCAGGAACACAAGGGGGGAAAACCAGCCAAGCTAAGTGTTAATGGCCAAGAAAAGAAAAATATGTGATAATAATTAGAAGAATGTTTAACAGCTTATCTGTGGCCTATAATAGTCCTGTCTCTATCTGATCATTAAAAATTGCCCTTAGGGGGCCGCCCCACGACCTAGTTGTTAATTCAGCACCCTCCACATCGGCGGCCCAGGTTCGGTTCCTGGGCGCGGACCTACACCACTTGTCGGCAGCCATGCTGTGGTGGCGACCCACATACAAAATAGAGGAAGACTGGCACAGATGTTAGCTCAGGACCAATCTTCCTCAGGAAAAAAAAACATTGCCCTCAGATACAAGCCCCAGTCACTTCTCTGTGACTTAATAGTTTTAAGAACCAGAGTTTGACTTACCATTATCATTCTCAAGAGCACAACACCCTCTCAAGCATCTCTCATCCCCAGCTGCCTCCCTGTCTTTCCCCCATGCACACAGGGCCACCTCAGTCCCTAACTCAGCAGGGCCCTACCTCTGAAACAGCCCTGCCCCAACTTGGGCTTAGCACCTGTTGTCAAGGACCAGAGGAAGCTTTCTACCCTCTATGGGGCAAATCTGCCCATCACTAGATTTAATGGTCTTAATGAAGACTGGGCTGTGACCAACTCACAGTTATAGGTTTTTCTGTGTGAGTGTATATATATTTTTGCTTTATTCTTTCTTCCTTCCTGATTAATATGGCTCATCATCCACTGTGTTACGAAACTGTAACAGGCACTGAAATTGGCCCCTGACAGCTCTACTGAGAATCCCTCTGAGGGAGACTATGGACAGGGTGTTCTCTGAGAGGGCTTCTCACAGTTCTGCCTCTTGCTAATTTGCTACCTCAGATCTCGATGCCCTTTAAGACAGTACAGAGTTCACCTTTTGCCCCCGTGTTTCTGAGGTAAAAATAGAGGCCCCAGATTTCACTGGCACCAGGTATAATTTGTTTGCTTCAATTAGTGGACAAGCACTTATTGAGACCAGCTGGGTTCCCTACCCTGCATGATTTATTTATTTATTTGACAAATATGAACAACCAAAATGGTACCTATTGTGTTAAGCACTGTGGTGGGCTCTGAGACTGTAACACTGAGCCACACAGAGATAGTCTCTGTCCTCATGGGCAAAGAATATATACAACCTCTGCCTTGGATAAGTTATGCTAAGATAGAAAGGAAAAATCATGGGGCTGCTGTGGTTTTTTTTTCCTTTTGTGAGGAAGATCGGCCCTGAACTAACATCTACCAATCCTCCTCTTTTTGCTGAGGAAGACCGGCCCTGGTCTAACATCCGTGCCCATCTTCCTCCACTTTATATGGGACACCGCCACAGCATGGCTTGACAAGTGGTCCACGCCCGGGATCCGAACGAGTGAACCCCGGGCCGCCGCAGTGGAGCGCACGCACTTAACTGCTTGCGCCACTGGGCCGGCCCCTTTTTTTCCTTTTTTTGAAGCATTTCTATATTGTGGAAGTCTTCCCAAAATGCATTGTCTTTTTATGTGGAGCTTGTCTGTCACAGTAAGAGCATTTCCCTCAAATCTTCTTCAAGTTATTTTTTTGGAGAACTGCTCTAGAGATATCTGTGACACTGGGCTGAGAACAGGGGGTTTCCTCCAGCCTTGCCACTGACTCAGCAAACCTTCGAGCTAGTTGGGCTGACCCTGGATTTGTCCCAGCCATAGAATGGAGGTGTGGTCATTCTTATTTGTACAAAGTGCAAGATTATTCAGGGCAAATCAGTTTATTTTTACCTGACAAGCTTCCTTTTCCAAGCTCTTTTCCTGGAACGCAGTTCTGACATATTTGGGGTCTGTTTTGGTTCCAAGATCAGAATCTCTTAAACCCTGTGGCCACTGGAATTCCTTGAGACTTCCCCTCAACACTCCTTTGGTTCTCTTCCAGACTCTTGATTTCTTTCTGAACCTTTCTAAGGACACAAGGGATATTTTCTAACTTTTAGTTAACAAAAGATACCAGTAAAACAACAAACAAGTCAAAATTTCTCAATCCTTGCCAACCAGCAACAGCCATCGTGCAACTGGGAGGGTGCCTGGCAAGCGTGGGAGAAGATTTTAATAGACAACAAGGTGAGAGAGAGGAGAGAGCTGGTGCATGTGTTGGCATTATCCTCACACACGCTGAAGACAAGTCATCGCACCACCCTGGAGAAACACACACCCTTATGGGTTTGATCAACACTTTTATTTAATTGGTTAATACTATCAATTCGCATCTTCTCAAATTTACCTTGCTCTCGTGGATACCCAAACCACAAATACATATGTGTGTATGTATGTACACATGTACACGTTAAGCAGGATGTAAAGAGTTTTATGTGAGTGTGATTATATTTATAAAATGTTATGTATTTTCTAATACTCTTCATATTGATTTTGTGAGTCATATGGAGATTCATTTGCTTCCCCTGGATCAGTAGCACTTTTTGGATGAAATAAATTTGGATGTCACCCAAATGAAACATATCCATAATAATGCTTACAGGTTGCCCACGTGTGAAGTAGCAGGATGGAGAGTGAGAAAACAGACTTCTTTTCCAAGGCAGCCCTCTCAACCTCAGTCCACACGACTCCAGGCAGCCAAGGGTCTTCACAGCAGCAGGGCCTCATCAGTCATTCCTCGCTCATTAACAAAAGGATTTGTCATCTGGAGAGCTGGTTGCCATGTGTTTAGTGTTAGGAGTTCAAGACAAACAGGTTCCAGCCATGCACAAAGGTTTTTTTGGCAAACAGAAAACATAAACAGTTTCCTTATGAGCTGGTTTGGGAGGGAACAGCTTCCGCAGACCCTGGCTATCGTGCGCTCACATTCTTCCTCTGCCTACCAGGCATTGTCTGTCATGGGTTTTACTGGGTAATGTCAAATCCCATTATTAGCCTTCTCCTCCCCAGCTGCTGATGGAGCCCCAGGTACAGAGTTACCTGCCTGCTCCCAGTAAGTCCTCGGAGCACCGTCTCGTGAGACTTTGGGGAGGATCTTCCTTCCCTTTCCCCTTGTACACATGTTGCAAGGTGCAAGTTAGAGATACTAGACAAGGTGTTGTTCTTTTCTATTACCAGCTTCCCAGATGAGATAGGCAAATCTTTAGGACTTAGTCTGTCTCAGGGCTCAGTAGAGAACAGAAGCCACCCTATGCCCCTTTATCTGTATCCCCTGACCCCAAGCATGGGGTATTACAGGATTCAAAATACAAGAATCAGAGCAATCAGCTCAGCCAAGTGCTCCAGCCTGAAGATGAAGAAACACAAGAGAGCATTAGGACTTGCCACTGTGGATAATGGCAGCTAATCCACCACTACGTTCTAGGAAGCAGAGTGGGGGCCTGTGGGGAAGTGCTGTCTGTCTTCACTGGCAGCTATTAAACCCATGGCTCCCTGAGAAGGCTGTTCTAGTGACCTCTCTGTGCATACTAACCTGGATCGAGCCACAACCTTCCCTTTGTTAATTTTCTTATTATCTAAGGATGGGGGTGGGAGTTCTTTTCTGCTCCCTGTAGCAAGAATAGGTACATAATTTGAGAGCTTACTATGTCCCAGGCATTTTCTATGTATGTGTGTGTATATCTCTTTTAAGCCTTATGATAACTATTGCTATTAAGTATAAATATGAACGTTAATTGAGGAAACTGAGTTTCAGATGTTAAGCAACTTGCCCAACTCACATAGCTAGTGAGTGGCAGAAGTGGGCTTGAAGCATGTTCTGTCAAGCCCTGAAGCCCTTGACCATCCTGCCGCGCCATGCTGCCCCCAGCCCCGAGGTTCAAAGAACCAGAGGCAGAAGCCATGTCTTTATAAGCCAGAGTGTCAGTGAGCTGTATTCTAAACTCTTGAGTACTGTCTTTGGGGCCTTCTCAAGAGACATCTAGCTCATCAGTGCACCTCATGGATGCCTTTTTTCTTTAAAAATAAACACACACACACCCCCAAAAGAATCAACCCCTTAATGCTGCCCACTACATCACTTGCTTTGTATCTACAACTTCCTCATTTCCACTTATTCCACCATCTCCACCCCCTTGAGCTCTTGTCTGGAGCCCACTTTCTCCAAGTCTGCTCCCCTCAGCTGGTGACCATCCTCCCAAATTGTCCTTCCTTATTCTTCCTCAACTCAGTTAACACTTGCATTCCCTCTATGCTATTAGGAGGAAAGTATTGCATG
Source organism: Diceros bicornis minor (assembly GCF_020826845.1). Taxonomy (NCBI): domain Eukaryota; kingdom Metazoa; phylum Chordata; class Mammalia; order Perissodactyla; family Rhinocerotidae; genus Diceros; species Diceros bicornis. The sequence goes on along the minus strand of NC_080744.1, from coordinate 55,465,439 downwards.
AAGCCAAATTATATTTAAGTTCCCTTCCTAAGATATTTACTTTTTGACTACAGAGCCCATCAACCTAAATGGATGAATCTCTAATCATAGAATTCCCTATTTTCCACCTAAACGTCCAACCTCATTATAAGAATGATAAAGGATATTATACAGGAGAATAAAATGTATCTCTTTTTCTCACTAATCAACCAAAAAGATTGCCAGTTTTCCTTTTTCATCTTGTATCACATACATGTCACGTTTATGTTTTTGTAATTACAGTATAGATTCAATGTATTCTTTTTTCTGCATAATTTCTCTATAGCAGACATCACCTGTTTGTCTGAGGTTGCAGCAGCAAATTTACTGTCCCTTAGAGCAGCCTTCCCATGGATTATCTACACGAGAATTTGAGGGTGCCCCCTTTACTACACAGTAAAGATAAAGGGAAAAAGTCTTTCTCTCTGACAACCTTTTTCAGGTGACTTTGGTGACCCTAATCATAACATGAACGCCAGACGTCAAATTTGAGATGTTATGATTATTATTTTCTCTTACATATGAATGATTTTTAGGATTTTCAAAGATGATCAGAAAGATACATTCATTGAACACCATGTGCCTGGCACCCTGGTGGGCATGTTACAGTGAGCTGTCATGTTTAAATAGCACAACAACCCTGTGGGGAAGGTACTATTACCCTCATTTACAGATGAGGAAGCCAAGGCTCAGAAGGATGAAGCTCCCTGCCCAGCTGACAAGTGACAGGACAAGATTCAAAGTTGGATCCACCTGACTCCAAAGCTCTTTTCAACTTGCCAGCTGACTCTCTCTCCTCTTAGAAAAAGCTTCACTAAGCAAAGACTAGTCCGTGTGTCATTTCCAAGGCATTAGAGCAAACACGACAAAGAAAAGGAAATGGAGAAGGTTTCCAGGTCAGTGACACACACATGTATTAGAGGCACACAGAGAATATGAAACAAATGTAAATTTATTCAAAAATTACGAGAGAGGCCGTTGTAGTGATACATGTGAACAGGAGACCTATTACTCGTAATTGATTTTACTAATATTTTAGCATCTGACCTGTTTCTCTTAATTGAATTGAAATGACTTATGCAACACATTTTGTTTTACTGACTTTGGAAAGATATAATCACCTTCACCTACACATTTAATTTTAAAATGGAAGTTTTTCTTAAAAAAAATAATTCCTGAACAATGGCCTTAAAGATAAGTAAAATGCAATTAGTGTTTTCTTCCTTAGGAAATGCCTAGAAAATTGCGGTTTTTTTGTTTTAAGGAACAAAAATAAAGAGTGTTTTGCACAATGATCAGTGAGGTCACCCTGAACGACAGTGAAATATGTCCGTTAAACTCTTCCCAAGAATCACAGATCGAGTCACTCGGGAGTCGCTACTCTGCCCTGTTTAACTTAGTCGAAATTAGTCATTCCAAAGCCCTTGAAATATAAACTAATTTCATGTTTGCAGAAAATACTTTACCACCGGGAACAGGGTAAATCAGAGAGAAGGAGAGAGGTCCTTATGGGAGCAGAGGCGCCTCAGGTCTCAGCTTCTCAGGACAGATGACTTGCTCTGCAAAACTGCAGCGAATACTAGTCTACTGGGCTTGCTAATGCCTGGGCCCACAGTATACCAAGGATGAGAATTCAAGAACATACCAGGAAATTGTTCACTAAAGCAGGTAAAAATTATGATTCTAACCTCAGCCTTCAACTGGGCACACATCCACCGTTTTCTGCCCGGGGTTAGTTGAGGCTTGGAGAAACATGCCAAAATCAGGGGAGGTTCATTTTTGTTTTTCAAGTTGGCAGGTCTTGTCTTGGAAAAGAAACTGAATCGGTATACCAGCTTTAATGGATTATAAGATGATTGGGCATTGGGCGAGAGCAGAAGGAAAAAAAAGGCAAGCAAAAAGAAAAAAAAATATTTTTGAGAACTTGCGAGAAATAGGTCTTGCTGGCCAACAGTGGCCCTAGGTTGACATCTGTTGTATGTTAGCTTTGAATGCGTCTGTTTCTTAATAAATGATCTCAGAACTTCAGTGATAGCATCCAAAGGAAAATTACAAAATGAGCTTGAGGAAACGTTTTTCTGGGTTCCTTCTCCCTGTGCCCAACAGGGAAAGAGCCGATAGAAGCCCTGCGTAGTCTAACTTGAGGCCACCCATTGGCTGGTAGGACTAGGATGAAACATCAGCACCTTTAATGTGGGGTTGAAAAACGGAATGCCAGGAAGTTAAAAGGACTTAGGGGAAAATGTCCTTTGGCCTTCCGCTGCGTGACAGGATTCTGAAGTGGCAGCTAGTGAGCAGAGTAGACTCAGTTAGTCCAGTCAGAGGAAAAAAGCAGCAAAACCAGAGGACCAACATCAGTAATATCTTTGAGTACAGTGATGAAAGAGTGAGGATGGCTGTGCCAGAAAGGCGGGTCTCTTCATCAGGTTTCCCAAAGCAGTCTGCGTCTCTGGCCAGCTGTCGGAGGCAACGAGCCCTGCCTGTTGGCCAGTATTTACTGAGCACCTACTAGGAGCTCCGAGCACTCTAGACCCTTCATGCAAAGAAGACTCCATCCTTCTTTATTTCTGCCAAACTTAAGATCGTTTGAGATGGAGACAGATGGTGATTTTGTTTTCTACCAGGACAAAGAAAGTAAAATGTGGATGGAACAATGAAAAAAAAACATTTTCATATTGATCGGAATCCAAAGACTGAAGACATCGAGAAGGGCTAATGGTCTGGCGAATTGAACCCCTTTTTCCTTCCATCTGTGCCCTGTTCTTGTGCTGATTCGGTGCTGGACACCTGGTTGGGTATGGGATGAACAGGCAAAGGTGAGAGATGGGAGAAAGCAGAACAAGGCTCCAGCCACTCCCCTTCTGGAGACTCTCTTGAGATCTTTTGAGATCTGAGAGATTGAACCCATTCAAGAGGAAAGAATTTTCCATTCCCCACTGCCTATGTAATAATACCCAGCCCGATAGAGTAAAGATAATCAAGTGGGAAGAGAAATTTCATTTCCCTCCATATGCAAACTCCCTTTGACTTGCCCCTACTAAGGAATACCTCCTCCCTCCCTTTTGTCCAAAATTAGATTAAAAGTTAGCACAGGCAAGACCACTGGCCCATAAACTTTAATTCACATGACTTCTTAGCTTTACTACAAATACATACATCACTTTTGATCATCTGATGATTTTATACCTTACGTGAACCAAAACACTCTCCATCCAGAGGTGTTATAGACAATTATCTGCATGAAAACAGAATAATTTTTAGAAGTCTATATATTTTATTTCCACAACGCAATTTATCTGCATTGTGCTTGAGTAAAATTGAGAGTTTTTATTCGGATGATTGCCCTGGATTGGAGACAACCTTAAAGAGCCTCTCTGATCCTTTAATTTTTTCTTGCCCTCTCTCTCTTTCTCTCTGATCTGGGTGCTATTGCTGAATTGTGCTGTTTCTATCATCGCCTACTTAGTAGCAGCTATGGGAAATGAGCCTTAAAAGTGATAACCCATCATATTTTTTTTATTCTGCTGGTCTCATAAAAAACTACCAGTCATTTATTTCATCTCCCTTATTGTCGATCAGTCCCTCATTTTTCACCTCCTTACGGTGATTCTTTGTGCTGTGGTTCCCATCCACGGCCCGCTTCCTGCTGAATTAAACTGCAACCCAGACAAAACCAAAGAGCATGTCTCTCCCGAAGTTCACTCAGAAGGTCGCCCCTGGTGAGATGGACATTGCAGATGTGCTAGAAAGATTAGAGGCTGCTTTGATAAAACCTGCGTCTGTTCTTTGCTCCGGGTCCTCAGAGTGGAAGATCGGATGGATTGCCATTGCCTTGCATTATTTAAGAGTTTTGATGAGCAGCTCCCATCAAAATTCCCCAGACTCCAGATCTGTGTGTGTGTGTGTTTTAAACAGCACTTTAAAATGATTGAGATGTTCAAAAGGACATTGCCAAATGAGCTCTTTGCGGGGCTCACATTCCATTAGGTTGTCTTTCCTTAAGGTCTCTTGGTGGCCCTTCTGTTCTATTTGATGGCAAATTCTGTTCATTCCAGATTGTATTCAATCCCTTTAGCAGCTTCAAACAGCTCTCTCGAGCTGCAGTTTTAGCATTTGGGTGCTGATCACATAAGTCCCTGGACTTTTGTTATTTTCCACCCCTTTGATGGTTTTCCTCCGTTCTTCTGTTTTCGTGGGCTTCCACTTTCATCTCCACTGTCTCGTCTGCAATGGTGTTATCTATTCATTCGAGAGTCCAGCCATTCAGCCCTCTGAAGAAAAGGCCATTCCCTCACTTCTCTGGCCTGGCTGCCTAGTGGGTGGTCCCTGATTTGTGCCCTTCATCACTCAACTATGGCGGCCCCTTTTTGGGCAACCACTTTGGTGATAGGATAAGGATTAGTGTATCGTGATTTCATTTTTATCAACCTCTTCTGTGTCTTCCCGTTTTTAGTTCAGATGCAGTGGTTTCTGTTATGACAGATATTTTTATAAATGGCTTTGTCTCCGATCATCGCAAATGATGAAAGGTAGCCTACCTCATTTCCATCTTATGGACTTTCCACAGGTATATATTTATTGTCTCTTCCTAGAATGTGACCAGATAGTCAGAACATAGGATAGGAATGAGACCTTCAGGATTTTATTACTAGTTCTATCAGCATCTCTATCTGAGACTTTATATAAGTCGTTTAACCCATGTAAAATCCTTTCCATAAATGTTGCCGTAAATATTTTGCTCCATTAAATATTTCACATGTTTTATTTCAAAAGCCCTAATACCAAATAATATAATTTTTAAAGGTAATACAACCTGTTATAGTTCTTTTATAAACTAATTCAATATTCCATACCAAGCAAAAGGTGGTAACAGCAAAGTCCTGTGGGGCAGAGATGCCAAATGAGTATTCCTTAAATGTGGAAGGAGGTTCATTTTAGAATTAATCACAGGAACCACTCCCTTATGCTGTTTGTAAACATGTGATGTAGCCTCCCCCCCCCATCTGAATGGATAAAATATTAGAAGGTGCAAGGGTACAAGAAAAGTTTAAATAAATTAATGAAAAAGAGAGCCATAAAAAAGAACAGACATAACTTCAAAATATATTCTTAACTTGTGAGACCAATGTCATGATGGGCACGGAGGCCCCTCACAAACACTCTGTGTATCTCTGTCACACGGAAAGAACTAGACGCTATGAAACAACCACCATAGGACCAGGTTTGGTTTATGCTCTGCATCATATGAGCTAGTTTTCCTCTATTTTCATGAGGTCCAATTAATTAACAATTAATTGGTGGCATATTGTTGAAGAGCCATGTAAATGATCTCTGTGGCAGGAATGAATAGATAATATAAAGATATATGAACTGAAAGGAAGATATAATTAGTGACAAAAATCTTCTGGAAAAATATAAGACAGCCTTGTGTTTCACTTTCAGAAATCCTCCTGTGGAAAATTTCCTTACACTTGCCAATCTGAGTTCCTCAGAATATAAATTCTTAAAGAGCAGGAAGTCGGTTTTCAATATCTAGCATGTGACAACATTTATCGAGCACTAGACTGAGAGTCAGAAATGCTGGTTGAAGTCTCAGCTTTACCATTAGCAGTGTGACCCAGGCTAAGCTGGCAAACCTCTTTGAGCTTCATTTTATTCCATCTGTGAGTGAGGATAATGATCCCTGCCTGCTGGCTTCCAGGGCATTTGTTAGTGTCCAACGGTACCCGTTAAACTGCATTGTCATTAACAACAACATCATCATCATCATAATAATAAATGTAATGCAGTTTGTAAGTGGCTATTATGATTTTAATACAAAAGCATTATTCTGGAGCCCGGACAATAAGTGGAGTGAAAGCGACAGAAATCGGAAAGTATGGCCCAGGACACTGAAAGCAGTGGCTTCCCCTTCCTCTGTCTAGCCTGGAGCGGGCAGAATTCATCTTGGGACCTTCGGCTCCTGCATGGTAGCGTCTGCACAATGTGGATCTAGCCTGGCAGGTGTAGAGGCAGCAGTTTCCATGACTCCGATAAATTAACTAGTGTTCACGGATGTTTTGCAGCTGCCCTGGAAACAGGCTAGCAGTTTTGAAAAAGAATTGTTGCCGCCACGCAGAAAGTGTTGGTATTGTGCGCGCATGCATAAAACGTACTTTTAAAACCTCTCACTTCACCTGCACTGAATGAAAACAATGCCAAATTGTGCCTATGTTTTGCTTTCTTTCTTTTTCCCCCATCAAACTTACTTTAACTGCTAACCTTTCTTTCTCCAGAATTCTGGCAAGTTAAACATTATTATATAAATAGCAATCGCTATTATATGAATAGCGAATATCTTAATATAATGATATATATTTAAACCTCGGCCCTGAACACTCAAAATTCAAGTAAACAATTACAGAAATATTGTGGCTTTAAAAAGAGAGAGGGGTAGTTGAACAGTTTTTATTTTATTTATATTTGGCTAATGTTAGAAGTGAATGAAATACCACTGTATAAAACTGTTATCCTACTATGGAAAGCTCTTTATTTTTCCAACAGACTCAGAGTATTGCTTAGTGAAACTGGAGTAACTAAGACCCTGATTGTAAGGTCTTGAGTCATTAGGGTTATTATTTGAGGTATGTATACCAATGCTGCATTCACAGACATTATTAAAAAAAGGGATAATCCAAATAAATTAGTTTTCTGGATTTTATCTCTGTAAGTACCCAAACTATTTTACTTTATTTGGAGGTGGAGGAGGCCTTTCAAAATATATTCATTCAGTCCCTGTCTTCTTTGAGGTCATAGGTTAATCCATTCGTAATGTTTCAAAGTCATTATACACATTAATTATTATGGTGTGTACAGTATGCTGTAATACAGGATGGCCTCAGAGTCTCTGCAGGTGTGGCTGTGGTTTGCCCCTACACTAAATAGCCCCATGCTGCCATACTTTTTGAGTTCTTATGTCTAACTTTGTATCATTTTTTTCTCTTTTCCTTCAATATTTATTGTTTTTCCTTGCTCCCATGAGCAGAACTGGCTACTCCTTTCTGCTATGCTTTTTTGTATATTCTATACACTGGAAAATCAGGTATCGAGGTTGTCAGAATTGTGTCTTACATAAGAGTAAATAGTCTCTGAGTGAATACCAGAGGGATTTTTTTTTTTAAAGCAGATACCAACTTTAGTTCTTGGAATTTTAGTGGTATCTTTGTGGATCTTTCTTCCTCCCTCCCTCCCTTCCTTCCTTCTTTTCTGTTTTCTTTTCTTCTATGTCCCATTTCATAAGGCTTTCGAATGAGAGATTGTTAATTATGAAAAATGTTATAGCAATTATTTATACTTTTGTGATAGCAGTTCTAATTTAGTATTACTTAGATAACCATTTGCCTCACCTTTGGATATACTGGAACCTGCACACCTTCTACTAGTCTTAGTGACAATTTTTGGTGCATAAGCAAGAGTAGGACTTTTTTAACTGCCTTTTCAAATATCTCACACAGTGCTTTACCCACAGTCTGTTCCCAGAAAATATCTGATGATTAACTGAGATTTAAAAATAATTATCATGCACAAGCTACATACAAATGAAACTTTCTAAGAACTATACTCGTCTTTCATGTTCTGGAAAATGCTTCTGTGCTTTTCACACTTTGGTTTAAAAAAAAATCAAGAAAGACCAAGTTGAGCATAAATGATAAAAAAGAAAATTTGTAAAGGAGCTGAAAATAGAACTCTTCACAGATATGAATTCCAAGTACATCGCAGCTTTCCTATGGGATTATTTTGTTGATGGAGGAATTTGTAGCTCATAATTAGAAACCCTTTAATTCATTCATTCGTTCCAACAATAGCATTTATTGAATGCCTGCTGGGCCCCACCAGGGATGCACAGGAGTATCAGACACAATCTCAGGAAACAGACATTTTGGCGAGAATTTGAAGGTTGCTGTGAGTCAGAGCCCGGCTGCCATATGTTAAAAGCATTCCCCCAGTTAAAACTGAAAGCTTTAAAATGAAGCTTAACTTGTTCTTAAACTAACCTTGATTCTATTAGAACAATCCCAAATATTTCATGTTCTGGGAAGAAATCTGGAGAAGCGGTGTCATAATGTTTTCCTGTTCTCTGACAAGTCATTCAGTAGCCCTGTCCAAGATCATTTAAAATAGCCTGGAAATAATCCGAAGTGATGTGTCTCTGTGGAAAACACTAGGAGGATGCCTGTCGGCAAATGATGTTTTAAACCCTAGGTTTAACTTAGACCTGTTGTTAGGTTCCTTAGAAGAATTTATGTGTTTAAAAAATGTCGTCTCAAGAAAAGTTAATATAAATATAATTTAGGAAACAATGCAAGTTTCATATAAAATAATAATTATTGATTCTGGGGTTTTACATATCTGTTCTGCTTTGTAATCAAATACACAAAGTTCACATCTTTTCCTCCCTACCATTAGCTTGCTTTGTCAGTGAATCATCCTGTTTTGCATATACTAAAGACCAATAATCTTAAATAGTGTCACTTAATCATATCTGATCATTGTAATTTTGTAAGGCAATCATGTATAAATTTTGAGTGATGTAACCATTGTATTGTTTATGCAGCTTCTTTTCCACAGTATTTTAGCATTTAGATTATTTTGTTAGCCTTAGCTACACACAGGAGGATTGTGATAATTTTATAGAAATTATTGATTTTTATTGCCTTGAAATCTTAAGGGACATAATAGATCTTAGTAAGAAAACATTTCAGGCAGAATCATAGTGTGCTTATTAATTAAATTTAATTCTTTGTTTTTTTCAGGAGTGTTTGAAAGAGAAAAAAAAAAAATCTTGTTTCCAGAGAGTACAAACGCTACTTATGTTATTGAGGAATCACTTTTAAACATTCAGAAAATATTTTTGAAATGGAGTAGATAAATCATCGGTTCTTAGGAAGACATGTTCATAGTATATAGTGTACATATCCTTTGATCCTAAAGAGTGTGGCTGGATTGACAGAGTGACAAAACGTCTACTTCTAAAGTGAAACATTTTCTTAACTATTTGAGTTCTTTGAGGACATAACAACAAATACATGAAGAGTTGGTACTATCTGGATGGCTAAATAAACTCACTGTTGATACTGTTCATCAGTATATTTTACATTGCTCGTATAGTTGTAAACCTCTAGTTGTGGTTTATAAACCATTCCAATCCAATAACTATTGACTATCAACAGTGTACCAGATACTAATGGTTTTCATGTTTATTGTCTGAATTTTGAGGTCTTTAAAAATCTTGAAAGATAGGTATTATTTTTCCATTTTTTTATAGGTGAGGAAACTGAGGCTCAAGGAATATAAGTAACTTGTCACCAGTCACACAACCACTAGGTATTAGAACTGGGATGGGAAACTAGCTTTTCCACTTCCAATTTCAGTGCTCTTTTCACCATACATGCTGTTTTCAAAGAAGTATTCATTTATTCCATAAATATTTATCCAACATCTAGTATATGCTAGGCACCGTGCTAAGCCTTAGTGCTACAAGAGATACAAAGGTGAACAAGACAGATGTGTTCCTTACCTCTTAGAGTCTAGAGACCAGTGAAGAAGACAGAAAAGGGAACAAATGATTACAAAAAATGGTGTGAAGAATCAGGTTTACAGAAAGGGAAGAACAGGATGCCAGTGGGAGCCCAAAGCTCATCTGATGTAGGCCAGCAGTTTGCCCAAGATCTCTGAAGGCAGTGACATTTAACCTGAGACTGTAGGACAGCAAAAATGATTGACAGATAGCTAGTTGATTCTCATTATTGGCAAATTCTGTTTTTGCAAAGTTACTGACTAAAATTTATTTATAACCTCAAAATCAATACTGGCTGCCATTCTCAGACTTGCACAAGCACAGAGCACCCTGATACATGTTCCCAGCTGAAGTCTCACAAGGCAACGCTGTGCCTTCTTGTTTCAGCTCTCAGACTGTAAACAAGTGTTCTTTACATAGTCTATTTAGTGCCACATTTTTCTAATTTTTGTGCTTTTTGCTGGTGATCTTGCTGCTTTAAGTGGCCCCCAAGCGCAGTGCTGAAGTGCTGGCTAGTGTTCCTGAGAAGGCTGTGATGTGCCTTACAGAGAAAATACATGTTGGATAAGCTTCATTCAGTGCTACTGGCTATGAGTTCAATGTTAACGAATCAACAGTATATATCAAATAAGGTGTCTTTAAATAGAAACCACAAAAAACAAGGTTATGTATTGAAGCATTGACATACATGTTATGAGCACAAGCTCACAGAAGCCTAACCCTATATTTCCTTCAGGGGCAATGATTCAGTATTCTCTAATTCAGTGATCCCAGTAACTTTATAGAACTTAACTACCTCAAATAACAAAAATCGACAGTGGATAGATAAATGTCTGACAACACCAAGTGCTAGTGAGGATGTGGAGCAACTAGAACTCTCATACATGGCTAATAAAAATGCAAAATGGCACAAGTATGCTGAAAAACCATTTGGCATTTCTTTTTTTTTTTTTTTTCCCTGAGGAATATTCACCCTGAGCTAACATCTACTGCCAATCTTCCTCTTTTTTTGCTTAAGGAAGGTTAGCCCTGAGTTAACATCTGTGCCAATCTTCCTCTATTTTTTGTATGTGGGTTGCCGCCACAGCATGGCCAACAAGTGGTTTAGGTCTGTGCCTGGGATTTGAACCCATGGACCCAGGCCACCAAAGCGGAGCCTAAGGAACTTTAACCACTAGGCCATGGGGCCAGCCCCCATTTGGCATTTCTTATAGTTAAACTTCTACATCCCATATAATCTAGCTGTCCCATTCCTGGATATTTACCCAAGTAAAATAAAAACTTAGGTTCACACCAAAACCTGTATGTGAATATTCATAGCAGCTTTATTTATGATTGCTAAAAAATGGAAACAACCTAAATGTCCTTCAATTAGGGAATGAATAAACTCTGGAATGGAATATTACTCAATAATAGAAAGTAACAAATTATTGATATGCTCAACAATATGGGATGTATCTGAAATGCATTATGCTAAGTGGAAGAAACAAGAGTCAAAAGGCTACATAACATATTATTGCATTTAAATGATATTCTTTAAAGGCAAAACAATAGGGATAGAAACTAGATCTGTGGTTGCCAGGGTTTGGAAAGGGGAATAAGTTGGCTACAGAGGGGCATAGAGGAATTTGGGAGGAGAGGGAGATGGAAGTGTTCCACATCTTGATTGTGTTGGTGGTTATGCAATTAAATACCTTTGTCAAAACTCAAAGAACTGTACACTAAAAAGAGTGAGTTTTACTATAGGTAAATTATATTTTAATAAGAGGTGAAAAAAACTGAGATCTGAAGGATGAATCAAAATACAATTCTTCTACTTTGCCAGAGTAATATCAGAAAATACCATTAAAACAGAGAGTACGCCATGTGTTTTACTATAGTTCTAGTTGATAAAATGCTGTTAGTATAAAATAAACACTATGTAGTAATTTGTTACACTATGAATTGAGCGGTGGATGCTATAAACATGTAAAACATGTTTTCTTTTCTCTTATTTTGTAATGCTCAAATTTAACATGGTTCTTACTGGTTTACAGGAAACAGTTTCCTCCTGGTTTTTCGCCAAGTGGTAAAATCTGCAAACTATTCTATAATTCTAATATATACATTATTCATAAGAGGACAAAACTTTTTCTGATTTTGATTACTCAGTTAAATGACATTTTGACCTTGGGATAATAGAGAAAACAGGACAACAGAAAATATATGATAATATCACATATCTTGCTTATATATACGATTATTTAACGATAGGCAGCTGTCAGACAGTTTAGCTGCTCATGTCCTTGGAAGCAGGAAGACCTACCACATGACCTCTTTGAGTGTCTAACAATTCTATTTCCCTTTTTTATTCTTCCTTGTTTGTAATGGCTTTGCCACATTATTTCTGTTATATTTCAAGGAGCAAAGATGTTGTAAATCAAATCACCATTATATTCTAGTTCATGAAAGTCAGTTTCACCACACAATACGTACTTAGCCTTTGGAATAATGGGCAAGCTGGGTTTTCTGAGACTATTATTGTACTTAAGCCTTTACAACAAATTCAATAATGTGTATCAATAGTGTCTCAATAATGTGTACCATCACTTACATAAACAAGCCACTCTTTCTCACTTGTACTACGACTTTTTAAAAATTACTTTATCTATATTTTACTTAAGATGTGTTGTCAAAACATCTCAAGGCTATATATGTACTATGTTTTTGTATAAATAACAAGGCCATGCATGACTATAGTCACTTAGTAAATGTAGACAACCATCTATTCAAAGGGCATTGAAAATTAAGTGGCTCTGCTTAGGATTATTATATTATCACAGCCATTTGTTGGGTGATTAAAATAGTTGAAGGAGAGACCGGCCCGGTGGTGTAGTAGTTAAGTTCACGCACTCCACTTCAGCAGCCCGGGGTTTGTGGGCTTGGATCCCAGGCGTGGACCTACACACTGCTTATCAAGCCATGCTGTGGTGGCATCCCACATACAAAATAGAGGAAGATTGGCACAGATGTTAGCTCAGGGACAATCTTCCTCACCAAAAAATAAAAATAATAAAATAATAAAATAGTTGAAGGAAGTGGTACATTATATGACATGTTGCAAAAACTATTTATGAAAAGAGCAGCAGTGATACGATTTGGAAAAGTAAAAACAGTAAATATCTCTGTCTTGTGCTTTTTCTGTAGAATTGCATGAACTATGAAATTATTTTTTATGTTTTTTAACAGGTCTGTTATTTTGTTTGGAGTCTTTTAGAAATTCAGTCTTGGCTTTTGTAGTTTTTTGTTTCCTTGCAGTCCTATCTAACATTCCATTTCCAATAGTTAGAGTTGTTATTTATTCCCAAAATAGGAAAGAATTCCCCTCAAGAGTTAATTTAACATGTAGCAAGTGTTTCTTAAATGTACAAATGACAACATTGTTTCCAAACAAGACAAATACAACCATGTTTCTTCATTAGTAAGTAATTAAATAATTTACTAAATTGTGCAGTAATTCATAATGACACATGCTAACTTTGCTCAATTACAGGAGCTAGTGATAAAAGAATTTCTTGCACACATGCCTAAAATTTATTAGAATGGTAATTTTTTTTTTTTTTTTTGGTGAGGAAGATTGACCCTGAGCTAACATCCTTTGCCAATCTTCCTCTTTTTTTGCTTGAGGAAGATTAGCCCTGAGCTAACATCTGTGCCAATCTTCCTCTATTTTGTATGTGGGCTGCTGCCTTAGCATGGCTGATGAGTGGTCTAGGTGACCTACCACGCCCGGGATCCCAACCCGCGAACCCTGGCTGCCTGAAGCGGAGTGTGCCGAACTTAACCACTATGCCACAGGGCCGGCCCTAGAATGGTAATTTTTGTTTCCTGAAGAAGTCAGCTTGCCATTTTCAAAATACTGAGTAGTGCTCAATTCAAGGAAAACTTAATAAAATTTTTGAGAGTCGTAGCATAATAGTTAAGAGCACACACCCTGGAATCAGTTTACATAGGTTGTTCGTGTGGTTCCACCACTTACTAGCCTTGTGTTCTTGGACAAGTTCCTTAATTTCTCTGTGCCCCCATTTCCTCATCTCTAAAAAGAGAGTTCTGGGTAAGTTAAATGTTTAAAAGAGCATAAAATAAGTGCCTGCCACAGAGAAAGTCCCAAAGAATCGTTAACCAATAGAAGAGGTGAAAGCAGCAATAGCAGCAGTGTATATAATTATTGGAAAGCCATTTTGATTTCAGAAAATTATATTTGGGGACGCCAGGTTTAACTGGATACTAAAATTCTAATGTGAATTTTGGAGTCTCTGAATGGAGCGACTAAAGTTTAATCTACCTCTATCTTACAAAATGTAGGAATAGTTTTTAATTCAAGAGAAAAGTATTGATTATTTTTTTAAATGTGAATCTAACATATTTAGAAGAATTTAATATTTTTTATTAAAACGGAAAGACACACGTCTCTTCTTGTCTCGGTACTCACAGCATACTTCCCCAGTGCAGGACTGGACTCAAGTAATAGGTGTACTTCTGAGAGCAGAGAATAGACTTCTGATCAGACACTGCCAGCTCAATGAATCCCATCCTGGAAGCTGGAGCTTAAATGTGAGCATCAGAACCACTATTGACATGTGGCACAACTGTCTGAAATGTCAATAGTTATAAAATGAGTATTTCATAATGCAGAATAATTGACTACTTCGCTTGACTGAACAGAAACATATTTTCCCCGCGAAAGCAAAATAATGCCAGCATTTGCTCCCGGAATGTTCCTAGCTGCGAGACTCTGATTTCCCAGTGAAGCCCACATTACTCTGCAGTCCTTGATCATGCATGACAAAAATAGGGAAAACCATCTGTAACTGCTTATCTTTTCTCCATTATTTGAAAATATATATTTAAGATAGTTCTTAAAAAATAAAATATGGCCCATATATGAAGCATCTATATTAATAGAACTGTCTCAAATAATTTTCAGAACTGAAATGGATGAGATACAAAATCAAATAACGTTCAATTTATCTTGTTCATCCTAAAACGCTCTGCTTAGCTTTTCGCTCTGATGAAATAACACCCATTTCCACTTTTATTCTTCTTCAGTGTGCTGTGATGTGGAACTCTTTTGCTCTATGTGTTTTATTGAGTGTAATTTAACTTTATAACTATCAAACCAACTATTAATCCTTACAATAAGACTATGAAATAGGCAAGCTGCAAAGAGATTTATTTTTTAAAGCCCAGTTCCCTTCTTCTGCCCTCATTTTTTCAAAACTCATTCTCTGAAAGTGTATAGTTTGCAAAGCTCTGTACTAGGCCCTTTGGGGGAAAGCAGAAGAAATACAGTAGCTACAACCTACATTTAGAGCTTTCTCCCCTCCTTGTCTATATGTACTTTATGTTACTGTAAACCTGCACTACTAGTTGTTCTTTAAGTAAGAAATGCATTTTCTGTCTCTGTATTTTTACCTGTGTTCTGCCCTCCTTCTAGGATGCCCTTTATTCCTTTTTCTATCCACTAAAATTTGATTTGTTCTTCAAGGTCTAGTTCAAGTAGTACCTTTTCCATGAAGTCCTTCTTCTCATAAAGTTTAACCCTGAACAAAGTGACATCTGTTACTCTTGGCTTACTTGCACCTTCTTTCTGAAACAGAGTATGTGTCACACATTCTGCCTTACGTTATAAGCATTGCATATAAGGATTGCAAGCTCCTTGAGGGAAGATCTGATATCTTAATCTTTATCCTTCCCTCTCCATGTCCTCACACAGTGTAATGCACAGAAGATGTTTATCATTGTTCATCAGATGGGAGCTTGCAGTTTTATAGCAAATAAGACATAAAAAAGTGAAACCATGAGGCCCCTTAGGTCATGAGATAATTTAATTTTTATTCATCTTTGTATTCCCAATACTTAGCAGGTACTTAATAAATGCTTGTGTTATACACATACACACACACACATCATTTCAAAATGTATAAATTTAGCAAAAGTCATGCTGATAGTCATTTCAATACATCTTTATTAAGGTCAGTAATTTGTGTTATACACACAGGCAGAGGCTCTGTGTGTATAACAATGTAGGAGCTGGTGGGGATGGTGATCATCTTTCCAATTGTAAGCCCTACTAAGAGATAATCACTCTGTCCTTTTTAAAAATTGTTTAATGTAATCCTTCCAGTGGCCCTACAAGGCCCTACTATCCTTATTTCACATATGAGAAAACAAAAGTTTGGTCAAGATCACTCAGCTAGCAAGTGAGATGAAGGTTGGTTTTGAGCCCAGCTTTGTCTAATGCTAGTGCTCATTCTACCACACTGTGGAGTTCAATGAAGCAAAGAAGGCTCCTTGGAGAAGTAAGTGGGCATGGTGCAGCAGAGAGAAAGGGATGAAGGTGTTCCTGAGAAGTGGATGGGACAGGATCCAGAAAGTAGTCATGGGATGTTTGAGTTGCAGAAGCCCTTTGAGGTCTGTTCCCATTCCTTCACTGTACAGGTAAGAGACCTGATGTCCTGAGAGGTGAAATGACCTGCCCAGGGTGACATAAAAAGCTAGTGGCTCGTGTGAAACTTTAACCCAGGGCTCTAGGTTCTGAGTTTGCTTCTATTTATTATATTCCATTAACTAAAAAAATCATCGTTTCCTGAATGGCCTGTTCCCTGCCAGCTGTAGGAGTGGGGTGAGGACGCCCATCGGAACAGAGAGGATGGAGGTCCCTCTGATGTGCATCTCTTTCCTTGCTGCCTTGGCAGGTGTGTGTGTGTAGCGAGGCACCTGCTACCTACCTATTCTGTGGAGGTTGATCAGGTCTGTACACCTGTGAACTTCATTCACCCTTTCCCTCATTGTGAGGGTTACAAAACATCTGCCAGTACTTGAATTTCCTAATAGATGTCTGAGATATGTGGTTCCAGAGATCCCAGAATCTCTTCACCATTGTATCAATCCAGCCAAATCTTTCACCTCCAACATTCCATCATACTCAGCCACACTAATGATTTGCAGCCGTCTATCAACTGTAAGAGGCAAAGTGCCGTGCAAATGTCTTTTCAATGGAGACACTGCCTGCCTTTAGGTATGTTCACACTGACTCAGGGAACTGACTTCTGTATAGAGTTTTCAGAGCCAAAGTCAGCTGATGAGTGAGCTTCTCAAGATCAGGGCTACTGTCTTGTTCTCGTTTGATTCTTCAATACAGCGCCAGGCACATAATAGGTATTCAGTAAATGTGGTTAATAATGTGAAATACGTATGTGTGTACGTGTGAGTGTGTGTAAAATTGAAGATGTCTCTCACCATCAAAATAGTTTATTTCACGCACCATAAATATGCATACATACATATATATTTAAATCTACATCTATATTTAAAATCATGCCTAAGACAGACAAGCTGTATTAATCTGTTCATCCCCTTCCCCTTAACATTCATAATAGAGGGGCCCTCTGTCACCTTTGGTTTCCAGGTCTCACCAGTATTATTCAATTTATAAATGTTCCGTTATGAGACACTGGCTCCTTCCAAACTCAAAGTTAAGCAAGGCTGTGATCTATTATAGGTAAGCTTGTGCCTTCTCTGTAGCTTCCCAAGTAGTCTTGCTTAGAACTCTCCGGGTTGACCCTGTCTGGTCTATAGGAGACCTAGTCCCCTGGTTCTATGTTGGCCAGAATGGCCCAGCTCCTACAGACCACAGTGCAGTGGTGGCTAAGGATTCAGTTGAATTAAGCTGCCTCAGACCACATTAACCTTTCACTGATCCCTTCCTTGTTCAGCTAGAAAGAAATTAATTGAATTAGCCAGCTGCCACACACTGGAGGGAGAGAATCAGGCCCGGGTGAGACAGAACCACAGAGCCAAAATGCTGTCATGTGCATCAGCAAACTTTGAAATCATCTTTGCACGAGGAGCCACTTGCCAACTCAGGAAAAATGTGTCAATCCACTGGTTTGCCATTCTCTCCAATAACACTACAGTGTGATTCAGGGTGGTACACCATGAGATCGAATCCCATTTGGTGGAAAACCAAATATACTCTCATAAAATCAAGTATCATTTTTTAATTTAATCTCTGAAAATGGGAAGATTGGCACCCATTTATTGATTATACTACAGTCTAGACCCCTGCAGAAATACAGCAGGCTTTTCTTTTAGGGAGCAACCTGGCGTCAGACGTGTCTCTCCACCTCCTTGCTAAGTGACAGATCAAATGTGAAACCCAGAACATAGGACACCGTGTGGGGCTGTGACTATCTCTAGAGGACTCTGAGTTGACTTGCATGTGTTTATAAGTATGCAGTATGCCTTCTGTTTCTGCAATTGGCCAACAGAAACATTTGAGTCAAGAAGTAATGTATAACATAATCCCCCTCATGGTAAAGAATTCCCATCCCGTTTAATTATCTTCGTGTAAGCAATATTCTTTTTCCTTTTTTTTTCAGAACACTTAGTAAAAATTTTAAAAATTGAAGAAGTATATTGCTTAATGCTGTTTTCTCCCATAGTAGATACTCCATAAGCATTTGTTGAATATAATCCAAATAATTATTCCTACATTTTAATATATAGTTGGTAAAAGTTTGCACTGAAATGTGCATCATTTATGGCTCTAATTTGGTAGTATTGAAGGGAGACATGGATCCTTTCATTCTTGGCTGATTTATTTGGTTGAGGATTTATAATTCTGTAGAAAATGTGTATTTCAAGAGTTTTTTTTTTTAAAGCCTCTCATTTTTACTTTCAAAATTTTATAAGATCTTTGTGTTAATATAAAGAACAATAATATACCCTGGGTTAAAAGCTGAAGACAGTTAATAGAGGCATGTATTACAAATAGCATCTAGCCACACAGAAAGGTTAAGACTTAATATCTGAAATTCTGTTGCTCATTAGCTGTAGGATGAGAATGAAATACATTTCTAAAGGGCAAGGTCAGTATTACATTATCCTGGAAACGTCTTTGTTGAATAAATGTGTAAATATTTCAAATAAGTATTAGGAGGTTATATTTCTATTGGGGACATATCTATAGGACGGATGATTCTACCACTTGTAATTGCAGGAGCACATGTCACATTACATGTCTTTCCTGGCTACCAATTTCATTTGAAATGATCTAGAAATAAATACCGATTACTAGTAATATAAGACTATTTGCCTTGGAGTCTGACGTCTGACAGGCAGGCTAGAGCTAATTGATTTGGTAATTTTCAAAGCCTTGTTTTCTAAAGCAGGATACTGTTTCAAAATAACTGTTAATTTTCTGAGCTGGATATCTGGATTCATTTGCAATGAGTATGGAAGAACATACCTTGTAGCATGCCATCTCTGATGTTTTTCCATCCCTTAACAGTATAAAGGAAAGAAAATTATACCTGGGACCTATCTACAGGATAGCTGGCATTACCCTCCCTTGTTAAAGTCGTTAGGGCACGGGAAATCAAGAACCAAATATGAATGACGGTGTCCGTGTAACCGAGGGGTGTTGCCTCACTGGGAGATGCATTTGCATCATGGGAACATGGTGTGATTTAATTTCATAATTGTAAACATCACAGTGGATATGGTTGATTCATCTGAAACTCTTGTCCACTTCACTATGGCTGGACAGCTGAGTTAACATGGGTAGGTCTTGGCTTCACACTTTCATAATTTCTTTTCTTATTTTTGTGGTTTTTATTTGGAAAAAATTCTAAAGGAAAATACTGTGATAGGATGATTTTAGTTGAAATCAAACTTTTATAAAGCTACAGCTTGATTTAAGGTACGATGAATTATTTTGACTATCTAAATCAGAGCACTGTATAAATTTTGTCTTGGGGGGGAGCATATGAATCCCAGTTTTTGCAAGTGCTGATTGTCTGCATGTGTTTTAAGTTATGGCCCAATGCAGGGGCAAGGAGAACTCAGTTATATGGAAAAAATGCTGGGACTCTCCTTGTTTAATCACCACGAATACAACAACTAATAACCATCTAATATTTTAAGTTGTAAATGGAAGCAGACCATCAGAAAAGAGAGCAGAATTGAAATTGCCTGAAAGAACAGCAGTAGGTACGAATACTTGGCTTTTGAGAATTTTTTCTCTTATGCTCAATACTGTAGACACGCCTGCCGAAATTTTAAATAATGCAGACTCTGAGTATGGAGCATCTGAAATTCAAAGTAGAGAGATTCATCTGATAATATCATGATTTAAGTTTCCATAAGGCCAGTTAGAATTAACCTTCAAAGTTTGGAGGGAATTAAGTCTTGGTTGCGAGTTAAAATTCACAAAGTTGACCTTTACAGGTCTTTTTCTTTCCTGTCCAAAGTACCACAACGTCTCATTTTTAGGGTGTGAAAACTAGAGCCTTTTCACTTGTAGATGGGTTCTCTGCAGAGAATGCTAGACATGGAAGAGCCTGGGAATTGAGTGCCTCATATCGGCTGGCGACTGGAGTTCATTTAGGGGATTCACATACAGAGTTTTCTTCTCCTTCCAGGTATCAGTGGTCCTGGGGGAAGTGGAGGTGTAAACCACGACCTTAGGTGTTCGTGCGATGAGGGTTACCAACCTCTGAGCGGGCGGAGTTCCCCCTGCCCAGGCCGAGTCTCTCAGGAAAGATTTAGGAGGCGCTTATTCCACTCCCCTGAACAGTCTAGGTGGCTTCGTTGTCCACGGCCCGGGGGTGGGGGTGGGGGCTCTACTTCCAAATAGAGCTGGGGCGCTCTTGGAAATGGGAAATGGGGGTGACTGCAGCCCCCCAGACCAAACCTTCTTTTCCGCCAACGATCTGGCAATATCTGTCACCCCTGGGGGATCCGGGAAGGGAGCGGAGAAGTGGTGTCGGGTTGCGCCCCTCTTGCCCCACGGGGTGGGAGAGAAAGTAGACGCGCGTTCTGCGGGGCGCCGCGTGCAGAAAGCGCCCTGGCGGCCACAGGTGCTGGAGAAGCTGCGGGTGCGGGCGCGGGCCGGGGGCGCGAGAAGACAGCGCCCGGCCGGGGTGCGCCCGCCGAGCCACCGCTGCTCACCTGCCCGCGGGGGCGGGGCGGGGCGCGGCGCTGGGGCGCGCCTGCCTCCCGCCTCCCGCCTCCCGCCCGGGGAGGAAGCGGAGGGGCGCGGTGTAAACAGAGCGGCGGCCGTGATGTCAGCCGGTCACATGGAGCCTCTTATGGCTCGGGATGGCTCTCGGCGGGCGGGCAGCTGCGGCAGCTGCTGCTGTGGCTCGGGCGGCGGCGGCGCGGCGGCGGCAGAGGGGGCTCCGGGGTCGGACCATCCGCTCTCCCTGCGCTCTCCGCACCGCGGCTTAAATGATGTATTTTGTGATCGCAGCGATGAAAGGTGAGCCCGGGCGCCCCGCCGGGGCCGGGTGGGCTGGCTGCTCCGGGGGGCGGGGAGGCGTGCGCACAGGGGGAGGGGTGGGCGCGCCTGCCCGAGCGCACGTACTGCCCCGGGCTGGGCGCAGGAGCCCCGCCAGGGCCTTCTGGGCCACCGCAGCGGCGCCACCTGAGCCTGGCCGCGGGATCTGCCTGCCTCCTGTTGGGGGCAAAGGCGCACGGGCTGGATCCCCCTCTTCCGCCCCCTCCGGCTCCTGTCAGTCGCCCAGGTCCACCTGGCACGCAGCGAGGCTCCCGGAAGAAAGTTTGCTGGGAGTCGCCACGCTTCTAGAAGGGAGGGGAGGTTCTGGAGAGCTCGGAGGAAGCCGGGGGCGCCCGCGGGCGGTCCTCAGGGCCCGCACCCCGGACAGCTCCGGCCTACGTAGGGAAGGCGCTGCGGCCGGGCCGGGCCGGGCCGTGCGTGCGCGCGGACGCGATGTCATCCCTGGGGACTGGTCAGCGCCCCAGGCCTTGCGTCCTCCCCCCTTGGCTGTCCGGCAGCCCCGAGCGCCAGCTGGCCGGGAAAGTGCGGCCGGTCCGCGCTGCGTCCCGCCGCGGCCACTTCCGAAAGCGCCCAGGCCGGAGTGAGAAGGGCTTTTCGAGCGTGCCAAGACTCCCTCGGCAGCTGCGCGCAGTGGCAGCGCACCCCCATTTGATACTTTGGGTTGTGGATGGATCTGGAGAGGCAACTTATCTGCCCACAGGATTCGCGGGCAGCGGTGAAGGGTAGACGGCGGTGAGGGCCGAAGGGCGCGGGTTAGTCGTGGCCAAGCCTCCCCGTCCGGCCTTACACCCTGATCAGAATTCCTTAGCGAGGCTGGTGGCGAGATGGCAGGGGGACTGGTTGAAGAGAGGACTGGCTCCGGGTCCTCCCAGGTGAGGAGGAAAGAAACCATGGCAAGTCAGGGAAGTTTCTAATGGGAAAGCCAAAGTTTGAAGGTGTGCAGGAAGTCGCCTGTGCGGCCCGGAGAAACCGAGACAAGCCAACAGCCTGGGAGAAGCTCAGCCCGCAGCCCGCTGCCCGCTTGTGCGCCAGCAGGTTCCTCGGTAGATAATCTGCCCGAGCGGCTTCGCGGACCCGGCCTCTGGGAGTGGGGATTTAGAGCCCCATCTGTTTGCGGCCGACAGGGCTCCCCTAATGCGCAGCATTTTTGCAGAACCAGATTGGCCCGCGGCTTGTGCCCATCCGTGCCGGCGCCGGGCGCTCGTTAAACGTTTGCTAGGTTGAGGTTTTGTTGCAATCCAGGAGGAAGGACACCAGTTCGGTATCTGCGCTGGGTTTACTTTCGGATCACCGAGCTTTGCCCTTCTTCACTAGAGATTGGGTGGCATCTCTTTTATTAATTATTAACAGGCCGAAAGGTACTGGACGCTAAGATGAGCTGCTTGAGATGAAATCTTTGTATACGACGTACCCGTCGCCAATTTCCATCTTTTCCCCTGTGGCTTGTGGGAAATGGGATTCAATCATTTTTAGAATATGCAACTGATAAAGTCAAGGAGAGAAAACCTTGTGATCCGCGTTCTTAAGCACTTAAAATCATTTTGTAAAGAAAAAAACGTTAAGATTTTCTTACCGACTTCTTATGTAAAAGAAATCTACGCTCCTCCCCATCCCTCAAAAAAACTTTTATACTATTTCCTGCGTTTCACTAATCCTTTAAGAGTAAAACAACTCAGCCTTTGTAGTTAAGACATTTTCTTCCATTTCTTTTCTTTAAGTAATGAAATTTTGCTATTTGGGAGGTGCGACTGCCAGTTTTCATCCATTTTTATTTAGTAAAATTTGCGTTGATTGGGGGAAGGATGAGAAGCTGAGACTGTTTCCCCTAATGAACAATGACCACCAAACAATAAGGAAAGTACATTTTACTATTTTAGCTTAATTTTGATGCTTCCAAGTACATAGGATTTTGCTTTTGTAGTTCTAGTACAAAGTGAAGTTCCATACTAACCCTTCCTAATATAATCGTGAGAATCATACCACCCTTCTATCCCCCCAAAGCTGTAGCTCACACATTTGTCTTGGAGTGACCTCTGGCTGTCAGAAGATAATAGATTCATAGTATTGTGCTTTAAGAAAAGTAGCTCAGAAGTACTGGTAATGCAGTTTTTCTGTAAGCTCAGCTGCCTGAAAGAGAGAGAGAAATAGAATGCATCTAGACAATTAGAATATTTCATTCCCAATAGCATAACATCCTGTGTTTTAATGGGATTATCTTGCTTTGGCGAAAATTTAAACTGAAGAAAAAATAGTTTGTGGGAAAATTAGGAATGCTGTAAATGTTTCCATATCAGATTTAAGTGGAAAAAACTGGTCCCAAATCATATTAAATACTTCCCTACTGCCTCTCAGTTTTAATAGTTAAATTGGTTCCATATGTAAGAGAGTTTGTATAATTAGATTTTTCATGCAAAACAGAAACACTCTTTAGGATATAGCTTTTTGGTATGTGTATGCGTGTGGACGGGGGAGGAGAGAGCAAGCGACCATAAAAGAGAAACATTCTCTTTGTTGGCTGATTTGCTGATGTTTTTTAAACATCATTAAATCAGGTCTCTTGAACTCACGAAAGAAGAAAATCCTTCCTCTGCGTTAGTTGTCAAATAAGTTTAGGCTTAAAGTGGTTTCAGGCTTAGAAGTAATAAATCTTCATTTGAGCAACTCTAGTCTCATCTTTCAGTTTTGTTTTTGTTTAATTAACAACAAAATTCCAATACCATTTGGATTGCTTCTTAGGCAAACAGAGAGAGCCAGCGATAACATTTATAATCAGGGGAGCACTTGTTCTGCTCATCATAGAAGTGCATTGGCCGAATGTCACGCGGCCGGGCGGAATGCTGAAAGGAAATGCAAGCGCTTCGTCTGTTTCAGTCGGTTATACATCCCTTTGCTTCATATAAGTGCTCAGCCCATGTTCAGTAAATGGAGTTATAAGAGTGAAGGGAGCTTAAAGGGAATTTCTGTCCCATAATAGATTCTTCCCCCAGCACAATTCATGTGCAAAGGCAAGACACCTTACCACTTTGAAAATACTGTATATGTTGGTGATTAGTAGTATTTCCAACTCTAATAAATGTGATTTATGGTTTTGAAGAATTTGGCCTTTCTTTTTACCAAGTGAAATTTGAATTTTATCCTTGGTCTTATTTTAAGCCCTGTGTCTGTAGTATCCCTTCACTGGCATTTTTGTGACCTTTGATGGGTAGGATTAGGAGAGGGGTGATGGCTGGATCTTGAAACCAGAAAACCCAAATGGCTGTTCCACTGAGCAGAGTGCTTATTGGGCAAGGAAGGGTCAGTTCTTTTAAAGACAAAGGGGATCTCTGAATCCATGTGTCCATGGTAGGAGGAGGGGGGCTCGGACCCTCTGTGAGGTATCGAATATTTGAAAAGCACCATTTTCCTGAGCAACCTCTTGATTTTATATATTTCGGTCACATCACTTGAAATGCAAAGCAACATCATACTCAAGTAAACCACTTTGCCCTCGATTTGAATTGAGTACCATATGATTTCTTTGCTGCTCAGTTGTAAAATAATACAATTTCTAAATAGAAATAATCCTTTAAATATCTATATATATTTAATCTATATCTATTTATATAGCTATTTAAATCTTAGGGGCTTTTTTAATACCTACTAGATATATTGGTAAATATATTAATAGTTCTCACTAGACTCCTTTTTCCCCCACCTTTCCCTCCCAGCCAAGTGAATCACAATAAAATGGATGAGATCAGCAAGTAGATAATTGTAAAGCACCTGCAATTGTGCCAGCCACTTTGTAATTTGCTCTGGGGAGCCTAAGAAAATAATATTTACAAATGACCATGTACTGGGAGAAAGTTATTGGGTAGACGGATGGATAGATAGATCTGCAGAGGTAGAGTTGGAGTTCAGTTTTTTTAGAATTAAATTATTTTAGCAATCAATAAAACCCCTTGTATGGAACAAATATTCTAAGAATACTTTGTCATAGAATCTTTTCTGCATGCATTCTAAATATTCACAGTATTTATTAATAAGTCAAAGCTGCCTTAACCTACGTATTTCTTATTTAGTAATTTTAAAAACCATATTTAGATGCTCAGAATCAGCAGCTACGCCGTGTTTATGTTTCTCTGCTTAAAAAAATAATGATAATAATTTGGAGCGATCCACCAGTGACAATACAGGTGTGAACTGACATTTGATGTTATCTCAAAGACCACATATTGACCCTTTGAGGGATGATTTGCAAGTTCTTTCTCCTCCTCTAACTCCTCCACTGAGGATACCTCCCATGCACCCCAGGCTTTGAGTCTTGGACTTAGAGATTCATAGTCAGAGCCTTTTGTATCTGTCAGTATTGTGTGTGACATGATGGAACCTGGTTTTTCTGTAAATTGTCAGAGTGCTATGTCCAACAATAAGAGGTCTAAATAGACAGTTAATAGCACATATTCGCCAATGGGCAAAATGCAAGAAAGCAATTGAAGTCTTTTGTTTCTGGATTTTCTTTTTTAAGTGACAATTGTTAGACTTCATCATATTATAAGGAGATAATATGATAACTTTAAAATCTTTGCTCCTGCGAGTGTAAAAACTGGGTTTGACAATCCTTAGGTTGGCCAGCGATTTCATTTTTTGCTTTTGATTTCATTGCCTCTGAAGTTTACTAGGCATTTCATAAATAAATAGAGGGTTGGTGTTAATCTATATTTATTTTGTGCTTTATGATTTACAAACATTCTTCTCTTGTTTAATCCTCCCTGGAAAGTCATTGAGACTGACATGGTTTTTAGTTGAAGAAACTGAGGCTCACAGGCGTTGTGTGCTGTCCAGGCTCTTCCAGCTGATACACGGTGAAGCGAGGACTAGAGCCCTAATTTCTACCATCTTCATGCTGCCTCCCCTGGAGAAAGCTGTGAAAATGTCCTGGATATAACTTTGTCTCTAGTTAGTGGAAATTATAACTCTGGCATTTATAAGGGAAAAAATAGATTCAATTACGTAATGTTTTGCTGAGCCTAATATCTTTAAATTACTATTTAATAAAATCAATTTGGTACAAATGGGGTTGTTCTTATTTGCTTATCATTAGCTCTCTTCATCCATGATTTTCATTAAGTCCGCTTGTTATAAGAGGATCTGGGTGAAATGTAAGCATTATTTTCCTAAAGAATACGCCAGAATACCGTGAAGTGCCGCTAACCTGAGTAACCTGTCTCCATTGTGAGAGAATTGAGCTAGAGATTTATCTGTATGTTCCACTACTTTAGGCAAAGGGAGCATTCACAAATGTATCTTCTAATTTTAATATGCCTTTATGTATAGAAAGTTCATGAATCCTTGGACTTGTGAGTCCTGGTTGTTTCCATGACAGCTAAGGGGCATGATTGTAGACATATTCTTGAGAAATCTGTTGTTTTTTAGGAAATCACATGAGGAGTAAAAGTTTCCAAATAGATAGACCTGCAGAAGCTCATTTCTCACTTGGTGAGTGTTTCTCTCTCCGATGACTGGATTGAGGTGTGTGTGTCTGAAACCAAAAAGCATTAGTTCATAGATTGTTAAGGAGAGAAGAAACCTTAAAAGTCATTCAGATAACATGTCTTGTTGGCATCTGGTTTCTTCTGCCAAATGGTTGTCTGGTTACGCTTGAACACCTCCTGTGATGGAGAACTCACTATTGATAGAGGTAGCTTATTTCATCTTAAATTAGAAAATTATTCTTATATCGAGCATGAATCTCTCCTTTGTACTTGTAGTCCCTTGTTTCTGACCTTTCCTTTTGGAGCTGTGTAGAACACATTTAATCCATCTTTCATATGAAATATTGTCAGTTATTTGAAGACTGAGTATGAAACACGCACACACCTCTCTAACACGCCATCTTCCCTGTCCCTCTCCACTCCATTTTGTTCACGGCCAGCCTTCCCACGATCTTGGTCAGTTTCTCCCTCAAACACTTCGGTTTGTCTAGAACCTTTTGAAGTTTTAGGGCCAAAAGTGGAACCTGAGTCATAGTTGTGATATGATTGATTCATCACTTAACCCACCATGTAGTAAAGAGTAAAGATTTTAAAATTTTGCTTCAAATTTTTTAAGGTACATAAGTTAGGCTGTATCTTTAGATCATCTCGTGATCAACCTTTGTGATATCACTGTAATTTGTGAAAGGGAACGTTTGACATATTTAGGAATACTTTTAGGTGAACTGAAATTGATTATTAAATATCCAGGAAAATCAAAGATATTGCAAAAATAAATAAAGGAACATTAGAAGCATTTATAAGGTGTTTTCTCCAAAGTAGTGTGTCAGATCTGAGATAAGCTTGCCCTCTAGTGGTAAGTGACTCATGGAAAGCTAAAAGCCATAATGGTGCCAATGAATTTCCCATCAGGCTAGTGGAGAAGGTCAAAGGTTGAAATTATTTTCTCAGTTGCTCTGGGGCATTTTACATCAGATTCAAAAGTGTAGTTCATTGTTTTACATGGTTATTAGAAATGTAACCATGAGGGAGATAAAAAGAATTTTAAAAGTTTGCTTGGAAGGAGGTAAGGGAATTTAAAAAAAGACAAGATAAATTAAAGCTGATTTATAAAATTCTATTTGGCTCCATATTAAATTTAAAAATTTGAGATTTGGTGAGATTTGGTTTGTGAGTAAACAGTTGTTATGACCTTTATGGTAATCCTTGTATTTATCTTTTAGAGTTTCAACCTCAATTCTATTCCCCTACCCTTGAATATTTTTTAGAAAGAGATTTTCAGTCATTTTGATCAGAGAAATCCAGCATTTTCTCTTTTTAAATCTAAAGCTTTTTTTTTTTTTAAAGAGAAACATTTAGAAAGAAGTAAACTATTGTAGCTCTTTTTGGCAATAAAACAATTTTAAACATGGATGCAAAACTATTAACCCCTTGGTTTCTGAACACTTATGGCTAAATCATCTGGTTCATTTAAGTATATACAATTTGCCAAAGAAATAGAGTATATGTTACATTGGTTTTTAGAACATTATATAGTTTATGCTTTACAACACTGCACAGAATAGAGATAAGGATTCGTTTGTGTAATTTTTAGGATAAATAGATAATACAAGTGAATTGTGGGTTCGATTTTAGATTGTGGCATATCAAGTGTGAAACAATCCTGAAATAATTTGCTTTCTGTGTTGGAGTCAAAGTGGTAAGTGTTGATCTTCCTGTTTTCTTAAATGTCATTTGTCGCCAGTGCTACACAGGAATGAGAAGGCAGGTTTACATGAATTTTGCATTGCTCTAGAAGTCAAGGCTTCTGAGCTGAGCTAGAATAACCAGGGTAATAATCATGACAGGTAATCACTGGGATTTTAAAGGATGACAGCTTGTTCCTACCGGAAAGGTGAAATTGCGTCTTCACGTGAAAAACAAGGAAGGAAAAAGAAAAGCAAGGAAAACCCGCTGTTTAAACCTTACCATCATAGAAATAAGGTAGTGGTTCAGAAGTGAAGACTTGTGGTTAAGTTTCAGATCAGTTATTGAAGCAAACGGTTTTTCAAACTGCGCCACCCAGAAGTGTGATTCTTTCACCACATGAGAAATATTCTCTTTTTCACAGAATGTTATTTTCATTTTTCAGTTGTTGGGTTTTTTTTTTCTTTTATTTGTTTATCTCCTGTCAAATCTTCTGTCAAACACTGGGTATAAATAATGAAATAAATTTGTTTCGGCAAATACTTATTAAGTGCCTACTGTGTGCTGGGTTATTCAAGTGCCACCTGTGTGCCTTTATAATGGAACTGAGACACCTTCCCCCCAATCAGGTCTCTTACGCCATGAATCAGCGTTTAAAAACAGGCGCTGAGAAACTGGCAGCCACGCTTAGCCAGAGAAGGCTGCTTCAAGACTATTGAGCTTATAGGGTTGCAGTTTCTATGAGCTATTTGCCATTGAAAACAAAGGAGATTTTGCAACACACAATGAAATGTTAATGTAATTAAATAAAGCCAATCCTTATTTATGTGTAAACATGATTTCCTTCCAAATAAGCCATAGGTTAGCTCTAAAATCCTGCCTAAAGCAGTAGTTCTGAAACTTTAGACTATAGCCCATAACCCAGAAAGTTACAAAGGCAGATTCCTGGGTCCCACCTGGAGAGAGCCTGATTCTGTCTGTTTGGTCTTCCTGACCTAGGAAGACTGGTATTTAAAAAGCTTCTATGCACCCCTGTGTTCACTGCAGCATTATTTACGATAGCCAAGATATGGAAACAACCTAAGTGTTCATCAATAGATGAATGGATAAAGAAGAATGTATATATACATATGTATATACACACACACACACAATGGAATATTAGCCATAAAAAAGAATGAAATCTTACCATTTTTGATAAGGTGGATAGACCTTGAGCTCATTATGCTAAGTGAAATAAGTCAGACAGAGAAAGACAAATACGGTATGATCTCATTTATACATGGAGTCAAAAAAAAAAAACAAAACAGAAAGAGACTCATAGATACAGGAAACAAACTGGTGGTTACCAGAGCAGGGAGGGGTTGGGGAGTGGGTGAAATGGGTGAAGGGAATTAAGAGGTACAAACTTCCAGCTATAAAATAAATAAGTCATAGGGATGTAAGGTACAGCATAGGGAATATAGTCAATAATATGGTAATAACTTTGTGACAGATGGTAACTAGACTTATCGTGGTGATCATTTCATAACGTATATAAATATCAAATCACTATGATGTACACCTGAAACTAATAGGATATTGTATGTCAATGTTACTTCAATAAAAAAATAAAATATCAGAGAAAAGGAAATTTAAATAAAAAGCGTCTCAGGTGTTTCTGATTTAGGTCCTCCTCAGCGCTCTCTTGGTGAAACCTCATCCTTGCCTGTCAGAGCTCGGGTGGGCAGTGGAGTCCTCTAGCTCTGCAGCGGTTCCCAAGTATCCTTGATCTTCGCAGTCAACTGGGAAGCATTTAAAAAATAAATGCCCGTTCTCCATCATTGCCTGCACAGATACTGCGTCCAATGGTCTGGGGTGAGGCCAAGGAATTTGAATTTGTAAAAGCTCCTCTGGTGACGGAGGATCAGGCAGGTTTGAGAACCACTGCTCTGGTCTTAGCCTCTCTTCTTTTTTTTCTTTTTTTTCTGGTGAGGAAGATTAGCCCTGAGCTAACATCTGTTGCCAATCCTCCTCTTTTTGCTGAGGAAGATTGGCCCTGGGCTAACATCCATGCCCATCTTCCTCTACTTTATATGTGGGACGCCTGCCACAGCCCGGCTTGATAAGCAGTGCGTATGTCTGTGCCCGGGATCTGAACCCGAGAACCCTGGGCCGCTGGAGCAGAGCACGGGAGCTTAACCCCTAGCCACCAGCCAGCCCCCTCACCTTCTCTTCTTAGTAGTGAGGAAAGAGAAGCCCAGAAAAGTAAATGATAGTAGAGTAAGCATAAACTTCCATTTGGTACACTGAAATCTTTCAGAGTAGAAGAGGTGCCCAACAGGAGCAACTTCTGCCATTATTTGGATGTTATTAACACACTCGAGATATTCTGATTATTTTGGCTTGTGTACCAACCAGTGTGTAGGAGGAAGTGGGCAGCCTCCAAATCTTTTACGCCAAGTGGCTCAAACAGGAGAGGACCCTGAGGCTGCTTTGGTGCTAGAGGCACCTGTGATATGTTCCAAACACCGTATGCCTTTTCTGCATAAATCTTGCCTCAGCTGTGACCTTCTGGCCCTCTGCCAGCCCCGGGGCTGGGTCCTGCCACCACTGTGACCACTAAGTGGGGGCAGGCTGAGGATTGTGCAGGAGTCAAGGCCAACTCCAGTGGAAACAATGATGTCTTTGTTGCTTTTTTCAGCAACAAAGTGAAGGTTGTAGTGCCCCACGAGCTCCTCTCTGCTTCCTATTTACAAGATGGCGTCTCTCAGGCCCTGAGTACCTGACACCTATCTGTCTATGTCCAGGCAATGGAGGTGGCAAAGTCTGAATGAGGCAGACACAACACTGCCTTCCTGTAGCTTGGATTCTGGTCTGGTGAAACATAAAAATAGATCTGCTCTGGTTCATGTGGAGGAGGGCCTACCCCTTCCACACCGAAACTCCAGACCCCTCCTTCTTTGGAAAATGGTGGTGCCATATCCCATTATTGTGGCAGATCTGATGCTGGGGGCTGTGGGGGCAGCGGTGAACACAGCAGACTTTGTCTCTGGTCTCTGTGAGTGTACATTCTGGTGGGAAGAGGTAGACAGTACCTAAGTAAACACATAAGTGAACTAGATAAATACAGGTAGTGACAACAGCTAGGCCAACATAAAACAGTGTAATGGCTTAGAAATGCTATGGCCTCATGGATGAACATCAGGGAGTGGAATCCAAGAATTTTTTCCAACTGATGGTGAACGTTTGGCAGTAGACCCAGAAGGGAGCCTCGAGATTATCTGGTCTCTTAGTTCTCAACCTTGTCTGTACGACAGACTGTCTAGAGAGCTTTTTAAAAAGTACAAGCTCAGGCTCCTCTCCTAGAGGCTCTGATTTTTTGGTCTAAGTAGGTCTCAAGTATCGGTAATTTTTTTAAGTTGCCCTGATGATTCTGGTTAAGAAATCCCTGAAGTCCAACACTCTTACTTTACAAGTCGTTGGTCCTCAGTGCAGGGAAACAGTGCTGGATGGTGGAAACTCCCCTCGTAGGGTAGGAGAAGTTGTTGGTTCTCCTCCCAGGTCTGCTACTCACTAATTATCAGGTTACCTCAATTACTCACTTTCCCCATCTGTAAAATTAGAGGATTGGACTTGATAGACATCAAGACCTTTTCCAATTCTCCCATTTTATGAAAATGTTTCTACTGAAACAGAAAAATATTCTGTCTCTTGTTCAAGACTTGGAGGAAGCAAATGCATATATCTTCTAGTTTCCTTATGCCCTGTGTCAACCCCTAATTGCTATAGGTACCTCAATCAGCTAATTAGTTCCTTTTGGAAGTGAAAATTTAGGTAGAAGGAAGCGATTCCTTTTTGCCGACTATTTAAATAAATTTTAGAAGAAGCAAGCTTTCATTAATATTAATAACAAATATGCCCAGACTTAGTTCTGGTAAATTACAGTCATACCTTATTTATCAAATTCCAGCCCAAAGCCTTTCCATTTTTGATGGTTGAGTTAAAACCGAAGAGATGGGATAGGGAGGTTGCTTAAAAATGGAAACTCTGGAACAGTCTTAACCATTGCACACCACAGTCATTTTATTCCTTACCAAATATTCCAGGCCAGAAACCCAAAGAAATTGAGTTTCTCCTAATATATTCTTTGCAGTTTATCAGCAAGCAGAAACAGTACATCTCCTATGTTGCCAGCTTGTAAAATGAAAATAACAGAATGAAGCTCGATCATGAAAAATATCGTTGTACTTCCTCAGTTAAGACCCGGTATCTCTAAGAATTTGGGTTTCATTGAAACATTTATTCAGAAAGATAGCAGTTCATTATAAACCAGCATGGCGTGAGGTAAGCACTTTAACTTTATTTCTTTTTTGTATGGAATCTCCCAGTTTGATAGTTTGATAATATTCAGCAGTTCCAGAGGTGATAAAAGAGTTTGAAAAGTAAATCTGATGGGAACAGGTAAATGAAATTAGAGCTGTGTCTTTTTCAACAGAGATTTTTAAAGATGAGCATATTGCCTATTTGGCATGTATGTATTTAAAAAACTGTACACACGTTGTGTACACATCCATATGTTTGCCTTAAACATAAATTATGAAAAACCATCTTCCTCTAACTTGAGTTACATCCGTAATAGCAAGCACTTTCTGAAAATATCGTTTAACAAAATAATTGTTTTGGCAGAAATCTATTTCAAAAACAATGTTTCTATCATAAGCAAAATCATGTAGAACAGAAGTGTTTTGTTTCTTGTATTGCAGAGAAACAAAGTTGTTTAAGACGAGTTAAGATGTCTCAAAGTTTTGGCAGACTTTCTAAGCCCCCTGCTGCTGTTGCATTCAGAATTCCTTTTAAAGTGGCTTGGAAGTTTCTGTGTGATTTCAATGGCTGCTTAGGGGAAATATTAGCTAAACTACTCATTTTGACTGTTAGGATGGCTTGAGCGTTTTCAAAATGTTTTCATTTGCTAGAAATGTGTTTTGCGCTCAGGCTTCTCTTGTCGAAGAAGGTTGGTTACCAGCCATCTGATGAAGCCTCAGGGTGTTTACAGAAAATGTGGGTGCTGTAGTTATATTTGAGCACAGCCCTCCCCCAGCAAAGATAGTGTGGTCATCAGCAGAAATGTGAAAACATATACTTAAGGATTGATGCTTGTAAAAGAGGTGCTGTAAAGAAACATGGTTGTTCAGATGTAGGAATTGACTGACAGCTCTCCTTGTAGGCATGCTAGTAACAATAAAGTCTAGAAGTTCAACATCAAAGCGATCACAGCTTACTCCACCAGTGACTTGCACATCAAAGAGGAAGCGCAAGACAAAGGAAGTGCACTGAGGTATGTTTCTGCTTCATAGCCAGATGCTCAGGGGAAGCTCCCAGAGCTCCTTTCATGAATGCAAAGTGATCTTTGCAGATCAGCGCCTTCATTTCATAAATGACTAGGAATATAAAAGCAGGGCAAATGAGCACTCTAATTGCTCCCCATCACTTTAAGTTTGGTTAGGAAAGATTCATCGCAGGAGACATTGGTCTCTCTGGTTTCCTTAAGTAGCGAATTCTGTACCAGAGTGGGCAGCTCGAACTTCACCTAATGTAGTACGGGAATTATTCACAAAATAAGAGTACAAATTGGATACATTTCAAGTTGGTTGCTTTGAATTATGCTTGAGAACATAAAGCTGGACCTAAATTTGTGGAGTTGTGCCTTTTTTTCTCTCTCTTGCTTGCTTTTTAATTGTTTAAAATTAACCTTGTGGGTGGATTTTTGCTGAATCAGGTGTGAGTTACTTAACAGGTGTATGTGATAATGAAACTTAGACCTGTTAAACTGGCTCTTAATTAATCACCAGATCTGTGCCTCAGTGCTCTAAATCAAATGCCAAAAGTAGAATTGGCTTTTGTTCCCCCCTCTCTTGATATTAAATTGAAAATAAAATTAACCCTGCGAGTATTATGGGTGGTTGGAAATAATATGCTTTTTTTGTGGCTTGCCTTTGAAATTTGAAGTTCTTTTATGGTTCATCTTAAGTAATTTACTCATTTTTAAATGCTATTGAAAAATAGTAGTGCTCTGTGCAATCATTAATAAATACAAAGCAGCTTTCTCAAGGCTCTGGGGAGACCTAATAAACACCACTGTGTTACTAATTGATGCTATACTGAGCTGACAAAAGTAGTGCATCGGTAAACAGAAGTTAGAAAGCAAGAAGTTGAACTATAGGGGATTATGTAGACATCAAGGGTTGGAAATTATAATAAGGCCTCTTTAGGGGAGCATTAATTTGCATGTGGCTGAATTAGGACACCCAATTATTTCCGAGGACACTCTAAGAGTTCATCCGAAATACCCCCGAAGTGAAAGGTCTGGGAGGGTTGGGAGTTAGATGGGATAAAAGGGTGACTGAGCATGTCATATTTCCTATAACTCATGATAGTTTTCCGAGTAGCTTTCTTTGTTAGGGAGAAAAATGCTGATGAAATCAAATGAACTGCAATTTCTTTGTTCTATACACACAATTTATGTTGAATTACCACAATGGAATTTTATTTTAAGCAGGGAAGGCAGGAGGGTGGAGACAGAAATAAACCTTTTAAATCTTCTTTACATGAACCCCCACAAAGACATAAGCATTGAGCAGATTAGAGAGTGAATTTATAGTTACTATCCTTTGCAACAGTGGTCCTCAACGTGTGATCCAGGCACCCCTGGGGTCCCCAAGGCTCTTTCAAGGGTTCCAAGAGATAAAAACTATTTGCAAAATAACACTAAGGTATTATTTGCCCTTTTTACTGTGCTGACCATTTGCATTAATAGTACCAAAGCATCGGTGGGTAAACAACTCCTGGCACATTTGCAGGAACCAGGGCAGTAGCACCAACCTGTACTAATAGTCATTGTATTCATCATTACTGTGCACTTGCTGTTAAGAAAACATCGCCAGGTTCATTTGAGAATGTCCTTGATGAAGCAATAAAAATTATTAAGTTTATTAAATTTTGACCCTTGAGTACAAGTCTTTTTAATATTCTTTATGACAAAATGGGAAGTATGTATGAAGCCTGTGAAGCACTTCTGCTCCATACTGAAGGATGTTTGTCTCCACGGAAAAATACTTGTGCCATTGTTTGAATTAAGAGCCGAACTGGCTGTGTTTTGAATGGAATGCCATTTTACTTACTAGAACAACTGACTGTGGTTATTCAGACTTAGGTATATGTCATACATTTTCTCAAAAATGAACCGAGTGAGCCTGTCATTTCAAGAAAAACGGTGGTATTTACTGCCAATAAATTCAAGCTTTCAGGCAAATATGAGAATTTTAGAACACTTGTATCCAACACCATGAATCTGACAGCTTCCCAGTACTTAAAGACTTTTCTGATGATGTAGGTGGTGATATTAATAAATGTGGTTGCTTGATATAATCACATTTGGTAATGAAATATGTCAACATCTGGAAGAGCTACATAACTCAGTGAACTAATAGTTTCCAAGTGACCAATGCATGCTGTTATGAAAACATGTGTGGGTAAAAGATTCATTCATAGTGCAAAATGTACATTTGAATGTAATAGAGTACAGAAAGTTACTGATACAGTTTCAGGTTCCATATTCCAACTAACCTTTAAGAAACCACCACTTGTTGAGTTTTGGTGTAGTATCAAATATGAATATCCAAAATTATCTGAAAAGGGTATTAAAATACTCCTCCCTTTTCCAGCTACCTATCTGTATGAGGCCAGATTTTCTTCACACACTTCAACCAAAAGAACACAACAGATTCAATGCAGATGTAGATATGAGAATCCTCCTGTCTTTTAGTAAACTAGAGATTAAAGAGGTTTGTAGAAATGTAAAATAATGGCATTCTTCCTACTTCTTTTGTTTTGGAAAATATATTTATTTTTCATAAAAATACTTTAATATGTAATGAGTTTATTACTGTTATTTTTAAATTATAAATAAATAGTTTAAAATGTTCTGAGTTTTAATTTCCTATACAGTACTTATTGATATATAACCCACATAAACAAAAGCTCTTTGGGGCTTTTAAGGGCATAGAAGGATTCAGACACCAGAAAGTTTGAGAACCATTGCTCTGCAATTTACCCTAGGAGACATAGTCAAAAGATTTTATGACAAAGCACAAGTTAACAATAGAAGGGGCTTTCAATTTAGATGGATTTATCAGCTAAGCCATGAATTATATATTAAAGCACTTTCAAACATGAATTCAAGAGCAAATTTTCTAATCCCCATTTTCTTTATAGTGTCTTTATCTTTAATGGCCATGGAAGACCAGAATCATTGCTTATGTTACATTTTCAGAGTTTTTGTTTTCTTTTTTAACATAGCAGAGATTTGGCAAAAATTGTGGTTTACGGAGACTTTACGATTGATCTTTAATCATCTGCAACCTACAGTAGCAAAAATAGTAGTAAATTACTGCTATTTGTCTTTTTAGTTTGGACTTGCACCAAGAAAGAAATATTTCGTACAATTAGTACCACTTCTAGAGATATCCCAATTGCTGGTAGCTGTGAGATTTTGCCACTAATGAGGGTGCTTTGGGGAATTTTATTACTGTCTGTAGTGATGGAAAGCCCTGCAGGTCCTGCCACCTCGAAAGTGATGGGGACGTCCATCCGAGGTACATCATTCGCATTCCCTGAGACCTTCTCCAGGAGGGAGGAGTTCTGCCCAGATACCCATCAGCACCTAGAGTGTGACAAAGTGGCTGCGCCTTCCAATAACATGAGATGCACTTGGCAGAATCAGTTCCATTATACTGATTAAATGTATGAAAGTCCAACCTTCCCTGAAATTTCTTGTGAAAAATAGCATGTGGTTAGAAAGCATTGCCCAAATACTTGTTCTTAATTTTATAATCGCTTCGTTGGCATCTCACATGTAGACATTCACATGGCCCTTTGTAGCTGGGCCGTCGGCCTCTTTGTTATGATCTAATCGGGGGCACACAGGTCTTGCTTCTACTTGGTTTCCTATCAATAAGCTGTCACTTGAGTAGGAGCAAAAGCGTTTTGGCACATTCTGCATTTCCAGGGTCTTGCTCCTGACTCTTGTAGCTATGAGAGGAGTTAGTGCCCCAAGAACAAATACCATTCTCAGAGTTTCGGGATACCTCACTCCCAGCGTGGTTTTATTAGCCAATTAAAGGTAGAGGCTGAAACACACTCACTGTGTAAACAGAGATTGTACAATGGTCCACAGCTAGCCTGGCTATGAGAAAAAGCACCTCATTTGCTCTGTTGATCTGCTCAGAATCAGGAGGGCTAAGGGGAGTGAGATGGCCTTGTTTCAGACAACTCACAATGATGATGTGGGGGAAGGATGGGAGTGGAGAGGAAGGAAGCAAAGGTAGCATCCTCTCTCCTTAGAAAGGCTGTTGGGAAGGCGAAGCTCTACCCCTCTGTAAAAAGGGTCGGAGAAATGACTACGTGCCTGTTCGTGGTTAAAATGAAAACAAAACCTCCTCCAAATTTACAGAATAATTATCCTCGGAAGTAAAATGGCTCTTTTTAGGCAGTGTATTTTATTAAATTTCTAGCCTTTTCCTGCTAACTTAACTAAAAATAATAATTTTATACATTATGTTTTGCATTATTCAGTGGTTTTGACCCAGGCATAGAAAACTATTAAGAAACCAAACGGCATTTTTTTCTTGATCTGAGAGTGTTCACTCTGAAAATTCGTCAAGCTTGTATTTATGATTTGGACCCATTTCTGTATGTATGTTTCACTTCAGTACAAGCTCAGTAAAAGGCGAGGGCATTCTAGTACTTTTTTTGTAAATAATACCTTCACAGTACTGAAAATATTCTCTGGACTTGAGGCTTTAGAGTTTTTCACTGTCATTTAACAAACGTTTTGTTTATTCTCGATTCCTTTGTACCACCACTTCACAAATATGAAATTGAATCTGCGACCTTACAAGAGGGAAACTAAGGGCATTTATATACTTCAAGTATGTGTACAAAGCTGTAACTCTATATCACAAAGACCTAATAGCAACCTTTATGTTTCTTTACATTTTTCTTTTTTAAATGTTTTTAATTTTTTGTTTTAACGTTGGCTTTTGAATGACTTGCGAGGAAGGTGGGAAGGAGAAGGTGAATCAGAAGACGTGGAGAACTTCCTGTTCCTGTAACATTATCACCAAGACTTAATGCTTTCTGTGCACATCTTAGCTTTTTACTAAAGGTTCTGGCCCTAGATAAGTATGGCCTGAGGCAAACTGGCTCTGTTTTCAAAGTCCACTGTCTCCTTTCTCAGTGCTCTCAGAGGTCTCCTGGTTTGGCAGCCAAGGGCAGAGTGGTCCCCCTGCCACATAAAGATCAAACAGTGCATCTCTCCAGACCACCTCTTCCTCCCTCTCCTCTAACTCAGTGTTTCAGTCTTGTGTCTCGTTCTTTCTTGGCTCTCCCAAGTGACATGAGAAAAATGAGTAGGAAGAAATATAAGAAATTTGGCAAAGGAACAAGAGCATGTATGGATTTGGAAATTTTTCCAAATATAAGGTTTAAATCCCAGAAATGCTACATCCTGGCTGAAGGATCTTGGGCAAGTCACATAACCTCTCTACACCTCAGTTTTATCAACTGAAGATAAAAATAATAATAGTATTGACCTCATAGGCATTTTAGAAAGTAGGAAGTAACACATAGGAGGCGC
This sequence comes from Diceros bicornis minor, assembly GCF_020826845.1. NCBI lineage: Eukaryota > Metazoa > Chordata > Mammalia > Perissodactyla > Rhinocerotidae > Diceros > Diceros bicornis. Next base: position 55,426,686 of record NC_080744.1, on the reverse strand, counting down.
TTACTACAATTCTCAGCTGTAACAGGTACTTAGCACGTAGTAGACACTGAGTAAGTGTTGTGATTCATGGCATCATTATCATGTTCCCATGTCAGGGTAATGATGTCATCCAGTCTTATCACAGCTGGCGCACATTGGCATTTTAACAGGGGCCTTTGCTGATGCCCAAAGATATGAGTTATGTGATCTGGTCAGATGGGGGCTGATAGAAGGGGCACTTGGACAATATTTCTCATCATATAACATAAGAGGCTTGTAATTCTGCAGTATCCAAACCCTGCCACTGTAAGCAGTAATACATGTTCTAAGCCTATCGTTTTCAAAGCGCTTCCTTTGTGCCAAGCACTGTGAAATGGATTACCACATTTAATACTCACCTGAGCCTTTCATCCCCCTTTTTACAGAGGAGGAAGCTAAGACTCAGAGAGGTAGAGCCTCCTGTCCAGGATCACAGAGCTAGCACCTAGCTGCAGTGGGAGGCCAAGCCTGACTGACTCCCAAGGCCATGCTTCTAACCTCCTTGCTATTCCGACCCAGCAGCACAGCACTGTGGGAGTCTCACAAAATGGAGATAAACAAAATACACACAGATATTTATTATCTTCTGTGTGCCAGACACTGTACCAGGTACTAGAACCAGAGAGATGAAAAGATGTCATCCCTCCCTCCAAGGACCTCCTAGGCCATTGAGGACGCGAGGTGGAAATAAAATCACGAGACGCTGTAAGTGCCAGATTAGAGCAATGGAGGATATGATGGGAGCACAGAGGAGGAGGCCTAATCAGACTCGGGGGTTGGAACAGCTTTTTGGAGGAGGTGAAGGCTTAGCTGAAGTTTGAAGCGAAGGAAGGTTTTCCCAACACAGGGTAGAGTTTGTGAAAATTCTCAAAGACTAGACAGCAAGTGAGGCGAGTTGGGGGACAGCAAGCAGTTCAGTGTGGCCTGTAGGGACTGCAGGAGCTGAGGCAGCTAGAGCAAGCCAGTGGGGTTCAGACCATGAAAGCCCTGGCTGTCATTCTAAAGGAGTTGTTCTTTATACTCAAGGTGATGGGAAGTCACTCAGGGAGGTTGCCAAACATTTTTAAGGCACATGGAATCATTAGGAACAATCAGATGTTCTCAGTGTCTGCCTTTCCCTTAATCATTTCAGGGGGGAGAAAAAGAGCTTTTTAGATGTAGCAAAAGACCATCGATGGTATGATTTGGGTTTCTGTGAGGACACTTTGCCTCTCGTGTGCTGTTGAGAGAGATATGAAAGGCATCCGCCACAAGACTCCTTCAATGGATTTTTGCACTTTGCTTGTTAGAAATTGATTCAGGGACTTCATTATGATGTTGCTAAGATGAATGGGGCAGTAGTGTTTTGGCTTGCGCTGCCAGGAGGAGGGAAAACAAGTTTCTGTGGTGCCGCAGTTCAATCACGCTGCTTACAGAAGCAGGGCCATGAAAGGATGGAGGAGTGTGTCTTTGATACTAGAAACCCTGGAGCCCTGTTGGTGCTACAAGCGAATGCTTAAATTAAAGGTTGGAGCCAGCTTTCAAGTATTGACTATAGAGCGAAGCTCAGCCCACACTCATGCACTTACTCAAGCTTGTTAAAATAAAAACACACTCTCAGCCAGGCTCGTGTCACAACCAGTGTAATTATTACATTGAAGACTGTTGTTTGAATCTGAGTGGCTGCAGCACACATTTATTTCAAGATATGCTTGGTAATTGAATACACGTTAGTCGGGACGTACGCCCAAACCATGAAGAAGTAAATATCACTGCCAGCTGCCTCTCAGGTTGTTTCTCCTTCATGTATTCAAGATAAACACTTGGCAGATTTATCTAGACTAGAGGTGATTAGACTTCCTCACCATAGGACCAGTTGCTTAACTCACTCAGCTCTCCTCTGCCAATGAGGATAATAATGGCGTCACCCTCAGTGGATTGTTTTGAGGATTAGATGAGATAATACATTTCAGGTGCTTGGCCCATCAGTAAGTACTTCATAATATAGTTTTATTATCGGTATTATTTACAGAGTTTTTACAACGGGGGGAGGGAGGATGACTGAAATGCCACCATTTTCTCGCTACCAATGATAAAGGCAGGACAATCCAGCTTTCTGTAATAGCTGTGGGCTTATTAAGCCCTTTGAGTTATACTCTGCATTTCTTGTGGTTGGGTTTGCCCAAATTATTAAAGTGTTCTGGAAAGTTGTGGAAGACTGTGCTAATGTGAGGTATCATGCTCATTTTGTGATTGGTTTCTTGTGGGTTCTTCCCCTTGACATACAAATTTCTAAGTCATTCCCCGCTCCTTGCCCTATATTGGCCATGTGAAATGCCGGACATCATCTTTCCAACAAATGAATCCACTTTATACCGACTTACTGAGCTGCTTTCTACATTTAAGGCTATTCAACTTTGCTATGTCATTTTTTTGTGTGTGAGGAAGATCAGCCCTGAGCTAACATCCATGCTAATCCTCCTCTTTTTGCTGAGGATGACTGGCTCTGAGCTAACATCTATTGCCAATCCTCCTCCTTTTTCTCCCCAAAGCCCCAGTAGATAGCTGTATGTCATAGTTGCACATCCTTCTAGTTGCTGTTTGTGGGATGTGTCCTCAGCATGGCCGGAGAAGCGGTGTGTCAGTGCGCGCCCGGGATCCGAACCCGGGCCTCCAGTAGCGGAGCACGTGCACTTAACCACTAAGCCATGGGGCCGGCCCCTGCTATGTCATTTTAAGGCCCTGAAATTGAAATCATGGATACAGAGGAACAGAGGACGGTATACCTATCCTTTCTGCAGACCTGAGGAATCTCATGCATGGTACGTAGAGGTCAGGCCTCCCTCTCCCCATCTTGGAGTGCTGTGATTTATGACCTCCACAGAATGCTCTGGTAGGTTTAAGTTAGGATATTGTTCTCTTTATATAAATCAACCTCACACTCTGCACTTTTCCATGGATTATTACTTTTTAACGAGGTAACAGAAAAGTGGTGAGGTCAATTTATGTGTTGGCACAGTGTTCTGATGAGTGAATTGTGATAACTCCCCAGTTGGGAGCAGAATTTTGGTTGTGGAAGGTGACGTAGCTAAAAACAACAGTCCCTTAGCTAGTGGGGCATTTTATAGAATATTAGATCTAGAAGCGACTTTAGAAGTCATCTAGTCTCATCCATCTACTTTACAAATTAGGTAGTTGAGAGATTAAAAGCCATCCATGCTCAGGATAAGTTAGTGGCAAGGTAAGGACTAGAATCAGAGTCTGCTAACTCCTCTCCCACAATTGTTCCACTGCTCACGCATCATCTGAGAGTGCTAAGAGTTCACATGTAATAGTATTATATCAGAAAGTGCTATCAATGATGTGTTAGCCCTGTTTAACTCTTTAGTAACTGGGCCATATATTTTTATCAAAAGATCTGATTGCATAATTGTTTGAGTTTCACAGAAAAAGGAAAAAAATTAATTCCAGCTAAGAGTAACAGCACAAAAGAAGACCCATATGCACCCGAGCTTTAATTTAGTCTTTAAAAACACAGGAAACCACTTCAAATATACCATCACAATGAATTCAGACTGTGTCAGAGAAGCCAACAGAACGGTGTCCCTTCATGCTGAGTATTGTGAAAATCTATCCTTGTTGTTTGCTGTGGTCTCCCTGTGAGAGACACATTGAAATTCCTCCCCACCCCCAAGAAAAAAAAATAGTAGGAACAGTAAATAACAACCCTCAGATAATACAGATGGGTAAACATTTCCAGAATTGATTATATGAAGTACTGTTGACAAGCCACTAGCAGGCAGAATGAGGAGAGAGGGGGAAAAAAAGAACTTTTATCTGCCATTCAACTCTGGGCATGCAAGGCAGGAGAGAAACAGGGAAATACGTGCTTAATGTGGTAATGTAGTTCTTTGCATGAGCAGGATCCTGAGAGGGTTCTCAGACTAATCTAGTCCAGGCCACGCCTGTTACTCCAGAGGAAATAGAAACTCTAAAAGGTTAAGTGGGTGGCCCAGCATCACACACTTCACAGCAAAGCCAGTTTTGGAACCTTGGTCTCTTGCCTCTCAGTCCAGTGCTCCCACTACTGTAGCGTGACCCCCTAATTGAATCTATAACAGGACCAGCGTCAAGGGTATAAGATGAGGCTCACAGAAATTTCTCTAGACAGCTGTTTTAAAGTTGTCGTTAAAACTGTCCATGGTTTTAGCATCTCCAAAGGGCAAAAACTTAATACGATATCATCTAAAATCTTAAATTATCATCATATCCAGAAAGGAAGGAACTTTTCTTGTCTGTTTAGTTATTCAACAAATATTTACTAAGTGCCTGTGCTGTATTTGTGTGACCTGTGATCCATGATCCATTATTATCTTCTCTCTTTTCTCTGAGTCGAATAAGCAGAGGGATCATCGGATCTGTCCCCTTCACCTCCCTGCTGTCTGAGGATGTCATGCTCACATCATCTTACTCTTCTCTATCCTTTTAATCTGGTCTTGAAATGTCAGTCTCTGTTCTCGTCTCCTTTTCTAGCCAGTGTGGGTTTCTCCTGTTTATCTTGCTCTCGTTTCGCTGACGTATTTGCATCACTTTAGCTGCTGTTAATATCTGCTAAATCAAACCATATTGGCTTGAATAGCTTCCATTGATTTGTGAATAAAAGGATGCTTCAGCTGCCCGTCACTGCTCTCTGTCCGTTCTTTGTCACCAGTAGGTTTAACTTACTCAAAACCCTCCTTGTCCTAGTCCCTCTTTTACCCAGTATTGTTCATCTTCCCCTGTCAAGCCAGCTCATCCTTTTGAGCTGTCGTTACTGTAAACATGATCTCTGTTTTGGGGGGTGACTGCTATTTCATTTACTCATTATTTAGTGAATGAGGGGACCAATTGTCATTTTCCTTTGCTGTTGTCCTGTTTTCACTTTTAACCACCACTTCTCCCCCAAATTATCATGAGGACCAGAATCACTGTTGTCATTAGCTAAACCATGTCGAGCATCTCCTGCGTATTTGCTAAGCATCGTTCAGAAGACTTGAATTTTATAAAACCAGAGCTTTGATTTCTTTAGAGGAGTGCAAAATGAACAAGCCACTTTCATTGATTAATTTAATTCAACCAATTTCTATACATAATACCTCTCACCACAGAGAAATGATTAGATTCTCTATGCCAGAAGAAAGAAGTGTGAAAAGATACTAACCACAAAAATATGATTTTGTAAGTCATGTCATCAGCCTATCTATTTTACACTGCAGGAAATGCCATAATCTTGGTACCTTTTTCTCAGCTCAAAACCAATCCAACCCAAAATCCATATGAAAAATATCAAAACTCTTCAGTCAGCTTTTACCTACTTCTTGGCTTTGTCATTCAACAACTGCCTGCTACTCCTCCGCCAAAGAAACTCATCTTTTTTACTTACACTAGGAAAACAGAGAAAATGATTTTGATCGTTCGATAATATAACACTAATGCTTAGATTGAAGATAGAAAAACGAAAGAATCTCTCAGATGAGTGAGCTCTGCGTCAGAGGCCTTAGAGTTGGAGGGCGGGGAAGCTCTGGAATGGGGTCTGATGTATTCTGAGATCTGTGGCTGGCCTGCTTTCAACCCCGACAGGTGTTAGCAGCAGCAAGTCTTGCTTTCCCCCAGTGATACCCAGAGGGACCTCACCCCTGCCTTGTTGGGGAGAAGAGGCTTCTTCTGTCCTCAGAGGCATTCTGACACCATGCTTAGCCAGGGTGTGTGAATAGGGAAGTTTGGGTCTTGGGAGTAAATCATGTAAGTTCCTGTCTTCTTTCCCTCAACTACGTCAGTAATAGAGAGCGTAGGGAGAGCAGCCTTCATTGCTGTGCCACCTGCTGGAGGGGTTGGAAGTTTCTCACAGGTAGGCGAGGCCTCTGGGGCCTATTTTGGCTTCACTCGCTAAGGCTGCCTGGCTGCTCCACCTCCCTGTGGCTGGGCCCACCTTTATCTCTGGCAGAATGGAAAGATGCACAGGGGCAGAAGGAACGGCAGGAGGTCTAAGGCATTATCCTGTCCGTTGTGCAGCAGAGCACCACTCTCCTACCCAGAGCTTATTTTCCTGGAAACCCTCATACTCACAGAGCAGTGGTTCTCAACTGGGGGTGATTTTGACCCCCAGGGGACATATGTCAATGTCTGGAGACATTTTTGATGATCACAAGTAGGAATGCTACTAGCATCCAGTGGGTAAAGGGCAGGGATGCTGCTAAACCTTTTACAGTGTGCAGGATAGCCTCCTGCCCCCCCAATAAAGAATTATCCAGCTCAGAATGTCAATATGCTGAGGTTGAGAAATCCTGCCATAGAGCATGTCCTTTACCTCACATTCATCATGGGCTCCTCACACATGACTTCTGCATTTTCAACCCAAATAAATTTTATTTAAAGGTACTTATCTTCACTTTCAAATAAAGAAATAAATAGGAAACCTCATTGGCATGAGGGACCAAAAAAAAGGGAGAAATTTAATGCATTAGTAAAAGAAGCCAGCGACAATCAATATAAATTAAGTAATTTAAGTTAATTTATGCTGCATGCAATGGTAGAAAGAGTCATGCTGGTGAAAGAGGACATATCTCTAAAAGAGAAGGCACAAACCCAAATGCTTAGTGCCCTGAGGCAGGTGACATGAGTGTGGCAGATAGAAGAGGCACCTGGACCGCTGGACAGCACATATGCCATCTGGAGAGAGCCACCTCCCTTGGCTCTGACCAGCTGTCGCCATTTAGAATAACTGGCCCACCATTGCCAGCTCTTTTGATTTTTTAAGAGAATCTGGAAATCTGAACTTTAGTGTGAAATTCTCTGGTTATTAATTGTTAGAAACAAATTTAAAAACTCATAGGCTTTGTGTGGTTGAACATTGGGCAGATGAGACAAAATCTCTGGTCTAATAATACATGGATTTGAATAGTCCCCCTTAACCCCCCATCCCAAAAACTTTAAGTGACTTAGAAAATAAGTCCAAACTCCTTAGCAGAGTACTCAAGATTCTTCAGGATTAGGTCTTGCCAACCTAGCTACCTACTTTCCATCCATTTGCTCCTCTTTGCCCTTCCTTTGAGACATAGTGACCCTCTTTTGTGTGTGTGTGTGTGAGGAGGACTAGCCCTGAGCTAACATCCAATGCCAATCCTCCCCTTTTTTCTTGAGGAAGACTGGCCCTGAGCTAACATCCATGCCCATCTTTCTCTACTTTATATGGGACGCCGCCACAGCATGGCGTGACAAGTGGTGTGTTGGTGTGCGCCCGGGATCTGAACCTGCGAACCCCGGCGCCGCCGCGACGGAGCGTGCACACTTAACCGCTGCGCCACCCAGCGGCCCCTAGTGACCCTCTCTTTGAACACGCCATGCGTGCTCATGCCAGGACCTCTGCCTGGCTTTCCCTCACTCCCATCTCAACTTTTGCTGCCTATTGAACTGTGATATTCATTCTTCATGGCCCAGATCAAATGACAAATGGTCTTTCTGAATTTCTTCAAAAAAATCTGAATTGGTATATTTTGTTATTATGATCTTTTCAACTTACCATGTATTCATCTAGTCATCTCCCCTACCTCAAGTGATATATAAAACATGAAGGCTAAGAACCCAACTTTATTTAATCACTCTCTCTTCCATGTAAACTTAGGTGTCAATAAATTTAAATCACCTTCTCCTTAACCATCTACCAGTATGCACTGTGACTAACCTGGCAGTTTCTGCGTCGAACAACAGATTTTCTCTCTTCTCTTCCTGTAACCAAATTTACCTCCCCAAATTAAAATAATATCAAAATAATGTTATTAATGACAATAAGGGAATTATTATTTTTTTGCATAATCTAAGACCTTTGGTTAAGAGAGAAAAAGTAAAACGAGATGAGTAATACTTATTAAAAATTTGGAATAGCATTAAAATAAGTATTTTTACACAGTTAAATATTTGCATCTATACTTAGATGTATAAATTACTATTATTGAACTTGAAGTGGATTTTGAACTGTGCTCTCCATAATTATAATAATCATACATTTTATTTATATATAGTTGGGCTATATAGACATTAACCAATTAATTCTTGATCACATTGCCTAATAAGAAGACTTTCCTTGGTACCCTCTTTTTATAGTGCACATATGAGTGTGGGTTAATTATAGACTCTGTTATTAACTTTTCATCATATTACCCAAAAGCTTACTTAACAATTTACCAACATCAAAGGGGTAGGTGGGCAAGAAACTTGCATCAAAATTAACTTCTGTTTTTAAGCCAGGAGGCAAGTGACATTTATAAATTCATCAAATACCTGCCCTGAGCCCAAGAACAATTCGTTTTCCTTAAGTGTTTGAGTGGTTCCAGGGGGTGTGTTGACTTTCTCAATTCAGGTCACATCATAATTAGCTAATTTATTTAAAAACAGGGGTGGTAGACATATATGTTTGAGCCAAATTGAGTTTCATTATAACCCTGGTTCTATGTAGGTGATATAGCTAATAATTAAGTTATCCCCATTAGGTTATGCTTTCAGAAGTTGCTGTTGACTGCTGCCTATCCCATTAAAAAACTACCTTTCTCACTAATTTTAATATGAAACAGATTCATTTGGGGAAAATTCATTATGAATGAGACAGAGCTGGTTGTGGAATAACATAGGTTTAGGCTGAGGCTGAATATAAATGTGATATAAATGGGAAGATATTGGACAAATGCAATTCATCTCATTCAGCAATGAGATATTCCAAATGCCTCTGCTAATGAATACATAAAAATAGATTACATATAATGTGCACACTGTGAGTTGCATTTGCAGAATTATTTTTGCCACCTCTACCACTGTCTGAAACCAACATTGTTTGAACAGCAACAATATTTGAGCTTCTGGTTACAAGAAACGGCTCCTTTAAAACTGAAAAAAATTAAAAAGGAAGAAAAGTCAGTGTCTTATCTGTGAAATTTACCTTTATGGAAGAATTCTTGGGAATACACCAATTTTATCTAAATCCAATTGTGTTGTCCCCTGTTAAACCTCTATTGTCCCTTGAAATCAGCCCACATGAAAAGAAGACAATGTTCTTCTTCAAAGCTCTGATGGAGGAATGCAGAAACTGAGATTTCCTGAACAGTTTGTCTTTTCGCTGAGATACTGGTAGAACAACAGATAATGTTCACTGAGCTCACAGGAGGTCACGGCTTGCCCATAGCACTTTGTAAGCAGTTGATGATGGCATTGAATTTAAAGCCCCAAAGAGTGAAGCAAAAATGTATAATGATGCTATTATTGCGCTGGTTACAGGGTTTAAACGCAGGTGCTATTAAGGTATTGAGTTATTTAAATATCAATATTTTTATGCTTTCATATAATTTTCTTAGAATAATCATTATTTTACATTGTGAAAATAGTTTTAAATCTAGAATTCTTTCTGATTCCCCATCCCCCAAATATGTTTGAACAATAAATTTGTTGAAAGTTGGACAAGTCAGAGATGACGTGCTCTCGAGGGCCCCCATCTTTCATGGTTACAGAAGTGTCCTGATGAGACCAAAAGATCAGATCTGTTACAGCCCACAAGCCTTCGAACACAGGAAGACAGTATTTTGCAGCCCTCGATCGTACCCCTAACCCTGACCAGCTCTCTCATAAGTGAAGGTAAGAGTAACTAAATGAGAGAGTGTGGATGATTCTCCCCCAGTTGTCATCACTACAAGTAAAAAAACAGCTCCAAAAGAAGATCTTATTTGGTGAGCCAGATGTGAAGAGCACCCTGTCAGGATCAAGTCAGCAACAGTAACAACAAAAGCTGACTTTTATTGAATCTTTTCTATGTGCCAGGCACTGGTCTAAGCAGTCGACATGAGGTTCACATTTAACTTGCAACAACTCTGTAAGTAGAGACTGTTGTTATCCCTCCTACAGATGAGGGGAACCAAGGATCAGAGAGGTTCAAGAGCTTGCACAAGATCACACAGTAGTGTGAACTGAGGTTTGAATTTAGGTGTCGAACCCCAGAGAATTCAACCATGTCCCATGGCCATGCTGTATACCAGTTGTAAGTGTGCATATTTCTCAGACGTTGGATTCATTGTCTGGACGTATAATTCACAGACTAAAGGAAAGAAGTGTGTGGTGAAAAGCATACTCAAGTTAGGAGGCCTGTGGAAGGCTGCACACGACAGGACAAAATGAAAGCTGCATCCAGGCCCAGGCATAGTGTGTGAGTGTTTCATGCCATGCTGAGTGCTGGGTTTGCTGTTCAGTGAATATATAGGCCATTGTCACCTGTGTGTGCACTTGCTGTATTGGAACAAATTTCCTAGTGACCACTAAGAATGAACCACAGTGAACTAGAACCTGTGTCCTCTGATAAACAATATCCGTGATGTAGCCACACAGGGAAAGCCATGGTTTGAACCTCTGGGGAGCCAGTCTCCAGGTAGACTCTCTGGGGTATACAATAAGAGCTACCATTTACTGAGCAGTCCCCTCTCCCCCAAGCACTGGACTATATCTCCTTTCGTTGTTAGAACACTGTGAGGTGAGGTGAGCGGTAAGATCCTCATGCTACAAATGAAGACACTGAGGCTCAAGGAAATTTCCCTAAGATCTACATAAGCGGCAGACAGGAATCTTAAATGTTGTTGATCACTACAATAGTTGAGAATATACGTAAGGGCTAAAATCTCATGCAAGTTCCCTAATCAAACTCACGAGGTAGACTTTATTTTGAAGTGGAGACAGCTTCTAATTCAAAAGCCTGTTTAATAACCTCCATCCATTAGAATAAATGTACACCTCAGCCACAGGACAGGAAGTGGAATCCCACGTGGAAAACTGCAGCTGTATCTAGTCAGGCAAAGAAGCCTAACAGGTGGGAGAGTTGACTAGCACACGTGGTATTTACATAGTCAGAATCTTGCACACAGTAGGTGCTAAGCAAATATTTGTGGTTTGTTTCAGTAACAGATTTTTGTCTGAATATTTGAATATTCACCTCAATTTGGTTTTGCTTTGGTAGGCTGACTGTGTTCACTTTGGAAGAATTTCAACTTATATGGATATAGTTTTGGATTGACATTTACTTTCTTGCTGTTTTTCTTGATCCTTTTAAACGTGCATTGGTATTTTACAATTTGGAATCTATTACGTTACGGAATGGGGTCCAGAAGCTTGGGAGCCATCTTGTGGTTAAAGCATCTTCCTCAACTTTTCCTGGATCTACAACACTGGGTGAAACTCTTGCCTTCACTTCAAAATTAGAGTTTAAAATTTTCTTCATTACTTTCTTATCACCACAATTACAATGATGTCTCAATTATTTAAAATTAATTTGCATTTTCCAGTATTTAAAAAATACAAATGAAAACTTCCCATGTATAGAAACATTTATATTTTAAAACATCACTGCTAACGTGTGTGTGAGGATGTGTCTATACAGACATATACAGATTTGAAGACTTGATTATCTCTGGGAGTGAAGACTGTGAATACCTTTTTTTCTTTATACTTTTCTGTATTTTCTAAATTCTGTTCAATAAGCCTGTGTAATTTTTAAAAAGGAAAAAAAATTAGCCCTAAAATGACAGTTAAATATTAGCAGCTGCTGCTAAGGGCAGATCGACAAATTGCCCAAGCAGCCGCATTAGAGGGAGGTTAACCACTTGAATACAGTTATTAAGCATAAACATAACAAAAATGGAATGGCAGCTCAGTTCCTGTGTTAATGAAATATTAAGGGTGTGCCTAGGACAAGCTGACCCTGGTTATGTCACATGAATTTGACTGTTTCAGAAAGCATTCTTGAAAACAAAAATAAATGAAAATAAAAGAAAAAAGTTTTAGAAAAGCACTCTTGTTACTCAGTGTTTTTAAAGTGACATGTATTTTATTATACAACTGGATGCATTTTGTGGCTGTATGATAATTTTCAACTTAAATCTCCTTAAGAAATGAGTCAAATTCTCTAGAGAGATCTATATTTAATAATCTCATAGGAAACACAATAAAGAGGTGCTCCAATAGACTTTTGCTTTGCCAGGTATGGATTACACGTGATTGGTTGACATAGTCCAAAAATGACCTAAAATCATAAATTCAAATGATTCACAGACTTCTTGTTATAACTTAAGTTGCTTCCTTAAGAAAAAGCCAGTATAGTAAATTTTGACAATCTGTAATAAAGAATTTATAAAGTATCTGTATTTGGCTTGGAATATTTTTTGGGAGCATAAAATTTGTCTTGCTTAAGTAATATTAAATCAGTTTGCCATTCCTTAGAGCATACCTACTTGAAGGCATTAAGAAGAGATCAAGAAACTTTCTCACACTGAATGTGCTTTCGATAATTATCAAGCCATAATGCAAAGAACAGAAAGGTGATTGTCGTACTCTGCACACACTTTCTCTGGGTAATTTGAAGAACATGGTCTTTGAATGACATTTTTTGCCTTCCTACTACAGTAGTACTTCACCTCTGGTGAATCTGTCCTCACGCAACCTCTTCTATCAGGAACCATCTGAGAACTTAGGAAGTAAGCAAATAGGCCTTTAGGCTGCCAAAGCAGAGTCCCAAAGTTCAAGCTCATGCACTTAACTCAGAGGAAATCCCTGTGGACCCAGTACACCCTATTTAGAATGGATTTTTACATAGGTCCTCTGACAAGTTTGGTTATCTGGTTAGGTTCAAAGCACACAGCTAATTCTAAGATGAAATATTAATTATAGGTAGAGGAGGGCCTCATAAGATCTAGCATATGACTAGAAGTGGAAGAAAAACTACTGATAAAGAGGGGAAAAACCATAAAAAGGACAACAGACTGGGGCATTTAGTTTTGGGGCAAAGTGTCATCTAAATCTCAGAAGGCTTTAAGAGCGTTACAGCGTATATAATAATTTCGTAGTTTTTTTGGTAAGTTTCTAATACATTTCAGAAAAGTTTTATAATGACAGTTCATCATCAAGAAAGAGCAAATCATGTTCAAAACACTCTAAGGAAAAGAGAAATATGTCATGATTTTAGAAATATTCCATAAAAAGTATTTACAACTACCCCCTTTGTTGTGATGTGCTTGCTTGGATAAAACTCCAATTGTTTGAAAATTCGGCTATCTCAAATTACTTACTAGTGCCATAATTACCTGAGATTCTTTGCCGTTTGCTCTGGTGATGCTCTAAAATACATAATGTTCACAAAGGTTTGTGAAGTTAGGAGAATTTACTTCATTGAATTCTTGAAGAGAACTATCTAGAAAATGACTTCTATTTGTTTCCTATTTGCAAGATGTTTCTCTTATAGCCCAAGGGAATGTGCTCCCGTTGAACAGTGGGCTTGACCAACTGGAGGACCAAGGACAGAATTTCCTATGTTTGTCCTCCCATCCCAAAGTTTCTAACAGTTGACTCTGGTTATTTAAACTCTGGCAAGGCTAAGCTTGTATCTCATTACATAATAGTACAAAGTAACTTAGCCAAAACATGGTGTTCACTACCCTGGCCTTTCCTGTCGTGTAACCACAACCTCTGTGATTTTTTTCTTCTTCCAAATGAAGGCCAAACCACATGTGTCATCTTACACCTCCTCTTCTAGGGCCAAAAAGCCCCCACTCTCTAGTTCCCAGGTAGCCATGATAGCTGTGTGCGTTTTAGATCTTACTTGAGAAACTGGGTTAATTTTAGGTATGACTATAGAGGGATAATGCAGATTCTTCCATAGCAACTTGAAGTTCAGCCTTCATAGAATCAGAGTACTAGACAGAAAGAACACAGGTATCAGAAAATTAGTCCTGCCAGCAAGTAGTAGGAGGAGAAATTTCTTTAGAACAAAAGGAGAGGGGCCGGCCCGGTGGCGCAAGCGGTTAAGTGCGCGCGCTCCGCTGCGGCGGCCCGGGGTTCGCTGGTTCGGATCCCGGGCGCGCACCGACGCACTGCTTGGTAAGCCATGCTGTGGCGGCGTCACATATAAAGTGGAGGAAGATAGGCACCGATGTTAGCCCAGGGCCGTCTTCCTCAGCAAAAAAGGAGGAGGATTGGCAGATGTTAGCTCAGGGCTGATCTCCTCACAAAAAAAAAAAAAAAAAAAAAAAAAAAAGGAGAAAAAGACATATCCAGTGACAGGGGGATTAAATCAGACAGTCAGGGTCGGCTATTTAAAGAGTATTTATTGGGTACTTATTGCTGTTTAAGCATTTGAGGATGTTCAGACATTTGGGGATGATGCAGAAATATATGCTCCAGTAAATCTGTTTGTTGTCTCTTATCGTTGAATTGGGTGGACAAGCAAATGTTCCTGGAGGGAAAATGGCAAGGCAACACATTCACAAAAGGAAGATAAGGAAGTTCACACTGGATACATGAATGGTGAAGGGAAACATCGATTGTAATTTGCAAGGTTTCTTCATCTTAGAAGGCTTTTAGAAGGAAGTGAGGTTTGAATCAAAGATGGGGTCTCCAGTGGAACCTGAAATGATGAAGAGGGGAAGCCATGAACTTCCAGGCCTAGAAGACCTCATTGGTGGCCAATGAATTCATGGGTTGCTGACTTTGGCTTATGGCCACGGGCGCTTTGGCCCACTACACCTTCTCAGAAGTGTGGGGGTGGTGGCATTCAATGACATCATCTTCACCTACAGAGTAAACAGAACTGAGAAGATAGCCAGGACACTCAGAGTATTTCCCTAAAATATGTCGATAAGTAATGCAAAATTTGTTTTCAGAAAACTGCCTTAGTTCTCTACTTTTACGTGATCTGTTCATAAAAGGGAAGGAGCATGGGAGGAGGTGAAAATACACAGTTTAAATTCAGAACTTGTCGCTTAGGCCAGGTGGTTCTTCTTCCTGTTTCCATTTGTGAAACTATCCACAGCACCTTCAGTGTTGAGGGTAGGTTTCATGTGAGGATGGACAAGGAACACAGAACCTCGCCCCACTGTCCAATTTACCATTGGGTGGGTCCGTGAGGAGAGAGAGCATGAAATACAGATGAGAGACACCCCAAAATCCCTCTGCTGTCTGTGCTCCATTGGAAAGTAGAGGGACTACTCTTTCAAGCTGGGGAGATTTAACAGAAAGAAACGGCAGAAAATAGGTCAACAAAGTCAAGTGACCTACACAGATGGGTGTTTTGAGATGCGTAAGCTGCGGTTCCACAGTCACTGCCCAGATTCACTTACGAATATTGGGAGTAAAGGCCGCAAGTGGAAAACTATTTTCTGGGCAGGTGGGAGTAGGGAAGAGGGAGAAGTGGGTTATCATTCTTCTTTCAAATAACTACCACTTGAAACATTTTTTAAAAGTTTCCTTAAAGTCATTTTGCTCAACAGATGACAGTATTTCTTAGAAAAGAAATAGGAAAAAAATTTCAAGAAATATGAGCGTCCTCCCAACCACCTTCCTTCTCTTCCCACTTGTGAAATAGAAGACAATTTTTTTTTCCTTTATTGGCCCATTCTGCTTGAGTATTGCAACATTGCGCAATCACTTCTTTTTTCAAACAGTAACCTAATACCAAACAATTTTAACGTAGCCACTAATTCTTTTGAATAAGGCCGTGTTGGCAATTATGAAACAGGGTAGATGTTGGCAAGCGCTTTTGGAATAATTATAGGGTTCCTCAAGTAGTACAGTATAAATAATTGCTGGTTTAAAAGTGTTGTTGTGAGCAGCAATTTATACTAAAATTTATATTTGCTCCTTGAAACCAATATATGTCGAGTGCCTCACTCCCACCCTCGCATTCCTACCTTGAGAGCTCAAGGGCTTTGCAACCTTTTGATTCCATTACGCTTTTAACTTAGCAAAGCAGCTACAAGGCACGGCCAGACTGTAGTAAATAAAGGTAAGAGTGGGCCAGCCCCGGTGGCCTAGTGGTTAAGTTCAGCACGCTCCACTTCGGAGGACTGGGTTTGGTTCCTGGGTCCGCACCCACACCACTCGTCTGTCAGTGGCCACACTGTGGTGGCGACCCACATACAAAGAGAGGAAGACTGGCAACAGATGTTAGCTCAGAGCAAATCTTTCTCAGCAACAAAAAAACAAGGTAAGAGTAATGCCTTTAATAAATGGGCGTGAATGAAGTAAGGAAACTATTCCGGCTCTGGCCACCCTGTGTACTCCCAGGATACTGACGTGCAGGAAGGCCATTTTGGTGCAGAGAGAAGCTAAGAACTGCAGTGGTATCACTTTCGCCTGGCAAGTAGGGCACACTGAAGAAGATTATCACCTCGTCTTTGGCTTATTGTGGTGTGGATGCGAGGCATGGAGGACTGAGACCCAGGAAACTTGTGGAGATAATGCAGCTCTAAAATAGCCACGGAGACTTATTAGAATATATGTTTTCCTCTCTGTGGAAATGTTCATTTTATCCTATGGCACATTAAAAATGGGTAAGGAGGGGCCGGCCCCGTGGCTTAGCGGTTAAGTGCGCGCGCTCCGATACTGGCGGCCTGGGTTCGGATCCCGGGCGCGCACTGACGTACCGCTTCTCCAGCGATGTTGAGGCCGCGTCCCACATACAGCAACTAGAAGGATGTGCAACTATGACGTACAACTATCTACTGGGGCTTTGGGGAAAAAAAAAAAAAGGAGGAAGATTGGCAATAGATGTTAGCTCAGAGCTGGTCTTCCTCAGCAAAAAGAGGAGGATTAGCATGGATGTTAGCTCAGGGCTGATCTTCCTCACACACACATACACACAAAAATGGGTAAGGACATCAGAAAAGCGGGGGGTAGGAATGGGGAGTGGAGGGAAGCCTGGGTGATGGAGGGGAACTCTTTGTGAAAGGCTCTCCTCTCAGGGTGAATGATGAATAGAGGCCCTTTTTTTCTAAGCAGGTGACCATATGTGTCATCTTCTTGTCTTTCTGTTGATCCTAGTGGCTTCTCTTACCCAGTCTGAGAACTCCCCTGAGATTGTCACATCCTGAATGTTTCTCACCAAAGTAGCTAGTGTTCTAGGATAATGTGTTTTTTGTTTCAACTGCTGTTCCTGGTTTCTGCTCTCTAAAACTCTTTTAAGCCATATTTTCCATGATTATTCAGTGCTGGCTTTGGTATTTAAATAAGCCTTTCGATGGGTCATTAGCTCTGTAATTAATTCCAGCTATTTTTAAATGGTGCCTTGGTTATTAAAGAGCTGCCATATTCTCAACAGCCCTGTCTTTCTTGGAGCATCCCTAAGCATGAGCTGATATTTTTTTTAGTGCCCAAAATACTGTAATTTTTTTCCTCAGTTTAAATTTATTCCTCATTGGTAGGAAAAGTCAAACTTATTGAATGAGGACAGAAAATATTTAACTGTTACTCTTCTGTTTGGTAGCCTTGAGCTTTTATTTTCCTTTCAAATGAGATCAACAAATAACTGTCAAAGACTTCCTATAGGCCAGGCCCTGCCCTATATGTATATTTACTTACGTTTTTAAAATCAATATTGGCAAATCACGGGATCTGAATAGGAAGTGACTTTATGGAGAAGAAGTGACTGGATCAAAACTGAAGCCCAGACCTCCCGACTCTTAGCCCCTTCTTTCCGTTTCTTTATGCTTTGTTATGTAACATTAACATAGCTGTTAGTCTCTGCAGCACTAGAAGAGGCTTACCGATTCTAATGTTAGAACCAGCGAGCCTATCCCACACCCTTAGCAAACGTCACAACGCATCGCAGCACAATGCGTCTCAACCAGCATCCCAAGCATCCCTGAGAAATCCATCTGACTTGGAAAATGAGCTGAAACCCACTTGCCACCTTGACCTTATAGTAATCCTGGGATAAAGCAGTAATGCCTGGTTGAGAAAAGCAGATGGAGATTAACTTTGATTATTGAGTATTATCTGAGATCAGATAAAAATACCAGTAGCTCACATAATAATAGCAATAGGGTTACCATTGTGTGCCAGGCACTGAACTAGTTGCTTAGATGTGTTCTTGCGTTTGAGCCTCATAACAAGCCTCTGAAATAGTTACTATTATCTCTGTGGTACAAATTAGGGAATAGAGGATGGGAGAGGTTAAATAAGTTGCCCGTGGTCACTGAGCTAATAAGTGGCCAGCTTAGCCTTTGGGCTCAGATCTGTCTCTATCTCTAAAGCTACTTCTTGACATCTAATGGCACACACAGGGCGTCCATGTGCTGACGACTTGTGGACCAGCCCTTGATGTCAGAAGAGTAGTTACTACCTTTCTCTCCAGGCAGTCTCCTCTCCCTGACCTCCAGCCTTTTTTTTTCAATCACGTGATTTCTTTTGGCATCTTTAGGTTGCAGGTTCTAGTAAATGTAGTTCAGAAAAGAATGCTTGCCCCAGGTGATTTTGTTTGTTTGTTTCATTTTATGAAAAATTAGGAATCCTTTATTTTGGTTCTTGCCATAGAGTTTCCTGCTAGAAGGAAATGCCTAGGGCTGTCTAGGAGAGTTTCACAACCTTTTTGTTCCCTCTAGGGTAATAGAGAGTACATGCTTGGAGCAAGTGATAGGATTCCCTAATTTATTTGTTTCTTTGGAGCACCTGCTGTGTGTCAGGCACTGAGCTAGGACTGGGGATATGGGATGAGGAAGAGAGACAGGTCCTTGCTCTGTACGCTTTCCATTCTAAACATGTGGAGACAGCTAATAATTACGTAGTATTCCAGGAAGTGATAAATGCTATGAAGAATGAATCCAAGTATTACAATAGCAGATGACTTGAGGGTTAGAGGGCTAGGATTGCCTCTCGTTTTTTATCTCCTGTGGACCCTAGGACAAATATTAAGGGAGACTTTAAAAGGCAAGTTAAGCTTCTGCATCTCTAGATAGGTCTGCAGTGCACTCGTGGCTAGAACTGAGACTGGGGGCAAATATCAAGTGGACACAATTTTATTTCAATGGAGTCTTCTTCTTTGGCACCACTATCATTTTCCCAGTCTGCCAGGACCTCCTCTTCCTGATAACTCTCTCCACCCACTGCTGCCCAACATTCTGCTTGGTGCCAAAGCTCGCTGCCTCTGCCTACCAGCACCACTGTGAACCATGAACTATTCTGTGTTTCGTGTCCTCAAGGTCAGGCCCCCTGCAGCTGCCAAGGCCTCAACCCTAATAAGCTAACCTCTGCTCACTCCTCCCAAGTGAGTGATTCCTATTGACGTTGGTTCTGTCTTTTCTTCTGTGAAATGGGGAGGTTGGAATACACCTGGTTGAAAAGAGGACAGGAGAATGGGCAGATGTGGCTGGTGATTTCTCCCGGGTCTCATCTCGACTTGGTCATCTTGGGACAGTCACTTTACCTCTCTGAGCCTTAGTTGCCTTGGCTAACAAGTAAGGGATTTGATTGGGTGATATCAGAGGTCTTTACAGTTCTGAAATTCTGTGATTTGAAAGATTCAGTTTAGCTCTTGAGAGCACGCTAAACAAAATAAAAACTATGGTTCAGGAGAGGCAGCACCTCTACCTTTATTATCTAACCCAGAAAGTGTTTCAGGGGCAGCCCCCGTAGTGTAGCGGTTAAGTGCATGCACTCCTGCTGCTGGTGGCCCAGGTTCGGATCCTGGGCGTGCACCGACGCACTGCTTGTCAGGCCATGCTGTGGTGGCGTCCCATATAAAGTGGAGGAAGATGGGCACAGATGTTAGCCCAGGGCCAGTCTTCCTCAGCAAAAAAAAAAAAAAAAAAAAAGAGGAGGATTGGCAGGGATGTTAGCTCAGGGCTGATCTCCCTCACAAAAAAAAAAGAAAGAAAATGTTTCAGACAAGGAAGGAGGCCAGCGAGGTATCATCGCACTGCAGTGGAGAAATTATTCAAGGTCTTTTAACTTCCCTTCCTGAGGACAGTTAGTGTGGAAAATGGACTCTTATTGAGATTGTTAATGAAATGAGAACAAAGATGACTCTTCATATGCCCGAACTATGTTTAATATCTTCAACCTTAGAATAGCAGGGTTTAACTAAGTCAGCCACATCTGCTGACCAAGATGTGGGAACTGAGCAGAAACCAGAATGAGCCAAAGCATCAAAATCATTTACTAGTATTAGTGACTGGCTTCTGCTTCCTTGTTATCTGTCATTTTACTCCATATTGAGGTCAGAGTGGTAAAGATATTATGCAGTATACATTTCCTTTTACTTAAAAGACAGGAGATTATCAAGACAACAGGCACTGAATTACTCTCACCAGTAATTTGCAAATACTGAAAACAGATGTGCATGGATGTATTCTACATGGAGATATTAATGTGTTGCATATTTCCTGTATAGCTAGAGTTATTATTTAATTGATTTCACTTATGGAATCCTGTGAAATCTTGCAGAAATCTGAAAGATGAAAAGATGCTACTTAATTCATCGCTGTCTTGTCTTCTTCTAAAGGTGTTGGTTTAGTGCAATGAAGAACGAGTGATCCACACAGCGAATCTTCTGCACAAACTAAATTAGCAGAAAGAGCAGCAAAACCAGCATGGTTCTGCAAAATGCTTCTTTTGTTTTCTGTAAGTGTGGTAATGATTTCACACAATTGAAAACTTATTTTGGTAAGCTTGTGTTTGGTTTAATTTTGAGGTGTGAATTGAGCCATTCATTGCTTGCACTTTTATTATTTCAGAATTAAAGTAGCGTTATTTAGGTTCCTTGACCATCTCCTTTGAGAGTCACCATTTACATGAGAATGTATACCTCCATTTACATCTTTTTCTGACTGTCCTTGAGGAAAACAAACAACATCAAAAAAAAAAGATTAATTCTTTTCCAATGGAAGCTAATTGGATGCTGACAATAACGTTAATCTCTGTAATGTCCAAATGAGGAGGATTGATAACTGATAACACTTCTCTTGATATGTTCCAGATGTGATTCTATAGCAAAATTTTTTTAAAAAATGTCTTTTTGGGGGCCGGCCTGGTGGCGCAAGCGGTTAAGTGCGCGCGCTCTGCTGCGGCGGCCAGGGGTTCGCTGGTTCGGATCCCAGGCGCGCACCGATGCACTGCTTGGCAAGCCATGCTGTGGCAGCGTCCCATATAAAGTAGAGGAAGATGGGCACGGATGTTAGCCCAGGGCCAGTCTTCCTCAGCAAAAAAAATGAAAAAAAATAAAAAGGAGGATTGGCAGATGTTAGCACAGGGCTGATCTTCCTCACAAATAAATAAATAAAGTGGAGGAAGGTGGGCATGGATGTTAGCCCAGAACCAGTCTTCCTCAGCAAAAAAGAGGAAGATTGGCAGATGGTAGCACAGGGCTGATCTTCCTCACACACACACACAAAAAAATGTCTTTTTGGTGAGCACTAAAGGGGGAAACCATAGATACATAGATTATAAATTCTTTGGCTTTAAACATTATTTTTTAAAATGAATGTGTGTTGAGTTGGCTATGAACAGCTTAAAACATTAAAATTCCCATCCAGATTTCAAGTCTTAGATGTTCCTCTCCTATACTTTTTACTTGGTCAAAAGCAGCTCAAATATAAACAATTATGTCCTTTGGCCATTTCGTTTTCAAATATCACTTATATTTTGTTTTATAAAATGAGCTATGTTGTCCTTATGATTGAACTGATGGCTGGAATTACAAACCCTGGGAGTCCTATTTGTAGCTATTTCACAATACAAATAACAAAATATAAATTTTATTTTTTTTGTTTTGTAGATTAAAGGAGATGGGAGAGGATGGAGAGTGACATTGCAGTTTGAATTTATAATTCGAAAGCATAGAAAATGAGTGAAATAAAAAAATTACCGTAAGACTATCACAGGATGTCCTGTCTCACCCCCAACACCCAGGAAATCCCTGTGGGAATTCACCTTGGGTTTTTGAAAATCATTGCAATAAAAAAATGCTATTAAAAATCTACCACTGTAGCAAGTATGACACATATGTGATGTCCTGGGAAACTGCAAAATATTTTCTTATCCAGAGTTTGGTACCTTGCTCTTAGAGTGTTTGAAACCCAAGAATATAGCAAATACTGTTTTATTTTTAGCCTATTCCCCGATGCCTTGCTTGTTTCTTAAATTAATTCATGGGCAATGAATGGGAGAGGAAAAGAACAGCAACAAAATACGCTGATGATGTGATAGCAAATACCACTTCCTAACACTTACTCCCTGCCTAAGAAAATAGCTTTTTTTTTTTCTCTTGTGCCCAACTTGATTGCATAGAGCGACAAAGTAGATGGTAACTCTGTTTTTTAATGTACTGTTAATTCTACCCAACATGCTCAATTCCCCATTCCTCATAACTTGGGGATGAAGTATAGTGTTTTATTGCTTGTTTACAATATAGTCAGACAGACACAGTACATAAAAGGTGCTGCATATCATCAAACATCGAAAATGCCAGAGATTTTTCTGCTTTTCTCAATAAGACCTTGTTAAACTGTGCATATCAAGAAGTTCAATAGGATCAAGATAAAGCTGTTCTGCTATTGGTATATTTTTATCCATCACATTATTTCGAACCAGCATGTATCTTTAAATATAGTATTTAAACTTCTTGCCTCCCAAAGTTTGAGGATTTCATCAAGTTGCAATGTTTTCAGAAAGGAACATGTCCTCCCATGGAAATTAATGGCTGGCTTGAGCAAATTCAGGCCACCTGTTCATTTAAGAGTGTTATATTTGTTTGAGTACCTGGAATGGATTGCCTGAAGATTCTCTTTTGGAAAAGTACCAGCACAATGCCCGAAATGCCAGAGAGTGGAAAGTCATGGTCTCGACAGGGGAATAACTGTAGTGTTCATGGAGACAGTGTTTTCGCATGGCTGACATTAATGACAACCCAATGCTATGCACTCACGAAATGTTTTCATTTCAGAAGAGCATCAAAACCACTGAGTCCTTTCAAGTCGTCTTCTTTTACTGCGAAACCAGAAACCATGCCGACAACTACTTTCAGTAATAACCTGTGTCCCAGCTGCAGGCTGTATTAAACTCCTTGTCATATAATTTTCTAATTTGCGTGTAGGTAGTTGTAGCAAACAACTTAGTTTATTTCAGAGCATGACATCAGAAAGCATATTTTAATGCAGCGGTGATGGGTAATGAAATCAGAATTTCCCCAAAGTCCACTCTAATTGAACAGTATTGTAAGGAGAAATAAAATATAAGATTCAGAGTTTCCTGCCAAAGTCATTTACATTATTAGGTGATGAGGCTGATTTTATTTTAACAAAGGTACTGGGAGGTATGCTTCCATGTGAACATTGCCCCTTCAGAGCCGTCAACTGGGGAGGTTAAGCATCTGTGCCAAAAATGCTGTCACTGCCCAAAACTAGTATGTAATTCCTCTTCTGGAATTGCTTTCAACTCCGTTAGCAATGTTTTAATATTCTCCATAGTGGCCGTTGTTCTCCATTGTTCTGGAGATGTGAATTTGATTTTTGAAAACGACCAATAGTGGTTAACGTGGTAAATAAGGTAAGAGAAGAAACCAGAACAGGCTGTTTTCCTTAAAAAAAAAAAAAATGACTATAAAGTGACATATTTGTCTTTCTCATCTCTGTCTTTCTCATCTCATTGGCACTGAGAGCAGTTGCAAAAGAAGTAGTTCAAAGTAGTTTGTGGCATTGACACCATCACTACTTTGAAGGTCAGTCCTCATTTTGGTGTCGAGGCTGGTGCCAGGGATTTGGTTGGAAGAAAATATTGGCTGCTAATTTTCTTCTTCCAGAAAATTAATATAGTAGGCGATGGCAACAACAAAAACAGAGGACACTCAAAGGCCATCCTCTGCTACGGCCCAGGGTCACCCACACACGTACAGCATGTGTGCAACATCCAGATCACCCCACTGCTGATCGTACATGTTTTCGGTTGTGTCAGAATGACTACTGCCCTGATAAAATGGTACGGCAAGCAGGGAGTGTGGGAAACTGAATGGAGGGAGAACAAAAGGGAAACTCCTGCCCAAGAGGACCCCTGAATGGTGACTTTCATTGTCATAATCTGATCGTAATCGCAGGAGAATTCTGACTTCAGTCACCAGTTCAGAAATCACTAAGATGCAGCCGAGTCTGATCGTGGGGCACCTCGGTACTTTTACCGCAGTCAGCACAGAGTTCCCTGTTTCGGGCTAGACAAACCTCACTTACTCAGCCACGGGTTCAGGACAAGGACACACTGGGGAACCGATGGAAATGTGGCACTGAAGCTTTCCCCCCGAGAAATCCTTTGGAACTATTGACGTTTATCTTAACCATTTTACAGTTTGGCGTGTCTGGGGATATAAAAGTGGGCTCTCCTTAAGTTTCATTTTTGAAAGTTCATGAGATGCCACTGAAGAATGTATAGAACTGCTACCTATTTTCTTGTCCCTGTGCCTTTCTCCCAGGGGTTGTTTCGGCTTGCTGCAGATGGGGAAAAATAGCCACACAGGAGTGAAACGAGTAGCAACATTCCTGGAGAAACCATTCTTAGGTCTGCCACTCATAATCTCAAACCCCTTGGCCCACTGGCCGTTTATACCTATTGCTAGAGTCTTTGTGACTAATTTCCCCCAGCTTAGCAATTACTCTCTCAGTAGACAGACCAAACATTAACCCAGAAAATAATTAATAGGAATTTAAGTTCCTATAATATTAAAATACATCGTTAGTTTAGGGAATTTGTTAGTTGGCCCTTGGGGTTTTCACTTTTCTCCTACTTCATCCTTTCTTGCTCCCCGTTTTTCGGTTATAGTTGAATAAAATGTGGGGCCTGGCAAAGTCAACAGGGATGGAGATGCCACACCATTTGTTTGTCAGGTTAAGAGGTAACTGAGAAACTGTGGTATCCGGGCGCACTAAGAGCTCCCCAGCCCCTTAACTCCCTGACGTAGGGTAGACTGAAGGCAGCCTGGTCACCACTGTCCAAGTTAGGTGTTCTCCGTTTTAATCTCTTCCTTCAAGCCCTTTTAAGAAAAGCTCCTGAAATGACACAATATAAAAATCACACAGATGTTTTAAAATCATTGCTGTGACTAGTCCTCAGATCTCCCTGCTTTATCGATGACATAATGTTTTTGTAAAGTGCCTTGAACTTTGATATAGGTTCTCAAAGAATATTTGTAAAATTATGCCCAAAGAAAACATTCTTTGAAATTAATTAGTAACGTCCAAAAGTCAAGAAAGGAAGGAAATTCAGGAAAGAAAGGAAAATAATAGATTCACTCTAAAATGGACTGTACTATCTAATTGGGCAATGATATGTACTTCTTGAGCACCATTTACCTCAACAGACCAGAAGAGGGGATAGGATTGCTCTGTCATTGATGGACTAATTCACTCTCAAGAAACGTTATGAAATGGGCTGATATTTCTCTGCTCGAGTTACCTGCCTTGTTACTGACAGTGGTAAATTGTATGGTAAAGTCATCAGTTCATCTTGTTTAACTGACAACTCAAAAAGCTGATTCCAAGAACAGGAAATTGGCTTCAATACAAATACTATTTGTTTATTTTAGAGGGTGGGAATTTTAGTCCTTGGGTAAGGACTGGTCAAACTTATTCTTGCGACATATCTTAAAGGATGTCTTAAATGAATAAAAATTCCTCATAGGTGCTAGCCATCCTTCTGATTATTGGCAGGTGTGTTTGAGGTGTGACTGATTTTTTAAACAAACAGTAAAGTTATGCTTGTAACCAAAGAATCCTGTCCCATTCAGAATCTCAATTGGAAGTCTACACACTTATTCAGATGATTCTAAGCCTTAATTCTTTTTTTTCTTGAACTCCCTTTCTTGGCATTGCTTTCAGTGACTGCTTTGGGTCCCGTTGAATAACTGTGAAAGCAAAATAAGGGCAGGTCATGGTGAGTAGTTAGGATGATTTTCCTGGAGCACTGGGCTGACTCCAGTCACCCTTCTGGGCATTGGTTCCGCCACATCTCACAGGGAAGGCTCTTGTCTGATGAGTATACTTTTCTGTTACCACCAGACCCTGCCTCAGAACTTACTTCTCCGTGTCCTAATGGTGCTTGACATGGCCTTGGACAGTTGCAGCTGGGAACCATGTGGCTTGAGGTCCTAAAATGCCTCACTAATGGAGTAGGTTTTGTTTTGAACAATAAATAACAATAGGAAATAGATTTGCATTCTGATGCTACCTGCTATGAGCTTTGCTTCTATTGATTTAAAGCAAAAGCACACAATTCTTCCAAGACAGAGAAAAACAGTAACAACCTAACTCTGTCCCAACACATTCTGTTGAAATTGTTTACCTAGAAGGGAAAAGAATACTTTATTTTCCATCAACACCATATTGGCATTGTGTTGCCCTGTCTCTTCTGTAATGGCAGGGTGTGGTATTGAAAGGAATTCTGTTTGATTGATAGTAGTAAACATTATTTTAAAAAATAGAAAAGGAGGGGGCAGCTATTGTATAGAAACAGTGTCCTAGCTCCAGTGGGTGCTCTGCCAGAACTTCTACTCTGAACCTTGACGAGAACATTCCAGTTTGTTCTCTTTCCTAAATCAAAATGCAATGGAAATAGACAAATTGGTTGCCAGATGGGCTTCTCTTCCACTTTCTGTTACTACTTTTCCCTGACTAGATGACATCAGCTGGATTTCGCCATAAAAAGATGTCCCTGCTGTTGGGGAAATGCCAGTTCAACTGACTTTTAGTCATCAAATCACAGTATAATACAGCAGGACCGGATCCGGAAGATTATCTATTGCAACATGATGGCTAAGAGCAGATGAGGGCAGCTGAGCCCTGGAGAAAGGTGGTCACAGAGTTTCACAGGTGTTTGGTAAATTGCACTCATTAACAGGCAGGTTTAGAAGGCTCCTCACCCCTGCAGTTCAGTCTCTTCCCCACTTGACCACACAGCTCTCAGCGGCCTCTCGCCCACTTCCTCCGCTCACCACCTCTCCAAGATGCCAGCCTTGCTGTGGGCTTTATCTAGAAAGTGGGTAGCTGACATAATAACACTCTGGTTTCTTTCAATGGTGCTTGGTACCTGCTTAGTGTTGCTTCTCATATTAGGGCCTCTGCGTTAGCAATAAAGCTGCTGAACTCTTTATCTAAAAGGAATGTACTGGCTATCCCTCTTCATTCTCCTTTCCCTCATCTCCTCTTGCAGCCCTTGCCAAATACTGCTGTCCTTAAAAGATAGTGATGATGAGGATGAGGAGGATAGCTCACATTTATTGAGCACTTGCTATGTGCTAGGCACTGATTCTACAGGCACCTTACTTGGGTACTGTATGCTAATGAGGTAGGGATCGTTTTAAAGACGAGGAAAATCAGGCACAGGGAGATTAAGAAAGCTGCCCAAGTTCACATAGCTAGTGAGTGACAGGCCACGGATTCAACTCCAGGCTCTAAAGCTTGCAAACTGAATCTGTACACTTTACCTTCAAGGTTCTACTCAACTCTTCTCTTCTCTTTTTTAAAAAGTTTTCATTTCCATCCATAATTCATATCCAGGGAAGCTAATGTAACAAGATGAAGTGTGCTAATGGGTTCTGTGTACGCTCTTTGTGTCCCTGGTGCCTTGTTATGCAGGTTCCCAGCAACTGGTGGTAGGACTTGCAGCTAGATAGACCTATGTGTGAGTGTGTGTGTGTGATGATTTAAGATGGTAGCAGTCATTGGCATTAAAAAGGACCTGCTATTCAGAGCTCCAGCTGTGACAGTAAGAGGTGCCCGTAGCAGCTGTTAGCAATCAGAGTGTGTTTCCATCTGATGTGAAATGTGCTGCCATCACTTGAGAAATGGATTTCAAAACCTTGCCATACTGAACTACCAAAGCGTGTGAATGGGACACTTTTACTGCCAATTAGAAAGATTCACTTATTCCAATGATAATGTCAAACTCACTTAAGCTGTCCTAAGTGACAAAGACACACATTGCCAAATGCTGGATAGCTGATAGGAGTATGTGCAGGACAGTCCTAGGATGTCATCTGAAATGTTTGCTTGTGGGCAAAAGAAGCTCCTTGGACTACAGGAGCAGAAACTGAACAGGGGATAGAAGGACAACGTCGTGAACATTATTTTGGTATCTTTACCTGGCTGTGGCATTCTTACCTCACCTCTAGTGCATGACTTACATAAAAATAGGTAGCTTCAAAATAAACACCCAAAATATATATTTCCTTTTTTGGGAAAAAATGATATTTATTAGGTGTTATAGTCTGCAAATTGATGCTTAGATGTCAGACCTTCTTAAAATAAATCTGACAATCTCTTAGCTTGGTCCAGAGCATTCCTTCTCCTCGTATCTCAGAGCTACTTAATATCCCCGAGGCTCTTCCGCCGTTTTCTGTATATTCTTTTCCTGTGAAGAAAGAGCTACCAGCTGCTGCTTTCTCCTCTTGGGAATAGACCACAGAAACAACTGTGCTTCAGCCATCAGGAAATATTATTATCCATTCTCTGGTTGATCTTATATATTATAATTATGAATGGAAATGTTTCTTTAGTAAGCAAGTTTAAAGAGCATGCATTTAGAGAGAGAATCAGAAAAAACTCCTCAGGTCATTTGTCTGGTCATTCCTATGCCTGGCTGAACTAGTTGTCTTGGAAAGCATTATAAAAGAGAATTTAAAAAAAAAATACTGTTGAACTGCAATCCAGAAATACATCTATGATGTATTTGAAGGCTTAGAACTTGCCATATCTATTGTTTAGATGTCGTTGGCTATGTCCTGGAAATTGGAGGTGGAGAACCTAGTAGAGTTTTTCTTCTAGGAGCTGGTCACTAATCCTTCAGGATCTTACAGTCTTAAAATGATTAATATGACATCTACACTTCTGCTTCTGACAAATCTAAATAATTTGCTTGTGACTTTTAATGAAAACCATACCCCTTCCTGGTCTCTTGCCCAAAGCCCCATTCTCCCTATCAATTCTTTTTTGTGTGTGTGTGAGGAAGATTAGCCCTGAGCTAACATCCATGCTAATCCTCCTCTTCTTTTGCTGAGGAAGACCGGCTCTGAGCTAACATCTATTGTCAATCCTCCTCCTTTTTGTTTTTCCCCAAAGCCCTGGTAGATAGTTGTATGTCACAGTTGCACATCCTTCTAGTTGCTGTATGTGGGACGCGGCCTCAGCATGGCCAGAGAAGCAGTACATCGGTGCGCACCTGGGATTGGAACCTGGGCCGCCAGTAGCGGAGCGTGCGCACTTAACCGCTAAGCCAAGGGGCCGGCCCCTCCCTGTCAATTCTAGGGAGACTGTGAAGTGGGAAATAGCACAGAGGTATAGTCGGGATCCAGCCTGCGGGATAATCCTTTTAACCATCCTTACCCACTAAAATGATCTGTGGACCAAGAAATTGGCACAGAAATGTGGCCATTTCTGTGCCAATAGATTTTTGTGGCTTTCGACTTGTAATTGGATCACCAGGTTTGTTTATGTTTGTAACAATATACGTACCCATTTAAAAAAATAAAAGCTTCTAACTTGAAGTACCAAGATTGTACAATGGGTATAGCTTGAGGTATGCATAGGCAGGTGTGAAGTTAACAGAGCTGTAAAATGAAGTGGTTATCTCTTGGGCTTAGGTGTGAGAATTTTGGGGTAATTGTGTAAAGTAAGGATATTTCATAAAAGGCAGTAAGAGTAATTCTGATGTTTTTGGTTAAGCAGAAACTAGATAAGATCTCCAGATTTGGTTTGGTTTTAAAGATGTTCTTTTCTGTTGTTGTGAAAAACAGACTTTGAATGATGAAAGCAAAGAGCTGACCCCGTTGCTCTCAACTGTGAGCAAAGGAAGACTTAACCTAAATGTGGCACAATCGTACTTGTTAAGGGGAAAAAAGGGATTGGTATCTAGAGTGAGGTTGATCGCTAGAAAAGATTAGACGCAGTTCTGTGAGTCAGATGACATTTATTGGTCTAGTATTATCCAGAATTATATAAAGGACATGCACCTACGGTTGGAAAAGAAGTGATTAGGAATTTCCCTTGAGCATGGTCTAACCACTTAGTAAAATAAAATGGATTCTTTTTCCTGCTTATAAGAAATTACACTTAACTCACGACAAGAGATCGAAGAGAAGGATTTTTATTAGATATTTCTGATCTCAAGGTCCTAGAAAATCTTCAAGAACTATATATTAAAAAAAGGTAGTTAATTCTAGAATCTTAGAGGGCCTTTATCCCAACTGAGAATAATTGGCTGAATGACCAGTTAGTTACCTTTGCCTTGGTCCCTGACTTCACATAACCCCACAAATTCTCAACAACAAGTATGTTCTGTTGTTTACAAAGGCAAGAGAGAAGTTAAATTAGGAAGGACAAAAAAGAGAAAAGTATTGTATCGCTGATCTTAATGGCATCATCTTTTATTGGCATTTTATTCAGTCTTTGACCCACTGGATGAGTAAAGTAAAGTATTAGGGAGCTGCTTCTCTTGCTGTTCAATTATTTCATTCAAGGCTTAGTCACCAGGTAGTTACCAAAAAAGGTAAAGAGTCAATTGCCTTAAATTTAGGTATTTTGTGCATTCCTGTGTAGTAGGAGAATTCTAGAGAGAGCTTGATTTAAGAATCAAAGCTATCTACTGTTTCTCTATATGAAAAATCTGTTTCCTTTCTCATCTGACAGAATTTCCCTGTTTAGGGACAAAAGTGCTCATTTGGATTTGGCTTTTAGCAAAGATACATATGCATCAGGGAATGTGAGTCAGTTTCTCTGGAAAGCTTAATCTAGTAGGAATAGAAACATATTACAAAGGATTGATATTCGGTTCTCATTGTCAGAACCACCTGCATATTCACAGAAAGCCACATGAGAAGAAGTGCCTGTCTTCCCTATTCTTCAGAGATTTCCTGCACACACAGCTCCGCTTTCTCTGAATTCAAAGGGGGCATTCTGGCCCAGGGTTTTAACTCTTATGCACTGAAGTCTTACATGTGTAAAGACTGAAGAAAATAGTCAAACTTCCAAAACTCCAGTTTTGTCTTATTTTAGATTCACTTTGCAAATGCCTGATCTCTCGATTGTTTGAGGTGTGTTTGTTTATGTGTTTGTATTTGGCGGGTATATGCAGCACTTTTAAGATGATTTTTTAAAAAACTGTTAAGTTTTCAGCACAAATGACAATCAAGTTAAAGTTTTTAAGAAGTGGCTTTAAATAGCAGGTAAGGTGCAGGACTTTTGAGGGAGTGGGGAGAGTAAGGTGCAGGACTTTTTTTTTTCAATGGCTATAGCTTGACAGGGTCCTTTGAGTCAGATATCAACTTAATGCCAAGGCTCGGGATGTCAGAGAGTGACATGTATGTTGGCATGATAACAAGTGAGAATCAAGCCATTTCCATGAAATCCCCGCAAGACTGCACAAGCCCTGGTGAAAGTTTAGTTCAGGGCCTTTGTGACAGCTGTTAGACCACCTATGTGCTCCTTTTTCCTCAAGTTGAGACTAAGATAGTAACATCTGGACCCGTTAATCCCTCAGGCAGGCATTTTGGAAACCAACAATTTTTTTAAAAAAACTTTAAGTGAATCTAGCTAGCAGATGAAAATTACAGTTCTATGTATTTTTCTTTATTCTCTTTGTGGCAGAGCCTGTTGTGGGTAGTGAGGGCACAGCGTCCTGGTCCTTGCCAAGAATGATATGCCACGCTTCCTAAAGCTTCCCATTTATATAGGTCTTTTCATCTTCAAAGAGCTTTGTGAGCATTCATTTACCATCACCTGCCTGGGAGGTAAGAATTATTCCCATTTTATAGATGGAGGAAGCGGAGGTGTAAGTGACTTGCTTGAGGCCACCCAGGGAGTTGAGGGTCAGAGGGAGATTTGGAAGGAGTGCCAACCCCACTTCTTAGCTGAACCGACCTCCAGCTCTTTGTCTCTCGTGTCATTTCCCTTGAGAGCCCAGATCGATGACAATATAAATCTAAAGGCATCAAATAATCCTGAGTAGGAAAGAGATACCAAGTCTGTCTTTTTTTGTGGCTGCCTCTACAATTAAACCCTTGGAAATCTAGACACAGAGAAGAAGTCATTTAACCCTCTTGAGGTTCATTTTCCACATCTGCAGAATGGGGGTAATAACACCCATCTGCCTACTTCCAAGTTGTGAGCACCAAAATCAAAACAAGCTAATGAGGACAAAAACCTTAAAAACTGTTATAGAACTCTGCAAATATCAAGCCTTATTACTGCTGCCAGAAATGACCACGAGACTGCTCTACCAAAGGGGTAAGGCTCTTCTAATTAGGGGGCTGATTTCTTTGGTGATGTTCAGCGAGGATCAAGTACTGTCATGACAGAATCCAAAAATCAGTGGCAGAAAGCCTGTGCTAGGGAAACATACTAGTAGTATATTTAGTATATATTTAATAGACAAAATGGCAGAACAAGTTGATTTTTAGTTTGCATAGTATGTAGCTGGAACTCAGCCCTCCTCACCCTGGAGGGCCGTTGAATATGCCTGGGCCATGGAACATATCCATGCTGCACTCCAAGCCACGTGTCCAGGACGACAGAATGTGCCAAACTGTTGGAAGCCCATGGAGATGTAATGACGCTCTCTGAAAATGCTTACAGTGGCCCGGGGCCTCCAGCGGCAGCAGTGAGAAAGTGGAGGGAAAGGGTTTTGCTTTCTCTAGAAGCTGGGAGCTCCCACAGTCCCTCCAGGGAACCAGGTGAAGTCTCCGCTGCTCTCCACTAGCCGGCCTTGACTTGGAGGCCAGGCTGCCGTCTAGGCAGCTGCAGAAGCCTTTAATACCGCAGCACTTTTAAACTGGGGATAAAATAAAGTGACTAATCCATAAAGGACTCAAGCCATTTTACTGAAAATAAAATCAAATGCCTTAGGGTTTTTCTTTTTAATCTTTATTGGTTTTTCTGCTTACAAAAGTAATAGATGCTGGTTGTAAAAAATTCTAACATTAGAGAAATATGTAACATAGCAAGTGAAAAGTCCTCCCTATTCTCAACCTTCCAGAAAAAAACACTGTCAACAGATTGGTGTAAAAGGTAGTTTTGTTTTGTTTTTTTAAGCAGTAGTTCTTGACCATTTTTGCAAGATGCACAAAAATGCTTGACATTCATATGTGTGACATACTCTCATGTGTGTACCCAAGGTTTGGCCATTTCCTGGCAAGCCGGCAGTCACCCAGCCCTGTTCAGTCCAATTCAAGAACGTATATGGTTGTGCAAGCGAGCTAAAGTGAAAGATATTATTGGGGTAAGCTTAGGTCCATATTAGTTTTTTTTTTTATATAAACCAATAAAAAAACTTTAATTTTTTTACCATTATTAGTAACAGATTCCTTCTGACACATCCCACAACTGGCTGCAACATACTGCTGTGGTGCAGCAAAGAGTTAAGTGCCAGTGTTGTAAAGGATTGCTGTGGCGGCTGGTATGAACTGCCTGTCATGTTATTTGGAGGATAAGCAGCTTTTCTCTATCCCCACTTTGGAAAGAGCTTAAAATCCGGAGAAAAGAATTTCATTTCGCTATAAGGCAGGATTTCTTATCAACAATAACAATAATAATAACTATTTATTGAGTGCCAACTATTTCTAAGAACTGTGTGATGTGCATAGAGAATATGTATATAAAATAATCATATGTGCTGCATCATTTATACATCATATCACTGAATCTTCAGATATGAAACTGAGGCTCAGAGAGGTTAAGTAATTTGCCCAGCCTTAAAGATTGTTAAACATTGGTAGCAGTCACCTTAAGGTCAAAAACTCTACTTGGAATTTTATAAAATTGAGAAGAATGATCTAGAAGGTTGATGATTACTTCTAGTTATAAACTAGTCAAGTAACTCCCAGGAAGGCACCTTGACATCAGATCCTGAGTTGTTTGTAAGTTTCACGAACTTACTTATGAGATGTCTTTTGATCCTTGGTTAATGGTTGCATACCAAGAGCAGTACACTCCTGATGTTTGTTACTGGAGAGATTTAGCTTGGCCGGTGCAGTATGGTGAGAAAGAAAAAACAAACTAAATTTTTAGTTAAAAAAAAAAAGGCAAAATGTGTCCAAATGCCAGCCTTACCTCTTCCTAGCTCTCTGACTTTGAGTAAGTTATTTAGCCTCTCTGAGCTTCTGTTTTCTTATCGAAAAAATGCCGATAACAATATTAATGATAATAATATCACCTACCTCACTGGGTTACTGGAGGAGTGAATGTGATAATGCCTGACACATTATAAGCCCAAATACATGTTAGATATTATATATTGTTATAAATCCATTAGACTATTATCAAGAGATCACTGTTCACCCACAGAATAAAGTGATGGGTACAACTCTTGTACAGTTGTATTTTTTTAAATTCTTTGGGAGAATGGGCATTTTTCTCTGGGCCAACATATCTCCCAAAATAGGTCCTGAGGAATAAATGAGGTGTTAAGAACACCAGTGCCCGTGTGCGTGTTCCTTTTATAATTAAAAATCAGAAGGAAACTTTTTATGGAAGTACAATGCTAAATGACAGCCCAGCCCAAGGACCACTTGGCTAATTAGCACGCTTGCATTCCAGAATTTCCTGACACCCCGCTGCCACTTGTTGTCAGCTCCTTGAAACTGCAGAAATTTGCCTCTGCAGGTGTGGAGAGCCTGCTTGAATTACGTAGGGTGCGTGAGAGCAAATTATTTAGGCAATAAAGCTGAAAATGTGGGCAAATTAGAATTTTGCATAGCGAGATTGTTCAT
The DNA here is from genome assembly GCF_020826845.1 of Diceros bicornis minor. Taxonomy (NCBI): domain Eukaryota; kingdom Metazoa; phylum Chordata; class Mammalia; order Perissodactyla; family Rhinocerotidae; genus Diceros; species Diceros bicornis. The sequence goes on along the minus strand of NC_080744.1, from coordinate 55,392,122 downwards.
TGTTAAGCCAATTCATGATTATATGTGTGCGTCTTGCTTCAGATATTCTACTACACAATAAACCTCTCTGCTGCGGTGAATATGTATGTGGACGAATTTAATCAATATACTTGTGACAGTAGTGGTGTCTGACAGAACTTTTCCTTTGAGGTACTGGCTGAGTTAATGTATGCAGTATATATATGGGCCAAGACTCATAATTTGTGTTAAAAGGAGATTATTTTGAAAAGATACAAAACTGCGTGTTAGAAAATGGAAAAGCCTGAGGGATGGAAAGCAAAGGGCAGAGAGATTTTTGTCCCCTTCCCTCTTATTGGTCTGAAAACTCAAATTGATGGAACTAAACTGCCTTCCTTTTGAAAAATTTGCAAGGCGTTGACTACGTTTTTTTTCTCATTAATGCACTGGAATTCTGTTAACTGACTAAGAGGTGAAGGGAGGCGGCTCTTGTGCATCGTTGGATTAAACGGAAGATTGAGTAAGTGCGCTGCTCCAATCTGCAAATGTTTGCTTTCTGGCACTATCAACATGTGTGATCAGATTGCAGGCAGAGAGTTTGCTTTTTGGAGCAGGTAGATTTTAGTCATTTCCTAAAGAGCTCTTGCAACTGAAATTGTCTTCTGAGATAAGAGAGCCTCCCAGGGGGTAGGCTAGTAGAGTGGTTTAATCTGACCAATCAGAATACCTGAACCTTGCTTTGGGAGAAACCCTCCCATCACCTTACTGTGAGATTCTTAGTGAAGCTTGTTCTGACTAATTCTGATTCTTTAGCCAACATTGCCCGATGGAACTAAGCACAAACACAGTGCGGGGCAAAGGTCTAGGCAAGTGGCCCCTGCTTGGAAATACAGGTCACATACAGTGAGTCCATTCATACTAAGCATCTTGGCCTCCATAAATCTTGTGAAATCTCTCTCAACTTGAGTACCCTCCAGATCTGAAATACCCTGGGAGCTGAAGCAAGGCTGAAGACCAAGAGTTTGGTAGCCTGACTTAGGCCAGTTGTCCTGTGCAGTAGTAGCACCAAATTGCGTTTGTGCTACAACGACCCTCCCCCTCCCCCCAGCCAGGCCATGAGCCATTCCAGGGTTGGAAGTGCTGGGCCAGGATGCACTCCGAGGGCCACCCCCATCATGAACAGACTCCTCCGTACCAGATCTCCATATCACTTGCAGGATTACAAGGAGCCATTAGCAGGCATTTTGGTCACTGCTTTAAACATCATTTCATTTCTCATGGGTAATCCACTAAGAGTCCAGGCAGACTGAACAGCAGTACATCATGTTCTATTTGATCCAGGTACAGTTTTACTCAGCATTCCCAATATGGCCTGTCCAGGGCCTTTATATCTTATAAAAAACTAAATAGATATGCTTGATCTTTCTGTTGTCAAGATGAGGTGAAGATAACTCTTGAAAGACCTGAGTCTAGCACTAGTGTTACTTTAATTAACTCAGGTAGTTTTGATGCTGACTTAAACCAGGGGGCCTAATGAAGTTTGTCTTTGTCTATTTTCTGTGATTACAGCTTGAAGTGAGATATAAGCAGAAGTTTAATGTTGTTCTTCTTTATTTCACATATAAATTTTGTTTAATAGATGGTTCCAAGTACTTTGTGTTGCCTAATTCTTCTATTCCTTCGGGTTTGGGGAGAGGGAAGCTGGTTCTCATTACAGACTAGTTAGTTCATATGGGAAAATCCAGCCGTAACTCTCAGCTGATATCACCTTTCAGAATTTCTCTACTACCACGTGGCTTTTGTGAGTCTGAAAAATGTTGGGCATAACTCTCCCTCTCTAGAGTTGTAGACAATCTGTGGCACAAAACTTTGCCTCGACTATATTAAAAATATTGGAAGGGGCATAAGTGTGAAATATTACTAGAGTTCAGATTTCGTAAAGAATTTTCCTTGAAGAAATCAAGCTAGGCACTTAAGATGAGGCAGACTTGGAGATGATCATTTTTGTTAAATGTGATTGTATATCCTATTAAGTTGCATAACTCAGAATAGACATCTTAGTATACAAGGACACCATTATTTGAGTATTAGAAAGCTTCAGATTATGGAAAATATATTGGATGTGAGATTTTGAACAATCTCTAACTCTAGACAATGAAACTCAGTGTATTAACACTGAAAGTGATTGGTAGGACTCTCCTTCTAGAATAGCTTGCACTCCCCAAAAGTCACCACAGTACTTGTACTAGGAGGTTAGCAGGTGCACATAGTTTATAATGAAGTTAAACCCAGTAATTTAGTGTGTGCTCTTTCTGAGTATTGAATACAACGTCCCATCAAATCCAAAGTAAGTTGTTGTGGAAATTATCCCAGGATATGGGATTACATTGGAAGAAAGAGTGGGCTGTGTGTATATGTGTGTTACATCGTGCAACATACACCTTAGACAAGTCATTGCTTTGTGTAAAGCGTGGGGCTAGGTAAGGGCTATATGAAAATGAATTACACTTGGGCGCTTGCAATTGTGTTTATGTCTGTGGTTTAATAGATAATCTGACATGATATCCAGTAGTGAAAACTGTGGAAAATAAATTTAGCTTAATGGAACATTCCAGGTGAACTGGTGAACGTTGCCATCCTGTATATGCCGCTCAGTGTTGGTCTTCTTTATTTCACATATAAATTATATTTAATAGATGGTCCGAGTACTTTGTTTTGCCTAATTATTCTGTTCCTTAGGTTATTGTTTAATCCTTAATTATGCTCTTTCCAACTCTGCTCAAGATATAATGTGTTTGCTTAGAAATGTGCTTTGTCATATTTGAGAACTTTGATGTAATGTATATTAATTATTTGGTTAGTCTTCCGGCATGAGGCGTCTAGTTGGATAGAAACACATGCACGCTGTACCAGGAAATCAATTTCCAACGTAAAGAACTCAGAGCTACGTATTTTTCAGGATTCATCATTATTAAATTCAGATAGGATATTGACTTTATGGTTGAAAGGTTTTGATCGTACACAAATGGGATAATTTTTAACACATGGAAACTACATTAATTAAAAAAAGATGAGTAAGGAATTCTTACCATCATATGTAACTTATTTTCCTAAGTAGTCTTGACTTTTTCAAGTATATTTTTCTCTACCAGTTGAGCTACGAAGCTCAGCCCGGATAGATTTATGACCTTTTAAAAATAGTGATGGAAAATGAGATTGGAGGAAACATTTTAGTATCTTCTTTGCTCTGAGGCCTAAACTACGAACTCTCCAGTTCTTGAAGGCTTTGAAATGCTGATTCCAGTCTTCTTGTGGGTTCTTAAACACCTTCTCAAATGACCCATTTTAATAACCCGAAAGCTATTATATAACGAGCAGCCATAATTTAGTCCAGGGCTCTGGGGGGTCTCTCACAGTTCAGCAATGAATAGTTAATGCAGTATAATGTTTAGCAGGTTATTAGTTTTCACTATACAAATGCTGATCAGGGAACGCTTTTATAAGGTGTTTAAAAGAAAATGTAATTAACTGGTTGCGTGCTTCTGTTGCAGCTCAAATTGAAATTATTCCATGCAAGATCTGTGGAGACAAATCATCAGGAATCCATTATGGTGTCATTACATGTGAAGGCTGCAAGGTAAGCCTTTTTAATTGTTGTTGTTGTTTCTATTGATGTTAGAATGTGTCTTTGTGATTTTTATTTTTTACTTCTATGTCTAAAAATTTAACGCCCTGGCATTTTGAGTGATGAGAAATGACAGAACAGAATTAATATTTTGGTGTCAAATTACAATTAAGGAAGTTAATATATAGTTTTACACCTTCTATCAAAGTGACAGGAGGCTAGAGGAAGGTATTTGAGCATTGCTTGTCACTTCCAATTCCAGAACTGTTTGAACTGATGAATAATCTCTGGTTATCTTTTTAAAAAAAGAGATGACTCTAGACTTCCATAATGTCCCTGTTATAAGTTTTATAAGAAGGCATTTCCAATAGGTTTAATCAGAATGTGATTGAAAGTCTTATTGTTGGGCCGGCCCCGTGGCTTGGCGGTTAAGTGCTCGCGCTCTGCTGCTGGCTGCCCGGGTTCAGATCCCGGGCGCGCACCGATGCACCGCTTCTCGGGCCATGCTGAGGCCGCGTCCCACATACAGCAACTAGAAGGACGTGCAGCTATAACATACAACTATCTACTGGGGCTTTGGGGGAAAAAATAAATAAATAAATAAAATTATAAAAAAAAAGAAAATCTTATTGTTGGCACACAGAGGTTGACACATCTGGCCAAATCATGGCAAGGCTGTTGGGAAGAACTGAGTTCTGGGTCTGGCACCACCACTTGTCCATATTGTTTTGAGCATGTCTTAATCTTTTAGAGACTCAGTTTCTTCATCTATAAAGTGGGCTCGACAGCTCTTCTTCCTACCTTTTAGAACTATTCCAAGAATAGAATGAAAAACTGTAAATATAAGTTTTTATAAACTGAAAAGTGCTATTTAAATCTAAATATCATCATTCTTATTGCTGTTGTTAATATTTTAATTATTACCAACACTGATTTCAAGGCAATATGTACAACACATGCATAATGTGAGAATGGGAAATACAGACATTTATCCTAATCATTCAAGACTCCCAAACTCAGATTGCCTCTGTTATTCAGATTTCAATTTATTAAGATTTAAATCCTCCTGCTTATTTGGAAGGGCCTTGAGACAGCTTACAGGATAAAACAGTGCAAGATAAACAGAAGAGGAGCTATTTAAACACGCAGGAGGCCTCAGAGACAGTTGATTGCTGCTGAACGGGCCTGAATTAGCCCTAAGGCATTTTGAGGCTGCAGCGAAAAATAAAATCCACGAATTTGGTTCACTTGCCTTTCGTGAAATTAGAAAATACAATGTCATAAAATACAAAATCAGCTTCAGACACAAATAACTACTGAGAGACTTCAGGGAAATTTGCCTCATAATTTCCTTAAGTCTTTGTTTTACTGTTAATCATCGGAACATTTGCCGCTTTGTACGTGTACAAATGCTTCATATTGATCCCGTCTTGGTGAAGCTTGAGATTTCTGTATACCGCCAAACACAATTCAGAATTTAAAAAAAAAAAAATCACCTGCTTTTTAGGAATAGAGAGTTTGCTACTTAAAGAGGATTTTGAGTTACTCATCTCTATGGTAACCTCAAGGCCTCAGGGTTCTGGATTACCAAGAAAAAAGGTTATGCCCTTTTACTTCTGCAATTTGTTCTCCCCCAAAATTAAGTAATTAATTAATTAAATAAATAATAAAATTAGACAAAATGAAATCAATTGCCTGGTCTACGCCATCCCAAGATGTAAGGAAGAGAGTGATCCGCCTGTGACAACCGTCACCCCATTAATTTTCTGAGTTCATTTGCCTGATGTGGCTGGGCTGCTGTTACACTTCACCCTCACTCACTCTGTGTTCGCACCTTCTTGTCCCTGGTATGAGAGGACGTGGCCTTTCTTGATGAACGGGATCTGGACGGCAGTGCTCCCCTACCCCGAGTTCCAGTCAAACTTGACTTTTGTGCATTGTGTATCACCCAGGTATTTTCTTAAGTGGACAGGCTCCCAGGTATAACCACGTGTGCTTTCATCCTGCCCAAGAAACTGATCACTCTCTCTGACACTTTCAGTAATGTCACATGTGGTTTTATGTGAAAACTAAAATGAGTACCTAGGAATGAGGTCCGGGGCGGGGCCAGCCCTTCATATGAAACACCCCAACAATTCGGAAGATTAATTAACAACATTCTAATCAACAAAATCGGAATTGATTGTCTGAGTACCACATAGGCATAAACAGTGTGTGTTTTCTTTTTACCCCCAATATTTATTTATCACAAAAATAAAAGCAATAAGAAAACAAAGGGCAGCTATTATTTCACAGTTGTCATTTTTCTAGATTCCCTGCCAGATCTTGTGCAGCCTCAATGCCAAAGTGTTTTTTGGTTCTCTGTTGTTCTGTTCCTCTTCTATTGACTTTATACAATGGAAGTCACAAAAACAAACAATTAAAACTTAATTTTATTAACAGATTGGGCCTGTGCCCCGCCTGGGACCTATACAATGGTATGTGTTTATATCTGATGCATATAGTATTTGTCTGTATCAGAGTTTCTCTCTGCCTTAACTTTTTTGTTTCTAGTTGTGGTGAAGTCAAGAGACTTCTGCTTTTGCCTTTGATGTTAATGATTGATCATGTTCTAACCAGGTGAAGGTGGTTATATCATGACAAATTGTAAATGATTTATCTCTGTGATAGTATCATTAGACAGGAAAATTTCTAATTAGACATATAAATAGATATGAGAGGAAAGAAAGCGACTCAGTTGTTTTCTGAGCTGATCATTTGTGAATGTATTTTAAATTGCATTTTAAAATCCACAACGTGAAACCACAAGAAACTAGAGAACCTATTAATTTCTGAAAGGATTATCTATTTTACCACATATTTGCTCAGGTAAGCATTGCACATGAGCAGCAAAAACGGTAGGAGTTTTGGTAGCTGTTTCTCGGGTTCCTGGGTATTCCCAGCTCGCCCTATCCTGGTCTCCTTAGCTACCGGTAGAGGGACAGTATTGCGTCATGCTTATGTTCCCACTCTGGAACCAGACTGGGTTTGAATCCCAGCTCTGCTGTTTACCAGCTTGAGCAACCACCCAGATGGGGCCTCTGTGTCCCCATCTGTAAAATGAGGAGAGTAATTGTTGCTTCATAGGGTTATCACATGTGTTTAGGTAAAGCACTTAGAAGGGGGCCAGGCATGTAACAAGCACTCAGGAAGTGTTGGCTGTTGCTGTCATCGTTCCTGGCCAAACTCCTTATGCCTGGGTAATGCTGCTCTGTACAGTCAGGTGTTATTTCCAGGACATCTGTGGGTCCAGTCTTGATTTTTGTGACCATTTGCGATTTGTTGTGTAGACTCTGCCAATAAAAACAACAAAACAGATGTGCATCCCCTTGGAACAAGGCACTATATAAGCCCTGTAAGGGATCCAAAGACATAGAAGACCTAATTTCTTCCCTCAAGCAATTTACAGTCTAGAAATTGTAGAAATGAGACCTGCATAGGAGAAGCTAAAGAGCAATGCAAGAACTAAATACTCCCAGAGGTAGGCCACAATCTATAATATGACACAAGAAGCACATATCCAGCAGGCAGCAAGAGCCTAGAAATGGGGACGTCTTGGTTGTATTTTGGGGACAATATATAACACAGTTTGACTGGAGCAAAGGTCACTTTCTGTGGATAGTAGAAGATAAAGATAGACGGGTATGCCATTCCCAAGTTTCTAAGGGCTCCATTATGCCAAGGTTTTTATTGTAAAAGTATTTCACGTGTTCTTTTGAAATAATGAAGGAACGGTGTACGAACGCTGCCCACGCCCTGAACAGTGCATTTCAGAAGAACAGAGAACCCAGGCCTGCAAGGGCTTAGTTCTGTCAGTAAAGACGTTGCTGAGCTCTTAGAACAAGAATTTAGTCGCAGCCCTGGGTGAGCACTAGGAGCGGGGTAAGGTGAGCTGGTGCAGGCCTGCCAGGGAGGGGGCCAGGCCATGGAACATGTGGGCAGAGGAAAAGGCCAGAAATAAAATGGGAGGCTGTAGATGTTAGGGTTAAGGTTCAGTCTTCATAGTGAATAAAAATGCTGAAGAGTTTGTAGAAAAATGACCATTGGTTGAGGGTTTCTTTTGAGAAATGGTCCTATTTATCATTCAACTTCCTTCCTAGCTTCATCATTAGATACAGTGGCTGCTCAGATGCTGATGATGAAAAATTTTTCTCAAATTAAAAAAACACCATCCGTACCCTTTTAGACTTTTTGGCTTTATAATTTCAACTATAACTTTTTAAATGATAATGTACAATTGAGTATTGGGGTTAGTGAATTGATTTCTGGTAAGCCTAATGATAGAGTAGCATTCGTTTGTCGAATATTTTGTTGTTAGTGTGGTCGAGTCGATTCCAACTCCTGCCGACCCTGTGTACAGCAGAGCAGAACGCTGCCCAGTCTTTTTGCACCATCCTCTCACCTTCCGGTGCTGTATCAGACAAGGCTCCGCTGCTATTTATGGGGCTTTCATGGCCAGTTTTTTCAGAAGTGGGTGGCGAGGTCCTTTTTCCTAGTCTGTCTTAGTCTGGAAGCTCCGCTGAACCCTGTCTACCGTGGGTGACCCTGCTGGTATTTGAACTACCGGTGGCATAGCTTTCAGCATTACAGCAACATGCAGCTGCCGCAGTATGAAAACCGACAGAAGGCTGGTGTGGTTCTCTGACCAGGAAACGAACCCTGTCCGCAGCGGTGAGAGCACCGAATCTTAACCCCTAGACCGCCAGGGCTGTCTGTCAAATATTTACTCATCAATTAATACATTTACTGTCTTATGCAAAGCTTCCTCTTCCACCCAGTAAAAGGAGAATTTGGAATAGTGTCTTTGCATTAAGAAATATACTATCTGAAATTAACAATAAAAAGCCTTTTCAAAGATATCTAGAGTTGTATAATTGGTAACTTTTTTTTTCCCTGAAAGAGTTAAAGCAATTTCTGGAGCTTTTTATGTATTAGGTTAAAAAGAAATGTCTTGGGGCCGGCCCCGTGGCTTAGCGGTTAAGTGCGCGCGCTCCACTACTGGCGGCCTGGGTTTGGATCCCGGGCGCGCACCGACGCACCGCTTCTCCGACCATGCTGAGAACCACATGCAGCAACTAGAAAGATATGAAGCTATGACATACAACTATCTACTGGGGCTTTGGGGCAAAACAAAGAGGAGGATTGGCAATAGTTGTTAGCTCAGAGCCGGTCTTCCTCAGCAAAAAGAGGAGGATTAGCATGGATGTTAGCTCAGGGCTGATCTTCCTCACAAAAAAAAAAATTTTTTAAGTAAATAAATAAATAAAATTAAAAAATTAAAAAAAAAGAAACGTCCATAAGGGCCAGCCAGGTGGCGCAGTGGTTAAGTGCGCGAGCTCTGCTTTGGCAGCCCGGGGTTCGCAGGTTTGGATCCTGGGCGCGCACCGACGCACCGCTTGTTAAGCCATGCTGTGGCGGCATTCCATGTAAAGTAGAGAAAGATGGGCATGGATGTTAGCCCAGGGCCAATCTTCCTCAAGAAAAAAAAAAGGGGGAGTATTAGCATTGGTGTTAGCTCAGGGCTAGTCCTCCTCAAAAAAAAAAGAAAAGAAATGTCCATAAATATTCCTTCTAGGCCCAAATTGTTTTTTAGAGCATTCTAATACTTTTATTTCAGTTGTGAAATGTCACTAGCTCTGGACCAATTTTGTCCTTTTCAGCATTGATACATTCATGCTCAGCATTTTTACACTAATGTTTTATAACACCTGACCCTAGTATTGAAGCTAGCCATTTAAGGTGAAAATTAGACTTGGCTGTTATTGCATCCTGTAACATCAGAGTTTCAGTTCTGTTATATACAGGTGATAAGAAAAACTTTTTGTTTAAGCTAAATCTTCCAGTCCTGTGATGAAATGCACAAGCGGTAAGACGTGTTAAACTCCAATCTACATCAAGGTGATTTGTATTTTTTTTTTATTTTTTGTGTCTTTGTTTTGGTCTTAATCAAGTCTCAGTAACTGCTGCCCTTCCTCAGCTCCCAGAAAACTGGGGGTTTGTGGCCTTGTGGTAGGTGGGGCTCTAACATAGTGTCTGGCTCAGGGTAGGGCCCTCATGCTTGCTTGGGAATCCCTTTGCTGAATGTGTTCATTGGATTGGATCTGAGTATGGCAAATCACAGTATGGCAAAGCAGACATCTACACTTACCACACATGACACATGAGGTCAGCTTTAATCAGAGATCATTTGCACATACAATTCTACGGGGAGACCAGTCATTATTCACAGGAGAGAAGTTCAGGAGATCTGTGTTTCCATGATTTATTGCTGCCAGATGTATGAGTGTGGGGCTGTACCAGCTAACTTTTGTGAATGAGGTTGCCTGTTCTTTTCTAAAGAAGTTTCCTTCCTCATTTGCTTCCGTGGGGACTATTATTCCTGCTCCTCTTACCCCCCATTTTAATTTTTTCCTTTCTTCTGCCTCTTCCTCTCCCTGATTTTAATCTATGCATGCCCTCTCTTTACCCCTCAATAAAATTAAGTGGACAATTATCTTCTTTTTTCCTATATCCAGATACTTAACTTTCTGCCCATGTTTATCCAAAGATATTTCTTCTTCCTCACCCCCATACTTCTGAATATTCTCAACAGAAAGTTCCCAAAATAAATAAAACTGTAACCTAGTGCATTCTTTTACATATAGGATTCTCTGCTCTTCTCAGCCTCAGAAATTGAATGAGAGGTAGACATACACTCACTTCAGCAGTCCCCCCAATTCTAAATTTTTAGTTGTATTGGAAAATACAATAATTCAGGCAGGCCTGTGAACATTCACAATAAATCATAGAGTTATGAATAAATCTTAGTTGTCAAAAGCAAATGTGTAGCCGTTCCAGAGCGTCTGCCATTAGAATTCAGCAAGGCAGCTGTCAGCTGTTTTCTTGTAATTAAACAGCCAATAAGCAGCTAATTAAGACATATGTGTATACAGAAGTGGAAGTGGGTATGTTAATGAACTGTAGGAATCAATTCATTAAGTGAAAATTGTCAAAAGACCAAACATCGGATCAGCATCTCAGCCCGTGCTTCACTGAGAGGGAGCCCCAAGCGGGACGGGAGCCCCTCAGAGCAAGACCCTCTGAGCACCTTCCCAGCCACACCCCCAGTTCTGCATCCAGCCAACCCACACTTTGGGGCAAACTATCCATAACCCCAATAGAAAATGCCATGTATATTTCAAAGCTTTTTATCAAGTAGATCTAACAATGAAAGTGTTTTCCTACCTATATATAAGCCTGGTATTTGATAGCCTGTAAAATGCCATCTCCTTTAGCTTGTGTCTGGGCCTTTGACTATAGAACTAACAAGTGGGGGGAGGCGGGAGGGGGAGTTGCTTGTTTGGTTTGTTTTGTTTCTCTGTTTTCCTTCGGTTTGCCCTGTGTGTTTGTCTCAGTGCTTTTTTGGTGGTGCATTAAGAAGTCTTTGGCCTTTGGAATAAGATGCACCCAGAGTTCAGGAATTCAAATCCTGGCTCCTCCCCTTACCTGCTATGTGACTTCAGACACATGGCTTAACTTCTCTGCACTTTAATTTTCTCATTTGTGGGACAGCTATAAAAATACTTACTTTGCAGGGTTGTTGTGAATTGCAAATAAATAATGTTTGTAAAGGGTCCTACAGGGTGCCTGGTATAGAAAAGGTGCTCAGCATGATTGTCACTGCTGTTTTTGTCACTACCATCATTTTTCCCTCTGGTCATTCATTCCACAAGTGTTTGTTTCTCTAAGTACTGGGTAAGCTATTAGAAACAAAGAAATCAGGCAGTCAGTGAGGACACAGATTAGTCAAACAGCAAGTTAAAGGCTATGACGGGATCCCTCCAGGGCTCTAAGGCTACACATGGGAGGGGCTCCTCAACCAGCCTTGGGAGGGGCAAGGTCAGAGAAAGTGACTGTCCCAGGGAATTCTGAAGAGCTCTCCAGGAAGTGAGCGTGTGTGGTGGGGGAGGGGTGTCCTTTGAGGAACTGTGAACACAGTAGTGTAGGTTTGGCCAGAGTGTGACTTTGAGAAGAGGACTGAATGTAGGAGAGAGGTGCCTGGACGGGTGGTCATCAGGAGGGAGCCAGTGAGGGCTGATAAGCAGGGGAGTGACTTGATCAGGTTTATGTTTTAGAAAGAGATCTTCAGTGACTGTGGGAAAATGAACTGAAGCAAGTGAGAATGGAAGCAGAGAGAACAGTGGGGAGGCTGTATCATAACCAATTCGGGAGATGATAGATATGGAAACTCAAGAAAATTGCAGTAAAGATAGAGACAAGTCGATGGATGTGAGAACTATGAAGGTGGCAAGAAACAGCCTAAGCTGGTGACTGTGTGGATGTTGGTGGGGAGGAGGCAGGGATGAAAGGAAGCCCATCTTTCTGCCTTGAGTTACTGGGGTGAAGGTGGTGCCCCTCATTGAGCAAGACAACCCTGAAGGAGACCAGGCGGGGAAACGGGCAGTAGGTCAGGATATGTTCTGTTCTGGAATGAAGATAAAACCATTCAGCTTAAGTTTCTGAAGAGTGAATGTGTATGTGTGTGTATGTGGGGGTGGGGGACATGGGGCTATAGAAGGCCAATGACAGTTTGGCTAAATACCTATCCAAAGTAGGGAGGATTCATTCAGACAGCCTGACGGGAAGCTGGGCATCCAGCAAGGACTGGGCTCAGTCCAGTCACGTGCTGGTCAGTTGTTAACAACTGGCTCTCTGGAAAACAAACAGTGTCTATATGTATGTAGTATATATTTCACTGATATAACCTCACACAATTTACCAATAGTAAAATCTACAATACTCTTTATTATAAACTTCACATAGACAAATGATTCTCCCTGAATGCTCCCCCTGATTTTTGCTGAACACTTACGTCTATACCTGTGGTTGCAATTGACAAAAGATGGTAGCACCAACGTCAAAGTTAGTTGATATTTTCATTTACATTAATGAATAAGAGGAAAGTGAAACAAGTAAGACATATTTTGGAACTTCACTCATTCGTCATTGATGACGTGAGCAACGTCTTTGCTGAATCAGATAATAGTTTTTAAGTACTGGAAGAATGTTTCCTCAGTGTTTGTGTGCTGTTCACAATGTGATGGCTACAGACGTGACATACCTTTAAATTTAACCCTCACTGTTATTTTCTTCATCACTTTTTAAATATACACAATAAGCAGAACAATAAATCAAGCCCCAATTTGTAGCATTTGCCAATTTGGTATATGCTGCTGGTATAAATTCTCCTCTACATGGTCAATTTCAAGCCTCCCAAAATGACATCTCACTGAATGCAGAGTAGGGAAGAGATGTACAGTAGCACACCATCATGTAGTATCTCCACCATTCAGACACAATTGATGTAAATAACCTTGAGAACATGGATAATAGCAAAATAATAATAAAATAAGTTAATTTTTAAAAATGGTTATGTTTAATAATTGGTTCACAAAATTCCTGAAATTTTAACCTTCAGCTCTTGCAACCTGGTATGAGCCATCTTCCACACTCCATGGCCTCAGTCCTGGTCCTGGGGAGCTCCAATCTAGAGGGATCAATGAACAATTTCATAGGGTGCAGCCATATTGTTAAAAAAAATTAGGAAGTAGAATTTTCTAGAGAGGAGAAGGCAGAGATCAGAAATAAAACTCACTGAAAGGCCTTTTGAAAGGCTGGGTGAAATAAGGGAGGAAACACTGGAGAGTGATCTTTGAGACAGTGGAAACTGAGGCAGAAGCGTGATGTGCAGGGAGTCTGTGTGTGAGCAAGTCATGGCCGCGTGACATCAGTTTTTCAGTCCAGCACTTAAGAAGAGATACTTACGTGAGAGGGCACTGCACTTAGAATGAGGACATTGGAGTTTGAGTCTCAACACTAACACCTACCAGCTGTAGGACAACCTCGAACAGGTCATTTACCATTCTGAGCTTCATTTCTGTTATCTGCAAAAATCAGAAAACTAGAGTAGATCTCTGGTTCTTAACAAGAGGAAGGCAGCCGAGTCTTTAGAAAGCTTTGTTAAAATATTTACCATACAAAATTGACATTTCTTCTCTTTTGACCTACAAAAATGGCAATTTCATATTGTTCAAACTATTATGTATGCCTGGACTACATCCCCAAAGGTTCTGGTTCAATAGAGCTAGAGTACTTTTTTTTTTTTTTTTTGGTGAGGAAAATCGGCCCTGAGCTAACATCTGCCAATCCTCCTCTTTTTGCTGAAGAAGACTGGCCCTGGGCTAACATCCATGCCCTTCTTCCTCCATTTTTTATATGGGACGCTGTCACAGCATGGCTTGACAAGCAGTGCGTTGGTGTGCGCCCAGGATTGGGACCGGCGAACCTGGGGCCACCGCAGCGGAGTGCGCACACTTAACCGCTCGCGCCACCGGGCCAGCCCCTAGAGTGCATTTTTTAAAAGCTCCATGAGTGATTCTGATGCACCGTCTGTTTGAGAACTACTGAACCTGATAATCTCTCAACTCCCTTCCAGCTCCAAAGACCTGTTTGTATTATTCTACTATTTGCAATAGCTGCATGTTGGTATGCTGCCACTAGGTGGTGGTAGTGTGCCACAGTCACGCTCAGTATATACTACCCTGAAATTCATCATGGTGGCTCTCTGCTCAAGCCCACCATGTTTATAATAGCACATCCCTACGTATTTTAACATCTATAAAAAGTGAACTTTTACGAAAGCCAAAGAAGGAATTCATTAGCTCACCTTCTAGAAATAAAACTCCAAAATTATATACTTAATATCTTTCCCAGCTAACTTACAGCTTCAGCGCTTTCTGTCTTCTGTATACATACCTCCTCAATTCTTCCCCAAACTCCATGCACTGGCCTGTGCTGCCTGTGCTCTCTGTGTGGCCTCAAACTTCCCAACCCCTAGAACTCATGTCTCAGCTCACTCATTTCTCACCTGGGACCCTCTCCAGGATTGCTCCCCAGTCAGTCAAGACCCTGCTTCTATACTTGTGAGAATACTTCTACCTTTAGATAGGAAGATACCTACGATACTTTCTACCTTTCTTCCTCTTCCTTCTCCCTCTTCTAATCCTTCTTCCTCTTTTGTGTTCATTAATTTTACATATTCTATCAGTTTGACTTCCCATATCCTTAAACCTCTGAGAAACACCAAGGAATACTGAAAAGAAGAGTTTTAAAATAAAGGAAGACCAAGCCTTCCTTCCGTCTGAAATGCAAAGTTCAGTGTTTATCTGAGTCACAGAGGCTAACCCTCTGTCTCCCTTCACAGCTCTCACCTTATAACCCCACTTGACCCCTCCCCTCTGGTATTTGATAGCTGTTCTTGGGGGCATGACTCTGTTGACTTAGTCCAAAGAAAGATCACTTCTCTGGTTCTCGGCTCTGCCACTCCCGGAACTTTTAGCAGACACTAGCTCCACTGACTCAGTGAGGAATAAACAGTGCTGTGAAGAGGAAGGTGTGTCTGCCTGCTTGCTTTCCTCAAACCTTCAAAGCTGAGACATCTAAAGAAGTGTAGTCTTTTTCCAAGTAGATAGCTTGGAGCCAGACATTGGTTCCAGCCTCAGTGCCATTGCTCAAAGCGCATGGAATGCCTCATGGATTTGCCTTGCAACTTATGGCATAATAATTACTCAAACATCTTTAATGATAGCGACTCTGTGCCCTTGAAGTAAGTTTGTTGTTGTTGCTATTGCTCTGTCTGTTTTCTAAATGAGCCAAAGTAATTTAGAAATCAGTAAGGTGAATAAAAGGAGACGTAATCAGACATAATTACTGGTCAGAAATGAGGGAAGATCATGAAATCATGAGACTGGCTTTACCCTGTGACTCTAACCCACATCAGGAGGCAGCTGCGGAAGAGGAATCTGAGAGATGCCGGGGCAGTGGCAGCATGGTCAGCTGAAGGGGCCTCACTGGAAGGAAAACATGGATTTCAGAGGAGATGGGCCTTGCTCCTCTATTATGCATACCTGTTTCTATACACTGCCCAATTTAGTGGTTGCCCTTTATGAGAATAACTAAGTGGGAATCCTTTTGACACACAGGGAAGCAGAAAAACAAAAAGGATAAAAGTGTGAATTCTGGAATTAAACCACAAGAATTTGGGCCGGCCCCCTGGCTTAGCGGTTAAGTGCGTGCGCTCTGCTGCTGGCGGCCCGGGTTCGGATCCCGGGCGTGCACCGACGCACCGCTTCTCCGGCCATGCTGAGGCCGCATCCCACATACAGCAACTAGAAGGATGTGCAGCTATGACATACAACTATCTACTGGGGCTTTGGAGGGAAAAAATAAATAAATAAAATCTTAAAAAAAAAAAAAAAAAACACAAGAATTCATATCCTGCCTTTCCCCCATGCTAGAGGTGGGGTTCCGAGCAAGTCACCAGGCCTCTATAAGCCTCAGTTTCTTTGACCTTAAAACCAGGGATGGTACCTGCCTCATGTTGCCCTTGGCAAAATGAAATGATGTCAGTCACAGAAAGTACAGGGTGCCTAGCACATAATAAGCACTGTTTTAATGATACCTGTGATTTGTTTTAATCAGTTAGGTAGGATACAGAGACATGAAAATGACTGCCATGAAGGAAGAAGTTTGTTACACTCACAGTCCCTGGAAACAGGAGGCACAGCCTGCCGCGCAAGGGCACATGGTGGGAAGCACCAGGGCAGTCGGTAGGCAGAGGGAGCGAGGGGAAAAGATGGGCAAGACCCTTTATTGTGATTTCTCCCAGGAAGACGAGGCAGAGTAAGCAGCTTTAGGATTGGCTAGTTTAAGTAATTCAGCGAGCCCTGGCGTCTAGGGGCTGTCCCTAGTTGTCTGGTACCTAGTCCTGGAGTGATGCGGGGGGGGGGGGGGGGAGTATTGGCCCAGACTGTGCCAGCCTTATAGAGGAGGTGGTTGGGTATATGGGCTCTGCATTGGTTGGTTTGCGTATGAAAGGTGTGTTCCCAAGCAGGTTGTTTGCTATCTCTAGGAATTAACTAGCAGTCCCTCCTGGGTCAGCAAGGCCGCAAGATGTCAAAGCATCAAAAATACAGACTGAAAATATATGATTAATACAAGCATTCATTAAGATTTCTCTCTCTATCATCATCGTTATCATCTTCCTGATGCCCTCTCAGAGTTTCCTTGTAGCAGAGCAAACTGGTGGTTCCAAATGGCTTCTGTACTAACATTCTGGAATTTTATTAGTGGTGGTTTGATGTTAACTTGAGTTTAATATGTGGAAACTAAAAAGTAGCATCGTTTTTGTTAATGATCCAAGCATTATTTAAGAACTGTGCCTAGTTCTGGATTTCAGATTTTTGAAAGAAGTGGAGAAATTGGAAAGGATCCTGAAAAGAAATACTACAGATGGAAAAGAACCCAGAAAGAAAGGTGATAGATGCTGTGACCTGGTCTACAGAGGAGATATTGGGAGATAGTCTGGCAGCCCTCAAGTACTGGTTCCATTTAAAGAAAAAAAAGAGATCGCTCAGACATTCTCCATATTCATGATCATAGAACAAAATGGAACAGGCTTATTGTGAAGCAAACAAAATTCAGCCTCAACTAAAGGAAAAGCAAATAATTCCTGATTCTAGGCACCCGCAGTGGTAGCAAACACAGAGGGTCTGAATGGTGGTAGAGTCTTAAGAGAGAAATAACACCTTTCAGCTTTGACAGAAATGACGTGTCTCAGACTAAATTGAATACCTACACAGGTGACCTCTTCGTATCTCTTTCTAAGGATTATCTGCCTTTGTTACCATTTATATTTCTTGAATTCTCTCCAGCCCCCAAAAAAGCTTCACTTCTTCTCACTTCCTTTTCACAGAGGAAAGAAACACACAAAACACAAAAAAACCCCACAGCTTTAGATATTTTGAGAAAAGAGAGATTGCTTCACAGAAGAGGCCAGACTTGATATAGGGGAGATTTAAGGTACAATAGAGGGACAGTCTGAGACCCTGGGCCCCCAGCCTTGCCCATCTTTAGGTTAGGGAGCAGCTTGGCAGAGAGCCAGAGAGGGTCAGAAGTCAGTGCCCGCCCCCCCATCCCAGGTTCGCTTCCAAAAGGAAGGAACTGGGAACTGAGGTCTTAGCCGTCATATCCATGACTTTTCCACAAAGTCCCCTAGCCACCACAAAGGAAAGCAGAGGTACTAGATTGTTCTTCCCGAGTAACTTATTCACCTGTCCACCTGCATATTATAGAAAAATCAGAAAGCACAGATAAATAGAAAATTAAAATCACTCATGGCTCCACCAGACAGTGCCAACAATGCTTTTCATTTAGGGGGCATAATTTTCCAAAGTTTCTTCTATGTTAAATATATGGATCTTTTTTCAAAAATTGGATTATATTATATTTAGTTCTTTAGCTTTTTTTTATTCAACAGTGTATTTTTTATCACCTTTTTATGTCAATAATTGTGTTTCTGAAATACCATTTTTAGTGGTCACTGAATATATGGCTATCCAATTTGACTCTTCCAATTCACTAATGTTAGACATTTAGCATCCTCCTAAAGTTTTTTAATATTACAGATAGTGCTGTGATGAACATCCTTGTAGGTAAATCTTTGTACCATTCTCAATATTCCTTTAAATATATTCCCTAAAAGGTGATTACTGATTCAATGGGTAGGCATGTTTTTAAGGATTTTGGTACAACTGCCAAGTTGGCCTCCAGAAAAATCTTCTGGTGAAAAAGTACCCTTATCAAGTTTGCACACCACTCTGTCAGTTCTTCAGGATTTTACCTCTCCCATCTCCACTAGTGTCTTCTTTTTTGGGGTCATCTATGTTTGCCATTAAAAATTTGAAGATAATCACACTCTTTTGTATCCTTCATGGCTCTGCTTCGTAGAATGACCCTGGTTACCTTCTTTTTCTTCAGAGTACATCCCTAGCTTGCAAAACAACTGAGAGAGAAGTCAACAGTAAAAAGATAACCAAAAACCCCCCATACATTTGGAAATTAAGAAATGTGCATCTAAATAACATATTGAAATATGTTTTAAAAAAAGGTATTGAAAATTGGAGCATGTTTTCAAATGAATGATAATGAAAATACTACATAGCAAAACTTGTGGGTTACTATTAAAACATAACCAAAAGGAAAACTTGCAGCTTTAAGAAAAGAATAAACACTGAAAATTAATAAGCTAGTAAGAGTCCAACTCAAGAAATTAGCCAAAATGAATGAATAAATGAATGAATGAGTGAGTGAAATCCTTGAGGTCAGTGGCTCCTTAAGCATCTTTTACATGCTCTCATTTCCAAAACAGTGCTTAACAAATAAGAGCAACTTGATGAACATCAGATTGGATTTGTTTAAATCTTAAAGGCTATGATTCTGAACACGTGGTATTTCCAAATTTTCAAAAGTTAAGGAGTATCCCCAATCTGATTGATCTGACAAGATAACCCATCCAAGTGTCATTTAACTTCTTAGGGCAGTTGATTCTGACTGGGGGAATGCAAGACGCCTACAGGGTGGTGGATTGAAGTGGGCTACTGGAGGTTACCACGTGTACCAGGATTGCAGCAACCCTGGGGTATGTTGAGGCTGCATTTTCTTTATCTCTGGACATCCCAGAGAAGTGTTTGTTTTTATTCTACTAAAAATATTTTGGAGATAAAGGTTAAAGATAAGTGCCTTTGTACCATTCCATCAAGCACATAGCTTTGATCTTAGAAGCCAAGAACAGGGCCTGATCCTGTGCCTTTTACGAAAGCAACCATCTGTTGGAGTTAAAGAAAAATTTTGCATGTGTAAGGGACAGAGGATTACCCTCTGGGGATCAATTTTAGTCAAGGAAAAAGAAGTGACTTTAATTTCATTAATGGTCTCCTGGATGATTCTGCTACAAGTTTAATTCTCCATTAAATATTAATGCCGCTCAGTGCTTAGTATATTGCCTTCGGTATCATACTGCTCAAACGGACACTAACCTGTTTTATATTTTATAACTGAATCACAGGGCTTTTTCAGGAGAAGTCAGCAAAGCAATGCCACCTACTCCTGTCCTCGTCAGAAGAACTGTTTGATTGATCGAACCAGTAGAAACCGCTGCCAACACTGTCGATTACAGAAATGCCTTGCCGTGGGGATGTCTCGAGATGGTGAGCTCTCACAGCTTGAGTTCTACAGTAGCCTGGGGTTGTGAAATGCCTTCTGAAACCTGGACCCAGACATGCCAGAATATGTCCCCTCTGTCCCTCACTCCCCCACACTCCACTCCCCCTCCCTGGTGGCTTTGTGGGTTTCACAGCAGTTACTTCCTCCTCTGTAATCCATCGGAGTCAGCTGACCGGGTGATGGGGAACAGCATGGAGGAGAAGTGTCTGTGTGGTCAGAACACCTTCAGATTTTTGATGTTTAAGACAGTACAGGTGGACGAATTGATTGACGGTAAGTGTCTTCCGAGGGCCTTAATAAATATACCCCCTAGAGAAATTTTCCCCAATAGGAAACACACGCCAGAGATAATTGTTACATGCTTTATACTAGCAAGCTTATTGGCAGTTGGGATGAATTAGCTTTTATGCTAACTGGATATTTTGAATCACATGTCCAAGTCAAATATTTGTACATACAGAATGTGTGGAAATAGTGCAACGCATGGCTCAATGACAAATGTTCTTTTCATTAAAAGAAACTATTTTAAGAAATAGAGACCATGTACCATTCAATTGCAAAACATTTCAAGATCTTCCCGGAAAACTATCTTAAGTGCACTGAATAATCAACACCAGACTTCAAGACAGTTTTTCTTATACAAGGAAACTGAGCAGAAAGTACAGTGGGTACATTTTAAGGACTTTTCTGAATATACTGGCTGGCTGACTCTCTTAAGAGATCCCTGTGAAGGAAACATCCCTTCCAGTGGAGTTTCAGCCTGTGGAAAAATAATTCAGAATGCTGGGCCTGCATTCTTAAAGCTTGCTTTCCCCATAGTCAGATGTTCTTGGGGCCTGAGGACCCACCCAGGCACAAGTTGTGATGTCCTTTAGTAATGGTGCACAGGGTAGCCTCTTAGAACGTGTAGGAACAAAAGGGAAGCTTCTGGCATTGGAAGATGCAAGTCACAGAACTTGCATCATATTCTCAGAAATTCCTGGTATGCAGCTCTGCAGATTGTATCTTCCAATTGCTCTAAACCTACAGTTAGCTATATCTCTTATGAACTTGTAAGTTAAGAATCACAAGTTGTGTGCAGATTTTCTCAAAAGCTGATCCTTTCATTTCACTTACAGGATGGTATGATTATTGTTGTTAAGGCAAAAGTTAAAACATTTCACAGTCGCAGCAGAATGAGTTTCACCTATGGGTATTAATCTCCTTGGGTGTGCTAGAGTATTCTTTTCAAAAAAATAAAGCACTTTCAATATGCTTTGTGGAGATTTTGCATATAAGTGTCACTTATTTTGCATATAATTGACAGCAGATATTGTTGGCTTGGAGTGAATCTGGGGGCTTATACAATTATAGACCTGAAATTCAGAGCCCATATGGGTCTGACTGCTGTCTAACCAGCCCCGCCAAAGTTTGTTACCTGAGTTGTGGAAACTGGAAATTGACCAGTGTCCAGCTCGCTTGTTTCCTCTGTGCGAGAGGACAGCACATCCTCCTTGGCAGGAAAAGAATCCACCAGCTGGCCTGGGTGGTGGCCTGGTTCCCAACTTCACTTCTATCTATCCTGCCTCCTGCCCCTCGACTCATAGAATTATGATGATGGTGAGATGGGTGAATTCATCTACCCAATCAGGTATACATTTAACCACAATCAATTAGGAGATCCTAGTGCCTTCAGCAGAGGCTTTATCTGCATATACAGAGTCGGGCTGAGAAATAAATGGGTTAGTGGGAGAGTTCAGACCAGGAAATCATAGGGCATTTTTTTCTCAGTTATCTGGGTGTTTTAGGAGAAATCATTTGGGATTCTGGATAAACTGGAAAGTTATGACAGTCATTGCTCCGCTTTAAATATAGGGACACATTGCAAGGAGAAGCGTTGCAAACACAGATTCGCCCAACAGGGATCGTACACAGTGATTGCCCTTTCCAAAGTTCTGATAACCTTTCTACTTGAGGCTAAATCAGAGGAGTAGAAAGTGTCATTTAAAGATGAGTCCAAAGGTTTCACAGTGGCCACTGTGACCCAGGAGTAGGGGACGGGATTTCTTAGATCGGGTAGACTCAGAGATGTAATCCAGGGAATTGCAAAGGCCTTGTCCAGTCTGTTTAGGTCTCTCGATGAAGCCCCAGATTTGGATGTTTGATTGGGAAGAAACTCATCCGAGTATACAGAATAATAAAAGTTGAGGTTTGACTGCTTGTGCCTCAGTGTACCTCTGTGAGTCTGTGCATCCCTGGGCATTGGTCTGAACACTGGGAAGAGGAAGAGCTGGTCTAGGCCAGCTGCATGGACAGAGAGTGAACAAGCCCATTACGTCACATAGTGGCTCCCACTGAGCGTAGGGTTTTGTAACAGCAGAAAAACATAGTGGTCGTTGCTCTGGGTCTCTTCTACCAGTCCTGGGTCTGTTTCTGAAACTTAGTTCCTCTGGGATGCGTCTTTGCTGTTGGGGGTGTGGAGCAGCCTGTGTGCAGTGGGACGGTTTTCACCTCTGGATCACGTCCTTATTTTGTGGCTATGTGGTTTTTGATTGCGACTGTCTGAGACTTCAAAGGAACCCCTAAAGCACGCTGGAGAGGATAATGAAGAAGAGCATATTGTACATGGTGTGTTTTGGCTTTTTTCTTCCAGCTGTAAAATTTGGCCGAATGTCGAAAAAGCAGAGAGACAGCTTGTATGCAGAAGTGCAGAAACACCGGATGCAGCAGCAGCAGCGAGACCACCAACAGCAGCCTGGAGAGGCCGAGCCGCTGACTCCGACCTACAACATCTCAGCCAATGGGCTAACGGAACTTCACGACGACCTCAGCAACTACATCGACGGGCACACCCCTGAGGGGAGCAAGGCAGACTCTGCCGTCAGCAGCTTCTACCTGGACATACAGCCTTCCCCGGACCAGTCAGGTCTGGATATCAATGGAATCAAACCAGAACCAATATGTGACTACACACCAGCATCAGGCTTCTTTCCTTACTGTTCTTTCACCAATGGAGAGACTTCCCCAACTGTGTCCATGGCAGAATTAGGTAAGGGTGTCCGTGTTTCCATTGGGATGTGCTACTCCTGCCCTTTGCAGTAAACAGGAGATGTTTGACCTTCCTCTAATGAGTTATGTTATTAAAATAATGCAACTAGAAGGCCAATTCACCTTTACCATTTGGACCACTTCATAATTCCATCCTGCTCCTTGCTTTTGACTGTGCACTGCTTCCCATCATACATTGACCTCTCAGCATCAGAGAGGGGACAACATAAACTTAAAGCAGTCTTTAAATTCCATACAAAACTGTAAGCTCAGGGAATGGCCCCCATTAACTTCGTCAGTTATTTACTTTAGTGATATTCCAGGTATTGCTTTATACCTAAAGTCATAGAAATGGCAGCCCACAAACTGAACCTGGTCCACAGACATGTTTTCTTGACCAGTGCAGAGTTTTAAAATTTTTGAATCAGTTGCTAAATGTTTAAACCTGGACAGTTCCACCTAAAAGTTCATATTTTCAGCTTCTTGTGGGAGGGAAAAAAAATGATCTAGTTACACTGGACCAGCATTTGTGAATGGCACCAACCAACTGGAACCAGTTGGCTCTAACACCTTGAGATGGTCCCATCCCACTTTTCCCATTTCTGTCACTGCCCAGCCCCTGTAGGCATCTACATTTTGCCACCCTGATGTATTCTGTAAATGTTAGAGGGAAATTGGCTTATTTATTTGCCAAAATGTTTTGGTGATGGAGATTGGTGACAAAACTGACGTATTTCATAAAAGACTAACCATGCAAAAAAAAAAAAAAAAAAAAAACTTGTCATTTCCTTATTCCTGTGACAGTGTTGCTTCTTGGGAGATGTGACCTAGAAATATTGATAACACGAACAATGGGAAACTTTCCATTGCAAGGAAGTTGTGTTAACATCCTCTCTTATATTTAATCGATTTTTGAGTGCAGCACTATTATTAGAGAAACTTTGATAAGAACCTTTGCAGTTTTAGAATTTGATCTGCTCCTCCCTGTGATTCCTCACACAAGGTTATAATCCTTTGGGATATTTCAATTAGTTGCTGTGGAGATGACTTGGTTAATATGAGGAGAGAATGAAGACTTCACATGGAAAAGAACCGGCAGGTTCTGCCTTGAGCACAGACATCCTCAGTCCACAGAAATAATGGTTGTGTTCTTTAGATGGTTTCTCCACCTCTGTACCTCATAAAACATTTTTTACGTGAAATTTATATTTCCAGTAAAATCTTTCTCCAAATAGAACAAATTGAATGTTCTTTACGGTTTTTGCACAAGCACCTCTTTATGGGTCTAAATTTAAATCCTCAAGAGCGGGGACATTTTAAGCCTGGTCTTTAACCACTGAACAGCATTCAAGGTGCATCGCAGCTCTTTTGATTAACAGAGAAACCTCTGAACTAGAAGCCAAGCTGAGCAGAGGTAGGTTTGATTTTTTTTTTTTTTTTTTTTCTTGAACTAGAACAAAAACCTTCCGTTTTTGTCGTGAAATCTTGGTTGGCTGAGCCTTAAGCAGGACTGTAATGAAAGTAAAATTTTCAGAAATGAATAAGGATTTGATTGAAAGCTGACATGATATCATGAAAAATGACCTGGCTCACTTTAGGTTTGCTTCCACCTTATCATAAATACTAGTGAATCCAGCCTGTGTGCTTGTCAGATGTTCAGTCCTGAAATAAATCCACAGGGCTTAGCCAGAGTGTCGCCCTTGAAGGTGGCACTATGGCTAAATGTGTGCTAATATCTGAGTGGGACCAGAATGGCTAAGCCGAGTCCCCCAGTCTCTCCTTCCCTCACAAATCAGTTTCCTCTTCCACAGTTGTCACCTCCTCGTGTAGTCTGGGAGCCCTGTGCCCTCATACATTCTCCATGTTCTCCTAAAGTAGGGATTTTTCACATGCGTTGTGGCATTTTCCAGGATGAATACAATTAACTCGGCAATAGGATTACTCATACCCAAAACTAAACAAGAATTTATCTGAAAAGGATATAATTGGGCTCTCATTTTCAACCCCATTTACATGTACACAAGAGCTTGAGGAGCTAAGAGTAGCATAAAAGTGGCCAAAGACGTTGCTGCTCCTTCTTCAAAGCTCTCTGAAGTTCCCTGATACTTCCTTCAGAGCTAAAGTCCTGCTATCTCTTTAACTAAGATTCTTGACTTCATTTTAGGCTAAATTTTTTTCATCAGATTTTAAACAAATGAAACCAATGGTACAATTGGGAAATAACTTGTAGATTAACATCCTAAGCCCAATTCTATCTTTCAATAATAGTGTCTAGAATCCATTAATTTTAGTGGAGATATGCCTGCATTCCTGGCTAGGAAATTTTGCCCTTGATGTACAATTAATACCTGAATTATACACTCCAGATCAGCAGACTAGGTTCATTAAAAAAAAAAGCTAACTGCGCTTGTTACTACAATCGATAACTAAACCCTTGTTCAGGAGAGACACCTGATATATTGGGCAAAGCATGAGACAAGAAGTCAGCTTATATGGGTCCTAGCTTTGCTGTAGGTTGTACACCCCAGCATGTGTCATGTAACCTCTGCAAGTGGCAGTCTCCCTACCTATAGAATATGAAGATTAAGAGCACAGACTCCGGAGCCAGATTGTGTGTGTTTGAATCATTGGCCACTTGCCAGCTATGACACCTTGGAAAAGTCACTTAATCTCACTGTGGCTCGGTTTCCTCATCTGTAAAATGGAGATAATACTAGTACATTCCTCTTAGGGTTGTTATGAAGATTAAGAAAATATATATATTCAGAATATTTATATAAGTTATATGGGTCTGGCACATAGTAAATGCTCCGTAAGTGTTAACTATCATCATTATTATTGTTGTTATTGTCTGTAAACTAAGGAGAGTTTGGACCAGATGATGTCTAAAATTCCTTCCCACTATGAAAATCTGTGACTAACTCAGAAGTCAGGATTTTCCGTCTGAAATATCTAGACCTTGGCTTTATTGATGAAGCCATCATGATTGAGGAGGTGAACTGTGTGAGTTATCCACTGAGCTCAGACCAGAAACCAGGTCTCCTAACTCCTAGTTCCAAGGTATTTCACTCTTCAAGACTGTTTCTCTGAGACACTACACTAACTTCTTAACTTCTACGCAGTCTGACCATATTCTCCTTTGCTGAAGTGGAGGTTTAAAAATAGCGAAGTGTCTAAAATCTTACACTTGCCAAATCAACTGTGAATTGGAATCAACGGCAGAAGGTGGAAATGCAGCCACTGCCCTCTACTGGTGTGTTTTGTGCATTGCATCATTCGTTGTCTCACTTCTAGGAGCTGAACTCAAATACAGAGGAGTGGGAACAATTTTTAGGATGAAGTGAAACAACAAGATGCTGACCATATTAACTAGAAAAGAGGCATGATATGGAAGAGAATACTATAAGCCTCTTCTCATTCTTCACCTCATACGATGCCCCAGCTTCCCTGTGAAAACTTCATCATTTTTTTTTTCATATCTGCAAAAACTGATTTACTCTTTACACATTTATCTTGTTTCTGACTCCCTATTATTTTTTTGTCTTTATTCCCCTCTTCTCTTCACAAGTGTCATTGATTCTGAGACGCAATTTACTGGCTTCTCCCTCTTAGTTTCTCTGTCTTTCTTTGAATCTTA
Organism: Diceros bicornis minor; assembly: GCF_020826845.1. Taxonomy (NCBI): domain Eukaryota; kingdom Metazoa; phylum Chordata; class Mammalia; order Perissodactyla; family Rhinocerotidae; genus Diceros; species Diceros bicornis. The sequence continues at coordinate 55,365,735 of NC_080744.1, read as the reverse complement.
TTCTTTTGTTTATGTTTTATTTTTTATGATATTTATTTATGTTGTTTCTATGTCTGTGTGTTGTCAAGTAGGCCTGTTAAGGTCTATTGTGTTTTGGTATCTCTAAGGAGATTCTAGTTTCAAGCTTCATTTAGGTGAACTTGCTCTGTTTTCACACTGCTTGTCTTGTTTAGTCTGATTCTGTTTGATGAAAGCAGTAATAGATTTCCAAATAAACAGACGCTCTGACTAGTGTTGCCAAGTTTGCATGCAGCACCATTCTTTTACATGGCTTTCCTACTACATCTTCCAGACCCTGGGAGGGGGATCACTTTTGGGTATGGTTTCATATTCACGAACCTTTTCAACTTCTTTTAAAACACTTCTTAAATGTCCTTCCTTTCCATAACAATTGTTACCAACCTACTTCAGCTCTTAGTCCCTCAAATCTAGATTCCAGCAGCTTTCTATTTGGTCCTCCTGCCTCCAGCCTCTCCACCCTCCAATCCATCAATCACAAAGCTGCTTGTTCTATTTCCCCAGATACAGTGTTTGGCATGTCAGCTCCCTCTTAAGAAGCCTGCTGACTCCTTTTGTTAATCAAGTCCACACTCTCAATCCTAACGTTCAAGATCCTTCAGGATTTGGACTCCTACCTACTCATATTTCTGTTTTGACATTATCACTTTTCACATCTGCCTGTCTCCTATAAATGCCATATTTGTTCCTTCATCTAACATCCCTCGAATGTGGAATTGGCCCACCTCCTCATGCCACTGGCCTCTACCTACCAAATCCTCCCCATCCTTCAGGGTCGAACTCAGATGTTCCTCTTCTGCCAAGAAGCATCCCCTAATTCCCCTCATCTCTCACTTCCCTGACAGCACCTGTTGTCTTTCTTTCTTTCTCTTCTGATATAAATTCAACTTTATGCTTTATTGTCTAATGGTTGAATTGTCCTTTCACTGTGTCCATACGTGTTCATCAGATTATAAGTTGCTAGAGAAACTTCTTTGGCTTCTATTACTTTTAATATCTTCAAACTCCCTACCCTCCCATAAGAACAAATGTTTATGTAGTACATGCTATGTAACACCCTCTGTTCTAAGTGCTCAACTCTTTTAATTCTCTCAGAAGCCCTATGAAATATATACTGTTTCCTTCATTTTACAAATGAAGAAACTAAAGCACCGAGAGCTTAAGTAACTTACCCAAGATCACACAGCCAGTAAGTAGCAGAGCTGAGATTCAAACCCAGGGAGAGGGTTCCAGAGTCCATCTCTTAACCACCTCACTATATATAGTGACATAGGAGGCCCTCAGTAATGCTTGTTCTGCTATCTGCAGGAAAAACAAAAGAAATACATAGTTGTCACAAAAGAATACCATTTCTTAATTTGTCGAGAGTAATCCTTCCTAGGTCAATGTATATGGCCGACGTGTCTTCATAAAGTGCCAAGAAGAGTCTGTCAGTCATTTCCCACACCTATCTAGGTCAATATTTGTTCATTCCCAGACATTGGTGTAAAGGCACAGAAGAAGGTCAAGGTCAGGAGGGTCTTTGAAGTCAGCAAGCCTTATTGCCAAATGTTGGCTTTGCATGTCCTTCATCCTCGTGTTCCAAAATACAGAGTAGTTCCAAATTGCTTACTGAAATACGTGAAGATAATTAAAACCGGTTCAGCATGTTGCTTTATACTTGTTACTTTTTAAATCAAGTATTAAGTAGGGAAAACACTGATTATCCAAAGAAGAGCTTGGCTTCTCATGTTTGTGATCTTCTGTTTTCTCCTTAGAACACCTTGCACAGAATATATCTAAATCACATCTGGAAACTTGCCAGTACTTGAGAGAAGAGCTCCAGCAGATAACGTGGCAGACCTTTCTGCAGGAGGAGATTGAGAACTATCAAAACAAGGTATAGTCTGAAGGGTTCTACCTAAGATTGAGACAACATTAGGAAAGGTGTGCGTGCAGGAGATGTGATCAAGAATACAAACAGACCAAAGAATGAATGTCTTTCATCAGATATCAGATTTCTGTTTAAAAATCTTTCTTCCTGAGCTGATCATGTACTTGGCGTTTTGTCTTCTTACAGAGAAGCCACTGTGTGAAATTTCAGCAATAGCCAACAAATTCTATTGTGCCTATAACTATACATGTATCTCCTATCATGTGTCAACAGGGGGGCTAGATTAAGCAGCTTCCAAAAGCCTAAGTGAATTGGGATTTGTCCCGATATCACAATGGAAGATTTCAAGGGCTGGAAGATAATGTGAAAATAATCTCAGCCTTATGTTTCCAGAGGTTAAGAAGAAGGAGTTTAGAGAGTGTGTACAAAAAAAGGTTTGGAAGCCGTGATCATAACTCCAGTCTGAACCTAGCACTGTGAGGCTGACAAATAGTGCTGCTATTTGCCTTTTTCTATAAAACTCTCTGATCAACAAGCCACCAAAATTGGAGGGCAAGGCTGGAGAAGGGGAAATTTTAATTATCCACTCTGCCTTTGGTAAAAGAAAATGCTGTTATTTTTGTCAATAATCATAGAAATTCAGGCTTAGGAAGGACCATAGAGATTATCTAGGCTAATCTTCCCCTTCATTTTACATTTGAGGAAACTAAAATCCCTTGGCATATGGCTGGAGAGTGAAAACATCAGGACCAGACCATGACTCCTGGCTCCTAGTTCAGTGTTTCTTCCACCCCATTATATTGGTAAAAACAGTCTTAAACTAAGATTGGGGGAACAAGTGAGCCATGCAACAGATCCAGGTCACCCTGTCACTGAGTTGGAGCGTGGGTGTATACAAGGCATTAAATAGAACAGGTTGGGGAATAGCAACACATCACTTTATTTGCCTTGGAGGTAGCAGGTAACACCATCAGCCAGAGTTACAAAGAAGCAAGAAAGCAGTAAGAAGCAGCAAGGCTGTGGAATGAGATTCAGAGTCAGAGATGCTGGGATTTGAACCCCAGCTCCAGTACCTATTAGCTGTGAAACTTCTGTGCGCATTCATATCTATTTATGGAAAACAGAAAAACGTTCTTGTGAAAATGAAATCAGACAAGGATGTCATAAAGCTCCAAGCTCGTAGCAGGTGCACAATAAATGTAATTGATGCCTCTTTTCTTCCCTTCCCCCAGTAAAGTGGTGTTAAGTTCCCCAAGGCAAAATAACTGCTTAAAAGAAGATCCTCCTTTGCCACTTCGTGGTCCAGGGTTAAAGCAGTGGCATGCATTGCTTCCCTGACATCACGTTTCATCTTCATCTACATACATACCCACAACATCTTCCCCCCGTCCCTTTGCCATCAAAATGGTAAGAGAAGAATTGGAAGAGATGAGAAAGGATTTGGAAGCAATTGTTATATCCCAAATAAACTGGCCAACTGTTAATTTTTTAATCCCCTAGGCTTTTTTAATCCATTTCCAAAGAAGGATTTTACAAAATAGGAAGAGTTAAAACAGCGGTGTCAAAGATTTGGGTGACCGTGTATGTTAATGTGTTTCCCTCTTCAACAGCAGCGGGAGGTGATGTGGCAATTGTGTGCCATCAAAATTACAGAAGCTATACAGTATGTGGTGGAGTTTGCCAAACGCATTGATGGATTTATGGAACTGTGTCAAAACGATCAAATTGTGCTTCTCAAAGCAGGTATGTGCTTTCCAAGTGAATTTTGAGATCCCTCCCTAAACTGCTTTCTCCGTCTTATTAAAAAAATGCTTGGTAAGGAAGGTGTCGGGAGCAGTTTTTCTCCAATGATAACAGCTCAGGTTTCTCTTAGCAGAAACTGAGTTCTTTTTAAAGGTTTTTGAGCTATTTGCAGGAGACATTCCCTCCATTTTTCTTCTCCTCTGGGTGAAAAGATTAATTTGAAAGACACCTGCATTCCCCAATTTTAGCATAACCGGTGTTTTGTTTCTACCCTTCAAATCCTCAGGAGGTTACGATAGGTCGTTAGAAAGAAGGTTGTTTGTGGAACTCAGAGAGATATCCCTGCGTTTTTTTGTTTGTTTTAATAAATAAGAATCAAGAGTTTTCCTAGCAACTCTGAGACTCCATATTGCAAGACAGAAGAGTGCCAAAGAAGTATTTGTAAATCAATCTCTCTTCGGTAATACAGGCTTTCACTTCGGCACAAGTCTTTAGTTACGCTAGTGACCTTTGCCCTTTTAAATAGAGAACTGAGGAGACTGAGAGCCCACTGGCTAAACTGCACACGACACCCACTGCGCTGACTCAGAAAGTGGTCTTCACGATAGTGCCTTCAGAATACACTCACCAAGGTGGAATAATCCCATCATTTCTGCCTTTGCTTAGGTTCTCTAGAGGTGGTATTTATCAGAATGTGCCGTGCCTTTGACTCCCAGAACAACACCGTGTACTTTGATGGGAAATATGCTAGCCCCGAAGTCTTCAAATCGTTAGGTAAGGAAATCTCTGGGGGCTTTGTCTTCAAATCAGGGCTACAGGAGAAGATGGGAGTTGGGTGAGAGCTTTTAGTGAACAAAATGGAAAGCGGTTATTTGGATACAAAAATTAGAGGATTTTATACCTAGGTTACTTTATAATTAGTCACTGTAGAGAATTCACACAGCTCAAACGTTTTTTGTCTGTTACATGTAAATGTCTAGAGTTTCATTTTATCTGGTTGGTAATACAAGAAATTTATATTATATATCCTACCAGTTCCCTTCCAGATTTGCAGGGGATATATTATTCAGATAAACTAGAGAATGTGATTTGATACATAAAATCAAGCAAAGAGCTGAAAGTCAGCCCTTCCATACTCCTCAAATAAGAAGCATTAATGAGAATTAAATGCAGATATCGAAGAAATAAAGTATAGCTAAGTGAAACTGTGACATAAACTTTAAAAATAAATTATTTTGGATTTCTAAAATTTAAATAAAGTGGGATATAGTCATTAAGAAGAATGGGACAGTATCCAAGATATGTTGTTAAGTGATTTTAAAAACAGTTAAATGACAGAAGATATGTATACTTTAGTATAGACCATTGCTATCTAAATATATACATAGCATGCAAATCCGAAAGAATAGACACCAAACTTAACTAGTCTTTTGGGGGTGGGTTATTTTTCTGTGGGACTTGCACATTTTATATTTTCAGTTCTGTAATAGTTATAATGATTTTACCACCATAATCTGTCATTTGTTAGGATTTTTAAGGGTTTTTTAGATCAGATAGAGTAGAAAACAAGAAATGAGTGAATGTAACATTTCTGTTAGATTGTTCTGACTCCATTGGTTGGGTGTGGGCTCCGAAGTCAGACAGCCTAGCTTTGAATCTCAGGCTGTTGATTCCTACCTGTGTAAGCTTAGGTACATTACTTTTCTCACCAAGTCTGTTTTCTTACCTCTAAAATGGGAATGATAATAATACCTCCCTCATAGGGCTCTTGTGAAATAGTAGGACACCCAAAGAAGCGTCTTAGATCAGTACCCAACATAGTAATCACACAACAAAAGTTAACTCTCATTATTTTGAATGATGATGATGGTGGTGATGGTGATGTCGGGTAAACAGATTTTTCTTTTAAGATTTAAAACTATTAAATGGTAGAAATGTTATCACTGTCCCCTTTGATCTTCAACTACTAGATCCCTTTTCACATTCTTCTATATTTTTCTCCTGGGATAATAATCAAAATCCTAAACTGTATTTATTTTAATTTTGGCAGGTTGTGAAGACTTTATTAGCTTTGTATTTGAATTTGGAAAGAGTTTATGTTCTATGCACCTGACTGAAGATGAAATTGCATTATTTTCTGCATTTGTACTGATGTCAGCAGGTAAGATAACCAAATAAAAATAAAATGGTTTATTTTTTATTTTTATTTTTTTGTGAGGAAGATCAGCCCTGAGCTAACATCCATGCTAATCCTCCTCTTTTTGCTGAGGAAGACTGGCTCTGAGCTAACATCTATTGCCAATCCTCCTCCTTTTTTCTCCCCCAAAGCCCCGGTAGATAGTTGTATGTCATAGTTGCCCATCCTTCTAGTTGCTGTATGTGGGACACGGCCTCAGCATGGCCGGAGAAGTGGTGCGTCGGTACGCGCCCAGCATCCGAACCCGGGCCGCCAGTAGCGGCGCGTGCACTTAACCGCTAAGCCACGGGGCCGGCCCCTAAAATGGTTTAAAAGTTATCCAGGTAAAGAATTTTTATAAGGTACATAACTTTTAGAATATTCAGGGGGCTACTGAGAGAGGCTGCCACCCTTATTAAATCCAATTTTAACTTTTTGGAAGAACAACCCCCACCCCACACACACATACATATATCCTTTTAAGAAGACCTCATGCTGTTTTCATAAAATCTTAAGAAATGAGAATTGAATAAAGCCCAGTCCACAATTAACTTCCTGATACCAAGAGAAATGCTATGGTTGAGTAGGGTTGCCCTCCTTAACACCAATCTGCAAGATAACATGGTTTTTAAGACATCCTACTTTTCCTTAAAATCCATTTGGATATCATCTACAAGTTTTTCTGAATTTCATCTATGTTTTCTTTTTTTTGTGAGGAAGATCAGCCCTGAGCTAACATCCATGCCAATCCTCCTCTTTTTGCTGAGGAAGACTGGCCCTGGGCTAACATCTGTGCCTATCTTCCTCCACTTTATATGGGACGCTGCCACAGCATGGCCTGACAAGTGCTGCATCGGTGCACGCCCAGGATCCGAACCCGGGCCACCAGCAGCAGAGCGCACGCACTTAACCACTAGGCCACAGGGCCGGCCCTTAATCTATGTTTTCAACCATTACTGCCTCTTGGGGATAATCAGTTTTGCAAATTTGCTATCTTCTATTTGGAATTCTTACACATAAAGACTTTATCCTAGGGCCGGCCCTGTGGCTTAGCGGTTGGGTGCATGCGCTCCGCTGCTGGCGGCCCGGGTTCGGATCCCGGGCGCGCACCACTTCTCCGGCTATGCTGGGGCCGCGTCCCACATGCAGCCACTGGAAGAATGTGCAGCTATGACATGCAGCTGTCTGCTGGGGCTTTGGGGGGAAAAAATAAATAAATAAAATCTTTAAAAAAAAATAAAAATAAAAAAAAAAATAAAGACTTTATCCTAAATTAACAACCCTTAAGTCATTTGGAATTCTATTGACGATTTTAGTTGCCTTGGATTATAAGGCAATTTTCATATTTGCCAGAAAGGCTAGCAGGATTGATATGAGTATTTCATTCAGAAATGTAATTATTAGAAAGGCTTGAGGGGCCATAGTGGTTTCATTTCCATTCGTGTGAGTATGACCTTAGATTAAATGGCTATCCTTTTGGAAGGGGAGGGCCCTCCCTTCCTTTAAGTATCAGTAAGAATGAAAAGGTTTAACACTGTTTTATAACTGTCATACATCACTCTTTCACCTCTTTAGGAGCAAATTTCGAACGAGGACTGAAACTGGCCCGTCAGTCTCTAGCTCTGCATTGTGGTGAATAATCTGTGTCTAAGGGTCAGGAGGGGGGCCGGCCCGTGGCATAGCGGTTAAGTGCATGTGTTCCCCTGCTGGTGGCCCGGGTTCCAATCCTGGGTGTGCACCGATGCACCGCTTGTCAGGCCATGCTGTGGCAGCGTCCCATATAAAATGGAAGAAGATAGGCACAGATGTTAGCCCCCCAGGGCCAGTCTTCCTCAGCAAAAAGAGGAGGATTGGCATGGATGTTAGCTCAGGGCTGATCTTCCTCACAAAAAAAAAAAAAAAAGAGTCAAGAGGGATTGGGTGTTCTGACTCCATGTTGGAGGAATACTAAGGAGTATCATTTTTCATGTTTAGATCGCTCGTGGCTGCAGGAAAAGGTAAAAATTGAAAAACTACAACAGAAAATTCAGCTAGCTCTTCAACATGTCCTACAGAAGAATCACCGAGAAGATGGAATACTAACAAAGGTGAGTACCAAAGGTGTCCAGTTGGCATAGCCTGAATTATCCCTTGCCACAGATCAGTGCTGCCAGCCACCCTTGTAAGTCATCTGACCAGCCCCCAAAAGTATCAGTAAGCAGCAAGCTATTGAAAAGAAAGAAATATCTCCATTTCAAAAAATTCTGTGGGACCAAAATTCAGGTTAAATTTATTATCATTGGTTATGAAGTGCCCTGCAATAGTAGGGTAATGGTAGAATTTTTTTTAAAGCATTAATACATTCTGGAAATCCTCCTCCTAGTCCATCAAAGTTGGGTATAAAGCAGAGTTAATTTCTGCATTGATATAAATTAGAAAAAGAATCTTTGAATTTAGAAGTAGGAAGTTATGAAGGACTAAAACAATTAACCAGGATAACCATATATTCTAATCTTAGTTCTATTTCCATTAAATTCATTAGTAACCAACAATAAATGACTTTTGTATTTTCTTCATCAATTTCCCATTACTACCCTGTATTCCAAGCATAAGGTTTCATTTTTGCTAATTATTATCTTTTGCAATAAAAATATAATTAGGATGTCAATTTAAAATATGCTAATAGCCTTCAGTGCTAGTGCTGGTAGTATATATTTAGTCTTAGAAAAATCAGCCATATTCTGTCTTAGATTATTTTATGTGTTTTATTCTTCGAGAAGATGATTTGAAAGGTTTGGGATTTTTTTTCCTGTTTGTTTTCTTTTCTTTTCTCTTGATAGCTAGGTTAGGTCACAAAGGGGAGGTTGGGAGCTGATTACTGTTTTGTTTTTGACTTTGCACCTGTTAAATGAGAGATTGAGGCAGGAATGGGAAATAGAAGGAAGAAGAACTATCAGGAGTTTACTCGCTTCTCCATCTTCCTGCCCCCATGCGAAGGCAGCATTAGGTTCTTTTATTGTCAGAGAACACCTGACACCCACACAAGATCTATGATTTGGTGAAAACTTTTCTCAGAAAGGATTATTCTGGGTTGAAATAATAAGTATTTTGCCCTTGTACAGTGCTTTAGAGTTTAAAAAGCATTTTTGCAAGTCATGTAAGTACCCTCAACTGGTACATGGTCAATGCTGGGACTCCCATCCAGGCCTTCTGACTATTCTTTATTTTTTTTTTAACTCAGGGCCTTTTGCTCAGACCTGGAATGGCTTTGTTATAGGCAACGCTCTTTCTGGAGAAGAAGCTTGTCATTGGAGCTGACTAGTACTTGTTCTGCATAAAATATGTAGGGCCTGCCATCATCTCTAGTTGCAGTGACCTCAGCTACCCGTGACTGCCCCCTTGCTCTCTCCTCTATCACCAGATCTCTTCTTTTTCCACAGTGGTAGAGGGGGAGATCGGGATGGTAGAGCAGAAAGCACGTTGGACTGGGAGGAGGATATGGGAGACTCAGGTTTTTGTCTCAGCTCTGCCACTTGTGCTTATGAACATCTTTTCAGGTTATTAAATTGTCTTCAAAATCATGTTTAATGTATACCTGGTGTTCTATAATATGACTGTATCATCATTTATTTTTATCAATCCCTATTACTGGACATCTAAGTTGCTTCAAGTATGTTTCACCATTATAAACAATGTTGTAAAGATCATCCAGATCCCTAATTTTTGATTCTCATGTCTATTCTCTCCTGACAACCTGTCCTTTCTTCCATTTACAGTTGATATGCAAGGTGTCTACATTAAGAGCCTTATGTGGACGACATACAGAAAAGCTAATGGCATTTAAAGCAATATATCCAGACATTGTGCGACTTCATTTTCCTCCATTATACAAGGAGTTGTTCACTTCAGAATTTGAGCCAGCAATGCAAATTGATGGGTAAATGTATCACCTAAGCACCTCTAGAATGTCTGAAGTACAAACATGAAAAACAAACAAACAAAATTAACCGAGACACTTTACATGGCCCTGCACAGACCTGGAGCGCCAACACACTGCACATCTTTTGGTGATCGGGGTCAGGCAAAGGAGGGGAAACAATGAAAACAAATAAAAGTTGAACTTGTTTTTCTCATGCATATGATTTCCATTATGCCTACAGATATGGACCCTTTTTCTGTCTTGACTTCTTGATCGTTGACCTCTGTTTACAGCAGAAAGAGGGTACTAAAGTCGGAGGATTTCCTTTTCTTGTAGCTCACTGCCCACAGACTTTCTCCAGAGTCACCAATCTGTCAGTAACAACCGAGAGTCCAGCAACAATCGGTGACTGGTGTGCGTAGCGGAGGTTGTGGCATGACTTTGCACAACTTGCTCTTTGTTTCATGAAGGAAGTTTTTATTTCTTCACCGATTATTGCCAGTCAGCAGGATGGCATGAAAAGGGTCCATAGCACTAGCAACAATAGCATTATAATATATTACAGGGTAAATGGGCATGAAGACTATATATAGCTAAAAGAGATATTGTTTATATATTGTTTTAATTAATATAAAATGTAGTTACTGGTGTAGCTTTTCCTGTTGAATTGATAAGGCACTTTCATTTTGCACCTTTTTTCTTTAAATTAAATGCTAGCGTGTTCACTGTCGTGTCGCATGTGCACCAGAAACACAAGTTTAACTGAGAAGGCTTGGAAGGTACGTCGGGAGGTATTTATGCTGCTGTTTACAAAATTACTTTTAAAAGACTGGCTGGTCATATCTAGAAATCACGACGTTGATTATTTTTTTTTACATGTGAGTTTGGAATTAGAAACGGAACTCTCCCTAAATCATACTTTGCTTTTTGGTAAGTTTAAGGATAGATGTGTTTATGCTTCATACAAAGTTGAATGATCGATTGGTGCTGTGGACTTGTACCATCATGCACATTATTTTCAAAAAGCTTTTTAAAATGCCGCCTCATGGAGGCAAGGGAAGGGAGGCTCATTTTACACAATTCAATAGTTAGACTCAGTCTCAACTTGGAATTCCTATGCTTTGAGAACAAATCAGTAACCAGAATATTTTTTGGAATCTAGGTTTTATTTATAAGGACCCAAAGATTATATCTGGAGCAAACGCACACTCCCCATGTGAGGACAGGAAGCGTTTACTTTGTGAATGTTTCTGTTCTTGGTATAATCTAGGCACCCTAAGAGTTTATCTCAGAGTGAACTATTTCTAGACTAGCTGCCTCTAGATGCTAAAATTCTAGAATATTGCTCTCCATATTTCATAGACAATGGATAGGAGGGCAAACGAGGCATACAATGTTGAACCAGTGTCTCTTATTTAAATATTAAAGATTTTAAGCTTTGAAAGTGAAGTTGATGCTAGCTGCAAACATTTACTTTTGTATTTATCTTCACTAGAAAACTGTGGACTGTAATTTATTTTATTAAATATTTAGAAGATTGTTTGGCTTTTGTGTTCAGGTAAGAAATATTGCGTTGTTTTTGTTTAATTTCGTGGGGTTTTTAAAAATAATTCCCAGCAGGGGAAGGGAGAAGGAACAGTCTGACATACAAGTGTGCATGTTTTAAAAATAAGTGACCTTTGGGAATGTAGGCATTGAGATGATGATTTTAGTCACACCCAGGGTGGGATTCAAACTTCTGCTCTGACATCAAAGACCATGTTTGTATAGAAAAGGGAACATCTTCCCGTAGTGTAAAGGTGGGAGTTTCCAAGCAGCCCTTTACAGGGAGAAAGTCTCTCCTCTACCACCAGGGTCCCTCTGGAATCTTCTGCAGGAATTGTGGCTCCTGATGTCAGCTGGATCAGAGCGCCAGCTTCCCAGAGCCCTTCTCTGTTTTTAACTACACTGACTTCCTGACTTGTTTATTGAGGGACTTGGAAAAGGGGAAGGAATTATTCACACAGAAGTGTGTATGAAGCCTAAATAACATCTAAAAAATTTTTGTTTCAAAAATATAGTAAAGTTTTAACCATAAATGAAAGACGAGAGTAATATTTACTTAAATTTCTTACAAGCATATAAAACTTTATCTGAGTGTTTATATAAAGAGGTTAACTATCAGCATATAGTATTTATATTTGGGCGAGAAGGGTTAAATCAAAATTTTAATTTAAATAAGCATAGTTCCTTTAAAGATCAATAATATTTATACTCTGAAAAGAGTACCAAGCTTAGTTCAATTATTTATTTGTCCATTTTTTTCCTATTGTTTCTCCTTTAGGGGAAGGTGGTGTGTTTTTATTTTGGTTTTGTTTTGTTTTGTTTTTTGTCATTCTGATTCACTAAATTTGGGGATGGTTTTATTAAAGTATATTAACTTCTTTTTAACCAAAGCTTTCTGAATATGACCAGCCTCAGGTGCTAGTGCATTAAAGAGCAACTAAACCTAATTCCAGTGTCCATTTGTGAAATGATAAGAGCTAATTGAACTTCTCTAAGGGTGAGAGAGAACATAATGTTGAACTTAAAAGAAATTCCTTTTCCCAGAAAGGATTTTGCAAGTACCTAATGCAACAAATGTTGCTCTAATCTCAGTAATAGTCACACCATGGTGACATTGCTTTTAGAGTAAACCAAGATGCATTGACATGATGCTGCTACTAGGTCTTTCTGAAAGAAAAGTAGGCTGTGGACTTTAAGAGCAAAGAACATCGACAGTGTGGGAACAGAGTAGTAGAGGCGTGCTCGGTGAAATGAGGGAACAACTAACTATTATTTGGATCGAAGTTGGGATCTGAAGTTAATAAATTCAGTTGGAAAAAATATGAAGTACAGAAAAGGATGTGAAAAACTTTGCATTTTTATTTTCTTCCTTATTATAGAAACACCTGTGTGATGACACAAACTACTTGGTGATACAGAACAATTATTCTTAATAGTTATTATAAAGTTTCCTAAACGTAAATGTCCAATAGTCTTTTAAAGATTGGAACCACATCATTGTTATCCCTGCTACGATAATGCCTTTCATACAACTTTTTACATAAGATAAATAAGGCTTTTGTACGAAGCCTGAATACCTTCAGTTACAATGATGTCCAAATGGTTGCATTATAGTGGGAAGAAACTGGCCTTGGTCACATGAAAACAAAAGTGCAGATGAAAGTGCTTTTTTGGACAGTTTGCAAATTATGTTAAAGCTATGGATTTTTTTTAAGTGTTCAGCATCCTAATTTGCGTTAAAGCTATGGATTTTTTTTTAAAGTCTTCAGCATCCTAATTCACCCTTCCTAACTTAAGGAAAACATGACTTAAGACACTGCTTCTAAGTTTGGTTGTTCTTTATAGTGTGGATACCCAGATCTCTGTGAGCGTATGGGGGTGGGCCGAGGGTTAGGTGAGGAGGCAGAGTGTGTGTGCGTGTGATTGTGTGTGTGTGTGTGGTTTTCATGTGTGTGATGTGCGGGTGTCGGACCGCTTCTAGGCTACTAAGTGTCAATGGAAAAGAAAATGTATTCAAAATACTTAAATCAAAACTAGAAGATGGGGAAAAAAAAAGATTTATTCTATACAAAGCCTTGTCTGGACCACTTTAGAGAGACTTCTATTTTTTTAACCCTTCTATAAATATTTGATGGCACTTGAAATATTCCTGCAATAAAATGTGATTTGTGTAAAGAAAAAAAAGATTTTGTAATGTGAAACAAAGAAAGAAAGTAATGTAATTTTCTAAAAAAAAAAATACAAACAAACAAACTTTGTATTATTTTCTTGATGGAATTTGTCTATCTGTCTTTGGAAACTTTTTATTTCATTGAATGTGCCATAGTAGAAATATATGTTTTTAGTTTTAGACTAAGGAATAGCTGTTTGTGTTCCGACATTCCAAAATGCAAAACAACCTAGTAGACTCTTTAATGAAAAGGTTTAAGTAGGACGTAAGCTTCTTTCATTGTTGCTTTTTTGCACATGTTCTTCATTCCTCTCTAGTGCAATATGTACATAGAGCACTTGCGGGTGTACCTTGATCCCTCAGGGAAAAATACATATTTGTACAGTTGTGTTTTTTTTCCTTTTGTTTTTGGCTAAGGAATGTCGATTGAATCACTTGTTATTGAGGGGCAGCCAGATAATAATCCTAAAGCCACTGTTTCAAACATTGATTGTTTAAATCATGTGTCCTTCCAATGCTATTATTTTAAGATAATAATAATAAAAAGTTATTTTCTGACAGTTCTTTGTGCTGACTGGTGAAAAACAAAGGGTAAATAAGCACCTTATGATTGACTTACTGTGAATGACAATCCATCTTGATATCAACAATAGAAGCCCTATCATTTTGGAGTTGGGGTAAGAGTCAGAAACAATGTGCTCAGGGATCTTCTAAACTCTTAAAACAGGGTGGCCAGTACTACTGGGACAAATTGTGTTTTTTATTATTAATAATAATGATGATACTAACCCTCCAAGGCACAAGTGAACTGTGTAGAATTGCGTGTGTGTGTAAACTCTTCACTATCATCTCATTTTGTTGAGTTCAAAACTTATGTGTTCTTCAGTCTTGTGTACTTAAAAATGTTGAATAACTTCCAAAGCAGTACAAAGGTATGCGAGTATGTGCAAAAGATAAATTAATGGGTAATATACCAACAGAGAGCATCATTCAAAGTACAGTCCTGCATAATCCATTTACCATTTCTCTTATAATTAAGATATTCATGATAAATATATTTATAGCATTATTTGTTAAAAACTATTTCAGATTCTACATAGTATGCATAAAAATTGTAAAAACCAGTAATGAGATAAGAGCCCTGCCAATCAGTGTAGTGAGAGAGGTAAAAGATGAAACATGTTTTTTAAATGCCAGCAAATAACTGTTATTTTCACTGTGTTCTCCTTTAAAAGCAAACCAAAAAATCCCCTTATGTAACACAGTTCTTCTACTTCAACATTTGTAGTTTTTATCTACTGAATTAATATGAGAGCTAATGTTTAAAGACAAACAAAATACACCTATATAACAGCAACACGAGCCAGCTTTTACGATTACATTTTACATTTTTGAAATACAGTTTTGTTCTCATATTTCTATATATTACTTTCCATAAAGTAAGTGAACCTTAGTGGAATTGTTGGCTTTGATTCTTCCACACCTGGAATACACATTCAGAAGAAGCTTTTTCGTCCTAACACAGACAAGCATAATTTGGGAAAACTTTCCATGTTGTTTAGATGGAAAAGAAAGCTTTATCTTCTTGTTTTTGATGAAGACTATGGAAATGGCAGAAATCTCTCTCTCTCTCCATGCATATACATATATATGCACACACAGAGGTTATTGACATTTTTACATATTATAACATTTGATTGCTGCTTCTTACTTATAAAGATATGACATAGCAGAACCCCATAAAAACAACTTTATATTATGGATCACATTATGTGCCCAGAAATGACAACTGCAACAGTAAATAGTCTATTTTGCTAATAAACTATTAGCAAAAGATTCTGAGAGACTATTATCTATTGCTAATAGTCTATGATACAGGTCTTAATTCTATCCCTAAACACTAGTATCATTAAAGAGGTTCCACAAGATTTGATTAGAGAGACATTCCTATTATTTTTTATTCTTAAGAGATGAGAAAGCTGGCAAGCAATGTCTTTACGAAGCAGTTGGTTTCACTTCTGGGTCTGTTTGCTTGTTTGTTTTTGTAAGTGAGATCAATTTTATCAGGCTCTCAGAACAATTTGAAAAATAACCCAGAAGCCTGGTTTCACGCCAAGGAAACATCATAGATGGGGGATCTCCATGTTTAACCAGACCCTCAGAACTTAGAGCAATAAATACTTTCAGTCATTTATTTATTTATAAATGAAGACAGAATATTCAATCCAAATAGAAACGACTTGTTTTTCAGCAATGCAACATAACACGGAGTCTTGTGTTAAGAAAGTGAATATGACTATTTTAGAGACATGCCTAGAGAATCATGTTACTGTTTACATTTAGTGTGTTTGCCACATTAGCAGTATCACACTTCTTTTTCTTTTCTCCTTCTAAGAACTAATGAAGGAGAGCTTGCTATTAGCTTTGACATGCTGCACATGACATTGTGTTGTTCTCTAAGAGCAACTAAATTCTTTCCAGTGTTCGTGTGTGATTCCTTTCTCATTGTTACTTTAATGTGGATGAATACTATTTCTAGGAACTTGGTTATCATTGAACAGATTGCATATGTAAATGCAGATAATTCTTGAGCAATATAGTGAATATGATTTCACAAAAAAAAAAGTCCGTATGTACTGTACACATCTTCCTGAATCCAAAATTCTCTTCTTATCCACAATGGTTCAAAATCTCATATAAAACAGTGGTAAATTTTTAACATTAGGACATTAGCTGGCTGCTTCTTTAAATGTACCTGTATTGTCTGCCTGCTCCTTTTGTGGAGATGTGTTTTTGTATTGGATGTTTGGGCCAATGGGAGGCTTCAAGCTACAACATATTTTCCCAATTTAAATATATTTAACATATGACAAACCCCAGACAAGGCTTTTAATATGTATAAAGAACTGCAGTGTTAGGTGGTTTATTTGCAAACCGTTTTCAATGTTGTCCATTTTTATGGCACCTTTAACAATATTCTTGTTTCCAAAGTACAAAAAAAAAATAGGTTAAATAATCTAGCCATAACTGAATGTCAAGCAATAAAACAAATGACTTTTGTGCATAGACTTAAAAAAATACAAATTTTAGACATCTGCATGTAAATGCAATCTCTTGTTTACTGCTTTCTTCAACTTGAGCAATTGATTCCTTATTTACTATTAACTTAAGAACTTGTAATGGCCTGTAAACATTTTCTCTCTTACTCTTCTTTCAAATTTACCTTCGTCCCTGCTTTTGAGTCATAATATTTAATGTTGTTCTGCACATCTCTATACAGTTAACTTTTTGGCTTTCATTCTGTATAGATAAGAAAACGTTATATTATAAACAGCCTACTCAGTGCAAATATTTATCTGTTTATCAAATCCACAATATGCTGTATAATACTGGTTTTACTATATAATCTATTTTAGACATAGCTGTTTAGAACTAGAGTGTGCTATTTTTGTGTTTTTCTGATGTGTGGTGCTAGATAAGTTACTTTTGTGAACAACAAAAAAATCCCTTTTATTCCTAGACAATACCACCTTTGGGTCTTGTTAATTTCACTGAGTATAACTATATATTTGTATATATATACATATATATATATCTACCTGTGCCCAACTGGCAGCTGTATCAGAGTGCTGGATTTGGGACATGCTTTTCTCTTTAAATACATAATATCATTATATAAATTATTCTAGAGTGTATTTAATTAGGATAAAATTACTTCCTTAGTATGGATATTTGACATCTACAGGGTGAATTTGTTTATAAATATGGATGTATGAAACCTTATTAGCATATACTTTATGTTTGCTACTTGGCTTTTATACCATATCTCCTGAGCTGGAAAATAATTTGCCAGGCCTTCAAGATCCTAAAGAAACACTCTAGATGAATGGAGTAATACTTTTTTTTCTTCCTAATTAATTATATTATTGGCACCTAACAGAGTTGCGTACTTTAGCTCCTATTATAGGTAATAGGTATTTACATAAAATAACCTTGGTGGCTTGGTGGCAGAATACAACTTTCCCCTCCTACCTGAGCCATGAAAAGTATGGAGACGTCCACTGTCATGGCAGCACATGGGCCATAAAGCAAATTCAACAAGGAATGTTCTGTTTTAACATGACCTCAACCAGTTCCATGAACTGAGTGAAGGACCTTCATTTTAAAAGTCATTTAATAATAACCTTAGTTAAGCTCTTTCACCTATTCTCCCAAGACCTATTGGCATTGTTAAAAATCAAAGTATATCAAATATCTAACTAAGGATGTAGTTAACCTTATTAAATATTGATTAGAATTGTTCTGTAATATTACTGAATTTGTAAGATCTTTAGCAAAGATTTTTGAGCAATTTATAAATATAGAGCAAATGTTTCTGTTTACTGCACTTTTTGTAATTGAAGGTGATAAATTCTCAAGCCATGGTTATTGGCTTCCATGCACTGCATATTTACCCACAATTCTAGACAGTTTCCATTTTTATGGAAGAGTTGCTGTTACCTTAATTATAAATGCAATCATGTGGTTAATGAGAGCTAATGCTAATAGTTAACCTTTTCAAGTGAATTGGCCACAGTTTAGGGAGAAATCTCTTTGAATACAAATTATGTCATTCCTTATTGCTTCGCTTAGAAAGAGATTGAAACCTTTTTTTTTAAAGCACTATTTAGTATCCTAAGCTTCCTGAGGGTAGAGATTGTATCTCTTTGTGTCTGCACAATGGCCAGCACATGTCAGCATTTGATAATTGGTAAATGACAAGTGTGCCTCAATTCAAACTTTTTTCCTGGATTGTTTTGGTAAATTTATAAAGTATGGCAAGCCTTATGGTTAACACTTTCTTCTACAACCAAGTATTAAAGCCACATTTGAAAAGACCACATGAAATGCTGATTCTAATTGTGTGTAGGTCTTGAGGATTAAGCACACAAATTTCACAAAACTCTGTGAGTAACAAACTCAGCCTTCTGTAAATATACATGCAAGTTTGGAAACAGTAATACTGTACCTATAAATATACGCTGTCTGTTTTGTGTACAGTATGTAAAAACTCCTTTTCTGCCACACTAAAAATGCAAGCCATTTATGGGAATCCTAAAAATAGTATTGTACTAAAACTTTGCTAACGATCTTTATTAGAGGATCATCCAACTTTTCACTTACATTGGGTTTTCTTTTCAATTCACTCTTACAGTAGTGTGCTTATTTCCAGCTGTTTATTTTATTGAGTCTTGAATTTAAAAAAAAATATTTTGATTCATTTTGTAAATACAAGCTGTAAAAAAAGAGAGATTTAATGTTGTCTTTTAAATACTCCAATTTTCATTCTAATATGAATGTTGTTATATTGTACTTAGAAACTGTACCTTTAATATTACATTACCTTTATTAAAAGTGCATTGAACACATCAATTTTAGATGTGCTTTATGTACTGTTATCCTATAATAAAACTTCAGCTTCTAATGGAACACTTGCCTTGTTTTTCTTCTTTTTTCTTGGTTATTGAGTAGCATTGTCCATAGTTTTCTAGCTTACATCTTATCTCCAGAGAATGGTCTAGCAGAACCTTGCTACTCAAAATGCGGTCCACAGACCAGTATCACTGGCATCACCTGTGACCTTGAACTTGTTAGAAATGCAGAATTCCAGGCACCACCCCAGACCTACCAAATCAGAATCTGCATTTTTAGAAGATCCCCAGGTGATTGGTTTGCATATTAAAGTTTGAAAAGCACTGGTCTATAGTACCGTGTAGTACTTTTTAAAAAATAATTTATTTCCATTTTGCAGGGGAAAAACCATATACAAGGATCAAGCTACCCTTTTGATCTGAGAAGGCAAAGAAAGAAGTTTTAACTTGGGGGATACCATCTGTTGGTTGGTAGTAGCTGCCAGAAATGCACAATTGAGGATTGTGAGGCTGCCTCCTGTCTCAAAGGAGAAGGGAGCCATGACTAATTAGTGATATCTGCCTTGAGTGTAGGAGGAGAGAAGTCCTGAATGCACACCATACTTCATCATCTTTGCTTTAGAAACCATTAAAATGGAATGCCAGAAACGATGCCAAAGACTTTAAAAACCTGACTTTACCTGGGCTATCATTGTCCCACCCCAGCCCCAGCCCTTCTCTTGAGTAGATCATATAGGAATGAACCAATACATTGAACATCAGCTAAGTATCACACTATTTTAACTGTGCAAAACCTCATCATAAATTATATTTAAAGTAATTTCAAGGACATTCCAATTATAAGATATTCTGAAGTCAGAATAAAGGCAACTGAGTTGGCATTTTCCTCCACACATACTAGAATACGTATGCATCCCTTGCACTCAGTAAAATAAATATTTGAATTGATCCCAAAAGTTGCTGCATGTAAAAACAGTCCCTAATCCTGCTTTTATTTCCAACTACCTTGGGGAAGAGGAAGAATGTGATTGTGCATGTGAAACATTTGTAGACTGTCAAATTCTACACCACCTTCCCTTATCTTGGGAAATTGAGAGTTAATGGAAATAAAGTGAAGTTCAAAATATGAAATGTCTCCTCTTGGCCTTTGGCCAAACCCATGCTAAACTCCTTCTGATAAAAACAATGGTTTACAGTCACCTCTCCATCGTGGCTTAGCTTGCTCCACTTCAAGAAGGGTACTTAAACGAAAGAATAAGAGGGACTTACAGTTCTATTTATAATGATCTCATGGGAGAATTAGAAAGGAGAACAAGTGTCAGGTTATTAATAAACTCTTGGAGAGAAAGCAAAAGTAATAATCATAGTCAGTAAGACCTGACCACAGGTATGTCTTAGTTGCTACGTTACTACTAAGCTTTGTTTCATGAGGCAAGATCAAAAAGTCTAGCCCCTCGCAATTCGACTTCCACTTTCAAGGTGCACTTGGATCAAACGGGCCAGTGCAATGCAGGCCTCTGCTTCTCATGACAGGTCTGTGAAAAGACCATGCTTCTGTGCTGGGGAGGGTAACTGCTGATGTGCTGAGATACAGCTCTGCACCTTAGCTTCCCCTTCTGAACAAGAAACTGAAGATGGCGCCCAGTACTGTTCAAAGCCATGGTCCAAATCAGGCCATTAATGTCATGTAAGTCACTGGAGACAGGAAGAATAAAAAGATGTCTCTGTGCTTAAGGGATTTCAAGAACATGGGAACAAGGAAGGAATTTTTGTCAAGAGAACCCTCCTGGATCCCAGGAGAATCACACTGATGGACTCCCATCTTTTCTTAAGGCAAGCCTAGCCTCCTAATCGCGGCAGAAACGTCTTGCTAGATTAACAGGCATTCTGTCCTTTCAATGTGCCATCAGTTGTGAGCTGGAGAAAAATCCTGTTTTTTTCTAATGTCATTTATCTCTGATGTTGGAACGAGATAAAAACTTATCTTTGCGCATTTACTTTGATTCTGGATTTTTTTCTCCTCAAGAGGGGAAATACTGACTCCAGTAAAATATAGTCATGTCTCAGCAATTCATTTGTTGTTTATCCACTTGATGGACTTATCAAACAATACTTTTAATTCCAAGATGACTTCCTCTTTGTAGAGGAGAGGTTGCTTCAACTATTGAATGTTCTGTGCTTAGAGAACAAAAATTCATTTTAATATTAGCCTCACCCAAAGTGAATTATGATAGTAACCTCCTAACAAGTCTCACATCCACCTCTTCTACCATTCTTTCTTTATCCTTCCAATAAAATACACAGTATATTCTAATGACAAATATAAATAATTATTTAATTGTCCTACTTGGAATTATCTCTGTTATCATCAACCTCTCTCTGTGGGATAGTTAGGCGCTCCCAATAAAGACCAGAATTCAGATGAACAGTTATTTCTGGGTCTTTTTTTAGCCCAAGGAACGTGTAATACAGAACACAACAAACTATACCTTAGAAAACATTATCTTCTGAGTAGAAAAATTTGAACACTTTAGCCATTCTGTTCTGACACAGCATATCCTGGGCCAGAGTATTTTGCTGGTTTTCAGGAGTGATGATAATTCCCTCCCCACTTGAAATACCATTTATTGCTGAAAAGCCTTATTTGAACAAATCACCCCTAGCAATAATATTCCCCCCAATAGTTTCTGAATCAATTACTAATTTGATACATCTTTCATTGGAGGGCTATTTCTGGATTCTCACTGAAAGGGGTAAATCATGAAGCAATTCCCTGAGTGAAGTAGTTACCACACTATAAAACTCTCCTAGGCCAAGTTCACCCCAAATCAAGCAAAGGAAGCTCGTTAGCTGAAGGATAGGAAAATGACTTGGTACAGATGAAAAATAGATGCTCATGCACATTCCTCTGTCTTGATTTGGTCCACAAGAAGAAATACACATCTAGTAATAACTGTGATAACTTAGCCAGGTGGTTGCAGTTTTAAGAGTTCTTTTTGAAATTTTGGTCCGATGAAACATTTTATAAACTCAAGTACCTTCTGTTATAAATTCTTGCAAGGTGAAATTGGGTTCTCAGTCAACTTCTGAGTTTGTTTCTCAGTTTAGCAGAAATGGAAAACTAAATCTTTCTTCTGCTTCAAAATCCACAAAATAAAATGGTACTATCACTTTGGAAGACAGTTTGGCAGTGTCCTAAAAAGTTAAACATAAATTTACCATACAACCTAACAATTCCACTCCTAGGTATCTGCCCAAGAGAAATGAAAACACAAAGTTCACACAAAGACTTGTATACAAATGTTCATAGCAACATTACTCATAATAGTCAAAAGGTGTAAACCATCCAATGTCCATCGACTGTTGAATGGATAAACAAAATAGGGCATATCCATTAATGCACTACTATTCAGCAACAAAACAACTATTAACAGCTGTTACAACATGGATGATCCTCAAAAATATTCTGCTAAAAGAAAGAATCAGATGCAAAATACTACATATTGTATGTAGTCCAGAAATGTCCTGAAATGTCCAGAAAACTCAAATCTATACATGGAGAGAGCAGATTAGTATTTGCCTGGGGCTGGGGGTGAGAAGAGAGATTAACTGAAAATGGGCACAAAGGGTTTTTCATGGTAATGGAAATGTTCTAAAACTTGGTAGTGTTGATGGTTGTAAAACTCTGTACATTCACTAAAAATCAGTGAATGATACAACTAAAATGGGTGAATTTTGTGGTATATAGATTACACCTCAATAAAGCTGTTTTAAACACATACAGACACACACGCACAGTTTTCCCATCACCCAGAGAATAAAGTCCAAATTCTAAATTCTCTACCAGGACATGAAGACCCTCTACGGCCCCCCTCCCTCCCCTTTCCAGTCCAATGGCCTTCATGTCTCCCACACAACGATGCAGTAGCTTTTCCCCTTCCCAGAACATGTAGCATTGTTTCACACTTCTGTGCTTTTTCATGCCTGAAAATCCACAGCCCCTTCTCTACCCAGTGAACTCCTACTCATTCTTCAAGACCCAATGTAAAGTGGTCTCTAAATTTTGTTTAGAGTTTGTCTCAGTCAAAATGAGTTCCTTCCTCATTGTGTTCCCATAAAATCTGTAATGTGTGTGTATACCATTTCTTATTTGTATTATAATCATTTATTTACAATGCCATCTCCATAGTGGATTTTTTTTTTTTTTGGCAACTACTAGCTACTATTTGTTGAACATTTACTCTTTGCAATGCACTTTTTACATATTACTTCTAATCCTCATAACAATCCTGTAAGTGAGATATTCTGTCTCCATTACCCAGATGAGGAAACTGAGGCTCTAAGAAGAGACACAACATCTCTAGGATCACATTCCAGCAAGCAGGAAAACTGAGACACAAACCCATATCTGCTAGACTCCAACAATCCATGTTGTTTTCATTAAACTGCTTCTGGTTTGCAAAGCAAAGCATAAAGAAGAAAGGATGCATATATTTAATATATTGTAATAGCAAAAGTTATGAGATCAAGGCCAGCCCCGTGGCATAGTGGTTAAGTTCAGCACGCTCTGCTTCGGCAGCACAGATTCATGGGTTCAGATCCTGGGCACAGACCTACACCACCTGTCAACCATGCTATGGCAGCGACCCACATACAAAATAAAGGAAGAAGGGAATGGATGTTAGCTCAGGGCTAATCTTCCTCAAGCCAAAAAAAAGGGGGGAGATTGGCAAGAGATGTTAACTCAGGGCAAATATTCCTCAGCAAAAATAAAAAAAGTTACGAGATCTGATTTTTGGTATTGGCTTTATCACTGATCATGTAATGTGGGAAAAGTCACTTAACAATCTGGGCCTCAGTTTCCTTATCAGGAAAACAAAGAAGGTTGGACTAGATAATCTCCAAAGTTTTTTCTGGCTCTAAAAATTCTGATTCTGTGTGCTGTCTTGCAACCACCAGAACTCAGATACACCAGACCAGAGCATACTGTTTGATGATAATCTGTAATCTCAACCCAGGCCATGTCTGGCAATGTTACCATACCACACTACTAGGGGATGGTGCATCCCGGCAGCATGAGTGCTTGAACAATTCTTGAGCAGTTGCTGAAGACTAGGACAGGACTCTCCACTCTCTCTGACTGCATGCTTTGTGAGATAGTACCCAACACTTGAACTTCTACACCGCCTTGACATCTATCTCTGTTCCAGCACAGGAAGTCAACATCACTCACCTAATAAGAAATACTACGTGCCCGGTGCCAGCCATTGCACCAGTTGATTTGCAAGCATTCATAAGCACTGTCTCCTAACTGGCCTCTTCCCTACAACTCATTCAACACCTTGCCAGATAAACTTTCCTGTAACATAGAGCTCTGAGTGTGTCATTCTTACTCTTATAAGTTCCCTTCTCCCCTCAGTCTTCCATTTTTTATACAACAAAGTCAAAATCCTTAGTCTGGCTTATAAGGTCTTCTGCAGTCTGGTCCCAACCTATTTTCCCAAACCCTTTTCCTCTACTACTCTTCATAGACCTTGCATCAGGCAAAATAAACTACCTAAGGCTCCCTGTATTCAAAAGAGATTTTTAACATAAGTATAATTTTTATGTAAACATAATTTTAAACCATATCATAAATCATTCTAAAATTTAGAACATGCTTTCCTGCTAGCATACAAACTGGACTCTGTTCACGAAACAGGTTTATGCTGCTCCTTGTCTGGTCTCTGTCTAGAATGCCCTTTCCCATCATCCACATACGACAAGTTCTTCAAACGAGCTGACATGTCAAGTCCAATGTAGTAACTGACATAGAAGTACTCAATAGACGTCTTTAGCTATTGAAAGCTGCTTTCTGTCCCTCTCACTAGTAATTTCTCTCCCTCTCTGAACTCACACAATCTTTTCTAGATACCTCTCGCATGTAGCTTGTCACTATTTTGTTTTATAAATTATTTAATGTGAATGTCTTAGATTCCCAATGATCAAAAGCTCTTTGAAAAACCAGTATTTGGTCTTAGTCCTATGTGTACCCAGCACTGAGCACAAATTATAAGTGCTCAATAAATCTTTCCTTAACGAATGCGAATAAAACCAGTGGAGAGCCAGAGTGGACGCTGGTGGAAACTGACATCTAAAACGGGACGGAGTGGAGGCGCTACTATGCGCCAGGTACTGTGCTGAGCACAGCTTCATCCCTTATTTCATTTAATCCTTTCAAAAACCCTACTAAGAGCTAATAATATCTCCATTTTCCTGATGAGGTATCAGGGTTAGGGAAGTTAAGTCACTTGGCTAAGGTCACAGACCAGTCTGTTTGGGTCTTTCCAATACTGTACTTGTCCCCTGTCCTCCTTCCAATTTATCACCCCCGCAAGGCTAAGGGTTTTCTAGGACAACAAGCAGCCCCCAATCCCTTCCGTCAGACGAGCCCCGCCAAGCCCCCTCTCGCAGTTTCCAGCCGGAGTGCACGGGATGCTCGGATCCGGGAGAGACCCTTTGGAGTCGCACAGCCCGTCCGCCGCGTCGCTAGTGACGTCATCACGCAGGGCCAAGGCGGCGAGACCACGTCCTTTAAATATGGCGTTCCTAGGGCTCGCGGTAGTGTGAGGCGTGGAGTGGAGTGTATGTGTGTGGAGTGGGGCTCGCGGCCCTGGCTAGAGCCGCGCGGACCAAGAGGTGGGCGCAAAGGCTGTTTTGCAGGCGAGACGCGACAGGAGGGCGCTGCCCTGCGGGCGGCCGGGAGGGAGGGAACGTGGCGGCCTCCTCGGCCTGGCCAGGACCCTCCGCGCCTGCTTCCGACGCGGCCCCGTCCTCCGACTTCGTTCACCCCTTTCCCTGCCTTCCTGGAACCTTGTTTCTCTTTTCGTCCCCTTTCTCTCGCCATTCCTTTTGTCTTCATCGACTCTCCCTTCCCAGCCCCACACTGGGTCGAAGTGTGAGAGGTGCTTAACCGGTTAAGGGGAGTCGGTCGGGCCCGTTGGATACCGAGGCACCAACTTCTCAATTTGGTAGCTTTTCACGTGCCACTTTTATCAGCCCGCCCCTGGTGACAGGAGAAGAACTGGACGTGGACTGGTCAAGCTAGCTCTGTAGTCCTGGCAGTTCCTCTAAGTGATCCTGTGAAGTGTCACTTAAGTTGCCTGGACATCGGTCTCCTCATAAGTGAAGTTCTCTGAAAGATTCTTGATATCCAGGCAGCTTTTGTCCTGCGTTGCTTGCTGGAATCTGCCCCATAACCGTGTATGGTTGGGAAAACGGCAGCAAGATTGATTTTGCCGGTGAGGGGGTCGGGGGAAGCTGAGTTAAGTCCTACAGCTCCATGCCGTAAAGTGATCTAGTACGTAAACAGTGAGAACACCCTTCTGTTTCGACTCTCCTCAGTGAGTGTCCTGAGAATGACATTCCTGGAGTAAGGTAAATGGAGAAGGACTCATCCTACATCAGCATTGCTGTTCTGCTACAAAGAACCTTGGGAATATTCATCTGTCTGCTGTATTCTGTTTTAGATGTCCATGTCACTTGAGGGTAGGTGTTAGGAACAGGTTCCTACTCACCTGCGTTAAAAGCACCTGGCCGAGCCAATCACTTGCTTTTGATCTTCACCTTTTGTTTTTCCTTAATTGAGTGTAGATTGTGGAGAAATCCTGCCTACGTTGAACCCTGCACTGCCAGGCGGCAGAATTGTGAGCTAGAGGGAAACAGAAATCTCGGAATATGAGTTCCATCATGGCCATGGGTGAACCAAGGCTGAACTGGTGAGTGACATCTGTCTGTAATCCCCTAAAGAGGATTGAAGTGGAGCTAGTGCGGAGATTAGGAAAGGAGGGTTTCTGGCCTGGAGAAATTTGGAGGAAACAGGTGGCTCAGAATTGACCCCATTCTCATCTTCACATACTGAGCACTTTTGAGTTCTAGCTGCCTGCACTTCCTCTCCTAAAGCAACAACAATCCGTCGGGTGCATTGCTACTAGGTATAACTCATCATGTGTTTATTGTTGATCTCTTAGCGAAGGGCAGATGCTGGAATTTTCTTGTGTCCAGGAACCTTACCCATTTCTGTGCAAGTCATAGAAAGACCCTCTTTAAGAAGGGACAAATTTCCTTTTGTTATATTGGAATCTGTATCAAGTGATAATATAAATGCATGGACTATATTTTATAAGTGTATGAGAACTTCACAGATAGAGGACTTGGTTAAGCAATCAAGTGGCTTTCTAGAGATCTAACCAATACATGTGCTGCTTTAGATAAATTTAACATACATTTACTGAGCATCTACTCTTTGCTAGTCAAGGAGAAAACAAAAGTTACAAGAGATTGCAAAGATGATTAAAATATTAAAAACCTGACTCAAGATTCAAATAGTATGTGCTCAGTAAGTATTTGTTTATTGCAAACAATGGTCCTTTCCCCCAAGGAGCTCACAATCCTCGAGGCCCATGACTTTGTTTTTGTATGATATGCAAAAACCTTAGAATTTAATAAGATGTCACAGATACAGTACCATAACAAGTAATAAGAAACCACTCTGGTGCATAGCAAGTAAGATGTGATTTTACCATTTATACCTTAATCATAGTTTTTTAGGTAAACACTCTTAAAAACAATAAGAAAGGAGTATGGAGCAAATATGCTAGAATTTCCCATTTGGGGAATGGGCCAGCCAGAAGTTGCCTTCTGATTGGCTTGTTCTATTGTGAGTTTTAAGAGGCATGTACATTTATGCTCCTTGCCATAAAGAATGTTCTGTTGCAGCCCAGATGCTCTTATATACCATTGACAGTGTGAAACCAAATGTGAACTAGAGCCTTTGCACAGTATTGTAGCTCTTGAACGATCCTTTTCCACAGAATCCTATTAATCTTTGTCTTCCCTAAATTAATGGTTCTCAGTGTTTTAAATTGTTTAATTCCTTCACCCAACCAGCATTTATTGGGTGCTTGCTATATGGAAAGCGTTGACTATAATATGTTAGTCTTTAAATTGATTACGATGTTATGGAAAATCATGCATGACCTTAAAAGTGGTTTTAGCAGAGGCACACCATTTATAACATTTGCCAAGTTAACAAAAATAGGTAGGATATTCAGTCTTTGTAGTGTCTTTTGGCCTGGTGCGATAGTGCATGAAACAAAAACAAGTTGAGAAGCATTTTCTTTCAACAACCAAACATCTTCATGTTATTCCACAGAGCCTGAGGTGAGCCCTGCCCCTGACAGACCCTTGACTGTACTTCAGTCTGTTCTATCTTTAACTCTTAAGTATCTCTGACATTTTATTGGGTACTAAAGGAAAAAGCAAGGCTGATTGTTGGAACCAGAGAATTTTAGAATGGGCCTAGGCTAAAAGCTACCCAAGAAGTAAAGCATCTGAACTCACGCATCTGGTACATGAAATTAAAATTATTAAAAGGTGATTGTCTGGGAAAGGGGATGTAGAGGACATGCAGTTATAAATTACATTTGTATCATTACGCTGCTTAATCTAGCATGTGATTTTGAATTGTGAAATGCAAGTAAATTACTTTGTTTTACAGGGATATTTCCCCAAAAAATGGCCTTAAGATGTTTTTCTCTCGAGAAAATTATAAAGATCATTCCATGGCTCCAAGTTTAAAAGAACTATGTATTTTAGCTAACAGGTAATATGTTTATTTGATTATTTATTTCCATACTTGATTGTTATTTTTCTGATAGTTGAAGTTTTATATCTGTCTCTATCTGCTATTAAACATTCAAATTATAGAAACGTAAAAATTAGAAAATAGAAGAACCCAGGGGCCAGCCCCGTGGCTTAGCGGTTAAGTGCGCGCGCTCCGCTACTGGCGGCCCTGGCTCGCATCCTGGGCGCGCCGACGCACTGCTTCTCCGGCCATGCTGAGGCCGTGTCCCACATCCAGCAACTAGAAGGATGTGCAACTATAACATACAACTATCTACTGGGGCTTTGGGGGAAAAAGAAAAAAGGAGGGGAATTGGCAATAGATGTTAGCTCAGAGCTGGTCTTCCTCAGCAAAAAAAGGAGGATTAGCAAGGATGTTAGCTCAGGGCTGATCTTCCTTACAAAAAAAAAAAAAAAAAAGAACCCAGTACCCAAAGATGACCACCTTCAGACCTTTCTCCACACATAAACAGATATATATTAAAATAAAAATGAGATCATACTAAAAATACTGTAAAATACTGCAATTACTGTAAAACTGTTTTGCAGGTTTTTTTTCATTTAAGCTAATATTTCCTGTATCTTTCCATGCCCCTACATATAGCTCAATCTTCTTAATGGTTGCATACTGCTTCATTATATAGACGCACTTTTAATTCATTTAGCTAGTCCTATATTACAAAATGTTGTCTTCCTCTCTTTTTGTAGTTATAAACAATACATTGATGAAATTCTTGTAATCATTTCTAGAAGATAAATTCATAGACATTGAATTGTTTGGTCAGATGGTATATACATTTTATATTTTAATAGATACTGCCAAATTGCCAGAGATTTTTTTTTCCTCTCTCCTATGAAAAATTTAGTGATAATTTTCCCTTCTCACCTCTTGCTTGCTATAACAGCTCTTCTTTCCTTTGTGATTGGCTGTTTCTACTCTATTGTGGATGAACCTTGAAACCAAGTAATTGGATTTACTAGAAAGAAATGTAAATATTCCAAATGAGGAATTGGGGAGCTCCCTTAGGGGAGCTCAACATTTAACTTTCATTCTTTCTCCACTCCTTTTGCATGTTTCCAGCCTCTGCATCAAATGGGACCTCATCTTTTCCTTCTCAGTACCCTTTCTGTCAATTAGCATCTCCTCTTACCCCTCTACTTTCTCTCTTGATCAATATTTAAATGTGCTCAAGTTTTTCCTGACTCAATCCCTGGACTCCACTTTCCCTCCTGGTTGCCTTCTTACCTCCTCTCTCATTTGTACTTAAACTTCTTTAAAGACTTGTATATACTTGCTGGGAGGAAATGAGAAACAAAAAAGCTGTAAGACATACAGAAAATGATTAACAAAATGGCAATAATAAGTCCTTCCCTATCAATAATTACTGTGAATGGATTAAACTCTCCAATCAAAAGACTGATTGAGAGAATGGATTAAAAAACAGGATTAAAAAAAGACTTCCCTCACTGCACATCCCCCTGCTCTTGCTTTCACCGAACATCCCACTCTAATCTGGCTTCCACCCTCTGTAGTCTACTAAAACTGCTCCTCTCAAGATCATCAATGAGCTCCTCTCAATGGAGATATCTCACTCTCATAGTTTTCCAGTGACTGGGTATTTCTCAACTCTTTTGCCATCTTCATTTTCAGGCTTACCATACCGGCTCGTCAGACTCTGGAGCTTTTAAAAAATACTGATTTTGCACTTTCATAAATGAATGTAAACCTTTTGAATCTAAACCTTTGAGGATATGTTTATGGAATCAGTTAATTGACCCCATTGATATTCCTTTAGGCTGTTTCCATTCCTTTACTATTACAAGGAGCATTCTTTTTATACATGTGCTGGTATTAAGTGGGATAAATTCCTATAAGAGGAGGGTATTGGGCCAGCCCTGTGGCTTAGCGGTTAAGTGCGCGCGCTCCGCTGTTGGCAGCCTGGGTTCGGATCCCGGGTGCGCACCGACGCACCGCTTCTCTGGCCATGCGGAGGCCGCATCCCACATACAGCAACTAGAAGGATGTGCAGCTATGACATACAACTATATACTGGGGCTTTGGTGGAAAAATAAATAACTAAATAAAATTATAAAAAAAAAAAGAGGAGGGTATTATGTGTTTTTTATTTTGATAGATATTGCCAGATTGCCATTAAAAACATTAAACAAGTGCTTTTTTGATTCCATCAGATGAATAGATAAGTTCACATAAAGGCAAGCAGAAGTTGTATTAAAGAGACCGTTTCAAAAATAAATGTTTTAAAGAGGCCATTTCAGAAGCAGCATTCTTCTTGCCAAAGTACATAATTATAATGTCTTTGCTAAGGTTAAGACCTTAGATCCTTTATGAGTGTGCATCTGTGGATATTTTTTAAAAGCTATTTCTGTTACCCAGCTTATACCATTTCTTGGGGATAACTGATTTCTTAAAACTTCTCAGTTAAATAAAGTAAGAATTGTCTTTGTTTATTTGAATCAGAGTGCCTACCAATTCTAGTGTCCTGGGATTTAGTGAACATATATCTTTACCTCTTTTAAAAAAAAATTCTTCACTATTTCATGAACTTTTATCTCACCTTCATCTTTTCAGACTAAAAATTTCTAATATTAATATTCTTCATCCTGTCACTGCTTCTTAATTATTTTAGTGGTTCTTTTCAAGTGCAGTTCTATTCAACGTATACCAGGTGTCGGTTATAGTCTAGATTATGTGAGAGAGAGGACATCTTGCCAGCAGTTGGGTACACCTAACTCATAAAGTCTTTTTTTCTTAGCATATGCTTGTTTTTCTTTAGATTTCTATATAGCAAAAACTAATTTATTAGTATAATTTACCTTTTAGTATAGAAAAAATAAAGATACAAGGCATCAATTTCATTTATTTCTAGTCTTTTTTGCTAACCTTAAGTTTTACTAAATTTTATTATAGTAAAGAATGAATTTCCAGACTATATTAATTTACAACTGTTTTCTTGGTGGAAAAACTAAGAAGAATGTAACATTTTTATTAGCCCTAATTTTGTATTTTTTGTGTTCTCTAACATTTTTTCCCAATATTTGGGAAAATCTTGATATCTCTAATTATGCAACTTTCAACAATAAGAGGTTTTTATTTAAGGCTTCTCCCTCCACTGAAAGGTAAATATTTGCCTTTTTTTAAATTACAGTTTCTGGTTGTAGATATTTATAACTGAGTTTTAAGCCAACAAGGAATAAAGTAGCTTCAAATACAAAAAAAAAGATTATGAAATTTTAACATGTCTAATATAGAAAAGTAAATCAAATTCAGGAGGTACAAGTAGACTTTAGATGGAGGCTGGAAGCACCATTTCCAAATGCTACTTAAAGAAGCCACCCAAACCAGTAGACTTAAAGCACAGGAAACTAAAAGTTTTGAATTCTGCCTTTTTTCCATGGAAACTTTAAGTAAAAAAGGAGAATAGGTAGTTGACAAAATGAAGGAGGAAAACTTCAAATCATCAACTGAAAAAAAATATAATGCTGTAAAGGTGGATTGAGAAGCTCTGTCAGATGCTTTTGGCTTGCACCCTGATGAAGATTTTGACAGCACTGTACATGGAAATGATGTTGATGTGCTGCCGTTTTATTCTTTGCTGAATGTAGCCAATTTAAACTGCTAGAATTTCTTGACATTCCTACTCTGGCATATCTGAGTCAGCATCTTGTTGCTGCAGCAGCTTAATTAAATTTGCCAGTTTGTGCCATGAGGACAGACATGTTCTCATATTCAGAGAGACAGCTGTGAAGCGGTATTGTTAAGAGTTGCGGACACAATGCTGTTAGGTTTGAATAGACATTTTTTAGTGAGAAATCAATTTGCTGTAATACATTTCTCCCAAGATCAGCAGTTAATATTCATTTTGTTAACCTAAAATACGCTTATTTTTTTATACAGTTATTGGAGAAACTTTAGTAGCTAAGTATGTCTTCTTTTACCTGTATTATTTTCAGAGCCAGTCTAAACATCCTTATTTTAATTTCCAAAATTCTTTTCCCATTCGCTAACCAGCTATTTTGATTAGTTTTCCATCCATAGTTTAGCTCTACAGGAGTGGTCTTGAATATTCTGCTTTATTTGGAGGCCCTAAGTCTTTTGCTAAGAATTTTGGAATTTTTACTATATTTATTCTAATGTCATAAAGTTGCTTTAAAACAAATAAGTGGTAGTTTTGGATGGGGCTTAACTCACCCTTTGTCCAGACATATATCTGGATTGGTAATTCTCAACCTTATCAGGCCAAAACCCTCCCACTTTTCATAACACATATTTATAAAAAATAAGACACCTTCTTTACTATCCTGAATTGAAATTCATAGATAATAATAACCAGAGAAAAAATATTTTAAATAATGTCCTAGATATATAAATATGAAATAAAAGGAAAATAATTTATATTATAATATGTATTTTACTATGTAAATGCATAGATACTACTACATTAGAAGATACAATGAAGTAGTCAGATGCCCCAGCTAAAATGATTAAGGTTGGATTTAAGAGAAGTAAGATAAACTATACCATACAAAAATCATAAGAAAAATAAAAGAATAAAATATATTTTTAAGATAAGTAGTAACAGACCAGACTTATTTGTATGTGATAGGAGAAAGCCTGAAGTCACCTTTGAAAGTTGTGCAGGACACTATCATACATTACAGGCATCTAGTATTCCTTACCTCTAAATGCCTTTAATTCTCCCCCTCTTCTGTGACAACCCAGATGCACCCACAGGCTTCCAGAATGCCCTGAGGGAATTAATACTGTCATGATTGAGAACCTCTGCTCTGGATATTTCTTGCCCCTCCCCTTCTCCCTCTTAATCCCTAATCTCGATGTCCTTAGGATTCCTCTCAGTCACCTATTCAGTATGTTCAGTTTGGAAACCTGAGATTTCTATAGTCACATTGTATTGATGTACGTATTTACTTTTCTTTCTTCCCCATTCATTTGTCTGATCCACTTGTTTATAAGGTCCTAGGGGATAGAGACTGTATCGTGCTCAATGTTGGTCTTATCTCCAGTACCCAGCATAAGGCTGGCACATGGTAGTCACTCAGTCAGTGTTAATGAATGGAGGAATGAAGAATGAATCAACAGACCTCTATCCTTCCATTAGTTTCCCTTCCTCTTATGTTATTGTTGTTTAATTTGGAATCAAATCATAGGGGACAATTACTGTGGTAGAAATTGGAGTTGTAGAGGCTAAGGAAATGTACTTTTGTGTGTGTGTGTACTTTAAAACACTCATTAAAAATGTAGATTACAACAACTGAAAAGCAGGAATAGAGACAGATTATGAACAAGATGAGAAATGTGTATTCTTATACTTTAATTGGGATGGTAAGGTGATTTTTTAAAAATTGGGGATAGCAGTTCATAAACAAATATGGTAACAGTTCTCTAGCTACTCACTGCTTTCTCTAGTGCCTTTCATTTTAGATGTGCCAAGATTTCTCTTTTGTATCCATACAAAACGTGAAGACACTTCCATGGACTTAGCCATGTACATGAGTGATAGAGGATTGTACATCTTTTCTAAAACCACTACTGCTTCTATAAAATGTGGCACACAGTTTTGGAATTTTCTTTTTCATTCTTAAGATAGTTAAAGCAGAGGAAACTAGAAAATTTAGAATCTCAGGGAATTTGTGAACTTCACGTTTGTGATCCCATCATATCCTGCTCTTAGTGACTCTTGTTCACCAGATTAACTGATATATCTTACTGAAGAATTTAAGCATTAAAGAACAACTTGTGTTGTAATAAAATGTAAACACGAAATACCTGCATATATAATTGGCAAGAGTGATTTACCCTTCTTCAATAAAGGGAAAAAATTTCCAAATTGAATATCTTGTCTAAGGATTATGCCTCTTCCTCTCCATCACATAATTGAAGGTAAGCTTGTAATGTGATCTTATCCTGCAGAATACTTAATTTATACCAAATAGCTAAACATCAAAATGCAGGTGGCAGAGTTAGATAATAATCCAGAATTTACTGTGTTAATCACGCTATATTCTCCCTGGTGATTGAGAATCATGAAGTTCCATGATAGTAATCTTCATGTGAAAGCACATATTTGTAAATTGTTTTTTTTTTTTTTCTTTTTTCCCAGACGTATAGGAGAAAATTTGAATGCCTCAGCAAGTTCTGTAGAAAATGAGCTGGCAGTTAGTTCAGCAACTCAAGCAAAGGAAAAAGTTAAAACCACAGTTGGAATGGTTCTTCTTCCAAAACCAAGAGTTCCTTATCCTCGTTTCTCTCGTTTCTCACAGAGAGAGCAGAGGAGTTATGTGGACTTGTTGGTTAAATATGCAAAAGTTCCTGCAAATTCCAAAGCTATTGGAATAAATAAAAATGACTACTTGCAGTACTTGGTATGTATTCTATTCTTCAGCTTCAGTAAAAATATTTAAGTTAGTCGGGAAATATTTTAAATTTGCTTTTACGTTTTTAGGTGCAATCATATTAACAAAAAGGGAAAATTTAAGGAGTTTAATTTACAGAGCATTGGTGCTTTAATTCTTTTGTTGGTTCTATTATAGTTCAGACATTTTGCTCTAGTTCTGAGCATATTTCACTCCAGTTCATCTTAAGTACACAGCAATAGAACTTTACATTGCTCATTGAACCAGTTTTAAATTTTTGTTTAATTATTACTTTAAGTAGTTTCCAATTGTATAAATGATGCTATGTTGAACATCCTTGTTCATATTTACCATTGTTTCTTTGAGATAAATTCTTAAAACTTTATTTGCCATACCAAAATCTATATGTATTTTTAAGGCTTTGATCTGCAGTGACTTGTGGGTAAATTGTTCTGTACAACATTTAAACCGATTTATTTGTACCACTATTGTATGAAAGGTTTTTTTTTTAAAATATCTTCACTAATACTGGACATTACTTTTTTTGCCTCTAATTTGATGTGGAAAAAATAGGGATCCCTTCTTTTACATTAATGTATAGTAATTACTAATGAAAATAAGCATTTTCCACGTGTTTATAAGCTATTTTTTCTTTTTAAGAACTTTTTTTTGTGTGAGGAAGACCAGCCCTGAGCTAACATCCGATGCCAATACTCCTCTTTTTTTAGCTGAGGAAGATTGGCGCTGGGCTAACATCCGTGCCCATCTTCCTCTACTTTATATGGGACGCCGCCACAGTATGGCTTGACAAGTGGTGTGTCGGTGCGTGCCCGGGATCCGAACTTGTGAACCCCAGGCCACTGAAGCAGAGCACACACACTTAACCGCTGCACCACCAGGCTGTCCCTTTTATAAGCTATTTCTATTTCTTTTGTAACTTGCATATTCATATTGTTTACTCATTTTTCCCTTTGGATATTTGTTCTTTTTTTATGTTAATTAAGAACATTTTATAAAATAAGCTTATTAATTCCTAAGCATATAGTATAGTGTTAGTCATTTGCTTTTCTATTTTTGTGGAGTTTTTAATAACAAGTTTGTCATTATATAATAATTTTAATTTTTTCTTTGTGATTTCTGCTTTGGACGTGATAGTTTAAGTATTCTTTCAGTCCAAATTATTAGAGCAATTATTGAGAAGTGATTGTTTTTAACCAAGCTTCTTATCCCAAGACATCTACTTTTTAAAAAATCAGGATATGAAAAAACATGTGAACGAAGAAGTTACTGAATTCCTGAAGTTTTTGCAGAATTCTGCAAAGAAATGTGCACAGGATTATAGTATGCTTTCTGATGATGCTCGTCTCTTCACAGAGGTAAAAAAAAAAAAAATCACATTTACTTAAACTGCCAAGTGAATAGGCAATAGCAACGTTTTAAAATGTATGATGATTCTGTCAAAAGCATATGGAAATATTAATATTATCAGTTTCTAGAGACCAAATTGTAGGTCTTCTAATTACGTGTGTTTAAATAATAGGAATACACCTCAAAAATCATGTATTATAGTATATTCGTATTTGGTTTTTTTTTTTCTTTTAATGATCCAACTACTGTATTTGAGTTATATTCTATTCACATGGATGGTTCAATCTGATGCACTGATTTTCTTTGTGAAAGAATGGATGTTTAAGGAGTAGTCTTGGTCCTTAAAAATGTGAATGTCCTTTAGAACTTAGTCACATAAATTTGTATTCGTTATCTTCATGGTAACCAGCCACCAAATGGTAAACTTCAACTGTGAGTTTATTTTTTGATACTTAAATTCTGCATGTAAGTTTATTAACAAAGCATGTAAATCACTCTGCTTTGTACTCTACCATCATTCACTGTGCCCAGGAGAAATTTAGAGTACATACTTAAATAGTAGCTACTAATGTATTTTATTGTGGTAGAGTTCATCTACAAACATCGACACCAGTCTGAATTTTTTTCAAGCCTTTAAAACTGGTCACTATATACAACAATGTGATGCGTTTAACACTATTGAACTCTACACTTAAAAATGGTTAAGATGGTAAGTTTTATGTGTATTTTACCACAAATAGAAGAAAAGCAAACTAGTCACTGTAAATTGGGGGACAGCAGAGGGTATTAGTTTTACCTTTAAAAGAATTTTTTTAAGGTGAAATTTTATGGTTAATGTGAACTAGAAGAATGATTCCTCTAAATAAAAGGAAAAATTCCATTTTTTTTCTCTGAACCTAAATATGGTATACTAAAACAGTGTCATATTTTTCTATGTGGAAAATGAACTAACTGTAGCTGTTTGCATTTTAATAGTGCCTTTGAAAGAACCAGAATGATGGGTTTTTTTTGTTTGCTTTTTGTGAGGAAAATTAGCTCTGAGCTAACATCTGTTGCTAATCCTCCTCATTTTGCTGAGGAAGATTGGCCCTGGGCTAACATCCATGCCTTTCTTCCTCTACTTTATATGGAACGCGACCACAGCATGGCTTGACAGGTGGTGCATCGGTCCGCGCCCGGGATCCGAACCTGCGAACCCCAGGCCACTGAAGCCAAGTGCACAAACTTAACCGCTGCATCACTGGGCCAGCCCCTAGAATGATGGTTTTAAAACATAAACCACATCCCCTCATTTCACTGGTTTAAAATGGCTTCTCATCTCACTCAGGAAGAGAAAGTCTTTACAAGGTTCTACAATGCCCTACATGATCGTGCCCCCCACCACCCCCCTCAGCCTGCTTCATCTTCTACCTGTTTCCCTCTCAGTTCCACTCCAGCCTACTGGCCTCTCTGTGTTTCTTGAATACTCCAAGCATGATCGTGCCTTAAGGCCTTTGACTGTTCCATCCTCTGGCAACCTGTTCTCCAGATATCTACATGGATTAGTTCCTTGATTCCTTTAAGTATCTCTGTTCAGATGCCAGGTAGCAATGAGGATGCCCCTAATTCCCCTATGAAAAATAGCCTCACCCTCAGTGTTCCCTTTACCATGTTTTATTTTTATTGTCTTTCTCCACACCACCTGTATGTAAGTACTGTTTTGTGCACTGCTGTGTTCCCAATGACTAGAACAATGCCTGGCACACAGTTAAGTGCTCAAGTGCTCAGTGTAATTATTTGTTAAGTGAATATTAAAAAGTTTATTAACAAAGTACATTATTTGGTAGCTAATAATCAGCATTAAGTCTTGTTTTTTAGCCAGATTGACTTGGCAGCACATTTTCTCTAATTTGCATTTTAGGTCTCTACCCCAAAGATTCACCAATATATTTTTCTAATTTTTTTTTCTACTGTTTTAAAACTTTAATTTTATATTATGAAATGTACCTATGGAAAAGTATATAGAACAAATATATACAGCTTAACAAATAATTATATAGTGAGCACCTATGTAACTCTCTTCCAAGTCAAGGAATAAAACATTACTGGTAACCCAGAAGCCCCCTGTGTATCTCTCCTTATAATAACATTCTCTCTCCTTGAGGAAATAATACTATCCCAAGTTTGGTATTGTCACTTTCCATGCCTTTTTTTCTGGTAGTTCTTTGACTCTCTTTTGCCTGCTTTTGAATTTTATGTGAACAAAATTACTTTGTTCTTTTATGTGAACAAAATTCTTCCCTCTTTCACTCAATATTATGTTTGTGAGATTTGTATGTGTGTGTGTGTGTGTGGTTGTAGTTCATTCATTTTCATTTCCTTACATTATTACATTATATGAATAAACTACAATTTATTCTGTTGATCAAAATTTGGGTTGTTTCCAGTTTGGGACTATTCCAAGCAATGCTCCTATGAAAATTCTCCTACGTGTCTTTTGGTGCACATACGCACACATTCTACTGGGTGTATACCTAGGAATGGAATTATTGGGTCATAGAGTGTGCGTATGTTCAACTTGAGTAGAAAATGTCAAACTGTTTTCCAAAGTGATTATACCATTTTGCATTCCAACCAGCAGTGTTTGAGAGTTTCGTGACTCCACATCAACAGTTGAGAGAGCCATTTTAGTTTTAGCCAATCTAGAGGATATGGTGCTATATATATATATAATAACACTGTGCACCTTTTCATATACTTATTTGTCATTTCTTGTGAATTGACTGTTCAAGTTTTGCCCTTTATTCTGCTGGATTTTCCATCTTTATATTATTGATATGTGGAAGTTCTTTGTATATTCTAAATACAGAAATTGTATGGGTTATATATGTTGGAAGTTTTTTCTTTTATTTGATAAAACTGTCTCTTTTAATCTGTAAATTCCCCCTTCCTCCCTTTCTTTTCCTTAAACTTTGTCTCTTCAAGAACCTGGGTCATTTGACCTGTAGAGGTTCCCACAGTCTAGATTTTGAGGATTGCGTATTCATGATGATAGTCATGTTCCTCTTTTCTCTGTGTTTCTTACAAATTGTCAATGAAGACCAGAAGCTTGATTAGAATTAGTCTTGCCAACAGCAACTAGAAGGATGTGCAGCTATGACATACGACTATCTACTGGGGCTTTGGGGAAAAAAATAAATAAATAAATAAAATTAGAATTAGTCTTGCCAAAGGAATTGAACACATAGACGGTGGTGTATTCTTTAGTCATGTGGCACATAATGTCTGGTTGTTTCTTTTTTGTGATTGTTGGCAGCTGTTGATGCTCAGTGCCTAGATCCATTCATTCACTGGAGTTTGCATAATTGTAAGATTGTAATTGCATCATTTATTTTTATTTATTAGCTGGGAATATTTTATTGATATATTTTCCCTCATCTTATATTTGGTTTCCCAGTTCATGTAGCAGAAAAAATGCTAGATGCTTTCCCTTTATATATCAGTTTTGAAAAAATTATCTGGTTCCTTTTTATTCTCCAATGGGTGATCAGTGTTTTCTTTTCTTTTTTTTTTTTTTGCTGAGGAAGATTCACCCTGAGCTAACATCTGTTGCCAATCTTCCTCCTTTTTTGCTTGAGGAAGATTAGCCCTGAGCTAACATCTGAGCCAGTCTTCCTCTATTTTATACGTGGGTCACCACCGCAACATGGCTGACAAGTGGTGTAGGTCTGTGCCCAGGATCCGAACCTGCTAACCCCAGGCCGCCAAAGTGGAGCATGCCAAACTTAACCACTGCACCACTGGGCCGGCCCCACTAAGTGTTTTCTTTTTTTAAAATATTGTTATTGGGGCCAGCCCGGTGGCATAGCAGTTAAGTTCACGTGCTCCTCTTCAACGGCCTGGGGTTTGCAGGTTCGGATCCCAGGCACAGACCGATGCACCGCTTGTCAAGCCATGCTGTGGCACCGTCCCATTAGATCACGGAATTAAACATATTTGATGGGTTTTAGTCCACTACAATTACCCTTTTTGAAGTTCAAATAATACCAGCTTTGGCCAGTGACATGCTCTTCATACTGGCTTTTGAGTCACTCTAGTAGTCTTTGAGGCTCGTTTTGTACGTTTGTTGTTCTAGCCCTGGAATCAGCCATTTTCCAATCAGCCCTTGTTTCTTTTAGTGGAAAATGGTATTTCAAGACTACAGTCTGGTCGCTGGGGATGCCCATTGCTCCTGGGTTGGTCATTGTTTCTGAGAATATTTCAGTAGATGGAGCTAAGAAATATATATTGAAAGAAAAAATACCACGTGTCTCATTTGCTTTATCCCACATTATACTCACAACAGCTTCAGAATAACAGTACTAATACTACTAATCAGTAGGATTACTGCAAAAAAGCACTTTGAAAATTTTTTTCGTATGTTCTCCCCAATCTCCCCTACTTTTTTAAAAGATTGCACTATATCTATATTGTTAGAACATATAGCCGTTACATACTAAATTAACTCTCCCTTTTTAATCCACATTTAATTTTTAAATCAATTTTACTGAGGTGTAATTTACGTATAATAAGTATCCATTTTAAGTGCATGTCAATGCATTTTGACAGATGTCTACACCTCTGTAACCATGATATGGAATATTTCCATCACACTAACAATATCTCTGTGCCTCTTCCCATCTCTGGCCCCAGGAAACCATCAATATGCTTTCTGTCACCATGGATTAGATTTGCCTTTTCTAGAGTTTCATAAAAATTGAATCACATACAATGTACTCTTTTTTTTTTTTTTTTTGAGGAAGATTGGCCCTGAGCTAACATCTGCCAATCCTCTTTTTGCTGAGGAAGACTGGCCCTGGGCTAACATCCATGCCCATCTTCCTCCACTTTGTATGGGATGCCACCACAGCATGGCTTGACAAGCGGTGCATTGGTGCGTGCCTGGGATCTGAACCAATGAACCCTGGGCTGCCGCAGCGGAGCACGCACACCTAACTGCCTGCGCCACCGGGTCAGCCCCACAATGTACTCCTTTTTGTCTTGCTTCTTTCACTCAGCATTTTTTGAGATTCATCCACATTGATGCAAGTATCCATAATGGGTTCCTTTTCAGTCCTTTTTATTTTGTTGTATGATTGTGCAAAAATTGGTTTATCAATTCAGCTGTTAATGGGCATTTGTGTTATTTTCAGTTTGTGGCAATTATGAGTAAAGCTACTATGAACATTCTTGTACAAGATTTTTTGGGGACATATGTTTTGATTTTTCTTGGGTAAATAGAGGTGGAATTTCTAGATCATATGGCAAGTGTAGTTAAATTTTCTTAGAAACTGTTTGTCATAGTGGATGTACCATTTTACACCCTCACCAGCAATGTTGTAAGAGTTGCAGTTGCTCTACACTTTTCCTAACACTTAGTACTATTAATCTTTTTTAATTTTAGCCAACCTAATGGTTGTGTAGTAGTGTCTCATTATGTTTTTAATTTGCATTTCCATGATGAGCAATGATGTTTTAACATCTTTCTGTGTGCTTATTGGCTTTGTATATATTCTTTTGTGAAATGTCTGTTAAAATCTTTTGCTGATTTTATTGGTTTTTATTTTTATTGCGTTTTGACAGTTCTTTATATATTCTGAATACAAGTCATCATATATATAGTTTTCTTCCAGTTTGTGATATGCTTTTTAATTTTTTTTAAGTGTCTCTCTAAGAATTTTAATTTTAATGAAGTCTAATTTTTCAAAATGTTTTATGGTTGGTGCTTTTATGTATTCTAGCATAGAAATATTTGCTGACCCTAGGTGGTTCTCATCTGGGGTCACTTTTACTCCTTTACTCCTGCCCTCTCTCCCCCAGGGGACTTGAGCAAGGTCTGGAGACATTTTTGGTTGTCATAACTGGCAGAGTGCTACTGGTGTGTACTGGCTAGAGGCCAGGGATGCTGCTAACTGTGACATCCCCCATAACAAAGAATTATCTAGCCCAAAATGTCAGTAGTGCTTGTGTTGAGAAATCCTGATCTAGAAGTTTTATAGTTAACTTTTACATGAACATCTATGTTCATTTCAAGTTATTTTTTGTTCAAGATGTGAGGTTTGGATCAAAGTTCATTTTTTTCATATGGATACCTAGTTGTTCTAGCATAGTGAGTCTCAACTGGGAGTGATTTTGCCTCCCAGCAGATGTTTGGTAATGTCTGGCGACATTTTTGATTTTCACAGCTGATGAAGGAGTGCTTCTGGCATCTAGTGGGTAGAGCCAAGGATGTTGCTAAATATCATACAATGTGCAGGATGGCCCCCCACCATAAAAGAATTATCTGGTCCAAAATGTCGATACTGCCAATGTTGAGAATCTCTGCCTAGCGCTATTAGTTGAAAAAGCTATATTTTCCCTTGTTGAATTGCCTTGTCACCATCAATGTGTGGGTCAATTTCCTGATTCTATTCTATTTTGTTAATCTATATATCTGTTTTTATGCCAGTACCACTTGGTCTTGTAGTAAGTTTGGAAACCACATGGTGGAAGTCCTGCAACTTTGTTCTTTTTTTAAATTACTTTGGCTTTTATCAGTATTTCCTTGTAAATTTTGGAATCAGCTTGTCAGTTTCTACAAAAAAGCTAGGTGGGATTTTAATTGGGATTGCTTTGAATCTATAGAACTTGTATTTTACAGATCTCTCTTAAAATAGTGGTTAGCTAGATTGCTTTTTTTTTCTTTTCTTTTAAAATAAAATCTGACCATCTCTTGTCTTCTCATTAGAAAGTTTAGTAGTTTATGATAATTGATGTATATGGACTTGTTTGTAATTTCTGTTTTTCTAAACTTCTTCTTTTACTTCTTTTGAGAGAATTGACTATTTTCCCCCTTCCTTTTTCCCCTTCCTTTTCTATTTATTTGAAATTTGTACATTGTTTTTCTGTTCTCTTA
The DNA here is from genome assembly GCF_020826845.1 of Diceros bicornis minor. NCBI lineage: Eukaryota > Metazoa > Chordata > Mammalia > Perissodactyla > Rhinocerotidae > Diceros > Diceros bicornis. The sequence continues at coordinate 55,322,564 of NC_080744.1, read as the reverse complement.
GTGGTTACTCTTGAATTTCTACTATGAATTTTTTCCCTCATTGAATTACTATGTCATGATCGATGTGTGGGTCAGTTTCTTGACTCTATTCTGTTCTATTAATCTATATATCTGTAGAGACCATGTAGAGCATTTTGACTTGAATCATATCCCTCCTGATTGATATTGTTGTTTTAACACTGTCTCTTTTTTAAACCTACTTAGATTATTATTTTATACAGTGTTTGTTTTCATTTATCTACAAATTTTGACAGTTTTTTGGCTTTCCATTTCTTCTTACTTCTTAAATCTACCTTCTGAGATCCTCTTCATTATTCCTGAAATGCCATATGTTCTAGATGTTCCTTTGATGAAGATCTCTTGGTGATGAACGTTTTTGTTTATCTGGCAATATTTTTATTTTGTTCTCACTCTATTAAAATAGTTTTATTCCATACATAATTCTAAGTTGACAGTTTGTTTTATTTCTCAACATTTGAAGATATAATTCAGCTTTTTCTGGCTCATATTATTGTTATTGAAAAGTGTGTTGCCTGTTATTTCTTTTAGGGAATCTGTCTTTTCTCTCTAAACACTGTTTATCTTTAGTGTTTTACAGTTTCATTACAATGTGGTTCTTTTTTTGTTTGTTTTTTTAAAAGAAATTCTACTTGGTTCATTGTGTTTCTTGTATCTGTAGATTCATATCCTCCATCAGTTCTGGAAAGTTCTCAGCTGTTTTCCGTTATTGCTTCTCCTTCATTTTCTCAACTCTGTCTTTCTAGGATTCCCAGATTTTGTAGGTTAGACCTCAGTCTGTCTTCCATTTCTCTCTTTTTTTTATTGTGGTAAAATATACATAACATAAAGTTTACTATATTAACCATTTTTAAGGAAAGGTCAGTGGCATTAAATACATTCACACTGTTGTGAATGTATTTCCTCCTTCCATCTCCAGAACTTTTTTATCTTTCCAAACTGAAACTCTGTACCCATTAAATAATAACTCATCATTCCCTCCTCCCTCCAGTCTCTGGGAACCACCATTCTACTTTTTCTCTCCGTGAATTTGACTTCTCTAGGTACCTCATATAAGTGGAGTCATAAGTTTGTCCTTTTGTGATTGGCTTATTTCACTTAGCATAATGTCTTCAAGGTTCAGCCATGTTGTAGGGGGCATGTGTCAGTTTTTCCTTCCCTTTTTAAAAAATTTTGTTTTAATTGTGGTAAAATACACATAACATAAAATTTACTGTCATAACCTTTTTAAGTGTGTGGTTCATTGGTATTAAGTACATTCATATTGTTGTGCAACCAACCTCCAGAACTCTTTTCATCTTGCAAAATTGAGACTTGATACCCATTTCTGAACTGTTTCTACTCACAACACTGCTGACACCAAATATGTGGAGTTTTCTTCCCCTACGTCAACCAGTTCTCCAACTCTCTAGACAGTAGGCCTAGGGTTCCTATGACCTTCTCCTTTGGTTCAGTAATTTGCTAGAATGGCTTGCAGAACTCAGGAAAGTGCTTTACTTAGTATTTCCAGTTTATTGTAAATGATAAAACTCAGGAACAGCCAAATGAAAGAGAAACAACTAGGGCAAGGTATGGGAGAAGGGGCACAGAACTTCCATGCCCTCTCCAGGCACACCACCCTCCCAGCACCTCCATGTGTTCACCAACCCAGAATCTCTCTGAACCCCATTGTTTAGGGGTTTTTATGAAAATTTCTTTTCTTAGGCGTGGTTGATTAAATCATTGACTGTTGGTGATTACCTCAACATCCAGCTCCTCCCCTCCCCAGAGGTGGGGAGTAGGGCTAAAAGTTCCAACCCTTTAATCATGCCTTGGTCTTTCTGGCAACCATCCCCCATCCTGAAGCTATCTAGGGGTCACCAGTCATCTCATTAACATAAAAAAGACGCTCTTATCACTCAGAAGATTCCAAAGGTTTTAGGAACTGTGTGTCAAGAACCAGAGACAAAGACCAAGTATTGTGATGCAATTCTTATTGCATCACACCCATTAAACAATAACTCCCAATTCCCCCCTCCTCCCAGCTCATGGCAACCACCATTCTACTTTTTGTCTCTGAATTTGTCTACTCCAGGTACCCTCATATAAGTGGAATCATATAGTATTTGTCTTTTTATGACTGGCTTATTTTATTTAGCGTGTCATCAAGATTTGTTCATGTTGTAGCATGTGTCTGAATTTCTTTCCTTTTTAAGGCTGAATAAATATTCCATTGTATGATATGGACATTTTGATTATCCATTCATCCATTTATGGACACTTGGGTTGCTTCTGCCTTTTGGCTACTGTGAATAATATTGCTGTGAACATGGGTGTACAAATATCTGTTCAAATATCTGCTTTTCAAGGCTTAAATGTGGGAGTCTCATGTTCAGCTCCCCACCTGATCTTAGAACTGGTTGAGGCGTTTGCCCTCAAGCCACCTCATCTTTCATGTGTTTTCTTACTGTTCACTGTTCCTGTTCCTCCTCATTCTAGGTGTTTGGGCTTTATTTATTTATTCATGGTCCTTGGAGATTCTCCTTGCTTTTTACCAAACCCAGCAATGAGTAAAAATTGTTAGATGTAATTTATCCAGGGTCTAGTATTATTTGGATAGGATTGCTCTTCAAGGTACTGTCGGGGGAAGAGGGAGAATCTCCCTCTGCCCTTCCTCTTAAGGTTCTTATGGCTGGCCAAATAATTAACAAGACAGGTTAGCAGGAGAAAATAATACCAAGTTTAATAACATGTATACATGGGAGAAACTCAGAAATGAGCAACTCGTCCCTCTGTCTAAGCTGCTTGCTTAAGTATTGCAGCTAAAGGCGAAGGAACGTGTTGGGGGTGGGTAGTGGCCTGGGACTTCAGAGGGCAGGAGGACGATTCTTTTCAGGGTCATCTATTGATAATGTGGTCAGGGAGAGATAGAGTTTTTTGATAAAAGGGGCTTGGTGCCCCTCCCATTGTAACATCTGTTTTACATTATCTTTATAGCCATCATGATAGAAGATCTGTTCCAGGAATGAGCCACCATGTCAGATTCTTTAGGCAGTTAGTGGGGGAGGTCAAATATCCTTATTGTCTTCAGCTCGAAATAATCCGCATACCAGAGTGGTGCTTCCTGGGGCAGCTTGCCCTGAGCACCATCAGTACCTACTCTACCATACTGCCAGAGGTATCTATTTGATTTTTAAGTTTCAAACGTGTATGATACCATATTTTTCCTTTCTGGCCCGAAATAAAATTTAGGGAGCATAGTCGTTTTCACCTTTCTTTGTAATGATACATTTGTATTGTGTACATGCGTGTGCTTTTGGTGTATTTAAATTTCAAGATATTTTGAGTGTTAAATAACATTCAGGAGGTGGGTGATAGGGAACAGCCTGAATCACTTAACCTTCTTTGTTCACTCAGCTCTTTTTCCAAGACAAGTAAATTATTAGTTAAAACCCTTTTTTATTAAATATATCAAATAATGATCTTTTAGTTGCTTAATACCTACCAGTTGTGAAATATCTTTAATAATACATAATGTATCTGAGCATAGGTGTAAAACTGTGTTAGATTTTCCTTTGGGTCTTTATCTTGCCATAATTGCTAAATTTAGTAAAACTCATTTAAAAGCACTGTAACGTTCAGCAGAGTTTTACCAAGCAAGATGTACCAGTAAATATCTAACCAGAATGGTCTCAACGTCACATTATATTGCTTTCCTTTGCATGTTCAAATTCTTTTTTTTTTTTTTTTGTGAGGAGGACTAGCCCTGAGCTAACATCTGATGCCTCTCCTCCCCCCCTTTTTTTTTCTTGAGGAAGATTGGCCCTGAGCTAACATCCGTGCCCACCTTCCTCTACTTTATATGGGACCCCGCCACAGCATGGCTTAACAAGTGGTGCGTCGGTCTGCGCCCAGGATCCGAACCTGTGAACCCCGGGCTGCCGAAGCGGAGCACACGCACTTAACCACTTGCGCCACCCTGCCGACCCCATGCATGTTCAAATTCTTTTTTTTTTTTTTTTTTTTAATTTTTTGTTTATTGCAGTAACGTTGGTTTATAACATTGTAAAAATTTCAGGTGTACATCATTATACTTCTATTTCTGCATAGATTACATCATGTTCACCACCAAAATAATAATTACAACCCATCACCACACACATGTACCGAATTATCCCTTTCACCCTCCTCCCTCCCCCCTTCCCCTCTGGTAACCACCAATCCAATCTCTGTCTCTATGTGTTTGTTTATTGTTGTTATTATCTACTACTTAATGAAGGAAATCATACAAATTCTTAACGACTACCACAGGACGAGAATGTTGGGAGTGTAAGTTAACTAATATTGTAAATGAGGAGCAAAGATATTATGCAAATCTGAGTTTTCAGTTGACTAGGGTTTTTAAAAACAGAACTTTTCCATATTAACCCACATCTGCCTTAGTTGCAAGTAATATCCTGAATTAAATATCAAGGTCAGCATTGAAAAACGTGGATGGAGGGAAAGAATGTGAAAGATAGTGGGGAGTGAGGATTAAAGAAGGGGATATGAGGGGCCGGCCCAGTGGCATAGTGATTAAGTTTGTACTCTCCATTTTGGTGGTCCGGAGTTCATGGGTACGGATCCTGGGCACAGACCTACAGACCACTCATCAAGCCATGCTGTGGGAGTGTCCCACATACAAAATAGAGGAAGACTGGCACAGATGTTAGCTCAGGGACAATCTTCCTCACCAAAAAAAAAAGAACAAAAAGAAGGGGATATGAAACTATGGATGAAAAGATATACAGGAGTCAAGTTATTGATCTGTAACTTGACACATTTTATAAATGTCTGAAGGGAAAGGGCATGTAGAAATATTATAAAGATATGCTTATTGCTAAGAGCTTTTTTGATGTAAAATATATTCTAAAAGGTTCATATTAGGTTCTTTGACTGAATAAGAAAAAATATATATCTTAGAAGATAATGTATGTGTGTTTTAATTATAAACCCCCTCCCCCCCAAAATTGCTGTGCTTCTTTATTTACATGTTATCACAAATGACATATATTCTGCTTGGGTAAAGCTATGAATTTTATTTCCTTCCTGATTACATTTCCTGGTAAGTTATTAAGATTTTGAAAACAGTTTGGAGAGCAGGAAGTACTAAATACTCTATCATTTGAATTAGTTATCACATTTCTCATTTACTTTTTAGATTGTAGATTAGAATGACCTGTAAGATAACTACTTTGTTAATTCATTGTGCTTGGGAATCTTTTTAGGATATTAAACTTATTTATTTCTAATCATTCATGTGGCTCCTTTTATTGCAGTAAAGTGTGTTGAAATTTTCGTGTGGCTTTATTTCTTTGACAGTTTCTTAAATAGCATAGAAAATATATGTCTTCTCTAATTTTAAATTTTAATACAATTGCTAATTTTAGTATAAGTAAATATCAATATTTTTAAGAAATTAGGTTGAAAAGAATTATTATGAAAAAGAAGACATTAAATCAAATAAGGAATATACAATATGCCTAGATTGTTAGAACTCTGATTAATGAAATGAGGCTAATATTTGAAATGAATAATTATATAATCACATGTAACTAAATTATTTTTGTTGCATTATTAAAATACAATACAAATGAATTTCTGTTAATTTTTATTTCCTAGAAAATTTTAAGAGCTTGCATTGAACAAGTGAAAAAGTATCCAGAATTCTATACTCTCCATGAAGTCACCAGCTTAATGGGATTCTTCCCATTCAGAATAGAGATGGGATTAAAGTTAGAAAAAACTCTTCTGGCATTGGTAAAGTTTACCATATGAAAGTAAAAACTTATTTTTGTCTGAAACATTGTCTGTATTTCACAGATAGTATTTATGTTTAAATTTTGAACAATAATGAGATATAACTTTTAAACTATGCAATATAAATGTGCCCCTTTCTTTTTATTTTATGGATACCAATACTTGATATTTTTTAAAATGTCACTACAATCATGCGCCACATAATAATGTTTCGGTCAACAACGGATCAAATATATGATGGTGGTCCCATAAGATTAGTACTGTATAGCATAGGTGTGTAGTAGGCTATAGCATCTAGATTTGTGTAATACACTCTATGATGTTCGCACAATGACGAAATCGCCTAACAATGCATTTCTCAGAATGTAGCCCTGTCATTAAGCAGCACATAACTGTACCAACTTTATTTCTTGATTTTCTTTTCTTAGTTCCCATCTTTCTTTTTTTGTGTGTGTGTGTGTAAGATTAGCCCTGAGCTAACATCTGTTGCCAATCCTCCTCTTTTTGCCGAGGAAGATTGGCCCTGGGCTAACATCTGTGCCCCTCTTCCTCCACTTTATATGGGACACTACCACAGCATGACTTGACAAGTGGTGCATTGGTCCGCACCCGGGATCCGAACCCACGAACCCTAGGCCACCAAAGTGAAGCGTGTGAACTTAACCACTACGCCACCAGGCTGGCCCCAGTTCCCATCTTTCTTAATGTTCCTGAATACAAACAGGAAGCCCCTCTTCTTTTAAATGATTTTATTCACAATCGTATTGAAAGTAAGTGTGTATAGAGAGGATATTTTAGAGTTTCTGCTGTACCGTGTTAGGATTTGTACCTCATAAAATGAGAAGTTAGAATTTAAAGTGGCAGAGAAAATTCCATGGCACCCTTGTCTTGGACCCTTTTTTAAAACAACCTATATGGTGGTTGGCAAGCCAAAACATGAAAGTCTTGACTTAAGAAGGCTCTAAAATTGACGTTTGCATTTAGTAGAATAAAGAATTTTAAGGTAAAAGTTTCATATGATGAAGGGATACTTTTCTTAGGGAAAAAAAATACATCAAGATTTTTGCAATAAAACATTCATTTTGGGGCCGGCCCCGGTGGCGCAGGCGGTTAAGTGCGCGCGCTCCGCTGCGGCAGCCCGGGGTTCGCTGGTTCGGATCCCGGGCGCGCACCGACGCACTGCTTGGCAAGCCATGCTGTGGCCGCGTCCCATATAAAGTGGAGGAAGATGGGCACGGATGTTAGCCCAGGGCCGTCTTCCTCAGCAAAAAAAGAGGAGGATTGGCGGATGTTAGCACAGGGCTGATCTCCTCACAAAAAAAAAAAAAAAAACATTCATTTTTTTTCTTATTTAGGGTAGTGTAAAATATGTGAAAACAGTATTTCCATCAATGCCTGCAAAGTTACAGCTCTCAAAAGATAACATATCAACCATTGAAACACCAGAACAAACAGCTGCAGCTATGCATTATGTAAGTAGGAAGGTGTTTTTGGATCTTCTAAGTAATCTTCTGTACCTCATAAAGTACATATAACCTAATCGTTCTAAAGTCCCCTTCCTGCATCTCTCTCTCCTTTCCATTACTTTATCAAAGAAACTTCCAGTAAGTAGTAACAAGTTATATGTTGTTTTTCAGGACATTAGTAAAGATCCAAATGCAGAGAAGCTTGTTTCAAGATATCACCCTCAGATAGCTCTAACTAGTCAATCATTATTTACCTTATTAAATAATCATGGACCAAGCTACAAGGAACAGTGGGAAATTCCAGTGTGTATTCAACTAATACCTGTTGCAGGTTTGTGATTTGCCATATCAAGTCATGCTCTCAAAAGAGTTGGAACAGTTCTATTTCAACTGTCTAAACATAAGTGGTCAATTGTCAAATACAAAAATCTAAGTTTTGATTTAAAGAGGATGTAAATTTGACATTTATATTCAGTAGAATTTTTTTAATATGTACTGCTACTATAGAGTTGATACTTAGAAGTGAGCTATTAGATCTACAGAATGTATACTCATGTTAGGGGGTGCGGGGTAGTTAGAGAAACAACTATGGTTTAGAGTGGCCAAAATTACATGAAGTGGTGAGGTTCTTCTGTCTTTTAGTGAAATGAAAGGAATGCAGTACTTTAGTAGACAACCTCAAATGGGTGAGTTTCCAGGACTAATTTACTTGTCTGTTATTGAAATTCAGAATTAAAATAGGTATATACTTATAAGCATAGGATAGTCTCTTTTAATAGTAAAATCAATATTTGCACATAAATTCCTTTGTACAAAAGATTATTACCTTTCTATTTTGGTTTATATTTATTTAATAATTTTTTCATATCTTCTAGAATTAATATTATTATGTGTAACAACATAATTATAGTACATGAAGGACTATGTCTAATGAAACAAAACTACAAATCAGAGTTAAATGTAATATGTTCCCTGTGGTAAAAATTTTGTCACTTTTTGAAAGTATAACCCTATAAGAACTGAGTAATAATGGCAGTAAAAGTGTAACAATAAAAAGCAGAGGATCTTTTAAAAAAATTGTTAGAAAGAGAGCATATTTTTCTTGCCAGTCAAATTCTCTTGCCCGTAGATCCCTAAGGGACTTGAAAAATCTTCTAGTTCAAGGGTGGCAAATAAATGAGACACGTGCTACCACTTTCCTATCCTGTGTCTCGTTGTTTAGTGATTCTTCTGTAATACATCCTGTTTTGTTTTTAAGTATAACTGCTAGAAACTAATCACCTCCTTCCTTCTGTTTCTGTTTTAAGGTTCAAAACCAGTTAAAGTAATTTATATTAATTCACCACTTCCCCAAAAGAAAATGACCATGAGAGAGAGAAATCAAATCTTCCAGGAAGTTCCATTAAAATTCATGATGTCTAAAAACACATCTGTCCCAGTCTCTGCTGTATTTATGGACAAACCAGAAGATTATATATCTGAAATGGATGTATGTAGTGCTTTCTTTTTTTTCTCAAGGGAGTGTACTTATTTATCCTTTTGAAGCATAAAGTTTTATTGCAAGTTTTTTGATCTATTAGATAAAAATATGTTTTTACCTCAGTTTTCTCCTTTTATAAAAGAAAGGTGATAAAACCTACTTCACAAGATTGTTATAAGGACTAAGTTTGATATCATATGTAAAATGCTGAGTGTAGTCTTTAGTATGTATGTACTAAAAAACTCAGTCAGTGATGGTGGTGATCATGGTAGTAGTTTTATTTAATTGGGCTCATTCATATTCAAGAGTTTTTAAGAGTGAAAAGGAACAAATGAGTTTGACTGGTGCAAAAAGTATTTGGTCATACTGTTAATTCTTTTCAGCATACTTAGTAGCTTTGTGACCTAGGTGAGCTACTTAATCTCTCTGTGTCTACTTTGCTCATCTGTAAAATGGGTATCTTCATATTACCTAACTCATAGGATTTTCTGGGATTAAATGAGTTAATACATATAAAGAATTTAGAACAATACTTGACACTATAAAGACTAGCTTTTATTATTTTCTGTATTTTAAAATATTTTCCATGATTGTTAAGGTAAGACATTCTGTTTTTATACAAAACTTTATTCATTCATTCCACAAATATTTCTTGAGCAGACACTGTTCTATGCACTGAAGATAAAGCAGTGAATTTAAAAAAGTCTTTTTTCTCTTGGAGCTTGCAGTAGTGGCAGAGGGCACAGATAATTAATAAGATAATAGCAAAAAAGCAAGTGGTGATAAATGCTGTGCAGAAAAATACAGAAGGTTAAGGAGAAAGAGATAGGAATGAGACTATTTTAGGACAGGAAATATGAACAGAGCCTTGGATAAAGTGAGAGAGCAAACAAACTTATAAAATAAAATAGAAAAACGTTTTTCTTATTTACACCTAAGAGCTCATACTATTTTAAGGGTATTGGCTTTTTGTCTTTCATATTTTTTAATGTGTTTTTCTCTGTTTTCCGTTTGCCTTTAATATTTTTTATGATGTATATGTCATAAAGCACTTCCAACTTTTCTTAAATTTTCTTTTTTTATATTTTTAAATCGACCTAAAACTTATATTGGCATGAGGTGAATGTCAAGAAGTAACAAGTGCTGTGAAGTGACGTGAAGTAGGTTAAGAGGGATGTGAAGTGACATGAACTATGTTAAGAGGGATGAAAAGTGACAGAGTAACTTCTCTCACTAATGGCAGACTAGGTAATTTGGACCTTCCCCATTACTGATGACAACTGAAAAAGCTGGACAAAATATAAAAATTTCTTTCTTAGAATTATCAAAGAGCTAACAAAATAGTGAGGAATTACAGGGCTGAGATAGCAGAGAAGAATAGAATCCAAGGAGGTAAGCCTATTATTTAGGGTCATTTTTGCCCTGGATGGTATTTGTCAGTTCTGAAGAAAAAACAGAAAATAAACTGTGTGTTTCGCAGCATCACAGGAGTAGGACAAAAGTCAGAGTTCAGTTTTCCACCCAGGGCTTAGACCCCTGCAGGGCTGCACCCCAGGAGCAAGAGTGAAGCAGAAATAAATCAGCTTTCGGAGAGATTGTAGCCTGAGTTTTCAGGTCTTGAGCTTGGATTCAGATGCTTTTGGATTGCTAGTGTCTTTAGACACTTAGTAAAAGCAAATGAAAATAATTCTTAAGAGAAACATAAGGTCATTTTGAGCCTCAAATTATTTCTACAAATAACTTTTAAAAGATAGCATCCAGAAAACATTTGAAAATAACTAGAGACAGGAGAAGACTAGATACTGTGAGCAAGAACCATCATAAACAATGACCAAAGATAAAGACTCACAGAAATGGATCCTAGAATTATCAATCACAAACTGTTAGCCAACTCTGTTTAATTATACAACATTCAAGGAAATTAAAGCCATGCTTGAAAATTTCAGAATTTCTTCTAGTTCTGAAAAAGTTTCAGAACTAGAAACTTTTAAAAGAGATAGCAGATTTGAAAAAGAACTAAATAAAAAACTTAAAACTGAAAAATATGGTAAGTACAGTTAAGAATTCTATAAATGGGGTTATTAACACATTAGATAAAGCTGAAAAGAGAATCAATAGACTGGAAGATGGTTTTGAAAAAGACTATCCATAGTGAAACAGACAACAGAAAGATAGAAAATAAGGAGAATAGGGCAAGAGATATAGAGGATATAGTGAGAATGTCTAACATGTGTAGTTGCACCCAAAAGGATGGTGTAAAAGAGATAATGGGACCAAACCATACTTAGAGACAAAGAAAAAACTCTTAAAAGCCGCCAGAGAAACAAAAGGCACATACCTATACAGGACTGAGAGTTAGATTTGGGAATAACTTCTCAGCAACAACAATGGCAGCCAGAAGGCACTGGAACAATATATTGTGCTAAGAGAAAATTACTAAAATTCTCTAACCAGTGAAAATATCCTTAAATAATAAAAAATTAAATAAAGATATTTTCAGATAAAAACAGTTTGCTGCCAGCAGACCCTTTTTTTTTTTTAAAGCTTTCATTTTTTTAAACTTTATTTACTGTTCTCCCCAAAGCCCCAGTAGATAGTTGTATGTCATAGTTGCACATCCTTCTAGTTGCTGTATGTGGGACTCGGCCTCAGCATGGCCAGAGAAGCCATGCGTCGGCGCACGCTGGGGATCCGAACCCCGGGCCACCAGCAGTGGAGCGTGCACACTTAACTACTAAGCCACGGGGCCAGCCCAGACCCTCTCTAATAGATGTTCTTCAGGCATAAGGAAAATAATCCCAGATGGAACGAGGATGGTGAAAGATGCAAGAAGGAATGAGGAATAACAAAAGTGAAAATAGTGTGGATAGGCTTTAAGTTGTGGGTGAGTGCAGGAGCACTCAGAAAGTTAAGCGAGTTCTGAGATGAGCTGGGTCCTAATAACTCTAGAAACTAACCAACCAAAGTCCCTTCCAAGATAGAAGCCTTCACTCAGGAAAAATCTCTGGTAGTAGAGTCCATATTGAGCAGAACAAGGACCTTAAAGGTAAAGAAAAGAGAAGTTTTCAGATAACTGTGAGAGAGGGGAATAGAGGAAGCAGATCTCAAAATGTACTAAAGATTTTATGTGCACACGCATACAAACCTACATGTGTACGTACATACATACTTTGTGGTAACAATGAAGCATGAGCTTAGAGCCATGAAGCTAAAAGGGCTATACTGGCATGCCCACACACAAGATTGTCCTTCCATAAGAGCAGGAAAACCCATCTCGTTTAAATATGAGGAACAGAAGCAGATTGAGGGAAGCCCTTACAAAGATGTTAGAGGAAAAAGAGATAATTGCTATAACATTTCTACAGTCAAGTGAAGAAAGATGTACCCACAAAATAGGTGAAAACTAATGTGCGCATCCTTTGCCCTAGAAATCTCATTTCTAGAAATGTAGCTGAGAAGTACATTAGGAAAAGGACAAAATGTATGTGCAAGATATTCATTGCAGCTCTGTTTGTAGTAGCAAAAGATTGGAAATAATCCACGTGTCCCTTAATAGGGTATTGATTAAATAGGACTCAATAGCATGCTATGCATCTATTAAAAGAAATGAGAAAGTTCTATGCAGCTATAGTGTGATATCCAAGATATATTAAGTGAAAAAGACAAGGAAGAGAACATTTTGTGTACTATGCCACTTTTTATTTATGAAAGGGGGAAATACAGAAGTACACACACATACACGTTTGCTTATATTTAAAAAGAAAAAAATTGACGCCATAAAGAATAAATCTGAAACTAGTGAAAATGGTTAACTATGGGGGTGGGATGGAACAAAGTAGAGGAGGCAGGGATGTCAACTAGATTTCTCTGAATGTATTTTATTTTACAGTTTAGAGTTTTGAACCATATAAATGTTTTACATGTCTATAAAACAGATTTTTTTAATGTTATAAAAGCCAATCAAAGCTGAAATGAAACAAATGAATCCTCTGTGTATCAAGTTAGTGGTATAACTACTCAGAGAAGAATTATTTTAAGTGATTAGAAACTTAGTAATTTGTACTTCCCTAAAGATTTATATCCTCAGTTCAAAAGGAACTGCCAGAAAGTCTTAAACTGCATTTAGTAACCATATTGTTAGTAATGATATTTCTATTATTATTTTGAACACATTAGATAGTATGATAAAGCAAATAAGTCATTATATTAGGAACCAAGAATTTTAGCATTAGAGATACAAATCCCAATCAAAGAAGTTTAGTAAAAACCCTATAATATTAGAATTGCATCAAAAAGATACGAGAGCCAACTTGAAGGGTTTCCGATTGGCCAGAGATGTGTCAGTTTGACATGACAAAGAATGATGGCAATGGATTGAAACATATGAAATATGTTAAAATCCATGAATTCATAGTGATTCTTAAAAAAAAAGTACTGGGGCCGGCCCCGTGGCTTAGCAGGTAAGTGCGCTTGTTCCGCTACTGGCGGCTCGGGTTCCCATCCCGGGCGCGCACCGACGCACTGCTTGTCCGGCCATGCTGAGGTGGTGTCCCACATATAGCAACTAGAAGGATGTTCAGCTGTGACATACAACTATCTACTGGGGCTTTGGGGGAAAAAAGAGAAAAAAAAAGAAAAGGAGGATTGGCAATAGATGTTAGCTTAGAGCCGGTCTTCCTCAGCAAAAAGAAGAGGATTGGCATGGATGTTAGCTCAGGGCTGATCTTCCTCAGAAAAAAAAAAAAAAAAGTACTGGTCTCCTTTGGAGGATGCTATTGCATAGTCGTTATTCTGAAACTGATAAGAGGAAAAAATCAAGTATTTGTCTTGCCTTTCCGGTACAAACTATTTCAGGGTAATGACAGAATAGGACTGTCACCATTTTGCAGCTCCTAATCTAATAGTGAATCTAGACAATGATCATCACCAATGGCTGCTAAAAATCATTAGAAGATCAATGAGGAATTTTATTTTTTATTATTATTATTTTTTTTGTGTGTGAGGAAGAACAGCCCTGAGCTAATATCCATGCTAATCCTCCTCTTTTTGCTGAGAAAGACCGGCTCTGAGCTAACATCCATTGCCAATCCTCCTCCTTTTTCTTTTCCCCCCCAAAGCCCCAGTAGATAGTTGTATGTCATAGTTGCACATAGTTGCTGTATGTGGGACACAGCCTCAGCATGGCCGGACAAGTGATGCATCTGTGCGGGCCCGGGGTCTGAACCCCTGCTGCCAGTAGCAGAGTGCGCGCACTTAACCACTAAGCCATGGGGCCAGCCCAATGAGGAATTTTATAATGGATAGATTAGGTTGACAACACTTGATGAACCAACAGAGCAATTGTAATATCACAAGAAGAAAGATAACCAGACATCATTACCTTCCTGATTGAAGTGGGAAGTACACAGTACGACATGTAGCATATTCAGGTTAAAAAAAAAAAAATTGTACCTGAATCTGATGAAGCTCCTAGATCATTTTAGTGGGAAATTCAGGGGAGAGAGAATATGTTAAATGACAACATAGGGATGCAGAAGTTAAAATCCAGAATGTGTAAATTTTTACAGGATAACTAATCTGGTTTCTTCTACAAATATCTAGTGGATGTACAAGTTGGCAGAGGTAAGGGGGAGAGGCATTTAGCAAATTAAAGAAAATTGGAAGACATGTCAGCCAAATGCAATGTAGGGATCCTGATTGGATCCTGATTCCAATAAACAATTGTAAAAACACGTTTTTCAGACTGAGAAATTTTAACACTGATTAGATATGACATTAAGGAATTATTAATTTTTATTGATGTAATTAATATATTTTATAGAAGAATTCTTTTACAACTATATACTAAAATATTTACAGATAAATGATAATTTTTAATTTCATCTAAATTTGTTCTCTTGGAGGTGAGAGCATTGTTTTTCAATTCATTAGTTTTTGGTTTTATATTTATTAAATTTCTTCATTTTATTTTTATGATTATGTTGTTATTTTCCTATTTCTTGAAAAGAAATCCAAGCCTTGAAAAGGCTATGTGAATTATACTGCTGATTTTTAATGTCTAGTGTTCTAATTTTTGTTGCTTTGTAAGTATTCTGTAATTATTTTAATTTCTTCTGTTGTCTAACAATTTGGAGTGGTTTTTAATTTCCAAGTGCTTGGGTTTATTGTTATTTACATTTTTCTTAATGATTTCTAATTTTATTTCCTTCTAAATAGAGAGTGAGACCTTAGAGTCTGCTTTGTGCTATATTGATGTTGTCTTTGTATATTAATTTATAGTCTGTCTTTGGAAATGCCCCTTGGATTCTTGGGAGGGAAAAGATATGTCTTTGTAGTCTATATATATGTTTTCAGTCATTCATATATATTTGTTTCAATCATTTAATATTATTCATACTTTGTATATCCCTATTTATTTTTACTTAAAGACAGTGTGTCATTGACCAAGATTGTTCCAGATCTTAGAACGCAATTGTGTTTCTGTCAAATTTTCCTTTTATTTGTCAGTTTTGACTACATATTTTGATATTGTTATTTGGCATGTCACAATTTATTATCTGTTCATCATGATTTCATCTTTTTCAACATAGGATTCCTTTTTCTATCTAATGCTTTTTGCATTGAATTCTGCTTTATTCTAACACTTAATATTGCTATTCCTTCTCATTTTATTTCTTGATGTCATATCCCATTGTTTTGTTTTTAGCCTTTTTATGTGAGAATGCTTCATGTAAACAGCATATAGTTTAGTTTTGTTTTTTGACTAAATCTGGAAGTCTTTTTATTTTTAGTAAGAGCCACCATTTACTGAGAAGCTACTTACTATGTGCCAGGGACTATGCCAAGGAACTTTCTACATACAATTTCTTATTTAATCCTTAGAACAAATCCAAGAAGATGACCTCATTATCACTATTTTAGAGATGAGGAAATTGAGGTTTAGAGAGTTTAAGTAACTTACACAGGTTGATCTTTCTTACTCATTACCTGATTGCTGTCAGAATATTTCGCTCTCAAATCTTAAACTGTAAGACCTAGTGGGTATGTATAGCCCGTAACCAAATTTCCATGGTATTTATCTAAAATGCTCTGCCAGATTGAGGAAAGATCTGCTGCTGCTTGGGGAGAGGACAATTTTTTCCTGAATAAATTAAAGCTGTCTGTAGTTCTTCCATTACCAAAACAGTACATGAAAAACTACAACCTCAAGGGTTTCGTGTCCTAGAATACAGTAAAACCACTTCCTGTCCATTTCTCCTCATATTACTGAGAGTTGTTTTCTCTAAGTAGATGTAGAAAGTAAATCACCCATTGATGTTAGGGATGCACTGGAGGCTGGCAACACTTCTCCAGCTGCATTAGAAAGCAGCTTCCTCACAGTGCCCAAGAGGCTTTCCACCTGGTCAGCAAATTCAGGTGGTCTCTGCAAGAGTGTATGGAGTGGGTGTGAATGAAAATCTACTCCCTTTCTGTTTGGCCCAACACTTCTCTGTGGTCCTATTTTTTGATTAGTGGAGATTCCTCTTGGAATTGGTAGTTCACAAGTATTCCCCATTTCCTGTGCTGTTACAACTTGGCAGATTTGTCTGTGTTTTATCAACATTTCAATGGAAAGGTAAGGTTAAATAAATTAGTTGCTAGTAGTTTATTGTCATGTTAAGCAAGAACCTTTCAGAGTCATTAGATTTTCTTTCTACTTTTAAAGAGCATGAACTATGTATGTGAGGGGTAGTGACATTCAGAGATAGATGACGTGGTGGCCTGGAATTTTTGCTAATAGTTTACTAATATATTTTCTTAAGATGTCTTATGAAGTTAATGAGTGCCGAAAAATTGAGACCCTTGAAAATTTGGATCTGGATTTTGATGATGATGTCACAGAACTTGAAACTTTTGGAGTAACCACCACCAAACCATTGAAGTCACCAAGTCCAGCAAGCACTTCCACAGTACCCAACACGATAGCTGCTCCCACAGCCCCCAGCACGGCCACCACATGTGTGGCATCAACTGCACCAGACATTTCTGCTCATTCTAGAAGTTTGTCTCAGATTCTGATGGAACAGTTGCAAAAGGAGAAACAGCTGGTGACTGGTATGGATGGTGGCCCTGAAGAGTGCAAAAATAAAGATGATCAGGGATTTGTACCATGTGGTGAAAAAGTATCAAATTCTGACAAGTCTTTGATGCAAGATAGTGACTTGAAAACATCTGATGACTTACAGTTAGAAAGTTCTATGGAAATCGAAACCTCTAATAAAAATGATATGACTACTGATGTGGTGTATGCCCATGAAAGACTAAACGTTCTAGAGAATACAGACAATTCAAAGGAAAAGACTGTTACATCAGAAGCAGCTAGAACTGAAGACGTAATTCTTTGCAATAGTGATACAGATGAAGACTGTTTAATCATTGATACAGAGTGTCAAAATAATAGTAATGGAAAAACAGCCAATGTGGGTTCTAATTTAGGTTCTAAACCCACTAGCCCAAATTCTTCCTCAGGACAGGCTTCTGTAGGAAACCAGACTAATACTACTTGTAGTTCTGAAGAGTCATGTGTTTTAAAAAAACCTATCAAACGAGTATATAAAAAATTTGATCCAGTGGGAGAAATTTTAAAAATGCAGGATGAACTCTTAAAGCCAATTTCCAGAAAAATACCTGAATTGCCCTTAATGAATTTAGAAAATTCTAAACAACCTCCTGTTTCCGAGCAACCCTCTGCTGCTTCAGATGCCTGTAGTTGGCCAAAATCTGTATGGCCTTCTGCATTTCAGAAGCCAAAAGGACGTAAGTAAACATTTACAAAGAACTTGATATTAACTATTTTGCCAGTTCCTTATCCTTAGGTTTTTCTCCCTCATTCTCTCACTTTCTCTTTGTTATAATCTGTTTTATAATCTTTACATAGTCATTGATAAGTCATTTTTCAATCTACTGATCAGTATTTCAACTTCCAAAACCTTCTCTCTAAATATGCACCCAGAGTCGTATGGATTTTTGTAACCTGTATGTATCCACCATGTACAGTGGCTACTAAGCTGTAGGTAATGTGGTTCACTGAACTGGTGAAGGGGAAGTGGATCAAAAATCAACATTTCTTAATCCAAAATTTATTTCTTCTTGGTGTTGGACTACAGTTTTATGCTTTTTCATTTTGTAAAATAGATATAAAGCTGCACATCAGCTCCGCCTAGGTTAGCAATAACATTTTTTAAAACTCTCTTTTCTTCTCACTTCATATGTTGTCTCACTACTTTATGCTCTGCCTAGGGTTAGTGAAGGTAGGAATTGAAAAGAAGAGAACCTTAGAGCTTTGATTTCAGCTCTTGCTGCAGTTCCAGTAAAAGTAAACAGAGATAGTAATAGTGTGATGGTCAACTGGGAGGAAATAGAAAGTTAAAGTTGATAGCAGTTTAAAAATAGATAATTGAATTGTTTTATCTTGGACTATGATGGATAAAGGGCCAATGTATTTTAAAATAAAAGTGAAAAATATAATTATTTTTAAAGGCTTGCCATATGAACTTCAGGACTATGTTGAAGATACATCAGAATATGTAGCTCCTCAGGAAGGAAATTTTGTTTACAAGTTATTTAGCCTGCAAGACCTGTTGCTACTTGTGCGATGCAGTGTCCAGAGGATAGAGACCAGACCGCGTTCTAAAAAACGGAAGAAAATCAGAAGAGTAAGTTGTTACTTGGGGAGTTAGGATGTGGTAGCATAATTAGATAATCAGCAAATATTTAATGTGCCGTTGTTATGAAATTTGATTTTAAATTGTTGATCACTCTTATAGTAGTTTTTCCAGGTTGAGGGGTTTTTTTAGTAAAATACTGACAACACTTTTAATAAGGAAAAATATTTAGTTAAATATAATAGTTATGAATGCTGATAACATTCTTGCATGAAATATACAAATTTTTGAAAAATGACACCATCATAGATTTGACCTGGGGCATATATTCCTGTTTTCTCTGTGAATTTGGGTTTCCATTGTGACGTATTAGCCCCTTTCACTCTTGCTTGGGGCATCTTCTGGACTCATTTTAGAATAAGTCCAAGTTTTGAAAGGTGGGCTTTCACGCACATTTGAAAAGTCTTCCCAGAATTGTTAGAAAACCAAATGTCTTCCTTTCTTTTTCCCTTGTTTCTTTTGGGGTTTGATATAAATATTTTCCCCAGTTAAAAAAGTTTTTGCTACAATTTGAGTACAATAGTCCCCCCATATCTACAGTTTCGCTGTCTGGGGTTTCAGTTACCCACGGTCAACTGTGATCTGAAAATTTTAAATGGAAAATTCCAGAAATAATTCATAAGTTTTAAATTGTGCACTGTTCTGAGTATCGTGATGAAATCTCACTCCAGCCCGCGAGGGATGTGAATCACCCCTTTGTTTAGCATATCCACATGTATATGCTGCTTGCTCATTAGTCTCTTAGTAGCCACCTCAGTTATCAGATGGACTGTCATAGTACTGCAGTGCTTGTGTTCTAGCAACCCTTATTTTTCTTAATAACGGCCCCAAAGAACAAGAGTAGTGATGCTGGCAATTCGGATATGCCAAAGAGATGCCATAAAGTGCCTCCTTTAAGTCAAAGGGTGAAAGTTCTCGACTTAATAAGAAAACAAAAAAAATCAAATGCTGAGGTTGCTAAGATCTGTGGTAACTTTTATTACAGTGTATTGTTATAATTGTTCTATTTTATTATTAGTTATTGTTGTTAATTCTTACTGTGCCTAGTTTGTAAATTAAACTTTATCCTGGGTATGTGTGTATAGGAAAAAACATAGTATATAGAGGGTTTGGTACTATCCGAGGTTTTAGGTGTCCACTGAGGGTCTTGGAACTGTATCCCCCATGGATAAGGGGGGACTACTGTAATTGGTTCTTGCAACAGTTTTCCATATTTGATATTTGAAGTTCTCTTGGATTAGTTTGCTTTTTTTTGTGTGACCACTGAATTCTGCTAAATAAAGAGGAGCTTCTATATTATAATTGGTTATATAAGAAATAGTGAAGTCTCTAATTTTTTCTTGAGAAGATTTTTTCTGTTGTGTACATTTGTTATAGTACACTTCTTTTTTTCCCTAAGTTTGACGTCTGTGTCTCTTCCTGTCTAACCCACCACCCAATAAGAATCTTCAGTGACCACTTTAGAATGTCAGTGTGTTTTGGGCCAGGGATCAAATAGAATCAAGAATGTTCCAGCATTGACTCTTGTGGATCAAGTCCCTGACGACTACTTTATCATATTAAGGAGTAACTGAAAGAAAAAGAAGTGCCATCCTTTCTGAACTGCTAGCAGCAGTGTGAGGGTCTATCGTGAAAAAACTCTTAAGTCTAACCCATCAGGATATAGGATATATGCTTTGTCCACCAGAATCAATGGACTTGGTTGACCTTTTGGTTAATGGTACTTTTATCCTTTGTTAAATAGAGGAAGATTATGAATAAATTATTACATTCTTAATACTCATAATTTGATTTTCATCACTGCCTTAGACTTGAAATTTTAGAAACCAAATGATTTTGAATTAAATGTATGGGGGAGTATTTTTTATAAGAGAAAGTCAAGGAATGACAAAATACTATAGGGTTGATATTAGTCTCCTCCTAAAAAAATACTAATATTTACCGTATTAAAAGATTTTACCTTATTTGCTAATTTTTCCTGTCTCATCTATATATTATTTTTTTTTTTAATTTTTTTTGCTGAGGAAGATTTGCCCTGAGCTAACATCCACTGCCAGTCTTCCTCTTATTTTTGTATGTGAGCCACCACCACAGCATGGCCACTAACAAACAAGTGGTGTATGTCTGTGCCCGGGAACCAAACCCGGGCCACGGAAGCAGAGTGTGCCAAACTTAACCACTATGCCACTGTGGCTGGCTCATCATCTGTATTTAACAGGAATTAATTTAATGGCCATAGCATGAACATCTTGAGTACATGTAGTGTCAGTGCTATGGATTGTATTTTCAAGGTTTTATTTCTTTAATTCTTATTTGCTATCCCTCTGATTTATTTGGCAGCTACCCTCATTTCTTTCACTTTCTACCCTGTGAATACATATCACTTTGTACTGATCTGCCAGCTTACAGCACTTAGAAATTATTGACAGCCAGTATCCCTTAAGTAAGAGTAGCCTAGGGATGTTTTGGATACTGATTTAAATTCTTGAAAGACACAGCCTGTTAAGGACATCATCATTCACTGGACTAAGGTGAAATTTGTAAATGTCAAGACAAAACCTTATAGGAGAGAATTCAGTCTTCATCAAAATGTATCAAAACAATCGAGCACCAAAGAATACCTGAATAGGAGCCTTATATTTCTTATTGTGTCAAACCCAGAGTAAAATTTTAAAATTTTCAGTGAATGTTTATCATATTGCACCTATCACTATATGTAATAGTTTAGTACACATGGTTTAATTGCCTTAATAGAATGTATTCCCCTTAGCATCATGTCCTATTCATCTCTTGTTTCTCCCCAATTTTTTTTTTTTTGGTGAGAAAGATTAACCCTGAGCTAACATCCGATGCCAATCCTCCTCTTTTTGCTGAGGAAGATGGGCCCTGGGCTAACATCCATGCCCATCTTCCTCTACTTTATATGGGACACCACCACAGCATGGCTTGACAAGCGGTGCATATGTCTGCACCCGATCCAAACCTGCGAACCCTGGCCACCGAAGCAGAGCGCACGAACTTCACCACACACCACCGGGCCGGCCCCTCAAACTTAATTTTTATAGTTTGAAAATTTTGTACTTAAAATTTCACTTTAATTTTGAAATACCAAGATAAAATATTCAGTTTCTCCTTTCCCTTGGCTTCCTGGAGATGGCAGTAGAATACATATAGAAATTAAAACCAGATTCAGAACACAGTTTTATAGATCAGAATTATCAAAGAAAATCCCCCAAAGTATTTTCTTTTCAGAAATAGTAATATTTTTCTAATTAAAAAAATCTAGAATTAACTTGATTATCTATTCATGATCCAAAAAGAAAATCTTCTTTATCGTTTATTCTTTTCCCAACTCTGCTATAAACTGGCTATGTGTTCTTGAGCAAATTCCTTAACCCTCTGGGCCTTCGTTTCTTTATCTCTAGCTTCTATTTGCAACCATAAGCAGCTGTAATTGCAGATTACCAGTTGCTAAAGAATTATTATACAATAAAATGCTTATAGCAATAAAATTATCCTAATCATAATTTAATTTTTTTTTAATTGAGAAGACACCGTAGGGGCCTTACTACTTGAAGTTTGGCCCCTCAAACAACAGCTTGTTAAAAATGCGAAACCTTGATCATCACCTCAGATTCTACATTTTAACAAGATCGCCAGGTTATTCATTCGTATGCACATTGGGACACTGCTTTAGAGTTTTGAAACATTCAAAGGTAATCATATGAACCAAACTTATTGGTAACAGAAATTTTACTGGATTTGAATTGGTCCTACCACCACTATGTACCAGGCCCACTAAATTTGCCACTTTATGAAAATCAGGAATTCCAAAACATTTATGAAATATTTTCAAATACATAAATGGTGACAGCTTAGCATAATTTCAAAAGTACTAACTAGCCATATCACTTTGAGTAAGTTCCTTACATCGATCGTTATTATTTCTCCTGCAGCCGGAAATGAAGAGATTGCTGTTGAGTAGAATTTTCTTTGACAGAAATGAGATGACATGAGCATGAGCACTGTGAACGTGACTAACATTATATTATTTTACAAGCATGTATTTCCTTACATATCCTCCTTTAGACCAGTAGTGGGTACAGTCATTTTACTTAATCTTTTTAGTGTCCTGACCAATAAATTCGAAATGGATAATTTGCCGGGTACTTAATGTCTGGAATAAAGCCTTTGTGTTAATGAAGATAACAACATTCACAGGTGTTAATGTAGGTATTAATGCTCATATATTTATAGAAAGAAAACAAATTGCTCAGAGTATTTGAGCCTGAGACAATGTGACTAATGCTTTAAAGGGGCAAAAAATTCTTACATTTTTTATCCTTTTGAGAATTATTAGTGTATATTACGGTCGTTGTATCCCAACATCTAGCTTTGAACCTTTGGGCAATTGTGTATCGTAGGCTCTGTTCCAAGGATTCTGCTGTCAGTCACATTTCCTGATAGAAATAAAATGTGTGCATATGTGGGGAGGTGTGTTGATTCTGGTTGGAGGTGGGGGGAGGCAGTTGGTTCGAGATCTCTTATCCATCCACCTCTTGTCCGCATCTACCGAGGGTTCTGCCCATCTTTTTGTCTGAATCCTACTATATTTGAAAGGATGAAATAAGATTACCTGAAAGCATTTTGAAAGTAGGAAAGCTATATACACAAATGTATTTGTTGCTAATAGTAAATTAATGGGGCTTTGAAAAAGTATAACCTTGCATTGCAGCAATTTCCAGTTTATGTACTACCAAAAGTGGAGTATCAAGCTTGTTATGGAGTTGAAGCTCTGACTGAAAGTGAACTTTGTCGCTTGTGGACTGAAAGTTTATTGCATTCCAACTGCTCATTTTATGTTGGTAAGTTATACAAGAGGCTGTATTCTTTTTAATTCCCTTGTAAATACATACTTATTAATTCAATTGTAAATACTTCCATTCTGTACTTTTTGTTTTCAGTTTTCCGATTGTGTTAACATTCCTTTCTATTAAAACACCATTCCTACTCTAGAGTTAAATGGCGGGTTAGGACTAGTGATATTAATTTCCCTTTTATTCCCTGTCTGTCTAGTTGTATGTGAATGTCAACATAGTCATTTTATTTTTAAAATACTTAACAGTATAATTTACTAAAAATATAGATGTTTTCTAGCAAGCTTCTTTTAAAAGTACTATTTAATTGGGTTGAACGTTTTAAAAAATTATAATGACTGTTTTTAAAATCTGAAATATCTTGATGAAATGGGTTTTTTACTTTCTTTTTGTTTTGTTTTTTGGGGGGGCTGCATAGTTAGGCAGGGATTTAATTTGTGTTGGCTGGGTTCATGTATAGTTAACATACTTCACATGAAGGATTACTTGCTAATCATTATTGATATTGTTTCCTTCCATTGGAATACCTAATCACATACTTCTCAATCCATCCCAGCCATGTCAAGCTGCCCCTCCATGAAGTCATTTCCTTCCTTTAATCTCTCAATACATTGTCTTTTTTACTGCTCTTATGACTTGTTACTTTCTTCTTTATTGTTCTTTTTTTTACACTATCCTGTCTTCCCGTTAGATAATAAGTAGTTTAAGGTCAGAGTCTGATGAAACTTTGTATTGTTATAGTGCTTAGCATAATTCCTGGTATGTAATAAGCGTTATGAGTGTTATTCTTGCTTAATCAAAAAAAAAGGTGACTCCCTTGAAAATTTTTTCCTTTTTTTGGTTAATCAATATTTTGTCTTATTTTATGAGTAGTAATAAGATAATTGATTCACTCTCTACTTAACCCAAAAAGGAAGTGGCTCAATTCACTACTTGGTATTCCACTAACCCACTCCTCCCTCTTCATACCCACTGCTGGAAGTTTGTTGTAGTGGTTTTTGGCCAGTTACCACGATTTCAGTATTCCTCCAAAAGACCTCTTGCCATGAAACACACCAACAGTCTTCATGTCAGCTACTTGAACGCAATTGCCAGCCACATCCATTTTAGGAAAGGGCCAAACAAAAACATCATTGAAATCCTTTTTAAAGTACTGATAAAGAATAGAGACTCGTGACTAAAACATTTAAAGGTTTTTTTTTTTTTTTTTTAAATATGCAGTTTAACAGATAAAACTGCTGTCATCTATATGGCTTACTTCATCTAAAGTGTTCTTAAAAGTTCTAAGTAATCATTGCTCTGTGTGCTGTTTATGCTCTGTAAATCCTACCCACTTATAAGCCATTTGTTTTAATGTAATAAGATGGTATATTTGGTTTCTTTGACAACTGTTTGGTGAGAAACTTACGTTGTATTGTTGTATGGTTGTGTTTTATTTGTTTGGGTTTTTTGGGCGGGGGAGAGTTGGTTTTTTGTGTAGGTGAATATGTTTTGAAATGCTATTTTCAAAAGCATCTGTAAGTTTTGAGTTTTTTTAAATGTTGTTATATTTCTCTTTTAATTTAAGAAAAATGTTGCAACAGGAAGGGAATGTAGGAGAAAGGACTTCTAAGTAAGTTTTTATTATTGTTACTTTCTGGAAACAGGATAAAAACAGAAAGCCACAATTTGTCATTGTAGTGTCTGGAATGACTGACTATAATTAAAATAAGTTATAGATCAGATATGACTATAAAGTAGTATATGTGACTCATTACTTCGTCTCTTTATGTTATAGTTATACCTAACATAATATAGACTTAGTGGTTTTGGTTTTAAAGGAGAGTGCCTATCTACAGATGGTCAAGAGTTAAAGGAGATGTGTATAAAATACTTAGGACCTCACTTCAGAAGCATTTATTATTGCCCTTTGACCTCCAAATAACAGGCTTATTGGAAATTATTTTTACCTATATGATACTTTGCTAGATATGAGTTATAGCATACACTTAAAAGCGGTAATGTGTTTCTTTTCAAATATTCTGTTCTTTGATCCTCTTTGTAATATGTCATCTTCCTCCCTGCACCACTGCCCTCCTCCCAGCCTCCCAAGGTACAGCTCATAGAATATTGTTGGGTATTTGGGGATTTTTTTCTCCCTTTGGTTCATTATATACCTACCACTCACAAACCAAATTGTATATTATATGATACACTTAATGCTCCAAAATCATCCTTAGAAACTATTGAATATATGTGTGTGTGTGTGTGTGTGTGTGTGTGTGTGTATTTTATAGATAGAGCACTGTTTCTCATTCTCATTTATCAAGTACGTATTGGGGGTCATGGACTGTATATATATCCATTATTGTTAATCCTCACTATTCTATAAAATAGATTATTTTTATCTTTGTTTTACAGAGGACGAAACTGAGGCTTAGAGAGTTTATTGCTCAAGATTACACAGTTTGTGGGAAATCTAGACTTTGTGTTCATATATTTTATGATTCCACAGCCTTTGTTTTTTCCACTATAATGGAATAGTGGAAATCATGCTAAATGTGGGAGTCAGAAGATATGTGTATGAGTAATTTATATTTTACAGTTCTTTTACCTTGGGTAAAATCGTTTAAGTTCCCTTAGGCCTCAGCTTTTTCATCTACATATAATGGATATAATAATATTTTGTTCAACCTACCTCAGGGACTGTATATACAAATCCTTTTCATTACAATTGTTACAGAATATTTTGCCCCAAAGTAGATTTCTCCTTGGTGAAAACAGATACCACAAAACGATGAAGTAATACTTTATATATTTTTGTACTGAGGAAAAAATAGCTATTAGCTTAGAATTTAAGTGAAAATATAGAAGATCGCCTTTATGATACAGGAGTAGGAAAAGGTTTCTTAACCAAAAACTAAAAGCAGACTAAAACAAAAAGGCCAATAATAACTTCTCTTTACTTATACATAATTTTTTAAAATGTCTATATCGTACTCCTTCTGTTCTAAGATACTGTCCGTTGTAAAACACACCATTGATTTAATAATATGTTTTTCTCCAACATTTTTATCATTTTAAGTATAGTACACATTCAGGAAAAGTGAAAAAAATATAAAGGTACAGCTCAAGGAATTATAACAAAGCCAGCACCTCTGTAACTGGCACCCAGATCAGGAAGTTGAAAAATACCAGTGCCCCAGAAGACTTCCCTCGTGACACTTCCCAGTCATAGCCTTCTTCCTCTTCTCGTATGGTAACTACTATCCTGGCTTCTAATGTAATAGTTTTGTTTTGCTAACTCTATATAAATGGAATCATAAAGTAGTATTCTTTTGTTATGCCTTCTTTCACTTCACATAGTTTTTGAAATTTACCCATATTGTGTTTAACAGTTTATTTATTTTTATTGTTTTGACATATTCCTTTGTCATACTGCAGTTTATCTATTTAACTTTGGGAGCCTGCTTGGGTTATTGCCATTTTAATGCAACTATGAACATTCTTACAAATGTCTATTAGTGCAGTGTGCACACATTGCTATTGGACATATATCTAGGAGTAGAATTACTGGGTCATAGGTTAAGCATACATGGTACTTGAGTAGCTAATTCCAAAAAGTTTTCCAAAGTGGTTGTGCCAAATAACACCTATATTAGCAGTACATGAGGGTTCTAGTTTCTCCACATGCTTGCCCATACTTGGCCTTATCAGTTTATTTAATTTTAGCTATGCTGCTGGGTAGGAATTATTAATATCTCACTATTGTTTTAATTTGCCTTTCCTTCGTTATTTATGAAGTTGGACTCTTCTTTGGTGTGGTTAATAATTATTTGGATAGTCAGTTTTGTGAATTGCCTATTCAAACCTTTCTTCATTTTTCTGTCAGGTTTTTGTTTATTTGTTTGGTTGTTCTTTGTTGGTTTTAAATATAATAAATATTTTTCTTCCACTCTGTGACTTACCTTTTCAGTCTCTTAATGCTGTCTTTTGAACTTAATATACAGTCATATGTCACATAATGACAGGAATCTGTTCTGAGAAATGCCGTCGTTAGGCAATTTCGTCGTTGTGCAAACGTCACAGAGTGTACTTAGACAAACCTAGATGGTATGGCCTACTACACACCTACGCCACATGGTACTCATCTGATGGGACCACCGTTGTATATGTGGTCCTTCGTTGATCGAAAAGTTGTTATGTGGCACCTGACTGTAGACCAATTTATTAGTCATTTCCTTTATGGTTATGCCTTTCTTTGCCCTGTTTTAACAGATCTTCCCTACAGCAAGATAATGAAGATATTCTCCTATATTATCTTCTAGAAGCCTTATTTTTTTTACTTCTTATTTCTGGATGCACAATTTATGTGGTATTTATTTCTACATGGAATATCAAGATTTTTTTTCAATTTTCAGCACCATTTATTGAAAAACCCACCCTTTCTCTGCTGCTCTCCATTGCTACTTGTGTTATAAATCTTATAAGTGAATCTAATTCTGGACTCTCTATTTCTCTATCCTTGAGTCAGTACCTGTCTTAATTACTCTAGCTAGACAATAAACACTGTCTTAATTACTCTAACTTTATTAAATGTTTTACTGTTTGGTAAAATAAATCTTATCAACTTGTTTTTCTTCAAGAGTTTCTTGGCTGTTCTTAGCCCTTTGCATTTATAAATTTTGGAATCAGCTTGTTAATTTCTACTAACAACAAGAAGATTGGCATTTTTATTAGGAATTGCATTGACTCAGTCAATGTGGAGTAAATTAACAGCTTTACAATAACACATCTTCCAATCTGTGAACTTTATATGTTCCTCTATTTATTTATATCTTTAATCTCTCTTAATGTTTTATGATTTTCTAGGTAGACATCTTGCACATGTTTTGTTAAGTGTATTTGTTGGTATTTCATATTTTTATGCTATTATGAATGATATTTCTGAAATTTTCTTATGGTTTGTTACTAATAATAGAACTTATTTGCGTATTGATTTTGTGTATTGATCTTTTATCTAGTGACTTTGCTAAACTCATTCATCCTAATAATTTAGATTTTCTAAGTAAACAGTCATGTTCTCTGCAAATAATGACCATTTTATTTCTTTTTTCCAGTCTTTATACCTTTTTTTTTTCTTGCCTTCATTGCCTAGAACTTAAATAGAAGGTAAATAATGGGCATCCTTGTCTTGTTTCTAATCTTAAAAGGGAAAGTTTTCAACGTTTTACCATTGT
Source organism: Diceros bicornis minor (assembly GCF_020826845.1). Classification (NCBI taxonomy): domain Eukaryota; kingdom Metazoa; phylum Chordata; class Mammalia; order Perissodactyla; family Rhinocerotidae; genus Diceros; species Diceros bicornis. The sequence goes on along the minus strand of NC_080744.1, from coordinate 55,294,022 downwards.
GTTTTTATTTTGTATAGGTTTTTGTAGATACCTTTTATTAGAATAAAGAAGTTTCTTTCTATGCCTAGTTTAAGAATTTTAATCATGAATGGGTGAAAAAACTTTATCAAATATTTTCTCTGCATTTATTGATGTGATGGTATGACTTTTCTCTTTTATTCTATTAATGAGATTAATCATATTAGTTAATTAAAAATTGTTACTCCAACCCTGTGTTCTTACCATAGACCCAGCTTAGTTATGCTATATTAATTTTTTTTATATATTGGTGGACTTAGTTTGTTAATATTAATTTTGCCATCTGTGTTTATGAGTGAGACTGACCTGTAATTTTCCTTGCCAGGTATTGGTATTAAGCTTATGTTTATGTCATAAAATGAGTTGGGATGTATTTCCCTTTTTTCTGTCATCTGGTAGAATTTCTATAAAATTGGTGTTATTTCTTCCGTAAATGTTTGGTAAAATTTACCTGTGAAGCGTGTGGGCCTAAAGAAGAAGGTTCTAGTTATTGATTCAATTTTTAAATTAGTTTTAGAACCATTCATATATTTAATTTCTTGCATCAGTTTTGGTAACTTGTGGCGGTGGTGGGGGAGGTGGTGTTTAAGAAATTTATTCATTTTGTTTAAATTTTCAAAATTATCAGCATAAAGGTCTTCATAATATCCTCTTATGATCTTTTAATGTCTGTGGTAGCTGTAGTAATTACTACACAGTACTAATAAATTTGAGTCTATGTCTATCATTTTAATATATGTTTTCTATTTGACTCATCCGTTCAGAGATTTTTTCTCTTAGTGCCTTCTTGTGAATTGAATATTTTTCCATTTCATTTTTTCCCTTTATTAACAGGATATTTATATGTTAAAATAATTATACACTCTTTTATTATTCTTTTTATGGTTACTCTAGAGCTGTCCTGTCTAATACATTAGCTATAGCCACAGGTGACTATTTAAATTTATTAAAATTAAGTAAAATTTAAAATCAGTTTCTCAGTCATACCAGTCATATTTTAAGTGCTCAGTAGCCACATCTGGTTACCATATTGGACAGTGCAGATATTTCCATCATCAAAAAAAGTTAAATTGAACAGGGCTACTCCAATGATTATAACATGCAACCCTGACTTACCACCATTAATTAGTTAGCCTCATCTCAGACAATAGTATTTTATTCTTATATACATTATTATTAGTGTATACATTTGATATTCATTTACATTTACCCATATATTTCCCATTTTGATGCTTTTCTTCTCGCATCTCTAAGATTCTAACTAGTATCATTTTTCTCTGCCTGAAGACTACCCTTTAGTATTATCTTTATTATAGATCTGCTAGTGACAGAGCCTCCCAGTTTTTATTTATCTGAAAATGTATTTTTTTATTTTACCTCTATTCTTGAAGGATAAATATTTCATTGTTTCCTGGATTCTTTTGTTTCTATTGAAAAGTGAGCTGGCCATCTTATTTTTGTTCCTTTCAAAGTAATATGTTTCTTTTCTCTAGCAGACTTTAAATTTTATCTTTCTCCCTGGTTTTCAACAATTTTCCTACAGTGTGCCTAGGTTAGGTTTTCTTTGTAAGTATTCCTGTTGGGGTTCATATTGCTCTTTGAATATGTGATTTGATGACTTTCAACAGTTTTAGAGAATTCTCAGTTATTATCTCACAAGAATCACTTCTTCCCAATTCTCTCTCCCCTCCTCCTCTGGGATTTCAGTTGCAGTATGTTACATCTTACTGTGTCCCTAATGTCCCTTACATTCTTTTCTGTATTTACCTTCCTTTTGACTCTTCATGCATCATTCTCAATATTTTCTCCTAGTTTACTAGTTCTCTCTTCAGCTGTCTCTGATATACTGTTTAACCCATCACCTGAGTCCTGAATTTCAGTTTTTGTATTTTTCAGTTCTAGATTTTCCATTTGGTTCTTTTTTATAGGTTATAGTTTTCTCCAAAAGTTCTCAATCTTGTCTTTCTTAAGCATATTAGGCAAAATTATTTTAAGGTCTGTGACTAGTACCTCTGTTATCTAGATTCCTTGTGAGTCTTTTCAATTATCTTTGTGTGTTAGTTTCCTAGGGCTGCCATAACAAAGTCCCACAAACTAGGTGGCTTAGAACAACAGAAATGTATTGTTTCACGATTCTGGAGCCTAGAAGTCCAAAATCAAGATGTCACAGGGCCATGCTCCCTCCAAAACCTATGGGAGAGAATCCTTCCTTGCCTCTTTTACCTTCTGGTATTTGCCAGCAATCCTTGGCATCCTTGGTTTGTAGATGTTTCACTCTCATCTCTGCCTCTGTCATCGTGTAGCATCTTCTTCCAGTGTGTCTCTCTCCTCTCCTTAATAAGGACACCAGTCATTGGATTAAAGGCCCACCCTACTCCATTATGATCTCATCTTAAGTAATTATCTGCAATGATCCTATTTCCAAGGCAAGTCATATTCTGAGGTACTGGGGGCAAGGGCTTCAACATATCTTTTTGGGGGACACAGTTCGTGCCATAACATGTTGTTTCTCTTTTTTTTATTATTCCATGTTGTTATGACATATGTCAGGCTGTTCTTTATCAAGGGCCACATACTGTATAGGAAAAGTTGTAGAGATAATATGAGAGCTAAAATGTTATCTTTCTCTAGACAGGATTACTTTTGTTTGCTTTTGACAGGCGGCCAGCCACACTAGCAATGCTGATTTACCTTAATCCAGTTAACAGGGATTGAGATGATTTGAAGCTTGACTTTGGACCCTAGAAAGGCCATTCTGATTCTCACTTATTGCTGGGGTGTAGCCACTCAGAGTCTGTGCAGATAAGAGTTAACATAGCTGACTGACATGGCCAGTCACTGGAAAGCCCTGCTTGCAAGGCTGGCCCTTGGCTGGTGTCTGGGAACTTGGCTGGTAAACAGTTCCCTACACTGATATCAAACTTTCTCCAGCTGATTAAGGATGGCTCATTGTGCCTACACTGTTTGTACAAACAATATACATCTTACTCTGAACATCTGGTTTCCTTCTGAGAGTCTGGAATTTTGGTATGTGCTAGGCAGAGGGTGCCTACATCATGAGCCCGCAGTAAAAACCTTGAGTGCTGAGTCTCTAATGAGCTTCTCTGTTATACAAAAAAGAGGTATAATTCCTCCTTGTTGCTGGAGGAATTAAGTGTATCCTGTGTGACTTCGGTGGGAAAGGACTCTTTTTTTTTTTAATGGTGGTAAAATATACATACCATAAAATTTATCATTTTAACCATTTTAGTGTACAATTCAGTGTACGTTTTTTTAGTGTATAATTCAGTAGCATTAAGTACATTCACAGTGTTGTACAGCCATCACTACTGTCCATTTCCAGAACTTTTTCATCATCCTGAACAAAAACTCAGGAAGGGACTCTTGAAGATTGCACATGGTTTCCTCTGAACTTCACCTCTCATGCCTTTTCCTTTTGCTGATTTTCCTTTTGCTTTGTATCCTTTTGCTGATTTTCCTTTTGCTTTGTATCCTTTTGCTGTAATAAATTTTATCCATGAGTACAGCTGTATGCTGAGTCCTGTGAGCCCTCTTAGAGAATCACCAAACCCAGGGGACCCCTGACACAGGGTCCCAACTCAGAGCTTAAGTGTTCAGCTCACTGATAGACCTTGAACCCTAGTTTTTATTCCTCTAATCCTGAGAGGCTGTTGAAAGCTCTGGTCCATTTCTTAGCCTCTCAATTGCTTTTTCCAGATTAGCAGACACTCCTAGGAGAAAAACAGCCCCAAGTGCGAGGCTCATGTTGCTGGCTCCTTTACCCTTTATCCACACAGATATATTCCCAATCCCTTTTCCTGGTTGCCACTAAAAAATTATGTAATCTAATTGCTTATGATATTTATTGCCTGACTTTGTGTCTTTTGTTTCTTGATATATCCCAAGCACCTAGAACAGCATCTGGCACACGGAGGTACTCAATAAGTATTTTTAGAATGTATGAAGTTGGCTTTGATAATTGGTTGAAGAAACAGTAAAAGTCAAGGAGAGAAGGGAAATGGTAGAAAACAAACCATTGAATTTATATGCTTTATTCTTTTTACTATCCCTAGATGTATGTAAGACAAACCATTGGGATGCAGGAAGAAAATATTATAACTCTTACTTATTTTTTCTCTAAAGAAATTAAAAAGTAAACATTACTCATAATTAAGTATGTGGATTGACAAGTGGTGCTCTCTCTCGGATGCTGTCATAGAGTCCTGTCACATATAATGTGGAAAGTATCCTCATTATCTCCACATTGCACACCTCTAGGGAGACAGTGTGCTCAATCCGTTCCGTGCGAATGGCTACCCCCAGAGTTGTGCCGTACAGCATCCTCGGGTATGTTAAGTATGATTTTGTTGCCAAAAATGAAAGATGTCACCTATTTAAAACAAAAATAAAAACAAAACTCGTATATCTGTATACGTTAAAGACTTAGAATCATACTAGAAAAAAAATCTCTCTGAAAATCTCTCAAAGAGCCTCAAGGATAAGAATGCAGCTCCTGTCTTAAATTTGTAAGAAAAACTGATTAACGTCAGGGAAGATGGACATTCACTAGCAGAATTTCAGCAAAAACCTTTGTGTAATTGGTGTGTGGTGTTAAAAACAATCAGTGTCACGCTTTAGCCCAGCAATGAGGCACTTGTTCCGTTTGGTTCTATGTATCCTTGTTGGTACCTTTTTTTAGCTATGGCAGCCATTAAAACCTATAGCGAAATGAATTGAACTTTCAGTCCATCCTTCAAATAGTTGTATCACGCAGTATTAAACTAAGATTTTTCAAAACAACAGAGCATAGTTAATCATATATTGCATATTACAGGCATACGTCAGAGATATTGTGGGTTTGGTTCCAGACCACCACAATAGAGCAAATATTGCAATAAAGTAAGTCACACGAATTTTTTGGTTTCCCAGTGCATATAAAAGTTATGTTTACACTATACTGTAGTCTATTAAGTGTGCAATACCATTATGTTTAAAAAAAACAATGTGCATACCTTAACTAAAAAATACTTTATTGCTAAAAAATGCTACCCATCATCTGAGCCTTCAGTGAGTCATAATCTTTTTGCTGGTGAAGGATTTTGCCTCAGTGGCTGCTGACTGATCAGGGTGGTGCTTGTGGAAAGCTGGGGTGGCTGTGGCTGTTTCTTAAACTAAGATAAGAAGGGGCCGGCCCGGTGGCGCAGCGGTTAAGTGCACGCGCTCTGCTGCGGCGGCCTGGGGCTCGCAGGGTCAGATCCCAGGCGTGCACCAACGCACGGCTTGCTAAGCCATGCTGTGGCAGCATCCCATATAAAGTAGAGGAGGATGGGCATGGATGTTAGCCCAGGGCCAATCTTCCTCAAGAAAAAAGGGGAGGATTAGCATCGGATGTTAGCTCAGGGCTAGTCCTCCTCACACACACACACAGAAAGATAATGAAGTTTGCCGCATCAATTGACTCTTCCTTTTACGAACAATTTCTGTGTAGCATGTGATGCAGTTTGATAACATTTTACCCACAGTAGAACTTCTTTCAAAATCGGGATCTATCCTCTCAAACCCTGCTGCTGCTTTATCAACTAAATTTATGTAATATTCTAAATCTTTGTTGTCATTTCAACAGTCTTCACAGCATCTTCCCCAGGAGTAGATTCCATCTCAAGAAACCACTTTCTTTGCTCATCCTTAAGAAGCAGCTCCTCATCCATTAAAGTTTTATCATGAGGTTGCAGCAATTCAGTCACATCTTCAGTCTCCACTTCTAATTCTAGTTCTCTTCCTGTTTCCACCACACTTTCAATTTGTAAAAAAACGCAGTATCTACAAAACGCAAAGTCCAAAGTGCAGTAAAATAAAGTATGCTTGTATTTCATTCTTCCGAAAATTTTTGGTATATGTTAATTACTATTAATGAACAGTTTTTAATGTATGTAGACCACTGCTCTAAGCAAAAGAGAAAAGTAAAGCTCGAGAATGATTAAGTAACTTACTCACAGATACTGAGTTAATCAGTGGCAGGACCAGAATTTAGTCACAATTTTTATTTTTTTTATTTTTTTTATTTTTATTTTTTTAGTCACAGTTTTTAAGTGTTAATAACTGTGCCATAAAACTAAAAGGAGCTAGCGAAGAATTTGGGGGGGGGTCTGATGTAACAAAAGTGAGGTATTGTGTGTGTGACAATATTAATCAGTGTAACTTAAGACAGATGATTTATTGTGTCTTAGACATTAGAATCTTAAAATTTTAACCAGAGGATTTCCAAGTGCTCATATTCTCTTTCCTATGTACTTTGCACCATAGTCCTTTCTCAGTTGTGGCCTGAGTTTTCCTCACTCCACTGTTGCTAACCACTCCTTCATTTAACTTAAGCATTTCATTGTCAGTTTTCCCTTCTAGGCCTTGAAATCTTAAGATTTCAAGGAAATTTAAGATAATTTCTCCTCAGAAATCAAAGTTGGGGACCAGTACATTAGATCTTTTGGGCGTAACAGTGAGGGTTGAGTTTACCTGTGTGATTAAGAGATTCAGATAAAGCGTATCTTACAAGTCCAAGTGATATAAGGTCTTAATTATTTTCTTTAACTTAAGAGCATGTTGGTTTATAGGACACGAGTTCAGCAATTCTCAAACTTGATTGTGTATCAGAATCACTTGTAGGGCTTGTGAGAGTGGAGATTGCTGGCCCTGACCCTGGAGTGTCTTATTCATTAGGTCTGTATTGGGACTTAAGACTTATCACTTCTAGCATGTTCTCAGGTGATGCTGATGCTTCTAGTCCAGGGACCGCGCCTTGAGAACCACTTCTGTGGTTCATAGTCTCTTTTTCAGGTAGAATAAACGTACTTGTTTTTCGTTGGTCTGCTTTGCTTTGCCGTGAACATGTTCTCCTCTTCCCCTAGAATGCAGTATTCTTTTTATCTTCTTGCCCCATAAAAACATTAAGATGTACTCCTTAAATAAAATTCTGAAAATAATCTTATCACGACTTTTGTATCTACTTTCCAATCCTCTAATGTGTATCAATTCTATATAGTTGACATATAGACAGCCCTTGCTTTGCACAGTTCCGATATACACAAATTTCAGTTATGATTGTATGTTAACTGTAATTGTATAAAATACAAACTTTACTGCTGACTCTTCAGTCCACAAATCACTACATATCACGTTGTGACCAGTGACCAGTCATGTCACCTCTTTCAAAGTCTGGCAGTAGTTGGTCACTGCACCTGTTACTGAGTTCACACACAGAAAGCAAAGTGTGTAGTTGTGATCCCTCCTTGTGTCCCAGTGATAAACTCATGTGACATTTCACAAAAGTGGATAATCAAAAGAAGGGATTGGCCAACAAAGATTAAAGCACAGCAAAGAAACAAAAAATGATACTGCCAGAAGTGGAATTCGAATTGAACATAAATGGAGTTATAGAAGAAATAGGTGACAGCAGAAATGTTGACACTTTTGCTGTTCAAGAGACTCTCGATATGCCACCAGAGGAACTTGGTGAAGGTGAACTTATTGACATAAATGAGGAAAGTGGTTGTGACATAAAGGATGAAGAGATGACACTGACATAAGCTTTTACATTAAAGGAACTCTTGGAGATATTTCATACATTGAAAGCACAGAGGATACAATGTTGGAAGCTGATCCTAACTTAGAAAGGAGTGTGACAGTTCACCAGGGCCTAGAAAAGATGCTTGCTTCCTATCGTAAGTTACACCAGAAGAAGGCAATAAGCACTGTTCAAACTGCTCTTGATAAATTTTTTATAAAGAAATAAAACACTTGAATTCTCAATGTTTTCAGTGTTTTAAATTAGTGCATTAAATAAATATTAGTTTTACTATTTTTTCATTTCCTTATACATTTATAATTGATGGAGAATTTACAATGTTTTGACAAAAAATTTTCAAGATAATGGAACAATAGTAATTTTTCCCATTGATTTTTAAAATTTCTTGCAGTTTTGGCTTGTATGATTATTTTTATCATCCTATACTGCATTCAAACCAAAGACTGCCTATGTGTATGTATGTATGCATGAATATGTGTATGAATGAAAGCATGTATATAAAGCCTTTATTTGTATTGTATAAAGGCCTTATTTGTACCGTATAAAGCAGTGCTTCCCAACCTTGACATACACACAAAAAACATTTGCATAGCACACTGTGATATACAGAAGAGATTGCTCATGGCTGAAGGGCAGTGACTAAGAACCTCTTGCCATCCCAAGCCTTGCTCAGCTGCCCCAAGGGCTGAGGAGATAAATATCTCAAGCACAAGTATAACTCATTTGAGGCCCACAGGTTACAATGCTCCAGTGTTGAAAGAATTGTAAACTCCTTGAGGAGGCGCTTTAAGCCCTCATAGCACTTAGTATGGTATTCTCTGTATAGGTTTTTTTGGGGTTTTTTTTGTGAGGAAGATCAGCCCTGAGCTAACATCCATGCCAATCCTCCTCTTTTTGCTGAGGAAGACCGGCCCTGAGCTAACATCTATTGCCAATCCTCCTCATTTTTTTTTTTTTTTAATCCTTTTTCTCCCCAAAGCCCCAGTAGATAGTTGTATGTCATAGTTGGACATCCTTCTAGTTGCTATATGTGGGACACGGCCTTAGCATGTGTGCTAAGACAAGTGGTGCGTCGGTGCGCGCCCGGGATCCGAACCCGGGCCGCCAGTAGCAGAGCACGCACACTTAACTGCTAAGCCACAGGGCCGGCCTCTGTATAGTTGTTTTTGACTGACCATATTTGGCATATAGTATAACACATACTTTTCATTGAGATTTCTTTAAAAAGGTAAGAACTGTGAGTGAGTCTTCTCAAAGGTATATTTAGTAAATGTCTAAAGATATTTTATTGTACTTAATATTTCTTTTCTACAGTTATTAACCGTTAAAATATGTTATTTGAAACATCACTATATAACGAGTGTTAGAAATGCAGAGGTGAAATTAAAACTTAACATAGGAAATAAGTAGGTGTGGGAAAATGGATTTGTTGTCTTAGAAGAAAAGTATTTGGTAAAAATGTTTCTAATTCTTTTTATGAGCACAAAGCATATGAAATGAAAGAGGGCTAGATATGAAAATGAGATATTAAATTATGTGCATTTTTTTGTTGTCTTGGTGATTGATGTCAGCTTTCCAGGTATTGTGTTTTGATAATTAAATATTGAAAGTTAAAAAAATAAAAACAAAATGGTATTATTTTCAGCCTTGGTGAATGTTAGACTATTACCGTGTTAATTGATATTTTTAACTGTCGTACAATAACATGATTTTTGTATTGACTTGATTATATAACATTTAACTCAGGGCTGTCTTTGATACCACTCTTCCTTGTTACATTTCAAGGCCTCTGTGTTGTATGTATCTCAACCTGTTTTGTTGTAGAACATATATATTGCTTCTAAAAATAGAACTGTCATCTTGAGGGTAGACTATTTTGTGTTTTGGAATTCTAGAATTATGTCATATTTGTAAGAAAGTAAGACTTTGAGGGCTGGCCTGGTGGTGCAAGTGGTTAAGTGCCTGCGCTCCGCTGCGGTGGCCCAGGGTTTGCAGGTTCGGATCCTGGGCGTGAACCGACGCACCACTTGGTAAGCCATGCTGTGGCGGCGTCTCATATAAAGTAGAGGAAGATGGACATGGATGTTAGCCCAGGGCCAGTCTTCCTCAAGAAAAAAAGGGAGGATTGGCATCGGATGTTAGTTCAGGGCTAGTCCTCCTCACAAAAAAAAAGAAAGACTTTGAGCAGCTATTTTGAATTTTTTTTAACCATAGGAAATGTAATGATGTGCTTTAATTAAAAATAAGTCAGATTTTTTTAAGCTTTATTGAAGTATAATTGACAAATAAAATTGTAAGATATTTAAAGTGTATATCATGATGATTTGATATACATATACATTGTGAAAGGATTTCTCCCATCTAGTTAATTAACATGTCCATCACCTCACATATTTGTATTTTTTCTTTTTTTTTTTTATGAAAACATTTCATTTCTACTCTTTCAGTTATACAATACAGTGTTATCGACTATAGTGACCATGTCATACATTGGGTCAGACCTTATTCATCTAATAGCTGAAAGTTTGTACCTATTTACCAACTTCTCCCTATTCACTCTTCCCCCTCGCCCCTGGGAACCACTTTGCTACTCTCTGTTTCTATGAGTTTGACTTTTTTTTTTGAGATTTCACATATGAGTGATATCATACAATATTTATCTTTCTCTGTCTGGCTTAATTCACATAGCATAATGCCCTCAAGGCATCTATGTTGTCATAAAGAGTAGGATTTCCCTCTTTCTTGTCGCTGAATAATATTGCATTGTATATATACCACATCTTCTTTTTCCATTTATCCATTGATAGACACAGGTTGTCTCCATGTCTTGGCTATTGTGAATAATTAAGCAGATTTTTATAATCTAATTTTTATCTTAAGAACCAAGTATATCTTACAGGTGTATAGAGCATGCCCAAACTATAAATTTGACTTTATCCGCTTGCTTTGATAGTAGGTACATATTTCTCTAAAAATTTAATCTCCATAAAAGTACCACTTTAATAGAAATTAGAAACACTAATATTTTAACAGTTGTTATTCTTTTTTTTTTTTTTTAAAGATTTTATTTATTTATTTTTTCCCCCAAAGCCCCAGCAGATAGTTGTATGTCATAGCTGCACATCCTTCTAGTTGCTGTATGTGGGACGCGGCCTCAGCATGGCCGGAAAAGCGGTGCGTCGGTGCACGCCCGGGATCCGAACCCGGGCCGCCAGCAGCGGAGCGTGTGCACTTAACCGCTAAGCCACCGGGCCGGCCCGACAGTTGTTGTTCTTAAATTGTAGGCTCAGAGCTGAATTTTTGGTGTGAACATGTGTAAACTTTTCCACATTCAGCAAATACATATTTCTGTAGCATTAATACATAGTTGTATTAATTGTAGCATTAATACATATTTCTTTTATAATCTTTTTAAAATACAGCTTTACTTAATAAAATGTATATTTCTCCTCTTTTTAGAATGTAAAGTTCCTTTACAGTTATTACAGTTTTGTAAAAATATCTTGAAAGAGACTGGATAACTTGCTTTTTTGTTTTTTAAATACTACAGTTGTTCTTTTTAAGTTTGATATTTTATTTTAGGACATATTGATGCATTTACTTCAAAGCTTTTCCTGCTAGAAGAAATTACCTCAGAAGAATTAAAAGAAAAACTTTCAGCACTCAAGTAAGAAAGTTTACTTGGTTGTGGGAATTAAAAAACTTGTTAATATGATCTCCAATTTTCCTTTATCTCTAAATATTGGTTAAGTTTAAATCATTTATTTTCAGGACTTTTAATTCTTTTATACATTCAGGCTTCCCCTGACCCAATTTGTGATCCATCTATACTAATCATCTCCATCTCCAAATTAAATATAATGCCAGTGGCACCAGTCTTTCTACTTAAGACAAAGGAGGCTAGAGCAAGAGAGTAGCCCACCATCTTAGAGGTGCCCGGGAGCATACATTTCATCCCTTTTCAGGGACGGGAAAGAATAGAGCCGTCACAAACTCTTAGCTCTCAGGATTGTTTTGTATACATTCATTTAGACATCCTAACTTCTAAAAGTTTGCCCTTCTACCAAGCATTACTGTATATCAGATTGAAATGAATTTGTTGTATTCAGAACTCCAGGTACCTAAATGCAAAGGAAAATAACTTATCGACATTGTCTAATTTGTATCTTATAACTTTCCAGGAAGGACTGGTGGTAGTATTATCTCCATTTTATGTCTGAGGAAACTGAGACTTAGAGTAACTTGCCCCAGAGCACGCAGCTGAGCTAGAGTGACAACCTTGGTGTTTAATATGTTGATTCACCACTTAGGATGAGAAATTGTCCTGAGTTATACTAGTTGCATAGGTCCAGCTTTGGGGCTTGACACAGTTTTTGAAGGGTCCCAGATTCAAACTTGAGTTCTTTGCTTGTACTTCAAAATGTCCACTTCTGTTATAAGGATTGCTTCTTTTGAGGGGTAACTTCTTATTTACATATGTGAATAGAAAAGCTTTTCCATACATTGTTCACTGCCTGCCCCACCTCTCCCAGTGAAAACCATTTTTAAATAATTAAGGAAATGAGTTCAGGTCTAGAACAGACACTAAGGAAATATCTTACATTTCATTTCCCTTTAACTATCCTGTCCCCAGTCAGTGGCTTCTCTGGCATCACACATTTAAAGTACTTCTCAATTTCTTTGGAAGCCAATTCACCACCATCTCTGAAAGGCAGATTCTTCTGCAAATTAGTTCTGCTAAAGACTTCTGAACATTTTTTAAAGTTTATAATTTGAATATTAAATAGTTATCTCTTTACAACTGCTCTGATTCACACAAGCCAAGAGAAATCAGGAAATGGCAAAAAATAAGTAAATATTATAATTTAATCAAATTAGAAATAAATTTTGGTATTCTGTGTTTTGCATTATCTCTTCTGTTGTTTTCTTTTGTTGTTAAGGGCATTTCTCTTCCTGAGGAGCTATAATTGTTGAGTAAGTTTTTAAATTTCATTTAATGTGAATTTCTTCTGTTTAATAGGATTTCAAGTTTATTTAACATCCTCCAACACATTCTAAGGAAATTAAGTAGGTAAGTATTTTTTTGACATTTTGTATTGATAAGTCTGGTTTTCTTGGATGAAAATTAATAGAAACCTTGGCTATATGCTGTTAGGGTTAGATAGAAAATAACCTAGAAATGCGAGATTTATCCTATTGTGTCAAAGTTGAAATTGTGAAAATATAAATAAAAAGATAATATAATAGTATCTGGCTTTAATGAGCTTGCAATTACATTTTTCTATAAGGCTATTGTATTGGTTTCCTATTGCCACTGTAACAAATTCCCACACACTTAATGACTTAAAACAACATAAATTTATTCTCTCATAGTTCTGGAGGTCGGAAGTCCAAAATCATTTTCAGTGGACTAAACTCATGTCAGCAGGGCTGGTTCCTTTTGGAGTCTCTAAGGGGACAATCATTTCCTTGCCTTGATTTTCAGCTTTTAGTGGCTACCTGTATTCCTTGACTTGTGGCTCCTTCCTCCATCTTCAAAGTGCATCACTCAGATCTCTGCTTCCGTTGTCACACTGCGTTTTTAATCACATTTGCAAAGCCATTAGAGGTAACATCCACAAGTTCTGGAGATTAGGATGTAGATATCCTGGGGGACCATTATTCAGCCTACTATAGCTATACTGTTTACATTTTCAGGATAAGGAAGCAACATAGAGCTAGTGGTCAAAAGGCATTAGGTCCATGGCAAATCTTAGAATATAAATTCTCCGTCTGATCATTTATCAAACTGTTTTGTTATGTGAACTTTTGCATTTATTCTGTTATACACTGACCAAAAGATAAACTAAAAAACAATTCAAGAGTCTGAACTAAAAATCAAAAATCTCCAAGTTCTAACTCTCCTACTTTACTTATTATGCAACTAGGTATCAGTTTCCTTATGTATAAAATGATGGTGTTGAATTCAATAATTTCGTAGGTACTTTTCTGTTCTGAGATTCTGTGGCAGAATTTTTCTTTTATATATTCTGTCCTTCATGTGAAGCACAATGATTATACATGAAATTTGCCAAATGCTTTTTGAAATTTTATTATCAAATATCTTAGTTTGTGTATTAGTTTCTACTGCAGATCACCACAAAATTAGAGTTGTAAAACAACACAAATTTATAATCTTGCACTTCTCTTAAGTCAGAAGTCTAAAAGGTTTCCTTGGGCTAAAATCAAGGTGTCAGCAAGGCTACGTTCATTTTTGTAGGCCCTGGGTATGGTCTGTTTCCTTGACTTTTGTATATTCTAGAGGCCACCTGCATTCCTTGGCTCCTAGTCCTCATCCTTCATCTTCAAAGTTTCAAAGGCAAGTTGAGTCCTCCTCATATCACATCTCTGACCTCTGCCACAGTCACATCTCCCTCTTAGTCTCTTTTGCCTCCCTCTTCTACATTTAAAGACTCTTATGATTACAGTGGCCCACTGAAATAATGCAGGAAAATCTTATCATTTCAAAATCAGCTGATTAGGAACCGTAATTCCATCTTAATTCCCCTTTGCCATGTAATGTAACATATTCACAGGTTCTAGGGTTTAGGACATAGGCAACTTTGGGAGGGCCATTATTCCGCCTACCCTACTTTGTATCCAGCCATGTACATGGCATTCCTATGGCACTTTTAAGATACTGTTCCTTGGAGTGTCTTGTTCTCCATGAATTCTCTCTGTAAACCAAAGCTTTCTTCATTTTTAGTGAAGGTAGTTAAGATATATGATTCTCATTGATAAAAGCTCAATCTTTGAAATGTTATTTATTCCTATCACCAATCAATTATTATTCATTTCCTTATGTGGAAATATAAAAGTGATTGGGAAAAAAATTCTCTGGAGGATAAGAATAATTCTCTGAACTTCCTTTATCAACACCTATTACTTTTCTGTTTAACAAATTAATGAAAACATAACTTATCAGGTTTGTAGGCAGATCTGTATAACTCAAGTATGATTGATCCTTATTTTATTATTTTTTTATTTTGTTGAGGTCGTATTGGCTTTTCACATTGTATAAATTTCAGGTGTACGTTATTATATTTCAGTTTCTGTATAGATTGCATCATGTTCGCCACCAATAGTCTAGTTTTTATACATCACCATACACATGCACCCCTTTACCCCTTTTGCTCTCCCTCCACCCCCTTTTCCTCTGGTAACCACTAACCTGTTTTCCTTATCTGTGTGTTTGTTTATCTTCCTCATATGAGTGAAATCATAGGATATTTGTCTTTTTCTGTCTATTTCACTTAGCCTAATACCCTCAAAGTCCATCCATGTTGTCGCAAATAGCATGGTTTTGTCTTTTTTTATGGCTGATTAGTATTCTATTTTGTATATACACCACGTCTTCTGTATCCATTCATCTGTTGATGGGCGCTTAGGTTGCCTCCACGTCTTGGCTATTGCAAGTAATGCCGCGATGAACATAGGGGTGCATAATCTTTTTAAATTGTTGATTTTCTATTCATTGGATAAATACCCAGTAGTGGAATGGCTGGATCATATGGTATTTCTATTTTTAGTTTTTTGAGAAGCCAAAAATATTGTACCAGTTTGCATTTCTACCAGCAGTGCATGAGGGTTCGCTTTTCTCCACATCTTCTCCAATGCTTGTTATTTCTTGTCTTGTTAATTATAGCCATTCTGAAGGGTGTGAGGTGATATCTCATTGTAGTTTTGATTTGCACTTCTCTAATAATTAGTGATGTTGAACATCTTTTCATATACCTCTTGGCCATCTGTATATCTTCTTCGGAAAAAATGTTTATATTCTTTGCCCATTTTTTGATTGGGTTGTTCATTTTTTTGTTGTTGAGTTGTATGGATTCTTTATATATTTTGGAAATTAACCCCTTGTCAGATATATGATTTGCAAATATTTTCTCCCAGTTGATGGGTTGTCTTTTCGTTTTATTGATGGTTTCCTTTGCTTTGCAGCTTTTGAATCTGATGTAGTCCCATTTGTTTATTTTTTCTTTTGTTTTCTCTTGCATGAGTAGACATAGTATTCGAAAAGATACTGATAAGACTGATATCAAAGAGTGTACTGCGTGTATTTTCTTCTGAGTTTTATGGTTTCAGGTCTTACATTCAAGTCTTTATTCCATTTTGAGTTAATTTTTGTGTATGGTATAAGATAATGGTCTACTTTCATTCTTTTGCATTTGGCTGTCTAGTTTTCCCAACACCATTTATTGAAGAGACTGTTCTTTCTCCATTGTATGTTCTTTGTCAAAGATTAGCTGTCCCTAGATTAATCCTTATTTTTAATGATATATTGTGGGAAAGAACTGATATTCTCTTTAGCACCTTTGAGCCAGAGGAGTGTACAATCCCAAGAAAGCACAGTTTATTAATCATACCCTGTTAGCTTGTTATGTTGATACACTGAATTCCTTAAAGCTTTCTAAGGAGAAAGGGAAAATGTAGATTTGATGTTGGACAGAAGTGATTATTGTGGCAGGAGAGGATCATGATTAAGGATATGGCCTGTGGAGTTCAACTACCTGGTTTTATATCTAAGCCCTGCACTCAGAACTTTGGGCAAATTGCTTAGCATCTCTAATTTCTGTTTGTCTCTAATATAGGGTTAATAATTAATATTATGCCTTGAAGGTTTGTTATGGAGGATTTAACGACAAAATGGATGTAAGCAGTACAACAGTTGTTCATGATAAACATTCAATACCTCTCAGCTGCTATTGTTACTGTTGTTCTCATAGCACCTCATATTGTATTGTGATTGTTCCATTGACTGTTTCTTCCACTTTATTTTAAACTACTAAATGTAGTGAATGTGTCACATTCACTTTTGTATCTCTGGTCACCTATTACTAGATACAAAGTGGGCGCAATATTTGTTGAATGAATTAAAATGCCCTGTATAGGAATGCTATGTATGTACACTCATAAAATGCTTTTCAGTATATGTTGTCCATGGATTACAGAATTAGGTAGACTATTTGTTTCCCATTAAATTATTGAAAACTTACAAATTGACTGATAGAACAGTAAAAAGAAAATAATTATATGTCTTGAACTTTGGAATAAGAATTAAAATTAGTTGCCTAAAAGGCATGAAAATAGTTAAAAGTTCTTAAATCTTATTTGATTATAAAAGTATTTTTAGAGGTGATGTTCCATTCCCATAATTGTTTTCAATTTTACTAATAGATTATGATTAAGAAAATGCTCTTGAAATTGACACAGTAAGCCAATGAGTTGTTTCATTGTGTGGATTTAGCTTGCAGGAGGGTTCCTACTTGTTGTCTCATGCAGCAGAAGATTCTTCACTCCTGATCTACAAGACATCTGATGGAAAAGTTACTAGGACAGCATACAATTTGCATAAAACACATTGCGGCCTTCCTGGTGTACCTTCCAGTCTCTCAGTTCCCTGGGTCCCATTAGATCCCAGTCTCTTACTACCATATCATATCCATCATGGAAGAATACCTTGTACTTTTCCGCCTAAATCACTAGATCCCACAACACAACAAAAGGTAAGATCTTTTTTGAAATTAAATGTTCCATTAGGTTGTTTATTGTTAATCTGTTTCACTGACTGTACAATATTTCAACCTGATGTCCACATTTGCCATATTAATCACACCACCATTCTAAAAACTATATCTATAGGAAGGGTAGATAAAGTTGTATACTCTACTGAGTCCAGTTGTTATGTCAGTGGAACTTTCTATTTTTGTAAGGTTTATAAGTCAGCTAAAGAAAATTCTGTTAGCTTGCCCAGCAGGGGCATGAGTAAGGCATCCGCATAGTTAAATCTCCATGTTTCTATGAAAAGCAAAGTTATATTTTTTTGTAATTTTTATTTATGTAGACTGTTTCATTTCATTAAATATTTGAGGCAATTTGCAGAAGAATACATACAATAAAATTATCATGATACAATTAAAAATTGATAAGTAGGATATAGAAAAATATAAAAGCAAGTGTTAGTAATTAGTGAATGTAGTGCCTTATTAAAAGTACAATAAAATGTTAAGGACTAAATTGTGTTTTGCTAAGTATTGTATAACTCAGTATTTATTGAGTTATAATTAATATTACTCTCTTTATAGAATCCTTGCCAGAAATACCAGTTGAATGATTTTTCTCTCTGTGAAACTTGTGTAAAGCCATGGCTAGAAATACTTTTCACCGTGTCACTCATTCTTTATATCGTATGAGAAATTCCAATTTGAATTTAGTTGTAGGAAAAGTTTTGTTCTCTAAAGTGAACCTGAATGTTTAGGAAACAAAAACCTGGTGTATTTTTCTTCCCTGCCGCCAAAAATCTTTGAGTCAAAATTACTGTCTGAGTTCTATAATTTTCTCAGTGTGTGTGCCCCAGAACATCTATCACTTGTGTACCCTGTGGATATTTTCTCTTCTTTTTTTCTATGTTATATTAAATTAATCTATAAATGGTCCCAAGTCCTTTGAGAAATAACTGGAATGCAAATATTGAGGATATTTTATAATTTATAGTGAATGGGGTTGTTTCTGTTTTTCAGTTCTCTACCCTAATGTTACTGTTTGGAAGGATCCTTTTAGAAATGAAAACTCCTTGCACATTCTTAGTTAAATTTGGCCAAGAAAATATATAAGTGGTTAACTAGTTGCTACAGTGAAAGAAAGGAGAAAGTTGTTAGCATTTTAAGCCATTTTATCTACAGTTTTGGTTGGCTATTTCCAGTTAACTTTAATATCAGTAGTGATTTTTATAACCTCCTATGGCAAAATTTTCTTAACCAACTTAAAAATAATAATTGAAAACTATTTTTGAAGGATTTATGTTTTTTATAGGATAATGATTTCCTTTTAATTTAGAAACTCTGATTGTAGTCTCTTACCTATAACATATAATTCTGTGTGGGAGTGGCTTATTCCTTTTTAGTGAAAATAAAGTTTAAATTAATACCTTGACACAATTTCATATGTTCAGAGTTTGGCCACATAAATATAAAGTTAAACAATTCAATTATATATATATACTACTGAGCACTTGTTGATTTATATTTTTTAACTTGCTTCATACATTCAGTCCAGGGACAAATACTTAGTGAGATTATCCGGGACCTGGTTGTTGTACAGTCTAGCATTAGGTACAGTAGCCAATTAGATAACTAGTGCTTAGTTTGATGTTTTTCAAGCCCATGGAAAGTTTTTGGTGATCTCTTACACATCTCCCTAAAATATGTCTCTGCGTTTGGTGGGAATTACCCCACCTTCCTGCCTGAGTTCCTCCTAGCCAGGATGGGACTTTCTACTCCATCCAAAGTAAGCACAGATAGGGATTCTAGCCTTAGCTGCAATAGGAAAAGACCAAAACTTCAGGAAACCCAGAGAAGTAAAACCCTATATGAAACAGAAATCATCTACGTATTACAAGGTGTAAAAACTCATATAACAAATGTTTCTGCCTCTAATACGATCCCTTAGTCCCTAGTCCACTTGAACTCAGATCTCTTCTTTGTGTTGTACCTTAGGCACTAACCCTGAGAGATACCCCAGTAGAGTCTGCATCTGCCTCCTACTGCGTGGAGCAGAGCTTAATAGGAGGACTCATTTGCTTCCTGTGCTATGCCTGACTTCTTCCACTTATAGTCGTTTTGCAATGGGTCTGTGCCTCTCCCTTTTCTCCTTCCACAACTTGTATAATAAACATTCATTACATTCACATACACATGCACACAAATGCATATGTAATCTTGCAGTGGAAGTTTCAAAATGCTTGCTCTCCTCAATGATATAGTTGATACAATTACTGTGGTCAGTGTACTTTTATAGTAAATACCAGCTGAGTGGGAGTGGTATAGATAGTCTAAAAATCACAGCACTTTTCAAATCAATCCGTTATAAAAGCTCATCAGCCTCAGACAGATTGACAGACTCAATTCCCAACTCAAGTTAGTCCTTTCTAGTCATCAAATCGTAAACCAAAAAATACCCCTGGAGAGACAAGATTCCCTTCCAGTGAGGGAAGTTGGATCTGATTCATTCTTAGTGAGCCAGTAGCCCCTTGGAGCAATGCTAATAATATGTCTGTTGTATTAGGAATATGAGAGAGTGTGCTTGGAGTTACAGTATCGCCCATCACTCCCAGATCTGGAATTCACGGGACAAGATGTGAAGAGACAGAAAGGGTGCAAAGTGGCTTGGGAAAATAGGGACAGCTATGGACAGGTTCTGAGGAAATGGTTTCAGGCTACACAGCTTTGGTCCTTCTCTGCAAGGCCTGGCTTTCTCCATTACCCCTTTAAAAAATTTTATGTTCTCGGGGCCGGCCCCGTGGCTTAGCAGTTAAGTGCGCGCGCTCCACTGCTGGCAGCCCGGGTTCGGATCCCGGGCGCGCTCCGACGCACTGCTGCTCCGGCCATGCTGAGGCCACGTCCCACATACAGCAACTAGAAGGACGTGCAGCTATGACATACAACTATCTACTGGGCCTTTGGGGGGAAAAATAATAATAATAAATAAAATTATAAATGATAGCTTCTAAAAAAAAAAACAAAAAGAATTGGGAAAAAAAAAATTTTTATGTTCTCTCTCTGAGTGGCCAAGGAGATGACAACATTTTCAGATCTCATCTTCAGCAGGACTATAATTAGCAAGGGATTATGTCCTAGGGCTACACCTTCTCTCTTCTCTAGACTGTGTGAGCTAGAAAGTGAGGATGAGTAGCAGCTTGTGCTGAGAAGAGTAGATATGAAGGTAGAACCAGCACCCCAACAAAGTTTCTTCCCCCACTTCCCTTCTTCCTCTTTTCCTATCCTCTGTAGTCTCCTTCCAGTTTTTTCCTCCACCTTTTCTTTCTTTCTCTCCTGCAAGAATCTTTTCTTTCAACCCCTCAGTTTTTCCTTTCTACTTGGCTTCTTTTCTCTTTTCCCTTCCTTTCATGTTTACTCTTTTTTTCCTCCTTCTCTTTTAGACTCTTCTGTTTTTCTTACTCTCCATTTTATAATTTCTTTTCCCTCTGTGTGACCTCTGACCTTCTTCTTGTATTTCCTTTCCCTCCCTTCATATTTTTCATTTCTTCCTTTCTCCTGCCCTTTAGCTTCATTATTGCAAACACATTGCTGACAACGCCTGTCATTCCCTCATTTTCTAATTTAACATTTCAACCTCTTCCAAATTTAAGACGGAGAGTGGTTTCCCCTTTGCTTCTCTCCATCTACCCTCATCTGTCGTCTTCCCTGGTTGTTATTTGAAAGTTTACTACTTTAAAACTGTGTCAGATTAAAGTTTGTTTAGAAGCAGCCAGGTGACTGGGGATTAAAAATATATAAAGGACCATTAGTAAGGTAATTAGTCCATGTGCAATCTGTAAATAATACAGAGTTAACTGTATATAAATACGTTGTAAACATGGTAAGCTATTCTGTCCTTTGCTTCCTCTCTTAGGTTGGTGGAACAAGAATGCCTACCCGCAGCCGCAGGAATCCGATTTCCATGGAAACCAAAAGCCTGCCTGCTCAGCAAGTTGAAAATGAAGGAGTGGCTCCAAATAAAAGAAAAATAACTTAAGGACTCCACCATGGAAAATGAAGAAAAACCAGTTATAACAATGTTCAATTTAGAAAAGTTTGAGGGGAGATATGCCTAAAAGATCTGTAGACGAGATGAACATTTTTCTTTTAGTGTCCTTGAAAGTTCTTAGAGTGCCTTGAAAAAACATGTTGGCTATGTGAAGGAATGTTTCAACTAAAATAGAATATTATGCTCTTAATACTTGATGTTTGAGGAAAATCTAGATATGTTTTAACCTTAGCATGACAGGGAGCTATATACAGAAGAAAAATATTTTTATAGTGGGCCTTTTCTAAAAGTTGTAAATAAGAAAATAATTTACTTTTTTCAAGAGCAATATTTATCATTGTACGTTATGTTAATAATTTGAGTTATATCACCAATCTGTTGAGATTGGCTCAAAAGGTTAAATCTTGCCACTGTCAGAGATAATTTTGAGCAACATAAACCTTGTTTCTGATCTATTGTGACAGTTTTTATATACTATGTTAAGATGATTGTTGCAGGTTAATAAAGTTAATACCTTTAAGAACTTGGTGAAATTCCATTGCAGGAGCCAAAAATTAAAATTAAAAATAAAAAATTCCTTGCCTCTGAAAAGTCACAAGTTAACAGTTTCTTGTTGGGCAAACAGCGGTTTGTTAAAAAAAAAAACAAACAGAAAACTTTGTGGTGTAGCAGGTTTGGTGACAGAATGCTTCTCTCTTAGCACAAATTCCGGGTGAGTATGATATATACTATTGAAAGCAAAGAGATGAGGATGATTTCCAGAAAAGTCTCATTATTTCAACTGACAAGGCTAATGTGTGGTACATCATCAGTTATTTTTTCCTCATCTATCCTAGTTAATTTAAATTTTCCAGGACCACATAGATGAATTTGGAAAAGGGCACGCTCAGCTGATGTTACTGTAGCGAATTTGGACTTAAGAAGAAATGGACTGACTTAATTTTTGTATCCCTATTCTTTAAAGTTTTCAGAAATATGTGCATCATTTGTAAAATACAAGTTTTGTAATCCAAAGCAATGTTTGCTTTGTTTTTGGAAATTTTTATGTGTTTTATATTAATGTAAGAAATTAGTCCCAGAAATCTTCTCACTGTTGTTAAGTAACAGTTGAGTATTTTTAGCCTCAACTCCCAAGTTCTGTTTTGATTTTTTGGTCAGTTATAAAATATTTTTAAACTAGTGAGTAATTAGTAAAATTGTGTTATGTATTTTAATATATAATGTCCCATTCTGCCATTTCCTTTTTGAAACATTGAGCTTTTTTTTAAACAGACTTGATCTTTTTATTTTTTAACTTTGTTACATACTCCCATATCCCAGAAATATTTTAGTTGTGAATCATTTGGCAGTGAACAAAGGGAGAGGCAGGGATTCCCTTGGAATTTGCTCTTTTAAAAAAGCTAGACAATGATTTCTTCAGACTCCTGGATACCAGAAAGACTTGGCTTTCATTTTTTTAATGTTGCTTTTTACTTACTAAAATGTATGATCTTGCAAGTGATTATTTTGAAATGATCTTAGCCATACATTTGAGTAATCCTGATAGTATATAAAAGCTAGTCTTAGTTTTCCACTTGTGCTTAGTCAAGCCTCTTTCTTTTAATGTATATTTGATCATATCTTGTGTTCTTTTTCTTGATTTTTAGTACTGAGAGTGTATAAGCAACAAAGTGATATTGACAATACAAGCAAAGAGTTTTTTTAAGAAAAATTCAGACTCAGTGTTGGCAAGGATATGATGAACCTGGCCCACTTATACCTCCATGGTAAAGGTGTAATTTATACATACCTCTTGGAAAACATTTAATTCAGTAAATGTTTGAGTTCATCTGTGTGCCACACAATCTAAAGTAGGTCCCCACTGTTACTGTCTCATAACATTCTCTTTCCACATATCACAATATTTTTTTTTTCACTTACTGTCTTTCTTCTTGAATAGACTCCAGGCTGTACAAGGGCAGGGGTGTATTTGTTTTGTTCACTGTTATGTAACAAACACCTAAAATAGCGTCTGTCATGTAGTTGCTTAGTAGATATAAGTTGGATGTGTGAATAAATGAATGTCTAGGTATCAAGGATAGATTTTTTTTTTTTCCAGGAGCTCACATTCTACTGGAGGACACAATACTGATCTATGTGATAAGTGCTCTTATAAAGTGATATAAGAAAGCCATATAACCTGGTCCTGATAATTAAGGAAGGTTTTCTGAGCTAGAGCTTGAACTGAGTCTTTTAAAGAAATATGAAAAGGAGTGATAAGGAAAGAATGAAAGATCTTCCACACAGAAAGAAAGCAGCATATGCAAAGGTGAAAGATGGCCAGATTATAGGCTATAAACATGGGAGATGAGAAAAAAAGCTATATGACAGGGACAGACATGCCATGAATAACATTTGCATTTTGTCCTCTGCAGTGTGTAACTAGTAGTGAATTTTAATAAAAAAAACATGATCAGGTATGTTTTTGAAAAAGTTCTTGTTGGCGTTAGTCTAGAGAATGGAATGGAGCTGGGAAAGACTGTACGGAAGAAAAAAGTTAGAAAGCTGTGTTGTAGTAACTGAAAAATAGTAAAGGCCTTGATATAAAGCAATAAGAGCCGGGATGGGCTCTAGTGATAGGAGAAAAAAATAACCTGGTGATGCAGTTGGTAGGTAAAGTCAAATATGGCTTACAGGTTTCTCATTTGGGATACTGGGTAAATAATGGTGTTACTCATTGAGAAAGTAGGAGGGAGGACTGTGATTAGAGTGGGAAGAGAGTTCAATTAAAATGTTCATTTCCTTTCACCATTTCTATTCCTTGGATTCTGGGTTTGGATGCAATATTGGTTATGTATTGCTGCATAATTACCCCAAAACTTAGCTAGTTAAAACAGCAAACATTTATTATCTCAGAGTTTTTGCGGATCAGGAGTCCAAATGCAGCTTAGCTGGATGCCTCTAGCTCGAGGTCTCACGTAAAGTTGCAGTCAAACTGTTGTCTGGGACGGCAGTCATCTGAAGGCTTGACTGGAGTTGGAACATCTGCTTCCAAGAAGGCTTACTCACGGTGGTGGTGGAAGTCCTCAGTCTCTAACTAGTCATTGGCAGCAAGACTCATCCTCACTGCATGTACCTCTCCCAAGGTCTACTTGAGTGTCCTCATGACATAGCCACTGGCTTACTCCAGAGTGAGCAATCCAAGAGAGTAAGGTGGAAGCCACAATGTCTTTTAGTCTTGGAAATCAAATACTGTCACTTCCGCCATATTCTTGTTAGAAGTAAGTCACCAAGTCCACACTCAAGCTCCACCTCTTGAAAGGAGGAATATAAAAAGAATTTGTGAACATATTTTTAAACCACCACAAATGCCATGAAATTTTAGGGATATAGAAGAGGAATTAGGTTTAGGATGGAGGGAAAAGAAAGGATACTTTTATTTTTAATTGTCTTATTACCAACATGTTAAATTTGTAACAGAGATAGTTGACATCAAAGATAGCTGATAAGTTGAGTTTTGAACTCAAGAGAGAAGCCTGATCTCATAAGTACAGATTTGAGACTCATTGGCGTATCTGTGGTGACTGAAATCAGAGGAAAGGATAAGTTGACATAGAAATGAGTGGATGAGGAAAGGACCATGAATGGAGCTGTAGAGAAAACCATAGAACTTCAGTAAAGGGAGAAGTTTCTTTAAAGTGGCTAGTACTGGGGCCGGTCCAGTGGAGTGTTGGTTAAGTTCACTCTCCTGGTTTGGCTTAAGTGGTTAAGCTTCAGCGGCCCAGGGTACACAGGTTCAGATCCTGGGCGTGGACCTACACACCACTCATCAAGCCATGCTGAGACAGCATCCCACATACAAAAATAGTGGGCGATTGGCACAGGTGTTAGCTCAGGGACAATCTTCTTCAAACAAAGCGAGGAAGATTGGCAACAGATGTTAGCTCAGAGCTAGTCTTCTCACCAAAAAATAAAAAAAATAAAAAAGTGGCTAGTATGGAAGTCAGATTTATAAACATTAAGGTAGGGTGGAAACAATGAAATTCTTCATTGTCAGTTGATCAGGAAAACTTGGAAATAGTTTCACTATTGGGATCTTCTTTTGCAACTACAAAGGAAGTTAACCTTCCTTTCCGATTCTACTTGGATTCTGGGTTTGGATGCTGTGGATGTTTTATTTATTTATTTTATTGTGAGGAGATCAGCCCTGTGCTAACATCTGCCAATACTCCTCTTTTTTTGCTGAGGAAGACTGGCCCTGGGCTAACATCCGTGCCCATCTTCCTCCACTGTATATGGGACGCCGCCACAGCATCACTTGCCAAGCAGTGCATTGGTGCGTGCCCGGGATCTGAACCGGCGGACCCCAGGCTGCCAGGCTGCCACAGCAGAGCACGCGCACTTAACCGCTTGTGCCACTTGGCTGGCCCTCTGCTGTGAATGTTTTAGAGATATTAGTAGGAGGTGTAGGTTTAGAGTAAAGAGAGGAGAGAACACTTCCTTTTTAATATTTTATTACCTACATGCTAAACCCGAAGTTCCTGATGGACGGGCAGGTAAAGATATTAAGATGTTTGTTATGTCTTATGTGGTACTTTTTAATCAAACCTTAGAGTATTTGATATCAAGATTTATTGAGTTTCTCATTGAGTTGTAGAAATAAAGGGGATGCATTTCACTGATCCTTCAACTCTTGCCATGTTCTCTTGGCTAATGTCCAGACTTCTTGTCAAGGTATATAAGGGCAGACACACAAAGCATCTGTCTGAGGATTGTGTCTGATCTGCCGAGCAAAGCTTGCTGAAAGAGTTGAGGCCCAGATGTATTTCTAGGATGGGTCTCTATATTCCCTCATCAAGTAGGAAGATTCAAACAGTCAGTGGTTCACCTTGGCGTATATGTTTGCTTTCAACGTATGAGCTACTGTTAGAAAGTGATCAAGCAAGGAGCTACAGAGGGGTTGTTTTTATTGCTGTACATGCATGGTATAACCTGGTTAATTCTCTAAAGAATGGGAGGAGTCCTGAGTGTAAATTAATTGCTGTTTTGAAAGTGAAGAACCTAAAGAGTCTGTGGTTAGTGAGTTGAATTCCTCTTTCCCTTTTCTTGAGAATATGCATTTTTTTGGAGGGGAAAAGGAAATCTTTTCTGTATTTCCTATCCTAGGGTTCACTTATCCAAAAACATACAGCATGGGAGAGTATGTGCATGTTAATCTTAAAGGTCACACTCCAGTAAAGCAATGCCACACTGATGCCAGGGGTTTCGGATCTCTTCCAAGCACTGCATTAATGCAACATCTGCTCCAGCCAGGCTTTCCCAACACACAAATTAGCCATTCTTGTCCCTGCCTGCACATTTGCACATAAAGCTACGTTGATTGGATTTATTATCACCTATCAAAACTTTGCCTGTCCTCTATTGAAATGATAATACATTTTTTAACATCTATTGGGTGTATAATACATTATACCAATCTCTTGGGATTACAGGTAAATAAGATTGGTTTCTTAAGGGTATTTTCTAATCTAGCTGGGGAGATAGATATGCACAACTGGCTATAATACAGAGCAGAATATTCAGGTAGTGCAGCGTAGGAGTAAGAAAAGGGGATGCTTGGAAGTAAGAGAAACTCATGGTAGAAATGACCTTTAAGCTGTGTTTGAAATAAGTAAAATTAATATGGACAAGGAAGCAGAGCATTACAGCATGAGGAAAAATTGTATGAAAAGTGCTTGTTTTAGGAAATAGCAAATATGTTCATGTAACAAGCATGGGGGTAAAAGGCGATAAATGGAAGAGGAAGTTGAAGAGGTAAATTAGAGCTTGATAGTGGAAGGGATGGACTGTTATTCCCAGATAGTTTGATTTGATTCTGAAAACAAAGAGGAGATATTGAAGGCTTTTTTGAGAAAGATAACATGGTCAATTTTAGGAAATTTAAAATATAAAGGATTATTTAGAGAGGAGAAAGACTTATGGCAGGGAGGTGTTAACTGTACAAATAGCAGGCGATGGAACAGGTGTAGATTGGAAAGCCGTTTAATTAGCTGCTCTCAGATTTGACCCTACTCTCAAAATGAATGTTTACCTCATATAACATTGGGTCACTAGGTGTTGGGAATACAAAGATGAATTAAAGGTCACAGCATATGAAAGAGCTTGTGTCTGTGGAATTATGAATTGAGAGGTTTCAAAGACAACTGAAGTTTTTAGCCTGAGTACTACCACTGACAAGTGAAAATATTAGAAGAAAAATATGGATGGGTGAAAAGACAACTAGTTATGTTTTCAACCAGATGTCAGCAGTACAATTAAGGTGATGTCCTATAAAACCTATAGACTGTCTTATAGAACCTAAAGAACTTAGGGGAGAGAAATAGATAGGAAGGTTGGAGGCCCACCTTTGGGCTGATACACCAGGAAATTGGGGCTGGCATGTCTGGGACCAAGCTGGCCTTTCCTTTTTTTGTTTCCTTCACTTCCCCTTTATTTCGGCCAAGAGGCTGGGAGTTTGGTTACATACCAGGTTAATTGAGCAAATAAATACAATGAGAATAATGAGAAAGGAGTAGGCAAGAATAAACCCTGTGGTATTGGATTAGAATTGGAAGTATCAGAGTGAACTAATGGTACTTAATATATACACAGAGAGAGTTGGAGAAGCAGGTATAGCTGTGTGTCTGTACATGTGCATACATATTTCCTAATTCCACTGAGAGGGTCTTGAAGCAATGACACTCTAGTAGCAATGAGCACACCTAGCACCCAGATCTTGGTTTCTAAATCCCATTCTTCACTAAAAGAAATCAAGGCTTCTTGGAGAAATTACTAATTCCAAGACTGGGGCAGGGAAAATACAAGATGAACCTAGAATGATGGGTACATGTCAAAAGAACACAGGAGCTAGCTTAAAGGAGTTGCCAGGTCTGGGAAATTTTCAGCATGAAATAATGATGGTAACGGATTGTAATCCTTGAATAAAATAGTAATCCACAAGCCCATACTGATATAAATGAATTAATAAATGGGGAAGGAGGGAATACTCTGTTCTACAGTAGAATGCCAACCAATAAATCTAGAGGGGATGATGGCATTAGAAAAATCCCAATTTGCAAACATTATAGTAATAATTTTTTAGCTAAGAATCATCAAAGGATGCTAAATGTGTGTGAAAATTTGATGGCAAATAGAAATATTTACAGTCTTAAAGAATCTCCCTACAAAATAGTTATTAATTATTATTAACAAGTATAACGTACTTATTAGTTTACTTAATGCTGAAGAAACGTGGCAGAAATTATCTTAACCAAGTGTTTAAAGTTAGTGTCCCCAGTAATAAGGCAAATCAACAATGTGTCTTTCTGGGTATGCACATAGAAGAGCACAGCATCACTTTTGTGGTATATTCCTGCTAAATATGCATAAATCATGAGGAAATATCAGAGAAACCCAAGTTGAGGGCTTAGTGTATAAAGTAATTGATCAGCAATCTTCAAAAATGTCAGGGTTGGGCCGGCCCAGCGGCATAGCAGTTAAGTTCTTGTGCTCTGTTTCGGAGGCCCGGGGTTTGCAGGTTCAGAACCCTGGTGAGGACCTGCGTACCGCTGGTTAAGCCATGCTGTGGCAGGCGTCCCACATAAAATAGAGGAAGATGGGCACAGATGTTAGCTCAGGGCCAATCTTCCTCAGCAAAAAGAGGAAGATTGGCCACAGATGTTAGCTCAGCGATGGTCTTCCTTGCCAAAAAAAAAAATGTCAGGGTCATAAAAGACAGGGAAGCACTGTAGGACTGTTTCACTTACAGACTGACTGAATGTGACTCATCCTGGTTTGGATCCTAGTCCAATAAAGGACATTATTGGGACAACTGGCAAAACTTGAATGGAGTTTGTGGATTACATGGTAGTAATGTATAGATGTTAATTTCCTGATTTTGATGAGGTTATGTCAGAGCTTGCCCTTTCTTAGGAAATAAACACTGAAGTATAAATTGGTAATGGGGCATCATGTCTGCAACTTATTCTCCACCTGGAGGATTCAGGCAGAGAAATGTTAACAAGGAGTCTTGATGAAAGGTATATAATAGCTATATGTACTATTTTTGTAACTTTTATATGAATTTGAGATTATTTCAGAATAAAAACTATAAAAGGAGTATAATTCACAGTGTTAGGTACTATCGGGAGGTCAAGAAGGATGAAGACTGGCGGAAAAAGGCTGTTGGATTCAACAGTCAATCAGGCAAAAGGCAAAAGTGTTGAAATGAGATAGGGGGAAATCAGGAATTCCTGTTTTTAGGATCCGGGGCATGAAACTTTCCTTACAACTCAAACTCCTAAAAGCCTGTTCTCCTCTCAATTCCTCCTAATTATAATACCACAAATTCTGAGTCTCAGATGTTATCCTACATTATTCTCTTTTGAGTATTTTGTGTACATCCCTAAACAGATTTTAAGCTCCTTGAGGGCAATGATTGTGTCTTTATATAGCTGTGTGTCTAACCCAAGACCAAGCCCAGGGCTACGCCAATTCCAGATGCTCTGTCAACAGTATTAAATTGGGCTGATACCTAAGAGCTCCCCATACATGTGTCCAGGCAGGAAAAATCACCTTTCTTCCCTTCCTGTGTTCTTATGGCTGGACTAATAATAAAATTGACACAAGACCCAAATAGGAGGAAAACTCAGTTTAATACGTACATATTAGAGATCACAGAGATATGATGCTTGGAGAGTGAACAAAGCAGGGAGTATACATATTTTTTACACAAAGAAACTGTAGATTTGTGAGGAATGACAGGACAAAGAAACTTAGATTTGAGGCTCTTGAAACTAAACTCTAAGATTTGAGGTGTGTAATTAGTAAGGAATTGAAGCAGAGTTTAGGCTTGAGGTAGTGAATTAGCAAGGTTTGTTTATACAGGCTTCTAGGCCTTGAATTCCCTGGCTCTGCTGATAAGGGTGCAGGGAGAGCACCTTTCACATAGAAAATTTATTTCCTGCTTTCAGGGGAACAGAGACTGGAGGGTCAGAACGCTATTTTTCCTTCTCAAGTAACTTTAATTCAAAATAATCAATATACTATTGTGGGATATTTTGGGGCCGCATGCCCTGGGCCCCCATACCAGCATGTAGCTAGGTTGACTCCACCTCAATCTTAGACATCCCTACTCAAGGGGAAGTCTACGGGCAGCTATGACCCTGCACCAGAAAAGAAATTTAGAAACTTGTGTTTATTAAAGGCCACACCAGTCACCCTTCAAGAAAGAATAAAGCTTGGTGTTTTGGATATATTTTTACAATACTGTCTACCTCGTTTAATGTTACTCGATCTCATTTAATAGCAACAGAAGAAGTACAAATTCAGGTTAGATTTAACAATTTGTAAGATACCATATTTCAAAACCTCTTAAAAACATCCTAACTGGCAGCTAAAACTTGTCTGGACATTAAAATGTAGTCTGTAATTCTTCCTGGGGTAGCCAAAAAAAAAAAAAGCTAGGGGCCGGCCCGGTGGCGCAAGCGGTTAAGTGCGCGCGCTCCGCTGCGGCGGCCCGGGGTTCGCTGGTTCGGATCCCGGGCGCGCACCGACGCACTGCTTGGTAAGCCATGCTGTGGCGTTGTCCCATATAAAGTGGAGGAAGATAGGCACCGATGTTAGCCCAGGGCCGTCTTCCTCAGCAAAAAAAGAGGAGGATTGGCGGATGTTAGCTCAGGGCTGATCTCCTCACAAAAAAAAAAAAAAAAAAAAAAAAGCTTATCTTATCAAAGGGAGAGCCCTGTGTCCAATCGCTGGCGTGCTGACAAGAAGCCTGCTCATTTACACAGCTCTCGAGGCCTCACCATTAGCAGGTGATCTTCTCAGTGCCAAGTAAACACAACTCCTCCGCAGTTTGCAAACAGGTCTTTCAACAAACCTCTACCCAACTTAGGCTCCTGAAACTAAACTCTAACTATCAGGGAAATGCAAATCAAAACTACAATGAGATATCACCTCACAACCATCAGAATGGCTATAATTAACAAGACAGGAAACAACATGTGTTGGAGAGGATGTGGAGAGAAGGGAACTCTCACACACTGCTGGTGGGAGTGCAAACTGGTGCAGCCACTATGGAAAACAGTATGGAGATTCCTCAAAAAATCAAGGATAGAACTACCATATGATCCAGCTATTCCACTGTTGGGTATTTACCCAAAGAACTTGAAAACACCAATTTGCAAAGGTACATGCACCCCTGTGTTCATTGCAGCGTTATTCACAATAGCCAAGACTTGGAAGCAACCTAAGTGCCCATCAAGGGACGAATGGTTAAAGAAGATGTGGTATATATACACAATGGAATACTACTCAACCATAAGAAACGATGAAATCCAGGCATTTGTGACAACATGGATGGACATTGAGGGTATAATGCAAAGTGAAATAAGTCAGAGGGAGAAGGTCAAATACCGTATGATTTCCTTCATTAAGTAGTAGATAATAACAACAATAAACAACACATAGGGACAGAAATTGGATTGGTGGTTACCGGAGGGGAAGGGGGGAGGGAGGAGGGTGAAAGGGATAATTCGGTACATGTGTGGTGATGGGTTGTAATTAGTATTTTGGTGGTGAACATGATGTAGTCCATGCAGAAATTGAAGTACAATGATGTACACCTGAAATTTTTACAATGTTATAAACCAATGTTACTGCAATAAACAAAAAATTTATTAAAAAAAAAAAAAGAAACTAAACTCTAAAAACTCTTTTGATTTTAGCCTATTAGATGGGACTCCAAATAAATAAGGAGGATATTATGTCCAGGAACAGTCTTACGGACTGCATAATCCTCCATGAGACAACATTTAAATTTGCTCCTGAAGTTTTCAACTAAAAGTAAGAAATCTTCAGTCCACAGTAAATAATCAAGTGATTCAAATCTCTTTATTTACTTGAATGAGAAAGTTAACATTCCTATACAACTCAGAAATAGAATGTACTTTATGGAGTTTGTGTTTTATTTTTAACTATTTAATCATGGGTCCCAACAATATGCAAACAGCAGTTTTACTAAAGTGAAAGATAAATAATTGAATACGTTTTGCAAGTATAATGTTTGCCCTCTGCCCCATGGAAAGTGATGCAAATTATGGTTTCCCAAGTGCCACAATGGGCAGCTGGAAATAGTCTCTGTCCAATTCTAATACGTAGTCTCACAGAATTGCACAATGAGTTCTTCTGAGTTCAGGAAGAGGGTGAGGGAAACTGAAATCACAGTGCATTAGGCTCGAATGTCTCTGGGTATGTATGCCTCTTGGGAGGCTGATAAAGTGGTAGGTCAGCCCCTAATTCAGTTTGGCTTTTTTTAATGCTACACTCTAGTGCCTGAAAACTTTTACTCTTAAGGAGAAAGGACTGTGTAACTTAGTAAGTGCCTAAGGCCAAAATGTCATTTTGCATACAAAGGAGTGCTGAGTTTGCTGTCAGCCAAGCCTTCTGCCTCCCAGGAGCCTGCGCTAGAGTTAATTCACATCCAGCAGTTGGGAAGCCTTCAGAATGTTAAGACTGTCAGCTTCTACTTGGAGAGAAGTATGAAAGGTTGTCTTGGAAGTAGGCAGCCCAGAGTTGGAGTTTGTTGGAAGAGGCAAAGATGCAGAAGAGTGGAGAGCATCGAGTTAGGGTCGCAGCTCCACCATTTGCTAAGCCATATTTCTTCCCTCTTTGAGCCTCGGTCTTTTCATCTTTAAAATCCAGATATTTATGCCTTCTCAGCACATTCTACAGGCTCTAGTGACCTTCTAATAAATAGTGGATATAAAAGTTCTTTTTAAACTGCAAGTCACTGACTGTATAAATGTGAAGTATTGTCAGATCAAATCAGTGAGAGATGTCATCTGAGCTAAAACTTGAAAGGAATTTGCCAACCTGGAAGGGAAACTTCAAGCTGAGGGACAATGTATAGTCGATGTTGCAGAGGTACAAACGTGTATAACATGTTGGAATGGCAGGTCATCCAGTGTGGCTAAGACCTGGCCGGGGTGACTATGGTGAAGGGACCAAAGGGAGCCTAAGAGAGTGTCCTCAGAGAGCACGCTGGGGAGAACTTGTCAATAAAAAGCCCTGCGTGCCTCAAGACTGCGGGTTTTGTCTTGAGATGAGGAGTAATCAAAAGCTTTTTAATGGGGGGTGGCAGTGGAGGTGGGCAACACAGTTAAACCTCCAGAATGGAAAGTGTGGCTGTAATATGTAGGATAGAGTGGGGGCAGAATGGAAACTAGGGAAGTCTGAGGGCAAGGAGATCGGGGGAGGCTATTTTTCAAGCTAAATCTGAGGTTATGGTGATCAATCCGGCTTGGCAATCTGTCACCTTTGTTTCTGTGGCACCAAATATGCCTGCGACTTTTGTGAGAATGTGGCCAAGCCAATGAGATAGAAGGTGCAGATCTTAAATCTACTGGAGTTGGACAAATCAGAAATAGGGTGATAAGTACTGCAGACCCTCATACAACTGGTCAGATGCCTCTCCTTCCTCTGGCTCAAAGCTAAATGGGGTAAGGTTTCCTTTGCAAAAGTAATTCTTTGGGGAACTAAATTCCAACTACATCATTTGGAAGTGCACTCTGAATCTGGAAAAATGTTGGTATCCTTCCAAGAAAGCCACTTAAAAAAGGATGGGTAACTCTTTAAATGCTACTTTTACCTAGTTGGTCTCTCTCCTAACCTTTTAAAAC
The DNA here is from genome assembly GCF_020826845.1 of Diceros bicornis minor. NCBI lineage: Eukaryota > Metazoa > Chordata > Mammalia > Perissodactyla > Rhinocerotidae > Diceros > Diceros bicornis. Next base: position 55,260,140 of record NC_080744.1, on the reverse strand, counting down.
TTGGACATTGGGGTATAGGAGAGAAAACCACAGTGAGCCTGAAGCCAGGTACCTGAGGGTTACTGCAGACATTCAATAAGAACATGATTGCCTTTTGACCTTGTTATGAATCTTGTCAATTTGCTGTTTTCTTCTTCAACTTGAGGGGTGACTCAGGTCTTGAGGATTTCTAAGTTTGTTTTGCAGAAGAAAGAGAATGCCTTCGGGGAGGTTGCAATCACCAGATGGCTGCCCCCAGCAGCTGTTGCATATTGCCCAGGGACTTATCAGGAGTGACCCCTTTGTTTCTCCAAAGCTCCTCCTGCCAAGCCCCTTAGCTCTATAAACCTCCCCTGCTTTTTGCTCTGGTTAAGGCAGATTTGAGTAAACCCATGCTTCTGCCTTCTCTTGGCCAACTCAAATGGTGCCTTTCTCTGTCTCCAAGCACCGTTGTCTCAGTGTCTGGCTTGCTGCACATTGGGCACACGAACTTGAGATTAAGATGTTCAGTATCAAACCAAGCAGCTGAACCCAGATGCCCAAACTGAAATCTAGGTTCCCCTCCTTTGATGGGCCTGAGGGTCGGGATAAGTCATGCCATGAGCTCCTCCCCAGAATGTTTTAATGTTTGCATGATATTTATGTTAATGTTTAAATGTTTAAAATGGATACTATAGCCTTGAAAGAGAACATTGGGCTTAACCAGTTAAAACTAAATAGAAATATGGAGACCAGCATTGCCAGCCCATATGGGTCTCAGGCCATGCCCCCCCACCCCGGCATTCCTTTTCAGTTTGATATCAAGGGTGTGAAGGCTTCATGTGGTTTTTTTAAACAATACAAGGCAGATAATTTTACTATGTACATAACTTATTGACAGACTAATTTGTTAAAAGGCTAACAGAAGCAATGTTAACATTCTGAAAAACAATTTCTGTTGATGAAGAATAACTATGGCTCCAGGAGAGTGGTCAACCTTTGTGAGGACTGGCTGGCGGTGTCTCTGGACCAAGTCTGTATCCACTAACTCTGGGCCTTCTCCTTTGCCTCTTTAGCTGGGGTCTGGGGTCACATCTAAGTGTGTTGCAGCTCTCCAAACTGCCCCCAAGAATGTCATTTGCTCTGGAAGAGGAAAGGGACTGATGGTATTAACTGAATCCATTTTGAAGGAGACCTACTCGAGGCTGATGTCATTCATTGGAAACCGCAACCAACTTGGCTATTCCCTTGCCTATGGGAGTATTGGGTTTTGAGACTGTTCTTGGTGTATAAGTACTTCATCCATAGATACATCATCATTGAAGATTCCATTTCAGTTCAATATATTTTTGGACATTTTCACCAAAAGAATTATTTACTTATAATAGTATTACATGATTTTGAATATTTTGTATCTCAGGAACTCTGAAAGCTTTATTGGACTATAGATATCCCCTTCAGACCTCATATCAAAATGATCAAATTTCCTTAAAATTAAATGCTGCTGAGTCTCTTGAACAGTGTAATCAAATGAGGGCCTGATCACGGCTTCATGTATTTTTAACCCCAGGCGGCAGTATCCTCTCCTACTATCCTTTGCCCTCTTAGTCACAAGCTTTGGCTCAGAATGACCTTTAATCGTTCCTCAAAACTCCTCTCAAGTGGCCATGATTTGCCTTAGGCTCTGAGGATAGTACTTAAGTAGAGGAGTTCCAAAAATATTTTCACAATGGTGGCATTAATCAAATACATATATACTTTCTCCAGTGACTAATCCTCTTTCCCTGCTTTTATACTGGAATTGTTTGTTTAAAAATTAACAGCCACACCTCTCTACATTGCCACCTTCCGCAGAACTAGAATACGTTGGTATACGTTACATTTCCTCTTTTATAGTTGTGCAATGACTTCAAATAGCTCTGAGTGGCTGTAAATGCATTGGCCAAGATGAAATGTCTTACTTCCCTTCTCTAATGGTTAACTACCCCTGACAGAGTTAGGCATTCTCTTACTGGCCTCCCCTAGCACTTTGATTTCATTTCTGATACATTTGTCAAATTGTAATTGCTTATGTACCTCCTCTAGAAACTTGAGGCTGGACTTACCATATTTTTTCCTGTTATGCATCTGCTCTACACTCCTGCCCTAGTGCCTGGCATACAGTGGATACTCAATGTTTTTAAATTGAGTGAATTTGTCTTGAGAGTTCCTTGATTTTTATAGCGGATAGATACTGGCAGCAAGTGATCAAAACCAATTTAGCTTCAGGGCCCGCCCAGTGGCGCAAGTGGTTAAGTGCGCACGCTCCGCTGCAGCGGCCGGGGTTCGCCAGTTTGGATCCGGGTGCGCACCGAAGCACTGCTTGGCAAGCCATGCTGTGGCGGCGTCCCATATAAAGTGGAGGAAGATGGGGCCGGCCCCGTGGTTTAGCAGTTAAGTGCATGCGCTCTGCTGCTGGCGGCCTGGGTTCGGATCCAGGGCGCGCACCTACGCACCGCTTCTCCAGCCATGCTGAGGCCGTGTCCCACATACAGCAACTAGAAGGATGTGCAGCTATGACATACAATTATCTACTGGGGCTTTGGGGGAAAAAATAAATAAATAAAAAATTATAATTACAAAGTGGAGGAAGATGGGCACAGATGTTAGCCCAGGGCCAGTCTTCCTCAGCAAAAAAAAGAGGAGGGTTGGCAGATGTTAGCAAAGGACTGATCTTCCTCACACAAAAATACCAAAAAACCAATTAAGCTTCTATCTGTACTAGATTAAGCACTTTACCAATTTCATAGAAAAATATGTCTAAAACACTTGATAAATGAAAGTGTTCATGTAACTGATATTTAAAGAGGAAAGATAGGAGGCACCGGATGTAGGGAGACCACTTGGGAAAGATTTCTGAATTAGGAGAATTGTGAGTTATTTTTTTTCATTCTTTTACAATCTTAACAGTTTTTCTTAGATTCTTTCCTTTTGAGCTGCGACATAACCTGATTATTAGGGTTGTTTTTTTGCCCCTCCCTAGTTGCTATAGCTGGTGAATCATAGAAACCAGGGCAGGGAAAGACCAGTGAAATCATCTGGTTCATCTCCAAATTAGGGAGTGGAGCATTGGGATTTGGAGAAGACTAACCTCTCATTTGAAAAGAGAAAAGAAAAAAACCGCTTCAACTAGAGCTGATGAGAGCAGCTCACTCATCTGTTCGCCTTTTGCTTCTCCCACAATCCTGAGATCCGCCCTATTAGAGAGCAATCAGGGATTCTTCTCAAGGGCCCCAGGAACACCAGATGCCAAAGTGTTAAGGAGCTGAACGAAAATTCTACTGCCTAAGTAATAAAGTTGGATTATGAATCTTTCAATGATTGTTTTAACGGAGTCTTAAAGAATTTGAAACTCTGTTTTAGCAAGGCCTTACAAATTTAAGAGCGAGCAAAGAACTTACAGGTGATCTAGGCTAAAATGTCCAGCTCCCAGATGCAGAAACCAAGATGGAGATGTTAAGAAATTATAGGAATGCCTAGGTCAGGAGTACAGACCTCTCAACCCGTGTCTCTCTGTGTCACAGTCACACAGTATCCTCCCTCACAGTGCTCTCCTCCACTGTCGTCCTCTTCCTCTTCCCCTCCTCCTCCTCCTCCTTGTTCTTGTTCTCTTTTGCGTTGTTGTTTGAAGAAATGGCAGAGATGATTTAGCATCAGTGTCTGTTCTTCATGTCAACCAAGCCTCACCCCCAGGTATCATATGTCCTTGGGCCACAGAGGCAAGTGGATGCCACTTCAGCCCCACCTACACCCTGTCCACCACAGTCCTCGCGTCCCTCCTACTTGCTCTGTGTTGTTCCAGCTACAGAACCTTGGCTTCATCTGCTGTTCAGACTCCGCTCTTGTCCTTTGGACTTTTTAACAAATCACAGTGTCCTTGGCTCCTCCCTTGGTACCTAGCTTAGTTCTACCCCAACTTCTGATGTCCTCCTATGGGAGGATGCTATGGCATCCCTGCACCAACTCTGACCTCTTAGGTTACAAAACCGGCTCCATACTGCTTGCTCTTTGCCAGTGTCCCCTTACAGAGTGGGGAGGAATATTTGTACCCTATCAATAGTGATAGCATCTGCATACGTGTGTCCCCAGTGTAAATCCCCATATCTAGTTACCTAAGTATGTTATCACAGGCTCACATTATTAGAAATCCAAATTCCTTTGCAACATTAGAGATATTCAACAATTGCCTGTTATTTTTATTTTGATAATATTTTACACAGCCTCATTTCACTTTAAAGTGATCTTTCTCAGTCACAGCTATACAGTTGAATAACCTAGGGACTGAAAACATGCTGGGATCCCATGATCCAAAAAGCCTGAATTAAAGCCACAATTTCATATGGGTATAATCAGTTACACAAGGGATACTCTTCCCAATTTGGACAAAAATGGAATGCAAAGAAAGGTCAATCGTATTTGACACAAATGATTTATTGATCTACTTGTAAGAGAGACAATTTTGTTATTTAAAGTACTTCCATTTAGGAATCTATTGGGCCCGTTTTAATGAATAGATAAAACTTGTTTATGTTTAGTAACATCCATGTGCGTATATACGATTAATGTGCATAAATCTATTACATTTACATATTAAGGATTGAATTTTAGAGCTAAAAGAGAACTTGAAGATTTCTCATTTTCCAGATAAGAGTCAGAACCATAGAGCCTGGGAGATTTGTCCAAGTACACCCAGTTAGGATAGGAGCTAGGACCAGCCCCTCTGCCTCCTGAGGTCTGTGATGATTGGCACAGGACCCAGAAATGGAGTACAGTCCAACAAAGTCAGGTCTCTAAAGATGGAGAGCCTGCTATGGGTTTACACTGGGCGAGGTGCTGGGGTTGCCACGATGAACAGGAGCTCGCAGTCTAATGGTGAAGCCTGACACATAAACAGTCCTCACACCATGAGATAAAGATAGAAGATTACATGAGTAAAGAAGAAGTCTACTCCACCCTTGCCACAAACCTCGTGCCCCAAGTTAACTTATTTATCATGTTAATTTGCTTAGCAAGCCCTGTTTTTTCATACACTATATGAAATATGTAACCTTTGGCCCTGGCTAGGTTGTATTACCATTGATTCTGATTAGAGGAATCAAAAATCAAATAAGATTTTACAATATTGGGTGTTTTCTTTGTCAGCAGAGGGAGCTATGATATCCAGCTTTTCCTCTATAGCTTTTTTTAATTGTGTTTTCTGAAATATATTATATGAAAAATACCATCAAGAAGATTAAACTTTTTCCCAAAGCCTGGCATGGGCTGTCATAATCTTAGCGTGTAAGAAGGAAGCCCTTTTTCCCCTAGATATATCTTTTTTCTTTTTTCAACTATTTTTAAAATTAGAGAAGTAATATGTGCTCACTGTTAGCAAAAATCAGCTAATATAGGGGTGTGCCCTATGGCCTAGTGGTTAAGTTCTGTGTGCTCCGCTTCAGCGGCCCGGGTTTGGTTCCGAGTGTGGACCTACACCACTCGTCAGCCATGCTGTGGGGGCGACCCACATACAAAATAGAAGAAGATTGGCACAGATGTTAGCTCAGGGCGAATCTTTCTCAGCAAAAAAAAAAAAAAAAAAAAAAAAATCAACTAATATAAAGAAGCATATATAATAAAAGGAGAACATTCTCCTTTACACATACATCAATCTTCTTCTTTCCCCAAAGCTAACCAGTATCAGTTTGGGGTATATGCTTCCCTATATTTACATATGTGTGTGTAAATACATGCATACACCTACACACATGTAAATGTACATATATAAATATTAACATAAAATCAAATTAGTCATATTATTCTAATTGACTTTTTTTTTTACTCAGCCAACATAAGGTCTTCAAAGTTTAAAAAATATTCAAAACACTCAAAATGTATCTAGTGGATATTTAATAAAGATGAAAACATTCAAAATGCAGCTATCTTTTGTGTGTGTTTTCACTAATTTTATGAAAAATACTATCCTATTTTGAGCAAACTCTTATGCTAAGAGATATATATTTTATTACAGAATTAAGATTTTTCCACTGATAGTAGATACTTAGCACCTAAGTATTTGTATATATTTTGTGCAAACTTATGTGGAAAATGCTGCTTAAAGAAACAATAGAGGCTGATAGGGTTTGAAATATTCATCCTCTGATTTGCCAAAATGTAAAAATGCAGTAAAATGTGCTGAGGTAAGAACTAAGATGCTTATAGGTCAGGAAGCATCCCAGTATCCCAGGGAGTTAACAGAAGAATGATCATGATGGGGTGGACACTTGTCGCCAAATCATTTTTCATCATGTTTTATATATCAGTATTGTAACAATATGCCAGCAAGACACAGTTTTACACTCACATTCTGCTTGTTCTTCCACTTAACACTATATTTTGGAAATCCGTTCCTGTCAGAACATCTTGATCTACTCTATTCTTTTCGGTAGCTTCATTCCATAGTACAGAAATTCCATAATTAATTTAATTTAGCTCATTCATGAGCGCTTAGAGTGTTTCCAACTTAAAATGCTACAATAAATGTTCTTGTACACATGTAGCTGTGGTCATGTATCACTCTCTCTTCAGAATAGCTTTCTAGAAGCAAAATCACTGAATCAAAGAACATGGACATTTTAAATATTGATAAATACTGCTAAATTGCCTTCCCTCCAATAACATGAGAATTCCCATTTCACCTGTTTCCAACTACACTGGACACTATCAGCCCTTTAATTTTTTCCAGGTGAGTTTAAGTATGAATAAGGGCAAGGTAATGCATTTGTGGAAAGAAATCTAATAGTTACCTGTATTGGGTAGGACAACGTTAGCACAACAGGAAAAACCCAGTGCCTGTCCTCAAGGAGCTCCTGCCTAGTTGCAGAGACCAACAAATACAAAAATAGCAATGCAAGGTGACAACGGAGAGAGGGAAGGTATACAAAAAAATGCTAAGAAAAACAGATTAGCACCAAATCTGCCTGAAGGGCTTGGGAAAGGCTTTCCTTCACAAAAAACTATTTGCTCTGAGGCTTGAAGGATGAGGCAAAGTTCACCATGAGGAAAGTGGGAGAGGGCATTCCAGGCCAGGAAACAGCAAGAAGAAAGGCACGCGGGTGTGACCGTGTTGGGAGTGGGGCATGGTGGAATGGAGGGGAAGATGTAGAAAATGAGGCTGTCAGGGCAGGTCAGACCCTGCTGAGAAGGGTTTCCAGGGAGGGTCATATAATCAGAACTATTTTCTTTTTTTTATAATTTTATTTATTTATTTTTTCCCCCAAAGCCCCAGTAGATAGTTGTATGCCATAGCTGTATATCCTTCTAGTCGCTGTACGTGGAATGCGGCCTCAGCATGGCCGTAGAAGCGGCGCGTCGTGCGCGCCGGGGATCCGAACCCGGGCCGCCAGCAGCGGAGCGCGCGCACTTAACCACTAAGCCACGGGGCCGGCCCAGAACTATTTTCTAGAAAGATAATTCTGGATGCCTGGTAGAGAATGCAGTGAGACCAAAAGGATATGTTACAGCTGGGAAAGAGGTTGGAGTCACTACAGACGTTTCCCTGCAAACATCTCAAAACAAAATAGAAATTCTAGTTTGTCCACACCAAGAGTACTCTGTGTGGTTTGGTCATGATACCTGAATTTAACAAGGGTTTATCGAGGTCTTACTACGAGTGCAGCAGGGCTAGATACCAAGAAGACTCAAAAAGCCAATCACCCAGCCACTGTCTTTTCAGCACCTACAGTACACCAGGCGCTTTTTGTGCATTGTCTAATCTTCACAGTAGTCCTGCAACGTCACAAATGAGAAAATGGAGGTTTCCAAAGGTTTCACCTGGCCAAGAAGAAGCAGAAACAGAAGGAGAAGCTGGGACTGGTTCACTCCAAAGCCCCATGCCTGTCCATTCACTCACCCACTCTGATTCCCTCCCTCCCTCCCTCCCTTCTTTCGTTCCTTCTTTTGTTCCTTCCTTCCTTCTTTTCTTCCTTCCTCCCTCTCTCCCTCCCGCCCTTCCCTCCACGTTTAATTTTTATCTTTAGCCAAATTATACATGTGAATAGTTCTAAAAGCCAAATATTTACACAAGAATTCTGTATAATTATATATAAGTTAGGATTAGGGTCATTTGCTAGTAACAGAGACTGGAAATAAATAATTTAAATAAGGTAGAAATTTATTTTTTTCTTTCATGTAAAAGAAACCTGGAGGAAAGCGGTCCAGGGTTGAACTGATGGTTTCACATGCATCAGGGCAACAGTCTCATCCTAACTTTTTTGCCCTGAGCTCTTGTTTTTATCCACAAGCTTTTTGTTTTCCATCCTTTGTGCCTAGTTTCCTCATGGTCCACAGTAACTGAGGGAGCTCCAGCAATCACATCAAATATTAAGCACAGGAAGTGGGAGAAAAAAGGGGTTTCAGGGCAAAGAAAAAAAAAAAAAAGACCTATGTAAACTGTTTTCTCTTTAAAGAGGTTTTCTTGACATTCTACTTCATAACTTTCATTTGTTTCTTGTTGGCCAGAACTTGGTTAAATGGCCATACCCAATTCCAAAGGAAGCTGAAATGTAATCTTTTAGCTGAATATGTTGCTGCCCACTCTAAAAAAAAATTGGATTTTGTTGCTAAGAGAGAAGAGCAGAATGTATATTGAGTGGGGAATTTGTACTTTCTGTCATAGTTTACAAACACACACACACACACACACATACACACACTCTCCCCAATAGCAGTTACCTTGATCCACAACACCCACAATTTCCGCTCCCAAGCCAAACATTTTTACCACCTTTAGCTATTTCTTGTGGAGATTCACCAATATATTTCTAAATCACATACCAATGTTTCTTGATTTTTCAGTTTTGAATGTTATCTATTGTCTACTATGAAAAATAGGAAGTCTTTTACTCCTCACATAAATATACATACATAATCTCAAAATGGCTACATCATTTTCTCTACATATTATTTACAGAATTATGATTATAGAAACAGAACCTGAGCCATGTAATGTACTATGTTTTCATTTCCCTCTCATGAGACAACTGTTTTGGATATATATTTCTGCAGAACTAACCACTCCCAAATTTAGTTTCTTAAAACAACAATAAGAATTTATTTTGCTCACTAGTCTAAGGTTTGTGCAGAGCTAAGTGGTGAAGGCTCGTCTGTGCCCCACACAGCTTCAGCTGGGGTGGCTCAACTGGAGCCTGGACAGTGCACTTTCTTTTTTTTTTTTTTTTTGTGAGGATGATCAGCCCTGAGCTAACATCCATGCTAATCCTCCTCTTTTTGCTGAGGAAGACCGGCTCTGAGCTGACATCTATTGCCAATCCTCCTCCTTTTTTTTTCCTCAAAGCCCCAGTAGATAGTTGTATGTCATAGCTGCACATCCTTCTAGTTGCTGTATGTGGGACGCGGCCTCAGCATGGCCGGAGAAGCGATGCATCGGTGCGCGCCCGGGATCCGAACCCAGGCCACCAGTAGCTGAGCGCGTGCACTTAACTGCTAAGCCACGGGGCCGGCCCGGGAAAGTCCACTTTTAAGATGGCTCACATAGCTGGCAAGTTGGTACTGGCTGTCAGCTGAGGACCTTGGTTCCTCTCCACACGAGCTCCTCCACAGGCTGCTGCTTGGGCTTCCTCATGGCATGGTGGCTGGATTCCAATTCAAGTGTCCCAAATAAACAAGGCAGAAATGCATTCATGATCTAGCCTCAGAAGCCCCATAACATGATTTCTCCTGTATTCTGTTGGTCAAATAATTCACAACAGGTCATGAGGTTCAAAGGGACTGGGCATACACTCCTCCTCTTGATGGGGAAGTGGCAAGGTTCTAGAAGAGCATACGGCAGGGAAATATTGTGGTCATCTTTGGAGAGTATAATACGTTGTGCCTTAGTCCGTTCAGGCTACTACAACAAGCTACTGTAGATTGCATGATTTACGAACAACAGAAGTTTATTTCTCACAGTTAGAAGACTGGAAAGTCCAAAATCAAGGTCTGGGGAGAACCCACTTCCTAGTTCATTGATGGCCGTCTTCTCACTATAACTTCACAAGGAGGAAGGGTGAGGGAGCCCTCTGCGGCCTCTTTTATAAGGGCACTAATCCCATAGGAGGGCTTTGTGCTCAGGACCTAATCACTCCCAAAGACCCCATCTCCAAATACCATCACATGGAGCATTAGGTTTCAACATATCAACTGGGGGGACACAAACATTCAATTTATAGCATGCTGTGATAATTTTTTGTTTTCCTGGAGCTTTTCATTTGATAGTTTTTCTTGTCACTCTCATTAATTCATTCTCAAACCATCCAATAAAACTGTTAATTTCCTCTCAGTACCTTCAAATTCATTGGGTAATTGCTTCCTCCCACTCTTTTAGAGACATCCTTTCTAGAACCTTCAGTCTTCTTCTCTAATCTAGAACAGTTGCTCTGTATACCTGCTGCACAGCTGTTGTTCCAAGTTCTTGCTTCCTCATCATTCTGGGAATTCAGTTCACTTATTTTTGCATTGAATCCTCTGTTTTCTGGATCCAATGCTTCCTATTTTTGCTTTATTCTCTTGTTCTGGTGGACCATATCATTCAGAAGCCTCCTGAGAAAAGGTGTGTAGTGAGATGAATGGTGGCCCCTAAAACATATGTCCACATCCTAAGCCTCAGAATCTGAATATTTCCTTATTTGGAAAAAGGGTCTTTGCAGATGTAATTAAGTTACAGATCTCAAGATAAGATCCTTGTCACTTATCCATGTTGGTCCTAAATCCAGTGACAAGTATTCTTACAAGAGATGGAAGAGGAGAAGACACAGAAACAGAGAAGGAGGCCGTATGAAGATGGAAGCAAAGACTGGAGTGATGCAGCCTCAGGGAAGGTCAACGGCCACCAGAAGCTGGAAGAGAAAAGGAAGGATTCTCCTTAGAGCCTCCATAGGGAGTGTGGCCCTGCTAATACCTTGATTTTAGACTTCTGGCTTCCAGAACTGTAAGAGAATACATTTCTGTTGTTTAACTCTCCAAGTTTGTGGTAATTTGTTAAGGCAGCCCTAGGAAACACAGGGTGCACGGGCATAAACAGGATTTTTGAAAAATGTTTATTATGCATGCATCCTTGATTTATAGTTTGGCTGGGTATAGAATTCTAGTTGCAACATAATGATTTTTTATATTTATCTTTCCTGATACATTTATAAGATGGTATTCTTCTGTGAATAAGAGCTTTCCCTATCCCATCTTTTTGTGTATTTTTTTAAACTATCAGTTTAGACTGTTCAATGTAATATAATCAATTCCCATCATTATTCAATATGATGCTCAAATTATCCCAAATTTTAACCAGTAAGAGCCCCTTCAAATTGGCTTTTGTGCCTTTTTGATATGTTCCAATCAGTTGTTTAGAACGAAGCTTACCCGTCCCTGGAACCAACCGTTTCTCCCAGGAGAGCTGATTCATTTACTGGGGAATAGTATTTAGAAACTAAGATCTGAGTATTGAATATAATGCCATCGTTATTTCTTACTCTTCATATATGACCTTTTTTTTTATCTCTCTGGGATCTTTTAGGAATGTCTCCTTGTCCCCACCCAGTGTTCTGAAATTTCATGATAATGTGCCTCGGGTTTGTTTGTCTTTCCATTTATTGTGGCTTTTCAATCTAAAAGCTCACGGCCTTCAGTTCTAGAAAATTTTGTCAGTTATTTCTTGATGATTTTCTCTCTTCCATGTTGCCTATTCTTTCTTTATAGAACTCCTATTATTTGGATGTTAGATCTTCCAGGTAGCTCTTTTTCCTCTTCTGGCCACCTCTTCAAATACAAGACATTATTATATACTGATTGCACATAACAAGGTTCAAGGAAATCATAGCTTTCTGGTTAGTGAGAATCTAAACCTTATAATGTAGAGGACTTGAGACTAGCCTTTGTCTCACTGAAGCAGTGGTGGTGTGTGAGAAGTATGGTGGAATGGAAAAAGCAATGGATTGAAAGGCAGAAAAATATATTCTCGTCTTGGCTCTGCCACTTACTAGTTTCAGGATTGTGGTAGGTTGTCTGCAAAGATGGTTGCCAACAATTCCTCCCACCCATGTAAACATATGTCACTCCCTTTATGAAGAAGTGGAGTTTATTTCCCCTTCCCTTGAATCTGGGTTATAGGACTTGCTTTGACCCACAGAATACAGTGGAAGCGACCCTGTTCCAGTTCTGGGCCTGCAGCTTCCACTTTCACTCTGGAAAACCAGCAACTACCTTGCTGGAGAGAGGCCCTGCTGGATCTTCCAGCCTCATTTGGGTCTCCCTAGCCAAGGCTAAACAGACTGGAATCGAGCTGACACAATGAACTCTGCCCTTTGCAGAATCGTGAACAAATAAATGGTGGTTGTTGTTTTAAGCCTCTAAGATTTCGAGGTGGTTTATTTCCTAGTAATAGGTAACTGAAACAGAAATTACTACCTGGATGTGGAGTGTTGCTGTAACAAAAACCTAAAATAAGTGACACTGACTTTACTGCCAGGCAGCAACCAGAGAGAAGACTGTTAATGGAGGTTGGAAGAGTGGTGAGGAAACTGCTACGGGAGGTTAGAGAAAAGGCAACCTAGGTTATGTGTTGGCAGAATGTTGAACATTACTGTTGCCTGTGGTAACATGAATAACAGAAAATGTCCCTATTGAATTTGTGAATCTAGCCAAGGAGATTTCCGGGCAGGCTGCTTTAAATGCCAATAGTCTTCTTTTAGCTGCTTATGATAAAGTATAAGAAAAAAAAATGCACTAAAGAAAGATCTATTTGGGTTTCAAGCAGAATTCTAGCCAGTGAAAGATTTGTAAAGTAAGAAATGGCCTCAGGATAAAGATCAAATCATGTGTGGCTACAAGACCTTTTTTATTTTAAGATTCCAGAAAGATTTAATGTGGTACTTTGAAGACTATCTCAGAGCTTCTAAGAATCTTAAGTGCATTGTTCCAGCCTGACAAGCACAAAACAGGGAGAAAGGTCTGTTTTTAGAAAGAATAATGAATGTGAATTTTGGAGCATGGAGTTAAACCTCATTAAGATGTATAAAAAACCCACAAAGTTTTTGAGAAAATTGTATTGGATATGAGTTTTGAAGCATAAAGTAAACCTCAATAAGATTTATAGAAAATCCACAGAGTTTTTAAAGATAAATGTATTAATGAAAGAACTGCCAGCTTGGACACACAAACAGTTCAAAAGAAAAGAAGTTTCTGGACCTTTGAGATTTTTTACTGGCATGAAGCCGATTGAGAGAGCTACTCAGCTACAAATATGGGCCCTTCTTAAGGAAAAAGAAAGACACCTCAGAGAGGGGAGTCAAGAGGGCAGAGGGCAAAGCCCAAAACTGATTAGACAATGGATTAAAGCAAGGATCAGCAAACTACAGCCTATGAAGCCAACCCAGCCTCTTGGTTGTTTTTGTATAGCCTACAAACCAAGAGCCCTAGCAGCTTCAGCTTTTGCTTCTGGAAAGCCAGCTGCCATTACTCCCCTGGTGCAGAGAGAAGGGGGGACCTGGAGGATGAGACACCAAGGGACAGAGAGACCCAGCCTGCTCTCAGCCATTCTAGCAACTCCAGCTGAGGCACCAGACAAATGAGTGAAGCCACTTTTCCATCCTGCAACCCCGGCTGAGCTGCCCCATCCAACACCATGTGGAACAGAGCCAAGCTCTCCCCACTGAGTCCCATCCAAATTGCAAAATCATGAGCAAATAAATGGTTATTTATGTTTTAACCACTAAGTTTTGGTACTAATTTGTTACATTGCAATGAGTAACTTGAGTGCATCATTTAATCTCTGAACTGGGCAGGGGACTTTATTGGGCTCCAGCTTTTTCATCTATAAAAATCAAGATCAGACAAGTTAGTCTCTTAAGGCCTCTGTCTGCTCTAACATTCTATTACTGGGTGAATAACTCTGTTCTATTATTCTATAATTTTTAGCGAGTGCCTATCACTGCTAGCAAGGCACCATTAGCGGTGCTGAGGTGTAGCAGATAAAGTGTGAACAAAATAAAGTTGAGGCTTTAGAGGACAGTACGCACAACAGCAGACGTAATCTGAGATCTGCTGTAGTAAACATTCTCCCCAGCCATGGGGGAAAAAGAAAGAAAGAAAAAAGAGAATCTTTGCACTAAGAGATTCAAAAGGTCTTTTATACTGGCAGAATTGGCCCCACATTCCTTAAAAATAGCAAACCATGCCTTCTAACAGCTCCATTTTTATGATAACATCAGTGTCAAGTTCTGCAGCATGAAGCAAACTGTGTCTATTGCACAGATCTGTATGTTTGGATTTGCTGGATGCCCAAGATAAGCAAAAACATTCTTTTGGATACTTAGTGGCTTTTATGTATTCCACATGCTTCTAAGTAAATCTTGTCGTCTGTGGAGGGCCTCCCACAGCACAGTTAGGAATAAGAGGCTGTGCAACCTGCCCCAAGAAGAAGAAGGGGAGGTGGAATCCTGTCCACCATTATGGTCCACCTGTGTTCCCCTTCTGTTCCAAAACGTTCAGGGGAGTAGGCACATAAACACGATTTCTGCCTGTAAGGCTTTCAGCCTAAATTGAAGAGCTATAAATGTAAATCAGAAATTGTATCAAAAGAGTTGCTTTATTCTCTATTTGTCCTTCTGATAGGGCCTATCGTGTATCATTCCCAATGAAAGAACAGGGTGACAGTGAGCTCTGGGCTGAGTGTCGAGTGCCCATTTGTGGCTCCGACTTTGCAGCTACCTGGTTAGGTGACCGTGAGCATGGCAACGAATGTTTTTTGGCCTTGCTCTCCTTTTGATTCCCAGGAGTGAAATGACGCTCAACTGGGAACTAAAAAATGGACGTTCAAGATGGATTAAAACACACAGGCAACGTAGGAGAAAGAGCTGCATGAGGCGAGTGTGAAAGGAAGGAATTCAAAGGCACAGAGAGAGGTCTTCCGGATTCTTAGAAAAACATTCCCGCTAGTTTGAGGTTTGAATACTGTATTTGCTCAGTCACACACAAAAACATGTTTGCTATTACATGTTGCCATCCTGGCTCGTGGAAGGAGAGCAGGGAAGAAAATCGAGAAACTGAGCAAAACCAAGCAGGGAGCTGGCTGCGAGGCTGTGAAAAACGGCAGTTATGAAAGAAGGAAGGGAGGAAACTTCTTTGTTGGAACTCGAAGTTCAAAGCCACCCGCCCCACCCAGCCCAGGACGGCGTGCCACGCGGACGCGCAGAGCTACACGGCGCGGCGCGCGTGGAGTGGCTGAGTAGAGCGCCCTCGGGAAGAGGGCGCCTCCCGGGGCGGGAGTGGGGTAGGATCTTGGCTCCTGGCTTCGGCCTCCCACCGCCCACCCCAACCCTGGCTCCCGGCCTCCCTGCGCGCTCGGAGGCCGAGGCGGGCCAGTCTTTGCAGGGCAGAACCCGGCGGATCGCCCTCCCCGCGGTCCTCCCGGGAACTGCCGGTCAGAGGTTAAGCTAATATGTTTGCAGACAGTTATGAGGAAATGGATGCCAACAGCCCAGCTCAGGGGAATCACGATTTATGTTTCTTGGAACAAGTCTTCCTTCCATTGCATTGACGCCTAAAAAAAACCTGACTTAACTAAGATCAGAGTCTACTAAAGTCCTGCTAATTTATTAACCTAAGCCAGAGCTGAGAACTCGACGTGGCGCTCAGGAAGGAAACAGAGGAAGGGAAGAAGAAACGAGGTCGACAATGGGCCTCGAGGAAGCCTCGGCGGCGCTTTAAAGGAGGGCAGGGCCATGGGCGCGGGGGCCGCTCCCGCGTGGCGCGGCTCGGGGAATGTTCCAGGGCTAGGCCACCCCTGCGGGCGGGCGGGCCGGGGAGGGTGAGTCACCCTGGCTCCGGGTGAGAGCGGGCAGGGCACGGGGGAGGCGGGGCGGGGCGGGCCTCTCCTGCACCGTGAGGATGTGGCGGCTATAAAAGCCCCACCCAGGCCAGCCGGCTCCGCTCTGCATCTGGGACGCTTGCAGCTCTCGGCGCCCGGCCCAGGTAAGCGGGGCGCGGCCCGCCCGCCCGCCCGCTATGGCCGCGGGGCCGCCGGCTAGCGGGGCGCGGAGAGGAGGGGAGACGGCCTTGCAAAGAGCAGCTCAGGCGAGCGGAGCCGGGAGGCCGTCCGCGGGAGGGGGCTGGAGGGAGGGTCGGCACCAGGGTTTCTACGGGGAGGCGACGCAGTGGCAAGGTGGTCTGGGCAGGAGTGAGGGGGGCCGGTTGCGCCCCGTCTTGGGGGGGCAGAGGGAGGGGGTCGGGCATCCCCCCGAAGTGCTCGCAGGAAGCCCAGCGAGACGGCGCAGGGGAGGGGAGCGCAGGGAGGCCCCACATTCCAGACGCGCCAGGAGGGCAGGGTGTGGCCGCCTTGGGAGCCGCGGGTCCCAGGCGGAGCAGTCCTCGTGGGCATTTCCCTCCACGTTTAAGAAAAGCGTTACGGCCATCTAGAAAGTAATCCCCATCTGTTCCAAGTTACTTTACTTGAAACAAAGGTGCACTTGTGGAACTTGTACCGACCAGCAGGAGGGAAGCAGTAGGGGGAGGATGAGGGGTGGGAGTTTTTAGAAGCAACCCCCCACCCCAATAAAACAAAACAAAACGGAAAAAGCCTCAGCTCATTCTTCTGTGTCTAGATTGTCTTGTAGGAGAACAACTTTTGATTTCCGTGTATCTGGAGAGTTTCCCACTTTGACTACTTTTGCATCAGGAAGGAAGTGTCCCCCGTGGTTCTGTGGCGAGTGTTGTCACTGACTGTTGCTCGTGATGATGCGGCAGTAAGTCAGGGACCAAGGGTGCACAAAAGGGCGTGGCTCCCTGGGCTGCGCCTTGCAGCTCTGTGAGGTGGGTTCCAGCGCCTGGTGCGGAGGGCTGGATTCCATCAACTGGCTGTTGAGAAGGTAGGAGGCGGGTATCAATTTCCTTATCTATGAAAGTGGTTTAAGGATACCCATTCATACCTCCGCTCGTATAGGGTTATTATTGAAAAATCTCAAAAAACATGTTCATTCAAAAATAAATATGTAAAGCACATTGAAAACATTAAGTGCCATACAAATCCAGAGTGTCATTACGTGTGTGTTAAGGTTTGCCGTTTTAAAGCTATGGGTACCCTGAATCTGTGTGTATAACAGCAGTGGCCTCATGGGTGCACACTGCTTTTTTTTTTTTTCACCAAGAACCATCAGGTCCTGGAGTCAGAAGGCTGGGCCCCTGAGCTCAGACTGACTCGATTGATGGCTTCTGTCCAAAAGTGTACTAGTGTGCCTGTCTGGAACTTGGTGGTTTGGAATGGAGAAAGCACTTTCCCACTGAAACAATGTTATAGAAGGCGCTTACATTCCCAGGTTAGCCCAGAAGCCCCTACTTAACATGCACTGTATCTAAGTACTGTACATGCCTAATTTTGGGCGTGGGGTGATGCGGGGGAGGAAAGGTGGAAGGGTGAGGGAGGATATGTGGGTTGGAAGAATAAGTTGCTGAAATATTTTTCTGAAACTTTTCTTAGTTGTAAGACTGGCCCTGAGTAAATTATTTTAATTGGAAAATTACATCTTTGCCCCCCCTCTCCACTTTTCTCTGCCTTCCTTGCCTCCTTAGAGACCCTCTTCTCTGACATATTACAAAAGCTGTCCAGGCTTACCCAGTTCTGCTGCATTTCTCCTTCTTCCCATCTCACTGTACTTAACCCAGCTAGAGACTAGCAAATTGAATCAGTATTCATTAATACTCAATATTAGGAATGGTTGGTGGTCCTAAAATTGTCAGCAACCCAGAGGAGTTGTGTTATTTAAAAAACCAGGAGAGGGCCGGCCCCATGGCTTAGCGGTTAAGTGCACGCGCTCCGCTGCTGGCGGCCCGGGTTCGGATCCCGGGCGCGCACCGACACACCGCTTGTCCGGCCATGCTGAGGCCGCGTCCCACATACAGCAACTAGAAGGCTGTGCAACTACGACATACAACTGTCTACTGGTGCTTTGGGGGAAAATAAATAAAAATTAAAAAAAAAAAAAAAACCACGAGAAAACTTTGTTAACCTAAACAGATCTGTAATTTATAGAATTCGAGGCTGTGGCATCAGGGAGCCACAAAATACAATATTCAGGCAATGTGAAGGAAGATTTTAGATGAGGCCAGCTTCGGTGAGGCAAACTCGAAGAGATGTCCTTGTGGGCAGTGGTCTTAAGACATTCCTGCTTAGCACTTTTCTCGCCTCTTCTAAGTCCATCTATTATCTAAAAGCTTCAAGAGTTTCTCCAAAAGTATCCCTCTCATCTGCAATGGAAAGGTGTGACCGTCAATGTGCATTTTTTTAGTTGGGGGTTTATGATTTGGATTTTTGTCCAAAAAACCGCTGCATTTTGTCATTTCCCGCAGTGCCAAGTGGCCTGCCTGTGGTGAATGCCCAGGAAATATTGCTGACTCACTGGCTTTGATCCAGAGCTTGGGCTTGGATTGACGTCTCAATATTTAACATTCTATGTCTTTGAGCTTTTAAAGTACTGTATTGATTGACGTTATGCCGGCAATGATGGCCATTAGTTTCCTGACTAATTTCTGATTTCAGTAGTTTTCCTGGTAAGGTAGATATCCTTCTATAATTGCTATTGATTTTGGGGGCTTCCTGTACCGCTGGGCTAGAATCTGGCACTAACACACGGTCATGGGCCTTTGTTCTCATCTTTGCTTATGCGGGGTGCTGTGGGCTCCTGATGCATTTTCCACTATTGGGGGTGGGCATGTCACAAAAGGAGTCCCAGGCTCTACTGCGCTGCTTTATTTTTTTATTTATTTTTTTTGTGAGGAAGATCAGCCCTGAGCTAACATCCGACGCTGATCCTCCTCTTTTTTGCCCAGGAAGATTGGCCCCGAGCTGACATCTGTGCCCATCTTCCTCCACTTTATATGGGATGCCGCCACAGCATGGCGTGACAAGCGGTGCGGCAGTGCGCGCCCGGGATCCGAACCCATGAACCCCGGGCTGCCGCCGAAGCAGAGCCCGCGCAGTTAACCGCTCGAGCCACTGGGCCAGTCCTGCGCTGCTTTAAACATCCATTCATTCCACAGTGTTTATTAAGCACCTACTTTGTTCGATTCAGAGGGATAGGCACTGGGGATACAGCAGTAAACAACAAACAAAAAAATCCCTGCTCTTTAGACTTAAAGCTAGCAGGGAGAAAAAGAAAATAGACAAAATAAGTCAACTGTATAGACAGTAATCGAATTTTGAACTTTATGTTTCCCCAAGTTAATATTAGTTTCCAAATCTGCCTGGCTAGGGCTCATTTCCCCTTTAATCCAGCTCTTCCCCGGACCTGAGCATCATATTCAACTTGCCTTAGAAAAAGTGTTTAAAGTTATTGTGACTTAACCTGCCTTCCAGATTTGATTGTGAGAATTACACAGAAATGGAATGCTCCTCTTTTTTTGCACATGGAAATCCACCTCCCTCATTTTCCTTGGTGCCACACCCTATTCTAGTTGTAGGCTGCATCAGAGGAAATTCCAGTCTTTTAAAAAAAATTCTTTCCGCCCATTCACTGTCTGGTATATTTTTCCTTCTCCTATTGCCAGAGGCGGTCCCCATTTTCTATATTGGGGAGCAGGTCAGCAGTAGGGGTCAGGAGATGCCTAGGCTTGTTCTTCTGGGTGGTTTCGCTGCAATTTCCTCCAAATCTCCCACGTAGGGTGCTCCTGAAGCTTTTAAACCTGAGCTCAGTCTTGTCAGAGAGAAGTCAATAGCGTCCAAGGGGTCTGAGGTCTAATCCCAGGCTCGATGTGGAAAGTTCTGACTCAGGGGAGTGCATATGTGACATGGAATCCTTGCCCTTTGTCTCCCTGCCACACCCAGTCTCCACACTCACAGTTCAGAGGAAATCAGAGTCCCAAGGCCACTTGTAAATCCTTCCTCTTTGCCACCTCCTTCCTTGCCATAAGGAGATGTAGGTTATGTTTCCATGTGGTCTGGTGGACAGAGCTAGGACTCAAGCGGCCCTGACAGGCAGAGGTGGGGTGCTGGGCTGGGGAGGGCATGGGCTGCATATGATGAGAAAGGCCGCCCCTGGAGTGATCTGCCAGGCTTTGCCAAGATTTGCAGAGCCTCCAGCTCTGAATGTAGGAAGCTGGAACCACTTTTGAGATGTTCAGTTTGAGGGAGAAAGAAAATTGAAGAAGGAGAGTGTATTGGAAAAGAAGAAAAAGAAGACATAATAAAGAAAGACCCAGTGTATATAAACCCTCCAAAAATGTGATTGAACGCTTGTAGTGTGCTGGGCCCTGTGCTCAGAGCTATGAGGAAACAGGAAAGAATAAGAATATCCCTGTGAGCGGATAGAATGGAAGACGGCCTTTATACACTCAATTCTCATATTTCACAGACACACAGAGACAGGAGGACAGGGTAGGGAGAAGTGCGGGAGAAATGGTCACATCATTTTTTGTATCCTGAAGTCTCATGAGGATGTCAGCTGGTCAAGATTAAGTGTTCCCAGAGGAGGGACCTAGGAGAGCTGGGGTTCGGAGTAGCATTGCGACAGTGCTGAATGTTTGGAGAAGGATTATTACTCCAATCTGGCTTTGGTGTGGGGTGTGCTTGTGTGTGCCTGTGTGTGTGGGCCAGTGCACGTGTGTTTGTACATGGGTTATTTAAGGAAAGGTAGGTAAAGTCCAGAATGTGGAAGATCTTGAACACTGAGACTTTTTTCTTCGGGCAGCAGGGCCCCATTGGAAATAGAGTATGTAGGCCATAAAACACTGAAATTGAGTTATAGATGTGAAGACCTTGATTTCTCAACCCTGAAAGTGCTTCCTGCCAAGTGATGTCATTCTTCCTGCCAGTCCCTTTCCGCCCACTCCAGCCCCATATCAGGAGACTGACAGAGAGAGCGAGAGATGCAATGTGCAAGCAGATACTGATTCAGATCAGACAAAAGGGACAAGCCAGAGCAAGTGCTGTTGTGTCCATCCTACTCAGTTTGATCCAGGCCACTGGGCAGAATTCCAGGATTTCTGGGGAATGACTTGGCCCTGTGACTCAGGCATTAATCAAGAACATAAAACCAAGGAGAAAAGTGTATGCTTTCGGGAAGGTTCTGTTAAATAAAAATACTTTGGGGGGAGTGGAGGATAGAGTACAGTGGGAACTCTACGCCAACCCCCACTCATGCATTTTCTTTCCCTTTTGGTTTAAAATTCCAGTCTGGTAACTTAGACCCAGGTCTGTGCACAGTAAGGGCTTTGGTGGGGAAACCCTACCCTCCACACTCCCACCTCCCCCATTTTTGCTTTAAACGTCCGAATTTGTATCCTCCAGTCCCTGATTGATTCATCGTGGTTGCTAAGGATGTGTTTTGTAGTAACCTGTCAACACTCCACGTTTAAACTGTAAAATGAGTGTGTCCACGAAACTGCTGGTTTATACTCAGATTCTGCTGTACAGACCAGCCGTGTTGCAACATGTTTTTGTTTGTTTGTGCGAATTAATATTTGGGCTTTCTGGAGCTGGTTTTTCTTAACTCATTTCAGTAGAACTTGTTTTTACTGTTTCAAGTAGTGACTTTTAGGTTTACTTTTTTTTTGTTTCAGACTTTTTGCAAACTTGGTTTTACTTTTCTTTTTTGGGAGAAGTTAAAGCTGTTTCACTTGTACTATTTTTGTTGTAACTATGTGTTCGAAGTGAAACACTAAAATACAAACAAATCTGTAGGGTTTTAGAAAAGGTCAAACCCTTAAATTATCTTTAAGATAGTCCTTATGTTAAATATAAATTACTTGTTGTTCAAAAGCTGCACAGATTTCATTAATTTGTCTGTCTTTGCACTCTAAGTGCTAGTATTGTAGTCAGGCAATTATTATTAATTATTATATAATATAAATATTAATTATTAATTAGT
Source organism: Diceros bicornis minor (assembly GCF_020826845.1). Lineage (NCBI taxonomy): Eukaryota > Metazoa > Chordata > Mammalia > Perissodactyla > Rhinocerotidae > Diceros > Diceros bicornis. The sequence goes on along the minus strand of NC_080744.1, from coordinate 55,238,262 downwards.
TAATAATTAATCTCATTGATTAATATTTTCAAGGCCAGGGGAAGCTGTTCTGTTCAAGTACATTCTGTTCATTAGGGTGGAGCTGAGTGAGTCTGTGTTCCTACCCCAGTGGTGAATTATTTCAAACCAGTTTGAAGTGGGTGTGGTTCTTTTAGTATTTCTCTCTACCTCTCTACTTATTATCTTAAACTAAAATCTTTCCCTGATAAAGGGCTATTTTAATGATCTTGTCTAGTCACCAAGCCCTTCCCTGGGAATGGAAGGTTCTGGTGTGTGGAGGTACTCATCAACAGACTGAATTTGCTGATTTTTTTTTCTTTTTTGCAAGTTGAAACCTGTTGGAGATGTAGGTGAGGTTGAAATGTTGGAAAGAGTGATGCAGACGCCATTTTCATGTTCGGTAGAGGAGTCTGCCAGAAAACGGGTGGTTGTTCTGCTTTTAACGCGTTTATGAATTTTACACTGCGAGGAGGTGGAATTGTCTCACATGGCACGTAGACTTCATTTTATTCTCATTCAAAACAATAGGTACACTGAGGCAGAGCTATTGTTTTCAGTAAAAAAATTCAGCCTCTGGAGCAAATGTTGTGGTGAACAGATACTATGAGTATTGGGAACAAATCACTCTGGCTGTCTGGTCATCCAGTGTCTTCGTAGTCAAGCTTAAATTTGCACCATTCAGAAGCTTATATTTTAGGCTCCCTACAGGCCCCCACATTAGACATGGCTTGTTTTAACCTTCTCCTCTGTCATCGTATCCCCCCCTTCCCCCAGGACATTCTCCCCCATCTCACCTCCTCAGGCTTTCTTTGGCTGGAACCGTCCAGGGTGATTTGCCCTTCTCAGACTAGTCAGCACTTCACCATTAAGCCCTTGGCCCATCTCGCTCTCATTGCTTTTATCTTTCTCTCTGTGTCTTAATCTCTTGGAATGAAGAACCATTGTGGTGAAGTTGAAAGGGCATGAGCCCAAGAGTCACAGGGCCGGATTTGGCCAGATTCAGGCTCTGCCACTGCTGCTCATTAGCTGGGTGCCCTGGGCTAGTCTCCCAGGTGTCTCCCAGTGGCGAGAAAGGAAGAGAGCCGGGAGGTCCCGAGAGTGGAGTCTGCGATTTATAGCTGTGTTCGTGTCTCTCACAGCCCTTCATGCAGTGCAGGCAGAGTGTGTGCCTCTTAGAGGTTTGTTGATGGCTTCCTTGGATGTTATCAGTGTTTGTGACCTACAGTAGCCTGCTTTTCCTTTTCCGCTTTCAAGGGTAGCAGCACTCTGACATATTCTCATTAATCAAATGCACTATATTAAGCTAATGTTTTAACAAACATTATGAGTGGCAAAGCTATTTCTTCTAGAGACTAATCCATCGTCCGCAGAATGACGTTGCGTTGCTAGGGAATCGGATGTACTGGAGAAATGAGGCCAATATTTTATTTCTAAAGTGAAAATGTGTTTGCCATTAAGCTTGCATGGAATGGGAACTTTTACATGGATACAAAAGACGCTTGCGTGGAGTAGTAGCAAGCTTCATGGATATTGCTTTGTGGTTATTGTGATGTTTTTTCTTTTTCTGCAGAGTGATTATAAATAATATAAATGTTAATTATGCAAAATAGCAACTCATTGTTTCTGAAAGTTTATTTAGCACCTAGAGTGTGCAAAGGCCCTCTTAAATCTGTGGGGGAACTGGTACTATGGGGGAGACGAGGTAAAACATACTCCTTGCTGCGTTGAATTGTACTTATGCATTTGCCATTTGAATACTTGGTACATGGCAGGAACTCAGTACACCTTAGCTCAATGAATAAGTCGAGTGGCATCAGAAAGTGCTTCTGGCATTGAAAGGTGGGAGAGCACTGTGGAGTGGGGGCTGCAGCCACCCCGTTAGAGTAGGTGCCAAAATAGTGGTGACTTGAGGAATGGACAGGGTCTCTATAACTACAAGAAGAGAAGAGGGTAAGGAGATGGGGGGCAAAACTTGAATGAAGGTGCTGTGGATTAAAAGTGTGGTGTGTTGGGGAGAAGCAAGTAACAGTTTGGCTCAAGTCGCCTTTTGTTGGGGAGTAGATAGAGGGCGCTGAGGCTGGGCTCCCATCCAATCTCTGAGAGCTAGACTGAGCTGGAGTAAGAGAATGCCACTGACAGATGGATTTTGAACTATTTTGAGACGATCAAATAGAGGAATTTAGTTGATAGTGGCATGTACGACTGATTTGATGAAGGAGCAGCACAACTGTGAATGATAAAACGGAAGATTTGTGGGGCTTTTAAAAAGCCCTATTTTCTTTCTCGCTTCACTGTGTCATGGCTGTGGGGGAAGAATCAACATGAATGGGGAGTGTATCTCAGATTGTCTTTGATTTTATAGTACTAAGGGACCCATGTCGGACACAGTGAGGCAGCTGTCTACAAAGCCAGTGTTCAGAGCTGGAAAGGCAACTTGAGAGAACCACACAGTCAAAACTTACTGTGCCTCTGTGGTTGAGATGTCCTAAACATCAGAACCAATGTGAGGTACCTGGTTTAATAAATAAGTGGAATTTTATCCATATTTCTTTGTAAGCAGAAAGAACTCTGTTTGCAACTCTGACTTACTGGTACTCTGTTTGGCTTTTTGTTTTTGTTTTGGCATTTTTATTTCTTATCTCTTTGCAGTGGGGACTAGCATTCTGCAAGGCAGCTGACAATAGTTTACCCCTCGTGGCAGACCTAGTCCAGTTCTGACCAAACCCCAGGGGTGACAGTCAAGGCCAGGACTTGGGTGGTCAGCGTCCCAGGGAATTCGTCTCTGCTTTGGATACTGATGGGACCCTCTGGAATGTTTCTTGGTTAAAGTTGGAGATATCTTGCTCTATCAAGGCAGACTCAAACTTGTCTGTCTTGACAAGAAATCTCAAACTTAGTCTTCAACTTACCTGGCTGCCGTACAGGTTTTGGACTAGGATTGGATGATGGCAACACGGGATCCTCTAGGCCATTGCTGCCCAATGGAAACAGAATGTGAGCTGCATATGGAATTGTAAATTTTCTAGTAGCTACAGTAAAAAAGGAGAAGAAACAGATGAAATTAAATAATGTATTTTGTTTAACCCAATCTACCCAACATGTCATAAATACAATATATAATCAATATAAAAAATTATTGAGAGATTTTACATTCTTTTCCTCATTCTGCGTCTTCAAAATCTGGTGTGTCCTTTATACTTACAGCATATCTCAGTTCGGACTGGACACTTTTCAAATGCTTGATAGCCACATGTAGCTGGTGGCTACTGTATTGGACAGTCCAGCTATAGAGCAAGACTTTAAAAAAAATAGACTTTATTTTTTAGGGCAGTTTTAGGTTCACATGAAAATTGAGTGGAAAGTACAAAGAGTTCCCATATGTTCCTGGCCCCCTACACACTCAACATCCCCCACCGGAGTGGTACATTTTTTACAACTGATGAACCAACATTGACACATCACTATCACTCAACGTCCCCAGTTCACATTAGGGTTCACTCTTGGTATTGTACAGTCTATGGGTTTGACAGATGTATAATGATATGTATATACCATTATAGTATCATACAGAATAGCTTTACAGTCCTAAAAATCCTCTCTGCTCTGCCCATTCATCCCTCCCTCCTTCCCCTCTACTCTCTGGCAACCACTGATCCTTTTACTGTCTCCATGGTTTTGCCTTTTCCAGAATGTCATATAGTTGGAATCATATGGTATGTAGCCTCTTCAGACTGGCTTCTGTCACCTGGTACTGTGCATTTCAGGTTCCTCCGTGTCTCTTCCTGGCTTGACAGCTCATTTCTTTTTAGGGCTGAATAATATTCCATTGTCTAGATGTACCGCATCTTATTTATAGACAAAGACTTTTTACAAATCAGGATTGTATTCCGCGGCAGGACGTACGAGGGGGGGGGCGGCGTCTGAGAGTTGTGGGAGTTGGGGGAATTGAAATAACTGTGATTTTTCTCTTTGCTGTGCTTAAAAAGCTTCTGTGAGCAGCAAGAAGAGAGGAGTGGCTAGGAGAGAGCTCAGGATGAAAATCTTGCAGAATGAAAATCTTGCAGAAATATCATAACCACAAATAAAGGGAAATCCTCTTCCCTTACATTCCCCACCTCCACCCCACACAGAGCCTGGAATCTGCTTAGTCCAAAGCCTTCCAATAAATGAGCAAATGTCTATGTCAACTACTCCCTCCAAGCCAGTTTATGAAAATATTTAGAGTAAGCAAACTTTTGGAAGAGAATAAAAAGCTGAATTTGCATGGGCACAGTTTCCTTGATTAAAGAATATTAAGCGAAAAGAGACCAGAGCAGGGGTTGCTGCGATTCCAATGTTGTCCCCACTGTTTCGGGATGCAGCTCTGCTCTATTTTATTTTTGGGATGCTGCTGCTGAATGACCTGTCTGGTCTCAGTTGAGATAAAATTCCTGCCAACTGAGCACTCTTTATTGGCAGGGGTTGGTGTACAATTCTGAGAACTGTATGACTGCAAAGCTGGAAAGCCAATTCATCAGGCTAGTGTCACTGCCGATTAAGTGTATTAATTGGAAGATGACTTCATTTCAGCCATTTTGAATCTTAAGTACAAGGATCAGTCTTTTATGGAATGAGTTAATGTCAGAAAATTTGTCCACCGTCTTTCTCATAAACAGTTTAATATTTACTAAGCATTGGTGAGCTAAGAAAACAATTAGAGATAGTAATAAAGGGTTCCATTTAGGAATTGGCTGGCATGAAAATACTGTTGATTTCAGTTCACACCCCTGGTTTTCGGGCCCCTTTCAATATGTGAAATTACTGGTGAGAAATAAAAAGTAGTGGCTGGTTTGACAGGCTTATCATTTCGTATGCGAAGTAGAAGACTCGGTTTTATCCTGTTTGGACAAGTTACATTAGCCTTGGGAGCATTTTGTTTTTGTATTCACAGATCGCTCCTTCCAGCTTCTGTTTAAACAGAGCAAGAGAAAGACTGGCTAGTTCTGTAGTCCGTCCCAAACCCAAGGCAAACCATCTCCCAGCTTTAATCTTCCCAATCCTAAGACGGGAATTGCATCTATTTGCAAAAATTACTCTAATATCCTCAGATGAAATGGTCCGAGAAGTAGAGATTAGTATAATGAATCACTGTGCTTCGGGGGAAAGGGAAGCCTCTTCATAAAGACTTTTTGTTGTACCTTTTTTTCCAGCTTCTTTCAAAATGTCTACTGTTCACGAAATTCTGTGCAAGCTCAGCTTGGAGGGCGATGTAAGTATATCATTTCACTTTGTGTAATTTTTGCAAATTGGACGTCTCTCTGGATAACTGTGCTTCTCCCTTTCCTTGTACATGTCAGGAAAATGAGGACAAAATTCAGACAATCATTTCCCCTCTTGGTTCCCTTCCCACCCCCCCACCCCCATTATTTTAGCTGTTCCTAGTAGTTCAGTATGAAAGAAATGTATAGCACGAGAGACTTTTTTTGGCATCACATTAAAATTGGACAGACGCTAGTGACACTGGGGTGGCTGGAATTTTATCCTGCTATAGACTTAGCGTGTCAGTGGTAGTAATTGTTATGACAATACACGACTTTTAATGTCCTGCCCTGGGATTTTATTAATGGTTAGCCTAAGCTACAGCCATATCGAAAATGATCCTGTGTGTTTTGGACTTCTTGCAATGTCCCAGGAGGTTATCCCAGACAAGGACTTACACTTTTTTAAAAAATTTAGTACCTGGGAAAGTTTTTCTCCAAAAGAGCTAGGATGTTTGTTCCTTTTTCTTTTTTAACTAAATAATGAAAGTATTATAATTCATCATTTCCTTTTTTGCTTTGGCTATCAGGGAGCTCAGAATTATTATTTTTAATTATTTATAATTATTATTTATTTATTATTTTTAAAAAATTGTCTTTCACAGGAAATATGTGAACCTGGAAATTCTGATGCATTTGCTTCTTTGTTTTAGAGTTAAAAATTCTTTAAACTATGTGGGAAATTATGTCATTGCAAATACTTTTAGAATCAAGTAGAATATAAATTATGAACACGTGAAATATCTAATAATACGGTACATCTTTCAGGTCATCTTGGCAGTTTTTTTTACAAAAACTCATTGGTTTGTAGGCATATCTTTCAGCTTTTTCAGAGTATGCTCTCATTGAAATTAAAATACAGAGAAGCACTCTAAAGTGGGTTGACAGCAGGTTGGGTCATGTGGTACAGAACCCTCTGTTTCATCTCTGGTGCTTGCCATTGAGTTTAGATGGATGATGTGCGTGCAAGCACGGGTTGTATGCGATATAAAGCGTATATATTTTTAATCTTCCCTCTTGGAACTGGTGCATAGTGTTATTGGCGACAATACAAGCTGCACAGTGAGGTCCAGACAAGTCCAAGAGCTAAATAATTTTTTTCTTTAATGGATCTGATCATTAGATTGTTTTTAGTATCAAGTTTCATAAGAAAGCTTTTCATGTAGCCTTTGAAGTTACTCTTATGATGCATTTCTCTGTGTGGAGAGATGGGGCTGCAATAGAAAATGTCATGTATTCCCCAATATTTTAAGGAAAGACAAAAATCACTTTTCCCTCAATAATTTGATTTTCAGACAAGTGGATTTTACAGGTAATAGATTCATATATCCATTTAATTTTGTTTCCAAAGATGCTATAAAATTATGCAAAACTTTTCCCTACTGATGTTGTTTTTGGAATAAGACAACAGAGCGCCTGGTAAGTGAAGCCGTATGTGATGTGGCTCAATGACCAGGCCATCTGCCTTTGTAAATAATTGATGGTATTGTTAATAAATAGGAAAATATTTTTTCTTAGATTTTCATGCACATTTTGTAGCCACCATAGCAGATATAGTATTTCAAAATGCACTTTGTCCTTACCTTTTCCAGAAGGTGTGCTCCATTTCTACTGAGTTAATCTTACCAGAAGGTGTAAGTAGTGAAATTAGGTGGAAAATACCTTGATAATCCTTTGTATTTCAGAGTTATAAATATTAACTGGGTTTACTCTTTGGCCAAGATGGTTACAAGTACATTTTGAAACATTTTATCCAGTCCTGAGCTTAGATTTCTGGCTTGTCCTGGAAGAGATCTGAGAGGATGGCATCTTAGTCGCTTATCGGTGTACCCTCACTGCTAATAAAACCAAATGGTGTGGGTGCTGGGGGCCTTCGTCACGTGATGCCTGTGGGTGGAGAGGTAAGTCAGGGCACCTCAGTCTCTGACTCTTCCCAGAAACTGTGCCCAGGCAAAGTCATGGCATTATGACGGGCATGATGTATTGGGGGAGGCGGAGGTTGAGTCTTGATGTGGAGGTGGGCAGTGGTCAGCCAACCTAAACCACATTGTCCCTCCTCTTTTGTCTGTCCTTTGCTTTGGGACTGGGTAGCAGGGAGGAGGAAAGCTGCCAGAGCATTTCAAAGGAGGGAAGTTAGTGCTTTGGAAAGAACTGGTGAAGAAGCTCGCCATTGTCCTTACCTCAATGTGAGACGAGGGGTCCTTCAGATCAGGAAGGGTGATGGGCTTTGGAGAGCACTGGAAAGGAAGAGGGTGTGTTTTAAAAGGCAATAAGAAAAAGAAAAGGCTAGGAGGAGTGGTAGGGAGAGAGGATGTTGTTAAAGACGGCAGAGGGCAGGGTACAGAGAGGAGAGCAGGAACTTGGCCGACATGAAGAGGGTGTGGTCATGTGGGCTGTGTGGCCTGACCACCTTGGTGCCACAGTGGTGGCCAAAGTAGATGAAGGGAAGAGGGGGAACACGCTTCCTTCACTTATCTGATAGCCAGAGACAAGGGCCCAGGTGTGTTGCATTTGCTTTTTAAAGAATTACGAGCTCAGCGATACAGCCCTGGTGGAAATTCATGTGCCTGTAGCAAAAACTTGGCTCAACACGCTCGTCATTCAGGCATTTCCACATTTTCAGCTTGTTTCAAATTGTTGCCAGCAGAGTTTAATGTTCTTCAAAGCCATCTCAAATAAACGGTGGTTTCAAGTGCCCAGCTCTGCGTCGTCTGCTTTTGAGCTTGCACTCGAAGTAAGAGCAGTGGAAATATAGACAGCATATGCTGAACTAGCTGAGCCCTTGAAGAAGAGCTCTCATTAGAAACAATGAAGTTTCGTATCCTGTGTGTGATGGCATGTTAATTCTTACCAAGTCACCTAGTCTAAGAATGATTTGAATTGTTAAAAGAAACAAGAGAAAAAATCTATTTTAGGAATTGATATTTCAACAAAAGGATCTTAAATGTGTAAATTTGAGCCTGTTTGTTTTTTAACCTCAGCACTCTACACCTGCAAGTGCATACGGCTCAGTCAAAGCCTACACCAACTTTGATGCTGACCGGGATGCTTTGAACATTGAAACGGCCATCAAGACCAAAGGTAGGTGATACAGCTGTGCTCTTGTGAGGGTCTGACCAAGGCATTTTTAGTTGTCTCTTCATTCTCCCTTGAATCTCCACGATTGGCCATTTGAAATTGTCAGCGAGCTATGATGGAGTGGATCCAAACTCACCCCACCCCACACCCCCCTCCTTCCCTTCTTCGGTCCTTCCCTCTCTTCCCTCCCTCCTCCTCTCTTGGGAGAAAAGAAGATTTAAAACATGAGAGAGTATATTAACCAAATAGCTCAGCAACATGGAACTAGGCCTAAGCTGAGAGCCAGGAGGCTTGATCCCTTGGGTGTGTGCTTTGGGCTCAGCTCTTCGTGTTGAGGCCTCAGTGCCTCTTCTGTAAGGAAGAAATTGGTCATGATGATCCCCCAGGGACTTTTTTTTGTCCTGAATTCACTTGAATTTCATTACATTTGTTGGAAAAATGCTGGGAAAATTTTACTGCTTCACTCTTAGATTGAACTGATGAGGGAAAAATTCAGACTTTTTTTTTTTTTTTTTTTTAAACCTTACAAGTTACGCCACTCCTTAGGCCTGGAGCTCGAATTAAAAGAGCTGTTGGAATAAATGTGTTTCCTTGAGTCCCAGGGTGAGTAAGAGAAGACCAGGAGGCATAAAAGCCTCCCTTTCCAAATAAAGCAGATGAAGCCTTTAACTGGGTAGGCTTGTTCAGGTCGTCATGCTGTTTCCTGTGTCTACAAAAGTACATGTTCAGGCTTTGTTGGCTGCTGTTGATGAAGCATGGATCTTTGGGGTTGCCCTGTCCCCCGATCCCTGGAAACATTGCGATTATTGTGGTGATGCTTTTGATTCACCACTCGGTTCCCCTTTTGGACAAAGCACACCTGTCGCTGTGAGGCTAGACTGAGAGGCAGACATGATCCAGCAACCCGGGCAGCTCCTGGTTCACGCCCCCGCTGAAGAGCCATGGGACATTTTTGTCTTCTAAGTAGAGTGAACTTACTGATACACTTGTACAATTCACATACAGGTTACTGACAGACTGGGAACCTCAACCGGGATGACCGAGGAACCTAAAACGAGGGTGACCCTATGTCCTGGGTTATGCCTGCATATTTAGCGATTGTGCCCCCTTTCACTCTCAGGATTGTCTTATTTTGCAGGATAAATTACATGATCACCTTCTCTAAAATCCTTGGAGAAACTGGTGACTTTGTTTTCAGAGGTAGGAAGGAAAGTAGAAAGATCCTTTGTGGTCCTAACGGGACATATGGGTTTGCATCCTCTGCCTCACAGCAGCAGCCGTAAGCTCCATGAGGACACTCCCAGGATGGCTGCCTGGACAACGGAAGGGAGAATAGTGAAGTGTCCAGATTTGACATTTAAAAAGTCTTCTTTTTTGGGTGCTTTTAAGTGACCATACTTGTCAAAGGCCGGGTTGGGAAGTCAGGAAGTCACCAAGGAGAAAATGAAACTAGCATCTGCAGGGCTTATTTCAGTACCATCAGCTCTCCTCGGTGGAGCTGGAGCGTGGTCGCTGAGAGCATGTGTGATCACGGGCTCAAATCTTGGCTCTGCCACTAAGTTACTGGCTGTCTCACTCTGGAAAAACACTTCCTTCCCTTAAGCCTCAGTTTCCTTACTAGTAAGTAGAGCTAATCAAAGTTCCCACTGCACAGAGTTGTGAAGTGTGAAGCCCTTAGCGTGGTTCCCGGCATATAGAGAGTGCTCAAAATATGTTACCTTAACACACACACACACACACACACACACACACACACACACACACACAATCTACTTTTCTAAAACTCAGTATTTGGATGTGCCTCCATTCCTGGGGTTTCCCAACATGCCATTGTGTAGAACCACACTTGAAGTTTAACAGTTAACTCATCTGACAAAGATGGTGCCTTTCACCAGCTTGAGACAAAGCCTGCTTTTATCCCTGCATGAGAAAGCTTTTAGCACACTGGAATGTAAAGATTGCGCAAATGAACTCTGGTAACAGCTGAAACTCCCATGGTAATAAAAATACCCTCAGGCTCTTTCAGAGTTAGTAGAAAAATGCTGTAGTTTCTAAGCAGAACCGTTTGGAGGGCTAAGATGTGGATTCCTGCATTCCAGTTTGGTCAGAAGCAGCTGACATCACCATTATTGTGGTAGCAGCTCTTTACTGAGTGCTTATTCCGGGCAGGCCCTGCACCACACACTTCAGGAACATTCGTCTTAGGTGAACTTCACGTAAATCCTCTGATGTAGCGTTCTGTCATCCCCAGGGTGTGGGTGACACAGTTCAGGATTCCCATGCTCCAGGTCTCTTGACCTTGGTTCAAACTGGGGTTTGAACAGCTCTGTCCAGCCCCAGGCCTGTGTTCTTAAGCATCCCAATGTTGTGCCACCCACCTGCCAGGACTGGCCTTATGTTCTTTGCCATGAGTCATTTTCAGGCATGAAAAACATTTTCTAGCTATGATTCTATTGATATCAGATTCATGTCACATTTGTGGTCTAGCTTTAGGTCCCCTGTCTTCTTCTCTTCCAGACTTAATGCCCAGTGAGTTCCACTTAGGACCACTTTTTATTTACTCATTTATTTTTGGTGCCTCGTGATTTATGGAGAGTAATTCAGTTTTCTTGAGTTTAAGTCTGTTGGTCCTTTAAAATAATTTCTAGGTTGTTAGTATGTTTAGAACCTTAAATCGTTCTAGGAAACTATTGAGGAGAAAGAATATGATAGGCATACAGAGCTCAGTGTACCAAAGATGTTAATATCAGCATGGTTATGATAGTGAAAAACCCAGATCTGTCTTTTAGTTGGGGAGTGATTTAGTAAATTGTGGTAACTCCCTCTATATTACATAGAATGTCAGAGTCATAAAAAAATAAAGTTTATAAACCATTTTTTAACATTTTTATTGCAGTATAATTCATGTACCGTACAATTCACCTATTAAAATGTACAATTAAATGTTTTTTGATGTATTCATTGAATTGTGTAACCATCACCACAATTGATTTTAGAACACTCATTTTAACATCCATTCACCTTAAATTTGTCAGTTGCGTAGAGAAATGGATATAAAATACAATACAATACATCCATCGTACAGTATGATCACACCACAAAATTTTTTTTTTTAATTTTTATTTATTATTTATTTTTTTCCCCCAAAGCCCCAGTAGATAGTTGTATGTCATAGTTGCACAGCCTTCTAGTTGCTGTATGTGGGACGCGGCCTCAGCATGGCTGGAGAAGCGGTGTGTCAGTGCGCGCCCGGGATCTGAACCCGGGCCGCCAGCAGCAGAGTGCGCGCACTTAACCACTAAGCCACGGGGCTGGCCCAACCACAAAAATTTTTTTTATGTCAAAAAGAAAAGAATAAAAGGCACCATTAACTGATATATAGAATTATGGGTAATTGATTTTTTTCTTTCTTTTTTAGATTTTATTTATTTATTTTTCCCCCCAAAGCCCCAGCAGATAGTTGTGTGTCGTAGCTGCACATCCTTCTAGTTGCTGTATGTGGGACGCGGCCTCAGCATGGCCGGAGAAGCAGCGCGTGGGTGCGAGCCCAGGATCCGAACCCGGGTCGCCAGCAGTGGAGCGCGCTCTCACTTAACCACTAAGCCACGGGGCCGGCCCGATTTTTTTCTTTTCTTATGTTTTCAGTATGTTTTGTATTTTCCAAATTTTCTATGATGACATGTATTACCTTCATAATAGAAGGCAGTAAACTTAATTAAAAACAAAAATGAAGTTATTAGTTGGGAAAGTAACATCCCTTTTGGTCCTTCTCTTTCCTATACCACCTAAAACAATGGGCTAATCAAGATCTTACCTTTCCTTTGAGAATGCCTTCTACCTTAAGTGTAACTAAGAAGTTGGGCCACTCCTTCACCCAACTCCCCCCTCAAACCCTTTATGGGGAGAACACAATGCTAAGTAATTGATGTTTCTTTGACATCAAAGGAAACAAAGGGTAAACCTCAAATGCTGATACAAACAAAAGCTGAAGGACTGTGAAAAGATGACTCTTTGAGCCTCCTCTCTAGATAGGGCAGCCCAAGTGTGCGTGCGCAAGTGTGTGTGTGGGTTAGTGTGGGTGCATGTGTGCAGGTGCGTGCATGCGTGCAGGTGTGTGCATGGGCTGAGTGGAGAGCATGCTGGGCATTACCTGCTCCATCTGACGTGCCATCGACTTCCCTGTTTTCTGAGTACTCTCAGGAAGGAGAGCTGGGGGCAGGTTACCTGTGGCGGAGAGTTAATCAGCTGCTGTTAAACATAAGGATTGTAAACCTAGGGAGCAGGCTTGAGTGGGGAGGATGAGTAGAAAGGGCGGCCCTGAGCAGAGATCTATGGGCTGTTACTGCCTAGACGGATCAGAAGGTCCCAAAGCAGCAATTATCCATCCCTTCCCCTCCTCCCCTATCATCTGTCACCTGGGCCCTTACGGCATCTGTCCTTTTAATGGGCCTCCTTGCCTCATTCATTGCAGATTTTCTTTCTGGCTTCATCGCCAGGCTATTCAGTGCTCTGAACAGAGCCTTTGTCTTGCAGGAGTGTGCAGCCCCCTTCTCATGAGAGTGTCACCCCACTTCTAATATCCAGGCTGTTCCCACTCACCTCTCAGCCTGAGCCAATATACAGCCTCTGCTCCAGGCTTTGTCTGAGAAGGAGGCAGAATCAATTATTCCTTGGTCTGTGTCTCATAATACTTTACATACTCATTTATAGCTCTCGTCCCATTGTGTTACAGTCATTTATGGATGGATTTGTCTCTCCCACCAAAATGTGAGCTCCTTGAGGGCAAGGACTTTATTTCATTAATCTTATTTAATGCCCAGGCCCCTGGGACTGTTTGAGAAGGTAAACATTTAACCGGAATAGTGGTCAAAATGTACACAGATACCAGAGCACACAAGTGAGCAGAGAGTGGGGACACCTGGCTGGCAAGATGGGGCAGCAAAGGACAGTTCCAGAATCTAGACCGTATCCAGAAAAGATAACACTCCCCTGGTGAGCTTTGATCCGTTTTCACAAAATGAACTTAGCAAGTCTGCTTTCTTTCTAGTTTGAAGAGGTCAAGAGATCTCTGTATCTCTTGACCATGTTCCCTAAAGCACATGCATGATTGTTTTGTGTATGCTCTGGCTTAAGGTAGACTATGCAATTACTTACCTTAATTTATGTCTAGTTAGAAACTGAATAAAGTCATGCAAAAGTAGTAATATTGCTTAATTAACAAGTGGTTTCTGAGACTTAAATCTGTAGGAGTCTCTTGGTCTAGATTGGCCTTGGGTTAAATATATACTGTGGAGTGTACAACACAGCTGTGAATGGTTTACCATATGGGTCCAAATAACTAGAAAGGAAAGTCAGCTAAATTAGAAAAAGATGAATCTAGACTACATAAAATAGATTGTAATTAGAAGCTGCACAACCCCAGAGTTAGTGTAAGCGCCAATACACTGGCAGCTTTGGTCTCTCTCTAGAAGGGGAGGGTAACGCGTTGCCCTATTATTATCACCAGTTTTGATTTTAGCAGTATTTGTGTTCTCCGGAAGGGATGCAAAAGCGGGTGATTTTTTCCCCTTTCTCGTAAGCACAAGTATAGAAGCATAACTGCAGCAAGTTTTTGCACTTGTTTTTTTCTTATACTTTTAAAATGGAACCACTTAAGATTTCCAGCATGGCCAAAAGACTAACATCCCATGCCAGTGGAAAGCAAGCCAAGACGTGTATTTTTGGTTTCACTTGCACACCTGGAGGTGTATTCATTCAGCTGAGACAGCAATGAGGAATATTGAAGATGCCAGGGGGCAGATTGGCTTAGAAAAGTAGCTTCTTGCCTACAAGGCGGGGGGGGGGGGGGGCAGGGGGGGGCGGGGGGTGGTGGTGGTGAGAGATGAGGGCCCAAACCAACAAGAACCCCTAAGTCTGAGTGAGATGTTTGTGAGAAGGGCCTCTGTGACTCACGTAGCCTAGGGCCTCCTCACCCTCCTGGAAGGGAAGAGGAGGGACGGGACCTTCCCAGTTACTGAGGTCTTTCCTTTGTGTTCAAGTTTACTTTACATTGAGTTCTCATCTTACAGCACTGCTGGGAACACAGAGGGACCAGTGCTGAGTCACAGCCACCTTTACTCTGGGCACAGATTTTCTGATTTTCTTCAAAGTGATCTTTGTCCTCGTGGGTGTGTAGATGCCAAAACCAAGCCATGGAGCCTATAAATCATGGGTGAAGGAGTCCCTGGTGCCTTTCTAAACGTAGGCATTGGCTTTGCCTGCCTTGCAACTCTTTTTTGTAAAATCTGTTACCTCTTTTCCCTGAGGAAGTCCACATGCCAGTGCCACCAGGGACAGTGGAGTAACCAGATTCCTCTCTGGTGTCAGCAGTGCTAAGACAGTGAATAATAACTTCGTCGCTATCGGTTGAGTTCGGTGTGGGTATGTTGGTTCCTCTTGCGTCTGTTCAGATTTCTTACTTTCTGTCTCATAGGCTGATGGAATAGCAGGGCACAAAATGGGGCTTGCATTTTATATGTATTCCTTCATTTACAGTTTTATTTGATTTGAATCTTGAGTGGTGGCCTGCTTTGTGTTTTCCTGGTGGTTCTGTAGAGTATTTCAGAAATATAATTATGCATGGAAGGCAGCCTGGTTTCTAGCTTATTAAAGTATCCAATGGGATAACTAAATAGACGGTACCTGAAATCCTTTCTAAGGGACTCGAGCTGAGGTAAGATCAGAGCAGAAGGCAAACAGAAGAAATTTGATTTCTGGGCCAAACCTTCTCCTTAGGCACTTAGCTAAACTGCACTTTCCTTGAGCCAGGACCACGCCCTAGTCTGTGCCTGACTTGGGAGAGGTGCAGAGCTCCTGCCACCTCCCACCTCCTCCCACCCTGCAGAGGCTTGTTTTCTGTCTCAGGCAGCTGCCAGAGTAGTTCATCATGAAACTAGACTAGTAGTCTAATGTGTGCCAAAGACAAAAATGTTCCCCATCTTCTCAATGCCCTATATTTTCATAGAGCAAAAACTGAACGCAGGCAGGAGCCAGGCCTGCAACAGAGAAGCTGAATGGAGAAGACAGTAGACACTGTCTGCACAAGAGAGTCTTCTAGCTCTTTCTTTAGAGAGAACCTTAGTTGGGTTATCTCTTCAGTGGCCATGCAGTTACTGGGTGGCAGATCATTACCTACAGATTATTAAATGTGTGTACATTTGTATATACTAAATAGTAAGTCCAGTCCATAGACTTACAGACACATTCCTATCTCAGATGCTTTTTAGGAACTAGATGTAGCAGTGTGGAATGAAAAAGTATCAGTATAATTTCAAAAAGGTACAAACGTGACTGATATTAATATAGGATGAACACCATGCCAAATGTTTATTTACCTCATTGAGATAAGGCTGGTTCAAAGGGAAATCTGAGAGACTGGGTGTTTATGGGTACTGAGAAAAGCATGTTGAAATAAGATTGCTGAGTTGGATACAAGAGCATTAATGTCCTACAGGGCACTGAAGCCACAACCTTTGGGGTGATCCTTCCTACTGGGCCAAAATCTATAAGTTAACATGTAGCCCACAGAGTCTGTGCCCTAATCAATAGTAAGTAGCAGGTCGAGTGAGAGCACGCCCCTGGAGAAACAGCCTTGGCCGGGCCTGTTAGCCACGCTGGGAGGACATGCTTTCTTCCTCTTGCCTTATTTTCAAGTTTTGGATTATTTTCTGTAACAGGAGGCAGGACAGACCAATGCAGTGATCTTGGGTCTTTAATCCTGGTTTGAATCCCAGCTCTTCAGGTGACTTGCTTGTGTGACCTTGGGCGAGTCCCTGCCTTCTGTGAGCATTGGTTTTGTCATCGGTAAAATGGGGATGACGATAATACCCACCTCACCTGGGCGTGGTGAAAAGTACATGATAGAACTGGGTAAAGCACCTAGTGAAATGCCTGGCACATAGTAGGTGCTCAGGAACTGGTTGCTGTTATTCTAATAAATCGGATACATCTACATGTCCACACCCCTGGATCTGCAGCCCTCTCCGCTCTTTGTGGCCTGCCTCTGACCTTCCTGTTGTTGATGATTTCTTCTGTGGTTTGATCTCGAGATGCCCGAGAATCTAACCCAAGTCATGGTTTTTCTCATAATCTAGATAAGAAGTATCTGGGCAGTTTTCCTTGGCTTTCTAACCAGTCACCTATGCCCTGAGGATCTCCTAAGTCCTTCATCAAACAAACTGAGATCCATTATCTTTGTGCAGTCAGTGTGTCTTGGCAGCTGTGAGTCAGCATCCTGTTCAGAATGATCTCTCGGTTCCTTGCCATGGACAATAAAGACACACATTTTCCATGGAATGCCAGATGCAGAGCTGACCAGGGGTTTCCACCCGCAGAGAAGAGGAGGGAACTCCAGGAGGCTGATTTTGTGGTTTCAGATTTGGCCGTCATTTTAGACTGCAAGTGTTCTTTATGCTTTAAAAATTCAGCAGATAGTTTCAGGGACCCACGACCCCCGAGTTTTCTGCTTGAGCCCTGCTGTCTGTGGCGACTCCTTGTGGCATTAATTGGCGAAGCTGTTGCCTCGGGTTGACTGGCGTTTAGAAATGACTGGCCTTTCAGATGCCCCAGCTCGGAGTGTTGGAAACATTTTTGTAGTTAGCTGATGAGATTAGCTGACTATTTTCATTGAAGGAATAAGTGCTTAAAAACTTTATTGTGCTGTTTCTTGTCAGGAGCCCAATAAATTTGTCTCAGTTCCTCACCAATCTTGAAAATGTTAACTTCTATTAGTTTTGAAAAGACAAAAAAAATCTGCTTGCATCACAGAATTTACCTGGCTCACAGAATTTATTGTGTTCTCCTCCACATTCTGTGGGATCCCCCACCGACAGCACTGTTTCCCAATGGAGCCTTTGCTTAGATTACTCTGTGACCTTCCACATCCAACACAAGAGGAATGGGGTGGGAGAAGAAGCATTGTTCAGGTTTATTGTTTTTTCTTTAATGCTTTTGCCCCACCCACACGGTTTGTTTTAGACCGTAGGCCCTTCCTCCCAACAAACACTTCCCTACGTACTGGAACATGGGCCATCCAGAAGTGCAAACCCAGAGAGGGCAGAGCCTCATCTCCTGGGCATCTGCACCTACGTTAAATTTGTTATTTGAAGCTTTCCTAGTGTGCTGCACTGGCCGTGCATTGTTGACGATGATTGTGCTGACATAGGTAGCTGAGTGTTAGTCCTCATCCTTCAGCTGCATCCTGGGCAGAAATGGTGAATAACCGGATGACCCTTGCAGCCGCAACCTGCACTGAACTCCTATCCACAGGAATAAACTGCCTCACCGATTATGATAGCAGGTTGAGAGGAAGCAACAGTGTTCCGAAGATAAGATGGTTAAATCCCACTGGCAGATACGCGTATTCTGGTGTTACGACACAGGACGTGCCTTAAGTGGATTTGACTAGGCCATTGATCCTGGGCTCTGTGATTTTTTCCTCTTTCCAGTTCAATTTGAAACTTGCAGACGATGGATGGGAGAAATAGCTGATTTAGATGAGGTTCTCGGAAAGAGGAGGGGGCTTCCACTTGCAGAAATAGCCTCCCTTTAACTTCTTTGTGGTTGCTGGCATTAGCATTTGTGTAATGCATCAGATTGTTCCCTTGGAAGGGGTCCCAGCATGTTGGATGCTGCATCTCAGCAGGCTGTTTGCTTGGTAAATAATTTAGGTAAAATGCATTTAGATTCCTTGAGGCTGTAGTTGTTGCTGCCTCCTAGGTGAGATTTCAGTTTAACTACCCAGGCTCCTTATGGGGATTTCCGATAATTGGATTGAATTCCGACTCTGTTGGCTGGACACTTAGCTGCTATGGACAGAAAGGCAGAAAGCTATTTCGTTGACTAAAGCATGGGATTGCAGTGAAGTTTGTGGAGTGAACTCTAGTCAGATGTTATTTCATACCTGGGTTGTTTGGACAAAAGTAAGCATTTCTCCCCCTGAAATTGTGGTTGACCCTGCCCCTCACAGAAGCAGTTGGTAGAAAGGATTTAATGGTCTTGTACATAGGCAGATTTCTAAAGATTTCCATTCCCCACCCATACTTATCCATCTTTATTGGTGATTCTCAAATAAAGAATCACCAGGGAGCTGGATGAAATGCTGCTTCCTGGGACCAAGTCTTAGAGTCTTTAATCAGTAGATCTCAGATGGGGTCCAGGGGACCGTGTTTTTTTTTATTTTTTAATTTTTGTTTATTGCAATAACATTGGTTTATAACATTGTATAAATTTCAGGTGTACATCGTTATACTTCTATTACGGCATAGATTACATCATGTTCACCACTCAAATACCAATTACAACCCATCACCACACACATGTGCTGAATTATCCCTTTCGCCCTCCTCCCTCCCCCCTTCCCCTCTGGTAACCACCAATCCAATCTCTGTCTCTGTGTGTTTATTTATTGTTGTTATTATCTACTACTTAATGAAGGAAATCATACGGTATTTGACCTTCTCCTTCTGACTTATTTCACTTTGCATAATACCCTCAATGTCCATCCATGTTGTCACAAATGGCTGGATTTCATTGTTTCTTATGGCTGAGTAGTATTCCATTGTGTATATATACCACAGCTTCTTTATCCATTCGTCCCTTGATGGGCACTTAGGTTGCTTCCAAGTCTTGGCTATTGTGAGTAACGCTGCAATGAACACAGGGGTGCGTGTATCTTTACACATTGGTGTTTTCAAGATCTTTGGATAAATACCCAGCAGTGGAATAGCTGGATCATATGGTAGCTGGATCATATGGTAGCTCTATCCTTGATTTTTTGAGGAATCTCCATACTGTTTTCCATAGTGGCTGCACCAGTTTGCACTCCCACCAGCAGTGTGTGAGAGTTCCCTTCTCTCCACATCCTCTCCAACGCATGTTGTTTCCTGTCTTGTTAATTATAGCCGTTCTGATGGGCGTGAGGTGATATCTCATGGTAGTTTTGATTTGCATTTCCCTGATAGTTAATGATTTTGACCATCTTTTCATGTGTCTGTTGGCCATCTGTCTATCTTCTTTGGAGAAATGTCTGTTCAGGTCTTTTGCCCATTTTTTAATTGGGTTGTTAGTTTTTTTGTTGTTGAGATGCATGAGTTCTTTATATATTTTGGAGATTAAGCCCTTATCAGATGTATGGTTTGCAAATATCTTCTCCCTATTGTTAGGTTGTCTTTTCGTTTGGTTGATGGTTTCCTTTGCTGTGCAGAACCTTTTTAGTTTGATGTAGTCCCATTTGTTTATTTTTTCTGTTGTTTCTCTTGCCTGGTCAGACATGGTGTTTGAAAAGATGTTGCTAAGACTGATGTCGAAGAGCGTACTGCCTATGTTTTCTTCTAGAAGTTTCACAGTTTCAGGTCTTACATTCAAGTCTTTAATCCATTTGGAGTTAATTTTTGTGTATGGTGTAAGGTAAGGGTCTACTTTCATTTTTTTGCATGTGGCTATCCAGTTTTCCCAACACCACTTATTGAAGAGACTTTCTTTTCCCCATTGCATGTTCTTGGCTCCAGTTGAGGATTTTTGCATCGATGTTCATCAGTGATATTGGCCTATAATTTTCTTTTTTTTTTGTTGTCCTTGTATGGTTTTGGTATCAGGGTAATGTTGGCTTTGTAGAATGAGTTAGGGAGCTTCCCCACCTCCTCAATTTTTTGGAAGAGTTTGAGAAGTATAGGTATTAAGTCTTCTTTGAATGTTTGGTAGAATTCACCAGGGAAGCCGTCTGGAGGGGACCATGTTTTTCATAAGTGCTTCACGTGATTCTAATTCACGGGGGCCCAGGACCACATTCTGACACAAACATAAACTTTGCATTGGTTTCCAAGGGAGAATAATCTTTTATGGGTCAGTGTTCTTGATAAGTGTTCAGGTCAGCAGCCCCAAAATTGATTTCAGGAAATATTAGAATTGAAGTTAGAAGATATAATTGTATTTTGTTGTTCTCCAGCATTTTCAGATTTGGGTAAGAAAGTTAAGTATAAAGGAAAAACACATTTATAAACAGTGGTTTTCCTAATACAAAGTTAGAGCCGTAGAATATTCAGAGAGAGAGAGAGTGCGAGCAAGCACACGTGTGGTAGGTGTGCACACTTCCCAGACACACGTCCACTAAAGCAGCCTCATAATCTTAACGGGTCTTTGACTAAATCTATCCTGCCCATATGTTAAAGCTCGATTCCATCTGTTAGTGTTTTGCGGAAGCAGCGCTGGAGGTTGTTGTTCAAGCCTCTGACTTGTGCAGATGTGGAAACTGAGGCTGATGGAGGGCAGATGTTTACATAGGTAACAGCTGCAGAGCTGGCCTCGGTCCCGGAGCTTCAGCTCCCCCACCTATAAACTAGGAAGAAGGACAGCTGTGCCCACTGGGTTGTCGTGAGGATTAAATAAGATAGCTTGTGTTAGGAAGTTTTGGAAACCAAAGAGAATTCTGTAGGTATAGCTCCTAATTATTACGCATATTGTGTTTTATTCTAACTAATGTATTCGGAACCACACGAGGAATCGCTTGAAGGGAAGTCGCTAGTTGATGCTGGATCAATGATTGCATGTCATTCATGTTGTATTTAAAAAACCCTTTTTATGGTCATTATGGTGAACTTTTAAAGTATAGATAATCAAAAGAAAGGAAACTTTAAATTATCCATAATCCCACCACTCAGAGGATCATTTTTAGAATTTTGGTATAAAGGCTTCTAGATAGTTTCTTATACGTGCATATGTATTTTATAAAAATCGGGTTATACGGGGGATACTGCTTTCCAACCTGTTTTTTCACTTAACAATGTATTGTGAACATTTTTCCCTGTCAGTTAGTACTTTATACCATCATTTTAAATGACTACATAGTATTCCATTATATAGACAAAAGAACATTTATTTAATCAGTCTCTTATTGGACGTAGTTTTTTTTCCCCTTTATTTTTTGATACTATATACAGTGCTGAAATAAGCATCTTTGAAACGGAATCTCATTTACAGCAATTGGGTTTCTGTGTTGACACTGGCTACTCTAAAAATCAGAGTGAAAGTTATAGATGCTGCAGTTAACATAACTGACTAACGTATTGATATGAACTCACTCTGAAATGAGTGTATAAATACAAAATAAATGTTATTTATTTTTATACCCAGAAAATCTAACTTTATGCCTTTTGATCTTTCTAACATGCTTGAGAGTTGAAGATACCTTCTCTTTCAGTCTGCTCACTGTCTCTGCCCCACAGCCTTGCAGTTCTGACCTTTCTGTTGCTTTGGGACTCCTCTTTCCTTGTGGCCAGGCTTTTGCAGTTTGCATTGACCTCGTGGCTTAGCCACTCTCTCTCTCACCCAAGAGTTACCTATCCAGTTATGGCAAAGACTCTTCCTTTTATTAAACAACGTTCCTAATCAGTCAGGAGAGAGACCTTTCACTTTCTGAATTCTTAAAATTGTGCTTTCTTAAGTTAAATGGCATGTTAGGTGTATTTCTGATATAAAATTGGAAACTTTCAGATACCAGAAGGCATTGCTTATCTTTGTAAATACACATGTTCCAATTAAAATAGGTACTAAAATATTTTGGTGGCACTTCAGAACTCCCAATTTAGATTTAATTTAGATTAAAACACTTACTCTTTTTAATAAAGTTATAAAATTGATTATTAAAATTGTCTATTGAAGACTAAAAGCAGTGGAACGTTTATTTTCCTTACAAAATAATTTAGTCTTCAATAAGGATGATTATAGTAATCAATTATGCTATTAAAATACAACTGCCATATTAAATCTAACTCATTTGTCATGACAGTTTCTATAATTATAGAAATTATACCTAGCTGCTTATATAGCCATAATCCTGCAATAAATATAAATAATTGTCTGTATTAATTCAGTTCGCAGTTACTGCCTATTAAATCCCCAGTTAAATGGCAATTTGGGGACTTTCATTTAAAATCCTCCTAAATCTTTGTTGTTCCATCTGACTGCCAAAGCCTGGCAAATGCACCTCCTACTGTGGATTCCAGAAAGCAATTTATGAATAAAATAGTTTTTTAAAATACAAATATTTAAAAGGTTCATTTAGGCTTGAGGTTTGAGGTTATCGGGAAAAAAGGAAAAGAAGGTACACTCGTTAGGTGGAGGGGGCTGATAAAAAGAGAGAGAACAGATCTTGATGTCCTGGTATTTCAGTTTGGGGAACAGTATGTAAGTTTCAGTTTGAAAAAACTCTGCTTAAAACCTTCTGTGTAAGCCCAGAGGACGAGAGCATGTGCTTGAGTAACAATTCACACTTGTGTTCCCGTAGGTGTGGATGAGGTCACCATCGTCAACATTCTGACCAACCGCAGCAATGAACAGAGACAGGATATTGCCTTCGCCTACCAGAGAAGGACCAAAAAGGTACGGGCAGTTTCAGGGTTGGAGAGCATTCCTTGTTGAATTTTATTTCCATAGCCATCGCTTTTTCTTTTCAAGAATTCTGGCTCATTCCAGCAAGAGCCTCCTGGAACTCTTGGATATCCAAGGTTTTCCTCTTGCATCCTTGTAAGAATCACCACTCACTCACAGGTGGCCCCTGGAGTGCTTGGAGCTCATCCATAAAGACCATGCTCTCCTCCTACCTGGAGTGTGTGGAGGGGACAGTTCTGGGAATAGAAAGGTCGAACAGAATAGGGAGTAACAGCAGCGGCAACAGGCACCATTTACTGAATGCTTACTTTGTGCCCAGCAGGTAATTCTCTATATGTAGCAACTCATTTCATCTTTGTGGCTTCTGCCAGCTCTTGATAAGATGTTTCTAATTTAATCTTAGGACACTAACCTTCACTGAGTATTGATCCTGACATGCTCCCCTCATTCTTAAAAAAATACACTTGAATTCTTAAGAGTTTTACAACCAAGGGGCGTAATGAGTAAGTCGTTCATTTGGTCCAGCAGGCTATCTTCAGCATGCCATGCCCCCACTATTTAAAGGGTCTTTGTGCTTTTTCCCTTGCTTGTCCACTAGTGGTAAAGGAACGACCCAGTGCTTGTTCATCCTTTATTTTGTCGCAGTGTTAGGAAATTTTATTTTAAGGACGGGCTGCTTTATTTTTAACTCCTTGCTATTAAAAGCTTTTGATATATTCTTGGATGGTGCAGTCAGCGTGGCTTCCTGCAGCTCCCGTTTGACTTAGAGCCTTCACTCGTAGCCACGGTGGAGGTGAGCTGGAAGGATTCTGGAAAAGCCATTCTGCTCTTGGGGTTAATATGACCACCGGGGTTCTGGGGTTGCAGGTCAAGCCCTGCTATAGCTCCCTCCCCCGCCTCCCGAAACAGTTGGAAAGGACATAAGTAGGAAAGCATCTGGCCTCTTTCATCTCATGTGCATTAAAATTCTTCTCTCCGCTAGGCTTATATTAATCTTCTGTAGTGAGGCACAGAGGGGGGTGTTTTATTTCTCCACTTTGCCAAAAGGATCTGTGAGCTGGTAGAGCTGAGTTCCAGCTGGAGCAGAAGGCCCATCTCTCTGGACAGTGTGCCTGTAACTGCTACTTCAGCTGTCACTTACAGAGTAGGGTCTTGGAACACACTTGGGTGTGTACGCGTAAGTGTATAAGGAAACGTAGAAGCCTGGATCTTGATTTCAAATTAGATAGACGGAGAACAAAGCTCTCACATACTCTCTTGGAGGGAAAATATTACCAGAATCATGATGGGTTCAGTGACCTCACAGGCTTTGCTGTGTGCTGGGAACAGCTCACTGTCCTACTGCTTCTTGATGCCTCTTAGCCTTGGGCCAAGGAGGATTGTCATCTTTTATAGAAAGATGCATAAACTGCTTGAGATAATTTCTGAAGGAAATCCTGGAGGCAGAAGCTTATCGTTTCAAATGAGTTGTTTGTGAATAAAGAAGAAAGCCCTGTATTGCAGAGTTCTTCAAGGGTACAGACTGAGGCTGCCCAGGTGATGAGCTTTAACAGCAAGGGCAGAGCTAGGAGAAGTGGAGAGGAGCAGGGAGAGAGGATTGATTTTATGTTTCTTTCGTGTTCAAGCAGATGCCAGATTTCTCCATACAAAGAATGGTATATTTTATTTATCGAACATTTCTGGAGTTTCTGCTGAGTGTGAAGGTCTGTGCTAGACGTTATGAGAAGCAGGAAATTGAACGCCCCTAAAGAGTTTATAATAGAAGTGGAAGAAGTCTGTAGGTGCCCAAACGCTATTTGAGGTTTGAGGAGAGAATGGGTCGAGGGAAGTGTCAAGGGTAGGCCAAGTTTGGAATTACCTAACCTCAAAATTCCAAACTGGAAAATCGATGCTATAATTGGAAGGTGTTGCCTTTTTTTTTTTTTTGTTATGTCAGTGGATCATTTTCTGTGAAGGTAATCATAGCCACCTTTTGTCACTTATGCAATTCTGCAGTCCTTGAAGCCAGTTTTATTGGTAGCAGGAAAATACTCCCTGGAAAGTAACTTTGTCAAGAGAAAAATTAACTTCTTTTTTTAAAAAAATTATTTTATTGAGGTCATATTGATTTATAACATTGTGTAATTTCCAGCATACGTTATTATATATCAGTTTCTGTATAGACTGCATCGTGCTCACCACCAATAGTCTAGTTTTTATCTGTCACCGTACGTATGTGCCCGGAAGGTGTTGCTTTTAAAGTCCCCTCCTAAGTGCCGTGTGTTACTAGGACATCGGGAAGCAGGAGAAAGTAGGTGGTGAAGGGGTTGGGCCAGATGATTTCTAAGATCCATCTCATTCTCATGTCGAGAACGATTTGAGAAGATTCTCGCTGAAACGGGCTGCATATCACCTCTTAGTGCCTATAAATTCTTCTAGGGGTTAAACATTGTAGATGCCATGAGTGCTGCTGGAAAGCAGGACAGAAAGAAAGAAGGGAGAGAAGAGGAGAGAGAAAGTGAAAAGAAAGAAGAAAATTACCACGGGAGAGTTCAGCTGTCACTCAGTGCCCATGATGTGAAGGAAGTTTAATCCCTGGGGAAGCATCTGTAAGAGCCATGTTGAATTGGGGTATCTGTCTGCATACATGGGTGCTGACTCAGACCTCTGACTTAAAATCTGTGTTAATGGTGACAGTGGAACCCTTAAGAAATAATATGCAGCGGGGAAGTTAAGGGAGTGAATGGGGGGGCATTAGTCTCCATCATCTCTATCAATACCTCTCCAATTTGGTATCGACAAATAGATGTTCTCTCAGTCGTAGATGAAGTGTTGACATAGGAAAGCTTCATGAGCCCACTTCAGCCTTGTCGGGGCCTCCAGTTCCTCTTGGAGACTTTCAGGAGCCACCCATGGCACAGCTGCAAACATCTTTTATAGGAGGGTATCAGCAGGCCATGAGGGCTCTGCTTCCCCGGAGGCTCCCCACTCGAACCACCTCCTTCTCAGCGGGGGCCTTGACCCCGGGAAGTGCCCTGTCTTCCACAGGCTGTTATCACGTGCAAGTGTATTGTGAAGTGCCCTCACACTCATAGCTTTCTAAGAAATTGCAGATTGCTCCAGTTTTCCTTTTAATGACAGGGAGGGAAGGCAAAATCAGCTTGGATTTTAAGGGGTTTTGTTAGAACAAAGTCTCATCTTTCAGTTTCTGACATCTGGGTCTCTTAAAGGGTATGCAGGTGAGGGATAGTTTGGTATTTTACTCACCCGGTTTAAAGGGAATGTTGGTTACCAACCAAATTTCCCATGTTCCTGCCCGTTTTTCTGAAGGAACTTGCAGCAGCACTGAAGTCAGCCTTGTCCGGCCACCTGGAGACGGTGATTCTGGGCCTGTTGAAAACACCTGCTCAGTACGATGCTTCTGAGCTGAAGGCCTCCATGAAGGTGAGCACGTGGGAGGTGCAATCTCTGTGGAATCTGCCAGTAATATTGGTGAATTACAGCTTTCTGAGTGTAATTAGGTGATTTTCAGTTTTGTTGAATTCTCATTTGGAACCATTTTTTTTTTAATGAACTGACGCTATAAGCCTCAGGATTTGTACCAAAAATATTTCATTACTTTTTTTAAGACTGTAAAGAAATTTCATGATGCTGAGAAGTCAGTTACCAGCTGCTACCGCTTGGCACCTGGGCAATTGGGATACCATTTGGAAAAACTACTTCCTTGATTACACTTCCTCCTCAAAAAAGATTTGTTGTGATATTAAGGCAAAAGTAAAACTCATAGCTTTTGTTTAAATGAAGCTTATAAATTGTGCCCATGCTCTCTCGAGTGTTT
This sequence comes from Diceros bicornis minor, assembly GCF_020826845.1. Taxonomy (NCBI): domain Eukaryota; kingdom Metazoa; phylum Chordata; class Mammalia; order Perissodactyla; family Rhinocerotidae; genus Diceros; species Diceros bicornis. The sequence goes on along the minus strand of NC_080744.1, from coordinate 55,211,646 downwards.
TTCTGACCTTCTCCCTGTCCGTCCCATTGTTTGATTCAAATTCGGGCAAAATCAGAACATCACAGTGCATATGAAGGGTAATTTCAGATCGTGGATGGTACCTGTGTTTTGTTCAAAGTATTGTAGCACATACTATCTTTTGTTTTTCTTTTGCAAAGTTATTTTGAACATGGAATTTTAGGTTAAACTAGATAGTAAAAATTCCAGGTTGGAAACTCCCCAAATATTATGCGTCCCAAAAACATCAAGTATTATATAAATGTCATAGATGCAGAAACATAAATGCATGTTGCAGCAAGGCAGAGAGCCCTTTTTGTAGTGTGTGCCCACAACACTTTGAATAAGCCGATACTGCCCTCTGCTGGTAAAACTGGGTAAATCCTCTGGAGTAGGAGCGAAAGCTTTAGTTCATATTTTTAATTCTAAGTCCGAATGTGTTTTCTGTGATGCCACTGTTCCTGAATTATGAAGAGACGGAGCTGTAAACCTGTCACCAGAGCTAATGTCACAGTTTGCTTGTCATCCCTTTCCCTACAGAGCACCTCCAGGGTCAGGCGGCTGCACACACCAGGCATTTCCGGGGCTCAGAACCTGCTAGCTCAGGGCTGCTGGAAGATTTGTTGTGAAATCTCTTTCTTCCTTCAGTTCTTCCGCATAGCCTGAGCTGTTTATTTGAGCAGACTAGCTCTGAGTTTCCTAAGAAGGCTACATTGCTGGGAAGGTATAATTAAAAATCATAAAATGTCAACAACACTTAATGATCCTGCTTGATCCTGAAAACTGAGTCTTGGGACCTTTGGAGCCATAAATGAGCCAGCATCTCCTAGGTTTCTTATGACCATCATCACATCGGATCAGTTTATCTTATTTTCATCAAGAATCCATTTAGTTCTGATTTGTGCAATTTTACTAGTATCTATTACTAGCTATTCGTGACTTGAAACAGACCTGTTTGAGCTGTCAGTCACCATTGTCATCTATGTAGTTGGGCCCAGTGAAGGTGCTTTGACTGCTAAGTCTTTGACCTTGTGCCAGCTCTTCCATTAGCTATCACAGAGTACCCTTCTGAAATCCATAAAGCTCGAAGTGACGTTAACTGAACTATGCTTTAAAAAAAAATCTGTTTTGACTTCTGGCAATACCAGTGGCGGTATCTGCCATATGTTCAGTGGAAGTTGCCCTTGTGATAGGAATTGTGGACAGTCTGTGGAAAGCTTGGGCCAAGCTTTGGGCCAAGGTCACCTTTGAATATAGAGATAAAAACGCTATTAGAATTCTTAGATATTAACACTGGTATATCAGTGGTGGGAGAAAACAATCTTACATTGCTATACCTGTTTTACATTCTCACAGTGTCAGAATATAGCATTTCTTCCAATGCATCAGTTATTTTAGACTGTATTTCTATCATCCTTGAGGCTGAAAAACTGCCCCCTAAAATATTTGAAGGTGCTCAGCAGTCATCCGGTAACATTTGTATAGAATGTTGTTGTAGGCCTTTTGCTAAGAAGGGAAGAAATTTTGGCTTTGCTAGAACCTCTACAAATCATGATTAAAAACTCTGGAAGAAGAAGCAATGGCTCATAGATTAGATTAAGAATAAAATTCAAAATTAACCATTAACCTGAGGCTTAGCTTATATTATACAAACCACTTTTTCAGGGGTATATAAACTCTAATAAGTTTAATTAATAGCTGACATACTTTTCCTGTGGATAAGTAAGTTTCCTATTGTATTAACACCTTATAATTGATTTACATTTTAAACAGTTGTAATTCTACTTAGTTCAAAGTGATATTTCCAAATTCAGAAAGATGAGTATTAGAGAATCCTGATTATTAAATCTTGACTTTGATCATAAAGCCAGCTTTGAAATATATGTTTCATTGAGTCTTTTCAAGCTATCTGGCATGCTCAAAAGTGTATATATTAAATTTGAATACATCACCTATCAAATTCTTATTCCTTAATAAAGTGTTGGTGTCTAGGTTTATTTGGCACTTCATTATTTCCTTTTGCTTCCCTAAAATGCCTGAAGAGTGCATAGTAATCAAGCAAAAATGGAAATAGAAGAATGAAATTTTTAACATTAACCCAATTTTACATTTCAAAGAGGTGAAGCTAAAAATTTTATCGTATCTGTACCTTTCCCTGGTAAAAAAACTTATTCCAGGCTAACGATGCTGGCTGCAAATGACAACATAAAATCTCTATATTCCTTTATTTTAAATTACTGAGAAGAATTGTTTAATAAAGAAAATTATTTCCCATTTATTAAAATAATGGGTGATTATGATAGAAACTGAAAAAGAAAAATAGGAAGAAGAAAAAGTTACTCATTTTATAAACCCATCACTAAAAGGCAACTACTTTTAACATTTTGATTTGTTGCATTGCTGTCTCTTCTCATTTACTATATATATATATATATATATTTTAATATAGTTGAGCTCAAACACGTCTTTAGACCATCTTGTATTCTGGTGAAGCATTTTTTAAAGGAATGGAAAATGACATTACCTTGTGCTGAGGAATAGAGTACAGATCCCCAGGAGCAATGTAGAAAGGAGCAGCGTGCTGACAGACCCAGTGCATGTTTGCAGTTTACCTGATTGAGATCAGAGAAGAAGGCTAATGGCCAGGAGGACTTTCCCTGCTGATGTGTGTGCTGCCTGATTCACAGGGGCTGGGGACTGATGAGGACTCCCTCATTGAGATCATCTGCTCAAGGACCAACCAGGAGCTGCAGGAAATTAACAGAGTCTATAAGGAAAGTGAGTAGCCCTAATTCTGTGATGCATCCTCTCAGCCCAGTTTCTGTGACCCCATCATGGCTACCCGGGCTGGCATTCGGGGTAGGATGCTGGATTACACGTGAGGAAGTGCCTGCCATCTGGACCATCCAGGGGTTTGCTGTGGTCCAGGTCCCTCTGCTCCACCTCCTCATGGCCTGTGTTTTGATTATGACATTCCACTAGAACTTCTACAAGAAGACAGACAGGAGGGAAAGGAGAGAAAAAAGTTTTTTTAAAAAAAGATCTGATGGGGAGTAGAAAGTATCATATGTGGATTTCATTTATTGGGTGCTGTCCAGTCTCTGCTCAAGAGGTTCCCAGCTCTGGACTATAGATATTGTTGCAAGAGGCACGTGGACCTCTGTGCACCAAACAGTATAGGAGGCTGTGGGTAGAATAAATGATGCAGCTTACATGTGTACGTATTACTGCATTTCAATGTAGATGCTGTTTTGAGTAATAAAATACAAATTCATTCAAAAGTACTATTTAATTCTTACTAGTTTTCACCATTGTGCATTTTCTGAATCAGTGGATAATAAAGCACGATTATGTGTGTGTGTGTGTAGCCCTCCATATTTTTTGATGTTCAGAATGGGTATTCATAGTCAAGAAGGTTGGGAACCAGTATTTTAGCTACAGTAGAGGTCACTGATCAAAGGTGAGCTTAAGAATCCCTGATTTGATCCAGCCCTGTCTGTCTGTTGTCACTAATAATAACACTGGCTCTGATTTTATGAGGGTAAAAATCATTTTAGAGAATCCACCCTCGTTTGGGCAGATACATCCATGCTGTCACAGCCATTTCTGATTTTCAGAGGTTTAGTGGGGCAGGGGGCATTTGGGGTGGGTGGCTGCACAGGCAGGAACCATAAATCCAGATGTGTTGTTTTCCAAGTGTACAAGACTGATCTGGAGAAGGACATTGTTTCCGACACATCTGGTGACTTCCGCAAGCTGATGGTTGCCCTCGCAAAGGTGGGTTTCTGGTCTATTTCTTTGTCCTTGTTTCCTCCCAAGGCAAGTTGCATACCTCATTTTATACTTGAGAGTGAATTAACTCAATCCTCTCTGCCTGCATCAGAAATCCTAGCTGCATTTCCGATGGTAGGTTTGCAGTGTCTCTGCAGAGTTGTCATTTTTGGATAACAGAATTTCTTACCCTGCAAAACCGCATGGTCAAGTGGACTTTGGGGCCAGAGGAGGAATAGGCGGCTCTCAAGTTCTGGCCTGGATTTATGTGCCAGCCCTCGCCGCATGACTCGGGGAAGGTCACTTCGCCTCTATCTATGGCCATAGAGGACCCAGTGGGAAGTGACCCTCTTGTTTCTTTCACCTGCTCTCACGTCTTATGAGAGGATTTATCCAGTTAGTCCTTTGCCTGGAGAGGGGGTCTTTGTCTGCTGATGTTAACATATTGACGTGGATGAAAGGCATTTCCTTTCTGAGTCTGAGCTCTGACCAGTGTGCAGTTTAATGCCTGCGTGCCAGGGGAGGGAAGAGAAATTATCTTCTCCAGGAACCCGGATCACAAGTGATTGATTGGCATGCTGCACCCTGGCCCTCACATCTCCATTACTGTAACAACTCCGTGCCGCCCTCCCTGGCTCTCCTCTCTTCCACCTGCCCTGTGCACCGCCATCCACCTATCTTTCAAATCCCCTTTCACCATTTCACTCCCCTGATGGACACCCATTTCTGCTGTGTAAAATCCAAACTCTCAACTGCCTTTAAAAGTCCTCTATACCTGGCCCTCCCTGATCTTCCTCCCTGGGTGTCCCTCCTGCTCACCTTCTCCTCCAGCCGGGCAGCACCTCACTCACTTGAGTGTGCTCAGCCTCTCCCTGAGCTCTTCCTCCCGTGCAGAATGGCTCCCTCCCCTCCCCTTTGCCAGCCTCATCTGACTCATCCTCAGGGTTCACCACCATAGCTCTACCCCACTGTCCACAGACTTTCTGACAGATTTCTCCTTTTTGCATTTCACATTTTCTTAGAGCCATAGATTAGTGTGCTGTTTTACCATTTGTTCCGTGCTTATTTCTCCATCTGGATTGTAAGCTCTCTGAGGGAAAGAACTAAATATCATCAGGTTTTTTTGGAGGTGGGGGGATTCTGTAAGGTGTTTAGCCCAGGACTGGGTACCAAGGAGAAGGTTGATGATGACGAGGCACAACCCCATTTCACTGCCTCAATTGTTGTACCAATCCTTGGTCTTATCTAGACCTCAAAGTGAAAGAAAATTTTAAGTGAGTGATAATTCAGTAAGTTAAATAATGGCTTACATGAGTTGGGGAGAAAATAGCATTTTTAGTTTTAAAATATGCAAAGAAATATATTTGATGTTCTTAATTTTTTTTTCTTCTGTAGGGTAGAAGAGCAGAGGATGGTTCTGTCATTGATTATGAACTGATTGACCAAGATGCCCGGGTAAGTGCCAAGGTTCTTGGTCTGAGTTTCTGTTTTCTAGTAAGTCTCTGGATAGTCTGTAATTTTCTATCCTGTGTAACAAATTACATCCAAACCTAGTGGCTTAAAACGATTAACATTTGTTATCTCAGTTTCTGTGGGTTAGGAATTGGGGAGTGGCTAAGAGCTGGGTGGCTCTGGCTCGGGGCCTCTTGTGAGGTTGCACACCACATATGGACCAGGGCTGTGTCATCTGAGGGCCTGGCAGCATCAGGAGGATCTGCTTCCGGGATGGCCCCCCGTGACTGTTGGCAGGAGGCCTTAGTATCTCTCCACATGGGCCTCTCTCAGGAGTTGCTTGAGTGTCCTCACAACATGGCTGCTTGCCACGGGAGAAAGCAAGGAGGAAGCCGAGTGCCTTTTATGCCCTCACCTTAGGAGTCACAGACTGTCACCTCTGTCATACTCTGTTCACTAGAAGTGAGTTGCCATCTCTAGGCTGCAGTCAGTGGGAGGGGAAGTAGGCTCCTTTTTTGGAGGGGAGGAATGTCAAAGAATTTGTGGGCTTCACTTTTACTTTCTGGGAGCAATAGTTATTACAGGGTACTCCCTTATAATGCTGATGTGAATTACAGGATTGATACCTGACTCACCTATGCTCGTTTAGGCTTTGCTTGTTTGGAAGTCCCAGTTTCTGCAGGGTGTGACACGGCTGTGCACACTGGTGTGCATTTTCTACAAATGAACAGCGATAGAGTAAATGACATGAAAAAGTGGAAAAAGATGGTGGAGGCAAAGCCAGGGGAGGAAGGCATATAGCCCTTTGTGGTCGGGGAGAAGGGGAGGGCGCCAGAGGCCCTTCCTTCTTTTCTGGCTGAATAGGCCTTTTCTTGGTTCTAGTCCCATAATCACTGAGAACTATTTGTTAAGCTGATTTAGATTGCTGTGAACTATATGCCTTTCCTAGAGAGTCAACAGCTATTGCAAAGCATTTCATAAGAGCTGCAGAACAAAGTTAACGTAAATTCATTTTAGTTTTAAAATTCAATATATTTCACAGAGCACTCTTAGCAGGAGGTAAAAGGGTTTTAAGGAGGAGAAGAGTTTTAAATAAAGTAATAGAAGTTGGGTTTTGTAACTCCCAGATAGTGGATGGTCACTGAATGAGTATCTGTCCTTGCATAAGCCTTTCTCCCTCCCTCCTTGCCATTCTTAGCATTACTTGCAGCCCCTACATTTTCCAGAAACTGAAAATGAGGTTGGGCAGCTCCTTTTCCCGCTCCATCCTTTCCTGAGTCTCTAAGAAGCTTGGGTGTGGGTACCTGACCTGTCTGTCTTCAGTGGATGACCATCAGCTTATCTGCTATTAAAAGTGCCAGAGGGGGGCCGTCCTGGTGGGGTAGCGGTTAAGTGCGCACGCTCCACTGCCCGGGGTTCGCAGGTTCGGATCCCGGGCGCGCACCGACACACCGCTTGTCAAGCCATACTGTGGTGGCGTCCCATATAAAGTGGAGGAGGATGGACACCAATGTTAGCCCAGGGCTAATCTTCCTCAGCAAGAGGAGGAGGATTGGCAACGGATGTTAGCACAGGGCTAATCTTCCTCACCAAAAAAAAAAAAGTGCCAGAAGGAGGGGGGCCGGATGTGCTAATGAACATTTGCCTGTCCTTCTTATCTGAGTAGAAGCTCTTGGTCGTTCCTTCGGTGTTCAAGGAAGATTTGTACAGCACAGACCTCGTGAACAATCTAGTTTCATACTGTGTCTGTCTGTTCCTCAGGAAGACTGCTCTTGATTGAGACTTTTGACCTAAATAGTACACTTTTGCCCATATCTGCAGTGCAGTCATCCTTTATCATTTGGCATTTTGAATGTATAGGTTTTTGGTTTTTTTGCATGACATTTTTTATGACCTTGCCCTGGATCATGGAGTTAACTTTCCTGGTTGGTTGTGCTCGTAGGATCTCTATGATGCTGGAGTGAAGAGGAAAGGAACTGATGTTCCCAAGTGGATCAGCATCATGACCGAGCGGAGTGTGTGTCACCTCCAGAAAGGTGGGTGCTGTGCTTAAGAGGTCTCAGAGCCCAGGGCCAGCTGGGGGTCTGTGTTGGGGCTCAGGTCTGCCAGAACAAGGTTCCCTCTCCACTTTGCACTCCCATTTTCCCTCACCAAGTCCCTTCCCCCTTCTCTCCCATTTTAGATCCTTCTTTCCCCTAAATATTTTCCACGTTTGGTGCTTTAGCTTGCTGCCCGCTCTTGTCTGAGGATCATTTTATCTTGCCATATTTGTTGATGTAATGGACTTTGCCGGGTGCTGTGTACTGTTTCTCGTGGCCTCCAGATAGAGTGGGTTCCACTCAGGGGAGGTGAAGATCGTCAAAATACGTGGCCTGGGCAATGCCAGTCAGGACAAGTGTGTGTACCGCTGTCCCAGGGCATCTGGCGCAACGTGAGCTCTGGTCCACCAGGGTGAGCCCTAGCCCTCTAGGATGCTGAGTGTCCTCAATTTTTTTTTTTTTTTTTTTTTTTATTGTGGTGCGTAACCATGTGGATGATCATTGACAGTTTTGACTAGTGGCTCTGTTACAATAATTATGTGTTGCTTTTCCTCAGTATTTGAAAGGTATAAGAGCTACAGCCCTTATGACATGTTGGAGAGCATCAAGAAGGAGGTCAAAGGAGACCTGGAAAATGCTTTCCTGAACCTGGGTAAGCGAGTGTGGCCCCCATCCCTGGTGGACGTCAGCTTTCAGTGAACTGTACTGAGGCAGAAGTAACGAATGGCCGTCCTCTTAATTCAAGTGCGTTGAGGAGGTGTCGCTTCTTGACATTTGGGTGGTTTCGTAATCTTCACTGTATAAATTTAAGATAGGAAACTGAGGACCGCCTTAAATTGGTGGAACGGAGAGCTGCCAAGGAGGAATAACAAGAGAAAGGTCTCGGGTGGGGAGGTTCCCACATGCAATGGGTTTCTTCGGCCCTCAGAGTCCCTTGCTTTAAACCACAGTGGAGCTGAGTGTGTCAGAGGATCCCAGTTTTCCCTTAGCCTTTCCCATTTCGCATCCCGTTCCTGTAGCATCGGGTCATCTGGTTTGTGCCCCGGGTCAGGACCTCACCCCCCATGGTGGAGGAGAGAGGAGCAGCTGACCCCTTTCTTCTCTCCACAGTCCAGTGTATTCAGAACAAGCCCCTGTATTTTGCTGACCGGCTGTATGACTCCATGAAGGTAAGGGCAGCCGCCTGAGCGGTCCGTGTTCCCACACAAGGCTCTTCTTCTTTCCTGCCCCAAACTAAGTCTCCTTGACTAGCGGGTGGAGGAAGGAACCCCGCTGTCTAGACTCAGGAGCGCTCTAGTCAGTGGTGGTTGTATCCGATGGGTGAGAAGACCACAAATCCATCTTCTGTCTCCCTCAGCTCCTTGCACACGTGTTTGTGTACAGGTAGAAAATACAGTGCCATGGGAAAGAGAAAATGCCAGATGTAATTGTGTCTGATTCCTGCTCAGATTTCTCGTGATTTCCTCCTATTACCCCAGAGTACAGACCAACAAGGAAGGGAGAGATGATTAATCAACTGCTACGCAGTAGACATTGTGCCGCTTACTTTACCTTAAATCATTACCAAAAAACCTGTGAGGCTTGTGTCACTATTTTCTCTATAGACGAGGAGACTGGAGCTCAGACAGCTTCAGCCTGCTTGAGGTTACATAGCCAGATTTGAACTTGGGTCTGTTGACCCCAAAGCCAGCCCTGCAACTTCCCTTAAATGCACCGTCTCTTCCCACAATCCCATCCCATTTCCCCCGCCTCACATGTGCCTGGTGCTTTCTGCTTTCAGGCCCTTTCTACGTCTTCCTGGATCACCCCCTGTCCACACTGCCTTCTCCCATGTCTCCTCAGGTTCCATGTCAAATAGGACTCGTGCCTTGGTGCTCTTGGTCTGAGGCTCTGGAATTAAACTCAGTGGTCCTTTTTGCTTGTACCATTCAGATGGCACAGAGCCACAATGAAAACCTGGTGGCAGGTCCTCTCTAAGCCCCTGAGAGCCAGGAACGTTTTGTTACGTATGCAGACTCGCACACTTCCTGACCTGAGCCCTGCAGTACTTAGTGCTCAGTACACGTGTATTGAATGCACAAGGAGGGGTTTGTGCTGATTTCATCCTGGGGTGTTTGGAATTCCAAGATGCTCATTTTTCTTATGGGAGTAGTTTCACTGTTACCTTTGCAGTCTCTTAGAGGGCAGCATCAAGAACCCAGATCAGTTCCATGGGCAAGAAAACCTACTAGATTCTTTTTTTCTCTTGTGAGGAAGATTGGCCCTGGGCTAACATCCATGCCCATCTTCCTCTACTTTATATGGGACGCTGCCACAGCATGGCTTGACAAGCAGTGCGTCGGTGCACGCCCAGGATCTGAACCAGCAAACCCCGGGCCGCTGCAGCAGAGCGCGCGCACTTAACTGCTTGCGCCACTGGGCCGGCCCCCTAGATTCTTTTTTAGTGATTAACATTGTCTGTGAATTCTAACTTGGAACATCTACTTGACTTTCAGGGCAAGGGCACTCGAGATAAGGTCCTGATTAGAATCATGGTCTCCCGCAGTGAAGTGGACATGTTGAAAATTAGGTCTGAGTTCAAGAGAAAGTACGGCAAGTCCCTGTACTACTACATCCAGGTAAGCCCCACGGGGCGTGTCGGCCCTGCCCGGCCAGCCAGAGGGCCCCGGGGCCCCGGGCAGGTAGCCTGTCGGAACCATGACAGAGTGGAGATTTTCTCTTTTCCAACTCACTGGGGAGAGATGCTGGTCATCAAATATCAGGGATTTATTTCAAAAGCACTATTTATGATTTGTCCTGGAATCTTACAGAATCAGGCAAATATTTTAGATTTCCCACATCTGTTATTCTACAGTGGTAGTTGGTATTGATGACAATGATCCTGCAAGACTTGTTGACATCCTGAAGAGATATAGATCAATTACATTATACATTTTATTATATTTCCACTTCTTGAAAAACCCTCTGTGATAGGCTTGGCAACATTTAGTTACTCAGAACTCCCATCTCTCCCATCAATTCAATCTCTCTGCGTTTTGGAGAGATGGAGCATTTGTACATAAGGAGTGATTGTGGTCACAGTGGTCCCACAGGCTTTGCAACCCCCTTTCTAAAAGCTCCTGGAGCTTTGAAAGGCATGCCAGTGGTTACCAAGGATGAATTTAGAGGTGGGTTTGGTGTAGCCAGGTTTATTAGGGCATATGCTTCAAGTTTGGGCACAGACTCTTAGGAATTGTTTCCCTGCCTCCCCAGCTTACCCCCACGTGATCTTAGGAATCCAGGAAACAACACAGTGAGGCAGGAAGGTACCCCGTCCTCTCCGGAAGGGTGAGGGCCAGGGAGAAAAGTGGGGGTGTCTGCTGGGCCTCACTGCAGTGAGAGCAGGCCGGTGCTGTTGCTCTGGTCACTGCCCGTGTTAATCCCCAGTAACTCACGTAATGATGGGACTGGAAAGTCTCCCCTCAGCCACACTCCCTGAGCCTCCTCCGCTGAGGAGGGTGATTTGGGTGTGGCCTTCCAGGCCTTTGTGTCTGGGCAGGCCCCGCAGGGTCTTCGTGTTAACAGTGGGAGCGGCTCTGTGTGTGTTGGGCCTGCTCATACGTTATTGCAGAGTGGGAGTCTTTTTCCTGATACTGAATTTCTTTTTTCTCCTTGGCCATTTGTAGCAAGACACCAAGGGCGACTACCAGAAGGCACTGCTGTACCTGTGTGGTGGGGACGACTGAAGCCCACCCGGCCCGAGCGTCCAGGAGTGTGCTCCTGCGCTTCCCGCTAACAGTTCTAGAGAATCAGCTTGCGACTAACAGCCCCCTGTGCCCATCCCTGTGAGGATGATGTTAGCCTTGCGCCCTCATCCTTATTTTAGATGCCCATGCATTACTTGGCTTTCCCGTCTAGTCTCTCCTTTTAGCCAAAGAAGTGAACATTCTGAGGAGTTGGCAGTGAAATCTATGATGTGAAACACTTTGCCTCTTGTGTACTGTGTCGTAAACAGATGAATAAACCGAATTTTTACTTTAGAAACAAGTGTTTTGTTGACCTCACTTTCACTTGAATTGTTTAAAAATCACACATGCTTAAGGATTGTATGTTCAGCTGGTAAGGCTGTCCCCTAGAGGAAGAAAGTTCTAGAACTGAGCTGTCCGATATGGTCCAGATGTGGCTATTTACATTTAAATTAATTTAAATGAAAATGAAAAATTCAGTTCCTCAGTCACGCTATCCACTTTTGAGATGTTCAGTATTTGCGTGTGGTTAGCTGCTAGTGTATTGGACAGTGTGGGCGGATAACATTTCTTTTGTAATACAAGGTCCCACTGGGCAGCTCTACGTGCCAGGGGATGATAGTACCTATGGGAGAAAACATCCCAGAATGCCCCCTCCACCTGCTCATCTTTCTACAGGTAAACTGGGTGAAAACAAGCATCAGTGGTGGCCTCAAACTGGGGGGTGGGGGGGAGTGGGCTCTGTTTAGCAAATACTGCAAAAATTTCTATAAGCCATTAGACTTACAGAAATAAATAACATTCTGCCCCAACCTCGAGGGCTCACCTGTCAGTGAGTCAGGCTATAGCATTCTTGTGAAGGAGGTGCAACAAACGTGGATGGGAGCGCAGAGAAGAAAGGGATTGGTTTTGATCGGGGGATTGGCAAAGATGACCCAGAGGAGAAGAAGCATTTGAGCCGTGCCCTGAAATCTAGGGTGAGGTCGTGCAGCTGGAGGAAGCTCTCCACGCAGACTCTTAGGGTTCCGGTCATGGATACTAGCCAATTCACACGACTGGTACACATTCCAAAAGGCACAAAGACTGTACACGGAGAAAATTATGTCTCAGTCCCATTCCTCTCCCCAGCCAGCCAGTGGCCTTCCCTGGAGCTGCCTGGTTTCCCGGCCGTCCTTTCACAGACAGACCGCATACTAATCATGGGTGTGGATTTATGTGTCTCTCTCTTCACAGTGTAAAGGTGCTGTTCGTAGGCTGCTAGCCCAGGACACTGCGGACAGCTTGCTGATTAGGGTACTTCCCTTGAGCAGCGTGTGGGGCTGGTGGTTGGGGGGACGGGGGGTGGTGTCGATGACTATCCCCAAACGCTTACACCGTATTTCCTCATCAGAGGATGCTCTGTCCACCCCTAATTGTTGACACCTGGCTGACTCAGTAGTCCACAGGGACTCGGCAGGTAATGGAAATAAATGTGTGAAACGGGCTGGCTGGATAGAAGTGGGGCGTCTGGAGCAATGAAGAACACCTGCCCCATTTTAAGCATTCAAGATCAATGAAAACAACACGGTCGTGGGGCCGGCCGGGTGGCGTAGTGCTTAAGTGCTCGCACTCTGCTGGGTTTGCCGGTTCAGATCTCCCGCGCAGACCTATGCACCGCTTATCAAGCCGTGCTGTGGCGGCGTCCCATACATCCCATATAAAGTAGAGGAAGATGGGCACGGATGTTAGCCCAGGGCCAGTCTTCCTCAGCAAAAAGAGGAGGACTGGCAATGGATGTTACCTCAGGGCTAATCTTCCTCACAAAAAAAAAAAAAAAAGAAAACAAAAAGCATGGTGGTGACCAAACAAAATACATCTGTGGACTGATTGATTTGCTATTTTGACCCTTTAGCAAACTTTAGACAGAAACTCCCATGGAGCACAGCTCACATGAAATGCCCGTAAGGCCACTGAGATGGTCTTTAAAAAGCAAGTTATGCAAAACTGGGTGTGTTCTCAAATGTATCCTTCTCTGCATATTAGAATTGATGCCTAAATCCCAAAATAGACTTTTCCATGCGCTTGGGGCAGAGTTTAAGGAGCTGTATAAGAAGCTGTATAAGAGCTGTTTAAGAAGTTATTTAACCCCAAATGACCGTGTTGGACTCAGTTGACAGGGCTGGGTAGAGGCTGTCAGGAGCAATGCTCAGAGCAGGAAGTATTGGGCTGGGCTTCCTCCCATCATGCAGTGTACTTCAGGCTGCCGAGGGAAGGTGGGAGAAGGAGAAGGCAAGGCTGTGCAGCCCAAGTGTGGGCAGGCTCCTGCTCCCGCTGTGCCCAGGGCAGTCTGGCCACTGGTCTGGCTGGTCTAGACCCTCCAGCAGGCATGAGGGAAAATGCAGAAGGCAGACTGGCATAAGAAAGTCTCCTGGAGAACTGTTCCAAAAGCTGTCCACTGTCTCTCCCCTGTATGGAGTAATGGTTGTCTAGTGTTTTCCAAAACTGACAGGAAGGGCACATGGAGTTTGGTCTCACATTCTTCAGGATTCCAGCCTGTCCTCCTCAGTCAAAGCTGTCCAAACTATTTCTTGAAGTGAAGAGAACCCTCTGGAGATTTGAATATTCTCCCAAATAATTTTACTTTGTAAAGAGAAGGAAAAGGGCACCAAGCAGGCTTTCACCTTTTGTCAGCCGATAATAAGAACTTTGATTTTATTCTTTGAGGAGTTAAAGGCAATGCTTGCAGTGTAGCCATGGAAACTTATTGAACTGTGACTATGAACAAGAAGATTTTTTTTTTCCTCTGACCTGCGTGGTTGGGCTGGGGCGGGGCTGTCATATTCCACAACTCCTGATGGTGCCCTTCACATTGTAGTCTGTGTGAATGATATCGCCCCTGGAGTTGTGCAGTGCACAACCTGAGCCACCATACCTGACCTATATGGTGACCTGCCCTATATGGTGACCCTAGGCGTATGTGAGATGGCCTATTAAGCCTTTTGTCACAGCTTGGCTTCCAGATAAGAATTGGAAGACAAATCTTACTTGGAAACAGATGGATAAACCTCTCACGGCCTTGTCTTTTCCATGGACTCTTGATCTTGGGACTCATTTTACTGGGCTATGCACAAATGACTGTGCATGTGAATCTTCCCAGTATGTGAATTTCCTATGGTGTAAATTATTAGTAAAGATAGCTAAAGCAGGGAAAACCAGGCTCACAAAGTGGCTACATTTAGCAAGAAAAATGATTTAAGGACAGAAATCTTTTAAATCAATTTTCAGTCTTTAAATGACTCCAATTCTCCAGCATCTCCCTACGTTCTGACAAACGGTTTTGGCTTCTTATCCACATCAGTTTATTTGATCTCCTTTTTCCATCAACTACCAAAATGAAAACTCTGCTGCGAGAGAGAGAGAGGGAGCAATTTTAAACAACCCTCAGCAATGAGGCAGAACACGCTACAGCCATCAAGTTCTAGTTGTTCATTCTATTTATTGAAAAAACCCTGTAGCCTGATTTCTTTTATGCGAGTACATTTGAGCAAGCAAAGTTTATAGAGATGACTTATCTCATTACATTAGAAGAGTGATTTGCTATCTCAGCATCTATAAGCAATTTTAACAGACATTTCTGGATGAAGAAAAGCTTTTGTAAATATAGGCGAAAGACACGATTTCATCAAGCATTAAATTGGAGGTGCCCTGGAAAAATATTACATTTGTGCATTCAATTAGCTTGATTGTGGCTGAATTTTGTCCACTGAAGGCAGCATTTCTGCAGAAAAACAGCAGCATTCCCTACGTCAGCAGGTTTCCTAAAACAGAAAAGCACACTTTCTTCCTTTGCAAGGTCTTCTTTTGCATTTGTGCTGTTCCCAGCTATGTGTCCCTAATCACGCTGCTCAGTCCTGTTCTCCACAGTAGATGGTAAGCGGAGAGAGAACAAGAAGCCACTTCGTTTAGGCCTCATAGAAATCCAGACCAATGACTCCAACTTTAAATAGCCTGCATCTGGTCTAAAAGCTAGGCAAACTTGGGCAAAATCAGGACTGGTCAAGGATGGACTTAAGTTCTCCAAAATTCCCTTCCTGGTCTCCTCTCTCTCCTTTCAGGGTCCATGGGATGCTGTTTCAATCTTGGCATGGTTGTCAGCCCGTGTCTCTTTCCTGGAGGTGAGTTTACAGGGTGGGCCTTACCTTGGAATGAAAGCTTTCTTCCCTTGTTACAGGAGTGAAAAGAGTTAGTGAGGAAATGGAGAATGGTTGGGCTACAAGAGGGCTTTCTCAGACCCCTAAAATCACAGTAACGACATGAGCTAAGAATTTAGAATGATCACCAGCCCTTCCCCTTCTTCCCCCTTGCTCTTCTGTGGTTAAGCCATCAGCTTTCTATTAATAAGAAACAAACCAGAAAACACGTATTATGTCCATGGAACCTGGCTGTGGGGTGGCTGTTATTTTTAAAACAGTGGGTGAGGACCAATTAGAACTTTCCCGGCTATAATCCATCATACCCCATACTTTCAAGTACATTTCTAAAGATGAATTAATTCAAGGATTAGCAAGGAGTTTGGATCAGGAATAAAAACATGTTTCAAACAAGTTTTAGGTTTCTCTATCAGAGAGGTTGCCGGATTTCAAATGTTACCATGGATCCTTGAGCTTTGGAGAAGCACGTTGGTCTTAATGGATCCCCTTTGTCGTAATAGATACCAACTCATATAGGGCCACGAAGATTTTTAAAGTCTAGAGTTGAGCAGGTAATATAGGACCTCAGTAATGCACGTATTCATTCACTGACATTAATTTATTCAACAGACAGGCCTACTGTGTGCTGGAGACTGAACCAAGCACTGGGGATTTGAAGAAGAACAAGGCAACGCTGACCATGTAGGATGATAAGGGCTGTGATGGAGGAAAGCACGGGTGCACGGCGGCCAGAGTAGCTGATGAAGCACCTGGAAGGTTTCTGGGGGTGGCAGTCCTTAAAGCAGGATTTTTTTTTTGTATTTTTTTCTGACTTACAAGAGAATACAAAATCATTGTAGAAAGTTGGAAAATACAGAAGGGTGGAAAGAATATCTACATCACCTGGAACTCCAACTAGAACCAATCACTGTTAATGTTTTGGCAGGACGACCTGTTTGAGAATTAGCTCTTGTTTCCTTGGCAGTGAGCTCATCAGGAAAGAAGGAGGGGCGGTTTCTCCTCCTCCTCCTCAAGAAGGAGGCTGGGCTTTGCCAACATCAGGCTTCTCTTGCCACAGAAGAAGTAAGTGGCTTTTGAGTGTTCAAAGTCTAGTTCAAGAAGATGGAGGCCTGGATTGTCTCAAAGGAAAAGTGTTTTGGTGAAAGGAAGAAGCGAGAAGCCTCTTCCTGGGACAGCTGGGTTTGCAGAGATTGCGCTGGGCAGTGCCCAGGTGATGGGGGACGGGGCCCAGCCTCCACACAGCGCCTGGAGCGTCCCGACCTCTGATGGGGGAGCCTGGGTGTTTGCAGGGGATCAGAAACTGCCCACAACAGTGTTGGGTACCTCTGGGAATGTCTCAGTGACTGGGCATGGTGCATGGGGAATGAGGCCCTGCCCAATGTTCAAGTCTATTTTCCAATTCTGATTCGATTCTGTACCATTTCTTCCCCCAGTCACCAGAACAGCCCACGTCCCATGACAAATTGCTGGAAGAGAACCTTTTTTTTTTTTCTGATGTCATAGTAGTTTATAACATTGTGAAATTTCAGTTGTACATTATTATTTCTCAGTCACCATATATACGTGCCCCTTTACCCCTTATGCCCACCCCCCAACCCCCTTCCCCTCTGGTAAACACTAATCTGTTCACAGAGAACGTTTTTATGTTTACCTTCCGACTTCTTTTTCTTTTTGGCATTTTATGATCTACAATACCTATCTCAGATAAATCATAGCAAGTATTCCAGACATCAGAGCTCCAAACTTTAGATCTAACTTTGTGCTCTAAAGAGCCTAAGTTAGCTAAATTTTGCGTATCAGTAAGGAAAACAGGTTCCTATTAGAGTCATAAAAAGAGAAGGAAAATGAAGGATGCACTCCCGATATCGTGCTCCAAGTTGCAGAGAAAACAAAGAAATGACAGAAAATGACTTCAGAGCATAGATGAAACAACAGAAGAGGTAGACTCAAAACTTTCCAGCTTTTCGGTAGGATAACTGCCAGTTCTGTTTTACTGTGAGGTTTCCATGTAGTTAATATCTGGCTTCTGAGGCTAACAGATACAGAGTAAGATAGAGTATGTCAGCCTTGCTCCTAGCCTCTGTATCTTCTGTTTCTCCCTTGGCTGAGGCCTCCAAATCCCCGCCTGGAAACTCAGGCCTGGCCTGGCCCTAGTTTCAGATCCATGCTGGCCCGACCACGGAATATTTAATCAGCTGTGTCTCCCGCTGCTCCTGGGACTCTGATGGCCTCCCTTCTGCTCTGGGAAGGAGTGAGCTGTGCCTGGGCTCACGCTATGTTGCCAGCACTGTGGTCCGCTCTGATAACCCTCGCCCCGGCGGGGGGGTGGGGTGGGGCTGCCTGATAACTGACCTCATCCCCCAGCTACCCAAGCCCTGTGCTTGCACGACCCTTCTTCCTATGCCATGGAACCCTTCCTGCCAATCCCAGCCCTACTTTGCTCAGTTCCTTCCTGGATGAGTCTTCACATAACAGGGGCAGCCATTCTTGAAGGATGAGCTCTGCCCAGCGATTAGAATAGCCCACCACTTTATCTGAGTACCACTGTCTCTTTCCATTGTCACGGGTAACTATTTGTCTCTACTCAGAATATTTCCTAGGGTCCCTCACTTGCCTCACCTTACTATAAATAACCAGCCAGACACTGATGCATTCAGACACGATAACATAAGTTGTTTGTTTGGCACAAAGAATGTGCTACACAAGTTCAGAGAACAGATAACACCTTTTTCCTCTCTTCACCCATCCACCTGCTGCTCTGCCAGACCTCCCCCCTTGACGTTAATCTTTGCATGAAGACAGTGTCTCCATGTAAACATATCACTTGGGAGGGGTGATTCCAATTAATCCTTTAGCATACTTGATTTATAGGCATTTATCATTTCTTCAGCAGAGAATGTGGCTGTTAAAGAATGGGACGTGGGATGGTGAGGTTTTTGTATTTCCTTTCACTACTTTTATTTTGCACTATAAACAACAACCAGTAATATACTGCTTTTCTTCACATTTGTATGGATTTTAGGAAATTATTCCCTTTTCCCCTGGAGAAATAACCTACATACAGAAAAGAAATAACATCACATTGTGAAATCTGCAAATCCCAGAAGTCAACAGCTTGAAGACAACCCCCAGGGGCAGGGAAGAAAACAAGTGTCACGAGAGACGAGACAAGCACATAGGAGGACAGCAAGCTGGGGAAATGACCGTTTCAATGCCACTGACCCAGACAGCAGGTACCCTTCTGCTCCTGGCACCCACTGCCATCATCTCAAAGGGGTGGTTTTTGGTCTACGGTCTGAAGAACTCTTTTCAAATGACGCAAGAGTTGCGTTGAGGAGAGGTGCAATGAGAACGGTTCAAGTATGAATAAGAATCATGCCCAAGTCCAAAGTCAGGGAAGAACCACAGTGAAAGGAAACCAAGAAGTGTCATCGTCCTGCTACTTCAACCAACTGCCTCCTTTGGACCCAAGTGGGAGCCTCAGAAACATCTGAGGGATCAAATCAGCATGTATGTTGTATTCCTACAAATCTCATAGGGTTTTACTTTCCTGACTAGATGGTGATCAGCTTATGCCCTGAAGCAACAGAGACATACCAAGACTGCCAAAGTTAAAAAAATAAGGTGGAAATTATGCTTCCTTCAAAATGAACTGGCTTCATAACTGCCTTTTCTCCTGGTCTAGCAGCTGCTTTCTCCCCCCTTGCTGCAGGTACTATTGCCTTAAGCTGGAAAGGAAAAGGCAGACTGGGAGGTGCAAGGACTGGGCAGTCCTGAGAGGACAGGGGTCTGGAAGTGTAGGAGTCAGCTCACGCTGTGCTCTCCTAATGGCTTGGCCTTCCTTTGGTCCCGAGAACCTGACCCTGAGGTTAGTCTGAAGTTCCTTTGCAAGCCTGGTGACCGCTCACTCTCCCACTGGGGCGGCAGGACAGAGTGAGGTCGTCAGTATTGCACAGGTATGAAACGTCCACGAGTTTAAAAAACAAAATCACAGTTGTTCTTAGGCCTGCGCTGGTTCCCCCATCCCAGTTTTAGCAGCACGTGGCTGTGGCCGTGGAGCCCCTGGGGAGCTCTGAGACCGTGGGGTGGGAGGGCACTGGCGCCGGCACCGAGGGGAATGCGCTGTAGGAAGCCTGCACGCCGGGCTCAGGGTCTGCACACCGGCTATGAACGAAGAGCTGGCTGCCTCCTCTCGGAGCTGCTGGCCCAGGAAGCCAAAGTTGGGCGAGATCACACTCCTCCTCTGCTTGATGTGGTCGAAGGCCTCGTTCAGGCAGAACGGCTTGGTCTTCGTGAGGTAAGCCATGGGAGACCCCATTCTCACAGGGGGCCTGGACCTCGCCTCCGTTTTCCCTGACACAGTCAGTGAAGTCTAGTTGCTTCTGGAAAGTGGGAGCTAATGTGAGCGGCCTGGCTGTCTTTCACGGGATCCATCTGTCATGTAGATGGTCATGCAGGCCTCGGGGGGGCTGCCACGAGACATTCAGCAGGGCCATGATGTGCAGGTTGGCGAGGAGGTCGCATTGCATGCACGGGAGGCACTCCCAAGGTGGAGGAACGGAAGGATTGCAACTGGGCGCCCTGTTGAGCACTGGTTTCCCACACCGGCTGCTGAGGGCTCTCTCGGTTTCAGTCTCCCGTGAACTGGGTTTAACATCGGCGCAGCACTCAGGATGCTCCGGCTAGAAAGACTCAGGGACCCCTTCGCGGACGCAGCCCCGCGGGCCGCCGCGCAGCGAGGCGAGCACGAGGCGCGGCGCCATCCCCGCGCCCCCGCCGCCCCTCCCGCCGCGGTCGAGACCGCGGGCCCGTGAGCGCGCCGGCCCGCTCCCGGCGGCGGAGGCCGGCGGGGCCCCGCCCAGCGCCCCCGCGCGCCCGCGCCCCCGCGCCCCCCGGCGGAGCGTCCGCGCCCCCGCGCCCGCCGGGCGGCGGGACCTTCGCGCTGCCGCCGTCCTGCGCCCCCAGGTGCCCGCGCCGGCCCGGCCACTCGCCGCCCCCGAAGCCGCGGTGGGGGTTTTGAAGGGCGTATGAGGATCACAAAATGTGTGGCTTAAATGGACACTAAATATAAGACATCTAACTGGAAGAGCCAGATAAGATGGGTCATTTACGTACTTCTGGTGTATTTTTAGTGGAGCTCTGGCTTAGATAGCAGACGTTTTTGAGGGCTCCCCCTCAGAGATGAATTCAATCAGTCATTTCCCATCCTCCCCAAATAAAGAACACAGATTTGAGGGCGCCCGGCGGTTAGCCTGTGTCTGGATACAGCTCTGCTGCTGTGGGTCCCTGGTGAGGGGGCCCGGGGAGGACGGTTAAGGTGACTGGCTCACCCCCAACACAGGTCTGTTTCCCTTGAACCCCACTGTACTGTGAGCCAGAGCCCGGGAGCTGACTTCAGCTGAGTTCTTTCCCTGGAGTCTCCCCAGGCAGTGTGCCCTGTGGGTCTGCCTCCCTGCCAATAACAGTATTTACCTTATAGGGTTGTTGTGAGGATGATGGGAGGTAATTCAGGTAATGTCCCTAGCGTAGTCCTTGGTATAGTGGAAGCATTTAATAAATCAAATAAATTTCAGATATAATCAGATAGATAACATTGTACGATATTACCTATTTATATGTTATTAGCGAGTTGGCCCTCACGGACCTAGGAGAGACTGCCCGCTGTGTGTGTTTGCACTGGGCAGTGGACCATAGTGTCAGGGGTCCCATGTGGCTTGTCCTCCTTCTGTGGCCTGTTTCCATTTGGGAATTTGGCCTCCTTGGTTCTCTTGCTTTCTCTTGTCAAATAGTTAGCCTGGGATGGGCCTCCCACCTCCTTCCTTCTTGTCTGTCAATGAATCACGAGACCTGACTCTGGGAGCCCATCAGGGTCAAACAGTGATCCAAACAGTGTTTGGATCTCAGTGTGGGGCCTCTTTGAATTTATTTTACAGCTAACATCATTCATCTTCTTGGCCATGAGACAGGATTCCCCCCTCCCACCCCCACCTTTCTTTAAGTTTCCATCAACTTTGGACCACATCTAGTTGGTGAATATATGTAGGCTGATGATGGGTGGGAAATAATGTTTCATGATGGCCAATCCCTCCTGTTCCTGAAAATCGTTTAATCTGATGATCTAACACAGACCAATTCCTTTAGGGAGAGGAGTTAAGGGCTCACTTCCTGGAACCATGTGGCAGTGACTGCAATTAAACGATGGTAGTAAAAACCATGGGAAATATCAAGCCGCCTAGATTCAGTGGAGTTTTTGTCCCACAAGATCAGAAAACGTGGGGCCAGGAAGCCCATAGTGCATGGTTTCTATTCCGTTTGAGCGTGTTACACCAACATGGTGAGTCTTACTTCTAGGCAGTGCTACTTACACTTGTTCCTGTGGCCAAGTCCCTACGAGTCGCTTCTGGGGCATCACAGAGTAATGATCCATTGTACATTTATTATATAAAACAGAAGCAGTTTTATTGATGGAAAATTTATAATCATATGTGTACAGGTTCCAGGCCTCAGCAATTTACGCATAAAATATTTCTAGGAAATGACGTGCACAGTGATGGTCCTTCTTGTACCTGTCTTCACCTCCTTTCCTGCAGGCTGGTCCTTGCTGAGGCCGGATGGTAGAAGGAGGCCTTTTACAGTGAGACTCCCCTGTTGGCTTAATGACTATAAGGAGGTTTGCTACTGGGAGTTAACCTTTTCTGGGCATAGGGTTTGAGTGTCTTTTATTATCCATTTCCTCCTCCATTCTCAGGCCTTGAACATGGAGCAGACAGTGCCCGCTCCATGTATATCAATGGAGAGGCTTGGAGGGGTTTCGGGGAGAGGAGAGGAAGTGAAGGAGCAAAAATAAAGGCAGAGCGAAAGAAGGCACAGGGCAAGGTGGAGAGAAGGGAGACAGGGCACCTTTTTCAGAGCATAGCTGCAGAGCCAGGAACTAAAGACCCACTTGTGTGGGCTGAGCCCAGGACTCAGATTGAGCAGGTCAGAGAAGAAACCCCCAAATTTCTCCCACCAGAAAGTCTTTCTATTAGTTAGACTCTATCGCTTGAACCTGGAGTAAATACCTGTTTGAATATTTTTCTGGAACTGATGTTGATGCTTGGTGGTAAGACTTTATCATTCTCTCATCCACAATCACTGTAGAGATTTTATACATTCTGAGGTTTTCTATTTAAATCTGTTTATTACCAGGACATTTGTTTTCTCAATCCATCCACACTGGCTACCTAATAAGAGCAGCGATTTCTTGAGCTTACTCTGTGCCAGGCACTATGTTAAGTGTTTGACATAGATTATGACATTTAACTCCTACTGCATGCCTAGGAAATGGTATCGTGAGCCCACCGGACCGATGAGAGCACTGAGGCTCAGCCAGGTTAAGCCATTTTCCCAAAGTCCACAGCTAGTAAGAGGCAGAACCCGAATCTCGTACTCCAATACTGTCGTTGGTAATCAGCTCACTCAACTGCCTCTGCATCAGAATTTTAATAAAAATGGAAGAAAAATCTATCCATTAATTGTGTGTGTGTGTGTGAACTTGGAAAAGACTATCAATATTTTTTAAACTAAACTTTTAATTTTAGAATAGCTTTAGATCTACAAAATTATTGTGAAGGTAGTACAGAGAGTACCTGTATTCCCTACACCCAGTTTCCCCTTGTTTAAACATCTTAAAATGTATGATACGTTTGTCACAATGAACAAACCAACATTGATACATCATTATTTAACTTTTTTTTTTTTTTTTTTGGTGAGGAAGATCAGCCCTGAGCTAACATCCATGCCAACCCTCCTCTTTTTGCTGAGGAAGAGTGGCCCTGGGCTAACATCTGTGCCCATCTTCCTCCACTTTATATGGGACGCCACCACAGCATGGCTTGACAAGCAGTGCATTGGATCCAAACCCGGGCCGCCAGCAGCGGAGCACGCACACTTAACCGCTACGCCACAGGGCCGGCCCCGATACATCATTGTTAACTGAAGTCCCTGGTTTCTTCAGATTTCCTCAGTTTTCCCCTTATGTCCTTCTTCTGTCCCAGGATCCCAGCCAGGGTATCACATTACATGGAGTAGTCATGTCTCCTCAGGCTCTTAGCTGTGGCAGTTCCTCAGATTTTCCTTGTTTCTGGTGACCTTGACAGTTTTGAGGATCACTGGACACATATTTCGTAGAATGTCCCTCAATTGGAATTTGTCTGATGTTTTCCTCGCGATTAGATTGGGGTAATACATTTTCTGAGGAAGAGTACAGAGGTCAAATGCCATTTATATCATCTCATATCAACGGTCATCCTATCAACATGACTTATCACTGTTGATGCGAAGGTCAATCACCTGGCTGAGGCAGTGTTTGTCAGGTTTCTCCCCTGTACAGTTACTCGTTCCCCCTGTTTCCATGCTGTCCTCTGTGGAAGGAAGTGACTGCACAGCCCACACTTAAGGAGTGGGGTGTTATGCGCCACTTCCTTGAGGATGGAGTATCTGTACAAGTTACTTGGAATTCTGCACAGTGGATTTGTCTCTTTTTCCTATTTATTTATTCAGTCATTAATTTATGTCAGTGTGGACTCTTGGATATTTATTGCGTACTTTGGGTTATCATCCAATACTACTTTATTTTTTGCTCAAGTTGTTCCAGCGTTGGCCGCTGGGAGCTCTTTCAGTTGGCTCCTGTGTCTCTTTGACACATCAACTTAGGGTTTTTTTTGAGCACTTCCTTACTTTCCGGTACTACAAGATGCTCCAAGTTCATCTTGGATACTTCCTGCCCCAGTCCTCAAATCTGCCATTTCTCTAACCAGCCCTGGATCCTTTCATTGGAGAATGGTGTTAGAAACCAAGATCTGGGCATTAGGTGTGCTCATCACCCCTGGGATGTCATTGCTTCTGGTCCTCTCCGTTGAAAGAGCAAGGAAATATATGTGTGCATGCTAACTTGTGTATATACACATATCTATAATTTTTTCTGTATGTAACCATCTGTATCTATATTAAGCTAAACCTGAGTTTATACTGATATCTCCAACTCTAATCTGTTACTACGTGGCTCATTCTAGCCTCCTCCTCTTGTTTATGTGTAAATTCCCACTCAACAGTGAGAAACCCAGTTCCTGCCATCTGTCATCCATTTATTTAATTGTTCAATTCCAGTACACATGTATAGCAATATTAGAATTGTTAACCCATATCCCCAAGGAAAACAACTTGATCAACTAGAGTACAGTGCTATGTGCAGTTCCTTTTCCCTTTGGTGTTACAGATTCTGCTCATTTCCAAAGTTACTTAGATCAGCACCATTTCCCCCCCCCCCTTCGATGAGGTTGTTTCACACATTTGTAATACAGTTAGGCTATTTGTCACGTTTTGTATTCCATTCTGGGATCCCCTGTCCTCCTAAATAATTTTTTCTAATTTGCATCTAGTGTATAATACAATATCACACAGAATAGTTTCACCACCCCCCAAAAATCCATTGCGCTTCATCTACTCAACCTCACCCCCAACTCCTGGCAGCCACTCATCTGTTTACCAGCTTTATAGTTTTGTCTTTCCAGAATGTCATATAATTGGAATCACAGATTAGGTAGCTTTTTCAGACTGGCTTCTTTCATTTAGCAATATGCATTTAAGATTCATCCCTGTCTTTTAGTGGCTATAGCGTGTTTCTTTTGATCACTGGGTAATATTCCATTGTCTGGATGTACCACAGTGTGTTTATCCATTCGCCCATTGAAGGACATGTTGGTTGCTTCCAGTTTTTGGCAATTATGAATAAAGATGTTATAAACATCTGTGTAGAGTTTTGTGGGGACATAAGTTTCAGCTCATTTGGATAAATACCTAGGAGTACAATTGCTGAGTCACATGGTAAGACTATGTTTAGTTTTGTAAGAAAACGCCAAACTGTCTTTCAAAGTGACTGTACCATTTTATACTCCTATCGGCAATGAATGAGTGTTCCAGTGGCTATGCATCCTTGTCGGCGTTTGGTGTTGTCGGTGTTCGGATGTTGTCATTCTAATAGTTGCGTAGTGGTATCTCACTGGTGTTTTCACTTGCAGTTCTCTATGACGAACTATAGTGAGCACCTTTTCATACGCTTATTTACCATTTGCGTGTCTTCTTTGCTGAAGTGTCTATTGAGATCTTTGCCCCCTTTTTATTCTGTTTTTTTTTTTAATTGTTGACTTTTAAGAGTTCTTTCATATTTTGAATGTAAGCCCTTTATCAGATATGTGTTCTGTGGATATTTTCTTCCAGTCTGTGGCTTGTCTTTTCGTTTTCTTCACAGTATCTTTCACAGAGCAGAAGTTTTAATGTTAATGAAGTTCAACTTATCAAATTTTTCTTCCATAGATTGTGCTATTGTTGTTGTATTTAAAAACTTATCATCAAACCCAAGGTCATGTAGATTTTCTCCTATGTTTTCTTCAAGATGTTTTTATAGTTTTGCATTGTACATTTAGGCCTACAATCCATTCCAAGTTAATTTTTGTGTAAGGTGTGAGGTCTGTGTCTAGGTTTGTCTATTTGTCTATTAGTTGTCTGTATGGACATTCGATTGTTCCAGCACCATTTGTTGAAAAGCCAACGTTTGTTTTCTTATTAGCGAAATATTTCTGTCCAGTTCGTGGAACTAGAGAGCTGTGGAAGCCGGCCGGCTTGGAGACCTCCGGCCCCAGTCACTGAGGTCTTCTCAGAACCACCGTGTTTTGTTTTCTTTTCACTCATCTTCCTGCCAAAGCAGGTGTTATCTGCTGCCTCCTAAAGAGAACTACAAAGACTTTGTTATTTCAGTAGCACAGGAGAGGAACTGCAGAGTGTGTGTGTGTGTGTGTGTGACAAAGACAGTAAAGTCTCTTTGGGAGGGGAATTTGTAGAGGAAGGGATGGTGGTTGGAGAGCCTCTATTTTACCCTTGAAGATAGAAAACTCTTAAGACGGGAGAGACTCTAATTAACTTTTGAGACAGAATTCAACTTTTAGGAAAAGTATAGAATCATGCAGTACACACACACACACACACACACACACACACACACACACACACCCTTTCTCCCAAGGTCTGGCGTTCCCTAAGAGCACCCATCAACACCCCTCTTCAAGCCTTGGGGGGCCAGGCAGGAGCTCCCCATCATCACGTACCTCAGGGAAGTGGCAGGCAGGTTTTCATAACTGTGATGCATGTTAAAACATTAAAAATGATAGTATATGAAATCAGCCACATATTTCACAATCCCGTTTACTCTGAAGTGTGAAAATCACTTTTTTTTTGGGCTTATGATGAATTAAAAATAAGGAAGAGTGCCATCTTGTGGGCATCTCTATTACTACCACAACCACATCAGATCTCGAAAGTCCATCCACCCCAGAGAACGGTTCTGCATAGGTATGCACGCATCTGTATGTAATGTATCAGCTGAGGGCAACTGATCAAGGACCCCTCTTCAGTTCTTTTACCTTATGAATCATTCTACGGGATCTTATTTTCAGAAATGACTAAAAGGTACTTCCTAATAAGCTATCAAGTCAGTCATAGAGGGGTACTAACATTGACATTTGTAATAAAAAATGGCACATTATCAGTTCTCTTACCTACGCTAATTCCATTTTGTATAAGAATTTTGTCTGGCAAGCCCCACAGTGCATGAGCCCACATGGAATGGGAATTCCAGAAATTTCTAGGGAGGATGTTTTGTTTTCAGTGTTGTATTGAGTTTGGTTGTGGTTTTCAATTGCTGCTAGTCTTGTCTTGAAGAATATGGTTGTCATTTATTTATTGTTGTGAGGGAAGAACCAGGACAGACTGCTTGGTAGCAGGAAAGAAGTTTTAGTGGCAGTTCAGGGACCACTGAGCCAGACTGTGGACTACAGGCCAGGGCAGAGAATTGGATGCCAGAAAGCCCTTTGGCAAGATGGGGCCGAGGAGAGCGGGTCATGCCAGTTATAGCTGAGAGACTCCAGGTTTGCTGCTTTTTACCTTGAGACCTTGGGCAAATCTCTACACCTCACTGGGCTTTGTTTTTTTTTTTTTTTAATCTGTAAAATGACGAGTTTGAAATGTATGATCTCCAGGGTCCCTTCAAGACCTGAAATTTGATGAATCAAAAAGAAGGCTCATTTCTCAATCCTTCTTCACTCAAGTTTTCTGGTCAAAGGCAGAATTTATCACAAAGATCCTTATTTTCAGTGAAGCTTCTAGGTAGAGCATTCTGAAGCCGTAGAAATGGTTTATTTTACATAGTTAACAAATTATGGAAATAATTGAATATAATCACTGCCTTCAATATTTTTACCTCCCTTTGAATTCCTATGGCTCTATTGGAGGGGGCATCAGAAAAAAGTCACAGTCACTTCCACTCAAAGGCTGAGGCAGCTGGGCCCTTGCTCCACGGGCAGGCATATTCTCCTTGCAGGTGGATGCAGTCAACATCACAGCATTTTAAGACATCTCAGGCAGTAATGGGTGACGTTATCCACCCAGCCTGCCTCTGCTACATCAACGCCATGCTATCGGCATCTGACAGTGGTGCTGGGGAAAGAAACCATCCCCTCCAAGGCCAGCTGCAGGACATTTGGGGATGGGTGTCATTTTGTGAAGAAGAGTTTCTCTGTTCCCGAATCACGAAGGAACATTGCTTTGCATTTGTGTTTAATTTGTGTATGTATATTTTAAGAGTTCTCATACATTTAAAAACTCTCATACATTCCCCTTTGCTTGAATGAATGCACTTTAAGGTGTTTTTGGAGAAGAGGAGAGGATACAAAATCCAACGATACTAGAAAGTTCAACCCCAAACTGCAGCTTATTTTTGTCAAAATTATCCTGCTGTGGATTGTCAAATGTGCCCTTTCAAAAAATGTGGAACACAAATTGTGTTGATGACATTTGACCACAAGAGGGCGCTCTTGTGGCATCAAAAATCTACATCCACCTCCTCAAACATTTACATGCTACAATTTCTGGTGGGTCTTATGACATGCAGCTCAATGTCACAAATATTGTTTCAAACTTGATGAAAAGAGATTTCCTTTTTAGGATGTTGGGAGTCTGGGAAGTGAATCCTAAGCACAGGTTAAACTACTTTGTTTAGCTGGAGCTGCTTTATAATTCCTCCATCAATTTCCAAAAAACGGCAAAGAGTTTAAAAACATTTATTTTCTTTAGCAACAGACCAAACAACACAAACCCAACACTTTAGGACCATTTACATTTCCAATCTAGAGCTTTTATGGATTATCGTTCTAAGAATTCTAAGTCTAAATATATGATTAAAAAAAAAAGAAAACTAACCAAATAAACCCATTCTCCAAGCTAAGTAGAACTATCCGAGGAAATGGTGCGTTACCTCTTCCAGCATACACATACTTAAAGAAGAAAGTGGGAGAAAGTCTCTGAAGTAAATTAAATCACTGGACTGCGTTTCCCTAGTAGACAGATAATACTAGAGGGCATAATTGCCAACAATGGATATCCTTTACATTTAAACAATCTTTACTGATAATAAAATAATTAGAAAAATTTATGTGCCTCTGTGCCATTAATATGGCTTTGCTTAAAGGAGATTCGGCCGGTTATTCACGGATATTACGAGTCTCCCTCTCCCCTTCTCAGATGACATGTTTATACTCAGACCGCACTTCTAAATTTTTAATAGAGACGAAGAGATTCCATTTAATTAGGGAGAGTGACTTGTTTATGTGCAGGTTATGCATTTACGAGTTCTAATGGAGAACGGAAAATACGTATTGAGCAGCCTTTGAAGTTTCCCTTGTTGGAGGATAATTGTAAACCCAGCTCAATGGAAACAGCATCGCAGTCAATCTAGTGATGGAGAGTTGAGCATAGGGAGCTACGTCTAGTAAAATAATTGCACAAATCGCGTGTCCATCAGTGTTCAAAGGATTTTTTTCCCTCCCAAATCAAAGCCCTTCCATCTTACATTTGATTGGAATATTGAAACTGGGTTATAGGAAAAACTGTTAAGGAGGTAACAAGGTTTTTTTTCCCTTTCCTAAAAAATACCCCTACCATCTATATAAAACCTTTCTCTTTTTTCTTTCAATTTTTATTTTCTAGATTCTGTATAGCCTATTTTATTTGAGAATTAGATAACATAAACACATTACCGTCAAAAGCATTTTTTCAAATTCATAAATCCTTCCTGAAAATGAGACGTTAATTTTTTCTTAACCTCTGACCTAAGGTAAAAATTCCAAATATTTGTGTGCCTCAGATGTACTGTGAAAAGGCCGCCTAAATTAATGAGGTTTCTTGAAATGGTGTACAGAAATGAATTACAAAGCTTAAGGAGTCGGAGAGATTTCTCGTGATTTTTAAAGCAATATTAATGATCGTAGGGAATGAGAAATGGAGCTTTGTGTTATTACTATAGGATTAGTTTTTAGATCCTGAAAGCTGGTCTATTTATGGGTATATAGGATGGAATTAAACTCTGAAAAGGTTAATTTTTTAAGAAAAATATTCTGTAGCAGGTCTATTTCCTATCACCTTTGATAAGTTTCCTTTGAATTGTAGCTGCAATCTGCATTTGGAGTGGGTCCAGGAAGACTGAATAATAATGTAATCCCTGGTGGAGCCTCTCTTCGGGGCGGGAGTGGGATAAATGAAATGCTACATCCAGGTTCCTGACAATATATTCATCTTGATATTATCACAGCTGATGGATTGTAGCAAGGCGACTCTTAGGACTTGTGTGTGCCATCATTAGTGTACGTTATAGTTTCTCTGTGAAAAACAAAATTCCAGCATACAAAAGAAGTAAGGCCATCCCTAATTGAAAGGTAGTATCTTAAAATATTCGTTGAAAGAAAAATATTTGTCTTGTTGCAGGGAGATTGGAGGGTAGAGAATAGAAGATTAAAGAAGAAAGGCGAAGAGACCATCGCCCTTGGCTGAACTTGCTGACCTCACCGAAGGCTCTCAAACATTGTAGCAGTTGCACGTCCATTTTCTCTTTCTTCCGTGTGCTTGTCTAATTTATCTTCATAAGGAAACTCTGCTCCTCTTGTCCGAGCCAGCATTATGTAGCTGAAATCTTGGATGGTGTGGGTTTAAGATCAAACAGGACCTAGTAAGGTGGGATTTGTTTTCTTATTGATCTTTTTATTGCATGGGTCCTGCCCACGAGCTGCGAAGTGATGGCGAGGAATTAGGGCGACAGCTCTTCAGAGAAATGCGTCCTGGCCCGGGCTGTACCTCGAAATGGGCGAGCAAAAGGTTGCAAATGGCTCGAACACGAGAGGCTTGCAGGCTCGCAGAGTGGAAGTGGGTTCGGGAACGGCCAGCAGCATAAATGTTAAAAGTGGAAGATGCTGGCTGATTTACTTT
Source organism: Diceros bicornis minor (assembly GCF_020826845.1). Taxonomy (NCBI): domain Eukaryota; kingdom Metazoa; phylum Chordata; class Mammalia; order Perissodactyla; family Rhinocerotidae; genus Diceros; species Diceros bicornis. The sequence continues at coordinate 55,181,124 of NC_080744.1, read as the reverse complement.
TGTTTATTGTATTTTAGGTTCTGGCAGGTTGGCCCATGTCCTTGGTTAGAGTTGATCAATATGCCTAATTCAGGCCTAATTTAAGAAACAAAAGCCTCCTGACTTTGTGGGAGACACTGGACAGGGGGACAGGATACCATCTGTATGAGAGAAAAGCAACGGAGTTTGGTACTTTTTTTATTTTTTACAGTTGGTTGATTTCAATCAGGATCCAAAAATGGACCACAAGTTGGTTTGGCTTCATGTATCTCATAAGGCATTTTTCCATAATTTTCACAGCTCTTCTATATCCTCCACTATATGTATCAGGAGTTTGGTACTTTTTAAAAAAGTTCACTTAGGAGTCAAAACATAGTAAGGAGTTGTTTAAAGGAAGCTAAAGGAAATTGAAGTGAGAAAAAGAATTTTGTGAACAAATGAAACTCTGCTGGTAAATGGAAAGAGGCAGGAGGAAAAAGGTTGTTTGCGGGGAAAAGTGCACTGTTACTAAAAACAAATCATTCTGGCCAGTCTTTCAGAAACAGAGAATTAAACATCCATTCATGGTCTTATTGATAACTTAATTGAACTAGGGAGCATTAAAATCTGTCTTCTATGAGGGTAGGTTTCACGTTTAATGTTCTCACAGAACAAGAACTGCAGCGTTTTCATATTATTGATAAATAAGAACGTATGTCTGTAGAGTCTACATCATCTTAGATAACAACTCAGTTCGGTCATTAAAGATCATGTTGTGCCTCTGCCCACCTTTTAGTGTTGCAGAAAAGCAAGAGGGAAAAACAGAACAGAAGGGAGTAGCCATTACAAGTGAAATATTCTCCAGGACACTGGAACTCCCCTTGCTGAGAGCTGACTTCTTCGGGGCTCTTTGGCAAGTATTTACAGATGCAGTATTTCTGTCATCTCCTCCATTATCCCACTCTTTGTTCCTTTAATGGTTCCTTCGGTTCTTGTTAAATCTGTTCCTTTTGGGGAGAGAAAATGACGTCCATGGTTATGACCAGGCCCTGCCAGGAGAAATGTCAGTTGGAGCAGCATGTCCCCTGTCAAGGATGCTTTTTCCTTGGGATGCGGCTGTCACCAGCTGCTTGCGTGGCAGCTCCTCGGTTGGTCTCACACGTCTGAGCACAGTCGTGTGGGGCGAAGGGAAGAAGATATTCACAATTGTCCTAGTGAGAAGGGAATTTAGGATGCACCTAGTTCTATTTGGGCAGGGAGGCCTTCCTTCACTGTTGGAGATGGAAAGGAATTTAAAGGCCAGACACTCCAAGCTTTTCAAATCACAGATGGGTAAACTGAGGCCCTTTGAAGCTCAGTGTATTGTTCAAGACGATGCGAGGAGTCAGTGGTAGAGTAATTTCACTCCTGCAGGGCACCTTTGAGGAGCAAGCTGCTGGGGAAGTGGGGGCGTCTTTCAGGGCCTGGGAGGGACCTTGAGATAAGAGGACTGTGCTCCTTGCTCCTCAAAGTGTGGTTCAGGGACCAGCAGTGTTGGTATCACTTGGAGCTTGTTAGAAATGCAGCATCTCAGTCTCTACCCCAGACCTACTGAATTAGAATCTGCATTTCAGCAAGATCCCCAGGTGACTTCTATGCGTGGTCGAGTCTGAGAGGCGCTGTTGCCCCAAACCCAAACTAGAAGGAGCGGGCAGCTCAAAGCTGCCTGATTTCAGCATAATAACTACTTCTAAAGAAGATGCTCTTGTAAGCAACATTTTTAGCTGCGATAGATACATTAACATATAAAAATACAAAAGGCATAGAGTAAAAAGAGTGATGCTCTACAGTGCAGGTGAAGATGTGGGAAAATGGTGGTATTTCATGGTACAACTTTTCTGGAGAGTAATTTGGTAATAGATATCAAAGTCTTAAAAATGTGCATGCCCTTTGATGCAACAATTCCACTTTCTAGGAAGTTATTTTGGAGAAATAATTGGACTAGTTTGAAAAGATGTGTGAATAAGAATGTCACACTGTTTATGATAGCTAAAAAAATTGGAAGTGGGCTAAATATCTAACAGTAGAGAATAAAGAAATTATGAAACCTATAGTGAAATACTATGCAGTGGCTTAAAATGATAATATCAGAAATACGTTTATGTATGTTTGTTGATAAGTGAAAAACTCAGGTTACCATACTTGGTGTAAAATGATCTCATCTAATTCAGAAATGGATACATATTTTATTTTATTTATTTTTTTTAAAGAATTTTCTTTTTTCTTTTTAAGTTTTTTTTTTTTTTTTTTTTTTTTGTGAGGGAGATCAGCCCTGAGCTAACATCTGTGCTAATCCTCCTCTTTTTGCTGAGGAAGACCGGCTCTGAGCTAACATCTATTGCCAATCCTCCTCCTTTTTTTTTTTTCCCAAAGCCCCAATAGATAGCTGTATGTCATAGCTGCACATCCTTCTAGTTACTGTATGTGGGACGCAGCCTCAGCATGGCTGGAGAAGCAGTGGGTTGGTGTGCGCCCGGGATCCGAACCCGGGCCGCCAGTAGCGGAGCGCGCGCACTTAACCACTAAGCCACTGGGCAGGCCCTGGATACATATTTTAAAATCCAGAAGGCTATGCAGCTAAATGTTAACAGTAGTTATTTCAGATGGTAAGATTAAAGGTTATATTTTTCTTTATGGTTGGTTTCATTTTATGGTTCTTTTACAATTGATGTGTATTAATTAGCTAATCAAAAGTGGAATATAGTTATTATTTTGGAAGAGTATTTTTTTCTTTAAGTCGTGAATATTTTACTCCCCAGGCCAAACTCCTAAAAGGAAAAACATTATAACGTCTTGTGTGCAACTTTTTCGCTATATTGACTGCATTATATTAAAATTACCTATTAAACATCTTCCTCCTCCAAGACTGTGAACACCTTGAAGACAAAGACTGAGAATTTCTCATCTTTATTTCTAGGGCCTAGCATGGAGCTTGGTGCACAGCATGCAGTTAATCGGTGTTTGAAATGGGTGAATAAAAGGGTCTTCGATGACTGTCTAAAGATATTTTTTTCTTCATGAGTGCCCTATGGGATTAAAGTTCTTTGCACATTGAAATTGATTACTATTGCATATAGGTAACGTGCTTGATGAGATAACTGTGGAGGGGAAAGTGCTGCTTTACCTATTAGTTTAGCTGTGATCTCTACTAGGGTAATGAATTGTTGTGTGAGGTGTGGGCCAGGGCTCAGCATGTCAGGAGGTCAGGCCATATTGGCCTGTAAAGTCTCAGAGGAAATGTGCTTCCTGGGAGTTAACCACCACCTGCTGCCATGGGGCTGACTGCTCCCCAGGTGGCCCTTGGGGAATCCTAGGAAAAGACTGCTGTGTTCAAGTGGAAGTTCATGGGCAGTGGAAACGTGTTTCTGGGTCCCAGTTTGTTTTATTATAGTTGTACCTTTGGATCTTGTTTCATTAGGAGACAAAGTTTTGACAGGCTTGAACTATTGCTAACTAGCGCTCACTCACTCTGTGTCAGCATTATGCTAAGAAGCATCTACAAGCATTTTTTCACCCAGTCCTCACTGCTTCCTTATGAGGTCCGTACCCATTTTACAGAGCAGGAGACTGAAAGTGAAGAAGGCTAAGCTATTAGCCCCAAGTTCAGACGTGAAGAGGGGGAGCTGGAATCCATACGTGGGGCCCTGGACCAGAGCCCAGGCCCTCCTGCCATGCTATGAAGAAACCCTCAGACCATCCCCCCCAACTTCTTCATAGCACAGCACTGTGCCAGTGGAGACGGTCTCTGGGCCTTTCTGAATTTTCCCAGTTCTCTTTGTTAAACAGATTCTACTTAAGAATGGGTCTCCACATTCTGTGGTCACGTATTTTCTTTCTCGCTCTTGACTCTTAAGTGAAGTCACCAGAAAACCTATTTTATAGCTTAAAAAAAAGGAGTTAAGGGAATAAAAATTATTTTTCTTAAAGTAGTTCATATTATTTAGAAGTAGTCAAAAGATTCAAGAAAGTGGTTTGCATACTTTACTTAAAGGTAAACGTTGCCTTTAATTTGGCTTGTAGTTGATTTATTATAATTCACAAATTCTGAGAAAATTCATGGAAGATTCATTGAATGTATCTGAACATAGGCTTGTTTCTTGCAGTATCCCAATTTCTGTATTTGGAAATGTTAACAGTATGAAAAAAATATAAGTTCTAACCTACGAAATTGGGGAAATGTTTTTGATATTGAGTGATATAGGAATGAAACACGAATATTTGTTTACAAATCTTTTTGGATGCTTTACATTTGGAATTTGCATAGTAATACAGAAGGACCTTGAAAAACATCCTGGAAAGAGTCATGATTTGGTCTAAATTATATATCCAAGAGGTCTCAAAATCATAAAATGATATGAAACTACTCTGGGCTTTTCTTAGTCCCCCCATTATATATCTTACTGTAACAGTTATATCTTAATTATATCTTAATTGTTATATCTTGATTGTAACAGTTTGTAACTTACATTTACTTGTGTGATTATTTGATTGATATCTGTCTCTGCCACTCGTCTGTGAGCTTCTTGGGAGCGGGAAAGCCACATCTGTTGTGCTTGTCATTGGATATACTTAGCACATACTAGCACATGACATAACACTAACAGCAACAGCAACAACAACAACGATAATGAATAAGAAAGATAACTAACACTCATTGAGCCCGTGGTCTGTGCCAGGTATTGTTGTAAGTGTTTGACACTACCTCAAATAATGGCCCTTTGACATGTCGTGGTCAAATGACTTTTATATAAATGAAAAATAAATTTCGAGTCTATACATCTATTTAGTGTTGCGGAGGTTAGGGAGACGTTTTATTCCAATGAGAACTGAAAGATATCAAGCTCAAAGTGCTTCGGCAAAGCATAGGTTTTCTTTTTCGTACCTGACAAATATTTATCTTCATGTTTTTACATTCTTTTTTATTTCTTAGCCCCCAGAGCAGATTTTTAAGAAACAAGAGAAAAGGCTAGACACTATTCAACTACTTAAAGAAATAACGGCAATACTAGTCCAAAATTGGGCTTTAATTTTCACGGAGACGTCTTTGACTAGCAGCTCTTGGCTCCGATGGTGGGAGGGGAGGATTGTCTTTCAAGAAAGTTTCAAGCTGACGTCTATGTTGCTGCTGCAGTAACCTCCACTTAATTTATTGTCGTTTAGTGCAAAAATTGATGAGAACATAACCTTTGTAGGGTTTTTATGTTTTACTGGCTATAAAAGATAAAATATGGAGTAAAAGGAAGTAAAATAGTATTTTGTTAGGTCGGGGGATGGATTTATGCTTTAACTAACTGATAGAATAATCAGAGGGTCATAAAGATCAGAGTCTCTGCCTCCTATCTCTTCTCTTTTTATGTGTGCATTCAACAAGCTTCTCTTTGTGGCTCTCAGGCCCATGGGAGCTCACCCAAACACCAGGTCCCCTTTGTCCAGGGGCATTAACTCAGCTGTTTAGATCAAGAATATCACGGAGGCTTCTGTTGCAGACATTAAGCAATTGGGATAAGTCTAAATGAATCAGGTACTTGACATGTGCAAATGGAGTATTTGTTCACGAGGGACCCCGGGCTGCATTGTGCCTTTAATGAACAGGCAAAAACAAAGTGTGCGAGTTAAATGGAATTTTGTGGGAAACACAAAGAGATCTGGATCTTCGAGAATGGTGGGTGATTGCAGTGATGTGTGGGGGAGAATGCTGGGAAGGCCCAACCCCACTAATTTCCCCAACACACCCTCCCCTGCCAAAAAAAAAAAAAAAAAAGGGAAACAAAAAGTATCAAATTTCAAAGTGATTAAATTTGATTATCTAGGCCAGTGGCTCTCAGACTTTAGCCTATGCATCAGAACCACCTGGAGGGCTTGTTAAACCCCAGATTGCTGGGTGCCACGCCCAGAGTTTCTGATTCAGTAGGTCTGGGGTGAGACTTGAGAATTTGCATCTCTAACAAGCTCCCAGGTGATGCTGATGCTGCTGGGCTGAGGACCACACTATGAGAACCTCTGCTCTAGGCGCTCATTTGTCCATGGTGTAGCTGGGTGGACGTGCGTTAATGAGCTGTAAGAGTCCAGGAAGACATCTTCTCACCTCAGAAGGGTGCAGCCAGGTGAGTCTGTAGGGGTGTGTGTTTCATGTGCTAACAAGCTGGGACCTGTCCTGAGGATAAATAACTGCTTTAATCTTTAGAGCTTTCAATCTAAGGTTGGGCTGAAGAGTAAAATATGCAAGTTAGTATCTTTAAGTGTCATGTTTGTTTTGTAGGATTTGCTTCCAGAGTAATATACTTGCTTGGAGTTCCTCGAGGGTGCCGGTCTGTTTTGTTGCTGTGGCCTGGTGCACCAGGCCTGCTACATAATTTGCAGGACTCAGTACAAAATGAAAATGTGGGGCTCTTGTTCAAAAATTATGAAGACAGTGACAGCAGGGCATTAATCCCAATGTCAGCCCTTCTAAGTGCAGGGCCCTGTGTGACTGGACAGGTTCCACACCCCTGAAGCTGGCCCTGCTTGTCACCTAGTAGATAATCAACAGGGGCAAGCAGTTCATTAGCTCCTTTCACTAAAGCATCATTGACTGAAGATTGACCAAGAAGGGATTTGAAGGACCTCCTGGTTTGACTCCTTTTTTTTCATTGGAGGCAGGTCTATCCTTTTATGTGGCTTTTGTTAGTTATCCTGGCACCTCTGCACCTGTTACTCCATTTGCAGCAGCCCTGTGACGTAGGCATGATGATCCCATTTGCGCAAGGCTCCCCTGTGACTTGGCCATGGTGATTTGGAGCAGTTTTCTGAAGTCTAGTGCCTTATTTTAGAATTTTGTTTTTCAATTGCCACATTTGCCTCTCAGAGAGGTTTTAGCTATTTGCTTGAAGACATACAGCCAGTGACAGTTGAACAGGAATTTGAACCCAATCTTCTGAAGAAATTTGAATTTGAACCCTCCATTGAGGAAAGCAAGTTTTGTGAAGATCATTGATTCTATTGATTGATATTTTTGAGCTCTGAAGCTTCAGTGTTGATCCGAGAAATCTAGTTGGCTCCTGGTCTATTTCTGTCCCTGTGCTGTTTAGTTCTGAGAACAAATGGCTCGCTCGAATACAGCCCCTTAAATTTTACTACTGCTGGCTGGGAAGACTTCTCTGAGTTAATCCCCACTCCCAATGTTCTTCTGCAGTCCCACCCAATGTTGAGATTAAATAAAAATATTTGTTTCCCAGTGCATGGAATTCTTCTCTTCCCACTTACTCTTGATTTATCTGTGTGCGCCTGATGTTCACTCCCCCATTCTCTGTGGGTGTGAAACTCTACCCCCCAGGGTGTGAACCTAGGTGGGCGTGGTGATGATGGCCGGATGCCCATGAACAGGCTGTCCGGGTATGAGTCCTGCTTCTACGTCTTACTTGCTGTATGATCTTGGCCGAGTGTTTGACTTAACCACATTTGAGCTTCTTTCCTGGTCTGTAAATAGGGATAATGCAGTAACAGAGGTAGGCTGTGATGATTAAAGGGCATAACTTATGCAGAGTGCTTTGCTAACAGCATTCCTGTGTCGAGGGATGGCGCCAGACACAACCAGGCAGTGGGTCAAATTTATTTGGTTTATTCTCCAATGCTTGTTTTATGCTTTCCTTACCTGCCCTGAGTGGGGAGTGTTGAAATGTTGCCTTTTCTCATGGTGCATCTGCAGTGCAGTACATTCAAAATTCCAAACCACAAAAACAATGGAGGAGATGGTGTTGCCACAATTGGCAGAAGTGGTAGAAGTTTTGAAGCAGACTTTTTTTGGGGAGTTGGGTGGGGAGTGCCACGTAAACAAAACAAAACAAAAAACAAAAAAAACTTTGTAGGTGGCCTTGTGTTTCAAGAATGTGAGGAAATGAAAATGTGTATGAGTGTGTGTGTAAGCAAGTGCATAAAGCATTCAAGAACTTCGTCAGTAGAATCTGCCTTCTTCCCTCCAAGTCGCTCAATCTTCCCGTACCCCAGTTTTGCAGTGCATTTTGACTGAATTGAATCTATGGTTGTATGGGGCTCAGGGAAAATCATTTTACTTCAATGTGCTCACTACAGCTTCTCATCCTCACAGTTTCTTCTGTCGGTTTCCAGTATTTAGAATAAATGTAAATGTTTATTTACCAAGATCTTGATATGTTTTTCTACACCCAAAACTATTTTTATACAGCTAAAATGTTAAACATCAAGGAATGACATGAAGATAGATAGACATTGCAGCTGCTTTGTCCTGAGGATAAGGGGGCGGAAATGGAGGCTCTGTATCTTTGAGCCTTAGGTACCAGCTTGCTTCATCCCCTCTGACTGTCCTGTGCAGCAGCCAGTGGTGCAACCCTCCTTCCTCTTCGCCCATCCTCCCGCCAAAAAACAACCCATGGGCCTGGGCAGCCGTTCAGAGTCCTTGTAATAGCGATGAGATTCTTTGGATTTTCACAAAGCAGTTTTTTTGGAGAATGGGGTTGAATGAATGAATAATAGCTGCATTGCAAATACTAAGTTGAGATTGCCCATCAAAGCTTAACTGAAGGATCTACTCACCTCCAAGTGCCTAGGGAATTCTCTGCATTTTTGCATTCAAGACCATGATTTGGTCTATAAATTGGACAACTTCATGGAAGAAAACCACACTGTTGGTACCCAAGGAGAGCCCCACTTCTCCTTTGGTCCTGATGAGACTTGTGCCATCTCTTCTATGATTGCTGCCTCACTCTCTGGTTGACTCAGGTGAACAAGGATGACATAGATTCCTAAAACTGGAGACAATCTAAGAACTGCACTATTACTATGAGATTCTGTCTCTTCCTTCACAGTACATGAAGAGACAAACCAGCTGGTGTTTTTTCTTTTAATTTTCCTTCTCTCCACTCTGCGTGTAGGCTAATGAGCATCAGATGGCTGCTTCCACACAACTCCAGTGCTAACTGAGCCACCAGATGCTAACTTGGACTCATCACTCCTCTTTTTCATTTCTTCTCAATGGAAGAAAACTCCTCCCCACCAACACCGCTGCTCCTCCCTCTGAATTCCTTATCTTCCTTCTGAATTCCTGATCCAAATCAGATTCTTAGGGATCATCCTAGATGCCTCCTTCCTCACCTCAGCATCCAACTACTCAATAAATATCATTGATTATACCTCAAGTCTCTCTAGACCCTGTCCCTTGTCCCCACATTTCCGGCCCTCGATTAAACTATTGCATCTCTCACGTGGATGGCCGTGGTGGATGGCTGTTGTCTCCTGTCTGCTCTCCCTCTCTAGTCTCACCCTGGACCGTTAGTCCTGCCCCAAACTCCTAGAATAAGCCAAACGTTGCCGTGATGGATAAACTTCATTGCTTCTCAGAATGGAGTCCAAACTCCTCTTTTTGCAAGGAATATTTTTACTAATCTTCCCTTCTCTACCTCTCTACCTATGTCTGCTGGCTTTCAAAAGCAGCTGGAATTCATTACTTAATTTTCCCAAACGTGGCAGATTCCCTTAACTTTCTGGGCCTTTTTGCGAGCTCTTGCACCATGTTCCTTTTGCTGTGCTGTGTGCGGATAACTGTTTTCAGCTCAAGGCTAACCTCCTCCTTGAAGTCTTCCCTGATTGCTGGGGCAGAGTTGACTCTTCTCTCCTTTTGACTCCATATAAAAATGTCCTAGCACTGGTGGCACTACATTGCATGTAGTTTTTAACAGGTGCTTGGAGACGAGGAGCTCATCACACCATTATTATTATTACAGTATTTTTTTTTACTTTCATCATAGCACGTTTTAAACATATTTTTTGAACTGTAGCATATATACAAAAGAGTGTTTAAATGTATATGCGCAGTTTAAAGAACAGTCATCACAGAATCAAACACTCATGTGTCTATCACCCAGGCCTAAGACATAGGACTTTGCCAGTCCTCAGAAATCCCCTGTATGTCCCTCTCTGGTCTCATCCCCCTCCCTATAGGTAACTATCATCCTGAATTTCATGTTAATTATTAACTTGCTTTTCTTTATAGTTTTTAAAAATGCCACCCAAATGTGTATCCCTAGGCAATATATTGTTTAATTGGGTCTGTGTTTGAACTTTATCTAAATGGAATTGTTCTGTTTGTATCCATTTATGACCTGCTGCTTTCTCTCATGATTATGTTTATGAGGTTTATTCTGTTGATATGTGTTGTCATGGTTCATTCATTTTTTTCATGGTTGTATAAATTCCGTTTTATGAATACATCATATGTTATTTACTGAATCTATTGTTGATGACTTGTTTCTAGGTTTTTGCAATTATGACAAAGGCTCCCATGAACATTCTTGCCCATGACTTCGGGCATACCCGCAAGACTGCCATGAGGACATGGATAGCTGGGAGCAGGACATCTGGGTTGAATATATATGCAGGCTCACCTTTACCAGGCATTACCAAACATTTGCAAAGTAGTTGTATCAGGGACTGTATCTTTTTTATCTTGGTATGTCTAGTGCCTAGGACAGCGAATGGCCAAATGCAGTTGCTCCATATCCATACCCACTGGGTGAAAGGAGAACAATAAAGTAGGTATGCCGTCACAGCCCTTGTCTATGAACAGCTCTTGGAAATAAAGCCAAAGCAAGCATCTTTTCCAACCCCAACTTCCGCTGATAGAGTGGACCTGCTGGCTTGGTACAGAATGACGCATTTTAATAATAATCAAGATAAAATTGATACAATTGTAATGTCTTATACCACTTTAAAAAGAGATTCTTTGAAAACCCCGTTGAAATTATGGCTATAGCAATCACAACCTTCAGAGGAAAATGGGTGCCAACTATGCCTTTAAAATTAATAATCTTGTCCCAAATTGCAGAGGGGCTAGGTCTTGGGAGCTAACTTGCCTTGGAATGTGGATCATCTTTCTTCAACACATCTTCTGGAGCTTGGAGTATATAGATCTTTGATAGAGGAGAGATTAATGCTTCTAGAACTGGTGTGAAAGACCACAAATTTACAGGGCTACACAGAGAAAGACATAGATGGACTTTCTGTGCAGCAAAACACTGCTAAACTCTGCTGAAATGCAGGTCATAAATTTGGATAAAGCATGAATTTAATCGTGTTCCTTGAAATACTTCTCCATAAAGCAATATTTTAGAGATTTCTTCTCTTATCCAAGCCTTATTTAATAAATTAGTTCTTTTTATTTTAAAATAATCTTAAAATAATCTTAGATTTACAGAAGAGTTGCAAAGGTAGTACAGGGAGTTCCTGTATACCCTTCACTCAGCTTCTGCTGATGTTAACAACGTCTCACATAACTGTGGTATGCTTACCAAACTAAGAAATTAACATTGGCGCAATACCATTAATTACATTACAGACTTTATTCTGATGTCACCAATTTTTCCAATAATGTCCTTTCTCCTTCCAGGATCCAATCCAGAATACCACATGCATATAGTTATCATGTCTCCTCCAGTCTGTGACAGTTGCTCAGTCTTTCCTTGTTTTTCATGACTTTGGCTCTTTTGAAGAGTACTGTTTAGGCATTCTGTAGAATGTCCCTCAATTTGGGTTTGTCTGATGTTTTCTCATGATTAGACTGGATTATGCATTTTTGGGAAGAATACCACAGAGGTCAAAGTGTGCTTAGCCCTTCCTGTGAGGGAGTGCATGCTATCAACATGACTTATCACTGGCTGTGAGAGCCTCGATCACTTGGTTCATGTGGTGTCTGCCAGGTTTCTCCACTGTGAAATTACAGTTTTTCCCTTTCTATACCCTATTCATTAGATGTGTCACTAAGTCCAGCCTACATGAAGGAGCGAGGTGAGGAGTATCAGAAAATTTGTGACATGTATTAAAGCCACATAGTAATTAATGAATATTTTGGAAGATACTTTGAGGCTATGCAAATATCACTTTTTTCCAAATTGATTCTTTTATATTAGGCAGAAAATAGAACATTCAGATCCTCAAAAACAGAAGACAGTCAAATTTTGACAAAAGTCCTCTTATTTTTACTAAAGTTAGTAAGTAATTATCAACTAAAACACTGTTTTTTCAGGCCTCTGCTGAAAAGTTTCTCTTGGCTTTAAAGCTGAGCAGTTGAAACCCACATCATAGGAGGAGTGGACCGAAAGTAAGGCTCATTCATAATCAAGCTCCATGGATAACCCCTAGTGACTGTTTCCTTCTCTTATTTAATTGGCATTGATGATATCCATTCACAACTTCCTTTTTCTATTTTGGAGTATTGTGTTTGGCTTTATTTTTTTAATAGAAATATTATCAAGTAGCAAGCACGCATAATTTCTCTAGACAAAGAGCCAGAGGTAAACATTCCATTTTTCTATATTTGTCTCTTGTTGCAACTTGTGTAAATTATCATTTGAGATAAGATTCTCCAGGCCTTATGGCATCAGGCCTTAGGAACACTGGTGACAATTTATCACGACTGTATTTTTTTTCTAAGGGAAGAAAATGGCCAAGAATACCCCCAACCTACTATGCCCACTTTTCCAAGTGTTTCCTGGCACAAAGAGAAACTTCGCATTATTAGTTTATGAGTCTATTACTAACTCCTCCCATTGATGCTGAGGAAAAGTTTTGCTAAAATAATCTCTTAGGATTTTTGCCTAAATTTCCTGGAAAATCATTACGTAAATTTTAGAAAATTACTCTTCTTCTTCTTTTTTTTTTTTTTTTTACACATTTACATATGTATTTTATTTTATTTTTTATTTTTTAATTGAGGTAACACTGGTTTATAACATTATATAAATTTCAGGTGTACATCATTATATTTCGATTGCTGTGTAGATTACATCATGTTCACCACCCAAAGACTAATTACGATCCATCACCATACACATGTGCCCTATCACTCCTTTCACCCTCCCCCTGCCACCCACTTCCCCTCTGGTAACCACCAATCTAATCTCTGTATCTATGTGTTTGTTTGTTGTTGTTTTTTATCTTTTATTTGTGAGTGAGATCATATGGTATTTGACTTTCTCCCTCTGGCTTATTTCACTTGTCATAATACCCTCATGGTCCATCCATGTTGTCACAAATGGCAAGATTTCATCTTTTTTATGGCTGAGTAGTATTCCATCGAGTATATATATCACATCTTCTTTATCCAGTCATCCCTTGATGGGCACTTAGATTGTTTCCAAGTCTTGGTTATTGTGAATAATGCCTCAATGAGCATAGAGGTGCATATATCTGTAGACATTCATGTTCTTTGGATAAATACCCAGCAGTGGAATAACTGGATTGTATGGTAGTCCTATTCTTAATTTTTTGAGGAATCTCCATACTGTTTTCCATAGTGGCTGCACCAGTTTGCATTCCCACTAGCAGTGTATGAAAGTTCCCTTTTCTCCACATTCTCTCTGACACTCGTTATTTCGTCTTGTTAATTATAGCCATTCTGACAGGCGTGAGGTGATATCTCATTGTAGTTTTGATTTGTATTTCCTTAATAAGTGATGTTGAACATCTTTTCATGTGCATGTTGGCCATCTGTATATCTTCTTAGGAAAAGTGTCTGTTCAGATCTTTAATTGGGTTGTTTGTTTTTTTGTTGAGATGTATGAGTTCTTTATGTATTTTGAATATTAACCCCCATCAGATATATGCTTTGCAAATACCTTCTCCCAATTGTTAGGTTGACTTTTTGTTTTGTTGATCGTTTCCTTTGCTCTGCAGAAGCTTTTTAGTTTCATGTAATCCTATTGGTTTATTTTTTCTATTGTTTCCCTTGCCTGGTCAGACATGGTGTTTGAAAATATGCTGCTAAGACCGATGTCAATGATTGTACCGTCAATGAGTGTACCATCTATGTTTTCTTCCAGAAGTTTCATGGTTTCAGGTCTTACATTCAAGTCTTTAATCCATTTTGAGTTAATATTTGTGTATGGTGTAAGATAATGGTCTACTTTCATTCTTTTGCATGTGGCTGTCCAGTTTTCCCAACACCACTTATTGAAGAGACTTTGCTTTCTCCATTGTACCTTCTTTGCTTCCTTGCTGAAAATTAGCTGTGCATAGATGTGTGGGTTTATTTCCAGGCTCTCGATTCTGTTCCATCCATCTGTGTGTCTGTTTTTGTGCCAGTACTATGCTGTTTTGGTTACTATAGCTTTGTAGTATATTTTGAAATCAGGGAGTGTGATACCTCCAGTTTGTTCTTTTTTCTCAGGATTCCTTTGGCTGTTTGGGGTCTTCTGTTGTTCCATATAAGTTTTAGGATTCTTTGTTCTATTTCTGTGAAAAATGTCATTGGAACTTTGATAGGGATGGCATTGAATCTGTAGATTGCTTTAGAAAGTATGGACATTTTAACTATGCTAATTCTTCCAATCCAAGAGCATGGAATATCTTTCCATTTCTTTGTGTCTTCTTCAATTTCTTTCAACAATGTTTTATAGTTTTCAGTGTATAGGTCTTTTACCTCCTTGGTTAAATTTATTCCTAGGCATTTTATTCTTTTGTTGCAATTTTAAATGGGGTTGTATTCTTTTTTTTTTTTTTTTTTTTTTGGCGGGGAAAGATTTGCCCTGAGCTAACATCTGTTGCCAATCTCTCTCTTTTTTTCCTCCCCAAAGCCCCAGTACATGGTTGTATATCCTAGTTGTAAGTCATTCTACTTCTTCTATGTGAGCTGCTGCCACAGCATGGCAACTGACAGATGGGTGGTGTGGTCCCATGACTGGAAAGTGAACCCTGGTCACTGAAGCAGTTAGAGCACGGAACTTTAACCACCAGGCCATCAGGGCTGGCTCTGGGATTGTAATATTAATTTCTCTTTCTGCTGCTTTGTTGTTAGTGTATAGAAACACTATACACTAACTGATTTTTTGTATGTTGATTTTGTATCTTGCAACTTTACTGTATTCATTTATTTCTAAAAGTTTTTTGTGGGTTCTTTAGGGTTTCCTATATATGAAATCATGTCATCTGCAAATAGTGACAGTTTCACTTCTTCCTTTCCAATTTGTATCCCTTTTATTTCTTTTTCTTGCCTGATTGCTCTGGCTAGGACTTCCAACACTATGTTAAATAAGAGTGACAAAAGTGGGCATCTTTGTCTGATTCCTGTTCTTAGAGGCATAGCTTTTGGTTATTCTCCATTGAGTATGATATTAGCTGTGGGTTTGTCATATATGCCTTTATTATATAGAGGTATTTTCCTTCTATATCCATTTTATTCAGGTTTTTATTATAAATGGATGCTGTATCTTGTCAAATGCTTTCTCTGTACCTATTGATATGATGGTGTGATTTTTATTCTTCATTTTGTTAATGTGGTGTATCACATTGATTTGCAGATGTTGAACCATCCCTGCATCCCTGGAAGAAATCCCACTTGATCATGGTGTATGATCACGGTGTATGTTGTTTTAATGTATTGTTGTATTCAATTTGCTAGTATTTTGTTGAGGATTTTTGCATTGATGTTCATCAGTGATATTGGCCTATAATTTTCTTTCTTTGTGTTGTCCTTGTCTGGTTTTGGTATCAGGGTAATGTTGGCTTCATAGAATGAGTTAGGAAGCTTCCTCTCCTCTTCATTTTTTTGGAAGAATTTGAGAAGGATAGCTATCAAGTCGTCTTTGAATGTTTGGCAGAATTCACCAGGGAAGCTATCTGATCCTGGTCTGGCCTTTTTTGGGAGATTTTTGATTACTGTTTCAATCTCCTTACTGGTGGGTCTATTCAAATTCTCTATTTCTTCTTGATTCAGTTTTGGAAGGTTGTATGATTCTAAGAATTTATACATTATCCAATTTGTTGGCATATAGCTCTTTGTAGTATTCTCTTATAATCTTTTGTATTTCTGAGGTGTCCATTGTAATTTCTCCTCTTTCATTTCTGATTTTATTTGAGCCTTCTCTCTTTTTGTCTGCTGAGTCTGGCTAGAGGTTTGTCAATTTTATTTATCTTTTCAAAGAACCAGCTCTTAGTTTCATTGATTTTTTTTTTCTATTGTTTTTTCAGTCTCGATTTCATTGATTTCTGCTTTAATTTTTATTATTTCCTTCCTTCTACTGATTTTGGGCTTTGTTCTTTTTCCAGTTCCTTTAGGTGCACTGTTACATTGTTTATTTGAGATTTTTCTTGTTTGTTGAAGTAGGCCTATATTGCTATAAACTTCCCTCTTAGAGCCACTTTTGCTGTATCCCATAAATTTTGGCACGACATATTGTCATTTTCATTTGTCTCCAAATATTTTTAATTTCTCCTTTGATTTCTTCATTGACCCAATCATTGTTCAGTAGCATTTTGTTTAATCTCCACATATTTTTGGCTTTTCCAATTTTCTTCCTGTAGTTGATTTCTAGTTTCATACTGTTGGAGTCAGAAAATATGCTTGGTATTATCTCAATCTTCTTAAATTTATTTAGACTTGTTTTGTGGTCTAATATGTGATGTATCCTGGAGAACGTTCCATGTACATTCAAAAAGAATAGCATATTCTGTGGTTTTTGGACGGAATGTTCTCTATATGCCTACTAAGTCCATCTGGTCTAATGTATCATTTAAGGCCAATGTTTCCTTATTGACCTTCTGTTTGGATGATCTATCCACTTATGTAAGTGGAGTGTTAAACTCCCCTACTGTTATTGTGTTACTGTCTATTTCTCCTTTTATGTCTGTTAATAATTGCTTTATATATTTGGGTACTCCTATGCTGGGTGCATACTCTTCCTTTTAAAAATGTTGGGTTATATATTTCTTACACTATTCTGTGTCTAAACCAGAGGTTCCTAACATGGGGTGTCTGAATTCTTTATAATCTGGGTCCTTATTTACTAGTTATAGAAACTAACTCAGCTTATTTTTTTTGCTGAAGAAGATTCACCCTGAACTAACATCTGTTGTCAATCTTCCTCTTTTTGCTTAAGGAAGATTCACCCTGAGCTAACATCTGTGCCCATATTCCTCTATTTTATATGTGGGTCACTGCCACAGCATGGCTGCCAACGAGTGGTGTAGGTCCATGCCTGGGGAACCAAATCCGGGCCGGTGAAGCAGAGCATGCCAAACTTAACCATGAGGCCCCAGGGCTGTCCTCACGAACTCTGCTTCTTTTAAACCAAAAAGGAATCTAGCAAAAAGATGTTGGATAGGAACTGACAATAGTCTTGGATCTGGCTATGCTGCCAGAAACTGTTCCTCCAGTTAGGCTGGAGAACTGATCAATGAGAACACAGTGCTGCTGATGCTCCAGCCCAATGGATCCTGGGTCATCCCTAGTTCTTTGAGTCACTGGCTTCCAATTCTGGGTCTAGGCCAGGTATATTAGCAAAGCTTGACCTATTCCTGCACCATAGCTGCAGGGGAAGCTGGGAAAGTAACAGTCTCCTTTTGTGGTGAAGTGTGCACTGACTCATCAGGTGTGGAGCCCCCCAAGCATAGTAAGAGTTTCATATACTGGCAGCCAAAATGGATGTCAAATATTCACTACAGACCCTCATAGATGGGATCCCTTAAGCTGTAAATTTCATCTGATTCTCAAGTCTGTCAATTTTTTTTAAAGAATCACTGCTTTAAATGCTCTATAATAAACATGTATTACATTATAATGATGTAAGGAAACCATAAATAACAGAGTGGGAGTGGAGACATTAACAATAATATTTTGGAAATTGGAAAAGCAGGAGCATGAGTAGAAAATTGACTTAGCAGATCTGAGAACTCTAAATCCTAAGTCAGCAGTGGGGGAAACATTTAGTCAACATTCCACAAACATTTATGGAGTACCTACTATGTGCTAGGCACTCTGCTTGGTCCTTTGGTTTCATCAACGAACAAAACCAAGAGCACTGTTCTTGTGGAGTAACCATTCTGGCAGGAAAAGCCAATAAATCAAACAGATTTGCACCCCAAAACCTCCAGTGGGCTCAGTAATTGGGGATACCAGATATCTCTGGAAGTGGCAGTGAATGTGGGGCTGAAACACGAGGATTGGTCAAATGTCTTTGAGAAGCATTTAGACCAGCATTGTCTAATAGAACTTTCTACAATGATGGAGATAGTCTGTATCTGAGCTGTTCAATACAATAGCCACTAGCCACTTGTGGTTATTGAGCGCTTGAAATGTGGCTAGTGCAATTGAGGAATTGAATTTTAAATTTTACTTAATTTAAATTACTTTAAATTTACATAGCTACTGTGGCTAGTAGCTACTGTATCAGAAAGCACAGAGTTAAATCCTCTATTCCCTCTCCAACCTGGAACAACTGGATGATTGCCCCTCCCACAAGACAACAGAAAGTTTTGAAGTTTTTTCTCTGAACTAAGGGACATAATGCATATAAGGGTGGAGAATCCATATTGAAAAGTGGGGGATTACCTGAATTTGAGAACTTGGTTTTCTTCTCCTACTTGACTCCCCAAAAGCTGGCAGAAAGTCTTTACTTCCAGGCATGAGATTAGATACTTAGTATCTGATCAATCAGACTAGTCCAAGAGAAAAGATCTAAGTATGTTAACATTGGAGGCTTTCCAGTGAAACAACCCAGCCAAGTCATCTAGGATAAGACCCAGAGTTGACAACCCAACCCATATACTCAGAGCTTCCATCAGCTTTTCAGTGCTGTAATGCTTAATGTGAACAGACAGTTAAGGATCACCAGACATCTGAGGATCGCTTCTGTCTAAAATGAACACGCTTAAGTCAAAAAACAAATTTGAGGAAATGGAGGGAGAAGGAGAAGGAGGGGGAGTCAGATAACAGATGATTTTGCATTTACAAGACAACAGTAGAATGCTATAATAAATGAGTAATCAGAAGAATAAAAACCAAAAAGGTCTTGGAAAAAATGATACAAATCACAAGCTCAATATAAAGTTTGGAAAATAAGATTGTGAATCTTATTCTAGAAACCAGAATAAGAAGGCAGAGAAATGTAAAATAGGAGAAAAAGAGTTAGGAAAATTGGATCAGACTAGGAGGTCTAACATCTGAATAATAGAAATTCCTGAAATTGAGAATTGAATAAATGAAAATAAGGAAATTATCAGATAATTCAAGAACATTTCCTAGATGTGAAGGACATGAGGTTTCAGAATGAAAAGAATCCTCGAGTGCCCAGCAAAATGGATGAAAATAGATCTATACCAAGGTACATCATGATAATATTTCTGAGCACTGGGGTCAAAAAGAAGGTCCTAAAAGCTTCTAGAGAGAAGGGGGAAGATTATATACAAAGAATCAGGAATCCAAATCATTTTGGACTGTGCATGTGCTCTCCAAACCTAGAATTCTATACCCAGCAAAAATATCAATGAAGTATAAAGGTTGAATAAATACATTTTCAGACATGTGAGGCCTCATTTTACCTCCCCTGCAGCTTTTTCTCATAAAGCAATTGGAAGTTCTGTCAGTATAAAGAAACAAATGATGATGAAGATTTAGATTCTGAGAAGAAGGGAATTTAATGAAAGAGAAAGGTGAAGAAAATTTTCAGGATGATGGTGGAGGGAGATGAATCCATGCGACAGACCAAGAGAGCAACCAGAAAATTGGAGCAGGTCAGAAGGTTCAGGAAGAGATAATTCCAAAAGATAATACTTGGATAGTGTTTGAAGGTATTGAAAGGAAAGTTAGATCATCAGGGAAGAGTCTGAACATAAAGTAGTGAGAGTTCATAAACCAAATCAGAAAACTAAGCAAAACAAAAAATCCAAGTAAGTATTAACTCTAGGGAAAATAAAAAGTTGTCCAAGAAAGAAAAAAATTATACTTTGCGACTCAGCAGTGGAACAGCATTCACATAATCATCATAACGTAAAATTGAATAATCAAACCAAAATTTGGTTTTGATCAAACCAAAATTATGATAAAAATATGTTGGGGGCATAGAGGATTGGGAAGTATGCCTATATGTGGTATGCGTTTGTGTTGGGGAGTTGGGGCAGAGAGAAAGCAAAATACTTATTTTCAGTAGGGGACGTCAACAGGTGATGCCTAAAACTAAAAACTCAAAAGAAAAGAGTTTATGTTTGTATTAGAGATATGGAGGTAAATACCAAAATAAATAGTAAAATTGCTTTACTAGGGTGGAGGGAAGGTGGTGGGAGAACAACTGTTTTCCATGATAACTAGCCCTTGTAGAACTATTTGCCTTTTTAAACTCTTTGCACATGAAATCAAGGTAAAAATAACAATCAAATAACATTAGAAATGAGGTGTCATTAGCTGGGATGGCAAACTTTTTCAACTTCTGAAAAGGTTTTTGGGGAAAGACTAAAAATATTTTCAGGAGTCAAATTCTTGTCTTCACTTTTCCAAGGTTGTAGAAGTAAACTTGTTGCTGCAAACATCTGAAATGATAAAAAAATAATATGGCTTTGCATAACTTCTTTTCCCCCCTAAAGTAACATAGAGGATGTGTGTTTAGTTGGTCCAGGCCTTTTTCCTGCCTTCTTCTGGTGACAGCACTCCTTATCTTTAGGAAACGGCTTTATTTCCGCTTCAGTCAGTACTAGGGGATGCCTCCTGGTTCTCTCTCCTGGGCCACAGAGATGGGCACATGACCAAGTCTAAGCCAATCATTGTTTACTCTCCCTCTGGTCACACGACTGGCCCAGGAGTGGGAAGATGACTCACATTAGGCCAATCAAGATCCTTCCCTTTTCAACTGGAACTGATGGAAAAGAGCAGTTTTTTTCATTCTTGTCCATGTGGCTATAGGGATCTACACCTGGATTGCTTGTGCCTGTATTTCCAATGTGCGGGGCCAATTGTCCAGAGAAATTGAAGCAAATATGCAGGCATATACAGAGATGAGAGAGAGAGAGAGAAAGAGAAACAGGGGGAGACAGAGCTAGGGGGAGGGAGGGAAGGCCTCTGAGTTCTTGGATCCAGCTGACCCTGAGTACCGTTCCTTCCCTGCCCTTTTCATAGTTTGAATTCAGAAGCCAATAAATCTTTCCACCCCTTTTTTGATAAAACTGTTTAGAGTTGGAATTTTATCTTGGAACCAAAGTGTCCAGACTAATACTAGTAGCCAGCATGTTTTGTATCATTAGGCAAGAAAAAGTTATCCATACTCAAGAAAGAGAGGATACAGACATGTCCATTACTTATTTATTTTTAATAATTAGGATTATATCAATGAAAGGAAAAGACTCTCTGATGGGATTGAAAAGGAATCTGATGGAACCCTGGCAACAAAAATCTTCAGTTTTTGCAGTTTGTGCTGACATAAATACGATTCAATTCAAAATGCCAAGTTATGCATTTTATAGTCAATCAAAGAGTTAACTTAAAGAGTTAAAAAACCATGTTTAAGAGTTTAATAATGATCTTCTGGACACTGTGTTAGGTTGGCACTTTGGAGAAATTC
The DNA here is from genome assembly GCF_020826845.1 of Diceros bicornis minor. Classification (NCBI taxonomy): domain Eukaryota; kingdom Metazoa; phylum Chordata; class Mammalia; order Perissodactyla; family Rhinocerotidae; genus Diceros; species Diceros bicornis. Next base: position 55,159,798 of record NC_080744.1, on the reverse strand, counting down.
AGAATAAATATAATGTATGGTCCATGCTCTTATGTCACTTAAAATCAGTGAAAGATGATGTAGATGTGTGAAATATTTAAGTATCACAGCCTAAGACACATATGCACTCACCCAAAAGAAAAGAGCCACTCTCTTGGTGCAACTTCTGGCCCGTTTAGTCTAGAACTTGCTTGTAAGTGTCCCCCCTAAATAGACTGATCATTTTTCTCCCTCTTTCCTTGAACACAGGCATGGGCAAAGGACCTTGGCTGTGAAGGAGAATAGAGCAGCAAGCCTCCTTCTTGAGTTAGGTTGTAAATAAACACTCTTGGTATAAACATGGAGGCCGATGAACTCCAGCGCTTTGTTAGGAAGGAAGTGAAAAGTTCAGCTGTTCTGTGGGCCAGAAGTGCTGAGCCTGCAGGATCCTCAGCAAAGGGATGGAAACTGCTTCGCAATGGCTCCACTCCTCCAGAATTGCCCTGCTCTCATCAGATGCTTTCCCGGTTCCTACAGGCAGGCATCGCCCAGAGGAGGAGGGGATGGCGAGGTGCCAGCTGTAAATAATGAATAGCATCCTCATTTACATTCTTTTTTAGTGGCGCCTATTTGCACACAGCATTGCGGGGACCTGGAGCCTGAGGAAATATGACTTGGAGCCCACTTGGGCTCCCTCCCTCCAGTGTGCCTAGCTCAGGAAAAGGCAGAGCACTTCCCGTCAGACCATCTGGCTCTCTTGAATGTGCTTATTAGTAACAGTGGAGGTGGGTCTGTTAGCCTAGGATAGCATTGCGGAGACAGATGCTGAGTTTATGTGTAAAATATGGCTTCCAGCCAAAGCACTAATCATGATCGCCTCTGAAGTGGTTCCAATCGTCTGGATGAGGCGCTCTGGCTCTTATGTTGTTTGTACAAGCTGGTAGTTAGAGGTGTTGTGTACAAGATATTTGTAGTCATAATTTCTCCAAACAGGTTAAGGCAAACATTATGAGAATCAGCATATTAATGTGCTGTGTTTCAAATTAGAATTATAAACACACTTTCCTCATTGGAGGCCTAATCTGCTAGGAAGAAGCCAGATGTTTAATGATGAAACCATTATTTAGGAGGACCTATCAAAGTAAAACAAATTGTTGTTGTTTAAGTGGAGGGAATAACCTGCTTTGTGCAAGGGAACTTGGAAAAACTGCTTTGAGAGGATTCTTCTTGTGTTGAATTTCCTTTTGCTGCTGCTCAAGAGCAAGGGCTTCTTCTGGAAACATCATTCGGCAAATGGGAGTTCTGCCCTCCTAGGACAAAACCACAGGCCAAGACAGTGCCTTTCCCAGTGACGAGGTGGTAGCTGATGTGCTGGAGTATTAGTTTAGAAAAAATTTGGTCTCTGAGGCTTTTTGATGTTAACTTTTGGTAGTAGCTCCCCTTCCTCTTTCTGTTGTTTCTGAGGTAAGAGTCAGGAAGCAATGTTTGGTGACAGCTGACATTTGTGTTCTCCACTTGTCTTCTGAGCTTCTTCATGTAGAACTGGCTCCCAGATTCCTGTTGCTCGGGTATAATCAGTTCATTAGCCCCTTATCGTCTTTAAGGGGGAACACCACCACTACTTTTGCATCTATCTGTGGATATATCTTTCTTTCCTCGTCTCTCTCCTTCCTCCTTCACCTCCATATTCCATCCACTTTCTCATGTTCCCTTCCTTCCCTTTTTTCTCCCTTGCTTGTAGGAAACACATCTTAGAGAATATATCCAATTGCTCCTTTAGGCCAAAGAGCACACAGAAAGCAGGAAGAAGCACAAAGATGGGCGTTGGAGATGATTTTCTAAAACTTAACACCATCACATGTCTTGTCCTAAATATCCAAATACTAGCACTACTATTTTTAAGAGTTCCAATTTATTCATTTTTCCAAAGTTTTCTTTGCTGCTGGTAGGTTTTTGGACTGTCCAGTTCTCAGAGTACACAAAGCTGTTCCCTAGAAAATTAACTGAGGACATTTTGACATGCATGCATTTTTAGTCATTACAACAACAGTGAGAGGATTAGCATCTTGAGTGGTTAGAAATCATGGGAGTTTGGAGTCTTCCCTTCTGGATTCTGGAATCTGGGAGCTGTCAAGTCCTGAAAGGATCCAGAGAAGCTGCACCTCACTTGACATTTTTCCTCAAAACCAGGAGGGTGCATGTGGCCCCGAGGGCTCATTTGCTCCGTAACCTTTGCCATTATCAGGGACCAGAAAGAAATCATCCCACAGAGGTGAGAATTTGTTCTGTTATTGAAGATGTCTTGATTTCTATTACTGCTATCTCATTTTCCTTGAAATAAGTTTTGATTTCTCCTTCTAATGTGTTTCATGTTCCTCTGTTTCATTCATTCAAAAGCGTCTGTTAGCCCTTCCTTGTTTATATATTCTTTTTTATTCTGGCAAGTTCTAGAAGGGACTTGAAGTAGAATCTAACTCAACTATGCATCTGATACTTTAATTCTCTCAAGAGTGTCCTCTCACCTAGGGTTTTCCAGTACATAGCTGGTCATATCCAATGACAGGACACGCATCATCTTCCAATGCAGCCTATTTCACCTCTGGGTGACTCTAATTGTTAGAATATTCATCTGTGTGTTGGTTTGGAATCTGTTTCTTGGTAACTACCACTCATTAATATCAGGATTGTTGTAACAATTAAATGGGGTAATGAATATAATGAAACTAGCATAGTGTCTGGCACAGAGAAAGAACACAATAAAAGGTAACTGCTTTTATTATTGTTACTATTGGTTCTTGTTCTGCTCCTTGGAGTTGGATAACACAAACCAGTCCTTCCACATGGAAGCCCCTCCCATAGTTGAAAACAACTATAGTCTCTCCTTGAGCCCTATTCCCCCTGCCAATATTTTAAGCTAAATATTCCCATTAACTTGAATCCTTCCTCACATGACAGGGCTTGAGTTTCTTTACTAGTGTAGTGACTTGCCTTGAACAAGTTATAGCTTTTTCTTCTAGGCATAGCTTCTAGAAGTGAAAGCAATATTCATGTAGGAGGTGGATGTGGGGTGGGTTCCGATTCAGCCAGAGCATAGTAGCTGTTAATGAGGCCTAAATCATGTTATCTTTTCTGGCAGTTACATTATTTGGTAATTCATATTGGACTTATTGTTGACCAAGTTTTTCTCTTAGTTTTTCTTTTTAACAGGAGAAACCTATACATCTACATTTTTTTTCAACCAAAGTAAAGACATTTATGTTTATCACAGCTAAATACAATCCTATTAAATACCTGCAGCTTATTATTTTACCTCTCAAAGACCTCTTTTGGCTTTATCCACATTGCACTTTGCTATTGGACCCACAGAAAGAGGTTTCTTTGCTTTATGGTTTGAGGGTTTTTTGGGGAAACACTGGATTTCTGCAAGATGATGTCTTAGCTCAGGCTGATATAACAAAAATACCATAGACTAAGTGGCTCATAAACAACAAAAATTTATTTCTCACAGTTCTGGAGGCTAGAGGTCTAAGATCAAGGTGCCAGTATGGTTGGGTTCTGGGGAGGCCCTTTTCTGGAGGCAGACTGCTGACTTGTCATTGTGTCCTCACATGGCAGAGGGCAGAGAAGGGAAGTGAGCTTTCTCATGTCTTTTATAAGGGCACTAGTCTCACTTGTGAGGGCTTTACCTTCATGACCTCATCTAACCCTAATTACCTCCCACAGACCCCACTTCCTAATACCATCACTTGAGAGGGTAGGGTTTCAACATATGAATTTTGGGGAACACAAACATTCAGTCTGAAACAGATGAGGAGACTGACAGAGTGTTCACTAGAAAGGAGAAGAAAGAATCTGGGTGAGAACAATTGTTCAAAGTGGCAGAGTTACTCCAAATTCAATTAGAGTGAAACAGGAACAGAGAAATAGGTAACCACAGCAAACGGAGTGACCGTAAGCACGAATTTGGAGACATCATGAAAACTTGAAAATAGCCTAGCTATTCTTGTGGAATGCAGTCACAAGCACTGAATTTAAATGACCAATCATTAGAGCAGTTATGAAAAAACTCAACACTCTCCCTGGAGGGGCTGTTATTAGGATCAAATGAGATCATACGGGAAAGAGCTTAGTGTGAATCTAGAAACCTATTAGGAATCAATAAAAATATGTCTGGTAGAGGGGCTGGCCCGGTGGCACAAGCAGTTAAGTGCGTACACTCATCTGCGGTGGCCCGGGGTTCGCCGGTTCCCATCCCGGGCGCTCACTGACGTACTGCTTGGCAAGCCATGCTGTGGCCGTGTCCCATATAAACTGGAGGAAGATGGGCACGGATGTTAGCCCAGGGCCATTCTTCCTCAGCAAAAAGAGGAGGATTGGCAGATGTTAGCACAGGGCTGATCTTCCTCACCAAAAAAAAAAATATGTCTGGTAGATATGTGTCCTCCTTGGGTACTTCTAAATCTTGACTTTGGCCTTCATCTTTTTCTTTGGTGATTTTCTCTTAGGTGATTGCATCCAACCCATTAGCTCTTTTCACTTCTCCTCACATTTTCCATCTCTAGTCTATTGTTTTGTGAACAAACCCATGTTTATGCTCTCCTTACTCTTCATGCTTTTATAGCCTTTGATCATTCCCCCTTTAACTCGCCATCTTTCCAGGCTAAGGAGCCCTAAGATTTTTAACCCACAAAACTCCGCATCATCTCCCTCACTCCTGTTGCCCCTCTCAGGACTTTCCCTAGCTCTCTGCCTTACTTGAAGAAGGACTTCTTGTTGAGCTTAGCAGATGTCCCCCTAGGCAGATGTCCCCTATCTTCCTTGGCCTCCTGGTAGTCTGAGACTTAGTTTCTCATGTGTAAAGTGGGACATGAAGCCAATAATACCACAAGGGGAGATGATGAGATTTAAGTGAGTTGGTGAATATAAATTGCCTAAGGCTGAGCGTGGCATCAGAGGAGTCACTCTGAGATGTCATGGTTAAAACCATCATGTTCTTAGTTAAATCTCCTTTTGTAATTTGACTTAGAAGCAATTAGTGTGAAATATTCAGGCCTCCCTTGAAAATTCACCCTGTAGATTTCCAATGAGGGACATAAGAATAATTTTTCTTTTTTTTTTTTTTTGTGAGGAGGATCAGCCCTGAGCTAACATCCATGCTAATCCTCCTCTTTTTGCTGAGGAAGACTGGCTCTGAGCTAACATCCATTGCCAATCCTCCTCCTTTTTTTCCCCCAAAGCCCCAGTAGATAGTTGTGTGTCATAGTTGCACATCCTTCTAGTTGCTGTATGTGGGACACGGCCTCAGCATGGCCGGAGAAGCGGTGCGTTGGTGCGCGCCTGGGATCCAAACCCAGGCCTCCAGTAGCGGAGCGCGCGCACTTAACCGCTAAGCCACGGGGCCGGCCCAAGAATAATTTTTCTAACCATTAATAAGTTAACTCATTTTAGCCTCATGGTAACATCTTTTGTCACTTGTGTGGAGAGTTGTGAGAGGGAAAGCCCTGATAGAGTCATTCACTCTGTCCTACTCCCCTCTAAACTGTCACTTTGGCAGTTCACAGCTGCCAGGAGCAGGATTTATGGATTCCATGAGCCTTACAGAAGCACACCTCTGAAAAATGTTGACTTCTATGTCACCTGTGAACCTCTCTACCATTAACAAGAGTGTTGGTGATGATGATGCTTATAACTTCCGTTTTTGAGCTACCGCCTATGTGCCAGGTACTGTACTAGGGCCTGGGGAAAAAAGGATGAACAAGACAGTCATAGATTAGAGTCTGTATAGAACTCCCACCCCAGTGCCTGGCACATAGTCAATATTCAACAAATATTTGGAGGAAAAACATAAGTGATGCTTAGAGAGTTTAAGTGACCTCCAAGGAAGTTGTTTGCATTCTTGAAAAAATACCTTTTTATTAGGCTCAAAATACACCCACTTCATACCAAACTCAGCTCCTTGGCGAATAATGTGACTCTGAGATTCTATTGCATTTGAGGCCTATTCAGTTCAAACAAGCTTACGTGAACCTGACTTTGGGTTCCTTCCTCATGAGTCCATTTGGACTTCTCCTTGGTGACCCACACTGTTCCATGGAGCATGTCTCTAGACAAAAGCTCACAAAGTCTGGTACAGAAAAGAGATAGCTAAGGCAGTAGGGCTCTCAGTTCATCTGGATAATTTTTCTAGTTGTAAGTGCCAGCCGGAACTTAGGAAGACAATGCTTTTCTCCCTCAGTTTCTTTTTTTCCCAATTACTGACTTTTAACAAATTGATCTTAATTGTTAAACAAATAAGCTGTTTTTAAATTGCTTTGAAAATAGGGATGTCATTGACAAACCAGTCTTGAGCTCTCTCCTCTTTGTTGGAATACAGCAGTACTATTGCTGTAGCCATGCTGTGTGTGTGCCTATGTGTGTATGTGTATGTTGTATGTGAAGTACAGCATATTTGGTAAACACTCTTGATTAGCTTAATTCATGCTTACATAGTTCTTTGTGTCTTTAATTTCAGTTTTAAATGACATTTGGTGAATATGTTAGGTACGTTAACTCCTGCTGCCTCTTAGGGTCCATTTTTTAAATTACCTATTTCACTACACCTGATGGCCTCTGGGCCCTGCGGAAGTTAATGCCCCCTCACTTTCAGCGAGCAACTTTATTCCTGAGCCTTCCACATTAGAAGGATCATCCCCAATGTTTCTGAATTACTTAAGGTGTGAAAAATATCTTTATTTTCTATTTGATGACACTTCTAGGTAATGTGAGGAATTATAGAATAATACCTTAGCTTGGAAAGGATTTTACTCCTAAATAAAAATCAAGTCAGATTCTCAGCTGTTGCTTGTTAAGTGCCAGTTTGACATTCGAAATGATCTGAACTTGGTGATTTGGAGAACCTCACAACCAGCAGCTGTGACTTTCATCCACTCAAAACCCATTTGGCCATGACTGATGAAGGAGCTCATTTTGTTGGGAGGATTGAATAGGAGCGATTGGGGATGAAAACATAAGACCTAATGGTGGAGCATCTGCTGTGCAGCTTCAAGGTTCAAATTTGTGTCCACTTTAAAATAAACACATTTGTGCCTCTTAGGAAATTTAGGATGGAATAAAAATAAACTAATGTTGAGAAATGGTGGAAGTGAGACATAAATATTCTTTTGATCTTAGGAGGCCACATTGTGTATTGGCCAACCACAGGGCACTGGAGTTGGGTCCTGGCTCTGTCCTTGGTGGCAGTGTGACCTTGGGCAAGTTGATCAACCTTTCTTGGCCTTAGTCTCCTCAATTATACAATGTGGCTGGAAACAGTGCCTTTCTCAGAAGCATGGTGTGATGATTAAGTGGGCTTCCCTGTGTAATGGGTTTAACCTGTAGGAAGCCCTGGTAGGGGCTTGCTTTTAGGAAAACCTAGGTGAGAGGTGGATTATTATGAACCCTATTAAACTTAAATTTCAGGACTCCTCACTTGCACACACCCTTTTAAACTATGTATTTTCTTTTGTACTTAATTTCGTATTCATTATTGTTGTGTTTCCTTAAATAGGGCCTCCCAAATTACATGGTTCCATAAAGCCTGGAGTCTCCCTTGTCAAGCCCTCTTCATAAGTTTGTTCCATTTTTCCTCCTCCTCGGGTGCAGACTCCAGAATTCATCAATTTAAAAATGCTTTTAATGACTGCTAAAAATAAGATGCTATTCTTAAAGCATCTGCATGATATATGTTATGATAGAGCCCTTTCAGGCAGGAATTACCTAGAGGGAGAAGAATTAATTTGTCTCCACACCTATATTAAACAATGGATTTATTTCTGCCGAGGAAAGCAAGAGTGTAGAAGCTTCCTTGATGAGATTTAATAATTTGTAGACTGATCCGCTGATGAATGTCACCTGGTATTAGAACAATAAACCCGCTGAAATAAGATATATAGTCCTTTTTGAATACCTCTGATCTGAACCCCAGTTACATGAACATTTTATTGTATTTGGTTAAGTTGGTGAGTTTGTTTTTTGCAGTCTTGGTTGTTTGTTTATTGGACCTAGAAAAGCTATGTGTCTTTAAGGAGAAGGGAAGGATGGGTCATTCTAACTGGGACTGAGAGGGAAAGACGTTCTGACAGAGGTGTCCAGAGGTCGTGGGTAGAACTGTGAGAGACGTATGGCATGCAGGCAGAGCACAACTGTTTTTTCCAAAGAATGCAGACTTTTTCTTAGAGGGAGGAAAGAGTTCAATTAATGAGCCATTAACTGAGAGAACCTTTTTATTGTAAGTACGCCTCATGCCAAAGGAGGCATTCCGATTAAGGAGACACACACACGCTCATACTCACTCACCGATTAAGAGAGGTTGGGTAAGTGGAGGCTAAGAGAGAGATACCATGAAAGACTGAGAAATGTGAAATGGAGATGAGAAAAAAATATAGAGCTTCCTCTCAGATGAAAGCAACCAAAGCTGAGGCTGGTTTTGAAAGAAAATAAAAATAAAACAAAGATTTCAGTTGGTTCAGAGACTAATTTTACTAAGCTGAAAAGCAGTTAGAGATGTGGTTCTGCTTCTGAATACCATCAGAAAGGGATAGGAAGAGTTCATTGAGAGAGAGGCAGAGGGACAGAACCACGGGGGTGACTTGATCCCATGGGTGGCCCAAGTGGCTGAGGCAGCTGGCCTTGGGAGGGGCCCAAAACAGGACTTGACGAGGCTAGAGAGGGAGTCGATGCTGGACCAATTGAAGCTGACAAGGCCACGAGCCTTGTATAAGAGGAAGGCATCTCCAAGATAACTGATTACATTAATTGAGAATTCCGTAAGTGTTCTAGTGCTTTGTGGTTTCTTCTCTTGAGTGCTTCATGTTCATTTCATTTATTAGTTACTTAGCATTATTGGTTTATTAACCCACAGTATGTTTTATTGGTAACAGTAAATACTGTGACTCTTATTTTTTTATTGGTGCACACAGTTCACATGTATCCTGTGGTGACAAGGTTTTCTGCTAAAGCTACACTTAGAATTCTTTGGTAATAGTGAAATCTGAGAGATGATGAGGTACAGTTCTTGGTTGGGAGAAAAACCTGATTATTTTAGTTGTAGTGCAGGTGATGGTGAATGGATCCTACTACTCGTAGTAGTCACGTCCTTGGCTCTTTGCTGGTCATGCTATAAAAGCAGTTAAGGTTTGGCCCCATTTTCAGTTCCATAATTATATTCTGAGTGTATCCAGTGGTGGGCTGGAGCAGACTTTATGCCCCAAGACCTGATTATGTGCATCTCTTGCCAACACTGCTTTCAGTGACATCATCTTGGTTGCTTGAAATTTGTCGTGATGGGAGTATCTACACCATGGAAACTGGCAATCATTACAAATCAGAGTTTCCTCCACCCCTGGAGAGCTGGTTGTTAAATATTTGCCAGTGTACACATATCCCATGTGCAGGGCACTCACCGTGCTAGGCACTGTAGGGGAATTAAAATGTGAGCGAGAGGGGCTGGCCTGGTGGCGTAGTGGTTAAGTTCTCGAGCTCCGCTTTGGTGGCCCGGGGTTCACAGGTTCGGATCCTGGACTCGGACCTATGCACTGCTTATCAAGCCATGGCGTGGCAGGCATCCTACATATAAAGTAGAGGAAGATGGGCATGGATGTTAGCCCAGGGTCTGTCCTCCTCAGCAAAAAGAGGAGGATTGGCAACAGATGTTAGCTCAGGGCTAATCTTCCTCACCAAGAAAAAAAAAAAAAGGTGAGATAACATCCTGTCCTTGAGGATCTTATAATTTGGTAGAAGGAATTATGATAAATACTTATTGTGTATATATGTATAGTGTGTATATATGTATGAGTATAGTGTTTATGTGTTTATAGTGTGTATATGTGTGTGTATATAGTGTGTGTATGCATGGTGTGTATAGTGTGCGCATATGTATGGTGTGTATAGTGTGTGTATATGTATGGTGTGTATATGTATATAGGTATGATGTGTGTATATATGTATAGTGTGTAGATATATGTGTGTGTATATATATATATATAGTATATACTCTGTTAAAGCTTTACAGGTATTAGCCCGTTTAATCATTACAAAAAAGGGGGAGATTTGAGAAGATTAATTAGTTGCATCAATTTACTATGGAAAGCAGTGTTTTATCCTAAATGTATCTGTTTGCAGTGTCAAAATTTCCCCTCTTTTCACGTCCCACACCTTCCCCAGTTCTATTCTAACATTTTGTGAATGAGCATGTGTTTATGCTATCTCTGTTCTTGATGGTCATTCCCCTTTCATTCTCCATCTTCTCAGACTAAAGGGTCTTAGGATCTTTCACTTACCAGGCTCCCGTCCTCTCCTTCACTCTAATCGCCCTTCTCAGGACTTGCCCTAGCTCTCTGCCTTTCTTGAAGGACTTCTTATTGGGCTTGGTAGGTGACAGCACTGTCGCCCTGCTCGTTGTGAGGTACAAACACAACATTCATATCTTTATTCATAAAGCATCTTTAATGCATCCCTCAAGATGGAAGGACAGGAGATATTAATGATCATCACATGTTTGGAGTACAGGTTTTCAGAATAAGCCTTTACAAACACTTCACATTCTTGTGGCATCTGAGTCGTACATCAGCACAAAGGCTTTGGGGAAATGCTTCTCACCCGAGCTGTCTGGCTGAGAAAGGTTGATACCGTCAGTACTTGTCTGAGCCTGTGCTTTGCACTGTGGCTGAGCAAGCCGCCAGGAGGAGTTCTCTGTGTGTGTAAATCTGCCTTCTTCCTCAACTATTTGCTGTAGGTTCAGACAAAACCAGGATTGGAGTAGGGATTGCTGCTTCAAGCCTTCTTATTATTTGATAGACCAAGACATTTACAAGTAGGATATTTTATTCCTCTGAGGTGGAAATATACTATGGCTTCAGGGAATGAATCAGGATTCTAGCTAAGAAAATTTCTTTTAAAACCTCAACTTGATCCACCAACTTTCTTGGTCAAAAGGGAAAAGTGACCAGCAAGCAGGTGTTTGGTTTGAACTGGGAAAGGAAGAGCCCAGCCTTTGCTTTGGAGTATTTAGTGATAGCTAATTCTTTTCTTTCCTTCAAGCTTCCTCCTTCAATTAATGTAAATACGTTAATGGGATATGATTTCCCTAATAGACAACACTGATTGTAACAGGGGTGGGACTGAACCTAATGGTTTCTGTAACATGTTTAATTTCTGATGTTGCTGTTAAATGTTGAGGAAAATTAGTCACATTTAGAACCATCTGTTTCCAAAAGTGGTTAAAGTGTGGATTGCCTTCTGACTAACCATTTTATCACTTATGAAATAGTTGTGGCATGAAATTATTCTTCTTATTCCCTTTCTTTGTTTTCTGGTATGAATGCTCACACATTTTGCTTCTAGGGAACAGGGCTTAAAAACGTCAAAGAACATCCTTCAGGCATCTTAGCCATTGTGAATGTAAAAAGGAATCTAAATTCTTACTTTCTTCTTCAATTCCAATATATCTTATCTTCAGTTTAGATATAGTTACAGATTGGAAACCACGGTTATGAAGTGTATGAAATCTTTAATAGTAATAAGCACTATATGATCAATAAGTGGTTAAAGAATGAATTAGGAGGACTCGAATATGGGATACCTGAGACATTTTATTTCCTGGGTGGTGGTTGTTGAGGGAATGGGAAGAGGTGGGAGACCGTTAAATGGACAGAGTCCCTTAAATGTATGTATGCCTTTCACAGGAAGGAAGAACCCATTTTTAAAGCTGGCAACCAAATAATTGGCCAGTGTTTCCCTTAATTTTTTTGCCTTCCAAAAGGTCATTTTCACAGAGTGGGTATGAAACTTAAATATGACTGTCCAAACTTTTTTTTTTTTACATTGAGGTCATATTGGCTTTTAACATTGTGTAATTTCAGGTGTACATTATTATATCACTTTCTGTGTAGACTGTATGGTGCTCACCACCAATAGTCTAGTTTTTATCCATCACCATACATACGTGCCCCTTTACCCCTTTCTCCCACCTCCTACTCCCTTCCCCTCTGGTAACCACTAATCTATTCTCCTTATCCATGTGTTTATCTTCCACATATGAGTGAAATCATACAGTATTTGCCTTTCTCTGTCTCACTTATTTTGCTTAGCATAATACCCTCAAGTTCCATCCATGTTGTAAACCTTCTAACGAGCAGGTCAAAGTTCTGGCAAGGCCACCTGGAATATTTGTTAGCTTATTTAAAATGCTCGCATAATGTGTTTCTTTAAGAAAAAAAAAGTCTACCCATCTGGGTTGTGAGTGTAGTGCCTTGTTTTTGAGTGGTCACTGGGATCTAACACAGTTTCTTAATTTTGGATTACTGTCTGACATGTTCTTATAGAAAAATCAGACTCAAATTCTTTTTGCGTCTCGCGTGGCTATGAAGATTCAAATCTGCCCTGACAGGGAGGCAGGGACCCCTCTGCTCTGCAGTATCACACAGCGGAGGACAATTACCTGCTTTACCCACTGCCCATCTGCCCAGGAACACTGTTTCTACTTGATAACATAAGAAAAGTAAAAAAAAAAACACGCTGTTTTTTGGACAAAGAAGAGAAAAAAAGGAGGGAGAGGGAAAGTTTTTGAAACCAAAAATCAATTGTTTATGGCAACTATATTGGAAGTTTTTTCACAAATTAAGAATTAAAATAATTCAAATGTGAAATGAATTTAAAAAACCCCCGTTTTACATGGTGATCTTAATCTGCAGATGTGTAAAGCAACAAAACGTTAAAGTACAGTGAATGTAAAATAGCCCTCCCTGTATGTCGTCAGGAGTGGCCAGTAGCTGGGCTTCCTCTCTTGAGGTTGGACGCTACGTGAAGCTTTGAATCTCGATTAGTGGGTTAGTCCTCCTGAGGGTAGAGGAGTTCCTCTCACTGCCCATGTCTGTTGGTAAGGGAGGCCTTCTAAAAACTAAGAAATTTAGCTAATTGGTGGAGAAGTTCTCCTTTCCAATATCTAGGTGGGCAAGCACCTAGATTGGTCTCTACGAAATGAGTGTTGAAATGGGTTGCTGGCAACTTGTTCGATAATCCTGCATAACAGTAATTTCTGAATGACATTTTGGTCCTATTAGGGCAGTAGAATTGATTGCTTGCAAAAATTTTAAATGGTAGCCTTTTTGGTATAGTTTACAGAACAAATGTGAACTGAAACACCTTAATTAGGCCACTGTGAAAATGAAATGGCCCATACTTCCACGATGCAGAGTCCTCAGTGAAAGTTCAGCATGGAGAATCTTTGATTGCTGTAGTTGCCTCTAACGGCAGAGCCAAATCACCAGCTGCCTGTGGAACCTTTAATAAAATGGGCGGGAGCTGCTTCAAAGATAATCAATGCGATGAGCTTCACCTGTATTCTGTTGGCATTCTCTGAATCACCTCCTGACCCTCTCTTTTCCCACCTTTCTCCTTTTCAAAGCCACATCAACCCTTGTATAACAAATAGTCATTAATTCATGCCTTATGCCTAAGAACTTTTACTTGGAATTTTAACAATATTTTTTTCTAGCTAAAAAATGAATATGGATGTGAGAAAAGGAGAAAGTGGAGACTCAATATCTTTCTCCCCTGGAATATCTATTTGATACAAGGAGAATTTACAGCGTAGGAGAGAAGGTGACAATACTGTATATTTTCTGATACTTTTCTCTGCCAAATGGGCCCTTTGCTGCAGATGACTAGAGGTAGATAGGTTATTTGACTAGATACAGCTGACAATATGGACACAAGTGATTATGATGACCAATTAGTGAAAAAGTGGTTAAAAGACTATTTTCCCACCATGAAACAGTTGGACAAGAAAGATCTTTGACATTATCTTGTGTTACTCTAACGGGTTATCATTGTTGCTGGGTGTCTACCATTTATTTTTTCATTCATATATTCACTCCTATAAATATTTATTCTATAAATATTTATTCTGCCCCTGCTAAGGGCCAGCTCCTTATGAGGCACTGGAGATAGAGTAATGAATCAGTCAGATATGGAGCTCACAAACATTGAAAATTATTGAAATAATGGATTACAATGGTGATGGAAGTTTGAGGGAGAAATGCAATGTGCTGTGTGAACATTATTCAAGGGTGACCTATTATGGATAAGGATGGTTGGACTATTGTCTAGAAGTTGCATTTAGGCTTGGTTAGTAGTTATAAAAATACATAGATATTTTGAATATCTATTCAAATAGTCTATTCAGGTATTATGAAATAGCATTTCTAGAAAGATATTGGTAGGGAAATGTGGCTGCGTGTCTGGAGGGTACAAGCTGAGTGAATGTGGAAGTCCCTGTAGACTAGAGCAGTAACTAAGAGAGATGGTTGTTGATCACTCAGTTGATTTAAAGTGGTAGCCATCTCACGGGAACATAGATTCAGGTTTGTTTTTTGGATTGAGTGCTAGGAAATGGTGGTCCTTGTGCTCTGGATAAAGTTTTCCAGGGTGTTATAAGAATGAAGTGTTCTGGGTAGCAGACACCTTTAGCAGGATTTCCCCATGAGTTTACTTATGCAATTCATTTTTTTGAACAAGTTTATTTAACAGGCTTTTCCATGTTTCCCCATTATATTTTATCTTGTTGATTTCAGCATATTTAGTTCTCTCTGAATTCTTATTCTAACATCCACAAACTTGCCTCTTCTGTCTTTGTGTCACTGGGAAATTGGTTAAAGATGCCTTGTCTGCCTTCATCTTGTCTGATAAAACCGCTAAACATGACAGGGCCAAGCGCAGAGCTCGGTGCACGCTCCAGAGTTCTCCCCTCAGGCTGACATTGCTCCATTAGTAAGGTGTCCAACTAGATTTGAATTCCCAGCACTATGTGGTCATCAACCTGGATAATGTGGGGGCCAGTTAACTGGGGAGGGAAAACAGGCCCGAGACACCAGGATTCTTGACTGTCATCGAGTGGCAGACCAACCACCGTGAACTGAGAAGTGGAAATGAGTGCTGGGGGTTAAAATTGTTTTATCCATTCAAGAAACTGCAAACTGAAGACGTGGCATACGGTCGAAGCCAGAACTTTGTTCCCGAGCTACAGGCCTGTGTGTCCAAGACCGTATTTACCGGCCATCTCCACTGGGTGTCCTATAGGGACCTCAAACCAAACAAGTCACGAATTGAACTCATCCTTCCCTACCCCCCAGAGTTGTCTCCCCTGCCTTTATATCCTATCAGTTTTCCCTCTGTCCTGATCCATCTTCCACATTGCTTTCAGAGTGATCTTTCTAACAAATCTAATATTATGTCCTCCTTGTTCATAATTTGTTTGTGGCTCCCTCTGTACATGCAGGATAAAGTCTGAACTCCTCTGTATGAATGAACGACTCTCCATGATCTGATCTCGCCTAACCTGCCAGCTTCATCTTTGGCTCCCTGACTTATTACTTTACATCCATCCTGAATGTCTTTGCTTTTTGGAACATGTTCTGTTTCTCATTCTCTTGTATATTTTACTTCCTCTGGTCAGAACCGCATTCATCTCCCTGACAGCCACTTATTCAACCTCCAAGTCTCAGTTCCAGGGCCACGTTCTCTGTGAAGTCTAGAGAGACATTACAGAGATCTTCATAGACTCCCCTGGCTGGCTCATGGGTTCTCCCCAATGCTCAGATTAAACCATGCATACTGCCATTTTAGTGCCGATCATAGTTATCATAACTGTGTTCTTCTTTTGAAGGTAGAGTCCGTGTCATTCCATCTTTGAACCTCCAGCACCTCACAGAGTATCTAGCTCATGGAAGGTGCTTGTGGAATGAAGGACAGCTGAGTAAAACCAGAGCCAGAAGCTATGGAAGGAAAGGTAAGCAGGGACTATCTGTGGGTTGGATCCTGAGATAAAGACAGAAGGACAAGTGTCTCATTTGAAAATGCTCCTGCTGTACCTCTGTCGTGGCTCCGCCTAATTCATTCTGTGGCAGAGGTGGCTAGTGGTCCAGCTGTATCCGTTCTTCTCTTCTTCCTTTAATATTAGAACTGCAGAGTTTAGCTGGGCACCTGGTTTCCCAGCCAGAGACTATATTTCTCACACTCCCTTAAAAGATGTGGTCATGCAGTAAAGTTTTAGCCAATTAGATGTGAGAAGAAGAAATGTGTGACAATTTCATGTTGTACCATTAAAAAGAATGAAGCACACTGTCTTCAACATTTTCTTGCTCTCCCATTGGCTGTTCTGTAGATGTGATGGAGGGCTTTAGAGCACCCATCTTGGGCCTAAAGATGGAAACCCTGGGTTGAGGATGGCTGAGTGATGACACCAGCTCTGGACCACCAGCTCCTGGACTGTCATCACAGAAGAGAAACATCTATCTTGTTTAACTCATTGTAGTTTTGGATCTCTGTAGAAATGAACCTAAATAGTAAATATATTTTTAAAGAAGTTCTGTTCATGAACTGCTCTTTGTTATTTAGCAGAAACATACCCTGGCATGTACCTTTATATTCTCATTTTATCACATTGGTTAAAAAATTATGAAAAATTTCAAACATATAAATAATCTTTTTGTGATATATGCTTTATATTTTTTCTTTTTTTTTAAAGTACTAAGATGTTATATATAGAATTAATACTCATTTCTGATCCCAATTCTTCCTTTTCCCTCAGAAACAACTTCTATTCTGATTTTATATTTATTAATCCCATGCATATTTTTATGCTTCTAACTACATGTTTATGTGCCTCTAAACATATATAGCATTTTTGTGTGTTTTAAACATTTATAAAAAGCACATCATACTTTTTTCTAATCCATATTAGGTTTTTGTGATTTGTCTATATGGTTGTTTCAGTATTTTAACTACCATGTAATATTTCACTGAATGAATATAATTCAATTTAGTGATCCTCTTTATTGATGAATCTTGAGGTTGTTTCTAATTTTTGACTATTATGAACAATTACTACAAGAACACCCTTATACGTGTCTTTTGTGGTCACACACAAGAGAGATAATGGGGCAGAACCAATATTTGAAGAGCTGCTAACCTAGGTTTCCAAAAATGAGAAAAGATATTAAATCAGCTAAAATTCAAGAGGTTTACAAACCCTAGAGCCTAGATTGATGGAATAGTCATCATCTGGAACATTTGCAAGTATCATGGCAATGGGAAGAGAGTTCTGGAAGGTTTTGCACTGACGATTAAATACTCTGGCCTAAAAGTGACACATGGTACTTCCTCTTCCTCTAGTTATTGGCCAGAACTAGACACATGACCCCACACAACCACAAGGGGCCAGAAAGTATAATCCTAGTCTAGCATGTCCCCAGAAGGGAAGAGTTAGGATATTTGGCAGTCAACATTAGTCATTACCATAAGCTCAAACCATACCTCTGTTAAAACCACCAAATCCAAAAGCAAACAGTTTAATTTCTATTTGAGAAATCTTTTCAGGATTGATAATAACAGCAAATAAGTGACGTTTTATTAAGTGCTCACTATAATCCCAGCTCTGGGTTTTATTTTCCTTATTTAATTAAATGTTCTCAGCAGCCCTAGGAGGAAGGTATTATTATTCCCGTTTTACAAATGAGGAAACTGAGGGAGAATGCCCAAATGAATAACTAGGTCATAGAGCTGGGGGCTGGAGAGCCTGGGCGTAGACTCCAGAGCTGGCCTGGACCTCTTTCCCATACGCAGACCACCTGAGTCCTCAAAGCCTCTGCTTTGAGGCCTCCTAGTCTAATAGAACCAGGGATGAAGGCCTCTCTCTGCCTCTCCTCACAGTTTAAAGCCACTAGACTACTCTCCAGAACAGAGTTTAGCAACATTATGCTTCCACAGTAAGCATTCAAAGCACCTCAGTGTTCTAGTCTGGAGATAAAAACAGCTGTTTCCTCCGAGTGGCTTATACTGAAATGTAAATGAACAAGGACGTTAGCAAAAAAAAAAAAAAAAAAAGGAAAATAGATTTAAGTTCTTGCCTTTTAAAATTTTTATCATTTCCCATCCAAGCTTACTGTTTTTGTTTAATCTTACCATTCCTTTTCTTCTTCCTTGTATGCTCTTTTTCTTAGGGATATGCAAACTTTATTAGTCAGCTCCTCTTTCAAGCTCTGTATGCTTTTGTGTTTGAGAATTGGGAATCAGGTACTTTTACTGTTAGCCCCAGGGTGGATCTGAGCGGGAGGAAGCTTTATGAATAATCAAGGTTGACATCTCCAACGTTGTTCCTTCATTATAAATATTGTTAAAGGAGCTGTGACCACCATGGGCTCCCACTGAACAGAGTGTGCAGGGGAGGCAGAGACAGCCTTTGATTTCAGCTGTTTCCTGGTTATCACTTCACTGATGACCCTGGAGTTGACAGGTCTCTTAGATTTGGCTGCCTTTTTTCAGAAAGTTTCTCTGCAATTAGCATATGTGTTTGGTCTGCAGGAAGCTGGGTTCATCTCGCCAACTCCAAAGGCTAAGAACCATAGTTAATATTAGTGCTGTGCATTGCCTTAACCGGAATCCCTAATGAATGCTGAGCTGCTTTGTGACTTTAACCATTTTAGTTCCATTTGGATTAGTTATAGCATCATGATCTTTTTCAGGGGGAAAACAAATTGTAGTGTCCAAGATCTTTGGCCCTTCTCCCCTCCTCTTGAGAAAGCTCAGGCTCCACAAATGTCTGAAAAGATACCAATTTTCCATCCATATCTCTACTAAGTGCCTCCTCCTACCAGTACCTCACTAATCCCTGGTCATATTATTAGGGAACCATTCTTTAGATTATTCATGTTATCTTGACACTGTTTCCATTTGAAAAATGGAGGAGACACATGAACTTGAATTTATATCATGTGAGTAAAACTGTAAATTTCCTCTACCTCCCTGCTCCCCAGCTCCATTGCCTTCTATCCACCCCCAGTAGATTTAACAAAGAGTGTTACAGAACTTATTACCTGGTAAGAAATTTTATGGACTTCATTTCATTTAATTGTCCCAATAGCCCTGTGAGGAAGGTAATATTGCTGTTCTGATTTCCTGGAAAGATACGTAAACCTAAGTTTAGGGAGTGAAGGGACTTGCCTGAGCTCACACGATGAGTCATGGTTAGAATAAAATTTTGGGCCTCTAATTCAAACCTTTGACTCTCCTGCCTAAACCTTCGACTCTCCTGCCTAAACCTTCTTTATTAGCAATGTTTGCCATTCATTCATTGTACCAACATTACTGAGCATTTTTTTAGGTCAGACACTGGGATTACAAAGGTAACTAAAGCTGAGTTCCCAGGAGCTCAAATCCTGGTGAGGGAGAAAGCCCTGTTAACTGGTGGTGATGACACTAAGATCTTTAACAGTGGGTTGTTTGAAATGGAGAGCTTTGAGGGCCTGGAGGAGAGCCATTTAACTTCTCTCGGGGCCTCAGGGAAGACTTCTTGGAAGAAGTGATATGTGGGTATGAGTCGTGAGGTAAAAAGGCTGGTCTCATTAAGGAGGAGCTGAGAGCCTGCTTCTAGGTAGAGGGATGGGGAAAGAGATTCCTTCCTTTTCTAGGCCCCTTTAAAACATTTCAAATACTTTTGAGTAAGGCTGCCAAAGATTTTGATGTGTTTAGGTACCTGTGTGTGCTTGGGTTCAAAAACCCACATTCCCAAGTGTAAAAATGCATTTTTTTTTTTTTGCCAGGTGTGGGCATAGGGAAGACAGGAGGAGTAGCAGGTTTGGGGAGGAAATTTACAAGTTTGGTTTTGAGTGTGTTGAATTTGAGATGTTTGTAGGAAGTTCAAGTGAAGATATACGGGCATTTGGCTGAGGAGTGTTGATCTAGAGTTCAAGAGAAAAACCAAGGCTGGAGACATAAATCTAGGAATCATCATTATCCAGGAAGGCAATGAAATCAGCACGCAAGCAGACAGGTGAGAAGAAGGCCCAAGCTTGAGCCCTGAAAAACTGCAGTGTTTAGGGGACAAGCAGAGAGAAGGTGCCTTCAAAGGAGACTAAGCAGGACTCACCAAAGAGGTAGGGAGAAAATAAAGGGAGTGTGGTATCATGAAACCCTAGGGAACAGAACATTTTAAGAAGAGAGAGGGCTTAGTACAACCTAACATTGCTGTCAGGCATGTAATTTTCAGTGATGCATATCCATTGGTTTTAGCATTGGGGAAGCATTATCAGCCTTGTTGAGAATAATTCCAGTGGGGTGTGGGTCAACTGCAGGAGTGAATGGAAGGGTCAGAGTTGGAGATGCCCTTTTATGAGTTGGCTTTTGAACAATGATAGACCACTTTTTCTATCAGTTTCTCTGAAGAAGAAGAGACATTTAGGGGAGTAGCTGGAGAAGGATGCAGTGTTGAGAAAGGAGATTTTAAGGTAGAAGAGGGCATTAGGATGCTGATAGGGTGTGCCTAGAAGACACAGGGAGGGAGCAATCAGCTGAGCAAGTCTCAAAGATGGGGGAGGGGTGATAGAGTCCAGGGCAGAGATGGAAGGATTAGTCTAAGCAAGAGAAGGAATCCTCTTCCCTCTTTCCCTTTTGACAGGGAGGAGTGAAGAATTGCTCAAGATTAGGATAGGGAGTAGGAATCAAGACGCTAGGATAATTTGCTGAGTGCTGACTATGTGTCAGGCACTGTGCCATTCACGTACATAAATGAACGGTTGTAACCCCCATTCTACAGAAAAAGGAGGCTCAAGGAAGTCTGGTAAGTTTCCCAAGGCCACAGCTGGTGTGCAGAGCTGGGAGTGGAACACAGGCCATCTCGTCACAGAGGCTCTCTGACCACCTGCTCAGCTGCATGAGGGAAGCAAGGATAGTGACTCAGACAAGAATCGGGAAGCTTCAGGAAGCCGTGGCAAGAGGTCTGACTCAGGTCTCCTTTGTTGCCCTGGTTTGCCCCCTCCCTAAGCTGGCTGTCTCTTTCTACTTCATGAAAATTAATTCACTGACATCCTTGGAGGTCAAATAATGTGTGTACTTTGAGAGTGTGACCATTTGACACCTCTTCATCCATTATCTGTATCTATTCATCAGCTCTGATTTATTCTGTATAGTAGTCAATGATTTTCAATAGAGTTTTCAAATAAATTTTAGGGGAGATATGCCTTTTCTATAAGAATTTAAATTTTTTTTAGAAAATCTTAATATAACTATACTTTGGGTCACTGAGATGATCACCTTGTAATTAGCCCTTAACCCACAATTTCAAGACCCATGTTGCATTTGTATTTATAGGTGTGTTGCTACCAAGAACTCCACTATGTTTGTTGATTTGGGCTAGTGAGAAAGATCAGAGGTTTAAGATATAACTGATATATCCATACTAAGAGAAGGGCAAATGGCCTCACTTAGCAAATATTTAGTACTGGGTGCTTTGGGAGAAAACAAAAGATACAGGAAGAATCCAGAATATCAGTCATGCTTTCAGGGAGATTACATTCTATCTGAGAAAATTAGACTAACAAGTAAAACCAATCGGCATGTTTTTAGGGCTTAAGTCGGTGAGATTTTGCTAGGTCTCTTTGGCAAAAAAGTGAAGAAAAAGAAAGAAAATTTCTTTTCTACCTTAGACCCAGGCTTCTTGCTGATAACCATATCCCAGCATGAATGGCCCATTATCACCACACAACAGCCTTCTGATTCCTTGCCCTGTTTGGGGGGCTGGAGAGTCAGGGCACACCCCTTCCTTAACCCTGTTCACCCCTGTCCCTCAGTATCCAGTGGGGTGGCAAATGCTGCCATTTTGAACCCCTTGGAAAAAGATGGAAAACTGACTTCAGCTGAGAAGTGGTTACTAAAGATCCATTAAAGCTCTAGCTGTTCTGAATGCAAAAAAAAAAAAAGTTTATATGCTTTCTTGTTAAGTATGCCTCTGTGGACACCTTCCTTTCCTGTGACTATAACCAATGCTGGAGTTACACAAGGAAACAAAAGTGGACAGAATTACTTAAGGAGGGGGAGGACAGAAAGAAAGACATCTTTCCATACCAACAAAGGTTTTAGAAAGAAAGGGTTTTCTTTTTTTTTTATAATTTTATTTATTTATTTTTTTTCCCCCAAAGCCCCAGTAGATAGTTGTATGTCATAGCTGCACATCCTTCTAATTGCTGTATGTGGGACGCGGCCTCAGCATGGCCGGAGAAGCGGTGTGTCCGTGCGCGCCCGGGATTCGAACCCGGGCCGCCAGCAGCAGAGCGCACGCACTTAGCAGCTAAGTCCCGGGACGGGCCCAGAAAGGATTTTCTTTAGCAAGAAAAGTATGGCTTAGGCTTGAGGACAAATGATATCCTATTCCATTCAAAAACCCCTGCCTACCTCATGACCAAATTGCATATTGAAACCAGTATGTTTAGTTCAGCCTGCAGGAGTAGAGTGGAAGGTGGTCTTGTTAGACTTGGGTCTGTAGTCCCTGCTATATTCCTATCTCAGAGGAGGTGAAGAGAAGAGGGCCATAGCTGGGACCCAGGTAACAGGGGAAGAGAGTAAAGAGGGCATTAATCGGGCTGCTAAGGACAGCCATCATCTCCTGCCCTGTCATGACAAATGTTTCTGAATCTGACCGGGAGCAGCAACTCCTCCTCCCTTGGAGGGAGCAGGGCTGGTAAATTGGGTAGAGGAGGGTCTGTGGGGTGGTGGGGGAGGAGAAGGGGCTGGGGGGTCCCCATCTCCTACACGTTTGGTGAGGCCCCAAATGTTTGTGTTGTCATTAGAGGATCCAGGGCATGTTAGAGTCAGCACCAGTGTGCGAGTTTTCATAGTGCAGATTGTAGCACTCAGCTTTTCAAGAACACAGCTCAATTCATTTACCCAGAGGGGATTAGGCTGAGAAATCAGTTCACATGCACAAATCCCACAGGAGACCACTGCTCAAGCTGGAGTGATGATGTATTAATTGGCAGTGGGAGAGTCTGACTGGCCTCAGCCCTCTACACCAGGCACACTCTCCTTTATGTTTGTCCACTCAGGAGGTTAGATTACAGGTTAGAAGGTTGCTATATGAGCCTCAAGTTTGAGTAGAGGGATTGGATATTCTTGAGCAATAACTTGATGAGTTGCCCTTCTCCAATCTAAGGATATGTCTGTGATCGGAGTCCATATTGATTATCTCGACTTAGAGCAACAGTCTCGTGAACAATAATTTCTGGAAACTAGAAGCTTTTGTCATTATATTTATTCTTTTTGTTGAGATATAATTGCCATATTAGTTTCAGAGGAAAAACATAATGATTCGATATTTGTATATATTGCAAAATAATCACCAGAACCAGTCTAGTTAGTTAACATCCATCACCACACAAACTTAAAAATTTTTTTTTCTTGTGGTGAGAACTTTTAAGATCTACTCTCTTAGAGTATATTTCTTCAAGACAATGTATTGTGGTTCGTTTGTAGATCATCTGACAATAGTTGTTATTTGGATTGATGCATCGCAGAGAACATTTTGGGGAAGCACCTTAGTCTTATAGTTGTCTCTAACTGTGGGTAACACTCTAGAATGTTTTCCACAGATGGCCAATGCAATAATTTTATGTTGACTTTTATTAATTTCAGTTTCTTAGAGCAATATCTTCTCTTCTATATCCTCTCCTCTATCTCATATCTTCTTTCCTATATCTCTCCTATATCTCCAATATCGTCTCATAATTCTGGTGTACTCTATATTTGGAGCTTAGCGGTTCAATGTTCTAAGCATGGTTTAGAGCAGAATAGAAGAAAGGCAATGAATTAACATTGCCAAGTACTGTGCTAGAGATTCTGAGCTGCCCAGTAAGATAGAAGAACCCCCATTTTATACCTTAGGAGGTTGAGCTTAAGAAGGGTCAGGAATTGCCCGAGAACACATGGCTGGATGTGGAGGACCATGGAATCCAGCTTAGGCTTACATCTAAAGGAAGCTCTTGGGGAATTCAAAATTTATTTCTTCCAGTTGAAGGGTTTCATATAGGAAGTGAGACTTGAGCTGAGTCCTAAAAGGCAGATAGGGGTAGGAAGAGGAGAAAATTTTGATTTAAGGAACGTTAATGAGTGTTTCCCTGGCTAACCCACCGCTTGGTTTTTGCATCCAATTCTGTCTACTACACTTTTCAAAGAATGTAGGTAAACTGGGGCATATTTAAAGCAGTGGCTCTCAGCCTTTAATCTACCATGGATCATGTAGTTGATCACAATCACAGAAGCAAATACTTGTATATTTTTCGTTTCTTCCCAGGCTGTGGCACAAAATAATGTAGAAAGCAAGTTATCCTTAATTCTGGGTGCTGTTGCTGTAGTAATTTACCCTTTCTTTTCTTCTTGATCACAAGAATGGTCGTGTTACAAAATCATGGTTGAAATCCACTGATTTAGGGATCAGAAACCAAGATGGTGATGGAACCAAAATCATGTTCTATGAGGAATGATTCAAGGAGCTGGACATCTTTAGAAGAGAGTGTTCAAGACATAGTAGATTTCAAATATTTGGAGGGCTGTCATATAAAGGGATTAGATTTGTCCCATGAGACCCCGAGGCTGTATATCTAGCATCACGGATTAAAGCCTATAGGACAAAAACTGCCTCAGAATAAGGAAAATATTTCTCAGGTGACGTGAGAAGACAGAATGATCTCCCTCATTAGGTAGTGAGCTCTCCATTGCTGGGGCTGTTGGGACAAGGGCCAGACAACCTTATGTTACAGATGTTGCTCAAGACACTTAAGCTCTGGATAGTGGCTGGACCAGATGTGCTTTGAAACTCATTTCAATTCTGAAATTCTAAAACTAATAATTCAAAAAACTATTTATTCCCATTATGTATCAAACACCTAACAGAGTATTAATAACCTGATTAATAACTAACAAAACATTAAAATCTCTGGCCTGTAGGAATCCAGCCATGCATTTTATCTTCAAAACTCCAAAGCCAAAAAGGTCCAGGCTTCTAAAGAGATTACAAAGTGGATTGTAGATTATTGATTGTGTTTGAAAAATGTATCTTTGAAAAGGAAAGTTTTTAAGGAACCATTGCATTAGAATAAAGGAGTCCTTGAGAATAAAGGGGATCTCAAGAAGAGAGGAATCTTTGGTATTTGTCAAGAGTCTAGTTTTCTCCCAATACCAAGCTTATGAGAAATGATTATTACAGCAAGTTAGTCCTCCATTTGTTATCTCAGGATTTAGTACATAAAAGCCATGGGAATGTTTAAGATTACTTTCAGAAAGAGTATAGGGAAAGAAAGGGCCAAGTTGTCCAAGGTTGTCTTTCTCTGTGTGGCATTTTCTGTTCATGTGTAACGTGGAGCCTTTGTATTGGACC
Organism: Diceros bicornis minor; assembly: GCF_020826845.1. Classification (NCBI taxonomy): domain Eukaryota; kingdom Metazoa; phylum Chordata; class Mammalia; order Perissodactyla; family Rhinocerotidae; genus Diceros; species Diceros bicornis. Next base: position 55,134,603 of record NC_080744.1, on the reverse strand, counting down.
TGCCTGTGTTTGTTTTAAGTGATCTTTGGCTTTCAAATGTTTGTAGAACACAAGCATTCTTAACCTCAGATATTATAATGGGCATCACAGTAAATAAATTTTTATCATATGGATTTTTCCATCAATCCAGTAGAAAGAAGTAATCTTATTCCAATTACTCTTTGGAGTCAATGAGATGTATAGATATTGGGGTTTTGCCATAGCAAAGCAATTTTTGGTTATAAATATTAGGGTTTTCTTACCTATAAGAAATATTTGAAAGAGGAGCCATAGGGAAAGTCACTGGGTTCTGATGGCTGAGAAAATTGCTTAGCAGGGTAAATCACATAATGTTAAAAGAGAAAGAGTATGAAGAATAATTTTCATTCCTCACACCATTTCAGTGTTCCATCTCTGTCTTCCCAACAGTAAGTGGAGAGCCTAGACCACAGTAGGCATTCACCAAATGCTGTAGGATGAATGACTTCTAGGGAAAGGAAAACTACTCTAAATTTCAGTTATTTCTTTTACTGAGACCACGTCTGCGTGACTGATTGAAAAGTGAAAATTCCAGTCATCATCCAGTTGTTAAATATTTAGGCTGCCACATGACTTATTTGATTGATATTTATGCTTTTAGAATTGACTGACTGCTTTGGCTCAGGGTAGACACAGCAGGAGTCACATGATGCAGTTCTTGTCAGTCAATGGTTGCATTTTCATGCATAACCAGTTGACTTATGTTGGTCACATCAGGCACAAACATAAATCATGACAGTCCAATAATTAGTACTTGGGCCTTTTCTGGCTGGCATGATTTCTTGGCCATTCTGGTATTAATGACACTGAATGCTCAGTGATTGAGCAGCATTGACCAGCCGAGTAAAGACATTTCCTACCCTGAAAAGGTCTTGAAATATAACGTAAAATAGAATTGGCCAGTGAATGTGGGCTCATCTAAGTGTGAATTCAATTCTAGAACATGGCAGAGAGTGACTCTCCACTGAGAGAAGCTGGGCAAAGTAGGAATAAAGTAGGACACAAATAATATATTTTTTTAAGTTTCTAGTTGTGGGGGACAGACTTTAAGGTGGTCCCCATGATCTCTACCTCCTGCATTTATGCCTTTGTATAATCCCCTCCCCGTGTGTGGACAGGATCTGTGACATATTTCTAAGCAACAGAATATGGCTAAGGTGATGGGATATCACTCCTGTGATTACATTACATTATATAAGGCTCTGTCTTGCAGGCAGAATTGCTAGCAAAATTGCTCTAGAGTCCTGCTCTCCTTGCTGGCTTTGAAGAAGCATGATGCCATGAATCTAATAACTGCAAACACATGAATTCTGCCAACAACCTGAGTAAGCCTGGAAGCAGATCCTTTCCCAGCTGAGCTTCCAGATGAGAACCCAGGCCCTGATTATAGCCTTACAGGGGACCCAGCTGAGCCGTGCCTAACTCCTGATCCACAGAAACTATGAGGTGGTAAATGTGTGTTTTTTTAAGCTATTAAGTTTGTGGTAATTTGTTATACTACATAGAAAGTAGTATAACAGTATAACAGTAGTATGACTGGTATATATACCAGTCATTGTTTTTACATAAAATCTTGACTATGGTATTGGTGTTCAGGATATACACCCAGGAGTCAACTGGAAGATGCCTTGATAGGCTAACTTCCCTGGATTTGCACACATAAATACTAAGTACTGACTTGTCCAAAGCAGGAAGAAAAAGAATAAAAATGGTTATGGAGTCTGTATTCCTATCGTCAAGTCTAATCATTTGTATGTTTGAATTATTCACTAGAACATTTGTGTTTAAAGAAAATGGAAATATGATTGAATTCCCACACATGCTGTTAAATCTTGGATTAGAATTTATGGTCAGTGTGGTAGATATTACTATTGCTCACTATTATTCTTCCTTCCTTGCTGTTTCCTGGCTTCTCTGTGGGTGGAATATACTTCCCTGCCCCACTGATGTTGGACTTAGCCATATGACCTGCTTCAGCCAATGGAACATGGTGAAAGTAATAGTGTACCAATTCTGAACTGAGCCTTTAAAGGTTTGGCAAATGTCTGCCAGCAATTTTGTGCTCCTGCCCTACACCTTGAGGAAAGCACACCCTGGATTCCTGAATGAGAAAACCTGGAACACACCTGAATTGAACCTACTGCTTGAGGCCAAAGTGTCCCAGCCAGCCCAGAGACCTATCAATGAGAAGTAAATGTTTGTTGTTATAAGTATCTGAGATGTGGGGATTATTTGCTATACAGGCTTATTGCAGCAATAGCTGAATAATCCAAAGTCCAAAAACTCATTCATATTAGATTTTAAATGAAGCTAGCACTGCTTTTATGCCTTACCACAGAAGTATAAGTAGATAAATTTGTTCATTGTTCTTGCCTCCTGCAGTGGTATACCTGGTCTTTATTTGGACAAAACCTTTTACAGTAGTGTTTCCAACTCATGTTCTATTTTTTTTTTGTGAGGAAGATCAGCCCTGACCCAACATCCATGCTAATCCTCCTCTTTTTGCTGAGGAAGACCGGGTCTGAGCTAACATCTATTGCCAATCCTCCTCCTTTTTTTCCCCAAAGCCCCAATAGATAGTTGTATGTTATAGTTGCATATCCTTCTAGTTGCTGTATGTGGGATGCGGCCTCAGCATGGCCGGAGAAGCGGTGTGTCGGTGCGCGCCCGGGATCCGAACCCGCGCCGCCAGTAGCGGATGCGGGCGCACTTAACCGCTAAGCCACGGGGCCGGCCCCAACTCATGCTCTATTGAATACTAGTGTTATTTTAGATGTTTTCTGGTGTTCTGTGAAACAATGATACTATATTCATGGAAGTTAAAAGAAGACTGATAATGTTTATTAGCTCCAAGAAATTCTGCATTGCAAAAAGAACTCCTACTAAATATAATTTAACCCCACATTTTCCAATCTTATTTGACCATGAATCCCCCCACCCCTCCCCAAGAACAACAATTCGTACCTTGTTCCTCTGGAACCCGTGGATACTACTATTCAGGGCAGCATGTGCTCACCTACCTGGCCTGGCCACATTACAAGTAGGTGGTGTGCAGTATAAATTTGGAATGGTGACCTCAAAACTGATGAAAATAATAATGTTTTCACATATTGAGGTATATGGGGGAGCCAGACTTAACCCTGATTCAGCCTACCACTTATTTTTCCCGGGGCAGCCCAATTTATGGCCTGCCAAACATGCATTGTACGTCTGCCTCAAACATTTTCCCAAAGCAAAGAATGCACCCTCTAATGATAGGGACAAATGTCTCCCTTTCTCTGATGCCAATACCAGCACTTTTTTGACGATAGATATTTCTTCCCAGAGAACCAAGGTCAAGTTGACCTGCTCTGTATATGCTAAGCTGCTGCAAAACATATCCTTGTGACTTGGGGGAAAAAACTGTATTCCTGTCATGCTTGATGTATGTTCTTTGTTCTAAAATGGTATATAACCATGCTGTAAACCACGCTTCTCCGAAGTGCTTTCTTCCCTAGTAGAGATAGCGCTTCCGGTCTAGTCTTCAGCATTGGCTTAATAAAAATCATTCTATCTTTCTTAACTATAGATTGGTTATTGATTGTTTGCATTGACAAAATTTAAGGTTATTAGGTAGATACCACAGAAATCACTGATTAGTATATCTCTCTATGAGATATCACAAAACCTAGGTAAGGAAGATGCCCAGATTAAGGTAGATGATAAAGACCTTGTCATTGCAAAGTCCTGGACCTTCAGCCAGGTTTAAGAGTAGTCTTCTGGAAATTCTGGCAAGAAGTCAAGATCATCGGGAATCAGTCTCACTTGTTATTCAAGTTTTGACCAGGTTATTTCATCCTGTGAACAATTGATTCCAATCTAACACAGAAAGACTCGATATTTGGTCCAAATTGATCTGAAACTGCTGATTTGGAGGTCTGACATGTTTAAGAGGCCAGAGGATCACTTGGCAGAAGTCCATATGAAGTGGGTACTCAGACATGTGGGGTTAACAGCATTTCCTGCTGTCACTGGATTTGCTGGGGGATGAATGATCCTTCTGATTCATGGCTTGAAGTGGGGATCTCAACTGCTTATAAGTACATTAAAAATGAACAAATACATTAAAACGTGAAAAAACTTTCAAAACATTCCCCAAATACATTAAACCTCCAATTGGAAAGTGATTTCTCGTACTCCCTCAGGGCTGTATCTTCAAATTACAGTTGACAATTCCTGGTAGTCTCATATCTGCCTCTTGAAGATACTCAGGTATTAAAGAGAAATGAAAGAGCGGCCACAGTTTGAATAAACCCCTAGACTGAACACTCATAGTCACAGAACCAAAGCGTAAAACTGCCCCGATTTCCCCGAAATCTGACTCTGACCTTAAACAAAACTTTCTTCATGTCAGTGGGACCTTGCAGCTTCCTAGCGAATCAGCTACAAACAAGTAAGCTTATGCGATGAACAGGAATGTAAGTTTCTAGTAACAAATCACAATAGAAAACAATGTACTTACTCACTCATGCTTTAAAACTGAGCTGTAAGTACTGAAAGCTGAGAACTTCTTAACCACCTTCTCTTTGGAGGTCTCTGTTCACCAACAGTTTCTTGCTCAGGGAAATACTCATATCAAGTAAAGCTCTCTGAATTTTCTTTTGACCAGTTTCCTTTCATGGGAGTTCTGGTTTCTAGCATTTGGGAGTTGGGTCTGTGCTTCCAAATGGGAATGGCAAGGCGGTTCTAGGGCAGGTGGCAGTGACTTGAGAAGCCATGGAGATAACTGCTCTAAAAAATGGTTTGGATGGAGGACTGAGATTAGCATGTTAATTAAGGTCTTCATATCCGGTAATGATCTCATTTGCTTATACAAACAGATTACAGCAACATTGGGAGAAACATCTTAAACCCTTATTTTTTTTTTTCTTTCAGTATATGAGTGAATTTTGGTAAAATATAAGAATGGCTATTCCAGAACTCTGGAAGCTAAAGCCAAATGTTCTGTTTCCAGTTGCTGTGCCTGTTTTCACGAGCCAGTCCCCCCTCGTTTGCTTGCTTTTTCTCATCTATGAAACAGGGAACTGTGACCAGAGGACTGGTTATAATGTTTCTTGATAAACCTTCGTAAAGCAATGTGCTGTTGCGAGTAATGGGCTCCATTCATTATTAGCCCAGTTGATTTTCATTTACACTTGGCTCTAACAATTAGCTTGAGCAGGTGTGAAGGTGATGGAGGGGCTGGGACACCCGGAGGTCAGCCTCGGCTGGATGTGATAAATTAACCATTATTATCAGCAGTGAAAGTGGTTCTTTACGCTTGTCAGCAGCAAACAAAGGGACAACATATCTCACGTAAGCTCACTGTTCAGAGCCGGGTTTGCTGAAGGACCAGAGTTTCCTTCCAGGCCCTACAGACAGATGGGAGAGAAGCAAAGAACCCACATAAGTAGAGGTGAGGGTGCCTTGAAGGAATGACCTGGTTGATTGAGTGGCATATGGATGTCCCAACCTAGGTGGTTTTGCAGTGCTCACCCATCCAATATGAAGCCATCAACAGCCTCTGTTGGTGATGGGGGATCCATCTGTGCTTAAGGATTATTAGGGGGTGAAGAGTGTGTACATCAGCAAAACAGACACAGTTTTTACACAGGTTGTAGATAGATGCATATTTCCATATACAAATTCAATAGATATTTTCTATTTATTTTTTTTTTAAGATTTTATTTATTTATTTTTTTCCCCCCAAAGCCCCAGTAGATAGTTGCATGTCATAGCTGCACATCCTTCTAGTTGCTGTATGTGGGACTTGGCCTCAGCATGGCCGGAGAAGCGGTGCCTTGGTGCGCGCCCAGGATCCAAACTTGAGCCACCAGCAGTGGAGCGTGCGCACTTAACCACCGAGCCACGGGGCCGGCCCTCAATAGATATTTTCCAACAATGCCTTATAGCTGAGCACATTTATATTCAATGAAAAGAAAAATTTAATCAGCATTCCTCAGTTCATCATCTGTACCAGTTTTATAAGACTTCGAAAGGCTTAAAACTCAGAAAGAAGGTGTAGTAGTGTTCACAGAAGGCAACACCAGATCCTATCTGCTCTAGGCCCAATGGATCTAAATGCCCTGCTTCTGAAACAGAAAGTGTCTTCCCATATAGTCACCCTGGCATGGAAACTCACCGAGCACACCCAGAGGTGAAACAGTCAGATAAGGGAAGAGGAGATAGTTGGTAATCACTATCCATATCCTGAAATCCCATAGATGTAGTTTGTTTGGTTTAACGGTGTTTGGGGGACTGTCATGGACTAAATGTTTGTGTGTCCCCCCACCAATTCCTATGTTAAAGCCCTAACCCCCGATCTTACTGTATTTGGAGATGGGGCCTATAGGAAAGTAATTAAGGTTAAATGAGGTCATAAGAGTGGGGTCCTGATCCAATAGGATTAGTGTCCTTATGAGAAGAGACACCAGATTGCTCACTCACTCTCTGTCTACGGGCATGCATGAAAAGGCCACGTGAGCACACAGTGAGATGGTGGTTGTCTAAAAGCCAGGAAGAGAGCCTTTGCCAGAAACCAAATTTCCTGGCACCTTGATCACGGAAATCTAGCCTCCAGAAGTACGAGAAAATAATCTTACCAAGTTCTGTTATTTAAGCCAGTCAGTGGTATTTTGTTATGGCGGCCCAAGCAGACTAAGACAGAGACTCAAAATCTGATTGGAATGTTGGAATACATAATAAGTGGACTTATTGACCATGAGCTTGTTTTAGAACCAATAGACTGAGCCTTCAGTGAGGAACTTGTGGTGTCAGTATGTATAAGTCTTTGCTCTTGGGCTGATAAGACCACATGGGATTTTTGAGGCTCTGCCTGGGGTTGAATGCCTGGCTGCCAGGGCCTTGGAAGCTAAGCAAGGCGAGGCTAGGGGGAAGGTTTTAGTTTCACGTATTCTCCCTGTTTTGTGAATGGTACATCCACCGTCAAGTGCACCTAGTAGTTTTTAGTCCAATACCCTTTGCTTTACCCTCATCAGACAAAAACCTTTCAGTCCTCTATTGGGGTGGAGGCTTGTTCCATGGCCTGGATCTGGGAGTCTAACTATTTCTTAAATAGCCTCCAAACAAATATTTCTCATTTAATTCCCTCCTTTACTCCCACCTCCAGATGCTTCCACTTCATGAGCCTTTTGAAATTGCTGTGATTCCTGCAAGTGAGACACTCTTGAGGTATCAGAACTTACATCCTTTACCGGGGGCAGCAGTGGTGGAGATGGGTAAGCTGGGTGTTGGCAGGAGACCCTTGGGATACAGTTCCAGTCAGAGACACGGGATATGGGTCATCATAAAGAATCATGTATAAAAGTTAGTAACAGATGAGAAGAGAACCTTTGAATAGTGAAAAACAGCTAGTCTGGAATGCTACCCTGGCCCCCCCTTATAAGAACCATGTGCAAATGGCTGGCATATTAAAAATCAACTCATTCAATAATAAGTAATGATAAAAGAACTAGAACAGTGTCTGTAAAGAGAAACTGTAAGAAAAACAAAAGAAAAGATGCAGCAAAATGTATTAGCACATGAACAACACTCACCAAAAAGATGTTGTCATGAAGCAGATGAAAACTGTGTACGAACATTTTGACATAAATTAAGAAAAAACTCAATGAAGCAATCACTTCCATTAACAAGTATAGCCAGGTAGAAATGCAATATTTGAAAGAAGAGATAGTGAGACAGTAGGGGGAGAAGAAATATAAACTAGTAGGACTCAGGAAAAAAGTAGAGGGAAAAAATAAACACAGAAATCAAGACAAAACTGGAAGAAGTAACAATGTGGAAAATACTGCTAGGGACATAAAAGATTAAAGTAAGAAAAGTGAACACAATGAACGACAAATAAAAGAATTAAAAAAAGATTACAAGAAAATGATAGACACGGAAGGTATACAAGGAGAATCCAAGAAGCACATAGAGTACCCAAAGAAGAAAACCAAAAAATGGTACAGAACAAATATTTTAAAATATAACTCAAGAAAGAAAAAGACTTGAATCTACATATTGAAAAGTCATACAGTGTGCCAGGGAAAACTGACCCAGAATGATCAACACCAAGACAGATTCTGGGAAAGTTATTAGACTTTAAAGGTAAAGAAAGAATCGTTGGGAAGATTGGGAAAAAAAAGATTTCACTAGGTTTAAAAAAAAAAAAACTGGCTGGGAGCAGACTTTTCACAGCATCTTCTAACACCAGCAGGTTATAGAGCACTACGTAGAAGTTCCTCAAGGAAGGAGCGAGCCAGCCAAGCTCTTCTTCAAATATAAAGGCTGAACACGCAGGACCCAAGGAACATTAGGTGCCTTGGGCACAAAATTTGAGAGGATGCCAAAAAGCTCTGTAATCAAGAATAGTATTTAATGCAGTGTTAAAATACACAAAATTAATGGAAAAAAATCCATGATAAATAAAATATCAAAATTTTAAGTAAAGACAGGATCATTATTGCTGATCTTTTCTTTTGCCCCCGGGCCCAATATGGCTTGGCACAGCACTGTCATGAGTCCTATCTGAGGAAACTACTAGAAGACAAATTTTAGCTAACCATGATATGACTAGGTTGATACTAGCAAGAAGATTGGAGATAAGCGCTGAATATATTTAACAGCATAATTAAGACTAAGAACAATGTGGGGATTAGAGTAACAAAAAAAAAATATATGCCCTCTTATAATTAAATAAATTCTCTATTAAGCAACAATTGAATCAAAGAGGAAGTGTAAACTCAAATGTTGAGATAGCTAGAAAATAATGATTATATAAATATTATGTATCAAACTATGGGATATAACCAAAGTAGTTCTCAGAGGAGAATTTATATATATACACACACATACACTAAAAATAGAAATACAGCATCCAACTTAAAACTTAGAAAAGGAAAAACAAAATTAATTGAAAGAAAGAAGGAAAGGATATAAACAGAAAGTAATGAGTTTAGTAGAACTAATAAATCCAAAAGCTTTGGAAAGATAAAACATTTGTCTATTTAGTAAAAAAAAGAGAGAAAGTGCAAATACAAAAAATAGGAAACAAGGAAGAATTAAGAAAAGGAGAAAACTAAAATAATTATAAGAAACAACTCTGCTCGATTTAATGCAAATTAATTGTTTATCAAAATAGACTTCAAAAGATGTGGTAAACCTAACAGACACCTCATAGAAATAGAGGCAGTGGTCTAAGAACCAGCTCCCAAAAGTACTAAGACTGGATGGTTTCACAGAGAAAGTCTGTGATGCCATTAAAAAGCAGTTCATTTTAATGATATTTCCATTGTTCTAGAACATCAATAAAGGAAGAAAATTTCCAAATTCTCTTTAAGAAGTTAGAGTAGGGGGCCAGCACGTGGAGTAGCGGTTAAGTGCGCCCGCTCTGCTGCTGGCGGCGGAGGATCGGATCTTGGGCACGCACCCAGGCACCGCTTGTCAGGACATGCTGTGGTGGCGTCCCACATAAAGTGGAGGAAGATGGGCACAGATGTTAGCCCAGGGCCAGTCTTCCTCAGCAAAAAAAAAAAAAAAAACAGGAGGATCGGCATGGATGTTAGCTCAGGGCTGATCTTCCTCACACACACACACACAAAAGTGTAAAACTGGTATCAAAACCTAACAGAAATTATGCAAAAAAGAAAATCACAGACCAATCTCACTTATGAATATAGATGTAAAAATTCTAAATAAAATATCCGCAAACATAATCTGGAAACATATTAAAAGGACAACTCACGGGGTTATATTTCAAAAACACACATTTGAATATTAGAAAATCTATTACCATAGTTCATGATATTGGGAAGTCTATGGAAAAAATCGTATGATTATATCCACAAATGCTGAAAAGGCTTTTGAAAAAATTCAGCACTTATCTTTGATAGAAAACACTCAATAAATAGGATATTTCTTAAACATAAAATATATTTATCTCAGCCCCCAAACAAGCATTATTTTTCATGGGGAAACCCTAGAATTATTCCCAGTAAATCAGGAATAAGACAAAGACGTGGCGTGGTAACACCGAGCGGGAGGCTAGAGCTACTCCTCCATAAATAGGAGAAATAAAGTGACAAATGAGCAAACATTGTCTCTATTGGTAGGTGGTTGTTGTATCCCTAAAAAAAAGCACTAGAAAAAGATAAAAATCTAAAAGCAAGTAAAGAATTTAGTAAAATAGTAGGGTGTAAAATTAACAAACAGAAATTAATAGTTTTCTTACACACGAAGAACATTCAGAAGATAAAATGGAGGGAAAAAATCGATCTGCCATACCAATCCAAAAGATAAAATACTTAGGAATAAATTTGGCAATAAATGTAAAAGTTGTATATGAAGAAAACTTTAAAACATTCCTGAAGGACTTAAAATAATTGAATAAAGTGGAAGATAGCATATCCTGTTCTTGGCTAGGAAGATTAAACATCATAGAGATGTCAGTCTTCTCTAAATTAATTTATAAATTTAACACAATACCTGGAAAATATCAAAGAGATTTTTCTTTTTCTTGGTAACTAGGCAAAGTTATTGCTACATATAAGAATTCATTTTCTAAAGAAAGCTAGAAAAACTTTGAAAATGAGCAAAAATTAGAGGGATAGATGTTCCAGATCTTAAAGTGTGCTATAAAGCCTTAGTTTTTAGTGTGTTATTAGTGCATGGAGTCAGAACAGTGAAATAGAATAGAAAGTCCAGAAATAGATCTCAAACTATATACAATTTTAATATATGAAAAGGTGGCAAAGCGAATCAGTGGGAAAAAAATGGACTATTCAAAAAATGGTGATGAGGCAACAAAGTAGCCTCTGGAAAAAATAAATTTGGCTCCATACTTCACACTGTATACCAAGAGAAATCCAAATGGATAGAAATTTTAATATGAATAAATGAACTCATTAAATTAAAGAAGAAAGCATGAAAGAATTACTTTATTTCTCAGAATAAGGAAGGCTTTGTAAACTATGACGAAATCTAGAAGCCTTAAGAGAAAAGATCCAGTGTGTGTGTGTATATGTTGTTTTATTGAGGTCACGTTGGTTTATAACATTATACAAATTTCTGGTGTACATCATTATATTTTCATTTCTGTATAGACTGCATCATGTTCACCACCAAAAGTCTAGTTTCCATCCGTCACCATACATATGTGCCCCTTTACCCCTTTCGCCCTCCCCAACCCCTTCCCCTCTGATAGTCACCAATCTGTTCTCCGGATCTATGTATTTGTTTGTCTGTCTTCCACATATGAATGAAGTCATATGGCAATTGTCTTTCTCTGCCTGACTTATTTCACTTGGCACAATACCCCCAAGGTCCATCCACGTTGTCACAAATGGCACGATTTCATCATTTTTTATGGCAGAGTAGTATTCCATCAAATATATATCTACAACATCTTCTTTATCCGTTCGTCCCTTGATGGGCACTTAGGTTGCTTCCAAGTCTTGGCTATTGCGAATAACACTGCAATGAACATAGGGGTGCATGTATCTTTTCGAAATAGTGTTTTTACGTTCTTTGGGTAAATATTCAAAAGTGGAATAGCTGAATCATATGGTGTTTCTATTTTTAACTTTTTGAGAAATCTGCATTCTGTTTTCCATAATGGCTATACCAATTTACATTCCCACTAGCAGTCTGTGAGGGTTCCTTTTTCTCCACATCCTCTCCAACATTTGTTATTTCTTGTCTTTTTAATAATAGCCATTCTGACGGGTGTGAGGTGATCTCATTGTAGTTTTGATTTGCATTTCCCTAATAATTAATGATGTTGAACATCCTTTCATGTGCCTGTTGGCCATCTGTATATCTTCTTTGGAAAAATGTCTGTTCATATCCTCTGCCCATTTTTTCTTTTTGTTGTTGTTGAAGAAGATTAGCCCCGAGCTAACATCCATTGCCAATCCTCCTCTTTTTGCTGAGCAAGATTGGCCCTGGTCTAACATCTGTGCCCATCTTCTACTTCATATGTGGGACGCTGCCACAGCATGGCTTGATAAGCAGTGCATATGTCCGTGACCAGGATCTGAACCCATGAATCCTGGGCTGTTGAAGCGGAGCACACGAACTTAACCACTATGCCACTGGGTTGGCCCCCCTCTGCCCATTTTTTGATTGGGTTGTTCATTTTTTTATTTTTGAGTTGTATAAATTCTTTATATATTTTGGATAGTAATCCCTTATTGGATATATGATTTGCAAATAATTTCTCCCTGTTGGTGGGCTGTCTTTTCATTTTGTTGATGGTTTCCTTTGCCTTGCAGAAGTTTTTTAGTTTGATGTAGTCCCATTTGTTTATTTTTTCTTTTGTTTCCCTTGATATTGATATTTTGTTGACATGATATTCAAAAAGATACTGTTAAGACTGATGTCAAAGAGCGTACTGCCTATGTTTTCTTTTAGAAGTTTCATGGTTTCAGGTCTTACATTCAAGTCGTTAATCCATTTTGAGTTAATTTTTGTGTATGGCGTAAGATAATGGTCTACTTTTATTCTTTTGCATGTGGCTGTCCAGTTTTCCCAACACCATTTATTCAAGAGATTTTTCTTTCTCCATTGTATGTTCTTGGCTCTTTTGTCAAAAATTAGCTGTCCATAGATGTGTGGGTTTATTTCTTGTCTCTCAATTCTGTTCCATTGATCTGTGTGTCTATTTTTCTGCCAGTACCATGCTGTTTTGATTACTATAGCTTTGTAGTATATTTTGAGATCAAGGAGTGTGATACCTCCAGCTTTGTACTTTTTTTCTCAGGATTGCTTTGGTGTATATATGTATTAATGTACATGTCTGTATGTTTTTTATACATGGCAAAAATCATCATAAGCAAAGTCAAAAGAAAGATGATGAATCAGGAAAAATATTTTAAGCTCATATTGCAGAGATCTAATTTCCTTAATGTATAAAGAGTTCCTACAATTTCAACAAGAAAACACTTATTAGAGAGTTCACCAAAAGGGAAACAAAAATGATCCTTAAATTGATGCAAAGAGTCTCAACCTCACACATAATATGAGAGAAAGTCTAGTAAAACTACACTGAGATATCATTTTTTACCAGTTTGGCGAAAGCTAAAAGTTTGATAACACATCCTGCTGGTAAGGATGTGGGGAAACATGCACTTTCATACATCACTGGTGGGAGTATAAATTGGTACAACTCCTTTGGAGGGCAGTGTGGCAATGGTATGACACATATAAATGCATATACCCTTTGACCCAGCAATTCAACATCTAGGAATTTACCTTACCGATATATGTAAGACTTTGTGTAATAATTTATGTACAAGGTAATGTAATTTATTGTAGCATTGTTAAAAGATTGAAAACAACCTAGAGGTCTATCAATAGTGGACAGTTTAATAAATTATGGTACGTTTGTACAAAAGAATACTATGCAACTGTAAAAAAAAGAATGAGGATGCTCTTTATATATTGATTTGGAAGGCTCTCTAAGGTACACCTTTAAATAAAAAAGGAAGGTGAACACAGTGCAATATTTGGAGACAATAAGAGGTAGAAAAATATATACTGTGCTTGTATATGCATTTAAACCTCTAGAAGGATAAACCAGAAACTAATAACAATGATTGTCTGTTGGAGGAGGGTGGGAACTGTGTAGATGGGTACATGGATGGGAGGGAGGCTTCTCAGAATATGCTATTTTATACTTTTTGATGTTTGAACCACCTGAATATTTTACCTATTCAAAACAATAAAGGAATAATTTTTTAAAAATCTAGAAGTGGGTATAGGAACTTAAATAGAACTTGCATATTTCAAATGGCCAAAAAAAAAACCAAACAAAAATGTCATTCTAATTGTAACAGGATTGCCAACAGGAATCCCAAAGAGCTCAATTCGTTAGAATTTGTGTTGCATTTAACTTTTGAGACAAATAGCACATAAACAAGAACTGTAAACCAGGAATTTAGTCACTAAACACCATTCCAAACTGTGACACCTGAACCATGGATATTAACCCTCCCACACCAGCATTCATGGTTCTATGGTGATGATTAGTGATGTTTAGCTTCATAGGCTGTAGTTTCTATGAGGTGCTTAAATAAGAAGGAAAGATGTAGGGCCGGCCCCGTGGCTTAGCGGTTAAGTGCGCGCACTCCGCTGCTGGCGGCCCGGGTTCGATCCTGGGCGCACACTGTCGCACCGCTTGTCCGGCCATGCTGAGGCCGCGTCCCACATACAGCAACTAGAAGGATGTGCAGCTATGACATACAACTATCTACTGGGGTTTTGGGGGGAAAAAATAAATAAATAAAATTAAAAAAAAAAAAGGAAAGATGTAGTTGTGTTCACTTGTCTCAAATTTATTTCAGGTTCTTTATCACCTTAGCATTGTAATAACTGAATGAAAGTAAAAACATAAGTCTTCACTGCTTTGAATATCACATATCAAAAATACACTAAAGATAGTTTGCTCGATTGATTGATTGATTGGCTGACTGATTTCACTGAATATAATCAGATCACTGGGTTTGTGTTGACCAGTAGGCAGGATATGGACTAAAATACTGAAACCATCCCGAAGTGCTTTGCTTACATTTTAGTTAACTACAAAATATAATTAAACAGATTAATCGATTTTCTATCATTATAATATTTTATCATCAAAATAATAAACATTTATTGAACAAAATTTAGTAAGTTCAGGTAAAGAAAAAGAAAATAAAAAACCATCATGTAAAATAATCTTTGCTAGCCTTTTGACGTCTTTTTCTAGTCTGTATGAATATTTTAAAAATAACACAAAAATTGATCCTACTTTTTTATGACCTGCTTTTCATATAATAAGATTTTATATAACACCATTTCCATCGTCAATTAACATTCTGGAACATGATTTTTAATGACTCCTGTGTATTGCATTGTGTGGATGCACCATGATTTATTTAACTAATCCTGTAGTCTTAGACATCTAAGGACAACATAGTTCCAAAGCACTTTGTTTAATTGAGATTTTCCAATATCTTGCTTATGATGAATTTAGTTTGCTTTTTTTTTTTTAAAGTGCTCTGTAGGATTTTCATGCTGGCTGCCTGAGAATGATGTGATCCTTGGTCTTGTCCAATAGTGGATCCAGTTCCAAAGGCAGACTTTAAATGCGCCTGCCTCATCTTCTGCTGGAGTGATAAGACTGGTCACCATTGGGTGGACTGTGTCTCCCAAAGCCGCTTGAAACAATGGCTTTGCTGGCTGATGCTTGTTTAGATTAGACTGTTGCTAATAAGCTTTAAGAAGTTACAGCAGCATATATTAAAAATTAAATGAGATGAGGGTGTTCTTGGCAAAAGATCTTTTCTTTTTTCATTGTAGGATAAGGCCGTCACTTTTGGAAAGATAGGCAGGAATTTGGCAGGGTAAGACTACTAACCTGGCCCAAGCATTCTGAGTCAGAAGATTTGTCTCAAGTTTTAAGAAATTACATGACTTAAAAAAAAAAATCACCCTTGGGCCGGCCCTGTGGCTTGGTGGTTAAGTGCGCGCGCTGCGATGCTGGTGGCCCCGGTTCGGATCCCGGTTGCGCATCGAGGCACCACTTCTCCGTCCATCCTGGGGCTGAGTCCCACATACAGCAACTAGAAGGATGTGCAGCTGTGACATACAACTATCTACTGGGGCTTTGGGGGGAAAAAATAAAATAAATAAAATCTTAAAAAAAAAAAAAAAATCACCCTTTTCATTATTTTTCAGTGTCCTTTATTAAACAATATATTGTATAAATTTCTATTTTGACAACTTTAGAAAGTGTATGTGTGATTTATAATGTGGAGGACTTCATTAATTTTGCTTGAGCTTTTTGTAATGTGATTGGAACTAGACAGTTATGTTCTATCTCTAGTTTCTTTTGAAGTGAGCAAACTTTCTTCTCTGATAATTAATATAAAGATTGCAAACAAATGTTGGCTTAATATATACTATATGAGTGAATGAAACAGTTTTTAAGTATTTCCAAAGAAAAGTTAGATAAATTTTCACTGATGAAAGAATAATATACTACTTATAAATAATTCTTTTCTGTTTCTTACATTGTCTCCTAAGGCTTGTTGGACAATATAATTAGCTTATATATATATGATATATATATTAGGAAATATATATATTTCTATATATATTATGAGAAAAATTATAGTGGAAATTCTTTTTGAATACTCTGTAGTGAAGTCTTTGCTAATTACAAATCAATGAGATTCTATTTTACATCTATCTGTCCTTATGTGTATTTCCAAGTCCCCTTACCTAAGATTTTTCTGGTGAGGGGGAAGGTGTTCAAGGGCAAATACTAGAAATTGTATCCTGGAGTGTGTGCTGAGGGCAAGCAAGAATAAGCTGGAACATCAAATGGGGAAATAATAGAAGTCAAAGTATGGATTTGCACCCATATGTTATGTAAGTGAGTTAACATTGAAGCCAAAGGGACTCTTTCTACCTCCCTTCACCCATCTAACTCCTCTTGAGGACTCTGGGATGAGGTCACCTCACAGACTTCCCCACACCAACCTGAGCTACAGCCCTATCAGGTAAACTTGGGCATATAGCATGACAAGGAGAAGTGGCTAGGGGCTTGCCAGACAAAGACAAAGTACCTTTGTCTCTGGGGCTACAGAGCAGACAGCCAGGCTGGGACCATCACAGAGAGTGTTGCCCAAGCCAAGAGAATGGACTACAGATTCACTAGCTGCAAATTCTAGCATGGAGGCTGGCAGGACACCCAACAGCTGGGCATTGTCCTGCATACCCCAAAGTGCCAGCCAGCACATGCCCAAGGGGTCCCTTTCTCTCAAGTTCACCATGATGTGTACGACACCACCCTCTCCAGACATGCAGATGCTCTCTTAGAGAAATAGCAAGGAGGAAGGGCTGACAGATTGAACATCTTCTAAAAGGGCTGAAGAAACAATCAGATCAGACTTAGCTTTGAACTCAATTGAACACTTAGCTATCTTTTCCTCACTAAGTAGTGGATGGGAGCTTGTGAAGGAAAATGTCAGCTAAAGATGAAGTAAAGAAGCTACATTTTCTCTCCACTTCCAAATCATTATAAGTTAAATTTTTGATTCTAAGGTAAAGCAAAAAAATGAACCCTTTCCATTTCTTGGGTTGTTTTGATCCTAGGATATTAGGGCTATTCACTAACTCTGTTATGCTCTTTCTCTGTGTGAGAAATATATTGAAAGTATTATCTGAGCTGATATTCAGCAGTGGAGGCAAGTAAATCCACAAATGCCATGGTAACCAATGTTTAAATTCTGATACACACAATTTGAAGACAAGGTAGTTCATTGTGGAAAGAATGTACGCCATAATTATAAAATCAATTTAGAAGAATGGCAATAAATAGCTTTTGAAGAAATGCCGTAAAAAGTGAAGGCAAAACAGAACTCTATCAGGCACTTATTTCCTTAAGTTGAAAATTAAGTTGAGAAAATTGAAAAATAGCAAAACTTTCAGAAAGGAATCAGGGGAAATATCAGATTTAAAATATGCCACTGGAGTGTATTTTCTCTAGAGTAAAAAAATAAAAAATATCTATTAGGGCCGGCCCGGTGGCAAAGCGGTTCAGTTCGCATGCTCCACTTTGGCGGCCTGGGTTTTGCGGGTTTGGATCCCAGGCACAGACAGATGCACCGCTTATGAAGCCATGCTGTGACGGTGTGCCATATAAGGTAGAAGAAGATGGGCACAGATGTTAGCCCAGGGCCAATCTTCCTCAGCAAAAAGAGGAGGATTAGCAACAGATGTTAGCTCAGGGCTAATCTTGCTCACACACACACACAAATCTACTGACAGTGACTAGCTTTAGTTCTTTAAGCACCTCAAGGCACTTGGGAAGTGTTCCTTTGCAAAAGGCACCAAAAGTTGATTTGTTTGCTAAAAAGTGAGATTTGGGTATGGGGATCAATGAGGTCAGACAATGTGAGCTAATTAGAAGTTGAAAGAAGAAGGCAATGGAGATGCACTTTTATTCATTTTCCTGGCAAATAGCTGTTATGTAGATAATTATTCAGGACCAAGAGAAGCATTTTATTTGAGCTCTTTTTATTCCATTTCTAGGGATTTCCAAAAGCTCTCTCAATTAGCAGGTAAAAGTTGTCTGCAAATTTAGACAGCAAATCTGCATGGTGTCAACCTTCACGATACGGAGGCGGATGAACTCTCAGCAGCTCATTTATTACTTGCTGGGGAGGTGGGTCCTCTCAGCTCTCAGTTGTGTGAATGTGGTGTTAAAGGAGCAAAGCTCGTGGATTCAGTCCCAAAAGACTAGTCAACTTTGCAAGGAAACAGATTGTTTCCTGGAGTCCACGTACCTACTGTGTCTTCAAACCTCTGGAAATCAAATTCATTAACGGATAGAGGGAGGTGGAGAGATGGAATAACGTGGAGAGGAGAGAGTGGGTGACTCAGAACTCCTAGATAAGCAACTCAAATTACATTTACTGATTACTAGCGTCAGCTTCAAATGAGAAAATATTTATAGTAAATCACTTGTTAACCCTACCTGTGCATATGTTAAAGGGCTTTAATCCTGCTAACAGTTCTTTAAAAAATTCCTTAGTTTGGAGCTTTTCCATACAGTACTGAAATAACACAGGTCTTTGTGATTATGCCGTTCTGAAAAATCCCAGAGTAACCGAAGGCAAGACTGCAGATGGAAAAATATAAAGAAAAAAAATCCAATTGTGATACTGTCATTATAGTAGTACTTAAATTGCATTGATCTATCAAAACTTTCACCTTCACATCTCATGTATAGACACTAGAGATGAGTGAAATTGAAGAAATAATCCACTGCGGAATTTGCACATCCAGAAATGATCTCGAGGAGCCTGTTTTAAATGACTTCTTTCTAAAGCACTAATTTCTCTTGTTCCTATGAAATCACTTGATGGATATTATCTAGCAGCATGTTGGTGTCAGAAGCCTTCCAAGAACTACTTAACATCTGGTTCAAAATAACTGTGATCTGGGTGTGGACAGTTTAGTCAATTGCATGGTTTTACCATCAGGTATCATATTTTTATCCTGGTGGACCTTAAAGTTGTCTGTGGTTTGACTTTTACAGAATTTAATTGTATTTGTATCCTATAATTTACAGCTTAATTTCAGTGTTTGATATCTGCTAATTGCTTCAGGTGTGTTCGTCTGCCTCTAGAAAGATGACCTTTCCAGCACCATGAGGACAGAGGCCAAATCTTATACTTTTGTGTGCTTTGCATCTCCTAGTAAAAGTAGGATATAGGATATCTGTATCTCTATCTCCACAGTGACGATTGCTTTTTTTAAATTAAAAAAACACCTGTATACTGTAATGCAAATGTTTTTCAAAAAGTATGATTAAAAGGTTTTTGCTTTTTTTAACCAACTAATTATATCATCCCCTCTCTCTAATAGAAATATTTCACACCTTCCCTGGCAGAAAGGTATTCAGCTCTTTAGGACTACTTCTACTGACAGGTAGGTTTATCTATTAGGATTCATTCAGCTGAAAATAACAGAATATCCGGCTAGTCACATTGCAAACTCTAGGTTCCATTGACAGAGAAGAAGGGATCGAGGATGTCTCTTGGGTTGGCCAAGCAACAGTACCAGTGCATTTGCTTTAGGAATCAAAGTTATTCCTGTTGAAGAACTCTGATTATCAGTGTATGTACTTTCTCATATTGGCTAAAATTCTAGCTCCCTAGAATTACTGTTCATGAAATTTCACTCTCACTATTTGAATGATATGGAATGATTCTATTTTCCTTTCCACCAGAAAACTCTTCAAATGTTTCTTAACAGCTTTATTGAGGTATAATTCATGTGCATAAAACTCACCTATTGTAAGTGTAACAATGATTTTAGTGAATTTAGAGAGTTATGCAGTCATCGCCACAATCCAGGTTTAGAACATTTCCATTACCCCTAAAGTGCCCTTCTGCCCATTTGTAGTCAGTCCCCAATTCTGCCTCTCCCACTTTCAGCCCCAGGCAACTGCTGATCTGATTTCTGGCTCTAAGATTTTGCTTTTCTGGAATTTTTTAATAAATGGAATCATACATTACATAGTCCTTTGAATCTGACTTATTCCACTTAGTGTAATGTTTTGAGGTTCGTGCAGATTGTAGCATGTATCAGTGGTTCCTTCCTTTTTATGGCCTCCAGCTTTCTTCTTCTCTTTTTAAGATTTCTTTGGTTATTTGGGGTCTTTTGTGGTTCCATTCAAATTTTAGGATTATTTTTTCTATGTCTGTGAAAAATGCCATTGGAATTTTGATACGGATTGCATTGAATCTGTAGATTTCTTCGGGTATGGGCATTTTAACAATATTAATTCTTCCAATCCATGATCATGGAATATCTTTCCATCTTTTTGTGTCTTCTTCAATTCTTTCATCAATGTCTTATACTTTTCAGTGTATAGATCTTTCCCCTCCCTGGTTAAATTTATCCTAGGTATTTTATTCTTTTTGACACATTGTAAATGGGATTGTATTCCTAATTTCTCTTTCTGATCGTTCATTGTTAGTGTTCAGAAATGCAACTGATTTTTGTATATTGATTTTGTATCCTGCAACTTGACTGAATTTGTTTTAGTTCTGACTGTTTTTCAGTCACATCTTTAGGGTTTTCTATATATAATATCATGTCAGCTGCAAATAGTGACAGTTTTATTTCTTCCTTTCCTATTTGGATGCCTTTATTTCTTTTTCTTGCCTAATTGCTCTGGCTAGACTTCCAGTACTATGTTGGATAGAAGTGGTGAGAATGGGCATCCTTGTCTTGTTCCTGATTTTAGAGGAAAGGCTTTCAGTTTTCACCATTGAGTATGATGTTAGCTGTGGGCCTGTCATATATAGCCTTTATTATGTTGAGATATGTTCCCTCTGTACCCACTTTGTTGAGAGTTTTTGTCATGAATGGATGTTGAATTTTGTATAGTGCTTTTTCTGCACCTATTGAGATGATCATGTGATTTTTATCCTTCATTTTGTTAGTGCGGTGTATCACATTGATTTGCAGATGTTGAACCATCCTTGCCTCCTTGGAATAAATCCCGCTTGATCAAGGTGTATGATCCTTTTAATGTATTGTTGAATTCAGTGTGATGGTATTTTGCTGAGGACTTTTGCATCTATGTTTATCAAGGATAAACATAGTAATCATAGTTATTTTAAATTCACTATCTGATAATTCCAATATCAGTGTCAAAGCTGAGTATGGTTCTGATGCTTGCATTGTCTCTTCAGACAGTATTTATTCTAGCCTTTTAAACTGCCTTGTAATTTTTTGTTGATTGCTGGACATGATGTATTGGTTAATAGGAACTGAAGTAAATAGGCTCTTAGGGTGAGGTTTTGTGCTTATCTAGTTAGCAGTTAGGCTGTGTTTAATGTTTACTGTAGATGTAGGTGTTGGAGGCTTCAAATTCCTCTCATAACCTTGTTTTGGTTTCCTCTGTTGTCTTTGGGTTTCTCTAGAAACTCCTTCTTAAATAGAATTAATGTCTTGAAGTTCTCAGTTGTAATCCACTGTCATTATACTGGAGCCTCGTTGACGTGGTGGTAAGTGTTAGGGAAGCAAAGCATTCTATAATCTTATGATTAAATTTAAGTGTTTTTTTTTTTTGTGGGCCTGATTCCCTTCAGAATTGTTTTTTAGCCTTTTTTCCCCTCCCCTGATGTGAGAGAGAAAGGCTATAGGGGGCTCAAGTTTTCTAATTGCCATTCTCCTAGGTTAGATAAGGGTCTGGTAAAGTAATTTCTCTTGAGGGCAGGCCTTTGTTATGGAGAACAGAATGCTTTGGTCATATTTAATAATGGTTATTTCCCCCTCTCCCTGCTGAAGACTTCTTATGCTATTAGCATCAGAAAGAGCAGAGGAATTGTTTCCACAAAGAGCAATGAGTCAGCTTGGGAATACACATACCTGCTTGTAAAAATTATATTTCCTATGAATTATACCATGACTAGCTCATCAAGATCTCCTAAGTAATATTCTTTTTGTTTTTTGAGGTAACATTGGTTTACAACATTATATAAATTCCAGGTGTACATCACTAATTTCGATTTCTGTGTAGATTATATCATGTTCACCACCCAAAGACTAATTACCATCCATCATCACACACATGTGCCCTATAACCCCTTTTCCCCTCCTCCCTCTCCCCTTCCCCTCTGGTAACCACCAATCTAATGTCTGTATCTATGTGTTTGTTGGTTGTCGTTGTTGTTTTTATCCTCTACTTATGAGTGAAATCATATGGTATTTGACTTTCTCTGTCTGACTTATTTTGCTTAGCATAATACCCTCAAGGTCCATCCATGTTGTCGCAAAAGGCAAGATTTCATCTTTTTTTTTTAATAGCTGAGTAGTATTCCATTGTGTATATATACCACATCTTCTTTATCCATTCATCCATTGCTTAGTAATATTCCTTTGCATTTTATAGCACTTTATAGTTTACAAAGAACTTTTACCCACCTTGTAACATTTCAAGCTTACAGCAACCCTGTAGCTGATTGGGTGGAATTGCCCCTGCTTTATAGATGAATGAGGCTCAAGGCATCTGTATTGCGCAAGATACAAGGGATTTCTACAATGCTACAAAGTAACTAGTAGGTGGATCTAGGCCTGGAACTTTAGCTAGGAGCCATAGTCCCCAGCACAGTGCTTTTTCCAGTATTATTATATCATGTTGCCAAATTTGGGAAGATTTATAGGATACTCCAGATCAGTTCTGAAAAATACAGCAACTTCAAATACAATTTCCCCTAGTATTTGGTGGAAAACTTGGTCCTGGAGGAATAGGAAGTGAGGACTCTACCGTCATAATTCAGAGCATTTCAGCCCTGAGCCCTTCCACTCCAGGTGCTCTGGGCCCTCCTGCTCATATCCTCCACCCCTCTTTCAAAACCTTCTCTTAGAGCCCAAGCAGTGATAATTGGCAACACGGCCATTTAACCACTGGATCCATAAACACAGAGCCTAGGGCTTTGGAATTCGCAAGAGCTTAATGAAAAGTTGGAATCCTGGAAGTAAATTACTGAATGAAAAATCTAAAACTATAAAATTGATATTAATAAATTTTTAGTTAAGCTTTTACAAAATGAAACCTGTTTACCCATCAACTGGCAAGTCAGTTCAACTCATATAATTTTATGCACATCTCCGTAAATGCGAGATGCAGGGTATTTCATATAATGTGAGTGAGTTAGGGCCTCCAAAAAAAGCACGAGTGCTTGGAGCCTGTAGAGGTCTTGGAGCAGCCCTTGTCGGTAGCTAGAAGTTTTCCCTTTAGCTTTACCGGCATTCCAAAATCATACTGCACGAGCTCCTCTACTTGCAAACAATAGTGGCCCCGTTGGTTTCACCATCTCTCCTGGACCAATCTGTACTATGACCAAGTCTGAGGGTGAAAGATATTCCTTAATCCCAGGTGAAAACCACTCAAAGAACAGCATTTTCAAGGAAGGAAGTCAATGCTCCATAGAGGCAATGGCTGGTTTGAGAGAAGAGGAAAAATATATGCTTAATCTTTTGATCTGTCAAATGAAAGGCATGTTCTCAAGTGAATAGATGCAATACACAGGGGCTTAATTACTGAGCTTGGGGAGGGAAAATAAAACACAAATAATATGTTTATTCTGTGTGGGGGTATATAATATATGCAGAACATAATCATGGAAATTTGAAGTGGATAATGTGTGAGGTTATCGTAGCCATTCCCTAGAGTCATAGCGGGGTTGGTACACTTTGCATTCCAGACTCCTCTGTCTCATCTAATTGGCAGCATGGATAAGGGTTCTGTTGCTGTGTTTTTTTTTTTTTAAGTCAAAGGTTCTTTATGGAGGTGTAGAGTGTCACTCAAAGCCTTTTGGGGTGTGTGCATTGTCTTCTATCTTCTCTGTAAATAAGGGGTCCCTCTAGCCCTTGGAGGCCCATGTAGTTCACAGATGGAGTGGAGGAAAAAACAAAACTCCCACTCTTTCTCCTGAAAAACCCACTTGTCTAAATTCTTAGAGCAGCTGAGCTGATGGCAGAAGTGGTGAGAGGGCTGATTGCTCCAACTCCAAGCATCTGAGGCTGATTGCAGAACAGCTGCCCCTATGATAACACTCTCTTACAGTGGTGCAGGGCTTCCGAAAGTTACTAAGCTCTATTATCCACTCTCACCTATGCAGTTCATGACAACTCTAGGAGATGTTAAGTCAGGTATGAGCACTTCTACAGACAAGGAAACAGAGTCACAAAGGGTAAGTGTCTGCTCTGAGGTCACATAGCTGGTGGGTGGTAAAGGCAGAACCCAAACCCAACCATTTGGTCCCACATGCAGCTATCCCTTCCACATAATTGGGAACAGGTCTTTGTCCCACTTTTCCTCCCTTGGAATGGTGAATAGCTGGATCCAAAACAATCAGGGGTAATGCTGGAGTGGTGTGTGTGCCTTCTATGGCAGTATAAGAGAAAGCCTAAATGGCTGCTTCAGGATGGGCCTTCCAGGATAGTGGGCTACAGCTGGGGAGGGTCACTAACAACAGGGTTCAGTCCTTAATTATTTCCGTTTAGAACCTTCTTGACTTTTAGGATGGTGGGGAAAAGCCCTGCATGTGGAATGAGGTGACCTGGGTTCAAGTCTGCTCTGTACCACCTGGGCAATTATGAGGAAGTTATTTAATGTATAGTCCTTAAATCCTTAACCTCAAAAGGATTTGATAATTTTCAAAAATGATTATCATGGTGCAAGATAAAACACTGAAAATAAGTTAAAAATTGGTAAAAGGGAACATTAAGTAGGATATTTTGAAGCTACCTTAAGAATGAATGATGTGAAGGGGTAAGGCTCCAAGATGCACCGGGGCAAGGGATGAGGTGAGGTTGTCTATTACAAGCATTCCTTCGTGATGAAGGAACTGAAGAGTTTAATGGTTTGTGTTTTAGGGTCATCAGTGGTGGTCCTAATTTCTTCAGCATCAGAAGAGTCACATCCAATATTTCCTTTGAGAGCAAAATGGAGCTCAGAGTGAGATTCCCAAAATGTATTGCACGAAGTCCTGTTCAACCACTGGAGAACAGCCACGAATTGGACTCTAAGCATCTAGGCTGCCAAAGCAAGAGGGAACCACAATCTGATTCAGGAACCAGCAAAGCTTTTCTTTAATGCGTCAGATTGTACATATTTTCAGTTGTGTGGGCCACATGCATCTCTGTTGAATTTTCTTGTTTGTTTTTTTTTTGTGATGAAGATCAGCCCTGAGATAACATCCATGTCAATCCTCTTTTTGCTGAGGAAGACTGGCCCTGGGTAAACATCTGTGCCCATCTTCCTCCACTTTATATGGGGGACTGCCACAGCATGGCTTGACAAGCGGTGCCTCCGTGCACACCCGGGATCCGAACCCGGGCCGCCAGCAGCGGATTGCGTGTATTTAACTGCTACGCCATGGGGCCGGCCCCTTGTTTGTTTTGTTTTTTACAGCCCTTTAAAATCCTTAGCTTGCAGACCATACAAAAACAAGCTGTAGGCCAGATTTGACCGTAGTTTGCTGACCTCTCTTAGATAGATGCTTTTTGTCAATAAGGCAAAAACAAGTAGCTATGGGGAGACACAATAGTTGTAGATGCTGAAATCATAGAGAAATGTATTTATGGACTCTTCATTGAGTGGACACTGCACAGCAGCAGTCATATGTTTTAAAGGTCATGTAGGGGCAGGATTAACAGCCTCTGTTGAAAACTGATGAGCCAGACAAAGATGCTCCTGATTCTAAAAATGTATCAGCCCTACTTGAGGTGAGAGGCAAGTCATTCTGCCTGTTCGAGCTTCTGTTTTCTCCTGTTCTCTAAGATGGGGATAATAAGTGTCCTGCTCACCTTCCAGGGTAATTGCAAGGATCAAATGAATTTCTATACGTGAAATTGCCTTGTAAACGATTCTAACAACCGTTCAAGTGTTAGTTACTATTTATCAGCTCAGGCATAGTCAGCTGCCAGGGAGCTGGCCAACCATACTCACAAGAAACCATACAGAGTCCCTATTCTGGAGAAGGTTCCAATCTAGTGAGGGAAGAGGTGCAAAAGAGAAGAGGACTTGAATTCAACTGACATGCAAAGACACATGCACAGACAAGCCCTGGTCTCCAGGAGCTCCTGGTGGACCAGACCAAAATGGAGCCAAAGTAACAAAACTAAATATGATATCATATATACTAACGTGACCCACAGAGAGGCAGCCAGCAACTTGGCTGTAGAGATTTATTTGCTGGTGTAATAATGTACTAACACCTGCCTTTAACTGAACACTTATTATTTTTATTATATTGTTTTATCTTATTATTTGTCAGATGTTGTGCTAGGCCCTTTACGCATATTATCTCACTAAATCTCACAACTGGGAAGTAGGTCTTACTATCTCTATTTTTCAGATGAGGAAACTGAGGCTAGAGTCATCAGGGAAATATCACATGGCTAGTCAATGGAGGAGTTGGGATGCTGTGAATGGTTAGAAGTAGGCGAGGCTAGCCTGGTGGGCTTCCTGGATGAGGCAAGTTTGAAGCATAGTTTTGGAGAAAGAGAAGGGCCAGGGCAACTGTGAAGGTTTTGGCTGTAGGATCTAGCAAGTGAAGTGAGTTCAGCTTCCTCTTGTTATTCACACACCCAAATTCCCCAGGTCTCCCCTTCCACCTTACTTGGCTTCTCTAATTCCTTCAGAAGGATGAGCTAGGCAGGCAGGCAGCCTGCACAGGCCACATTTGTTGTTCTCCTTTGTACATTGTACTTAATTTCATAGAAACTGATGGAAGCTTGGATCCAGGGGCCCTCGGTTCCACCCACCTGTGCCCCCAAGTTATTGTGGGACCTTAGGAGCTCTGCCCTGGGCTCAGTTGTTTCCCCTGCAAATTGAGGACGTTGTTGCTCTCTCAGGGCTCTTTCACTTGTGAAATATCCTAGACTGCAGTATCCTCAAAGGCAGCAGCTGCATCTAAAGGTGACAGAGTAACATTTTCTCAGAATGTCAGAACACCAAGCATTGGATCCTGGGCCCACAGAAAAATGAGATATCCTGTAAATGAATTTCCCAAATAGCTGGGGCTGACCTTTTTAAACCCTCAAACCTTGTTTTACATACATAACCGAGGACGAAAATCTTTTCTAAGATGTTGTGCTTTTTATTTTTTATTAAACAGAGCATACCAAACATCACTGATCTTTTCATGTATAATCCAGCCCCTTTTTATACGGTAAAATTCTCTGATATATTTATTAAGTTATGTAAAGACGTTCTCCCTTGCACTAAATGACCGCTGGATAGTATTTTCAAGAAATCTCGTATCTGACTTCTATGGTTTTTCAGTCTCTCTCATATCAGATGTTACCTCTTGCCCTTGTCTTTGTGCTGTCGCTGTTAACTTCTCACACGTATGAGTTTCTGGCTTCAAACATGCTCTGAGCTAGGAAACCTGATTACCTTCCTTGTTTGGATGTAAGAGTAAATAGGATTAGAATGTGAGCCCAGTGGTTCTTCCATGAATAAAGTGAGCTTTGGAGATAAACTTTGGAATAACTAGTTCTTCTTTGGCTTGTTTTTGGGATCTCAGCTGTTACAGGTAATCAAGAATGACTAAAAAGCAAACTTTTGATTAGGGACGTTTCTTCAAGTTGGCATATAAGTGCCAAATACTCCTGTAGTTGATTCCTTTTCCCACAGGTCAATGTCCCAGTAAGCTAAGGAAGTGTGGTTCTTTTCACCTTTTTATGTTCTCTGTTCTTTTCCTCAGACCTCTCATGATTTTAAAGTTGTTCCCTGAATTTCCACCCTCAACCTCTCCCAGCTGTTGGGTTATGCAGACATAGATGTGTTACTCTGTGGACAGGTGTCTGCAGAGAAAAGAAGAGTGTCCTCTTCTGTAACGGTACCTGTGACTGGAAGTGCCAAATTCCATGGGTTTGGCTTTTTCTTGCTTTATTAATTGCTAATTGATTTAATCATTCTCAGCTTCTGTAACCTCTGGGTCATCGTTAAGCCCAAGAACACAGCATACATCTCATTTCCAAACTCAATTCTTCCCTGAATGACATGGGGGGAGACTCTGTAAACAAGTTGAGTTGTGAGTATCATTTATATTCATTAGCACTAATTATTATGTACATGGAGCCAGAGGCCGAAACACATCTTTTATAAATGGAAAGAGTGCATAAATAAATGGCTACTTCTGCATGTTATGTTGACTATGGTTTCTCTTTTTCTTCCCCTCATTTCCCTGTCTGCTATGATTCCATGCGCCACCCTTCCTCATTAGAGAACTTGTTCAATATTTCCCCTGTCTGATTTCTTTTTGTTAGGAGGGGAAGGAAGGGTAGGATATGATCACTGATTTCTCTCATGTCTGGTCTATTAGCCTTTACTCCTTTTCTGTTGGTCTCATTATTTTGTACTACCAATACTTTCCATGTCATTGGAATTATCTTGGAAGAAGACCTGATGAATTCTACTCTCTTGATCACAGGTCTCAATGTTGGTGAGGGTCAGCCGGGCCAGTCAGTGCCCGAGGTGGCACGTAAGCCAGAGTTTTCAACATGCGCATGTTGAAACTCTGGCTGGGCCACCAGTAGCAACAAGGGTCAGCAGCTCTTCCCACTCAACCATTGGCAGATGGCAATTCAGCCTTTTCTACTTTGCAGAGATGTGGTCAGCAAGGGAACAGCATGCCAGGAGGAAAGGGGTCAGCTCTGCAGCACACCCCTTTTAAAAGGTTGCTGACCTCTATCTAATGCAATGGTTTATTTACTGCTTCTGTCACCTCTCCAGAGTGCTGTGAACTCAAAGGGTTTGTGTCCGCATCTCAGGGGGCCAGTCTGCCTTGGAGTTGGTTTCTTATTTCTGCTTTCATTTCTGCTCAGCTTTGACCTTTCAGAACGAAAGTCTGATGTGCTACTTTCAATATTCAGATGTTGTGGTGGTTAAATATGAAATTTTATGAAAAAACTGTTAAAGCGTGTGAAGCCCATCCCTATTCCTTGAATGTAAAAATCATTGAATAGTAATAGCATCAATTTCTTATTTATGGGTTTGCTTTCAGTTTCTTGGTCTGATGGTGGTATCAAAACTAAAAGTTCCGGGGCTGGCCCAGTGGCATAGCAGTTAGGTTCACGCTTTCCGCTTCAGCGGCCCGGGGTTTGCCTATTTGGAACCCCGGGCGCAGACCTGCTCACTGCTCATCAAGCTGTGCTGAGGCAGCGTCCCACACAGAAGAGCCACAACTCTACAACTACGATACACAACTAGGTACTGGGGCTTTGGGGAGAAAAAAGAGAAAAAAAAAAAAAAAAAACTACTAAAAGTTCCATTTTCCCCCACAGTAGAACCAGTTATTAGAACTTTATTAGAACTTAAACTGTGAAGCACTGAATTTTGATGGTTTCTACGTTAGAGGCAGTTCCGGCATGCAAACTAAGACCCGAACAGAAAACGGGAGATTCTCAGCTAATTCTTCAGAGTAAATTAAAAGATGCATCTGCATTTAAAATGGTAAAATCAATAGGAAACAATACATCTAAGGGTCATTTAAAGCAATGGCCAGTTTAAAAAAAGCTATTAAAAAGTACTTAATCGTGTCTTTTTAGGTTTATCTATATTTATAAAGAGCGATTTTTCAATTAACATACATCGGTGTAATTCATTGAACCTGTCGGCAGAGGTTAGGGATGATTTATCCTCCTACTTTCTTTCAATGCATATCTTTGCACATGCAAGCATTAGTTTAAGAAGTTTATGATTTGGAGAAGATAGATAAGTCAACCTGGGCGGAGTGCCAAGCACAGTCTATATGGAATGTGCGGGGAGCCAAGATTGAAGCAGAGCCTGGAGAAGGGATGGGTACCAGAGCAGGGGGGACCCAAATTCTGGGCCAGCAATTGAGGGATGTGGGCAGACAGCTTGGGGTTTTGGAGCAGGTCATGACCATGCAGGAATGTAAAAACCCAAACTCGGTTCTAGCTTTGTCAGTGACAAGCTGTGGGATCTTGAGTTTGGACACCAACTTCTCCAGGCCTATGTTTTTCATTTACACCATGAGAATAACAAAGTCTGTTTTACGGTGATTGTGAAGAGGCAGTAAGGCCCAGAAATAGAATTCCTGTTAGAATCAACAGCGCCTCCTGATCAGATAGTGTGCCATATTGGCTTGGCCTTCTTCCCAACCAGGTTTCCTAATTATTTTTTAGATGTTAAAATGTAAAATAAGAAACTAAAAGACTATGGGTAACACTATGTTATACTAATATTCAAGTTTAAGTCTCACAATGATAAGGGTAAATCATATGGCAATAGCACAGATGGGGTTGGTTGGGGTCTCAGATAAAATTCATTGTCAAGTATCTACCCTATCATGGAAACAAAAACAAGCTAACGAATTTCCAAAAAGTTTCATTTTCATTGCTTGCCAATCTCCTTCATTTTTATCACTCTTAAAAACAGAGTCATAGAGATCAACAACTCCAGCTAATTCCAGGTCAAATTTATGTTTGTTCAAACACTATAGACTGCACATTTTTACCAGAGAATGAAAGAGTTTTGCAAAGCACACTGAAGAGGTAAGAAAGTAGCATTCTACCTTTGGTTTTTGTGGTTTCCAAGTTCTCGCTGGTGCTGCTAGAGGCTCTGAATTTTGAGACCTTCATGGTTCCTTTTCCCAGAAATCATTTTTATTTTCCTCCCTTCGGCCAAATTCCACTGAAAGTCTAGCAAATGTTCCAAATAAATGCTTCGCTGGGAGTAGAGCCGTTTATGCGGCTGTATTAAAGTGACCGTTTCAAGTTGGCTAGCACGAGCACTGAATAAACACATATTGATATTATAGAACAAAATAATATATTAGTGCATTGCTCATTTGTGCTCTGATAGTCACCCTGATACTATTCGTCATGTGGGGAGTGACAAACACAATTACACCCGAGTGCTAATAGAGTGGAAGGGCAAAACTGCCTGACCTCGGCATCCTGGGTCGATTTAAATGTTTGATGTCTCATTGAATTAGTATCACAGTGTGAAAGACAAAGCTCAAACTAATGGAAATGAGCCTGGACATGCAATACTGCTGATTGGGCTGACATAATTAGAATAATATTCCGCGCAGAGCTAATAACAAGCCGAAGAAATAAATAACCAAGAGATAACCTAATTGCTGCATGCTAAAACGTTCTTTTGAATATGCTAAGGTTAGCATTTTCTGTTACTTGTAGAGCACACTAGTGGGCTTAAAAGAAAAACAGAGTGAGCATGGCAGAAGGGATGGCCACCAAAATACGCCGCCCTTTGGAGGGCTCAGCCCCTCTATCGCTCCTGGTGGCTATTAACCAATAAACCCTTTTGTGGGCCTACTCTGTGTCAAGGCACGTGTCTGGGAGAGGGAGATGGTGACCATGTGAACCAGACACACACCTTGCCCTCCAGGAGCTTGCGGCCTTGTGGAGTGATGAGACATGCATCTAAACAGCACAGAGCGGGGAAGGACAGTGTGAGAAGACAGATCCAAAGAGTGTTAAGGAAATTCCTCTGAAGCAGACTTCACTTTCAACAGATTTGCAAATTCTGTGGCCTGGAGACTTGACTAAAAAATACAATAATTTAATAGGGTACCGCTTTGGTTTCTTATGCCTGAGGAAGAGTCCAATTCATCACAGATTCCAGAATCCCAAGGAAGGAAAGGCAATATTGGGATTGGTCTGCCAAATCTTTGCTTATGCATGAGGAGTACTAATAAAAATCCCTTCCATTTGTTTTGTTTTTTACAGTTTTCACAGTAGTTTCACCTACATTATTGTGCTCAGCTCCTGAAGATTCTAAGGCAAAGAGGCACAGTCTATTTACCTTACTGTAAGCAACCAAAGGGGAGTCAGGAGGTGCAGGAACACCCTCAGAAGTGGAATACACACTCAGGCCTGGTGGAAATGAGAGCTCACATTTATTTTGGTTCAGTGCTGTATCCCCAGTGCTGAGACTGCTGCCTGGTAGATGAAGGTGCTGGATAAATATTTGTTGAATGAATGCTTATGTTTGTTACCTTGATTATCTCATTTAAACCTCCCAGCAATCTAGAGATGGGAACTATTAGTAGCTCCATTTTACACATGAGGAAATCAGGGCTTGCAGAGTTAAGTGACTTGCCCCAGGTCACACAGCTAAGAATTTGTGGGGCCACTTCTGACCCAGAGCATGTGGTGGCTGTGAGTGTAGATTCTGAGGAATTTGGTTATGAAAGGAAAGAGGGAAAACCAGGTTGTAGGTTGAGCTGGAGACAGGGCCTTGAGACAGGACGCTATGAACAGATTTCTAAGCAGAGGGGAAGCAACTGTGGAGAAGAAATTGTCGAGCCTCCTGGCCAGCGAGAAGCAGGGATGGTGAATTTACAGCCTTTATAAAACAGGAAAGTTGAGATTAAAAAAATTAAGTGACCACTCAACTAGCAAGTGGCAAAATAGGACTAAGCATTAGGATTTCTGAGGCTTCTTTACCGTCTCAGCATTATTTGCACATCCTTGGCTTGTATACCCTCCAGTTATATTTTAGTAATATTTTCATACAAAATGAGCAGGCAGCATGGAATAGTGAAAAGAATACAGATCCAGGAATTAAGAACATGTGTCCTGGTCTCAACTTTGCCACTGATTGGCTGTGTGACCTTAGGTAAATCCCTTCACCTTTCTGGACCCATCTCTTCCAGCTTTAAAATCCTAATGACCTATGGAATATTTTTGAGTTATCTACTGTTTCAAATGACTCCCAATCCAGCTCCTTGCAATGGTGAAGCTAATCAGGAGTGTTCTCTGTGAAATCTCCTAAGTCCCTTAGCAGTGATTCTCAAACTTTCTTGGTCAATAGACCATCAACTGCATCACCTAAACCACTGTTGTTGTGGTTGAGGCATCCCGTAAGAGACCTTGCCAAAGGAAAGAGGTAAAATTGCATAGAATTTTGTGAGAATGTGATGGGATAATATATAGGTTTGTGACACATTAAATGAAAATTGTTCATGCCCCAGCCCGATTATAGGTTTCACCCACTCACTGATTGATTTTTTTTTTCAATAAACCCTTTGAGCATCTAGTGAGAACCAGGAGCGGTGTAACTTATCTGCACAGATGTTGTAAGTGGCCAGCCAGCCTGTGGCTTCCTGGTAGGTTGTAAACATTATTTTAAGAACCATGGCCCAAGGTGAGCCATGATAGAGATGTTCTTTAAATTCCTTTGGTAAAAGTTGCTTCATGTAAAAGAGGATGATGATGGGAAAGATTTTTTTTTTTTATTAGACATGGGGCTCTTAATATTTTGATTAATTAAATCTTTTATTATGCAATGAAAACAGCTAAGCAGTTGAGTTCTAGTACAATGAAACTTGAAGTGGTGAGATTTTTGTGTTTGATTTCAAGATATGATGTTATACCTATGAAGTCCATGGGGAATGGATCGACTATAGTCAAGTCCTCTAAGGGAAAAGAACTTTGGGGATCTCATGTCTGGACAGATATTTTTTTATTAAAGCAATATCAAAATGTTCAAGACTGTGTATTTTCTCCTATGCTTATGATTATTGACTTTGTGTTAGTTCAGACTATCCTCATTTCTCATCTGGATTTGCTCATAGCTTCCTAAGTAGTTTCTCTTTCTTGTCTAGTATGATCGCCACAGGGCTACTAAGGGATATTTCTGAAAAGGAAACCCATGTGTGACAGGCAGTCCTTGGCTTCATATCCTTGAGAGGCTGCCATTGTTCTCAGGACGCAATCAAACTTTAGATGAGCAACAGAGTGGCCACGGACTGGGTTCAGTACCCTTCACTGTTATCTCTTAATCCTTCCTGTCTGCACCTTTTGCTCTAACTTTATAGAACTGCCTAGGGTTCCCTGAGTAAACAGTTCTCTACCTTCCCCTCCCAGGTCTGTGTCTGCACTATTCCCCTGTCAGGAAGGCTTTTCTTTTCTTTTCCCCCTGACTTACTCCTCCTGGTCCTTCAAGATTCACTCCGCTGGTCACTTTCTCTAGGAAGGTGGACCAGGTCTCAGACCCCCTTCTGAGTGCCTCTCTAAAGGGACCTGGAATTATGATTGGTTGTCATAGGTCTCTCTTTCTTATGGGATCAGAGGGCTTGTGTAGACAATGGCCTCTAGAGCCAGGCAGCCTCTGTTTGAAGTTCAGCTCCTCCGCTTACTAGTGTGTCCTCAGGTAAGTTGCTTAACCTCTCTGGTCTGCATTTTCTTCTTCTATGAAATGGATAATAATGGTACCCATCTCCTAGCGGTGTTGTGAGGATTACATGTACAAAATTCTTGAAACAGTGCCTGACAAATAACATGTACTACACAAATATTTGCTGTTATCTTTAGTAGTAGCAGTGGTAGTAATAGATGTAAAATAATGTAGAACAGTGCCTGACACGTAGTAAATGTTAACGGTTGGTGATGGTGATTAGCTCCACCGGGCAAGGTGGGCTCAGGAGCCTTGCAGTGAAGGGTAAGGACACAGGGTAACGTTTGAGGTGTCATTGCGACATGTCATTAGGAGGTTGAATGATGACTCCTAAGCTGAAGTAAGGCAATTATTCCCTGTACTCCTGGCTCGGATGCCTAGAATTGCAGCTCGAGATACTTACTGTGGCTTTGCTGTTGCCCTAGAGATGCTGCTTGGCAAGCAGCAGAGTTCGAGATCTGTACAACATGGTAGCAACAAATGTGGTTCATGGCTGACTGGTTGGCCTTGGCAGTGACTGAGAAAGTCAATATTTAAAAAGCAATTTTTTTCCCTCCGGCAAGAAGTGATGTCAGTGTCAGAAGGCGGAGGGCGTGTTAGACTGGATGAAACCTGCTCTTTGTGATATGAAGTTGTTCTCAGTGTAAAATCGCTCAATGAGTTAAACCCCAGGACTGCCTATGGTATTTCCCATTTTTCTGTGGGGCTCACTAAACAGTTCTGGAACTTGGGATATCTGAGTACTTGACCTTCAAAATGGGAAAGACTCAGCCTTGCTGTGGAGTTCCTGTGCCTCTTTACAGGTGCCTTAATTTTCTCAACTAAAAAGTAGAGATTCTGGTAATGACCTCATAGGGTTGTTGAGGGGTTAGACCAGAGAATGTATGTGAAGCACTCAGCACCTGCCTGGCCTGTAATGCAGTGAATGTTACAACAGCTCGTCCGCCTCTTTCTGGTTAAATGAAATGATTTGTATGTCAGCTGTAGCACTAGGAGCTCCCTCTATATTATCTCATTTAGCACTTTCACCAACACTGAGCAATCAGTCGGTGTTATCATCCCCATCTTATTATTGATAAAGCTGAGAGCTAGAGAGGTAAGTGATTTACCCAACGTCACAAGGTAATAAATGGCAAACTCAGGAATCCAAGTCAGGTCTGAAATTCTATGCCCAGTCTTTCGCTACTTTGACACTTGACCTCCCAGGAGCTTCTTAAGCTGTGCTTCCAAGGAGTTGTAAGGCATGAGATGACAGAAAGGAATAACAATAATACTAGCAATTGCTATTAATTGAGCTTGCCGGATGGTAGGTATCGTGCCAGGCCCTTCCCATGCAGCCTCTGTGATCTTGTCAAGGAGCCTACAAGGTGGGCATTATAAATCCCATTTTGCAGAATAGGAAACTGGGACTCAGGGCTGTTAAGTCAGTCTCCCAGTGTTACCCAGCTGATGGGGGCAGAGTCAGGAACATTGTGTGTGAGGAAATGGGATTGCTTTTATGATATGAGAGAGATGAGACTGTTGTAGACTAGAGATGACAAACTTGGCTAAGGGCCTATTCCGGGGGTTGCGAGAAGTGGTTGGAACACGTACTTGTCAGGATACACACGATGAAATGAGACAACTTGGCCTCTATTCCAGAGCTCCGCCCCACCCTGGTTTTTAACAGATTTGTCGTAATAGTCAGCAGGTGTGAATTCCAATCCTCTCACTTTCTGGCTGTGCAGCCTTGCATAAATTACTTAACTTCTCAAAGTCCCTCACTGGTTAAAACATGCAGGCAAAAAATGCCTATTCCACAAAATTTTTGTGCTAATTAAATTAACTACTGTATGCAACATAGATGTCATCGTGCATAACACCTGGCAGACCCTCCACCAATGATGGCTTGACTTACACACATCATCCTCATCTTGGAAAGCACAGTAGAGAGAGAGGAGTTGGGATGGATTACAGGTTATCAACAGGGGAGCTGTAATCACTGTTAGTAATGGGGACATGTTGGAGAGGAGGAATGGTTTAAGAGGGTTCAGATTGGGCAAGGATGGGAAGAAGATCATGGGTTTCATTTTGGATGCAGAAAAAGAGAGATGGAAGTAATAGTTGGAGGTAAGGATTGGGGAAACTTATTTGCACATGTGTAGCAGTCAGAACCATGTGCATGGATGGGTTATTTGCAGTAATAAGTTAAAGAGAGAGAGAATGCATAGGGCTGATTGCACTTGGCCAGTAGTAAGTACGTAGTGGAGAATGTATATTTGTGTGTGTGTGTGCACATGTGCGTGAGGGCAAGGTGGGGGCTTATGTTTTTTATAATAAATAAATAAACAAGCACTGGCACCTCAGATCAAGGACATTTCCCCCTTTCTAATAGCTTTAAATAATTGCCACAGAACAGGCGAATAAAGTAAGATAAATTTTGCATTTAGCATCTGTGGAAATATTATGAATAGTTGCAGACTCAATTCGCTTTGATGCCCTTTGACAATCTGATAATTTTTGCAAAGATGTACTTAAAATGCTGTTTCATGCAAAGTTCAGATTTTTTTCCCTTGTTTAAAAAATACACGACATAATTAATTTGCAGGCCTGTATATTAATTTTGCTGAGAGCACCGTTTATTTCTCTTTCCTTCCACTTTGTTTAAAGTCAGTTGTTGACAACTCTCAAGCGTGTCAAACTCTCATCGCCAATAATTGCTTAAGGACCCCTAACTTCTACAAATGTTGGTTCCAGCCGCAAACCTCATGCTAGCCCTGGAAGGAAAAAAAAGAGAGGGGGGAAGAAAGAACTTCTTCTGATGAATTTTTGATTTTCCTTCTTAACAAAGAAATGTCTGAGATTCAAAGCAATAGCTTAAAGTGATATTATAAAATAGAATATGGAGTGCAGTGTTCTGAATGACTCTTTGCTTTTAATGTTGGGCTGAAAAATTGTCAGTGCCTTTTTTGATTAGATGGGATTTTTTTTTTTTTTGTTCTTGATCTAAGAATTGAGGAGAAAAACATGCTACTTGCATTTGAATATGGCATGAGCAGAGCTGTAATGTGTTGGAGATAAAGTAATAGCAGCAACGCCTTAAGGCAGCACCTGTATCTCCGGGTCAGTGCCATCTCTCTTTAGATCGCGGCTGCGCCACTCTTTCTGTGGCTGCTTTATTAGGCCTAATTAGGCGGGCTGTCACTTTTATTGGTGATGGGAAAGGAAGATAAGTAGATGGCTTGTGTCATCTATCTCTATCCCGACGTGTCTAAAAAGTCTAAAGTGATTGCTGTAGGCCACAAATATAAACCACAAGAGGGAGAGGGACCGGGAAAAAAATAACACCCAGAACTGTAATAAAAAAAAAAGAAAGGGAAAAAAACCTCTAGAAACGCCTTACCTTTGGCACTGCTGTGTATAATTTCAAACCCACAGAGAAGAACCTGTGAAATATCCTGGAAGCCCTTTTGTTCTGAGGAAGAAGGTTGTCTAATGGGTTTTTTGATAGCTGAACGGAGTAGGGTAGGGGAAATGCTTCTTCCGTAGAGCGCGGCAATAGGTTCTCAAGAAAAAGTTGGTCCAAGTTGTAACAAGAGCCCCACATGTGGTATTGCTGAGCAGTAGAGTCACATTAATTAAGGAGAATCCCAGACCTGCAATTTGTGTGTGTGTGTGTGTGTGTGTGTGTGTGTATGTGTGGTGATTTGATAGTGATAGGGAGGGGATTTCTGAAAGTTTTAATAATGGGACGTTGGTAATCTTCTCTTCAGTTATGGTCAACTGCCTGAAGCTGTCAGAAAATGGCTTCTTTTCTTCTCCAAAGGACTCCTTACCTAACTGGGCATTTCTGATAATGACTGGTAAACCCAGTTCTTTCCAAATATGAGCTTGATGTTCTCTCACCCATCTGCTTGTGGGATGGACTCTGGCTGCTATCCCTTGATTACACTCTGTTGATTATGGCTTTTGAATGGAATCTCTTTGCCCAATCACGTCTCCTTAGTGAGATTATAAATTATATGTAGGAGCAATATTTTTTACTTTTCTTCTATCCATGTCATGCCTAGAGCTGTGCTAAGTATGTACCAAGGGCTTGAAAAACAGTGGTTTCATTAGTTTCTTAACTCCTGTGACTGAGTGGGTTTTTCAGTGTCAAATGAGAACTTTAATTTGCTGTGTTATACAGAAAATGATGACCCCATTAAATAATTTAAAAAATCATTCTAAAGTACCTCTCAATGATGCTCACACAATACCGAGATGTTTGGACCAACTCAGTCCAAATTTCTGCTCATCACTTTGATGTTTGTTATATACATTATCAAATATATAGATTGATTAGGTAGAATTTATTCCTGAGAAGTCTGTAGTTTGCACTTTCCATTCTGGAAAGACAGAGAATGTTATAATCAGGAAACTGCTTTGGGGAGGCGAGATCATGTCAACTGATTTAAAATATTAAAAGAGAAAATTTACTGTTTATTTAAAATTTTAAAATAGAAATTGGCTCCAGTTGATTAAAGACAATCTTAAAGTTTGGGGTCCTTGTGACACATAGTCTGGGGGAGGCTGAAAAAAAAAGGAAGCTAAATGGTTTCCCATGAGAAAGAAAAGGCTCCCAGCATGGCGACCTCAAGCTGGGGCTCGGGGTTCCCTCTCCCAGGGGGGCGGGATGCTATGGGTTGGTGGAGGTTGAGGGGAGGTGGAGAGAGAGGGTTTGGGGTTCTGGGACTCAAAGGGATGGGACGGGATCCCTGGCTCGGGGCGTGGTTGATGGTATGTGAGTAAATTTCATATCACTTTAATCCATCTACATAATAATAACTGCAGTTCGTTTCGTAGCGCTTACTACGAGCCAGGACTTTGCTAAGTGCTTTATATACATTACTTCATTTTAGTTTGACCAAACCCTCTGGAGTAGAAAGTACCCATTTTACAGATGAGAAAACTGAGGCTGTGAGCAATTGAGTAACTTTCCCAAGTCCACACTGCGAGTAAATGGAAAGAGCTGGAATTCAAACTCATGTCCATTTGATTGCAGAGCCTGTATTCTTCCTCTTAACCACAGTTAGGCTCAGTTCCTACTACTGTGTGTTGCTCAAGAGAATTGCTTCTTTGAGAAAAAAAAATTCATTGACTCGTAGACTCATGGAATTTTAGGTTAGAAGGAACTTTTATCACCGATTCTGTTGAGTTGATTGAGTTGCCTTAGGGTGTGACAGTTGGACTTAGGAACAATTTTTATTTCGATCTTTGATGTTGAACATTAAGCACCAGTGAAAATAATTTGGATTCATTTTGTCTGAAATAAATGGTGCAGACATCAGGTTGTGGAGACTTTTTTCACTTGAGGCAGGAAGACTGTCCCTAAGCAGGGACAAGACTTTAAGGGCACTCAAATCCTGTCTGACCAAAATATTGCCTCCCTTCATCCCATCAGTTTACTGTATAAATAGAATTTTAAAGCATTTATAGAATGATTGCTACATGCCATGCACGTCCATATGTTATTTAATCCCTGCAGCAGCTCTGAGATTGGGATATTATCTCTTTTTTATAGATAAAGAACAGAAGTTCTCAAATCCAAATCCATTCTTTCTACTCTTCTTTACTGCTTTCTAGCCAAAGGGCTTCTGATGGGGCATAAATAAAATGCTGCATCACCTGAAAATTCAGGGGAGGTACGGTGGTGGTGGTACACTTTGGCAATGGAAAGATTGGAACAGGACTCTATTGTCTGGAAAAATGGGACCTCCCAATTGAAAGTAATGAAATGTGGGTTGAGAGTGGGATGGACTTAAGCATGTTTTGGTCACCTCACAG
The DNA here is from genome assembly GCF_020826845.1 of Diceros bicornis minor. Taxonomy (NCBI): domain Eukaryota; kingdom Metazoa; phylum Chordata; class Mammalia; order Perissodactyla; family Rhinocerotidae; genus Diceros; species Diceros bicornis. Next base: position 55,094,513 of record NC_080744.1, on the reverse strand, counting down.
TCTTGCTGGTATCAGTTTTGTCAGTTGGTACAAAGTTTGATCTGTGCACAATGATGTTGTTTTTGGGAGCTGTTTGCTGGATCCAATCAAATCGGTCCTCTTGTTCTATCCATTTCTAATGAGTCACCATAGTCTGGTGCAGGGCTGGCAAAAATCTGACATACTGGTGTCATGGCAGACATCGCCATTTTGTCACAGTATCTAGCTCTCCAAGGCCGGACTCAATGTCACAATCACAATAGAGTGCTTCAGGAGTTATTACCAATTCATCAGAGTTGGCATACAAGTTGAGACCTATTTGTCAACCCTGGGTCAATGGGGCTAATGCTGACTCTTCTCTGTTCTAGCTGTCTGCATGAACTGAGGCAAGCATTTGTCTCTCTGAGCCTCAGCCATCGTCCATAGAGAAGACGTATTACCTAACCCATGAGCTACACCAAATTCATAGGAATATCAAATGAGATTTATAGTAAATAAAAATAAGAAGTCTCTTTTTCAATGTAAGGAGATGTAATTTTTACTGAAATTGACTATTGTTTTGGCAAAATGATAGTCCATTAATACAGTCACCCAAGGTAGAATCATTGTTGATTTCACTCTTTGCTTAACTCTCCTACATCCAACCAGTCCCCAAATCTTATGAATTTTGCCTTCTAAATAGCTCTTGAATCCTCCCCCTGTCTTCCCAAGCACACTGGAATGGAGTCCATGCCCTCATTACGGGCCTTTTAGGTAACTGGCCTCTCTGCCACTAGTCCGCCCAGCTTCTAGTCTATTCTGTACTAGCTACGGCCGGAGTGACCTCTTCAACAGATCGTGTCCCTCCTCTGCTTATAGCCCCCCATGGATCTTCCACATGTTCCACAATGAAGCCTAAACTCCCTAGTCTGGCACATGTGGCCATTCATTTCCTCACCCCCTCCACCTCCTCTGAACACCCTCGCTCTGCTCATCATTCTATCAATTGCCAGACTCTTTTATGACACTGTCTTTCCCCAAGCTGTGCCCTCTGCCTGTCCTTGTCCACTTGGCAAACTCAGACTCCTCCTCTTATGGCCTATTTTAGGGTTGCTTGGCTGGGCCTCCAGAGGGGTTGTCGTGAAGAGAAACATTGGTGTAGATGACTTGGGATGGGCTGCCCACCCATGTCCCCATGTCTGGCAGTGGCATTCTCTGCAACTAGGGAGTGATGCCAGGGGACAAAAGGGCTCCAAGATGCAGGCAGGTGGCAGCCTCTAGTTGCAAATACTCGCAGGCAGACACTCTAGTTTCCCCAAGTAAAGATGTCCGAATCTTGGAGGAGTCCAAAGGGCCTGAGAATAAGAAGAAAGGTGACCACACGGGAGGGAACTGGTTGCGTAGATTTAAAATTTTGGCAAAATCCCTGTCTGCCCTATTCAACTAGAAACATCATCCTTGTGCACGCCGGAGATTGTGGGAGCAGGATGGGACTTCTGCTTATTTGTGGCTGCCCAAACACCTCGGCAAATGCTTGAGTGTTTCTCCCTCTCCTCTCTCCTCCTTTTCTTCTGTTTCTTTATCTTCCCTCATACCCTATAATTAGTAATAACTATAATGATATTTTTTAATTTACAAAGCACTTTTACATACATCATTTCATCTGCATAACAACCACATGATGTACGTTACTATTATATCTCTGTTTTAGAGATGTTTCGTTTTAGAGATGCGTAAATTGAGGTCCAGAGAAGTTAAATGATTTGTTTAAAGTCACAGAGTTGGTAGGTTATGGAATTGGGATTTAAACTGAGGGTCTTCAACTCTAAATCTCAGGATTTTGTTGTTTGTTAGTTTTTATAAAGTATTGTGACATTGATATTTAATTTGGAACTATTATTTCAATTTGTAGCATCTTTCTTGGTATTAAAAGATTTTGTTTTACAAACTCTCTCTTAGTGACTTGCTTTGGCTGCTCTATATAAAAAGCTGTTTTATTGTCTGTATGATATCCTGTGTTATAACTTGCCAGTATTGTTATACTTCCCCTTGCCTTATAAATCTGTCTTTGTATTGGTCTCCCAAGGAAACTCAGGGCAGGGTTTGTCACATGTCAGGCCTGATTGGTCACATATCATCAGGCCCAGGCACACAGGCCTGATACAGAATAACTGTCTGATCAAAGTTTGTGAAATGAGTGAATGACTAATAATAAAGACTAACATTTGTTGAATGCTTACGATTACTAGCCACTTAGCTCTACTCTCTGTATACATTAACTCGTTCAATTCCAGTTTATAACCACAAAGCCCTATAAGGCATGTACTATTATAATTCTCATTTTACAGCTTGGAAAACAGAGACTTAGAGAGGATAAGTAACGTTCCAAGAGTCGTCCAGCAACCAGTAAATGATGGAGCCAAAATGCAAGCCCAGGTCACAGCCTGCACACTTACCCGGCTAGTGAACGAGTAACACCTATGCCAAGGAGTGCCCTAAGAGAGAGGTGCTTTGACATTAGAAGACCTGAGTCTCAGCTCTGCCCTTACCCAGCTGAGAAGCTTTGAGTAAGGCACTTAGCTTCTATGCATCTCAATTTCCTCATCTGGATGCTAGGTGATAATGCGTGCTTTACAGATTGATTGTGAGGATCAAACTCTATCATGTTTGGAGGAGGTTTTGTAATTCTAAAGAACTCGCTAGCTATTTTGTCAGTGATATTATTGCTGTGGTTGTCACAAGGCTAACAATAGTCCCTGCTGGTGAGCGACAGGACTCTTGTGTGTCCTGCCCAGGGCTGGCCCTCCAAGAGGGCCCCCAAGAACTGCATTGAGTCCAGCAGGGAGCCAGCGCCCCCTGGACTCATCAATTAGCCGTGGAGGGGTGTTTCTAATTATTCTTTAGCCTTAGGGTGAGCCAACACTTTTCATCCTTATCTTCTGAAAAGAAAAAAATCTTCTTTTGACCTTTGGGTGAACTAACAAAAGCCACACCTTTTGCTCCAATTCCTCAACTCCATTCTTTCTTTCTTTTTCTTTTCTTTCCTTGCTCGCTGACAACATAGAGCAGAGATGAGAAGCTCATATAACAATATGAGAATCAGATCTCTTGTGAAGTACCTCTTCAGTTTCCTTCGGGACAGTAGGATTCCTCTGGCTTCTTGCGTAGTGTAAAGGTTAAATTAAGCTTGTGAGCTCTGAGGTCGGATTTGCTGAGGTTCAAATCCCAGCTCTACAACTTAGCTATTGTCTAGAGCTCAATAAGCTACTCGAAGCCTCAGTTTCCACATCTATAAAAAGGGGGTAACAGGGGCCGGCCCCATGGCTTGGTGGTTAAGGGCGCGCGCTCCGCTACTGGTGGCCTGGGTTCAGATCCCGGGCGCGCACCGACGCACCGCTTCTCCCGCCATGCTGAGGCCACGTCCCACATACATCAACTAGAAGGATGTGCAACTGTGACATACAACTATCTACTGGGGCTTTGGGGGCGGGGGGAAGGAGGAGGATTGGCAATAGACGTTAGCTCAGGGCCTGTCTTCCTCACAAAAATAAAGGGGGGGTAACAATAAGCAGTATCATGGGGTTCTTGTGAAACTTAAAATGCATATAAAACACTCAGAACCACACCTAGCATGTCATAAATACTCAAAAAAGTTACTTATTTAAAAGATACACCATTGTTTTAAATTATTCTCTATAGATGGATCTAAGCTGCTGATGACGACATTGAGTACTTGGAAAGAATTTCAAAGGGGGAGGAGCAGTAAAATTTCATTAGGCTAGTTTTTATATGATGCCTAAACCTCCAGCTGAACAGAGAGAAATTGCATTTATACATAAAATCCTAAGCATTTGGATATTTCATAATGGTTGTGTAATTTAATAAAAGTGTTCACCTTATTTCAATGTTAGCTAGTACGTAGAATCAGCTTGGGTGCCTTGGTTTGAGTGTGGGTATCACTTCATCCAGTCTTCCAGGTTCTGGAGCCTAGGATTACAACACCCTGATGTGTTGTGGTCAGTTGTGAGGTGTGACCCAAATAACTGACCGTTATTGATAAGGTACTCAAAGTTGTGAATATTTTTTGACAATTTATTACTTTTACAAATTAGAGTAGATTCTAGGCAACCTCAGTAATAATATATTTCTAACTCTCTCGTATTCTGGGAGGTTTCTTTGGTGGGCGAGGTGGCCAAGTTACAGTTAACTCCCTGAGACCTGCGAGTACACCTAACACTTGTGGAGCCTGGGAATTTTTGTGATGCTTTACTCCCCCATGAAATTTTGGGAGATATTTGAATCTGGGTGTACACATGGGTTCAAGTTGTATATGTTAATTATCACTTGCCATGTGTTTCCCAGTACAGAAAACTTGAGAATTGCTGAGTTAGTATGATCTCCCACACAGTTGAGGAATATTTTTTACAGCAGTGGTTTTTAAACTGTGTTCCTTGGAGCCCTATGGGATTACCTGAGGAGCCTTAGGGGTTAAAACACAGTGAGTGAATGGAGGTCTAGGATCTCCATCTTCTACTTCAACCAGAGCAGTGCTATATTCATTTGTGTTGTATTTTGGGATTTCACATAAGATTTTGAGAAAAATACACTAAAATTTTTTTGAAAACGCTGTTAATAGCATCCATGATAGACAGTCTTTTAGCCTCTACTTGAGTGCCTCTACCCTGTAAGTTACCCCGTTCGTTCCATTACTGTAGAGTTCTGCCAGGAAGTTCTCACGAGGGCCTTGGATCTGCTTCATTGTATTATTATTATTATTATTATTTTGGTGAGGAAGATTGGCCCAGAGCCAACATCTGTTGCTAATCCTCTTTTTGCTTGAGGAAGATTGTCCCCAAGCTAACGTCTGTGCCAATCTTCCTCTGTTTTTTGTATGTGGGAGGCCACCACAGCATGGCTTGATGAGTGGTGTGTAGTTCTGCACCTGGTATCCAAACCCATGAACCCCGGGCCGCTGAAGTGGACTGCATGAACCCAACCACTACGCCACCGGGCTGGCCCCAGCTCATTGTATTTTTTTACCCCCCTGGTCCTAGTTTCATCTCCTGACACAACACAGAGCAGGTTTGCTTCTTTTACTGCTTGGCAGCATGTGACCATAAACACTTTTGGAATTAATGCTCCTGGAAAGTGGCCCAAGGGCCATGAAGTTGTCATTTTTAGTTTTCTTGGAGCATGGATTGGGGTCACACACTACTGGAAGATGGTGATGAGAGCCAATCATCTGCTAAGAAGTCAACCACCCATCATCCACATCTTTATCATTTCCCCCTCATCATTATGCATGCAACAATTCTTCTGAAATGATTAAGAAAAAAATTGTCTTGTTTCCTCATGAAAAGTAGTTCTGAAAAACATAATAATTCCTATTGCTGTTGATGAAAAAGAAGAAGAAGCAATCACCTCTTATGAAGTGATGGTAACAAGAGATAGGCCCACTCAAGAATGTTAAAACTCTATATGCTTAATGTGATCGTGGGAATATTTGTGGTAACCTGGAATTACAGTTACAGCCAAATGTCTTCTCTTAATAGTCAATAAGAGCCAGGAGAACTCATTATGTTAGCTTTTCCGTTATTCAGAAAATGATCTAATTGTATTAATGATTTTCTGAATTTCCATATAATCACATTAACATTAGTTTTTACTCCTTGGGTTAAAAAAAATCCCCTGCTAAAATGCTCAAATATTATTGTTCTGAATTAACAACTTCCTGGTCCAATTAGTGAGCATTATTGTGGCAATATATTTATACTCACACAGCATACCAGAGACAGCACAAAACACTCCTGTGTACAAGCAAGAATGAAAAGAACGAAAAAACTGAGTTCCAGAACAGTTCTATTCTTTTACATTAAAAAAAATCTCATGGCTAATTTCCTAATTTCCACTTGCTTGGTGGTTCTCGGTGCTAATGACACTGCCAAAAGAAGGGCTAGTGATGGGCTTTCTCCTCTTTTTAAAAACCCTGTTGCAAAACAGGATTGTGTTGTAGCCCCCGTTGCAATACTGAGCACGCTAACTTTGCTGGCTCCTGCTGGAGCTCTTCAGGCGGGAGAACAGGCCACCTCCCGGCAGAGGCCGGAGCTCACTGCCCACTGCAGGTGATAGAACCTATTTGTGAAGCACATTTTAAAGAGAGATTCTGTATTTTAATGGTCAGTTAGTAGCTGGCTACCAACCATCTGTGCTCTCTGCCTGGGGACAGGAATGCCAGGCTTATTAAATATTGAGAAGTTGTTCATTACTTTGGGAATCTGTGACAACAGCCTATCTGCATATGGAGAAAACAGCAAGTTTACATTCTTCAGAATAGCTGCTCCAGTTCTGGGGAAGGACTAATGTTTGTCTGGCTAAAGATGCATAAAAATGCAGGCTCGATCTTGGAGATTTGCTTTGTTGCTTTTTTTTCCACTTGAAAGTGAAAAGTTCAAAAACCAAACTTGCTTATGGAGAGAGAATTAAAACAAACAAACCTTTTGAAAATTCTAGTTATCTAATACTGGCTGTTTTGGAGGAAATGCCAAATGTTTGAAATACTTACTTATATGTTGGTACATTATAAGGAAATGCATTTAATTAAATTACTTTGGATTCTAAGCAACTGAGAAATTTGGTAGAATGTAGGTAAATTGTAGAGGATAAAGTGATGAGATACTAGCTCTTTCCCTGAAGTCTTCTCAATAATTGGAAAACTATAATCACCAAGGACTCGGTCACTGCCAGCTACAAATCAGGAACCTGGAAACATGCAACCCATCTTGTCTTTGATGAGAGACTTTGGATACACGAATGTAGTTGCTCATTACCCATTAAGTGCCAGGATCTCATGAAAAATATTGTGTACGGTTAGACCAGTGGTCCAACCAGCCCATTATTTAGTTTCTGACCATAATATGTATCATGATTGCCCAAAAAGCAGTCCCTAAAAGTGTCTAGGATGTAACCCAGGTGTGTACAACTTTCCTTCATGATCAAGTGTGGCTACATCACTAATGAGTTTCTATAAACCCTTGCTGACTCTACTTACATTTTAAAACAGTGATTCAATGATTCAGTATAAGAGAGGACTGGTGCCATCTTTCTGTTGATTCTCATGAGTCTGCATTGTGACCAGACACATCTACTTCACCATTTAGCAGGAGTTTTTGAGTGTGTGCATATATTTGTAAGTGAGAACAGTGAGGCTGTTGATCACAGCGATAACTCCTGGTGCGTCGTGAACCATGTTCTTGTGTTCCCTCCTAACTCTCCATTCCTCCTGATTCCACTCTTCCTTTGGCTATTGCATATTTGAGAGTCTTTCTCTCTTAGGCACATTGAATCAGACCAATAGTTCTTCTGAGCTGAACAGTGGAAACATGGCCTCCACAACATCATCCTTAGAGATTACAGATGTCCTCTAATCATCCCTCACCTCTGCTTGTTAGAACAGTCATTGAGAACAAAACTCTTCTTGGAATTTGCATTTCATGTTTCTCACTGGATGTGTGGTATGTTTCACATGGTTTTCCATCTATGACATTTGCCTTATTCCCTCCCTGATGACTTTCAGTTTGTTACCCCATTCTGCTGCTTTTGAAGAAAGTAGTGATTAAGAGCTTGGGCTCTGAGGTTTGACCATCTCATTGTGGATCTTTTCTCCACAACTTATTAGTTCTGGAACCCTGGGCAAGCAAGTCACTTTTCTATGTCTCAGTTTTTCAGTTGTGTATTGAGTAACATCAGTCTTTGAAGTTATTATGAGGATTAAATAAATAATTAACATCAAGTGCTTAGCTTCAATGCTTAATAAGTAGTAAATGCTTAATATATGTTAGCCATTATTACTATCATTAGGATTCGACAACATCATCCAACACTAATTGAACAGCTTTTCTGGATAGGCACTGAGGATAAAGAGATAGTAAAATACAGATACTATCTTGGAGTAAGTACAGAGTCTAGTGGCAGAAATAGACAAAGAAGCAATCGCAATGGAATGTGATAAAGTACTTTTGTGATGACGTGTTCATTGCTTCTTATTTGGTTCTTAAAACAATTCTGTGGGATATTAACCCCATTTTCAGATGAGGAATCTGGGGCCCAGAGAAGGGAAATGAAGAGCCTGTAGTCACAGGGCAGAGATAAATTTCTCCCTTAAGCCTCTTGTCTCCAATCTCACCTCTTGCTTTGGCACCAACCAGGCCAACCTACTCATAGCCATAGATTTCTGCGTGGTTGCTGGTAATTTTGCACAAACACTCCTGCCTCTATTTGGCTCTATAACTCCATACATTATAGTCTCCACTGATTCCATTAGGGACCATGGTTCTATGGGAAGAGCACTGGGCAAGGGGTCAAGGTTACTATAGGCGTATTCCAGAGCTATTATGTTGCATAAGTACTTACCTCGTGTCCTCACCTCTCTGGAGCCCAGTTCCTCTGGCTGTTTAATGAGGTTTTGATGAGCGCAGTGGTTTTCAGAAGGTGGGTTCTGGGGTTGTACCTCCGCTGCCATCTTGGGGAGTGAGATCCACCCCCTCCGTTAGAGGGCTCTGCTTTTACTGCTTTTATCTGTATCGATATATTGGCGTTTCATGAAATATTATGTTTGAAAAAAAGATTCAGCTGCTACAAACAGTTTGAAACCCTGTGGACAAAATGACCTCTAAGATCTTAGTCTAGAATTCCATGATTTTAGTTGTTGAAAAACAATGAGAAACTCTAGAAGGAGGAAAAGTTGTTTAATATATCCTCTCCCTCCCAACTCCTTCCAAGAAATGCTCAAAAGAAAACTACAAATGATTTTTAATAGGATAGTAATTAGGTTTCTTAAGATTACATCTGTCTATGAAAACAGAAAATTAATAGCTGTTTAAATCAATGTGGTGTGGAGTGGAGTGATTTTGGAGTTGAAGGACGTGGGTTCAAATTCTGGCTCTACCATGTGCTGTGCATGACCTTCCCCAAGTCACTTTACTGCTCTCAGCTTTGGTTTCCCTTGTTCAGCTGCCTCACAGGATTGTTAAGATAGAGATAACTGACGTGCAAGTGCTTAGAAACCAGAGCTGCTATGGAAATGTTAATTCTCCTTTTATGATTGTTTTTAAGATATTAATAAAGTTCCAACTAATATTTGTAAGGTTTTCAAACCTTCAACTTTTCAGAGTTCCAGACATTTCTCTCCAACATGCTCCCATGGCAGGGACGTCTCTGGAGCTTGTTCCGACAGACAGGTCTTTAGTAAACAAAGAGAAGAGGGGTGTGTGTGTGTGTTGTTATTGTCATTGCTGTCCAGGCTAACAAATGGGTTTAGGTCCAGACTTCCCCCTACATTATTAATGAAAAATTTCAGATCACCTGAGGCTAACCTAGTTCCTTTCACAAGTCTTTGGCGACTAACAATCTCGCTGCCATCTGAAGAGATGTCTGCCAAGCAAAGAATCTTCTCTCTGCTCTTTCCCTTAAGAAACACTTTAGCATGTCTAGCACACGACTGCTTCAAATTAGATTTGAATAAAACACTGTGATAAATAAGTAAGCGTCTCCCCTACACAGATTGCCACTTGTTTAGGGATTACAGTATCGATTTTCGAATGTTGCTGAGATTTAGACATGGGTTAATTAAACATTTACATATATGTGCTGAACAATATATTGCATGGCACAATAATGTGCACTTTAATCAGAAACCATGGGTGTTTGTGTTTGCTTTTTCCATGTTAATTGGCACCATGCTGGCTCAAGCTTAGGTATTTGGCTAGATGGAAGAAAATAGACATGGTGTTTTAAATATTTTAATTAGGACCAGCAGTTCTCAGCTCCCTCATTTCTCATTGGATTGTTTTTCATGCATGAATAAATTAGCTAGCATGGAAGAACTCTGTAGAAAGTGGTTGCCCTCTGGCCATAAAAAGAGTCCTGTTCATTAATACTTTAATGAAATTAGCTGTGAGCAAAATATTATTCCTTTTAACTGTGTTCTAATTTCTTAATTTTAATTAGGCACATAATTGTAGGGTGCTGAAATTATCTTCATGTTCAGCACCTAAAGTTCCATCATCAGGAGCCTGTGGCTGAAATACCACATTCTCCCAACACGTCCAGCAGGAAATTTTCTGCCCAACTTTTTTTTCCCATTTGCTTCACCAAAGATCCCCCTCACCCCTCTATCTGTGACCATGATGTGATATTTCAAAGCTCTTGCTCCTGACTCAAGCCATTGGTAGTGAAGCTGTTGGACTGTGGATGGGTTTAGGATGGAGGCAGTATGGAGGTCTACAAAAAATCTGGTCTGGTGATTTTTTTTTTCCTTCCGGTTTTTGTCTCTTCAGGCCCCCACCTAAAAATCTTCCCACTTGGTTTTATTTTAAAATTCTCTGTGTCTCTCCTTACTACTTATTATTTTATTGGCTGGTTCAAATTGGATCTGGGAGCTCTGTGAAGGCAGGGGATTTTTTCTCTTTCAATCCCCAGTTTGTGGCACATCTTTCCTACTTTACACAAATATAGTTGTTGAATGCATGGTACTTAATGGAACTGTTGAGTCTATAATGCTGAAATTTTCTAATATAAGTTGTGGCATTTTCTAATGCTTTAGGTAGAGAGTCCACAGGTAAATACCAGAATGGAACTTTTGAGTTTGATAGAACAACATTCTGAATTTGCTGAGTTTTGATTTTAGAAGACATAGTGTGGAATCTGGATTAAAATTCAAGTTAGAAACTAAAAGCCTATATACATACTTCATATTATTTCCTAAAATTCAAACTGAGATTTATCGTGATATATATTGAATATATATGATGCAATAACTGCTGAAAAAATGAGAATTCATTCAGTGATTGTTTGCAGCATTCTTCTCACCTCGCCACTCTTAACATAACGTCATATACCTGGATGGATGGTTTTTGAGTGAAATGAGTGAAGCAACTGACTCACTTATTTAAATATTTCATAGGTATTAAATAAAGGTAAACATTTTATAGGTCCATCAAAAAATTACATATTTGATCTGACATGTAAAATGGAAATAATAGTACCGCCCTCATAGGCTTATTGGGAGTATTAAATGAGATAAATACATATCAGGCACATAGAAGAGTACCTGACATACAGTGAGCACTCAATAAATGTCAGATAATGTTATTGAAATTCTTAATACCTGCATATAGATTGTCATTTTGCAAACTATATGACAGTTGACAGTACTTTATAAAGCGCAAAGCCGTCTTACCTATACTCTCACTTTTAACTTTATCTATTTAATAAAAACAGAGATAAGATATCTCATTTTATGGAATGAGGCAAATCTTATCCCACCTATTTTCTTAAAGAATAATTCCGTTAATGGGACCATCTCTCAGATTTAGCTTGATGCTCTCACCAGAGTTCAGCGATTCCAGTTACTGAGTGTGTCAAATGCTATGAACCAAGGGAAGTGCCATGCCCATCACCGAGGCCTCTCTTCCCATTCCTATGGGAAACAGGGTCCCAAAGTTGCTTTATATTCTTCTCATGAGTGTTTTTATCTTTTACTATATATAAATCATAAATAAATAATGTACAGTGATTAGGGGCAGATCCCATTTTTGCACATCAGAAATTTATAAAATTTTGGTAGCTCTTTAAAGTTAATATTTATTTATAATGAGAAAGGAAATTATAACAAATTACAAATTTTTAAAAACTCATGAATATTACAAAAATCTAGAAAAATAATATAATATTTTTTGCTAACTATTTGATACACCTCTGTTATACTTTTCCTCTAATTTTTTGGCAGCATACTTTTTTTTTTTTTTTGGGAAGAAGACCAGCCCTGAGCTAGTGTCCGATGCCAAGCCTCCTCTTTTTTTTTTGCTGAGGAAGACTGGCCCTGGGCTAACATCCATGCCCATCTTCCTCTACTTTATATGGGACGCTGCCACGGCATGGCTTAACAAGCGGTATGTTGATGTGCGCCTGAGATCCAAACTGGGGAACCTCGGGCCGCTGCAGCGGAGCACGTGCACTTAACTGCTTGTGCCACTGGGCCGGCCCCGGCAGCATACTTTTGATTTCATATGAAATGATTTAGTAATATTTTCTATATAGTTTTCTAAATTGATATATTTTTCTAAATTTTTAGAGAAATATCATTAACTAAATAACATCTGAATACAAAGACAATGTTTTTCTTTTTTTTTTTTGTGAGGAAGATCAGCCCTGAGCTAACTTCTGCCGCCAATCCTCCTCTTTTTTTGCTGAGGCAGATTGGCCCTGGGCTAACATCCGTGCCCATCTTCCTCTACTTTATATGGGATGCCACCACAGCATGGCTTGACAAGCAGTGCATCGGTGCGTGCCCGGGATCCAAACATGTGAACCCCGGGCCGCCACAGCGGAGTATGCACGCTTAACCCCTATGCCACCGGGCCAGCCCAACAATTTTTTTCTTTAGCATGGTTTATTAAATTTTTAAAGTTCTTAATAGTTGAAATTCATAGAGCATGAAACTTTGTAGACAGAAATACTCCTTTTTTGTACTACTGCTATGGACTTTTGCCTTATAAACACAGAAATTATGATAAATTCTCTTGTAAAATTTTCTCCCCAAGAAAACAAAACATGTTTTTATTGTATATACTGCATTATGAGTATATAGTGCAATAAGAAAGAGCTTTGTTTTGAATAGGCAGCAATGAACATCGAATCTGCCGTTTATAATTTTACGTATCTGAGGACTAAAAGAATTTTCCACAGACCAGCTTCTGCTTCCATACACTCCGAACTTGGCTTCTTTTTGACTCCCACCATACCCCAGTGCCTGGTGCTGCAGGGCGAGTTTACATCTTGATCTGACCTTGGGCAATGCACCTTTGAGTCATGACGCCACACCTGAGGGTCCACATAGGCAGTAGGAATATTCCTGGAGCAACTCCTGCATTGGGTGGGTAGTGAAGTCCATGAACACATCTCACAAAACCTAACCTAAATGTGTCCCCAACTTAACTTTATCCTAAATCAGATCCCCAAAATACCCATGGTCACTCCAGTGCTACCCAATATGAAGCGAAGGGAGACAGATGGCAAAGTTAGCGTGAGAAGAGCCAACTGTCTTAACTAAGCGTCGTTAAAATATTTTACTTATACAAATTTTTCAAAATATATGACGATATGAACATATTGCCAGAGCCTCTCCCAGGGCTTTAGAAGGGGCCCAGACAAGGAAGGGGCCCTGAATCTTAAGTTTCATTAGCATTCGAGTAATTCTGCCTAAAAGGATAGTTATGTACTATAATGACAACTTCTAGATCAATGTTACAATACTCTACTTATCTTTTGGAAACTTTTTCATCACTCAGCTTTGAGGTTTTCAGATTTATCTTTATTTATACATGTAAGTCTAGTTTATTCATTTTAACTTCTATGCAATATCCCATTTAATGAAGGTACCACATTTTATTTTCATTTTCCTCTTGATGATATTTAGGTTGCTTCCAAGTTTTTACCACTAGATCCTTTTGTTTTTTAATAGTTTCTAAATTTTATTCATAAAATTCTTGCACATGGTACTTTTTTATATTTTTCATCTTTATTTTTCATTCTGTACTTTAGATACGTTTTTTCTTTTGTGAACAATTTTCCAGTTTCCAATTCTCCCCTTTAGCTATGTCTAATCTGCTGTTAAAGCAATTCATTTAATTTTATGATACACATAATATCCTAGTACATGTCTCCTTATGTACATGTGCAAAAAGACCTCTAGAGAGGTAGCATAGCATAATGATTAAGAGCATGAACTTTGGCACCAGATTGCTGGATTTTAATCCAAGCTGTGCCATTAACTAGTTATGCAGCTTTGGAGAAATCACTTAACCTCTCTGTGCCATGAGTACCTCCCTCATGGGGTTGTTGTAAGGATTAAATGAGTTAATATATAAAACATTTAGAACAGGGCTTGGCACAAAATAAATCTGTATGAAGGTTTGTATTATTTTATTTACCAAGGAGTGGCATTATTGGTTTGTAAAATATGCACATATTCAACTTTATTAGATGTTGCCAAATTGTTATTCACATTTGTGCATATTTATTTTCCTGTTCACGAGTGAGAGTTCCTGTTATCTTGCATAATTTTCAACATTTGGCATTGTTAGGTTTTTAAAGTTTTTTGACAATCTGATATTATGAAATGATATCTCATTGTTTTAATTTGCATTTCTCTGATTATTACTAAGGTTGAGCATCTTTCCTATGTTTTTGGCCTTTTGAGGTTTCTCTTTTGTGAATTGTTTATATCCTCCTTTGCTAATTTTTATTTTGTATTGTTTGTTTCTTTCTTGTTGATTCATAAAAGTTCTTTATATATTCTGGATACTAATTTCTTATTGGTTCTGTGTATACATAGCAAGATTTTTCTTCTGATCTGTGGTTTGTCCTTTTAACTTTATGATTTTTTTGTTATAAGTTTTAATTGTAATATACTTAAATTTATCAATCTTTTCCAATATAATTAGTTCTTCTGTGTTTTTGAAAAATTATGCCCATATCATTAGGTCCTAAAAAATACTCTCTTCTATATACTTCTCTAAATGTTTTAGAATTTTGTTTTTTAACATTAAGTCCTAATGCATTTAAAATACAATTTTGTGTACAATATCAGATCATGATATAAATTTTTTTTCTCATGTGGATAGCTGGTTGTTCTGGCACCATTTGGTTACTTGTCCTTCCTTTCCTTAATGCTTTGTTCTGCCTCTAAGTTCCTGTCTACATGGGTGGTCACTTTCTGGGCTCTCTCTTCTGTTTCACTGGTATATTTATTTAACCCTGAGCCATAGCACACTTTTTAATTGTTATGGATTTATAATAAGTGTCTAAAACTGGTAGTGAGTTCCATTACCCTTATTCTTTAAAATTGTCTCAGCTATTTCATAATCCTTTACTTCCATATGGTTTTGGAGTCAGCTTGTCAAATGACACACATACACACACCCCACCCCCCCAATGTTGGGCTTTGATTGAGATTGCATTGTAGTTAGAGATAAATTCAAGTGAGAAGTGACATTTTTATGATATTGAATCTTCACCCAATAATCATTGTACATCTTTTCACTCATTTAGATTTTCTTTTCTGTATTTTAATAGTTTTATAATTTTATCCATAAAATTCTTGCATGTAGTATTTTTTTATTGTATTTTCCATCTTTATTTTTATTATTTTTTTAAATTTTAACCTCTTTTAAAGAAGGTTTTTTTCTGGGAAAGATTTGCTCTGAGCTAACCTCTGTTGCCAATCTGCCTCATTTTTTTTTTTCCCTACTCAAAGTCCCAGTATATAGTTGTATATTCTAGTTGCTAGTCCTTCTGGTTCTTCTCTGTGAGCCACTGCTGCAGCATGGCTACTGACAGATGAGTGGTGTAGGTCTGTGCCCGGGAACTGAACCGGGGCTGCTGAAGCAGAATGCACCAAACTTTCACCACTAGGGCATCAGGGCTGGCTCCCATCTTTATTTTTTAATGTGTACTTTATTCTGGCTGTTTTTTTGTGAACAGCTTTCCAGTTCCCAATTCTCCCCTTTAGCTATGTCTAATCTGCTAAACCAATTTATTGAATTTTAATTTCAATTATTGTTTTTTTTGTCTTGTAATTTCTATTTGATTCTTTTTAAACAATACTTTCCAGTTCTCTGCTGAAATTCTATCTCATACCATCTACTTTCTTAAACATATTAGCCAGTCCTTTTAAAGCCCTTCTCTGATAACACCAATATCTGAATGCATAGTGAGTCTCAATTGATATACATTTTATTAATATGTATAAAAATTTTAGAGCTAATTTGAAACTCTGAATAATTTTATAATTCTGAAGAGGTGATTTATTTTTACTCTGGGAGGCACTAAGTTAGAGGCTATATTAGTTGTCTGTTGCTGAGTAACAAATTACCCCAGAACTCAGTGGCTTCAGACAACAAACATTTATTATCCTAATGTTTCTGTATATCAGGAATCCAAGTGTGGCTTAGTTGGGCACGTCTGTTTTTAAGTCTCTCACAAGTTTGAAATTCAGGTATTGGCAGGGACTGGAGTCTCATCTGAAGTCTCCCCTGGGGAAGGACCTGCTTCTAAGCTCACTCACATGACTGTTGGCAGGCCTCAGGTCTTCACTGGCTATTTACTAGAGATATTGATTCTTTATCGTACAGACCTCCTTTATAGGTCAGCTCACAACATGCTATCTGGCTATCCTTAGAGCAAGTGAGAGAAGCAGAGAGAGAGGGCAAGACAGAAGGACAGTTTCTTCGTAACCTAATCTCAGAATTGATAAGCCATCACATTTGCCAGTTCAGTTTGTTAGAATGCAATCACTAGAATGCTCAAGGGATTACCCAAGGGCATGGGCACTAGGAAGTGGGTATCATAGAGGGCCATCTTAGAGGCTGCCTACCACAAGGACAGATCACCTTGATCCAGTATGGGATTATATTGACTGAAAACTGAACTTCAGTCATTGTGAGGGCTGGCGTATTTCCAGTTCACCCTTACAGCTAGAGTGTACACTCTTAGGGAGTCCCAACTGAAAGCCTGAAGTATTTAGCATGGCCACCGTTCCCTGGTGAGCCCTTAATTCCAGGTCTTCTCCCTACAGTCCTGTGAGGCTACTGAAAGTTCTACTCATTTTCTAAGCCCCTCTTCCCTCGCTTTACAATCAGCACATACCTAAAGGGCAAAAGTGTATGGTTCAACTCTCTGACCCTTCTCTCTGTGGGATCCTATTTCCCCAAATCTTGATGCATTTTAGTATTCTTCTGCCTTCAAATAGATTTTTTCTTTATTGTCCATCTTTTCCAGATTTTTTCAGTGGGAAGGTTGTTCTGATCCAAGTTCATCCACTAGAGCCAGAAGAGGAAAAACCAAATTTGATTGGAACCAGCTTGAGTCCAGTGTTTACACCTGGTTCATTTAGTTGTGATCAGGAGGATCAGGTTTCATAGACTAGGCTTAACTTTGGGGCTATGTTCTTAATCAGTCTCTCTCTCTCTCTGTAGAAGAGGAGAGTGTGAGCTAAGCAGACACTCCTGAAAGTATCCATTACATAGACTTTTATCACTCATGATAAAAATGATGATGAGAACAGGTATTAGGCTAATCACAAAGAATATAAAATTGAAAAAAAACCATCCCTTGTATTTATATGTTAAAATTCAAGAAAATATTCCTATTTTTACATAATCAACATGTATTTTTTAAAAATTAGGATATTCTACTCAATTAGGGTTTATGAGGTATCTACTTAACTGGGAGATTCACGAGGATGGGTTATGTCTCCTCATTTTGGAGTCCCCAGTGCCTAGAATGGTGTTGGAATAAGTTAGATGCTCAATAAAAGTTTTCAAATTGAGCTGAATTAATATTACAATAAAATTACTTTTCCTGAACACATCCTGACTAATTAGAGATAGCAAATTAGAAGATGATTTGTTGGTAAGTCTAGGATGTAAAACTTTCTCCATATAACCAATATTGTACTGAATTATTCAATTAAAAAAACTATAGCCATCTTAACAGTAAACCCTCAAAGTGTTGAGGGTTTGTGGTATGGTTCAACTCTCTGAGCTTTCTCTCTTTGGGATCCTACTTGCCCATGGAAGTAGGAGGAAGGAACAAAGGAAGGAAGAAAGGAGAGGAAGGGAGGAAAGAAGAATTCAGGTGGTCGAGACCAGGAAGTGAGTACTTTGTCCCTTCTAGTTAATATAGTTCGGACATATTGGAAACTCTTCAACACGCTTTTCTGGTTTGGGGTGAGGTGTGGCATAGTGGCCACAAATTTCTATGGGTCCCAGTACAAAATGGCCACATAGTTATGGGGCCAAAATGAAACCATATGGACTAAATAGGCTCTTAGATATTTGCATTTTTAAACAGTCTCAACTGGTTATTGGAGGAGGAGTTGAGCAAGGTTGAGTATCTGTTAAAGAGCAATTTGATCATGGGTTTGTGCTGCATGAGTTCCAAGTGGCATCTACTCTAGGTGCTATTGCTACAGTCTGCCTAAGGCAAATGGTTGTAGTTCTTGATAATGCCTTCCCTCTGGGAACTGAATTCAGATTGGCTTGCAATTAAAAACAAAACTAGTCTTGATATAACTTGGGAGCAATTTTCTACTTTTTCACAGATTGCTACTAGAAACAAGAAAGCTAAGAGATTTGTCATTTCCACTGGCAATCTAGTTTTGCTATACAAACAATTTAAAATATAGTGTGCTGTATGGTCTGGTAGCATGTGACATGACCATGGGGAGTGTTTACTTTTTACTTGTGGTCAGTCTTCCATCAACCTGAATACTCTTAGGACTCAAGATGGAAAGACTGGAATCACATAACCTCCAAGTCATCATTCATCACTTGGCCAAACAATTGCTTCTGATTGAGCAAGCGGGAGTATTATTTATTGGTAGAAATAGATGGAAAGAAACAATTTTGACATTGTCAAAGAAGCAGGCTAGGATTTAAATCATCTAGTACTCAAAATGCAAGGGAAAATGTCTGTCTCTCTCTATCGCTATCTATCTATCTATCTATCTATCACCTATCTGTCTCTTTATCTTTCTATCCATTTCTCTCATTGTACCAAAATGGACTTAAGAGACTCATACAAATACATGCAAACACCAATGCACATAAACACACACACACACATTCTTTTCTTTGGAAGATTGGAAGATGATGGGTATATAGGTAGGCATAGAAACGAGATTGGAACACTCTACCCCAAAATGTTAACTTATATTATCTCTGCATGGTGGGGTTGTAGATTATTTTCATTTTCTTCTTGAGCTTTTCTATAGTTCACAATATTTTTGCAATGAATATGTATCATATTGTGATACTATGATATAATAAGAAATATATATTTGGTCTTCATCCTTGGTTTCTGGCACAGAGCTCTTAAAATCCTTATAATTTCAAGAGTGATAGGAGTGATAGGAGCATCTTTTGTTATAACATTTATTTTTAGTCCCTGTTCCTGACACAAGAGCTTCTAAGACCCTTGGAATCTCTGGAGTAATAAGGTCTTTTTGTATGCTAATGAGATAACTGATGGCTGGGGCTCCTGAAGAGCTTCAGATGGGGACTGGTTACCAGAAAGACCAAGCATGACTGGAAACTTGGAACTTGCAGACCCATTCCCCATCCTCCAGACCCACTCCTCATCCTTTGGGGAGGGGAGAGAGACTGGAAATTGGGTTAATAATTGATCAGGACTACATGATGAAGCCTCCATAAAAATCCCTAATCTGTGGAGTTTGGAGAGTTTCTGGGTTGGCGAATGCATCCACGTGCTGGGAGGGTGGTGTACTCCAACTCCACTGGGACAGAAGCTCCTGTGCTTGGGACCCTTCTGGACCCCACCCTATGTACCTCTTCATCTGGCTATTCATTTGTATCCTTTATAATATCCTTTATAATAAACCAGTAAATGTAAGCAAGTGTTTCACTGAGTTCTGTGAGCCATTATAACAAATTATTGAACTTGAGGAGGGGGTTGTGGGAACCTCTGATTTATAGTCAAGTTGATCAGAGGTGTGGATAAAAACTTCTGGGCACCTATATTTGCGACTGGAGTCTAAAGTGGGGCAATCTTGTGGGACTGAGCCCTTAACCTGTGAGGTCTACACTAACTCTAGGTAGTTAATGTCAGAATGGAATTAAATTATAGAGCACCCAGTTGGTGTCGCAGAGAATTGGAAAATCGCTTAGTGTGGAAAACCCACACATTTGGTGACAAATGTTCTGAGTAGAGAAACAATTTTTCCTTTTATATATTTTAAATAAGAAAATAAGTGTTAAGTAATAAACAACTGGTTTTAAAAAATAATTTCCGGGCCGGCCCCGTGGCTTAGCGGTTAAGTGCATGCGCTCCACTGCTGGCAGCCTGGGTTCAGATCCCGGGCACGCGCCAACGCACTGCTTCTCCGGCCATGCTGAGGCCACGTCCCACATACAGCAACTAGAAGGATGTGCAGCTATGACATACAACTACCTACTGGGGCTTTGGGGGGAAAAAATAAATAAATAAAATCTTTAAAAAAAAAAAAATAATAATAATTTCCTACAGAATCTTGCTAAATGATAAATAGCAGCATGTTAAAAATTACATATACCCACTCAATAAAACAAAAAACATTTTAAAAAAGAAAATAAGAACAGGAAAAGTAAGTTGAAAGAAGGACTGAGTTTAGCTACAAAGAAGTAGGCTGGGAAGTGTGGTATACTTGGTGAAGTGGGCCTCAAATTTGTTGTTGAGTTTTTCCTCTACCAACACAACAAGGGCACCATAATTGGTGATTGTCTCACGTGCCTGGGGCTAAAATAAATCAATTGCTCAGCAGAAGCAAGAGGATTTGGGGCCCTGATACCAAAGACTACCATCTCTTAAGAGTCTTCCTAAAGAGGAGCTTCTCTGTGCACATATAGCCATTTTGAGGGCAGTCCTCTAGGACCCAAGCGGTGTCTAGGCAGGGGGAGAGTGGGAGTGAGCCAACTCATGTGTCACCATGGCAATTCTCCTGGCATGCTGCCTCCCTCCTGGCCCAGGCCATCAGCATCTCTCACCTGGGTGTCTGCACCTGCCAGTGAACTCATCTCCCCGTGTGCACTCTGGCTTCCCTCCAACTCATTATCCACATGGCAGCCAGGGTTCTTAAAAATCACACGTCAAATCATGCTGTCACTGGTCTTCCTACTTCTGTTCTTTGACCCTCTTTAAAACATTTCAACATGACGGTCAGAGTGATCTGAAAACTTAATTAGATCATGAATGTCACTGTTCACAACTTTTCAATGGCTTCAAATTCCTCCTCAGACAAAGACCAAAATCTTTACAATGGCCTGCAAGGCCCGTGGTGATTGGGCCCTGGCCTACCTTTCAGCTTCCTTTCTATGTCTCTCCCCTTGACCCTCCTTACGCAGTGGATGTGCTGCCCCACATGCCTTCCTACTTCAGGCCCTTTGCACGTGCCATTCCCTGTGCTGAGGAGGCACCCTCCCTCACCCCTTTATACCTATGTGTCTTTCTTTTATTTGTAATTCAGCTGAAAAACCCAGACAAAGTCTGTGACCCCTTCTCTAATTTCCTCCTAATACTTTTCCTTCTAAGCACTCACCACAGTTGGTAGGTGTATATTCATTTGTGCAGTTTCATTTGTGCTGATCTCACATTCCTAGACAGGTTTCCTGAAGGTGGGAATCTTTAGCTCATCATCATATTCCTTATGGCTACAGAGCTTGAGCACATGACAGGAGCTTAATAAACACTTGTTGAGTGAGTGAATGAGTGAGTGTCTTAAAGTTTCACTGGAGGGTCCTTTATTTACTCTTCACGTCTTTCTACCTTTAATCACTAGTTTGGAAGCCAGATTAAGAGGGAAATTGGAAGCTCGGGCATTCCTTGGTCTGGAGCATCTCTCTGAACAGGGTGGGGATTGTGGGTTTCTGGGCAAGAAAAGAAAAGAACACAGCTAGCAACATCCTCCAGTCAAAATTTTGGATTTGGGATGCAGCGTTCTGTTTTCCATTTGTAGCTTTAGCTGCTTTTCGGGTGGGAACAATTTGCCTCTGCTGTCTCCTTCTCCGTGCAATTATTCCAATCTTGAGAACGTCTCAATTTTGAAGGGAGAGAGGCATGATCTCTAAAATTGCATCTAAGTCATATCTGGACTTCTTGCTGGAAAAGGAAACATGGAGTAGTCGGGTGGAATTGTGTGAGGGTGAATGAAGAAGGTTGAAAATGTGTGTGAAAACATTGATCAGTTTTGAAAAAACAACGTTCTTCAGAGTATTGATTTATTTAATTTTAAGCATGAGATTTTAATTTGGTGACGCTCCGCCTTTTGTTTCTTCTTTTTATTTTAAACTATGACTGGAGAATTGTTTATATCCAGGATCAAAATCCAATTTTAAACCTCCAAATGTATCTCGGAATATTAGATGACAAGATAGTGTATAGTATTTGTAAGAACTTCCTATGGGAACATGACTGTTCAGTTGCAGTTAATGATCCTTGCGATTCTGTTCAAAATTGCTTTTTTTTTTTTTTTTTTAACCTGATAGTTGCTTCGTGGACTGGCATTGTCTTCAAGCTTATAGTTGAGGATTCTTGGTTCATTCCATGTTTGCAAAATAGCTGTTGGGTTTATTAGTTTGACCATTTTTGCTTATTAAAGTTATCTTGAACTCATGGGGGTCTTCTTATGGTATCTTTAAAAGAGGTCTCTTCTAAAATTTGAAATAAATCTTTTTTTTGCATATATGCCATGTGGCAATTTATTTTGCAATACTTAGTAGAAATAGATTGAAATATGTATCATCAATGTAAGACATACTTTCTGTTATCAACCCTTAGTTCATTTCTCTAAATGGGGGAAAAGATGCAAATGTGTGGGTGAAGGAAGTAGAGGGGGAGATGGAGAGGAGACACATGTAAGTTAGTAGAGAAGAAGAAGGAAGGATTAAGGCAATTATACAATTTTGAGAAAGGAAGCCTTAAATCCTGAGGTCTGGAACAGGAAACCTCCACCCATTTATTCAAAAAATCATTATTGATTATAGAAGAGACAGGCACTATGCTGGTGCCTGTCTAGGCAATCAGGTCTGTTTCCTCAGGTCTTCATTTCCTTATGAAGGCTCCAGTGTCGTGTAAAACTTACATTAAATAAATTTTGAAATGAGAAAAAATAATCATAGTCCCTGTCTTCTTGAAGCTTGCAGTCTAATAAGAGAAACAGGCATTAAACAAATACTTATGCAAATAAATATACACTTGCAAATTATGGTTTCAAAAACCAAGAGATTTAATAAGATTATATTAGGGCGACCTGATTTAGAGGTGGGGAGAGGCCAGGGAAAATTTTTCTACTAAAGGAACTTTTAAGCTGAGATCTAAAAGATGCCTCAGAGCTGATTAACTACAGAGGAGGAGAAAGAGAATTTCAGGTAAAAGAAACATGCAAAGAGCATGGCGCCTTTAAGAAACTGAAAGGAGGTCAGCGTGGCCCGTGCTGAGGATGAGGGGAGAGGCGAGAGGTCCTTGTTGGCTGTGTAGGTAAAGGGCTTGGAATTTCTCCTTAATGCGATGGGAAGGTATGCAAGAGTTTAAAGTTGGGAGTGGCATGATCAGACTTGGTTTGTAAGGTCACTCTGGCTAAAGTATGGGGAATGGATAAGGAGGACATGAGAGATGATGGGAACATTTAAAAAATAGTAACTATGTGAGATACTGAAAGGCCCCTTGTCTAAATCTTCCATATCTGCCTCTCTCTGATACCTAAAACTTATTTCGCTTGGGTTGAGTTATTAAAGATCCCCTAATGTGTCATGGGATGGGGTGAAAAACCATTATTATGCACCCTAATATGAAGAAGTAGGTCCTCTTTCGAGCTGCTGATGGCAGAGCATATGGGTGCAGCCACTTTAAAAAGGATCTGTTATGGCTTTAGCTCTATTAGCTCAATCAGTAATGATTTCTTTAAAAAAAAAAGTACCTGAAACAAATATGTCAAAATAATAACATTTGGTAAATGTGTCTTGTGGTACATGGGGAATTATTGTATTATTTTATGTAAGCTGGAAGGATAGAAGTAAATATGGAAATATTTTATAATTAAAAAAAATAAAGTAAAATGAGTGAGGAAAGGAGAGGAAAAAAGAAAAGGAAGGGATCTTTTGGTGGTCCCCTGCCTTTGAAAGCTAAGTTTTGGTTTTATCAAGCATTAGCCTTCTGTGTTGGAAATATAACTTTATTTTAGGGAAGTTTAGATATTTTAAATTTTCCATTGTTTCCCATCTCCCTACTCTAATGGAGATGATCTAGTGATGGAAAAAAAATGAGGAAATCTTAGTAAAGCCTAATCCCAGCGTTGAGGATGCTGCCAGGCACAACTCCAGTGGCCCGTGTGAATTATGCAACACAGCTGCCCTGTCCAGAGTTGGTTATCAACGTTTTTTTGGGGGGTAGGCAATGACTTAGATTGGGATACTTGAGGGGCCTCAACTGTGTCTGTAACATTTTATTTCCTTAAGAAAAGTGATCTGAAGCAAATATGCCAAAATGTTAAGCTATGACAAAGTGGGTGGTGAATTACATTTGTGATTGTTAAATTATTTTCTATCCTTGTTTCTATTAAATATTTCATAATAAAAATAACCTTTGAGGTTTCTTAGAAGGAAATTTAATAAGGGATGCTCATTTTATAAGACCACAGCTGTAAGGGAGGCACAAATATGAGTGCCTGTAAATGCCATGTGAGACCACCAGGTTTAAAATTTTGGCATATTGTTTTTGAGTTTGTTTTTATTTCTTACATGTGTTATCTTCAACCTAGATGAAATGTAATATATTATTGTCAGTAGACAATAATGTGTGTGAGCTAGAAGGGACACGTTTGCCTAGTTGCTTGTAAGAGATCAGCAAGCTACCTCCACGTTTCCCTCTCCCTGCATTGGAGAAAGGGCATCCGAGTACCTTGGTCTTTCAATGTTAATCTCTCTTGGTAGCTTTAAGCTCCAGAAATTATTCTCAGTTATTTTTGAGCACAGAACAGATTGCAAATATGCTTAAAATAAAATGCACTTAAAAAAATAAGTATCGTTTCAGGCTAGCATATTTTCATAATCCTACACAAAAGAGACTTTAAATCCTTGATAGAACAACTTTACATTTATTCCATTTGGTCTTGAAGATTAGCAGAGGACATCAGAGGTTTGTTCCAATTGCCCAAACTTGATGTTTATCTCCATATTAGTGGCACTAGAAATAGAAATGCCAAACACGGAAGCTTCCTGAAGAGCTTCCAAGGAGCTCACTTCTACAGCAGCCAGTCACCTCAGTCCTCTCACGTTGGGTTCTAGTCTTAAAGGTCCAAGTGTTAGCTTTATAAATAATGATACTGTGATGCCTGGAGCTAACATCCCTTGTGGTCAGGGGAGATTTTGGTATTAAAGCAAATATCATCAATTTTTTAAGAAATGAAAATGAGTTACAGATGTTGAGAACTATAACGGCTCACGTGTGCTGCGCTTCAGTGTATCTGAAATTGGGGGCATTTTAAATGAAAAATCAGTTCAAAAATAAAGTTCTCCTGGGGATAGGGAGGCTTGACTATCTGGAAACATGCTCCCCTTTCCTAGCCTTCACCCCCAACCCCCCCCCCGCCATGCCCTATTGATGTGAAGAGAGGTTGACTTCACCAGTGACATGATGAGCAGTGACTTGCTAAAGGGAATCCGAAGTTCTCTGATAAGAACTGCATTTATACGTTTAAACTGAGCCCCACATTTACTTCTGTTGGGATTCAGGACATGCTACCCCAAAATGTGGCACCTTTGCGTATTGAATATTTTAAGCTGATGGAGTTTCAAAAGACAGTAGGAGCAGGAAGATCACTCTGACCTTTTCCTCACCCTTTTCCCCTGAAACAGGTCATAAAACCCTCATGTGAGAGGTGCCCTCCCTGTACCTGGAGGAAAGGAGCATCCTCATCTCCAAAGACAAAGAGATGCTGAGAAGAATGAACAAACAGGCTTTGCTAGGTTTCCCCCAGTTTACTACAATTCCCTCATATTCTCTGACTTATCATATTTCTACACAACTGCCCACTCGTCATCAAACCTAGCCTAAAGATAATCAGGTCTGTTTCCTCAGGTCTTCATTTCCTTATGAAGGCTCCAGTGTCGTGTAAACTTACATTAAATAAATTTGTATGCTTTGCTCCTGTTCATCTGTCAGTTTAATTTTCAAACCCAGCCGGAGACACTAAGAGAGTAGAGGAAAACTTTTTTTTCTCCTGCACTTCTCTTTTACTATGAGAAACTTCAGATTTTTTTTTTATTTGATTCATGGCAAATTGAACACTTATAATAAAGTATCTCCCTCCCCTTTTCCTTTCTTCAGCAATATTTAAATGAGAGTTCTGAAAGAACAAATAACCATAATTTTTCTTAAATTTTTATTTGACAGTTGACGGAATGCCTATTTTACAATTTTACTTTCTTTTTCTTAAAGGAAGACCATCATGCTTATACTATATATTGTATATATATTTGCAAAGAGCAACTTTGGTGTTTCTTTTCTTAGCATTATTAATTATCAGTGGATTAAGAACTTACTGCTAATTGGCATATTGAGTCAGCTTTCCAATGTTATTTGAAACGTCAATAGATTAAGCTAAATTGTTTTCTATCTAAATAGAATTTTGTGGTAGATGATTTTCTAACAGGAATAAAGTACTCATGTAAAAAGAAAGATCTAGACGTGTGTAACAAGTCCTCAGAAGCAGGCAAGACTATGTTTTGATGCCATTAATTACTTTTGATTATCAAACTGCGATATTCATGCTAATTGCTAAGTCCCATGGGATCTCACTAAAGAAGAGATACAGCTCAGAACAGACAATAAAACCCCGAATCAGCAGAGGTAGTGATTTTAACATCTTAAAGACCATACTTAAAGGTACATTATAGTCACGATGTTAAGTTGGTAGAGGCAGAAAGCATTCATTAACGAAGAACTGATCTGGGAGGGCAGTCCCGTTATGACAAAGGAAGTTAACTTGTTTGTTTCCCCTTGAGGTCTCGTCCCACCCCAGAACTTCACAGATTCTACTTCTAGATTCTATGGGGAAAATTAAGCTGAAAACTGAGTAATTAAGATTTTAAAATTTACTTTCCTTCCATTCACCTACATAATGGGAACAAGACCATTTATCTTCCCTTGACCCCCACACTTCCCAGCCTGGACTGATGAAGAAAGATGTTGTAAGAGAAAAGACTGAGTGAAAGAGAGAGAGAGGAGGATAGAAGGACAGAGAAGGTCAAACAGAAGACAAAGAGAGAAGCAGTGAGAAAGAGGAGACAGCTTAAGAGGGAGAATGAGCAAGAGAGAAATTCGAGAATGGCAGTGATCATTCTCCAAGTAGAAACATACTGTGTTTGAGAACCATCCAAATCTCCATTTATACTGTTAAATAGGCGCCAAAATAGGCGCAAGTCTTTGAAGCCCATGTTTTTGGTAAAAGAAGACAGCAGGAAGTGAGCTGGGGATTTGCCTGTAACGGGCCAAATCTCCCTGCTGGGCATGAGAGAAACTCGGCTGAAGTTTGTGATTAGTAGGTGATCAGAATAAATTCCTTGACATCACGTGCAAAAACACCAAACTGAAATCCTGGTGATGCTTCCTCTAGGATGTCACCATCATAAGAACCTTTCCAAAGTGGCATCATTTTAGAAAGCACATTAAAGAAATTGAGCGTGATTAAATGGAAGCGAGTCTCTTTGGTTTTATTAAAATGAGTCTATCTCCTTGAAACAGATCCATTTCCCATTTCTCACCATCTTATCAGAGGATGCCAATGCAGTGGGAACCAAGTGCTCCCTTTCCAATTTAATGGGAAATCGAAAGAGCAGAGCCACCTGAACAGACAAAAACCAACAGCTCTGAAGGGTGATCCTTCAGTGGCAATGCATTATGGGGCAAGCTATGTGCTTTCCTGGAACTATATTTTAACCCCAGCGTGGTTTCCTGTACTTCCTCTTGGTGAGATCCTGGCTTACGTTATGCCTTACATGTTGTCAGCTGTGGGCAAACAGTCATTGTTAGAGCTCAGTTTCTCTAAGACTTCATATTCTCAAAGTGGATATTATAGGTGTAAAGACCAGTGAAGTTGATCATGAAATAACAAGTATTCCTTTAGGATTTTGATGTCAGAGAAAGGAACTCATCGTCTCTGTTGCCAAGAAGCTGTCAGATATGCCTTAATTATGATTAATAACATACACATACCTGAGATTTTTTCCTTTCTCGTGCTGACTTTCTTAAAATGCCTCTTTGCTAAATACTATCTCAGGGCCCAATGCAGCTATAGCTTTAGGGACAGACTAGGATGGTGTCTCTGTATGCTGTGGTGTTTATAAAACGTCTGTGCTTGGCTAAACAAGTCAGGTTCCAGCATCTTTCCATGTATATTTCTTTGCTTTGCAGTTGCTAGTTTTATAGTGAAAAAAGAGTGTTTTGGGTGGACAATTTAAATCTTTTCATAAATGAACTGTCTGATTTTAATGCAAATCAGTAAATATTTTCTATCATTTGCTCTCGAAGAGGATGGCAATCATTATGCCTCTGAAGTGAGCAGTGTTATTATTCTTAGAAGAGGGAAAAATGGGGAGTAATTATGATATTGATGTAGGAGTTGAGAAAGAAGCGCATATTAATTGTGAATTGTGGCTAAACAAGTGTAATAGAGCTGTCTTCATAGCTGTAGTGTAGTAAACAACACTGGGCAATGATAATCGCGAAAAGAAATAAAAAAGAAAACCATTTATGGAAGAGTCCTATGTAACGATGCACATTTAGCCCCGTGTTATTTAGTCAGAAAGTGAATTCAGAAGTATATTTGTTGAAAGAGGATATTAGGAAGAGTTGTGTATGAATTTTGTACAGGTTTTGCTTTTTTTTTTTTAGTCTAGACATATCTTGTGCTTATCCTTGTTAACATTCCCAGAGTATTTTATATTTGCGAAGCGCTTTACTCTGGTTTTGCTAGTTATTCCCAGTGCTAATACACACCTGACATCATTCTATTGTTTAGGTGAAGTTAACAGGCCTTGGATTTCAGTGAGTTGATGGCTTCCTCTCCAGCTTAATTAGACAGTTTAAGCTCTAATTGGCTGGTGTTAAGTCAATCCATCAGTGAGAGAGTTGCACATTCACTCACTGGGAATTGTGGAAGCAATTGATCTAGTTGGTGCCAGACACTTCAGGAGAAATCGCTTATTCAGAGCAGAACTGCACGTTGCAAAGGGCCCTGGCAGCGGGAGCCCATGAATGCCCCATCAAGTGCTGCGTGCGTCTCAACCTTTTCTGTGTGCAGTTTGAGGAAAGGTAAATTGTCCTGTCCCTCGTGCTAGAGAAGGAAAACATGTTAAAATTAAACATGTTTGCTCACCAAGATGGAGACTAAGGTGACTGTCAGCCATAACAAAAGCTGCCTTGGAAAGGGAAGCAAGGGCAAATTGGAATACCCAGATATGATGATGAGACTGCTGTGTGATCAAGTGTACTGGAACGTGGGTGCCAGAGCCAGTGTAGCCCCTCAAATTATGGTCTGTTCAGTTGTGAGTTCCTTAAGGAAAGGACTGTCTCATGCATGTTTGTATCCCTCCCGGTGTCTGTTCCTGGGCCTCATCTGTAGCATTTGCTGAATAAATACATGAAAACACTTATTCCAATAGTGGATAAACTACTGCTCAAAACATATACTTAAATTTTTCAAAGCCAGTTTTACCCAGTCATATAAAAGAAGCTATTTCCTTTCTTAAATTATTTGTTTTCAATATGGAAACTCAATATGTATTATTTAATAGTTATCATCTGACTGATCAGCTACCTTATTCTACCTTATTTCCTAGCCTTGGTTCTAAACCATGGCCCCAGTCAGCCCTCCTCTGCTGAGAATATGCGCAGGAATGTGCTGCATCACTTGACGTGGGGATGGAGACCCAGGGTGTCCACCCTGAAGGGACTGTGGATACTCAGTTGCATAAACTCTGATGTATGTGAAAAAAGCCAGCCATGACACAATGCTCATAAATTTTGAAGATCGATAATGGCTTCATGCAGCTATGTTATATATTCTCTCCACTTCTGTGAATATTTAAAAAATTTCCTATTAAAAAGTTAAATAAAAGAATCAGCCACATAACTTCTATTCTCACCTTGAACAGCTTGATGCATAGACTTGTAGGGCTGCCAGATACTCTAAAGGCCATTTAGTCCCTACCCTTTTACACTGCTGAAGAGGAGACTGAGGATATGATGGTAAAGGACTTCCAGAGGTCAGTTGTAACAGGGCTGATACAAGAAGCCAATCACCATAAGGCACTTATTTTTCGTTGCTTTAGGTATTTCAAAGATGGCACTTTGAGTGTTACCTTGAACGTGTGAGTTTGAGAAAGCATTCTAATCAACGTTGCAGCCCTGTGTTTGTACCACACAAACTGAGGCAGGTATCATGCTGAATAAATCCAGAAGTCAACATTAGCCCAAATATCCAGACAATTGAGGAAATCTTTTTTAATGTAGTCTTGAATTTTCTTCTAGTTGATTTTGGGTTATTAGATCAATTTAGTTTATAACACCAAAATGTCGCTGCATTATCTGACCCCTGACAACCCCTCTGAGCTCTTCTCCAGACATTTACCTCCTCATTCACTACAGTGTAGCTTTCCTGGCTTTTCTGACCCTCCAATATGCCACCATTGTTCCCACCGCCAAGCCTTTGTATTTGCTATTTCCTTCGCCTGGAACTCTTTTTCTTCCATTTCTTCACAAGTCTGAGTCCTTCTCAATATTATTATTTTAAATAAATTTTATTTTTTGGAACAGTTTAGGTCCACAGCAAAACCGAGTGGAAGGTACAGGGATTTTTCATATACTTCCTGCCCCACAGGCACAGTGCCCCTATTATCAACATCCCCACCAGAGTAGTACATTTGTTAGGATTGATGAAGTTACGCTCACACATCATTATCACCCAAAGTCCATAGTTCACATTAGAGTTCACCTTGGAGTAGTGCATCCTGTGTGTTCTGACAAATGTATAATGACATGTAGCCACCATTATAGTATCATACAGAGTAGTTTACTGCCCTAAAAACCGCCTGTGTTCCACCTGGTCATCCCTCCCTCCCCCGCAACCTCTGCTCATTATTTTTTTAAATCTCTGTTCATATATTGGCTTTAGAGAAGCCTTTTCTCAGCAGCCTAGCCAAAATAACAACCTTTCCTCACCCTAGTCATTTTATACCCCTTACTCTCTTTGATTTTCCTTATAGTATTTACTAATCCCTGAAATTATGTCAATTTGGCTATAGGTTTTTTCCCTACCTCTGTTCATTCTAAGATCCTTGAGTAGAATACATTGTTCACTTCTCCATCCCCTAGCTCCTAGAAGAGTGTCTGGCTATGGTAGGTCCTCAATAGATATCTGTAGAATGTGGATCTGCTGAGTTTCCTTAACGTGTCAGGGACTGTACTGGTGATACAAATGTGAATCAGGCACAACCCCTTCCCTAAAGGATTTATAGTTAGAGGAGAAGACAGTCACATTTATAATATGATGCGATAAGTGCCATGATAAAGCGTGATATGAGAATCAAGTGAAAGACCATCTCTTTCAGAGTGGGGGAATCAAAGAAGCTTTCCCAGAGAAAATAACATTTAGACTAAGATTGGAAGAATAAAGAGGACTTAGCCTGGGGTGTAGATGCTGTCAGTGCCCTACCCACATTCCCTGGGCATTCACCATTCGGGTGCTCCCTGACCCCGCTACTTCTAACTTGTCTGAGAGTGCAGGGAGCAGGCTGGAAGTGCTGGGGTGAAGTATCCACCAGGAGCAGCCCACAGTCAATGACAAATGGGAGCAGGCGATAAATACCCCAGCTTCCTTGCCCTTCGGGAGGGTGGGCAATCCAAGGCGCATTCTGCACTTTCTCTCAGAGATCCCCAGGGGGGTTGAGCCTCAGTTGCTTACAACTTGCATTCACTATTGGGTTCCTTCTCTTCCCTGTCTCAATCCCCACTCCCCTACCTGTGCTTCCTGGGGTTATCTCTAAAACAAATGCTTGTTTCAGGTTCAGATTCTAGGAAAATCCAACTAGGACATCTGGCCAAGAAAAAAGAACAAGGGCATTCTGAACAAAGACAATGAACGGTTTTTATAAAAGCCCAGACTTGGAAAAGGGCCTGACATATTTAGAGGATAATGAGAAATTAATTGTGGATTAATTGTGAGGTGAGTGGCAGGGAGTAGCAGGAGATGAGGCTGGAAAAATATTGGACTGGCTCGTTTGCTTCTTGTATGAATTTCTCCAAGAACAGTGGTGGCAGATTTGCACTAATCTACTCATAGTTCTCCCTTTGTGAAGAGGAAAAAAAATATATGCTCATATACGTATAAAATTATATATATTTAACATGGGTTTTTATAAGTGCTGAAACCTACACTTTTGCAATAGAGCAGAAGTACCTGGCTTATGCTGGGAATTATACTCATAGTCTTATTCTCCTTCAAACTCATCATCTCATCAAATGCACTAATTAGACACAGAACAGTCATACAGGTGAATCCCAGTTTTGTATGTGAAGTCAAAATGAGAACAAAAATCAGTCGGTATAAAATAATTTGTACCTTGATCTAGAGTTTTCAAATAAAGACCTGAACAGCCTGTCAAGAATAAAATGGCTTGTGCCTCGGCCTTCCCCTGCTGCCCAGCAGATCTGACGGGAAGAAGCTATCTGTGGCTTCCAAAGTGTTTTTGGTCCCCACGTCCCTGACCTCGTGCATTTTTCGAGGGGGAATCTTCAGAGAAACCCACGCTACATTTAACTTTGGGATCTCTCTTGTGGGCTTGTGTCTAACCAGACACAGCCAATCTGAATATTTCCTGCATGCTAAGCAGACCATTGTCAGCCGCTTCCTCTAGGCTAGATTGTTATAAATGCTGTTTATGATCCTGCTATGACAACTGTGAAGGACATGGCAAAGAATTTATCACAGGATTATTCATCCACCAGCAGAATACCTAATAAGATTCTAAATGACCCAAGATGATAATAAGATCTAGCTTGTAGCAATAAGGTATTAATAAACTGCTTTTTTCAATAAGGGAGAGTCCTGGCATCATTACCCTGACATATTTGTTTTGCTTATATTTTGCGAACAAAGTAGGGCTGCTGGATTGAATAGTAAATTTATAAAAACCCCTGATGTATGAAAAATACAACCCACATGAAGTGGAACCCATAGGTTAAAGTCAAGAGCATGGTGTTTGCCTATGACATCCGAGAGCTAGACTCCCAAGCCATCGATTCTAATTGTTCCATGCCATTTGCCTTTGTATTTAAAAATTATATAAGAATAATATATCGCCTGCTGTTGACCACAAGGCCATAATTCAAATGAAGAAATTTAGTAAAATCATAAACCAAGAAAGTGCAGTGTAGATGAATAATGAATGAAACGGGAACACTGAATTCAAAATGAAATCTGGGATTCTGCTGCATGTCCCTGTTTTGAAAATAAAACCATTTAGTATTAAGTTAATAAAAAATGGATCCTGTTCACTGTCACTCAACTATTCCTAGGCAAGAAAGTGGCAAGGAGTCAAGAACCTGCCATTAGTGAATTTTTGAATAGCAGAAGCTGGAAAAGTGAGATGTAGCTCCACAAGACCCTGGTTTTACCTTTCTGTCTGATAGCTTCTCTCTATGACAACACTGTGCAAAGACAAGGCCCAAAAAGCTGAAAATACTTTTACTTCATTTCCAGGGGAGTAGCTGTAGGGGAGGAAGAACTATTTCTCTACCCTCTAGGTCCTTCCGGCTGGTCTAATAATTAAATTGACGTGAGACAGAATAACAGGAGAAAATCAAACACAGTTTAATGACATGTATACATGGGAGAAACCCAGGAAAACTGAGTAACTTACCAGAATGGCAGAAGCTACCACCTTAAATACCATCTTCAGCTAAAGACAAAGGAGGATGTTGGGGTAGTAGTTTGGGACTTTTCAAAGGGGGAGGAAGGCAGTTTATACGGAGATGGAAAAGCAAATGTTTGATAAGCAAACATTGACCATGCCTTGCAAAGACAATGAGAGATGGAGAAGACTTTGGTTAAAAAGCCCTTGTTAGGTTCCCCCACGTCTATCACACCTAGTTTATATTATACTCTAGTTATCTTATGGTATTAGCTCCTTCCTGGAACAGGCCTTCTAAAATTCTTTTAGGCAGTTAGGGGGAAGGTCAAAATTTCTTTCAGAGTCTTTTGTCCTTAAAAATAAGCCAAAGAGGGGCTGGCCCCGTGGCTTAGCGGTTAAGTGTGCGTGCTCCACTACTGGCGGCCCGGGTTCGGATCCTGGGCGCGCACCGACGCACCGCTTCTCCCGCCATGCTGAGGCCGCGTCCCACATACAGCAACTAGAAGGATGTGCAACTGTGACATACAACTATCTACTGGGGCTTTGGGGGGAAAAAAAAGGAGGAGGATTGGCAATAGATGTTAGCTCAGAGCCAGTCTTCCTCAGCAAAAAGAGGAGGATTAGCATGGATGTTAGCTCAGGGCTGATCTTCCTCACAAATAAATAAATAAATAAATAAAATAAGCCAAAGAGACACGTTTTGGGGTGGCCAATTCTGATTCCCCACATAGCCTTGTGCCTTGGAAGGTTCTCTAGTGGATTAAATTCATCAGAGCAAATATCAGTGTTGAAATCAGCAATGTTCTTTTTTTATTTTCATTATAATGTATCTATAATAAAACGCACAATTCCTGAGTGTGTACAGTTTGAAGAATTTTGACGAGTGAATTCCGGTGTAACTATCACTCAGAAACAAATTATGGAATATTTTCATCTCCCCAGAAAGTTCCCTTGCGCTCCATTACAGCAGCATCCTCCCATTCTTCAGCTCTGGTGACCATTGTGACTTCTTTCACCAGGATTAGATTTACTTGTTGTTGAACTTCATACAAATGGAAACATAGAGTGTGCTCTTTT
This sequence comes from Diceros bicornis minor, assembly GCF_020826845.1. Classification (NCBI taxonomy): domain Eukaryota; kingdom Metazoa; phylum Chordata; class Mammalia; order Perissodactyla; family Rhinocerotidae; genus Diceros; species Diceros bicornis. Next base: position 55,059,960 of record NC_080744.1, on the reverse strand, counting down.
ATGTCTGCCTTTTTTCACTCAACATAATATTTTTGAGATTCATGCATGTTGTTGTATGTATCAATATTTCATTCCTTTCTGTTGCTATATGGATATACCACACTGAATTTATCTATTCTTTTGTTGATGGACACTTGATAGTTCCCCGTTTGGGGCCATTATAAATAAAGCTGCTATGAACATTTATGTACCAGACTTTTTGTTAACTCAAAACAGATCATGACCTAGATATGAAAGTGAAAACTGTAAAACTTCTAGAAGAAAATAAAATCTTCACAACCCTAGGGATAGGCAAAAATTTCCTAGATACCAAAAGCATGAACTTCAAAATAAACAACCAATAAATTGGACTTCATCAAAATTAAAAAGTTCTGCCCTTCATGTACATGTCGTTTTGTAGACCTATATTGTTATTTGTCTTAAGTAAGTACCTAGGAGTGGGTTTACTACATCACAGAGTAGACGTAGGTCTTACTGTATAAGAAACTACCAAATGGTTCTCCAACTTGTTGCATTTTACACTCCCACCAACAGCATGAAACAGAGTTCCAGGGGCTCCATGCCCTTGCCAACATTCAGTATTGTACATTTCTTTTTATTTTAGCCATTCTGATAGGTTTGAAATGGTGGCTAATTGTGGTTTTAATGATTAACAATGTTTTTACACTTAATATGACCAAATAGGTACATTGGTGAGTGATTGGATTTGTGTTTAGCGTGGAATCACAATTTGCCACATTCCCTTTTGTGTAAAGTCCACACATTAAATGTTTAAAGCAAAATATTTTGAGCACTGCATTTTAGACTGCCAGGTCATCTTCAAATAGCCGTTCATCATATTCTTTCCATGTTTGTCTCCCACTCCAGCTCTTTTGCCCATGGATTAGTCATAACTCATGAAAAAGAAGATTTAACATGGTTAGTTAAGCATTCCACCTGACTGGTCTAAAAGACGCAACTAAAATGACCCAAAGCCTAGGGAAAATTACTCAAATTACAAAGGGTATTATTTCGTATGTAGGACAAGATATGCAGGGATTCTAAAACTGCTTGCCTGTTAAAGTAGTAGATTGTACAAAGCCTACAGCGGGGCATTGGGTTGAGATGAAAGCTTAATGGAAACCACATACTAGAACTTCTCAACAAACTCAATTCTGGACCCTTGTTTCTAAAATAAGAAATGGCAAATTTGCTGCCTGCTATCTATAGGTTATGGCATTTACTGTAAGAAAATCTCTTGGCAAATAAAATAGGGACTTCAACTCCTTTTTAACATGAATTTATACATTTTCAATCCACCATGTGGGGCATACATACACATGGGATGGAACCTATTGAGTTGTAACTGAAACGTCTATCTTCCTTCATTTCTTTTAATTGAGGGCCATATGAAGATGGCATTCTATTCCATTGTGGAAACCCTCAGTGTTCTTTAGGACAGAACTTCACGTTACTGATCTTCAAAGAGCAGCTATTGCATGATGTACTAGAAAGGCCTGGAAGCCTCCAAGTGGCTGACCGTTATGCTACCCCCTTCCTAGAAAAGTGGCCAAAGGCTGTTCTCTAAATATAAATTACTCTCTCTGTGTGGTGTGACCTTGCAGCCCTGGCCACAGCTGATGGCCTGGAAATTGCTACCTGTCACAAAGGCACTTAGCTATGGGCTGAGAGTGATGAAAATGATGACAATAACAACAGACATTAATTGAACACATCACCATCAATTCTATGGTCTGTAGCTTAATATTTTTGTTAGGAAAATGACCCATAAGATATAAAACTTTTTGGGTTGCTGTGCTCTGCCACTAGGGGGTAGCGTCATTGCTATTGTCTTGTGTTGATTAAATGCAAATTCTGTTTACAGTTCCTTAATCTTTCTAGATGCATTTTTTTTCCCATTTAAAATGAATATAAGTGATCTTCCAGCTAGTACAGTAATTTTATAACTTAAGAATTGAGGCTTGTGTCTCATAAATGCTGAAAAAGAAGTACAGTGAGATAATACAATTTTTTTCTCTTTTCAGTCCATTATTTTATGTCTTCATTAATTATTCTACTTGTAATAGTTTGGCTTGTTAAAAAAAAGTGTCTACGATCTGTAATAAATTATTAGTATGTACTTTTTGTTCTTTGCACTTGCCTATGGCACCTGGGCTTCCATCCATTATATGAAAAGGGGTTAGATCCAGATATTTTTAGGGGGAGGGGAAATGCATCTCATATACTGGGGAACATGGCAGAAGACATGCCCTCTGAGCACAAAGATCTTACAGCTTAACTGTGGAGATGAAATGTATGCACATCAACTAGCCTTATCAGATCTAAAACAGGAGTGATAAAAAATCTCCCAGCATGATGGAGAATTTATCAATATCTTCATGTAATTTGATTAAATTTTTTCTTCATATAATTTGAGGCAATGTTGTTGGATTCATTCAATCTGATGAGTGTTATATCTTCTTCAAGAATTGGTCCTTTTATTTCTCATAAACTAATGACCCTTAACTCCTAGGAAGGTTTTTTTCCCATTAAATCCTTTTTTTTCTGATCTTAGTATTTTAAAACTGTCTTTGGGTTAGTATTTGACTGGCATATCTTTTTCCATTCCTTATCTTTCAACTTTTATGTGTCATTATATTTCATGCATGTCTCTTTCAAACGGCATATAACTGAGTTATTAAAAATTTAAGAATATCTCTCTTTAATTGGCCAATTTAAACCATTTAAATTTCATCATTTAAATCATGATTTCTTTCGACTTTTTTCAATGATCTTGCTTGTTGTTTCAGTATACCCTGCCTTTTCATGGCTTATTTTTTTGCTCCTTTACTGGCTTCCCTTGGATGTGGATGTTCCCTTTACTTCAGTCCCTTGGACTGAATTTTCTTTATTCTTTTATTTCCTCTACTGGTTTGAAATGTATGTATTCTATTCCTTACCTTTGAGTGGTTATCATTAAATTTTTAACACGCGTACTTAAAGTCAAAATTTAATATTTCTCCCAAATTATACAAGAACCTTTGTACCCAAAGACCCCTCTCATCAGCCATGATATTTTTGCCCTGAGCATTTTAAGTCTTCCTTGGTTAAAAACTAGTCATCTTTACTGTTGTTTTTTCAACGAGCGTTTATTTAGATTTACCTCCCATGTTGATCAATTTCTTGCCTCACCATTGTTCCTTGCAATGCTATTCTTTCACTCTGGGTTAAGTTTTCTTCCTACCACAATACATCCTTCAGTGGTTCTTTCAGCAAGCTCACTGAATAGTAAAGGCTCACAATCTCCATTTGATAGAAAAAGGTCGTTATCATCCTGCTTAAGTGATAATTTTGCTGACTTTTTCTCCTCAGTACTTTGAAGATATTGTCTGCTATCTCTTTTTAAAATTGTTATTGAAGTAAAATATACATATAGAAAAGCACACATATCATGAGTGTACAGCTCAATGAACCCATGTGATCAAAATGTAGATCAAGAACTAGAACATAGCAAGCACCTCAGAAGCCCCCTCCTGTCCCCTGCCAGCCACTAGCCCCCCAACAATTAAACACGATCCAGACTTCTATCAGCTTAGATTGGTTTTGTTTTGGTTTCTATTATTGATGATGAGAAATCGTCCATGAGTCTAATCTTTATTTATTTATAGTTTGTCTTTTTTTCTCATTTCTTTTAAGATTTTATTTTTGATGATCTGCAGTTTCATTATGTAATATATATATAGTTGTGGATTTATTTCTATTTGCCTTGCTTTGCTCCTCGGCATGTTTCCTGAATCTAAGATATTTTTTTCATATTCTCAAAAAATCTCATCCATTATCTGATTGAATATTGTTTCTCTTTCATCCTTTTTACTCATTCTGAAACTTGTAAAAAATGTATTTTGGATCTTCTTATTTTGTCCTGTATAACTTTGAACTTCTTTTATATTTTCTCCTAATTTTTCTATGTTACAGTCTAGATAATTTCCTGATATATCTTTTCTTTTTTTTATCTTTTTTTTTTTAAATTTTTTGTTTATTGCAGTAACATTGGTTTACGACATTGTAAAAATTTCAGGTGTACATCATTGTACTTCTATTTCTGCATAGATTACATCATGTTCACCACCAAAATACTAATTACAACCCATCACCACACACATGTACCGAATTATCCCTTTCACCCTCCTCCCTCCCCCCTTCCCCTCTGGTAACCACCAATCCAATCTCTGTCCCTATGTGTTTGTTTATTGTTGTTATTATCTACTACTTAATGAAGGAAATCATACGGTATTTGACCTTCTCCCTCTGACTTATTTGACTTTGCATTATACCCTCAATGTCCATCCATGTTGTCACAAATGGCTGGATTTCATCGTTTCTTATGGCTGAGTAGTATTCCATTGTGTATATATACCACAGCTTCTTTATCCATTCGTCCCTTGATGGGCACTTAGGTTGCTTCCAAGTCTTGGCTATTGTGAATAACGCTGCAATGAACACAGGGGTGCATGTACCTTTACAAATTGGTGTTTTCAAGTTCTTTGGCTAAAAACCCAACAGTGGAATAGCTGGATCATATGGTAGTTCTATCCTTGATTTTTTGAGGAATCTCCATACTGTTTTCCATAGTGGCTGCACCAGTTTGCACTCCCACCAGCAGTGTGTGAGAGTTCCCTTCTCTCCACATCCTCTCCAACACATGTTGTTTCCTGTCTTAATTATAGCCATTCTGACGGGCGTGAGGTGATATCTCATTGTAGTTTTGATTTGCATTTCCCTGATAGTTAGTGATTTTGAACATCTTTTCATGTGTCTCTTGGCCATCTGTATATCTTCTTTGGAGAAACGTCTGTTCAGATCTTTTGCCCATTTTTTAATTGGGTTGTTAGTTTTTTTGTTGTTGAGATGCATGAGTTCTTTATATATTTTGGAGATTAAGCCCTTATCAGAAGTATGGTTTGCAAATATCTTCTCCCAATTGTTAGGTTGTCTTTTCGTTTTGTTGATGGTTTCCTTTGCTGTGCAGAAGCTTTTTAGTTTGATGTAGTCCCATTTGTTTATTTTTTCTATTGTTTCTCTTGCCCGGTCAGACGTGGTGTTTGAAAAGATGTTGCTAAGACCGATGTCGAAGAGCGTACTGCCTATGTTTTCTTCTAGAAGTTTCACAGTTTCAGGTCTTACATTCAAGTCTTTAATCCATTTGGAGTTAATTTTTGTGTATGGTGTAAGGTAAGGGTCTACTTTCATTTTTTTGCGTATGGCTATCCAGTTTTCCCAACACCATTTGTTGAAGAGACTTTCTTTTCCCCTCCTGATATATCTTTTCTTTCATTGAATTTCCTTTGTTGTATCTGATCTAATGCTAAACCCATTTGTTATGGGTTGAACTGTGTCCTCCAAAAAAGATACATTAAGGTCCTAACCCCCAGTACTTTAGAATATGCCCTTATTTGGAAACAGGGTCTTTACAGTGGTAATCAAGTTAAAATTAAGTCATTAGGGTGGGCCCTAATCCAATCTAACTGGTGTCCATAAAAAAGGGAAGGCAGGGTTTAGACACCGAGACACGCCCAGAGGGAGGACTGTGTGAAGAGACATGAGGAGAATGCCACGTGAAGATGGGAGTTATGCTACCGCAAGCCAAGGAACATTTGGGAATACCAGAAGCTGGGACGGGCAAGGAAGGATCCTTCCTCTGCAGATTCAGAGGCAGCATGGCCCTGCCTATAATTTGATTTCAGACTTGTAGTCTCTAGAATTGTGAGACAATACATTTCTGTTGTTTTAGCCACCCAGTTTGTGGTACTTTTTGTTATGGCAGCCATAGAAAATTAATACAGCATTTATTTAGTTTTAAATGTCAATGATTCTGGGTTTTCTTTTCCCCCAGAAGTACAGCATGACTTTTTCAAATCTGTTTCTTTTTATTATATGGTGTCTTGTTCTTGCATCACGGCTTCTAATCTTTCTTTTATGTCTTTAATCATTTTAAATATATTAATATATTTTTTTATTGCCTGTTTCAGAATGTTCTATTATCTTAAATTCTTAGAGTATTAATCTTCACGTTTGTTCTGTCTGCTTACTCACACTCTTTTGGAGGATCATTTCCTCTTATGATTTGTAGTTTTTTTCTTATTTAATCGTGAGATTATTTTCAGCAAGGGGTTTTCCCCATCTTGGGGATGTCCCATGTTCCTTGGGTTGTGAAAATGTTTTTGCAGAGTCGTTTTGTATTTTCTTATGATGGGCATCTCAGTGGTTTTATTGGTCTGCAGCCAATTTTTATTTAATTTCTTCACTGGGGTTTTTTTTATGGATGCATAACATGAGTTCAGACTGCACCTTGCATGCCCAAACAGCCTTGGGGTCTTGATTTCCCATAACTGGCTTTCTGTACCACCTGGAGCTGGGAAAAGACAAAATTCCTTGACTCTTCCCTGTGCCTTCTAGGATCTAGACTCACACAGGCTTGTCAGTTCTAGTTCCCCACCTTGCAGGGCCTCTCCTGTTGCTGAGGGGACATTTCAAGCCCAGCCTCATGCCATTTGAGGCTATATCTAGATCTACGCCTACTGGACCCTACTGGACCCTACTGGACCCTACTGGGCCATCAGAGCATCAGTTCACAAATGACAAGATGGCAGCTCTGGCTATGTATTCCTCTTCATTTCTAGTAACTGGGAATCCTCTTCTCTTCTCTCTTTCTCATTCTTTCTTTCAAGTTTGGTTCTGTTTCAAAAAAGTTTTTGCTACCTTCCCCCCAGCATTTCTATGCATTTTTAGAGGAAGAAGGTGGTGGGCTGTGTTAGTGCAGTCTGCCATTTCACTGGAACAAGAAACTGGGACCAACAGCTGATATTGAATGATTGTGAAAAACAGGCAGTACATGCTGAAGGGGATTTTAAGGAGAGAGAGATTCGTTAAAGACGGGGAACAGCTGAGCGTGGATGAATGCTAGGTAGAGTTCAGATAAGGGAGGATTAATACTGTAAAAAATATTTTTCCATGTTAATTAGATTTAGAGCTATATGTAAGGACAAAGATGTGCATCTCATGTTCAGCACGATCATATGCACACGGCATTGTGATTTTCTGCAGATTGACAACTTTCCTCTTCTTCCTGCTCTTCCCTATGCCTTTTCTTTTGTAGAAACAAAACTGTGCTCTGTGAACCACAGGAAGCCAGGTTTTTGCAGGAGACACCATATGGCTTCAAAACCTCACCATGCTGACTTAATCCTCAAGGCAGTGGACAGTTGTGAAGAAAGGAATTAGAAATGTTCCTAGGGCGTTTCAACCTGTAGTTAATAGAAGAAGGAGGCTCAAGTCAGAATTTGGGTTTGTAATTTTTAATTTCATCAACTGTGACTTCATTGTCTGACAAAGAGAGGAGAAAGGAAATCTCCTGCTCCACTTTGGAAATGCCCTCAACACCCACTCACTGAAGATATCTACCTGATCTAACTCCTGGAGGGGTTGCAAAAATTAAGTGAGAAAGCAGAAGTGAACCTGCCTTAAAATAAAAATGTGTTATATAAGAGAAGAAGCATAACCTAGCGGTTCAGGGCATGGACTCCAGAGCCACATTGAGTTTGAAGCCTTAACTCTGCCACTAGCTAGCTGTTTGGGAATATTGCTTAAATTATCTATGCCTCAGTTTCCTCATCTGTAAAATGGGGATAATAACAGATGTGTGTCTTAGTGTTGTTGTAGAGGTTAAATGAGATGTAGTATTGCCTAACATACAGTAAGTTCTCAATCAGTGTTACTTTTTATTACATCCTTTGGTATCATAATCTACATAAGACCTAATCTTAAGTCCAGGGAGTCAAAGCAGGTCTAGAAATAAGATCAGAGTGTTTGAAAACTCTCTGGAATTGTACCCCAAATTATTGCATGTGCATGTGTGTGTACGTGTTTGTGTCTGTGTGTGTGTTCGTAAGGGGGTGGGGCACTTTTCTTCAGAACCAGTCCATATTTTTCATCAGATTTTTAAAAAGATATGCCACCCAAAGATGGTTAAGAACCACTTTTGTTTGAATCTAAGAACTATCGAGCTAAAGAGTCTTATGATTCCACGTAAGGCCCTTGTTTAGCTCAGTAAACATTGATTGGGAGCTGGGCACTGATCTATGGCAGTCATTCAGCTATGCCAGAGGAGCACTCTCACCCAGGTAACTCTTTCTGTGCTGAGGCAAGACCCAAATGAGAACCCAGAATGTCACTCAGATAATTTGTGCTGAAGGTCGTTAATGTCATGACTTCCTTTATGGGTAATTTCAGTGCCAGGTGACTCAAACTCATTACTAAGGTGGTCTGCGGAAGGACTGAAGATTCACTTAAGCTTTCTTTGACAGCAATGTAGGACTTCATGCCTTCTCATGAAGTGCCATGAGAGCCTTCTGGTCATTTCCAGTGAAAACCATAGGTCATGAGATTGGGAGACAAGGTGAAGTATCCTAAGATACAGATGGAGTACTCCTCAAACTTGATGAATTGTAAGAATCATCACACTGTTTTATTCTATTCTTTGAATCTTCTCTTGCTTTGACTTGGCGCCGGCATCTAAACAGATTTGGCAAGGCTTGCAAAGGTGTGAATGTCAAACTTTATTTCTTTTTAATATGTGTCATTCAAATAGTGATGCCATCAATAGGGGATGTTGTGTTTCTGTTATTTTGTCCCTTCTGCTCTCAGATGCCTTTTAACATATGTAAAAATATTTATATAATGTTTCAAGTCTGCAGCATTCAGCACAGACATGCTCTTTTGAGCTCTCCCTTTTGCTAATACCATATTTAACTCAAAAGAAGTCATAGGCACATGGGGGCAGGTAGTAGGTACAAATCTGACAAAAAACTAATGAGCTCTCCTGTGATTACCAGGGAAGAGGGTGACTCATTAAATCTCGTTTCCTGGGCAATTCCACATAGGGAGAAGCAACGATCTGCGATAAAGACCCAAGACCCTAATGCAGTCAGAGTTATGGGCATCCTTATAAGCAGCCACATGATAATCAGTGCAAACAGTGAAACGTTTTAATGAGGCTCTCAGAAATATTTAATTGGTTACTTTATTCAATTTTTTATAATAGTTTTGTTGTTTTCTGTTAGGAATTAGCCCCACATCAGGGAGTCCTGAAACCAACTGGGGTTGTCTTGGTTGGATTCAATCCAAGCTCTTGTTCCCCGACATAGTGTCTCTTTATATGTATTAACATTGTTATTGATATTCAAGGCTATGCTGAAAAGAGGGTCAAGGTGGTTAGAATTCATAAAGACTTCTCCTTTTGGTTCCAAAGTATACGAGTATCTGCTGAGAATTAATCCTCTCCCAGTTCCCTTAGAGGGAATCATTTTTCATTCTAAGGGGTTTCCACTGCTAGGAAGAAATTTTCCCAATACGAGCAAACCATAAGCAAGATGAAGAAGAGACTGCAATTTGTTTTGGACACCCTAACTTACCTTTAAACATCCATTTTCACCTTCTTGATGTTTCTTTTATTTCTTGTTCCTCACCTTTGGCTCCTGGTAGCTTTATAATCATGAACTGGTTAAATAACAGTAGCTTAAGAAATTGATCTTCTCAGGAACTCAACAGGGCCTCATAGATGCAAATAAATGAATTTCTAATGGTAGAATTTTAATATCATAATAGGTTGGGTGGGGTTGTGATATGTAGTATGTCTCAACTAACACCAGTTTATCAAGCCAGCTTTGGGTTGCTCGATCATCCCATGTATATTGGCACTTAAAATTGTTTGTTAGAGGAATTGCCAGTCGAGTGGTGAGGGGAGACTAAGAAGAGGTATGTGGTGCCTGTTGCTATATGACTACTTGTCACCTCATCACATGACCTCCTTTGGGAACCTCGTCCTGAGACAGGAGAGATCCCTCTTAGTTTCATACTCTTCCCTAACCTTTGTATTCCTAGATTCTATGAATGCCGTCAACTTCTAAACTTATAACCAAGACCCATGCTTTTTGTCACAACCATGAAGAGAAGGATCACCTACAGGTATGATTTATTTTTAAAGGGCCATGGGCAGGATTCCTAATGGAGAAATCATTCCAGACAGCCTTTTCATAGCAAAGGTGGGTTTGCCAGTGCAAAATGTCAAGATGATTTAGATTAATTCAGGTTCCAACTCTTGTTCATGTTAAACATCCAGTATTTGAGACTATTCATCTTTTAAGGTCATAGATATCTAAGATAACATATTGGGGTAAACCATGCCAAAAGAAGGGGGTGGGTATGTGAGGTCTTAGTTCATATTATGAAAAGTGAGTGAGTGAAAGTACCGTATTTTCTTGATTCAAAAATGCACATTAAGAAAAATATTTCAGTGTTTTATAGTTCATAAAATAATCTCATAAATATGCTTAATGTAGTATTTTGTTATTTTTTTCTCCCAAAATATCTGTTATTAAATCTTGTGGGCAGTGTTTTCTTAGAATTAAGGAAATACTGCGCATTCCCTCTAGGCTAGAAGGTCTTCTTCCCAACTTGTTTGCATTTTGGCTTATAAAAACACTATGGCCAAGTCTTTTCTATTGACGATGAGAGGAAGGCCAGGCAACTCTTTAAAAACAAATAAAAGGCGTTGAAGTTGCAGAAAACACAGCTTAAACATGATAAATGGCTGAACTGACTCAGAGCCGTGGCAAACTGTCAAGACCAAGTTCTTGTAGGTGAGAACCAAACCTGAGGCCCTGTGGCAGACATGAAGTTAAGGTGTGGTCAACCTTGGAGACCTGGACAAGAAAGGGAATGGGTAAATTCAGAGGGCACAGGTTTCAGAGACAGGATCTGTAAAGAATGCTGGGAGCATAAACCTCCGGTGGTATATGTCAGTATATGTGCCTAGAAAAAATTTTGAAAGTATTAACAAAGTATTAACAGTGTGGAGGTGTGGGATGGCGTGAAGAGACTTAAGCATTCTTACTTGTAATTTGTATGCTTCTGTTGCTAAAATATCTTATAACGAACATGTAATTTTTTTAAATTTAAGAAACTATAAAAATCATTAAAGAGAAAAAATATAACCTGAAAATGAAAACAGTGTGCAGCTGCTAAGGTACAGGCCTGGCAAGCCCAGAATAATTTATGTAGACTATTGTTGGGACCTGCTCTGCTTCCCTATGCCAGCACAGCCGTCTGTCTCTCGGGCCTGCCCCTGATAACATGAGGCCCCAGACAGTCTCCCATCCCGACAGTGGGGCCAGGAGTCCTCCTCCAGTGACTTCCCAGGCAACATTTGAAGAAGGAAGCCTAGCTCCAGGCTGCAAAGGCTACCGGCTCAAGAACTACCTAGAAGGGGACAATGGCTGAGGTTCCCCTTCGCTGATCCTGGCAGGGTGTGTGGTTTACTCCATGCTGACGGCAGAGGGGAGGATCAAATGCCCTGTTTTATGAAAGTGAACATGAAGTCAGTTTCCCACGCTTTAGGACCTTTGGTCAATATCTGGCCAGAAAGGAGCCTTGTTTTCCTCCAAAGGCCAAGAGCTGGGAATGCTGGACATCACCAATGCTCCTGTTTTCTGGCGCCATGTTAAGGCAAGCCAAAGTGGAAAAAAATTATTTTTCGCTTTCACTTTTCTTTCATGTTTATGGAACAAGAAAATGTAAGTACGTGGTGGCCCATTTGTGACTGTGAGTGGAAAACGCCTCCTGTAAATCTTCATTCATGATTTAAGTAAAAGGGGAGAGGAGACGCCATTAAAACTACCAACATCATCTATTTCTTTCCCAGGAAGACGTTGGCCCACAGGCTATACCTTCAATCCATTTGAATTCTTGGTTTTCTAGAGTCACTTCCATTCATGTTGCATTTTCCTCCTTCTGTTGTTGGCTACTGCCTATTCCTAAACATCATTTTTACTGGAAATACTTCTGCAACTTTGAAGACTAAGTCCTAGAAACTAGTGTGGCTCTCTGGGTGTGTGTACATTTTTTAAAGTGGGTGTTGTTTCTGAGTTGAAATTGAATCAGCAAAGAATGCGTTAACTTTAACAAGGGCTAGTAATCTTGCCTAGACCTCTGTGGTAAAAATTCTTGGAAAACATTATCCTGGTAAAAATAGCCAGAAATGGGTAGATGGTATTGTTTTTTGCCTGGCCCACCTCCCTGGGGAGGGAGCTCCTTCTGGGGAGTTGGAGCCAAATGGACATGGGGTGAAGGGAGAACCCTACTAAAACATGACAAGTCCCAGGCAGTGACAAGCAGAATCACAGAATTGCTTTGCTATCTGCTGCTGCTTACCTTATGTGCCTGAATTTTCCCTTCAAACTTCAATGGTTTTTTCCAGTGTCCCCCTTTGAAAAAGATTAATGTGGCTGGCAATGGCGAGCCACATGAATAACAGATTTTTCCTACACGTTTGAAGTTATAGGCTTATTATACTTGCCCTTTAGGGAAACATTGGGCTTTATGAGCTATTGTTTTTCTCAACAAATTTCAATAATTATTAGTGCTAGGAGTTGGGTTGCTTGGGTTCAGCTCAGCCTATACAAATTGTCTGTGCCTTTTGGGAGGCTCCTCTGATTCACAGTGAAGGAGGCTGCATGGGGTAGGGCAATATTTCCCACCCTTCACAATTGCAACTAAGCTTTAAAACATCTAAGTATTTTTCATCTTGGGCTTACGGCATGACAGAAATAAGACAGGTGGGTAAAGAGAACCCAGAGAAACTGTATTTGTTCAGGATGGGGTGGAGGAGAGGGGTGGGCTCCAGATAGGAATAGTTTGCCCCAAAACCCCACAGATCAGTGGTTGGGAAACAGAGAAGAATTAGAAATAGCAGATTCAAATCTCTGATCAAACTCATGTCAGTTGTGTGACTATGGCAACTTCATAGCCTCTTGAAGCCATCTTTTGCTCATCTGTAATATGGGTATGATTAAATACTGATTTCAGGCAATTTAGAGAAATAAATAATGAGAATTCCTTACTGTGTACAGCTATTTTTTACAACTATTATTTTTAGTACTGCTAATACTAGGTTGCTGCCTCTTGTATCTGAAGTGCTGATGATAGTCTTGAAAAAGGGGGTGCTCCAATGGGCTGTGTAAAGCATCTACAGAGAAGAATAGGGGTCAAATCAATAGTAAATCATATTAAACACTTGTCCGTGCAGCCAGATTCAAATCCCAGCACTGCCAATTACTAGCTGTGTGACCCTGGGAAAATTTCTCACCATTTCCGTGTCTCCGTTTCTCTATCCGTAAATCAACAGTACCTATTTCACAAGGTTGTCATGAGAATTAAATAAGGTAATTATCCGTAAAGCACTAAGAAGAACGTTCTGAAGTTATTATGTCAGTGCAACAGGTCAGCAAACCTCCTGGGCAGCTCCACATGTAACAGAGTGATAGAATGAGAGCACATATGTTTCAAGACATCTTGGGAAGTACTAGTGTTCTGCTTCCCAGGGGTGGGTCTGCCTCCTCCTCAGGGGTGCCATATTGGCATTTTCAGAGTGGTTGTGTTGGTCTGTTTCTCGGTGGACATTTACACGGTGTAGATCCCTATGAGCAGTGTCTCTACCCTAGGCTACTCTTCTTCCTTCAGGAGAGTGACCATTGTGGATTAGCTGCCTGAGTTACAACGTTCTGGATTTTGCCATTAACAAGAAATTCTAAATCCCCAAATGGCAGGTGGCCATGTCTCCTTCTGTGGGAAAAGAGCTAGACTTGCTTCCATTCCCCATCACCAAATGGAACCATCCTAACTGGGTGAAATTTCTAATGGGAAGGAAATAAGTGGATGAATGAAAACATGGTGGAATTAAGTTCTGATGTTAAGACCATTCAGGCAGGGGACTGAATGAAATAACACACACAAAAGTCCCTTCTTTAGGCACTTGAAATAATTCCTTTCAGCATAAGGATAATTACGACCATACAACCTCCTTATAGAGATTAACATGGGAGGCAGCAAGTGATCTAAGACAGTTATTATAATTCTATACCAAGAAATATAGGTGCATCTCATTTTATACAAATCTTGGTGTGAAAGCTTGGATTTGCAAAAGAGAATACTACTGTTAAAAGATAAACTGAGGCATATCAAAAATTTTAAGAGTTTTTCTGAGCAAAAATCAATTCAAATCGGGCAGTATCCAATCTAGCAGATAGAAAGAAGCTCCAAGGAGCTGTACAAATGAAAGACTTTTACAGGTGGAAGGGAGCGGGAACAAGGAAGTTGTATTAGGCAAAAAAGCAGGTTGGTTATTGCAAAGCTGCTTTCCTTTAGGGGATGGCAGGGGTCTATCAGGCAGACGACCTAACTGGTGCTGATCAGGGGATTCCTGATTGACTGGTTTAAGATTCCGTTTCTGGGAGAGCTGAAGCTGTAGTTAAGTCTCAGTTGAGTGACGTGGGGCTTAGCATAAGCAGCTCCATTTTGGGTCTATTTTCTTGTTTTTAACAACTTTGATCAGAACTCTCAGCCTGAGAGATGTGATCAAAATTTAAGGCATTAGTGCTACTCCCAGCTACTACTCTGGAGTTCTCGCAGTTTTTTCTGATTCTCTGCATGGTCTTCACAGGTCATGATGTCTTCACGCTGAATCTCATTGTGGTATGCATGTGACGTCGGGTTCACGTTCTTCAAGTCTGTCATTTTCTTCATTCCTTTTCTGATGTTCTAGTCTTAGGGAGATTGTTTGCTTGGTGCTTAGTGGCTGTGAAAGTGCATTTAAAGCTTTTGAGAGAATACAGAACACCAGGGAGATTATTATGATTATAAGAAGGATAATTCCCAATGTCTGGAGTGTACTTCAGAGCCTTGGTCCCCAAGACCCAAACCCATCAGAATCAAAGAAGTCGAAGAAAGACCCCAGTGAAGGAATCACTTTCTTAAGCCAACTGGCTTGTTCAGTGATCTTATGTAGCTGAGTCTCAACTTCCCCAGAAGTGTCAATCCAAGTGCAGCAAGTGATGGTGGCCACAGCACAGACACCTGCCTGCTCAGCTAAAAGATAATCAAGGGCTAGCCTATTATCGAGAACAACTTCGGCCAGAGAGTCTAGTGATTGTTGTTGGGCAGCTATTGCTTTATCAGCAGATTCTGCAATATCTTCAAGAGTTAAGGAGAGGTCCCTGATCAAAGCCTCGTTTGCACTTACTCCTAGTCAGAACAGTAGGGATCTGCCAAACGAGGTGAATATTGAATAGCGAATGCCTCCTGGTAGTTCCTGTTTGAGTCTATGGTGCAGGACTGGAAAGGTGACAGCCATGGAGGCCACTAAAATTTAAGGGTCTGTAGACTGTTTATTCTGGTTACCCTTGCGTTGTGTCCTATTCTTTGCAAAGAGGTTGGATGCACATTTTCTTGGGTTTGAAGTTGGTAACCAGAGGCAGAGAAATGAACTCCCAGGGTTAGGGAGTGTGACACAATAGAGAGGGGGCTGAGCTTGTTGGAGCCCCCAACCTGACGGTTGCCAAGCCAAGTTCTTAGGACACAACACAAGACAAACAAGATGGCAATAGCTGTCCCTGGGAGAGAAAGGATTGACAACAATTGGGTACCCTAAAGCAAATTCACAAGCCACAATTCAAAGATCTAATTCTTACAGATGTTTTTTCCCTGCCAATCTGAATTTGGAAAGGAAGGGACAACATGAAATTTTACCTTCCTCTCTCGATCAGGCACCACAGATAGAGATCTGGGAGAGCTCACTTGGTAAGAATTGCCGGCTTCTGCCAGTTTTCCTGGGATCCCGTGCAGGTGCTGGAACAAGTGGAGTGTCCCAGCAGGTGTCATCCTGGTCACCAGAAATTGTAGAGGAGGAAAAATAGTTTTCCCTTTACCCTTTATAGTAAGTGCCTGGCTGAGACCCCCTTTTCTCTAGGATGTCTCGTAAATGGATAAGCTTATCTAAGATGGTTACAGTCTCCACTGTGGCCACTGTAATTCAAGATTATCTTTGGTAAGGTTAACCTACTTGTTCCATCTTAAAACAAAATTTTATTCACCCAATGCCTCACACTGAACCCAGTCCAGCTTAAGTCAGACCCAGTCCAACCCTGGACCCAGTCTTGTTGTTTAAGTTGGACCCAGTCCAGAAAAAGAAATGCTCAAATAAAGTCTGAAAACTCATAGTGCAAAAGCTGCAGAGCTAGGATCCAAGACCTAGGGACAGCAAGAAAGCAGTGATATCAAGGGACTCCACAGGTGCCTAGACCCGGTTGCTTGTTGCTCCTGGGAGATGTCGGGCTCTCCTTTCGTTCCCTCTTCTGCTACCAGAACTGTTAAAAGATAAACCAAGGCATACTAAAAATTTTAAGAGTTGATTTGAGCAAAAAATCAATTGGAATTAGGCAGCACCCAATCTAGCAGACAGGAGGGAGCTCCAAAGAGCTTTACAGAATGAAAGGCTTTTATAGGCAGAAGGGAGTGTGAAAAAGGAAGTTATACTAGGCAAAGAAGCTCTTTGGTTGTTGCAAAGTCACTTTCCTTAAGAGGGTGGCAGGAGTCTAACAGGCAAATGACCTAACAAGTACTGAATAGGTGCTTCCTGATTGACTGGTTTAAGATTCTGTTTCTGGGAGAGCCGAAACTGTAATTAAGTCAAGTCTCAGTTTGGTGATGTGGAGCTTACCATAAGTGACTTCATTTTAGGCCCATTGTCTTATTTTTAACACTACTAATATCTTATAGCTTAAAAACAATATGTTAAGGTTTTCAAAGTCTTTTACATTTTAATAGGTCATTTTCATTTTACAGACAAGGAAAGAGAATTTGCTATAAATAGCCTGCTTGTCCATCTGATATCTCCTGGAATATATAAAATATGATTATGCTTACCAAAATCCTACTTTCTCCTGTATTCTCAGGAATATACTTATGATATTAAACAAGATAGAGAAAGGAAATGAAAAAGTGATATATAGTGTTTATATTTAATAAATTGTTTTTAATGTAAAATTGTGTAATGCAACACAGTTGTATGATTTATAAGACAAATGAGGGATTAAATTTAAACTATTAATTCATAGAGCACCATAGGGAGTGTGGACTCCCTATGGTTAATGGGGTCCAATTTAAAGTTTGTAGTGGAACATCTTCTTTTGATCCTGTGAGTGTGCCTCCATGATGATATCTATGTATCACCTCATTTGAGGGTGAACCAAAAGTCTAAAACTTGAGACTTTAATGGACGGGAGGCTCAGGCGACATGGCCCCCAGCTCTACCTGTGATGGGCGGGTGCTTGGCACAGAGTACACTCTCCAATTGGTTGAAAAAGGTATGTACCCCAATTCACTCTGAGCTCCCAGTCCTCCCCCTTTTGCAGCCCTCTCACCAACACTTTGGGGAAGTGGCATTCTCCTTTGTGTGCCTCCCTTCCACTCCACCACTGCCAAAGAAAGTAAACTGCAGCTCATCCAGTGGCAGTAAGCCCTGGGCAGTGCTCCCAATGTGTGGTGCAGGGACCTGGGCTGGTCTACAAGCTCTTTGTTCCCGTGTGAGATAAGCATAGACATTGAGTGCAAGCCCTGAGACACTTTTCTGTAAATTTGACACAGCTGCAACATCCAAGGCAACTAGTGAAATGTAATTTTATGCTGTTGAATTTAATTTAAAAAAATTGGGCTTGCCTTTTGTATGTTTTTGTTTTGTATTTCATTTTTCTAGCAATTCGTTTTTGTTATTTTTTACAAAGGTATTGGTCTATGACTGATTGGAAAGAAAGAAAACGGTCTCTTCATCTCAATAATTAGATAATTTGGGGAGCATCAACATAGAGCTTAAGTGTGTGGACTCTGGAGTAACAGTGCCTAGGTAGGTGAACTGGTTATCTGCATGACTGTGTGAGTGTGTTGTCTCTATGACTTTGGGGAACTTATCCTCGTCTGTCTTGATTTCCTTATCTGTGAAAAGGTAGTAATTGTACCTACCTCATTGGGTTGTGAGGAGTAAAGAGGTTGATACTTGCAAGGCTCTTAGAAAAGTGCTAGAGTAAGGGCTCAGCGTGTTTTAGGTGTTGTTACCTGCACTTCTGGACCTTATTGCTCACCTGAGTCTTTGTATGAACCAGGGCTTGTGACTTACACATTATGGCTTTTGAGGGCCATAGGCGCTTTTGCTTTTACAGGACTCTTCTTCCGTTAAAAAAAATTTTAACATTAAATTTTATGACCATGTTGGTATAAAGATGAATATAACCCAGGCTAGATTCATTATTCTATATTCATTACCATTGTATTCATTTTTTCCTTCTGATTTTAAAATAAATTAGAATTAAGACATTCCTGCTGTCCCCTGAAGGTATCTTGGGCCCTGGGCACTGTGCCTGCTGTGGGAGGCACAGGCAAGTTGGAGCCTGTTGGCTAGTTGGCCCTGGTGTAAGCCCTTCCTTCCCTTGCTGAAATGTTCTTCTTTTGAGCATCTTCTCCTCTTGAGCATCTCCTCTTCGTCGTTTGAGATTCCACCCAAGTTCCTTTTTCAGTCTGTCCTATGGATACTACAGTATAATGGCCTATTTACCAGTCTTTTTCCCATGCTAGACTATAAGTTCCTCAAGCTCAAGAAACACCTGTGTCTGCCCGATGCCAAGCACATTACAGTTAAGTTAGTTAATTACTGAATGTGGTTGGGCAAAATGTGTCGTGGTGGAGGGAGCAGCATGGATGGGAACTCAGGGACTCTTGAAAGATTTATTCAGAAAGCAGGAGAAGTTTAAAGAAAATCATTTGATAGCGAGTGTACAAGATGGCGGCGTAGGCAGACTCTGAACTCACCTCCTCCCGCGGACACAGCCAATTTACAACTACTCATGGAAAAATTACCCCTGAGACAGAACTGAAAACTGGATAAGAGGAACTCCTGCAACAACAGACAATCCTAACTGAGGTAGAAGAGGCAGAAACTCCCTTCT
Source organism: Diceros bicornis minor (assembly GCF_020826845.1). Lineage (NCBI taxonomy): Eukaryota > Metazoa > Chordata > Mammalia > Perissodactyla > Rhinocerotidae > Diceros > Diceros bicornis. The sequence goes on along the minus strand of NC_080744.1, from coordinate 55,041,094 downwards.
GCAGAGGAAAAACGCCGCCTTCACAAGCTGCAGCACCTCACGGCCGCCGGGAGCAGCCCACAGGTCCACAGCCCTCCCTGGAGGCACGGGGCCCTGAGCCAGGAGCGCCCCTGCTGGGGGCATTTTGTGGACCCAGCACAATCAAGACGAGTGGCATAATATCTGACTTTGCTTGCTACTAAAACATTGGGGAGTACCCCCAGAAAAGCTGGTTCACAAAGAAACTAAAACCGGCTCTTAAAGGGCCCATGCGCAAACTCACCCGTTTCAGAAAGCAACCTAAAATCACCAGAAAGAAAGGTGCACAGTGCTGTGGTGAAAAGAGACTCACCTGATAGGCCCTGTGTGCAACTTGGTGAGAGGTGAGACCTCTCCAGGGACTGGGACGTTGGCGGCGGCCATTGTTGTGGCCTGGTGTGGGTGTGCTGACACAGACTCCATTGGAGTTCTCCCTGGGGCCTGCTAGCCCAGGGTCTGCCCCACCTGCTAGAGCACCAATTTAATCCAGCTCAGCCAGGGCAGCCAGCCCACCCTAGAGACTGGTCCCACCCAACAACCAGCCCTCAGGCAACTTGTAGGCCTGTATAGATTGGTGACTGGATTCTCTGCAGCCAGGCAACTGAGCCGACTTCAGTGGGGCAGGGCATGCACAAGGAGCGGGTGGAGAGTGTGGGGCGGTGGTGGAGTGTGTGCGGCTCCCGCCGTGGAGAGACTGGGTCCGCATTGGGAGGTCAGGGTGCACACACAGGGCAGGACTGTGTTGACCATGTGTGTGGACCTGTGGGCGGCAGGGCTTGTCAGCTGCAGAAGACTTGTGCTTCTCAGAGACCCACATAGGGGGTTTGCCCCACCTTCCAAAGCCTGAAACAATTGGGTTCTCCCGTGCCTGAGGCCAGCCCCACCCAGCTGCAATCCTCAGAGAACTGACAAGAGACCTAAAGGCTGGAGGCTTATAGCAATTTTAAGGCCCTAAGCCTAACAACCTGCCACACTGGGGGCCTACTCACTTAAAAAAAATACTGCAACACAAATGTGGTATTAGAACTTGCAGCCAACTGTGCTGGGGCTCCCCACACCTGATAAAGAGACTGAAGGGCCCACAACAACTACAAGCAGCTGAGCATTACAACAGCTGGCCAGGAGCATAACTCAGCCTCCCTGGGCGCCTACAGGGAGAGCAAACAGGCCACAACAGAAGGACACACGTAGCCCACATAGGGGTCACCCCTGGAACATTGAGAACTGAAAGAAGCACACTGCAGACCTCCTAAGGCATCACTTACATAAGGTCACCTATCCAAGAGTAGGAGACGTAGCTGACCTACCTAATACATAGACACAAGCACAGGGAAAGAGGCAAAATGAGGAGGCAAAGGAATACATTCCAAGTAAGGGAACAGAACAAAACCCCAGACAAGGAAATAAGTGAGACAGAAATGAGCAACCTACCTGACAGAGAGTTCAAACAAAGAGTGTTAAGGATGCTCACTGATGTGGGGAGAAGAATAGATGAACTCAGTGAGAATGTCAACAAAGAAATGGAAGATACAAACAAGAACCAATCAGAAATGAAGAATACAATACTGGAAATGAAAAATTCACTGGAGGGACTCAAAAGCAGAGTAGAGGATACAGAAGAACGGATCTGTGAGCTGGATGAAAGACTAGAAGAAATTACCCAAGATGAACAGGTAAAAGAGAAAAGAGTTAAAAAGAGTGAGGACAGTCTAAGGGACCTCTGGGACAACATCAAGCACACTAACATTCGTGTTATAGGTGTCCCGGAAGGAGAAGAGCGAAACAAAGGGGCAGAGAATCTATTTCAAGAAATAATAGATGAAAACTTCCCTAACCTAAGGAAGGAAACAGACATTCAGGTACAGGAAGCACAGAGCGACTCAAACAAGATAAACCCAAAGAGGCCCACACCAAGACACATCATAATCAAGATGTCCAGAATTAAAGATAAAGAGAGAATCCTAAAAGCCGCAAGAGAAAGTCAAGTTACATACAAAGGAAACCCCATAAGGCTATCAACTGACTTCTCAGCAGAAACCTTACAGGCTAGAAGAGAATGGCATGATATATTTAAAGGGCTAAAAGGAAAAAACTTACAGCCAAGAATACTCTACCCAGCAAGGTTATCATTCAAAATGGAAGGAGAGATCAAAAATTTCCCAGACAAGCAAAAATTAAAGGAGTTTGTCACCAACAAACCAGTGCTACAAGAAATGTTAAAGGGACCAATTTAAGGGGAAAGGAGAAGACCACAAATAGGAAAAATTATCTATTTCCATGATAAGAACGTAATGGATACAAATGCACAAAAAAGAGGTTAGATATGATATCAAAAACATAAAAGGAAGGAGGAGGGGAGTTAAAGAGTAGAGCTTTCAGACAGAGGTCAAACTAAAGAGACCAGCAATTCTGTATAGAAGAAGAAAGGAACAGAGAAGGACTACTAAAACACAGAAAAAAAAAGTTAAAAAATGGCAGTAAGTACATACTTATCAATAGCTACTTTAAACGTCAATGGACTAAATGCTCCAATTAAAAGACATAGGGTGGCTGATTGGATAAAAAAGACCCATATATAGGCTGCATACAAGGGACACACTTCAGACCTAAAGACACTCACAAACTGAAAGTGAAGGTATGGAAAAAGATACTCCACGCAAATGGCAATGAAAAGAAAGCTGGGGTAGCAGTACTCATGTCAGACAAAATAGACTTTAAAACAAAAACTGTAAAAAGAGACAAAGAAGGGCATTACATAATGATCAAGGGAACAATCCAACAAGAGGATATAACACTTGTAAATATCTACGCACCCAATGTAAGTACACCTAAATATATAAAGCAATTATTAACAGACATAAAAATAGAAATAGATAGTAACACAATAATAGTAGGAGACTTTAACACTCCACTTACACCAACGGATAGATCATCCAAACAGAAGATCAATAAGGAAACATTGGCCTTAAATGATACACTAGAACAGATGGACCTAGAAAGAAAAATCTCAAATAAAGAATCTAACAATGCACCTAAAGGAACTGGAAAAAGAAGAACAAACCAAGCCCAAAATCAATAGAAGAAGGGAAATAATAAAAATCAGAGCAGAAATAAATGAAATAGAGACCAAAAAAACAATAGAAAAAATTAATAAAACCAAGAGCTGGTTCTTTGAAAAGATCAACAAAATTGACAAACCTTTAGCTAGACTCACCAAGAAAAAAAGAGAGAAGGCACAAATAAGTAAAATCAGAAATGAAAGAGGAGAAATTACAAAAGACATCTCAGAAATACAAAAGATTATAAGAGAATACTATGAAAAGCTATATGCCAACCAATTCGACAATCTGGAAGAAATGGATAAATTTTTAGAATCATACAACCTTCCAAAACTGGATCAAGAAGAAGTAGAGAATTTGAATAGACCACTCACCAGTAAGGAGATTGAAACAGTAATCAAAAACTTCTCCAAAAATAAAAGTCCAGGACCAGACGGCTCCCCTGGTGAATTCTACCAAACATTCAAAGAAGACTTAATACCTATCCTTCTCAAACTCTTCCAAAAAATTGAGGAGAGGGGGAAGCTCCCTAACTCATTCTACCAAGCCGACATTACCCTGAAACCGAAACCAGACAAGGACAACACAAAAAAAGAAAATTACAGGCCAATATCACTGATGAACATCGATGCAAAAATCCTCAACAAAATACTAGCAAATCGCATACAACAATATGTTAAAAAGATTGTACACCATGATCAAGTGGGATTTATTCCAGGTATGCAGGGATGGTTTAACATTCGCAAATCAATCAATGTGATACACCACATTAATAAAATGAAGAATAAAAATCACATGATCATCTCAATAGATGCAAAGAAAGCATTTGACAAGATACAGCATCCATTTATGATAAAAACTCTGAATAAAATGGGTATAGAAGGAAAGTACCTCAACATAATAAAGACCATATATGAGAAACCCACAGCTAATATCATCCTCAATGGTGAAAAACTGAAACCTATCCCTCTAAGAACAGGAACCAGACAAGGATGCCCACTGTCACCACTCCTATTTAACATAGCACTGGAAGTCCTAGCCAGAGCAATCAGGCAAGAAAAAGAAATAAAAGGGATCCAAATTGGAAAGGAAGAAGTGAAACTGTCACTATTTGCAGATGACATGATTTTATATATAGAAAACCCTAAAGAATCCACCAAAAGACTTTTAGAAGTAATAAACGAATATGGTAAAGTTGCAGGATACAAAATCAACATACAAAAATCAGTTGCATTTCTATACACTAACAACGAAGCAGCAGAAAGAGAAATTAAGAATACCATCCCATTTACAATTGCAACAAAAAAAAATAAAATACCTAGGAATAAACTTAACCAAAGAGGTGAAAGAGCTGTACACAGAAAACTATAAAACATTGCTGAAAGAAGTTCAAGAAGACACAAAGAAATGGAAAGATATTCCGTGCTCTTGGATTGGAAGAATTAACATAGTTAAGATGTCCATACTTCCTAAAGTCATCTATAGATTCAATGTAATCCCTATCAAAGTTCCAACAACATTTTTCACAGAAATAGAACAAAGAATCCTAAAATTTATTTGGAATAACAAAAGATCCCGAATAGCTAAAGGAATCCTGAGAAAAAAGAACAAAGCTGGAGGTATCACACTCCCTGATTTCAAAATATACTACAGAGCTATAGTAACCAAAACAGCATGGTACTGGCACAAAAACAGACACACAGATCAATGGAATAGAATCAAAAGCCCAGAAATAAACCCACACCTCTATGGACAGCTAATCTTTGACAAAGGAGCCAAGAACATACAATGGAGAAAAGAAAGTCTCTTCAACAAACGGTGTTGGGAAAACTGGACAGCCACATGCAAAAAAATGAAAGTAGACCCTTACCTTACACCATACACAAAAATTAACTCCAAATGGATTAAAGACTTGAATGTAAGACCTGAAACTATGAAACTTCTAGAAGAAAACATAGGCAGTACACTCTTCGACATCAGTCTTAGCAATATATTTTCAAGCACCATGTCTGACCGGGCAAGAGAAACAACAGAAAACATAAACAAATGGGACTACATCAAACTAAAAAGCTTCTGCACAGCAAAAGAAACCATCAACAAAACGAAAAGACAACCTAAAAATTGGGAGAAGATATTTGCAAACCATACATCTGATAAGGGCTTAATCTCCAAAATATACAAAGAACTGATGCATCTCAACAACAAAAAAACTAACAACCCAATTAAAAAATGGGCAAAAGACCTGAACAGACATTTCTCCAAAGAAGATATACAGATGGCCAACAGACACATGAAAAGATATGCAAAATCATTAACTATCAGGGAAATGCAAATCAAAACTACAATGAGATATCACCTCACGCCTGTCAGAATGGCTATAATTAACAAGACAGGAAACAACAAGTGTTGGAGAGGATGTGGAGAGAAGGGAACTCGCATACACTGCTGGTGGGAGTGCAAACTGGTGCAGCCACTATGGAAAACAGTATGGAGATTCCTCAAAAAATCAAGGATAGAACTACCATATGATCCAGCTATTCCACTGTTGGGTATTTATCCAAAGAACTTGAAAACACCAATGTGTAAATATACATGCACCCCTGTGTTCATTGCAGCATTATTCACAATAGCCAAGACTTGGAAGCAACCTAAGTGCCCATCAAGGGACGAATGGATAAAGAAGCTGTGGTATATATACACAATGGAATACTACTCAGCCATAAGAAACGATGAAACCCAGCCATTTGTGACAACATGGATGGACATTGAGGGTATTATGCAAAGTGAAATAAGTCAGAGGGAGAAGGTCAAATACCGTATGATTTCCTTCATTAAGTAGTAGATAACAACAACAATAAACAAACACATAGAGACAGAGATTGGATTTGTGGTTACCAGAGGGGAAGGGGGGAGGGAGGAGGGTGAAAGGGATAATTCGGTACATGTGTGTGGTGATGGGTTGTAATTAGTATTTTGGTGGTGAACATGATGTAATCTATGCAGAAATAGAAGTACAATGATGTACACCTGAAATTTATACAATGTTATAAACCAATGTTACTGCAATAAACAAAAAATTAAAAAAAAAAAAAAAGACAATCACTTTATTCCCATTTCCTGCTAGCACCTGAACACTGGTGGACTTCAAAACACAAAAAGAAGATAATTTGAGCGTGAAGTAGCACAAGCTTTACAAGACAGTGGCAGGAGCAGTGGAAACCCCCTACTGATGAACATTAACGGGAGCTCTATTCATACGTCTCACTGAGAACAGACCCCTAAGAGCTGATCTGCTGCCTCATTAGAAGCCAGTCAAATGCTTTCAGTGTTGAGTAATAGGCTGGGCTGGCCCCAGGAGCAGAACAGCAACGAAGTTCTCTGCTGATTTCACACGTTGTGACAAGGCTGGTGCAGAGAGGAGCCCTGGCCAGAGGATGCTGTGGCGGAACCACAGGGTAAAAATCTTTACAAGAGGACGGTCTAGTCCAATGAGATTTCCTGCTACAGGATTTTCCCCACGAGGCAGAAACATGCTTGATTTCACAGCATCGCCCAGTCTCACCAGCCACTGACACAGGCAGAGGTGCTTCGTCTTCAGGTGCACACACAGCACCTGGGATCTTGTTGAGCGTGCAGACCCTGGCCCACTCCCAGAGCTTCTGAGTCAGTGGGTCTGGGAGGGAGCCTAGAACTCAGGTTTACCCAAGCAGCCTGCGTGAATAATGTTGCAGAGGGATTAGATCAGACTTTAAGAGCATGGATGTGCTGGATAGATAAGCTTTGAACAAGTGAGAACCCTTTCTTCTGTGTTCTGGCCCCAGTGGTCTATCTCCATAGCTCTGTCATTTCTTGGATGCCTGGAACATAGAATAATCCTTAAGCATGAAAGGAAGCCAGAAATATTCCCCCTAAGCCCCAAACCGTCTCCCTTGCAGATCTTGAAGCCCCCGTTTTTCTTGCTCTTCTGGTTTGAGGGTTTGGCACGTGGGCATCTGCAAGACAGTCGTGTCTCTTTTTTCCAAGTCAGAACTGAGTCCTGTGCTGTGAAACCAGCTTGCTGGAACTCTGCACTGGAGTTCCATTTACTACTAAGGGCTCTAATGAGGAGGGACAGGCAATTATTATTATTTATTTCACTAATTAGCCAGATAATCATTCATTTTGAAACTATTCAGGGTTGGAAATCTGTTCATTTTGTGCCCTTTGTGTAATGCAGATCCATTTTATTTTTTTCCCCTTTCTTTTAAAAAAACAGCTGCTTTGTTAAATGAGGGGCAAAGGTAAGGGGTGAGAAGGGAGGAATTAAAAAAAGAGAGAGAGAGAATTTCTGAGCTGTGAAGATAATGCAACAAGGAGCCAGACTCCATAAAAACATCACCTTTCAGTCTCTGAAGACATAATGCTTGATGATAACCATAAAACATGTTAGTGCAAAATAAATTGCTGTTCTATTCAAATCCTTAAATGTACTACTGTGGATGTCACTGGAGATATGCAACTCTTTTTTCTGATCCCGAGGTACATTTTATCATAATTTGTGGGGTGGGTGACAGCCTTGTACACATGATTGCCTTTTCCTGCTCAGTTAGCTTGTCAAGGTCAGAGTCCTTTGGCCCTTTTATGAATGTAGAACTATTAAGAAATGAGCAGGATAACTGAATAGCATGGATAGGAAACTTTATTTTTCTTTAGTAATCAATACATTACGTTTTCATGGTGATTGCTTATGATAAGCTACCATTCTACTCTTTTCCAGGTTATTTTGGGGGTGGGAGAGGATGCTATTGTTGTTTTGATGCTCTGCATCTTATTTTTGTTGTGAGATGGAAAGAACTTCTGGGAGGTTGGGATTCATCTTCAGTGTCACAAACTAAAGTGTTCAGGAACACATCCACTTTCAGGTAGAATTTTTTTTTAAGGTAGATAATTACAATGGGAAGTCGGTACTTCTATGGGGTGGATATGCAGTATAGTACTATTTTTACAAACCAAGTCTCCTAGATACAACCAGCCTGATAGATTAGGCTGAAAGTCTGGTTATTTTTTTTTAAATGACTTCCATTTTGAGATTTAAAACCAGATCCAGGGGCCGGCTCCGTGACATAGTGGTTAAAGTTCTGCATGTTCCTCTTCAGCGGCCCGGAATCCTGGGTTTGGGTTTGCAGGTTGGGATCCCAAGCATAGACCTACACCACTCATCAGCCATGATGTGGCAGCAACCCACATACAAAACAGAGGAAGATTGGCACAGATGTTAGCTCTGGTAAGCATTGGGGTGGGGGAAAAGATCCTAGCAAAAGGTAGAGGATGCTTCACTTCCCTAAAGGACAACTTAGCTACTCCCATAACTTAACAAAAGGCTCTTCACCTTTGCATACTCTTCAATAGGTTAAAGGATTCAGCGTAGGGAACTTCTAGCCTGAATGACTCTTTCCCCTTAGTGTTGTCAATAACAGAAGAAATTGCTTAGAAGTCTTGGTAAAAGCAGAGAAAAAGGCATAAACAAGTCTTTGTCCAGAAAGTTCAAGGAGCCATTGTTCCCAGGTCTTCAACTGCTCCTACTAAACTTTCAGAAGCTCTATCAGAGGGAATTTTTTATGCCCCAGTATTGTGGAGTTATCAGGGTTAATTCTAGTAGAAGCAGCAGCAGGAAAAATGTCCTAGTATCTATTCTACCCGCCACCACAGTGATAAAATATTTACTGAAAAGAATTTTAAGAAGGCCTTTACAGCACTGAATATATAGATCCTAATGTTAATTTACTGGAGTTGATCCTTATACTTTATACAGAGGAAAATAATGTAAATGAAAGAGATGTTTGCACTACTTAAGAGTGAGATACAATTACTGAATCCAAGAACCACTTTAATATAATGCTGGCATATTAAAAATGAATTTGATTATTTTAAGTAATTCTGCTCTATTCTTCAAAGCACTTTCAAGAGCTCTAGGGGAAGAAAAATTTGAAGGTACTATAAAACTAGTCAAGCTGTGTTTTTGAAAGGTTTTAAATAACCTAGACTTCTCCTGAAGATCACCTTACCAAGTTACATGCAGTGCATGATGACTAAGAAATAGAAATAATAGACAAATGCTGGAGGTCAGGTTGCATAGTAGCCACTTGAAGGGACGGAATTTTGTAATAATCATTAGTATGGCAAAGGATAGAGATGAAAAGCTGAGAAAGAAAAATGCCTGAAATAGAAAGCAAAGAGGGAGTTGGATGAGGTAAGCTGGAAGCTCTCTTCCCATTGGAGGGTCCTACATTGAGTACAACATTCAGGTGGCTATGGGAGCATCACCTTTTAGTGTCAAATCGATGGGGCTGGATAAAGGCAGTAGCAGAGGCTGGGAGAGTGTTTGCTCCTCTTAAGAATAGCTTCGAAAGAGGCACTTTGTCAGACCTTGGGACACATACAAGGGTCATCAAAGTAAACTTTGTAAGGAGTGATGGCAGTTGGGCTGAAAATGAGAGCCTAAGGTCTATGTGAGACCAGCATTTCCAGGTAAACTGTTTTCTGGAAATCAGAATATGTTTTCCTGATCATTTTCATCGATAATGGTTTTCCTCCAACACTCGCCTGCATCAGGATGTTTGCACTTGCTAGTCCCTCCTTCTAGAATGTTCTTCCCCCAGATATCCATGTGGCTTGCTCCTTAACTTCATTAAGAATTGTGCTCAAATGTCACTCATCAGTGCTGCCTTCCTTCCCCAGTCACCCTATTGAGAATAACAACTCCCTATCACTCTCTAAACCCACCCTCCTTTTTCTCCTTCCATGGTGCTTATCATCATCTGACATACAATGTTTTTGCTTGTTTGTCTCCCCCAATAGAAATTAAGTCCTATGAGGGTAGGGTCTGTGCCATATGGAACCTCCCAACAAGTTGGGAGTTGCTCACTGCTGTATTCTCAGTGACTCAAACAGGGCCTGCCATATCATAGGAACTTGATGAATGTTTGTTGAATGAATGAATGAATAAAAACAATAATAGCTTCCCTTTTTTGTGCACTTTTCCTGTGCCAAACTCCTCACTGAGTCCCCCTCTCCCCACTTTAGTGCATGCCATCACAATGCCCTATAAGCTAGGCCACCATTATTTTGCACCCCATTTTACAGATGAGAATGAGCTCCTGGTGGCCCCACATGCACAGACTCTGATCTCGGGAATACAGAGCTGCTCTGAGGATATGAGCGCTCTGCACCTTTCTACTAAGACAGAGTTTGCTATCACACAAATTCAAAAGGAAAACGAAATTAAGAAAACATCAACATTACAGAAAAATTAGTAGGAAAGGGGAACTTGACTCAGAAGGTTTTTAATTTCAACAGGCTTCCTAGAAGAGACTTTTTGCTTAGGGTTGCCATATTGGGGGTGCGGGGTGGGGTGGAGGGATGCAGGATGCCCAGTTAAATTTGAATTTCAGATAAGCAATGAATGATTTTTTTTTTTTAGCATGAGTATGTTCTGTATATTGTGTGGGCTACACTAAAAAAATTATACATTGTTTATGTGAAGTTCAAATTTGAGTGGGCATCCTGTACTTTTTCTGGTAACTCTACCTTTGTTATGCCTTTGGTTTCCATTTCTAACAAGATAGTGCAGGAAAAATAATAATAAAAATAATAGTAATAAAAACAATTACAGTTACTGCTTTTGTTCCCCAGGAACTCTGTGCACTTTGCATCTGTCATCTCTAGCCCTCACAAGAACCCTGCGTGGTAGATATTATCTCCCATTCTTCAGAGAAGGAAGTCGAAGCTCAGAGAGGATAAGTAATTTGCCTAAAGTCATACAGCCAAAAAGCTTATCATCATCTGACGTACAATATTTTAATTTTTTTGTCTCCTCTGCTACAATGTAAGTTCTATGAGGATAGGGTCTATGCCTCAAAGAATGTCCTGAAGCCCAGGTCTCTCTATTTCCCATGACCCCACTCTGTTCTTGAAGGTAATGGGAGAGCCAGTCCCCAAGCAAGAAGAGCCATTCCTAGGTGAACCCCAGAAGGAGCTGCCGGGGATCTGACCGCCCACCTCTGCCCCGTGGTCTTCACATCCTGAGCAACTTCTGTGCCAAGTCCCCTTTGGGGGCAGTCCCCTTTGGGATCATTGAGACACGGAACTTCCTTGTTATTGTTTTTTTTTTTTTTTTTTTTTTGGTTTACTTGAAAATAACAAAGGATAAACAAAACAGCAACAGCTTGCGCTATTTCAGTTCCAGAGTCACACGCATTTTATTCAAAATGACAATATTTAACAACAAAATTGCTTCATTTCAACCTCATTGCATTCCTTCAAGTGGGAGTACTATAATTTAAAAATAATAAATGCAACAGAGTGAATATATTGCTTTCATTAATCCCCAATACTGCTTATTTTCAGCACTTTTAAATTATTTGGGTGTGCTCAATAGATTTAGTTGAAGTGGAAAAAGAATCATTCGAATTTCAGAATGTTTGCAATTATCAATTTATCTGCTGTTTTCCAGCCAAGTAACTGAACTTCAGAGTAGCATTTAGTTTGAATGATTTCCTCCCCACCCCCTGCCTGGGATGAAACAGTGAATTAGTCAAGTAAAAATGTCTGTGGAATTGAAGGTGCTATAAACAAGGGCATCACATCCTCTGAATTATCAGCCAGCATAGGTGATGTTGACTGCATATCACGGTGTCCCAAGGACGCCCAGAGGGGCAGTGGGAAGTTTCTGTCTCTATGCCCAAAGTGAAATGAAGAATTCAGGCAATAATCTAAACATTTCACTTCTCACCTGCCCTGTGCTTGATTCCCAAGTATTTAAAGGAAAATATGAAATGGTAAGGTCTTTGAGTCCCAGAACTTAAGTACTAAATTGCCAGATAAAGTACAGGATGCCCCATTAAATTTGAATTTCAGATAAACACTGAATAATTTTTTAGTACAAGTATGTCCCAAATATTGCATCCTGTATTTTAATTTGCTACCTCTGGCCACCCTTGTGAGGACCAAGACCCCGCCTCTTATTGATGTTCCTGATGTTGTTTTTTATTTTTTATTTTTGGTGAGGAAGATCAGCCCTGCGCTAACATCTGTTGCCAATCCTCCTCTTTTTGCTGAGGAAGGTTGGCCCTGAGCTAACATCTGTGCCCATCCTCCTCTATTTTATATGTGGGATGCCTGCCACAGCATGGCTTGATAAGCGGTGCGTAGGTCCATACCCGGGATCCAAACCTGCAAACACTGGGCCACCGAAGTGGAGCTCGGGAATGTAACCACTATACCACGGGGCAGGCCCCTGATGTTGTTTTTTAAACATGGCATAGTAGCAACTAATGATAGTGGCTGGAATTTATTGAGTGATTACTATATGCTGAGCATTACCCTCCATGCTCTACGCTTATGATCATCCAGTCCTCACAACAATCCTGTCAATTAGGTATATTGTTATTCTGTTTTACAAATGCAGGAAAATGAGGCTTGAAGAGGTTAAGGTAGTTGCCTAAGATCTCGGCAAACATGTGGTTGTGGAGGTGCTGGCTGGGGTCTGTCAAAGATCTTTCTGATTTCACTACGCCATTATGCTTTCTAATTAAATGAAAACAACCAGTTGCAGATAAGATCCTGTGTCTCTCTAACTTTTCTTTAAGGATACAAATACAGTCTTAAATTCATACGGACACATTCAAGGTTGAGTTTTACAGTGTATATATTAAGCCATACATGCAGAACTCATCTTGTTGGCAAATGGACTGGCCCATCTCCTAATTATTAAAAGGAACCTCCTAACTATGGCAAAAATATAAATTCAAGGTACAAAATGTAAAGGCAATAATTGGACAAAGTTTCAAATGGGTAAAAGCAGCTCCCAAACAATTAGTCGTTTTGAACTCAGTAAAATTGCTGTTTTTTCATTTAATTTTAAACTTATCATGGGTTGCCCTGAGGCATTTAAATTTAATTTGGGGGTTTTTGAATTGTGGATTTGCTTAAAAGTAGTCTCCATCTCCTGACTGGATGATAAGCAAGTTCATTTGCAAATAGGCCAGGTTCCACGCTGACGGCCTCATCATAACATTTCATCTGAAATATCTATTGCATGTAATAGTTGAAAAGATGATGAAACAACATTTGAAAAAATTCAAAAGAAAAAAAACAGCGCCCACGACACAGTGCACTTGTTTTCATTTTTGCACATTCCTTTCCTGTTACTGATTTCTGAAGTGGCCAGAAGTGACAGACATTCCACAGTGCTTATTAGAAATGAATTCACGGTTTCCGTCAAGAAGAAACTGCCTACATAGAAGAAAAGGCAGATGAGGAAAGAAAACCCAGCTTGCCTTTCGAAGCAATTCTATTTTTTGTTCTTTTTTTTTTAATTCCATAAACAGGGCATGCAATGAAGTGTTAAGCAGTTTTTTCCTCTTTCACCCTAATTCTTCCCTTTATTTTGGAAGCATTGAGGATCTGAGAATTGATTTTTGGATTCTGAGATCATGAAGTCCAAGCACCTGCCATAGAATTAACTGGAAGAGACTGACGTTCAGGTGGACTCCTCGGTCCTTCCGGGACTCATTTATTGAACACCCACAGACACCTGGCACTGGGTTAAGTACTAGAAATGAGCAAACACATACTAAACTTGAACTTGCCACGCTGTGACAGAAGTCTGAATTATTGTGCACAGATAGCAGCATTGTGCCCATGGACTAAAATGACTAACATGGCGAAAAGCAAGATCAAAACATCAAGCTGCTTCCAAGACAGATTGCTTCGGCCCAGGACGGTGTTTACACGTGCCAGAAAGAACTGTGGATCATTGGTCACGGTCCTCCATCAGTTAGCAGTACTCAATCAGTTAACAGTACTCCCTGAGATGGGAAGACTGGCAAAACATTTAAAGAAAACCATGATTTTCCAGAAAATTAAGAGAATTCAACTGTAGCCCCGGTAGAGCTGCCTTGTTATGTAATACAAATTGTTCAAGCATCGGATCAATGCAGGGGCCCTGGAGGAGCTGGCTACACTAGCAAAAAGTGAAGTGATTTACATTTGGAAGCCACAGCTGGTATGAAAATAAACATTGAATCAGTTCCTTCCTCTACGTCCATGTTCCATTAGAATAACTACGGTAGGTGACATTTTTCACATTTTAATTGGTGTTTTGCTGATTTTATCAGAATTTCTGCTGATCAAAGCAAATTGGCTATTTATTTATTTTGCAATGAAGCTAACTGTTCACTGCAAGTTTAATGTACTGTAATGAATTTTAAATATCCTCCTAGTCAGATTACAAAGTGTTTGAATCAAGATGTCCTTGTTACACTTAAATTATTAATTACTCAAGTGGACAAAAGGCAACTTTCAGATACAATGTCATGTTTTAAATGGATCTGAATTGGATGAAAATGTGGGACCTGAATTAAAAGATGTCAGAAAAATAAAAACGTTTTCCCCTGCAGTCTGCTTAACCCACTCGTACCTGCTTAGTTTTTAGACATATGATAAATACTTTCATTATTAGTTTATTTTCAGTAGCTTACAGAACAATAAGTTTTTATGTTATTTACACTCCAGTGACTTTGGTTTAATTGGCTTCTTTTATGTTATTTATATAAATATAAATCATACTGGGTTTTAAAGTATTAATGATGCGTTTTATGTTATAATCCTGTTTTCATCCAGACTAGCACTCCATAAATTCACACCATCCTTGGGTAACAGCTAAGGATCTTTACTAAATCTACTTCAAAAGTTGAAGCAAATGCACTCTGAACCCTAACAGAACTCATGCTTGGGATGAAAAGATCCACTGAATTACACTTCATTTGCATTTGAGTTAGCAAATTAATTTATTCAAATATTTCTGGAGGGCAATTCTCAGGTCTGTATGCTTGGGAAACTACACAGATTTGTTTTTCAAGGCACTATAACAAAGCAAAGCAAGAAACCCATTTAAATAAAACTGAGTTTTAAGTTTTGCTTCCACCAGTTGAAGAAGTGTGTGTCTACTCCGAAAGCCCTCAGAGATGGCATTTGTCAAGTAAGGAGGTTGGTCGAAAGGTCTTTTGGCTCCATTTAAATGTCTGCAGTTGTAGGTTTCTGTAAACACCCATTTGGTAATCTTTGGACGTTTTTCTCTCAAATCCTAAGATTATGTTTTGAGTAAACAGAATTCTTTTATGTAGCTCACATTTCTAAATAAACTTTAAGATTTTATAGATTTAGCCTTTTGCAAATGACTCTCTGCATACTGGCCTCTTTCAATGATAGACATATGAAAAAAGTAAAAGTCAATAAAAGATGTTTGAAATGGACAAGTGGAGTCATTTCAACTGTTGATTAAAAATGATGTAACCCACATGAAAAGATATTCAACATCACTAATCATCAGGGAAAGGCAAATCAAAACTACAATTAGATATAACCTTACACCTATTAGAATGGCTATAATTACCAGGACAAAAAACAACAAATGTTGGAGAAGAAGTGGAGAAAAAGAACCCTCATTTGTTCCCACTGTTGGTGGGAATGCAAACTGATGCAGTTACTATGGAAAACAGTATGGAGATTTCTCAAAAAACTAAAAATTGAAATACCATACAACCCAACTATTCCACTGCTGGGTATTTATCCAAAGAACTTGAAGTCAACAATTCAAAGAGACTTAAATGCCCCTATGTTCATTGCAGTGTTATTCACAATAGCCAAGATGTGCAACCAACCCACGTGCCCATTGACTGATGAATGGGTAAAGAAGATGTGGTAGATATATACAATGGAATACTACTCAGCCATAAAAAAGACAAAATCATCCCATTTGCAACAACATGGATGGAACTTGAGGATATTATGTTAAATGAGATAAGCCAGTCAGAGAAAGATAAACACCCTATGATTTCACTCATATATGGAAGATACACGGACAAGGAGAACAGAATAGTGGTTACCAGAGGGGTAGGGGGCTGGGAGGTGGGCATAAGGGGTAAAGGGGCACATATATATGGTGACTGACAAATGATAATTGTACAACTGAATGTACAACTGAAATTTCACAATGTTATAAACTATTATGACACCAATTTAAAAAAATGATCTACCCTAGCAGGGGAGTAGGGAACAAATAAACCAACGTGGTTAGTTTAAACAAAAAACCAATAATTGTGTAATGTGGTTGGAGCGGTAATTTGATTTCGGTTTATTTAGCGAGAGTTAGGTTCCTATCTGAAGCACAGTCTTGATCTTTGTGGTCACAAAGTTAGTGAGTGGAGAAAGATGAAATGCTTTTTGAGCATTCATTTCTAAAATGTCTCTCCAACCCTACCCAAACACAGGTTTTCTTATTGAGAGGCATGTGATATGAACTGGTTCATTTATCTTTGTCCCTGCCTTACCGTGTTCAGTTTTCAAAGTGCCAAAGAGATTCAGGACAAGATGATTTTATGATTTTATTCTACAGGGTGGTTCCATTGAAAGAACTCTCAGAATCAGAGATTTTCCTAGCTGGAAAGCTTTGGTCAAGTTACTTAACCTCTCTGAGCCTTGGTTTTCTCATTATTAAACAGGGATAGTTGTAGTACTTGCTTCATGGGATTGGTTTGAGAAATGAATGAAATAAGATGTGTGGAGCCTTAGCACAGTACCTCCCTCGTTCCTAATTGTTGCTCAATAAATGGTTATTACTGTGATGCATCTTCAGTAGAGTTACTCTATACAGGTTTGAAAGAGTATCAACAAGTGAGTCATGCTGATAACTATGGCAGATTTTCAACTCAGATGGAAACTATGGGGGAATAACAAATATTTATTTAGTGAGAATGATATCACTGAAGAGAAAGAATATCTGGTATCCAAAGAAGTACCTCACAAAACACTAGAAAAATAGCTTGTAGACTGTGGCAGCTGTTCTTAGTATGAATTGAGAAAATACTAAAAAGGAGGCAGGATGATCAGCTGGTGGAAAGAAACCAAAAGACACAGTTCATTGGATTTGCACTGCCCCTGAGGAGGGGAAAATCACAATTAAGTTGGTGAACGTGGTGTGCGTTTGCTACCTTGCCTTAAAAAGCTCTTTTAGTTTACAAAGAATTTACACATTTTCTCACTTTGTTTTCACACCAGCCCAGTGATGCAAATGGTTCAGATGTAATTGTCCCATTGACAGATGAAGTCCTTGTGTCTCAAAGAAGAAAAGAGGTTTGCCCAAGGCAGAACTTGGGCCAGATCTTCCTTCCTTAGGAGGAGCTGCCTCAATAAGTAGTTTAATCTCATAAAAACAGCTAACAATTATTAAAACAATTCATTTAATCCTTACAACCATCCTATGGATAGGTGTACTACTATTAACCTCATTTTACAGATAAGGAAACTGAGGCACAGAAAGGTGAAGCAATTTGTGCAATAGCCTATAGTTAGTGGGAGACCTGGAATTTGAAGTCAGAACGTCTGGCTCCAGAATCCACACTCTTCATACTATACTCTACCACCTCCGATGGACCAAAATTGAGAATAATCTATGGTTCTCAAACCTTAGCAAGCATCAGAATCACCTGGAGGGTTTGTTAAAACACAGATAGCTGGTACTCACCTCCAGAGTTTCTTATTCATAAGGTCTGGAGTGAAGCTCAAGAATTTTCATTTCTAACAAGTTCCCACATGATGCTGATGCTAATGGTCTGGAGATCACACTTTGAGAACCATTGGTCTAGACTAGAGACACAAAATCTTGATGGTCCAGACACTCTGTACACCTCAGGATTCTTTGGCCTATGAAAGAGGGTTAGTAAATATCTGACTTGGGGGAGGGGACTGCACCTGAGGCTCCCACATAGGCTCATACCTCATGGCTTCTCTAGCACCCACAAAATACCAAGGTGAAGCCACTTGTTTGAAAGCTTATAAAAGACTCCCCCGGAAAAGCTAGTTTGTATAGTTATGATCATTCCCAGGGATAGTGGGTAGGGGTGGGGAGCAAGGAAAACGGCACGGACCCCCTTCCGATGACTATATATGTGCAATCAGTTAAAATGATTCTCACGAGAGGTCTAGAAATGGACAAGAAAAGAGTAGATGGAAGGAGAAGTAGGAACATCATCCCTTTGCCTTTATAACAGGAGCTGGGGAGAGTTATAGGAAGATTGTATGCATTTAGATCTCCAGAACTATGGCTGCTTTTCTGGAATTTTTAGCAATATTATTATTTTAATGACCAAGGTGGCAATTTGGTTACATCTGCTTGAAAATGCCCAAAGTGTGGTGAACTTGTTTATTCATTTGCTAATGTGTTGCAATGAAAATGACAGCAATAAAGAATACAATAAAGACTTTGTGCTATTATGCTCTGCTTAATATTTAGTGTAGTTGCCCAAACTTCTCCCTTATTTTATGCATTTTTTAAACTTCATACAAAAGTACAGCAATCTAACAGTTATGATTGATTAAATTGTACATTTGAAAAAGAAATTGTCTAAAATGGTAATGATCTGACTCCGCACAGAAATCTGGTGCCTTGCCCCCCACCAGCCTGGAGTCCAGGCAATCTCTGCCCACAGGAACCCTCAGCACTGCTTGCCATGGGGGGCTTATATCCAGGTACTTGTCTTTGTCAGGCTCCACACCTCTCTGAGGACAACATCTTGTCCATGCCAGCTTGGCTGAGTATTCAAGGCGCTATCTGAATCCAGGGCTATCTGTTGCTCATCAAAATCTCAGTTAGGAAGAAACACATTTATGGAGGATTTTCTGAAGGAGAGGATGCTCATCCCCTCATCCAACCTAGTACTCTCCATCACTGGGCTCGTCCAGACCACCAAAGAGTCAGGTATCCGGTTGGCATCATTTTGACCACCTCCCCTCCTCACAAAGTTGCTTACACTAAATTGCATTTCTTTCAGCCATTTGCCATTGGTTTTCATCCAGCAGTGTTAAAAAGAAAGGACTGAAAGACTTTGTACTAATTGTATTTACTTTAAGGTTGTTGAAATATATTGCTCATTACATTACACATGTAAACTTTAAATCTTTATATTTATGAAATATTTAAAACATACAGAAAATAATGGACCCCAAAGTGTCATGAAAAGTTTACTTTTTTCCATATCTGTCTCATTTTGAAAGAGAAATAGAATGTTATAAACATAGTTTAACACTCCCTCACCCTTCCGCACTCCTTAGAGGTAACCACTATCCCAGAGTTGGTGTGTATCTTTCCTGTCCACATTTTGTGTGCTGTTAGTACTTGTCTGAGTGTCTACAAACAATATGTAATATTGTTTTAAAGGTTTTTAAAAGTTTCCATAAGTCACATACAGCGCATCTCCATTTGCACATAGTGGGCTCTTCACAAAGACATGTGAGAAACTTTTATTGGGTATTATGCTGAGCATCTGTTTTTCTCGTGGACACCGTGGAACATATAAATGGTGTTCCTCTCTGTGCAGTGGTGGTTGAGAATCTGAACTCTAATTTGTCCACTTTCATTTTGCCTGTTTACTTCATCTGAATATTGCTTACCTTGTTTTCCCTCTGCCAACATTTCTTCATTTAATTCCTTGAAGCTTATTGCATTTATATTCTTGTAACAAGATTATTTTTTCTTATTTTTTTGAGCTCCACCTCTTCCTCCGCCGTTCAATGCCTCCTCCAGTTACCTACTAGTTACCAGCACACACCACTTGCCAACCCACCCCACCAAGCATTGAACCTATGACAGTTGGCAGGATTTACTATATGCTAAGCATGACGTTGTGTTTAGCAAAATAAATTTGATAAGCCTAAAATTCAGATATGTTACCTGTCAATATCCAAGAAAACAGGTACAAAATGTGCAATGGATTTCCGTGTTAAAATACTTCCTGCCCGGAAGTGGACCCCTGTAGTTTATCCCCCAGTTAAAAATTGTTTTCAGTAGTAGAAAGAGCCTTAGGATTGAAAGCTGATGAGCACACATCGCAATATTTTCATAATTCAGAGCCAAGATGATTGCATGATAAAAGAGCAGAAGCCTAGGGAAGCTATTAACAATTTAAGAATTTACCATTTCCAGTTAGTGCAAGAATGTTAATTCCATTTCCAAAAAGAAGCATAGAAATGGCGTGTATTATGACTCTTAGAGACATATTTTGTATAGTAGAATACAAAAATGTCAGAGTTAGGTGTTTTACCCTTTGAGCCTTTGCTAAGTTTCCCTCCACCTTATAGTTAAGCACAACTCTGGGATTTTTCCTAAAGGCAGTCATTCTAAATGCATCTGAATTCATCTTCTTGGAGTTATAATGGTCACCTTGAATAGCTGTGTTAGCCTCAAAGATAACCACATAATCCTCCAACTTTGGGCAAGAGACAAGAATAGTTATATATTGATTTTGGTATAAAAGAGCATTTTCAAACAGCAGAAAAGTATTTGACTGAATCACGATAAATGTTTCTGCAAGACATACAGAGAAATGAGTATCTATAATTTGTTATTTAAAATAAATATGAATTTTAATATCAATAATCATCCATGTGTTCAGTTAAGTCTCCATTTTTTCATACTTAGCATGTCATAGCTCCAATATCTGCACAAATTATGTTGATAAATAATGTAACTTTATTAATACACTGATCATAATAATGTCATATATTACTTCATCCATCCATGTGTGCATACACTTATATATAAAAAATTTTACTGAGCTCATATTGTGTTGTAGACACTCTTGGGTAGTGGAAATACAAAGATGAGTAAGATCTGTACCATGCTTTCAAGAAACTTACCATCTCTTGTGAGTGATAGAGTTATAAACAAACAATTGTAGTAAAATGTGCTGTTATGATTGATGAATATAAAAAGTGTTATGGAAACACTGATAAAGGAGTAAATTAATCCTGCCTGAAACCATCAAGGAAAGTGAGAAACAGAGGTTATATTTGAAAAAGAGTAGCTTATGAAAGCATTTCCTGACTCCCCAGGAGAGGTTTAATCTTCCTTGTTCTCTTTCTCCAGAATAATATATACTTATATCCATTATGTATTTATTATCATATTTCATCATAATTACTGGCTCCCGTATCCTTCTACTCTACTAGATAGAGCTCCTTGAGGACAGAAAGAATGTTTTATTCAACCTTGTATCCTTAGTACCTAGTACAGGGTAGACGCTCAATAAAATGTTTGTTGAATGAATAAACATGTGAGTCAAAGAAGAACTCAAGAGAAATTTAAAAATATTTTGAATTAAGTGAAAATCAATACAACTCATCAAAAAATGGGATGGTGGCAAAAGCAATGATTAGAGGAAAATTTATAGCATCGAATGCATATATTAGAAAAGAAGAAAGATCTGAAATCAATCATCTAAGCTTTCACCTTCAAAAACTAGAAAAAGAAGAGCAAATTAAATCCAAAGTAAGCAGAAGAAATAAGAATTAGAGCAGAAATCAATGAAGTTGAAAACAAGAAATCAATAGAGAGAATTAATGAACTTAAAAGCTAGTTCTTTGAAAAGATCAATAAAATTGATAAGCATCTAACCCAAGCCAAGAAAAAAAGAGAGATGACACAAATTGCTAATATCAGAAATAAAAGATGGAACATCACTACACACCCCACAGACATTAAAAGGATAAGAAAGGAATACTATGAACAACTCTATGCCCACAAATTTGATAATCTAGATGAAATGGACCAATTCCTTGAAAGAGACAATTTACCAAGACTCACATGAGAAGAAATAGATAATCTGAAAAGGCCCAAATCTATTAAAGAAATTGAATCAATAATTAATAACTTTTCAAAACAGAAAGCAGCAGGCCCAGGTGGGTTCACTGGTGAATACTAAACATGTAAGGAAGAAATTATACCAGTTCTCTATAATCTCTTCCAGAAAATAGAAGCAGAGAGGATACTTCCTAACTCTTTCTATGAGGCCAGCATTACCCTAATACAAACACCAGACAAAGGCATCACAAGAAAAGAAAACTGCAAACAAACATGCAAACATCCCTCATGAACATAGACCCAAAAGTCCTCAACAAAATATTAGAAATCAAATCCAAAAATGTATAAAAATTTTTACACCACAATCAAGTGAGTTTTATCCTAGGTAGGCAAAGCTGGTTCAATATTTGAAAATCAATTAATTTAATCCATCACATCAACAGGGTAAAAAAGAAAAATCACATGATTTTATCAATATATGCAGAAAAAACATTTGAGAAAATCCACCACTCATTCATGGTAAAAACTCTCAGTAAACTGAGAATAGAGGGGAACTTTCTCAAAATGATACAGACTATCTACAAAAACCTACAGGTAACATCATATTTAATGGTGAGAAACTCAAAGCTTTTTCTCTAAGATCAGGTATAAGACAAGGATGTCTCCTCTCACCACTCCTTTTCAACATCATACTGGAAGTTTCAGCTAATGCAATAATACAAGAAAAGGAAATAAAAGGTATACAGATCGGAAAGGAAGAAATAAAACTATTTTTGTTTGCAGATAACATGATTGTCTATGAAGAAAATTCAAAAGAATTGACCAAAAAAAAAAAAACTCCTGGAACTAATAAGCAATTATAGCAAGTTTTCAAGATAAAGGATTAATGTACAAAAGACAATCACTTTCCCATATACTAGTAATGAACAAGTGGAATTTGAAATTAAAAATATAATACCATTTACATTACCAGCCCCCAAAATGAGATGCTTAGGTACAACTCTAACAAAATATGTACAAGATCTATATGGAGAAAACTACAAAACTCTGATGAATGAAATCAAAGACTAAATAAATGGAAAGATATTCCATGTTCATGAATAGGAAGTATCAATATTGTCAAGTTGTCAGTTTTCCCCAGCATGATCAATAGATTCAGTGCAATGCCAGTCAAAATACCGGAAAGTTATTTTGTGGATATTGACAAACTGATTCTAAAGTTTATATGGAGAGGCAAAAGACCCAGAATAGCCAACACAATATTGAAGGAGAAGAAAAAAGTTGAAAGACTGACACATCCACCTTCAAAACTTACCATAAAGCTCAGTAATCAAGACAGTGAGATACTGGTGAAAGAACAGACAAATAGATCAAAGGAACAGAATGGAGAGCCCAGAAATAGACCCCCATAAATATAGCCAATTGACCTTTGACGATGGAGCAAAGGCAATACAATGGAGCAAAGATACTCTCTTCAACAAATCGTGCTGGAACAACTAGACATCTACGTGCAAAAAAAAAGTGAATCTAGACACAGACCTCATACCCTTTACAAAAATTAACTCAGAAGGGATCATAGACCTAAATTTGAAATACAAAACTGTGAAACTCCTAGAAGACAACCTCAGGGAAGAGCTAGATGATCTTGGGTATGGCAATGACTTTTTAGATACAGCACCAAAAGCACCATCCATGACAGAAATAAGTGATAAGCTAGACTTTATTAAAATTAAAAATTTCTGCTCTGTGAAAGACAATGTCAAGAGAATTAGAAGACAGGCTTCAGACTGGGAGAAAATATTTGCAAAAGACACATCTGATAAAGGACTGTTATACAAAATAAACAAAGAACTCATAAAACTCATAAGCTCATAAAACTCATAAAACAATAAGAAAACAAACAATCCAATTAAAAAATGGGCCAAAGACGTTAACAGACATCTTGCCAAAGAAGACATGCCAAATGAGCGTACGAAGAGATACTCCACATCATATGCCATTTGAGAAATAATAGGGTAATGCACCTAAGTGTGTTAATGTTGTTAGGAACCAAGATTTTTAGTATAAGAGAAAAGAAATAATTATAAAACTTCAAAAAAGTTACATAAAAATCTTTTTTCCAGTTTTATTGAGATATAATTGACATATAACATTGTATTTGTTTAAGGTATACAACATAATGATTTGATATATGTATATATTGTGAAATGATTACCACAATAAGTTTAGTTAGCATCCATCACCTCAGAGTTACAAATTTTTTTTTTTTTTTTTTTGTGAGGAGATCAGCCCTGTGCTAACATCCGCCAATCCTCCTCTTTTTTTTTTTTTTGCTGAGGAAGATGGCCCTGGGCTAACATCTGTGCCCATCTTCCTCCACTTTATATGGGACGCTGCCACAGCATGGCTTGCCAAGCAGTGCGTCGGTGCGTGCCCGGGATCCGAACCAGCGCGCACTTAACCGCTTGCACCACCGGGCCGGCCGCCAGAGTTACAAATTTTTTTCTCTTGTGATGAGAACTTTTAAGATCTACCATCTTAGCAGCTTTCAAATACATAATACAGTATTATTAGCTATAGTCACCACGCAGTACATTACATCCCCAGAACTTATTTATCTTATAAATGGAAGTTTGTACCTTTTGACCCCTTCTACCCATTTTCCCTACTCCCTGACCTCTCACCTCTGACAACCACCAATCTGTTCTCTCTCTGTTTCTATGAGTTCAGTTTTTTAGATTCCGTATATAAGAAAGCATTTGTTTTTCTCTGTCTGGCTTATTTCACTCAGCATAAGGCCCTTAAGTTTCATCCACGTTATTGGAAATGTCAGGATTTCCTTCTTCTTTATGGCTGAATAATATTCCATTTTGTGTGTGTGTGTGTGTGTGTGTGTGTGTGTGTCATATTTTATTTATGCAATGAACATGGGGGGTGCAGACATCACTTCAAAATAGTGACTTCATTTCCTTCAGATATATACCCAGAAGTGGAATTGCTGGATTGTATGGTAGTTCTATTTTAATTTTTTGAGGAACCTCCATACTGTTTTCCATAGTGGCTACACCAATTTACATTCCCAACAACAGGGCACAAGGGTTATCTTTTCTCCACATCCTTGCCAACACTTAATCTCTTGTTTTTTTGATGATAGTGACACATAAAAATATTGTAATGTTACATTTGATTAGGAAATATCAGTATTAACTCATTATTTTGTTTTCTTTTTTAAAAATGCACATTTTCCTAGCTTTGTTCACTGAAAAATTATGAAAAAATGAAGCCCAGTGATAACAAACATCTCACTCTCAAATTGTCGTTTCTAAATACCAAAAGGAATAAGGACTTCTTGGAGGAATGATGGATTCCAGGTCTGGGATAAGAAACTTACAAGATGTCTCTGGAACATCTTGTGCCTGAAAGCAAGGAGCTATCAAAGACTAATGGGTCATTTCAAAGGGATACAGCGGCCAACATGAAGGAGCTTCTTTGGCTAAGAATGGGAAAATTTTAGCACCAAAAATACTAATGAATTCTGTTGAATGAAAAACGTTGGATACATAGATTCCATAATGATACTCAACAAAAAAGAAAATAGGAGAAAGCCAACAAACAAAAACACTTCAGTAGGCATCACTGGAAGTAATTAAAACAATAACTTCTTACTCTGAAAAGGTGTCAATTATAAGGAAAGATTAAGCATTTATCTTGCATGTCTTGTACAAACAGGACATTGGGGTAATCACATAGCCCTAGGTGATGAATGAAAGTTTTTCTTTATAGAAAAATTCCAGGTAATAAAAGTATGAAGACTTATAGAATTAGAAAGTCAGCATCTTTAACCCCTTCTGAATAATAGACTTGGGCAATAACCATCAATGGATAAAACCATTAGATGAAATTTTGTTGGAAACTTTACAATGGAGGAAGCAGACTATCATGCCCCAAACCCATTGATCAATTGATGCAGTTACGAAGTGGAGGTTACGACCGGTAAAGTATTCTTGCCGAAGAGTTGAACCTGAATCTAATCAAACCTTTAAAGCTAACTTCAATTTGGAGGGACTACGAGTGATGACTGAACAATCAACTGACGTTACAAGAAAGTAAACAGACAAATCCCAAATGCTGGATCTTCTATAGGGCAATACACTTGGTTTCTTCACAAGTCAATTACCTGAAAAAAAGGGAAAAATAAAGGGGAGGGAGGAGAGACAGTTCTAGATTGAGAGACTTTAGATAACTAAGTATAAGGTGTGGACCTTGTTTGGATTCCATAAAACCAAATGTAAAAACATTTTATGGGGCCGGCCTGGTGGCGTATTGGTTGAGTTCGTGTGCTCTGCCTCGGTGGCCCGGGGCTCACAGGTTTGGATCCCCGGCACGGACTGACGCAGTGCTTGTCAAGCCATGCTGTGGCGGCGTCCCATATAAAGTAGAGGAAGATGGGCGCGGATGTTAGCTCAGGGCCAGTCTTCCTCACAAAACAAAAACAACAACAACAAAAAAAAAACCATTTTAAACACCAGAGAACCTGAACATGCCTAAGTCTTAGATGATACCAAGAAAATTTTATGTTTACTAGTGTGTGTAAAAATGGTAAAATGGTTACGTAAGAGAATGTCATATTTTCTAGAGAAGCTTACTTAAGTATGTCAAACTGAAATGACATAATGTCTGGGATTTGCTTCAAAATAATTTGCCAGGAAATGAGAGAGAGAGAGAGACAGGAGCAGGGAGAGAAAGAAGAAGGAGGAGGAGGCGGAGAAGGTGGAGGAGAAGGAAAAAGAGAAACGATAATAATAACAGAGATAATGAAGATGGAGAGAGAAAAAAGGGGGGGAATTAATGATAGCTATAATAAAATAAAATTTCCCTAAACTGAAGAGAGATTCAAGTGCTCACATCCTTCAGGAATCAACATATCATATAGACCCCAAAAATGTGTACTTGTTTGGGTAAAATTAATAAACTTGAATATGAATATATATGTGTTAGTTTTTAGCCAACAAATAGAGAACCTATATTCCTTTCAAATGACTCCTAAACTTTAACATAATTGACAATTGGTCACAAAGAAGATGTTGATTTTATTGGTTGATTTTTTTAGTGGTAGTGTTCTGGAATGTTCATTTGCAAATTTTTCTTAAATTGGATTTTGATTGCTCTCTCTCTTTCTCTCAGGTCTCCAATCCAAAAACATGCTTATTCTGCTAGCTCTGGGCTCCTATGTTGTGATGATATTGCCGAAAAAGCAAACTCGCTCACCAAAATTGAGGATATCTTAGCTGTCTTCTTTCTCCTCCCCAGATTTACTTGGCTATTCCTCACACTTACATCCAATAGAATGGGTGTAACTAGAATAATTTTACACCCAATTTGACAAGTTGTATAAATTACCCCACTGCCATTTGTTTGGGATTGCTTGATTTTTGTAAAGATAATTGATATGTTTAAAATACTGTATCTTTTCATCTAAGAACAAGGTATATGTTTCTACTATTCTGGTCTTCTTTTATATCTGTCCATACTTTTTTTTTTTTTTTTTGGTAAGGAAGATTGTCCCTGAGCTAATATCTGTGCTAATCTTCCTCTATTTTGTATGTGGGACCTCGCCACAGCATAGCTTGATGAGCAGTGTGTAGGTCTGCACCCAGGATCCAAATCCACGAACGCTGGGCCACCAAAGCAGGGTGCCAGAACTTAACCACTATGCCACCAGGCTGGCCTCTATACATTTTATAGATTTCTTATCACGTTGTTCTTGCATATTTCTTCTTTTCTGTTACTGTGAATGGGCTTTTAAAAAATTACATTTTTAAAATAATTATTAGTGATGTATGGAAAGCTCTTGATTTTCATATGTTGCTTTCATATCTGGCCATATTGGAAAATTGTAGTTGTTTAAAAATTGATTGGAAATAATCTAAATCTTCATCAATAGGGGGATGATTCAATTAATCAGGGTAAATCTAGTCTATGGAACATTATGCAGCTCTTTAGAAATTTTATATATATATATAAATTATATATACATACATACGTGTACATACATATATATATAAGCAAAAAAAATTGCAGAAGGATAATATAGTACGGTCCAAGAATGTAGACCTACTACATCTGTATATATGCATATACAATGTATATACATAGAATAAAGTCTGGAAAAATGCATCCTAATGTTAACAGTGATTACCTTTGTGTAGGGAAATAAAGGAGAGTTTCCACTTTTTTTCTGTATATATTTTTATATTGTTTGAATTTTTTCTAAAATATGAATTTATATAATACTTTTGTAATTAAAAGTTAAAAGAAAAATGTAAAAATAAGATGCTGGGAAATAGACAAGTTGATAAATATTGACACGGAGGAAGCTCCAGGGAGAGTAGATATGAGTCCATAGAAACTCTCACGGGTCATTAATTTCTACAATATCTTTAAAGTCACTTCCATTTGGCTTTGGAAAATCTGTGGCTCTACACAACCTGTCAGGAAGTATTACCAGCATCTATTAGAGCAGAAAATGAAGATAAAATGTAACACAACTGTCCAGTGAGATCAGTGGAGACATCCCCTCCCCGATGTTTATCTACCTCGTGTGCTTTCTCCTATGAAAGGGCCATGGACTGGTGAAAGACCTAAATAAATTAGCTGGCTAAATGAGTTGGATAATTTTCCTCCCAGTCTTCTCTCATTGCCAGCTGGAAACCAGATGAGACCAGCTTTTATTTCCTAGGTCTTTCTAGTGTTTCGAGTTTCCTCAGGGGAAACTCTTCCAACTTTGATGTAGGAACAAGAGCGCTGTTGGTTTGCCTGCATCAGGCGAGTAGAGGCACCCTTGTTTGCCTGGAAGTGAGGCTCTTCCTTGGCTTGGCACATGAGGTCTTTATGAGAGACCCAAACTACATCGCCACTGCACACGCCTGTGCCATGTGCCTTGCAATGGGATAGAGTTATATCTTAAATTGTACCACAAGCAAGTTTTCACAGCTGTGTGACCTGGATTTCATTGTTACAACACATTAAATGGAGATCAATGGTGAACACCTAACAGTGTCTAGCAGTGCTTCTCAGACTTTAATGTAGGAATCACATCAGGATGCTGATTCAGTAGGTGTAGGGTAAAACCTTGAACTTGCATTTCTAAGAAGCTCCCGGGTTCTTTGGATGTGGCTGGTCTGGGAACCACCCTTAAAATAGCAAGAGTGTATAGCACACGCTTGGTACTCAATAAATATTTGTTGAATGAATCCTCTTCTGTCCTAACCCCCAGAAATGTGAAACCTCCTGTAGAGACACACCCTTCCTCTTTGTTCTCTTGTTATACGGTGAAGAATTTTTACTTTCTTGAAAGCTAACTCTATCCAGCTGTTGTATTTTACATACTTGCACCCCCATCCCAATATTCTACCCACGTGGAGGCAGGACCCGGGGCTGTTTTTCATGTAGCCAACATCACTGTGTGCACCCTGATCTAGTCCCCCTTTCCCAGCCCAATCTGGAGAATTAGCAGTCTCCCCCCCGTAGAGATACCCCAGTGGGGCCGCAGGTCAGCATCACAGGCAAAGGCAAGAGGGAGACTGGAGGCCCCTTCTGCAAGACCAGGTTCCCCGCAGAGACACAGCCCCTTCCCTCCTCTGGGGTAGTGACTTGCTCGAGTGCTAAATTGGTTCACAAAACTTAACAAAGCAAAAAATAAAAACCAAGCAGCACATAGACTCCAGCACAGAAGTGCCCTAAACTGAGCAAGGATTAAAAGTTAACCTGACTGGTGTGTTGAGAAATGTATTGCCTACTTAGTTTTCCTTTTCACTGGAGAAAAAACAGTGTTTGCCTGTTGAGCTACAGTGAAAATGCCTCATAAATTAAAATCTCAAGCCTGGTCTTTTTGGGGTTATTTTCCTTAGCGTAGGATTAAAATCCAAGTCAGAAAAACAATCAAAATATATATATTAAAATATTCTTGGGGCCGGCCTTGTGGCTTAGCAGTTAAGTGCGTGTGCTCCGCTGCTGGCGGCCCGGGTTTGGATCCCGGGAGCGCACCGACGCACCACTTTGTCCAGCCATGCTGAGGCCACGTCCCACACACAGCAACTAGAATGATGTGCAACTATGACAAACAACTATCTACTGGGGCTTTGGGGAGAAAAAGTGGGGGAAAAAAAAGGAGAAAGATTGGCAATAGATGTTAGCTCAAGGCCGGTCTTCCTCAGCAAAAAGAGGATGATTGGCATGGATGTTAGCTCAGGGCTGATCTTCCTCACACACACACAAAAATATATTCTTTTGGAATGAACTAGGAATATTTTGGACAGATGGAGATGTTAATTTTATTGTATGCAACCATGTTTAATATTTAAGAATTATCTTGTTCAAGATCACTGGATTGAGTAGACAGAAAAATTCTGTTGCCTTATCAATTTAACAGTTATTCTCGCTTATTGGCTGCTCAGCGGGGGACTTGGGGGGTACAATGTAGCAGAATTCACCTGGGGATTCTAGCATGTGCACATTAGAATAGATTGGGCCGTGATTTGTAGCGCAAGCCTGGTTTTACAGGGAGCATTTTCCACCCACCCACAGCTTCGTGGTGATGTTGGAATCTGTCTAGTTGGTGGAGGATCAGTAGCTTAAGGAGCTAATGAATATTCATTTCTTTTCCCTGGGTACAAAGTAAAATAACCAGTAATTAGTATAATATTTAATACTTCTATTCAAAATAAATAAATCTTTTGGTAAAAAAAAAACCCTAATTATTATAATGTAGCAAATTCTGCATATATAACTGGAATTGGATGTGGTGTTTTGAAAATGCTTCTAAGCCCTCATTTACATGTTTTGAGATTAGTTAATTATTCCCCTTGTATGCATAAAACAGAACTCTAAAGTTTTACCTGCATTTATTATTCATTTTCCTATCTCCCAAGTTTAGCTGATTCTAATATTTAAATTTTACATATTTTTCCATACTGAAGATATTTGTATTTTGAAGTAATATTTGGAATTTGGATTTGATCTTGTCTTCCTCTTGTCTTGTTCTGCAGATATAGGATGCAGATGGCTTACAGGAATTCCCAGGTGGTGTTTCTTATCTGATCCTGGGTTTATGTGGCAAGGTTTAGCTGTTTCAATTTTTAAAAATATACATTTTTGAGCACGTAATATATGGTAGGCACTATGCACATATGTCATCACGTTTTCATTCTACAACAATCCTGTGGGGTTTGTTTTTCTACCATCATTCTGTTAATAAGGAAACCAAGCTCAACAGGTTAACTCCTTTCATGCCAAATGTAGAATTCTAAATTATCCGTCTTTCTGAGTCCAAATCCAGTTTACACCACAACTACAAGATTCTGAAGCTTGTTCTTCCCAGTTGCTAGGAGGCGAAAGGGTTGGGGGAGGGGTTGATATGCTTGTGTGCAATTAAAAATACAACAGGGTGTCATCATGGGCTTGGGTGCTTGTGGGTGCCCACCTCTGATGGTGTGCAGGGACAGCCCAGGATAGGTGGCCTTGTAAGCAAATACTTTCTGAGCCTGTGATAAACTTCTGATCTACGGCCTGGAGGTTTCTCAGTGACGCTGGCTTTAGTGCTTGCCAGAGAGAATTCACATTCTTGCCCAAGTGCAGACGGATAGATCTATGTTGGATACAGTCACAATCCATGAAGACCTAGGTAATTCACAGTGCTGCAGTTCCTCCATTCTATGGAAAAATGCAAATGCTGACATTCGGGGAGTTGGTATGACTCATCCTGGGTGGGGAGCAGAGGCAAGAACATCTTTTTAGATTCTTTTGAGAGATTCCCAGGACAACTAGAATAAAATTCAGACTTCTGACCATGGCCTACGGGCCCCATGTGGCCCAGCTATTGCTTGCCTCTCCCACCTCCTCATGTGTTCCCCTTCTCGTTTGGCTCATCATCCTCTAGCCACACTAGTCTCCTCAATTCTGTTCCTCTAACTCGAAAGTTGGTTCCTCCTCAAAACCTTTGCCTTTGTTCTCTCTATGGGGTGCTCTTCCCTGTCTCCACATGGCTGGTCCTTCTCATCTTCAGGCCTCAGCTGAGATGCTGAGATACCCCTCTACACAGAGCCTTCCCTGACCGCCCTCTCTAAAGGAGCCTCTCCCCACGACTCCTCGTAGCCCCCAGGAACTCATTATCATGTGACCCCGTTCACTTGACTTCACGGCACTTTTGTTTTCTGAAATGATCTGTTAATTTTCTTTTTATTGACTGTTTTGTTTATCACTTTAGCACCCAGAGCAGCCCTGGAACATTGTAGGTACTCCATAAATATGTGCTAAATACATGGATGAATGAATCGATGAATGAATGAAAGTTAGACTTATAGAGTTATAAATTCTAAAGTTTGAGAGCACTTGCTAGCCAAACCGTCCCAACTGCATACCCAGTAGTCTATATTTGATTATTTCCAGTGAGAGGAAGCCCATTACTTTACAAAACAGTGTCTCCAATGTTTATATTGAGAGGCAGTGTGGGACGGTGGAAATCAAGGCAAAATCACCTTAATTCAAATCCAAATCTGTTACAAACTAGCTGTGGACCTTGGTTAGGTTGGTTAACCTTGCTGCATCCTGTTTCCTCATCTGAAAAGGGGATGACAACACCTACCTGGAAAACTATGGTGAGGAATAAATGAAGCCATGTATGCAAAGTGTCATGGGTATTTACATACACATGATAGAGAAAAGGTTAGCATGTTGAGGGGGTCAAATAAAACATTAATTTTCTTCTTTTTCTGTTCTCTCTGCCAGTTTGTCCTGTTTTGTGCATCTCACACATATTCACATTTAATCCTACCCATGAGCGTGGGTACTGTGTGTCAGTCTTCCTGTTTTACAGATGAACAAACTGAAGGTAGTGAGGTTAAGTGATTTGCTGAAAGTTCCCCTTCTAAGAAATGATCCAGTCACTGTGTGGTCAAGTTCTCTTTCCATCCCGCCAAAGCTACCTCTTTCTTCTGCCGCCAAACAGCAGACAGGTTGATGAAGCGGAAGGAAACAAATCTACCTGCCAATTTAACCCACAGAATGGCAGAGAGCATCTGCCTCACCTCCGGGGCCAGCACAGCCTGCTAGAGCTAGAGAGCCTGTGCTGAGGAGACGAGCAAACGTGTACAAAGGAGGATGCACCAACCTCTTGCGCTGGTGCC
This sequence comes from Diceros bicornis minor, assembly GCF_020826845.1. Taxonomy (NCBI): domain Eukaryota; kingdom Metazoa; phylum Chordata; class Mammalia; order Perissodactyla; family Rhinocerotidae; genus Diceros; species Diceros bicornis. The sequence continues at coordinate 55,008,158 of NC_080744.1, read as the reverse complement.
CCAGCCCCCCTACGTTTGGAGCACCACAGCCCCTCTCTTGGTTAAATCAGGCTTTGGCTCTGAAGTGAATAAAGTGATGGGCAAGTTATTATTATTACTTGTCACTATTATTTCATGCCAAGGAACTCTAGCAAATTGCTACTGGGCACAGCAGTGCTCCAACTCTAGTTGCCGGGTATCATATGAGCTAATTAGGAAGGGGTCATTTGGCAGGCAGCAGAGCAATGAGGGGTGTGGGTTTAGAGTCAGACTTGAGTCCAAACTCATGCTATCAAGTATCAACTGTATGACTTTGGGCAAGTTTATTTTCTGGATTTTCTGTTTGCTCCTTCTGTATAATAGGAATATTTCCATCTACCTCCCAAGGCTTATTTGGAGAATTAAATATGCCTAACACATGTCAGCTTATAATTAGTGATAGCTACTGCAACCATCCCTTTTCCTATAGATAGCATTATCCTCTAGGTAAAAGTTGACAGAAATTGCTGGAAATATCCAAGGGTTTCTACCATGATCTATTGTAACAGGGCCAAAGCAGGGAGCCTTTCCTTGTTTCCAACTTGTGTTTTGTTTTCTGAGTGTGATAAGTGAATTCTGGGGGAATTAGACAGTTTACTTCTGAACACTTCTTACGGTGGAAGTAATGTGAGTAATAAATTATCCTCTCTTCCCCAATATCTTCCTGGTCATTATTCTCTAATCTAATTAGAATGCCAGATGCAGATCCATCCATCTTCATCAAGAAGCAATGGTAAACTGGGGAAAATGCTTACTGCAAAGGAAGGGTGGATTTTCCAGGGAGTGGTGGAGATTTAAACTTAGAAATGTGAGCTGGCTTCCAAAATCAGATGTGATGGCTTTGTTGTGTTTTCTTCTCAAATATGCATGTCTAGGTGCTTGCTGTCCTTTTAATGGTCAATCAAATGTCTGTTAGATATCTTTCTAAGGTTTCGAAAGTATATTCTTGCTTATGTGGTTTTCCTCTTTCGATGGGATAGGGAAACATCCAGACTTCCTTGGGTTCTCTTTCACCACCTCCCTCAAAGTTTCTAGGACCTAGAATCTAGGCTGTATGGGTCATTTGTGGTCATTCATGGCATCTTTGGCTTTCTGGGACATTTGGGTGGCTAATATATCCAGATGATGTGGCAGTCAGAATATCCACCAAATGGACCCAGATATTGCTGGAAGAAAATACATGCTGATAGAGAAAATTCTCTCTCTGTTGAACCTCCAAAAGAAGGTGAGTAAAACCTAATGGTCTATTATGCTTCTCTCCATGGGAAGTGTAAGCAGGTGGTGTGATTTGAGGACACGTTAGAGATTGCCCAGCTCAAAATATTTCTCCCCAAGCCCTGATACAGTCATTAAAATTCCTGTATTTGAATGTACCTTCCTTTGTTCCTCCCTCATTCATTCATTCATTCATTCATGTTCCTTCATGTGAATGGCTATAGCTTGGTAAGGGTAAGTGTCCCAGCTACCTTGCTCACAATTGTTTTTCTGGCACTTAGGCCACAGAGTAGGAGCTCAACACATTTTTGCTAAATAAAGGGAAGAGCGGTTATTTACTGAGTACCTATTATGTTTCTAGTTCTTCAAGCCTTAGAGTTGAAACTGTTTGCTAAGCTTCAGTTATTTACATACTGCCTTCCCAATATTTGCCAGATCTATGAACTACTTTTTCTTCTATTTGACATTTTTCTTTAAATTGGCTTTTCTTTATAGTTAGCTTCATCCAAAGCAATAATACTCATGAAATTATGAGGATTTGGTGTCTATTTACAAATTTTTTCTAGTTCACATTAAAGTAAGTTTTTAACTGTTATAATAAAAGACTCTTGTATCACCTAAAATCATCTTGGGGGCCTCCATTAAAATACAAATCTTATCTGGAATGAATTTAAAACATTATTGATCACTAGCTATGAACCTCTAAACTAAAGGGAGCCCAGGAACAGAAGTTCTGCAGAGGACAGACTTCAGAGTCGGGGCTCAAGGTTGCCGGTGACCCGCACATCCCAGAGGGTCAGTGGGCACTGTGGGAAGCATCTGCAGTTGTGATTCTAGCTCTTTGTGACTTTGGGTGGTAAATTATCTGCTGAGCCTCTTGTCCCTCAACCCTAGTATGGAAGCAACAACAACCACAACCACACCACCACCACACCACCAGGGTTTGAAGAGCATGGAAAAGTGCAAAGAATCACTTATATCCAATAATAACTATATAGCAGATGCACAATAAATATTTTTATTTATTTATATTATTATGAGGTCAGTAAGCAATTAATATGAAGTTGAGTGCCAAAAGGCAGAAAGAGGTTACAGAAAAGAGCTGGAGAAGTATTTCATTCATTCATTCATTCATTCAGTTGTTCAGTAAATACTTAACTGTGTTCTAGCTCCAGAACTAGGTGCTGAGAATATTGCAGCAAAAGGGGAGACGTAGCCCTTCCCCTTATAGTCTAGTGGGAGAGAAAGACAGTTACATGAACAATTACATGTATAATTATTTGATTACAGCAGTGATAGATGCCACAATGAAAAATACAAAGTGCAATGACTGTGTACAACAGAGAACCCACTAATTGGAGGAGTTGGGGAGGGTGTTCTTGCAGAAGTGACATTTAAGCCAAGGCCTAAAATATCAATAGAAGTTAAGCAAATATATAAAGAAGCACTGAAAACCCACTTCCCAAATTTTTATGAGAAACCCACTTCCCAAATTTTTATGAGACTTCTCATTGCTTACTCTGTTTCTCACCAACCAACTTGAGCTTGACGTTCTGCTGTGTTTATCTTCTCACTCCCTCGCCAGTTGGTGGAGCACATTGGCTGCCACTGCCTTAAAAAAGAATCTGGAAGTGTGGCTTGAGGAAAGATCACAGAACCCAGAGAATTTCACACAGCAAAGCACTAATGAGAATATGTCTCCATTCCTAATTATAAAGAATTAACTGTTAAAAATTTAGTGTTTCTACTTCTTGTGGGAATTCCCTTTGCCAAAGAAAAGAGTAAACATGGTAGGCACAGATTCAGAGTCTGTCCATGTAGGAGGGTCAGAGTGTGAAATCTATAATATGGCAGACATGTTTAGTGTAACATATAAACATCACTCCCGAGCACGTTAGGCCCCTGAGTCCTAATGGAGTTTTCCATGACAGGCCAGCTAAGAGACAGGGCCATTGGCAGGCATCAATGAAAACAAGAGTTATTCTCCTTATAGTAGCCCAGCCTCCCCCATGCTTCTGATCCTCAGAATGCTCCAATTTGTTTCTTTTTCTTTTCTTTTTTTTTTTAAAGGGGGGGAGCTTATGTTCTTCTTTTTTCTTGTTTTTTTTTTTTTGAGGAAGATTGGCCCTGAGCTAACATCTGTTGCCAATCTTTCCTCTTTTTGTCTTTTTTCTCCCCAAAGCCCCCAGTAGGTAGTTGTATATGCTAGTTGTAGGTGCTTCTAGTTCTTCTTTGTGGGATGCCGCCTCAGTACGGCTGGATGAGCGGTGAGTAGGTCCGCGCCCAGGATCCGAACCAGCAAACCCTGGGCCGCCGAAGCAGAACGTGTGAACTTAACCACTACGTCACCGGGCTGGCCCCGTTTATTTTTCTTTAGTTGATCTTTTTCTTTTTAACAAGAAATACATATGTATTGTAGACAAAAATAGCAAATACAGATTGGTAAAAGAAAGTGAAATAAAAATTGCCATTATCTCAGTACCCAGGAAATATTAATAGCCGTAACCTTTTTGTGGTATGTCCATATATATAATTAACATGAGATCATATTGATATCACACTGTTGGTTATCAGGTTTTTACAGTTGTTTCCTTTTTTAAACTTTCAACAATGAGTTACGTTTAGAATAAACCTTAGGCCTTCTATGAAGCCGTCTCCTAAAAAAATCATTTGAGAAGATTACTCCTGCTAATAATCCACAATTCACAATCTCTCTCAGGAGTTTGTTAACCTTAGGGATTAACGATAGGCCACTGTTGCAATGCCATGCAAGTAGCTGCTTATGTGGTGGCTTGTGGACTGCTGGGGTTGGGAAGCATTTTTGCAAATTTTCACAGGAAAGTGTCACTTAGACTTTTCCCCTTCATTTCTTTTCAGTTTTCAAAATCAGAGAAACAACAATACTCTCAAGCAGAAAAGTGACTTCAACTGTAGTTGATAGCAGCTCAGTATTTTGGAAGACGGCAAGAAAAAATTCATTCTGCACGAATTCGTAGATTAATAAAGATGAATTCCAACTCTTAGTGACACGGTAACTATATGCCAGAGTTAAAGCAATGGGCTGAACTCTGAGCTGCAGTTGGCTTGTTCCTGTTGTTTCCTATTTCAAGGTGGTTCACAAGGCTCTCACACTGTAAACGTGCTCAAATTGGAGGGCTGTGCTTTCCTGTCCCTCCACCAAATGCTTCCCAACTCATCAGCATCCTCCCCTAGTTTGTACCCTTCCGACATTCTGGGACCGTTATGCTCTAAACTTCCTGACATAGACCCATCAGAGGGGAGAGCTGGGCTGTAGAAGGGACTATGGGCAAATTCGAAGGACTCACGCTGGTGAAGGATGAGTTTGGTACGGAAGTGATGTAATTAGTACACCTGTTGGGGAAGGAGGTGATTGCTATGTTGTTCTCACATGGTGAGATGTGTGCCCACATTGGCTGATGAAAGCAGAAAAGGAATACAGCATTGACAAGCACATCTAGTATGACATACTACAGGGAGGACAGAGTAATAGCCCCGCCGACGTGCCTAACTAGGGTTGAACTTGGTTTGAGTTCCCATTAAGATTAAAAAAAAAAAAGACTTATTTTGGGAAATTTTCTGCTTTCATTATAATCTTTGTCCAAAACTTCTTTTGGAACTTCAATTTCTAAACAACTCGTGAAAGGGAATTAACGATGATCTGATCTCTCCAAAACTAAAACAATTAAAAGCAGTCCAAGCACATAATACGTTTGCCTAGCCATAACTACGGTAACTAATGTCTTTTTTGGCACTTACTATTTCAGGCATTATCTTATTTATTATCTCATTTAATTCCAACAATGACAATATGAAAGGTGCTATAGTTTGCTCGGTGTTTCAGAAGAAGAAACTGAGTCAAGGAAAAGGTTCCCCCAGGTCTAGTTTGATTCTGAACTCCATGTTGCTAACACTGAACTTTACCACCCATCTCAAGTTCCTTTGTTCTGCATTTGTGACATTCTTACAAGAGCAGACGCTCTCTTGTGGCATGAGAGAGATGATCTTGGGGCTCTGAAGTGCTTCTTAGCAAACTGGAGAAGCTTGGCAAAGCGCGCTGCTAATGGGCCTACTCTTGGGGGCTCATATTTCTGGGCTTCTAATTTCAGGACAGAATGAGAGATTTCATTTAGACAACTTGGAGTGGAAACAGTGCATAAAAAGTTGTGGTGCTCCGAGATGATAAAAAACGTGATTTAATAGAAGCTGCAGTTTCGCTTTCACTTTAGGGCGAGGCATATTAAAGGAGAGGGAAAAGTAGTGGGTTCTGGTTCTGGCTCGGCTGTCTGGCTTGGGTCAAGCTCTTGACTTCTCTGAGACTTGATGTCTTCATATATTAAGTAGAAGGACTGAGCCAGGCCATCCCCAGTATGTCTCACTGTGAGGGTGAGATTGTTCTGTCTCTGCTGTGGCTGGGAAGTTACAGAAAGAGGGCAGCCTCTGCTTGTCTTCCATTTCTCCCTTGTCCTCTAACCTCTTGTTTTTGGAAACAACTTCCCTTTGGAGGGTGAGGGTAGAGACAAACTTGTCCTTTAGTCTAGAGTGAAGCATCACAAACTCAGTAGGTGTAGAGGTCAGATAGGGTATACACATAAAACCCCAAAACGCAAGAACCAAAGCAGAGGGCAGGGCCCGATGTATGCTCAATACTGTTTTCCTAAAAACATCTGTTGCCCTTAATCCTCTCTCTGATTTTCCCACTTTCGATAAAGACGGTGGTATAGAGAAATATTTCCCTATTATAAGCAAAACTACTGAGCAAGTGCACTCTGCAAGCCACACAGAACACAGTGGTGAGCTGGACTAGCCATGGGCCGCCAGTTTGCTTTTTCTGCTCTGGAGGTTGTGTATCCTGGATCAACAAGTTGACACAATGTCAGTTTTAAAATCTTGAGAGAACTATTGTATTGTTTTTATGCTGATCATTTCTATTCACCTAGAAGTTTCCTTATGGTTTAGCTGAGATCCGGCCTTCTGGAAAGTGCCTACAGTTATTCTCAATCACTTGTGCAAAAGGAGGGGAAGGGAGAAAGTGGAGACTGGCAAAGATCGCCATGAGTAATTTATATGGCTTTTGGAAGTCTATCACTTTCTGGAAGCAGCATGCCTTGCTAGTGTAGTATGTGGCATATACTGGGCACTGAAAAATCATTTATGGAATGACAGAATAGATAGATGATAGATAGATAGATAGATAGATAATTTAATGGATGAGATAAGGACTATAACCCAGTCCTGCCAATTCCAAACACAGTGCTCATTCCATAATCTTCTTCCTGTTTGGTTTTTCTCATGTACCGTTTAGTTCCTCAAACTCATGCAACTATGAACCCATTGTCTCCTGGATGCTTTCTCAGGCTCAGAAGTGTGATCTCTCCTCAAAATTTGTGGTGGGAGCCCCAGCACTAAGCCAGTGGGGTGTGATTGCTGCAGAAACACAGCCACCCTTCCCCTTCTGAGGTCAACTTGGAGATGTACACAGGGTAGACTAGTAGGAAGGAAAGAAGAGCTCTTTCCACTCCCCAACCTACCAAGTTGTCAACCAACTGAATTCTTTGGGGTCAGCAAGTGTTAAGCAGAAGTCAAGTTGCTAGCCCTCTCTGTGGCACCCTCTTAGAGTTACTATTCAAATGTGATGCAAAATACTTCCACTGAGGGCCACATGCTTCTCCTCAGATTTGTCATCAGCAGAAAGCTACATTCCATGTAGCCTGGGATTTACGAAACTCACTTCTCCTTGGCATCCTCCCTGCTCGAGTTTCTCTTCATGGAACATCGTGAGGAATAATATTTCCTTCACATTGTTTGAGAAACACATTCTAAATGTTTTTGGACACTTAAGTGGTTTCTAAACTATTTATTCAACACAACACGCTGTGCAAGTGCATATGACTTGAAAATGTCAAAGAATACAGTTATTTCTACTAAGTTTTAAGTCAATATTAATGTTAAGTTTCTTAAAAAGTAGCTGTTGGAGAAAATTTCCTTCTATATCATTCATATCCTCATTAGGTAAAATTGCTCACTTCAGTAGGAACATTGAGAAATAAAAGAATTCCAGGCTTTTGCTGCTGAGTCTTTATCGTCTGTCTAATCTATCTTTATGTATCTCTCTATCTCTCTACGTATGTATGTATGTATGTATCTATGTTATTATGAACGTTTTCAAACAAAAGAAAGAATAGCCTAATAAATAATCATGTACCCATTTCCTAGATTTAATAGTTCTCAACATGTTACCATAAATGCTCCACCAAGTTCTTTGTGCTGGATTATTTTAAAGAAAATTACTGATGTCACGGCTTTTACCCCTAAAAATTTTAGTATGTATCTCTAGAAAATAAGAACAGACCACTTCCTGTGTAACCACAATACCGTTATCTTACCTGACAGAATTGTCAGCGACGCCTCAATGTCATCTAGTACCAGTCCCTGTTCAGTTTCTTAGTTGTTCTCAGAATGCCTTTTATAGATGGTTTATTCAAACCAGGATCCAACCAGAAACCACACATTACATTTGGTTGTTATGTCTCATAAGGCTTTTTAAATCTAGAACTAAATTATACATGAAAAAGCAAAAATAGAGAATTATGGAACAAGCACCAGGTTAGGAATTGATAGATCAAGGTTTAGGCCTAGCTCTGCCGCTGACCAGCTGCCTGCCATTGAGCACAGCAGGCAGCCCTCTGTTGATTTCCTCTATAGACTTCAGTCACTCATTATCCATTCTTTCATTCAACAACTACATATTGAGTGTTCAGTATGGCCTGGTTCTTGCACTGGGCACTGTTCTAGAAAGAAAGTGAGCTTTCAGAAAATAAGAGAATTCCATAATTCTAGTTCTTGTGGATTATCTATGCTAGGATCCATCTGTTTCCTTTCCACTTTCATGACATTGATTTATTGAGGATACAAGACTAGTTATCCCATAGAATGTATCACAATTCTTGAATCATTTGATCTTTTTTTCCTCTTGTGGTGTCATTTATCTTGTTTTTCTACCTCCTATATTTCCTGTAACTTGGAAGTAGTATCTAAAGGCTTGACTAGATTTGGGTGAAATATTTTTGATGAGAATATTTTATAGGTGATGCTGTGTACTTTATATTGCATCTCATCAAGAGATATATAAAGTCTGGCCGTCCTATCTGTGTAGTGCTAGGACTGATCTTGGGTTTATGTCACATAACCTGATGCCCCACATGTTTTCCCCTTGTGGCTAGTGAGGAATCTGGTGGGGGAGAGGTAGTACTTTGACACCAGGTGGATCTAATTCCCTAAAACCTTTCCCCTCTTGTCCATAGATGATCCTTGCTTGAATCTATTATTTCTTGAGGGATTGCAAAGTGGTGATTTTCTAATTTTATCATTTCTCCTACATTTACTACTCAGTATTCATCCATAAAGAAGACCTTACCTCATCAACTGGAGCTAAAATAGAGTTATTTCCCTACTTTCAGAGGAAGGAGTTGGTGTAATGGCTGAGTCCAATGATAACAAGTGAGAATTTATTTGCTTGTTGGCTTCCTTTCTCTTTCTTGAGTATCCTTATGGACTCATGGATTTTTAGATATTTAATGTGCTTCAATCCATTACAATCAGTTATTCATTTTGATGCTTACGCTGTCCCAGCTTTGTGGGTGTCCCTTCAAGTTGGGTCAATATTTAAAGATGAAAAATGGTGGAAAGACATCCTCAGCAGAAAAGACCTCTAAGAATTTGGCTGTGTCTTGTATTGGGCTAGATGCTGGGCAAAGAGGGCCATGTTCACAGACTTGGCTTCTTCTATTAACACTGAAGAGATAAGTCCTGAAAGTCTTAGTGAATAATCAAGAGCAAACTGCGGAGTGAGCAGGTTTGCCTTTGAATGTGCCCTCCCTCACCAGGCGAATGGAGCAAATTGAGTCAGCCGTGGCCCCCCGAGGATACAGTCAGGTAGCTAATTCAGCAGATGGTAGCCAATGACTCAAATCTACAAAAAGGTAAATCAGAACCGAGATGTGGGGTGGGTTTCAGTTTTTCTGTGTTTGTTCTGTTTCAGCTGTTCTAACTGCAGTTACAAAAACCAAATCAAAATGATCTCAGCGTTTGAGACATCGTAGTTGGGATGGGGTGGGGTGGAGGTGAAGAGGAGTTGAGAAAAACAGGTGTTAGGGAAAGAATGCTGTGTTCTTCCCTGTGTACTTATTAGTTGTGTGGCTGAGGCATGGCAGCTGGCTCTCTTCCCCGGGCAGAGCGCCAGTTCTCCATCCACAAAATGGGCCCGAGGCCTGCCCTGCCAAGGCTGTGGCAATGACCAATGGCCATATAGCAGACGTGGAAGAATTAGGCTAGTTGGAAGCCTCATTATCATTGGATAATAATCGTTAGGAGGATCCTGGCCAGTAGTTCTGTAGAACGTATCAGAATCCTGGAACTGTCTAATGTTTTCCCCCTGTAGTATCATTTATCTCGTTCTTCTACCCCTTGTATGTTCTAAAGCCTGCAAGTAGGAGCAAAAACTTGGTTAAATTCTAGTGAAGTGTTTTTGATAAGAATATTTTGAAGGCCTAATTATCTTTCAACTTAGTAACAATAAGTACCATTTCTTCAGTGCTTAATTTATGTAACCCTTTCAACTACCTCTTCGATGTAGGTGCTGTTGTTATTCCCATTTTACAGATGAAGAAACCAAGGCACAGAAAAATTAAGTCACTTGCCCAAGATTACACAGCTAATAAATGAAAGAAACAGAATTTGAACCTGAGTTTTCAGGCTGCAAAGTCGGTGCTCTTAACTGCTCTGCTGGGAGTAGTTTCTGGAGAAACCTGTAATAGATATCTGCAGCATTTGATTTCCATAGCACAGACTGGAATTTTTAATTTGGGCTTCTTGGGAATAGGAGAACATTGGAGGTGGTGCTTCAGCCAACAAGATGACCAAAAGCAAATTTTTCCATCCAAGATGAGGCTGTTCATATCTTTTTTTTGTCCTATAGTCACCTTCTTTAGTGGGTACCTGGAGGGACTTGACTACCAGCCTGGAAAAGCAAAGCTGATGCTTTCTGTCATTTGCTATAATTTGGAAGACCCAAATACATACTTCAGATGGCTTAATCTGCCCATCACAGACAAGAGTATCTCGTTTGGGGGCCGTATAGTCCAGTGGTTACACGCACAGGCTCTCCACAGAAGGTTTGGGGTTGAATGGGGCTCTGCAGCTTTACTTGTATTTTACGTTAGAACTTGCCTAGGGTAGTGTTAAGTGTATGAACTTGAGAGCAAGGCTGCCTGCGTTTGCAAGCAACACACACAAAACTATGGTAATCACTCAATAAAGGCCAGCTATTGTTACTGGAATGAATAGCTTTCTTAGCTCAAAAGTAGGTTACGAAGAGAATCTTTGGGCTCTTCTCTGGAGATTAAGACCAAGAAACACTAGGCCAGAGATTCTCAACGACGGTTCTAATACCACCTGCTGGGTGCAACCCAGTTCAGGCGGGATGCAGGGTATTCACAACAGTGATGAGGAATTCCCCTCCCTCAGCCCTGCACACGTGTTACACCTGTGTCCTGGGACAAGCTGGTGCTAATCCCCTCTCCCCCCGCCCAACAGTCAGTGTCTTTGAAGCACCACTTCCTGTGGATCCTTCCTGCTGTGCCGCTCAGTGACTTGAAAAGAGCTTGGAGTCCCATTGACCTCCCTTGAATCCCCGTCTCCCCACAGAGTCACTGTGTGACTTTGGGCAACTTACCCAGCTTTTCTGAGCTTCATCTCCCCATCTGTAAAAGAGAGACAATACCTATCTCATGGGTCATTGTGAGCACTTAGAACTAATAACATATCAAACACAGTGCTTGGACCTCTGGAGACCCCAGTCTTCCGACTACAACCATCTGCCAAGACCACTGAGAGCATCTGGGAGACACCCAGGAACAAAGAAGTCATCTTTAGTGCTAGTTTTAGCAGACAGAGTTGAGATCTTAAAATAGTGAATTTTTTAATTTACTTTTTTCAATCTGCTAAGTATTTCCCCCACTCAACAACCTAAACAGAAATAAGATAATGTGAGAATTGCTAATTACTGAACCAGATGTTTCCACTAAAGGCATAGTTTATTCTTAAAGAGTAATATATTTATCCTTTTAATCTTAAGACATGTAAAGTTGGATTTTATTTATTTATTTATTTTTTTGTGGTGAGGGAGATTGGCCATGAGCTAACATCTGTGCCTATCTTCCTCTATTTCGTATATGGAACACCACCACAGCATGGCTTGATGAACAGTGGGTAGGTCCGCACCCAAGATCCAAACCTTTGAACGCTGGACTGCCGAAGCGGAGTGCGCAAACTTAACCACTACCCCATCGGGCCCACCCCTGGATTTTTTTTTTTTTAAATGCTCAATCTAGAGTAGTCAAATTCATCAAGACAGAAAGTAGAAAGGTGGTTGTCAGGGGCTAGGGAGAAAGGAGAAGGGGAGTTATTGTTTAATGGGTACAGAGTTTCAGTTGAGCGAGATGGAAAGAGTTCTGTGGATGGATGGTGGTGATGGTCGAACAACAATGTGAATCTACTTAATGCTACCGAACTGGACACTTAAAAATCATGAAAATGGTAAATGTTATGTTAAGTGTATTTTGCCACAATTTAAAAAAGTAAAAAAAAATTTTAATGTCAAAACATGAGTGAGCATAATCTGAGTTCCCTCATGCCTTTGAGTCCTGACAAGGAGGCTAGATGGAGGCACATCTGGCACGGTGTTCTAGATTCTAAAAGCGAGAGTCACAGCCTCTTTCAGAAGCAGCATCCCTGTGTGTGGTCCTCAGCCGCCGGCTGTGGCCAGTCTTGAGGCATTCCTGAGATCTGGACACTTTTGTTTCATTTCTAAACCTGAGCCCCCCTGAAAGGAAGAAACCTATTTGTTGAGGACTGTGCTAAAATCAGGTTGGGGAGAATTTTCAGGGAAATAGCTCCATAAATTGTGTGTAGATGCAAAACTAACAGGCACATGAAAGATTTGTATTTTGAAAACAAAACCCCAGTGGGATTCTCTCAGCAGAAAATGAAAAGGTCTCCTTAACATTCAGTTGAACTATTAGAGCCATTTTTGCTGTTGCAAGCACTAATGCAGGTTTGGACACTGCCACAGCCCCAGATTGCAGCGCAGCAAATTAGCAAGGTTTTAACTTGGCTGCAAATATCAAGCTGGCTGCTTGTCATTATGCAAAAAGGGCTGGGGGTGGGAGGGGGACCAGCACCTAGCGGCAAAGCACATTATAATTGTTTAAGCAGGCCCCACAAGTCATGCATTTCAATTATTTGTTCAAAGCAGGCTGCAATTAAGAGTTGCAAACAAGGCTTTTGAATGCAAAGTCAGACAATTAAAATGTTTCATGAGTGCATTAGAGAAAGAAGTTCTGAATTAGCACTTTGAATACACAAGACCTCTTTTTCTAATCTCTAGTCTCTCTCCATCTTTGAAGGAAAAAAAATAGTGAAAGGGGAAAGAGATGTTTTGGGTTGTGGTGGAGGTGATTTTGGTGTTTACTTATTTATATCAAATGCCTGACTAATCCAGGGAAGATTGAACCATTCTAATCAGCCCCTCCTACATTTCAATGTCTCTTGTTACTTGCCAGATCCTTGTCGGAGCATAATGGCCCAGGTGCCAAAACCCCTCTCCTAGGGGGGTTGTAAATCACTTTAAGCATCTCTCCTCCCTCTTCCCTCATCACTCCCTACTCTGTTCTTTGAAGAAGCGGGTCTATTTGAACCAGTGATTTGTGACTTTCCAGTATTTAGGGCACAACCCTGGGCTGGTTGCGCTGACACACCGGACAGTGTTGGGATCAGGGAGGAGAGAGGTTGTGTGTTCTGGGGCTGCTCGTGAGCAGAAGCTGGTGGCTCTGGGGAAGCATGAAAAATACACTAACCTGCCTTACTTCTTTGAAGACCAGCTGCTAAATACCTTCCCCTCCCCCACCCACATCTCCACCCACATGTTCCCTTCCCCAAGCCACAAATACCCTACTGATATTTAAATTTTATTTTATGATTTATTGTACTGTAGGACATCTTTAAATTTTTTTTATCAGAGAGCACACTTTTAGGAGAGGGAGGGTATATCCGACATAGGGAAAAAAAGTGAATATTCCTTCAACTTTTTTTTTCCCATTAAATAGTAAGACTTCCTCAAAAGTGTTATTTGTGCAAGGAATCAACCATGAATACAAAGTAAGTGATTGCAACCCAAAGCACTTTATATTATTATTAAACGTGTGAGGTTAACCAGGAAAATCCAGACAATTTAAGGTGAAAATGGCCAGCATATCAGTTAAATGTGTGTGTGTGTGTGCATGCCTAATTTAAGAGTCTAGTGGGTAGCAGCCCTAATTTATCATTTCCTGACTGTAGCTGATCTATGAAACATCATTTAGATAATCCTATTTATCCTCTTTTATAAAGACAACACTATTTTTAAAAGTTATGTAGTTTGGGTAGGGGGCAGTTCTTAAAAAAGAAAAAAGCCCACCTGATACATGGGCATTTTGAATATTACTTCTGCAATTCTTTTTTAATTACTTTGCCTCCAAGCCATCATCGAGGATTCAGAGCACTGTTAAAATGCCACGTTTCTGATAGGTTTGATGAGTCTTTGTATAATCAATACATTCTATTCATTGGAAAATTTTATGTCTTTCCATGGGAAATATTTCTATTTATGTAGGTCTATGTAAACATAAGTTGTTTTTTCAATTAAGCCATGCATAACTAAGAATGCTGACATGATAAGTATTAAAATCATGTCATTTTAATGCTTGAGATCTGTAGGTACAACAAAATAATTGCTTTTTTAGTTGGCACAGTTTCAAATCTCTAGCTTTTTTTTCTTTCTTTTTTTACAGCTCTGACATTTTAAATTATCTTCTGAAATACCCAAAGTGATAAATGGAATCATTTTAGATTGATTGTATTTTTGCCAATCTGTTTTTGAAGGAAGGAAGTGCCTTAAAAAAAAAAGTGTTTTATTTTAAAATCAAAATAGCTACAGATCCTTTACCATAAGCTTGTCTCAGGTAATTTACAATAGAAAGGGGGCAGGGGCAGCTGTGGGGAAGCCCTGCATAAAATCACACTTAGGCGCAATGGGATTCTCCTCCCAAAATGCCCTGAATAACATCTGCCCCAATGGAATCTTGAATCTGAAGGTGAAACGCACTGAAATAAATGATAGCCAAGTGATATGTTAAACTATTGGAAAAAGACAAATAATAAATTATGTCAGATTTGATGATTTCTATATTGTTTCACAACTTTTGGACCTGCTCATTTATTTACTCGTTAAGTTTATAAGTAGTAGTTCTAGAGCTGGCTCTTTTTTGCTACAGAGGCAATTCAGTCAGCGAGTGCCTGTAAATTGTACCAACACAGCTGGAGTTAAACTCGAAGCCTGAAAACCAACTTTCAGGCCTCCTTAATTTAACTTAGGGAGGGAAAAAGGAAAGAAATACCCGCCAAAATATTTCCCTCTCAGGTTACTGTCACATGTAGATATTCCTCCTGAGGGTGAATAAAAGAGAAAAAGCAGTTGCTACCATAAATAAGAAAGGGAGAGAGAGAAGACCTTCCAAGTCCTGCTTTTCTAGAACTTGGTTGAACTTTGAGTCTGACAGGTAAGCTGGAGATACAGCCGAGGATTTTTCAGGAGGAAGCTAAGGGGAAGCGAGTCCGCTGTCCCCGTATTACGGCTGTTTACATTGAACGTTTCATTCCAATCCATTTCACGATCAAGAGGTAGGGGGAATCTTGCCACTAAAATGCCACCATCTCTGGAACCCAGGGCTGGAAGCCAACCAGCCCTTTGGATAACACAGTAGGAGGCAGAGAGAAGTTTCTGCTGAAGGACACCAGTACAAATGCCTTTTATGCAAGGGGACATGGGAATACTTCAAATTATCTACCTTCAAAAGCAGAGTGTTTTGAGTCGCTACCCGAGAACGGATTCCTGAGTCTGTGAAATGGAAAAACAAAGGTGTTCAGGGCTGGGTAACGAGAGGAAGGCTTTTCCCAGCTGTAGAATTCAAGGACGATGAAAGGGAGATGGAACAGAATATCAAACAAATTGTGCACTGGAGGGTGGAAAATACAAATTTGAAAGTTAAGTGTCTGGAACAAGAGAGATATGAGTCACTGGAATTTACAAGTTACTATAGGAAACAAAGATAAAGAGATCATGAGAGGAGTAGTAACGCTGGTAGCAAAATGGCATTTTGTTAACTGCAAAACTAGATGATGGCAGAAACTCTTCATCAACCAGGAAAGGGATGGTAATTATGGAAGACAACAGCAGATAATAACATTTACGGAGTGACCTACAGGGACAAAATTGGGTGTTTGGCAATTATGTCAAATGGTAGTGCGGATTTTTCTTCCCCTTCAAAATGGTAAATCAAAGAAAATTAGGTCTGGAGGGTGCTCAGTTTCTCGTAGGGGAGACAGCAAAGCTTGGTTTGCTAGAGGGCAATGATGTTCCAGCCACAGGGAAAGTGCTTTTCTCTGTCCTGAATAACATGTTTCTCTTATGTTAAGGTAGGAAACACATCCGGCGTTTTGAACGTTTGTGTGTGGATGTAAAATGTAACATGTGTGAGGAAAAGTGCATAAACACCTGTATAAACCACTACTCAGGCTAAGAAATAGAACATTGCCAGCCCCTCAGTGTATCCTTCCCAGCCCCAAATCCCTCCTTCCCCTAGATGTACTATCCCCACTTTTATTGTAGCAATTCTCTTGCTTTTCTTTATGCTTTTATTACCTATACATACTCCCTAAACAACATAGTTTAGGTTTGTCTATTTTTGAACTGCTTATATTTATATAGACACAGATAGAAATGAATTAGGTCTGCATTCTTTTGTTCATTATTTTTGTTAGATTCACTCACGTTGTTGTGTGTGGGTGGACTTTGTTCACTTCCATTTCCGGATCACAACCCATTGTGTGAATGTATCACAATTTATCCATTCTGTTCTTTATGGACATTTCGGTTTGTGGCAGAGATTAATAGCAAATCACTACCCCTGTTTTCTCCTGGGGACCTCTTCTTCCTGGGAACATCTGGACTACTTTTCCCACCCTCCCTTCCATTAAGGTATGGACGTGAGTTCTGGCCTGGCCCATAAGAACCTCCCACATATGATTCTCCATGGTCTTTCCTCACCGTCTAGACTGAAGATGACCTCTCGTTGACCTTGAAAGCCATGTGTGGAAGCCACAAGAAAGAGAGCCCCTGGCTTCCTGAATCACCATTAGTTTGAGAGCTGCCCAGGAGAGCCCCCTGAATAGGAGTATCCACATTGGGCTATTATGGGAGTGAGAATAAACTTTTATTGTGTCAAGCCCCTGAGATTGCATGGGTTTATTGTAACAGCAGCCAACTCCATCTTGTTTCCAGTTTTGGCAATTATGAACAGTCTTGAACAAGTATTTTACTGTATATAGTCTGCAGGGTATATACTTGGAAGTGGAGCTGCTGGGTCAAAGATTGTATATCTCCAATTTTATGAGATAATGCCAAACTACTTCCAAAATGGTTGACCAGTTTACACTCTCAGCAGCAGTGTATGAGAGCTCCTGTGCTCCACATCCTTGCCAATGCTTCATATGATCAGAATTTTTACCTCCTGACAAACTAAAGGAAGTATAGTAGTTGCTCACTGTGGTATAAAATGTGCATTTCCTTAATTACTGAGATTGCCCATGTTTTCATGTATTTGTGGGCCATGTGAATTTCCTCTTCTATGAGGTCCCTGCCCAAGATTTTGCCGCATTTTCTCTTGGGGTGTCTTTTTCCTGTGGTGTGTAGGATTTCTTTATATAGTCTGAATACTAAGTCTTCATTAATTTTATGTGTTGGCGATTATCTTCACCTAGCTATGGCAAAAACTGTCTTTTCCCTTTTTTTATGCTGTCTTTGGTAAATATAGTTTCAGTGTGGTGGAATTTATGATCTTTTCCTTCATAGTTAGTATTTTTTAAGTGTCTTGATTAACAAATCCTTCTCTAGGGGCCAGCCCAGTGGCATAGCGGTTAAGTGGGCACGCTCTGCTGTGGCGGCCCGGGGTTTGGATCCCGGGTGCGCACCAAGGTACCGCTTGTCAAACCATGCTATGGTGGCGTCCCATATAAAGTAGAGGAAGATGGGCACGGATGTTAGCCCAGGGCCAGTCTTCCTCAGCAAAAAACAGAAGAGGATTGGTGACAGATATTAGCTCAGGACTAATCATCCTCACAAAAGAAAAAAAAGAAATCCTTCTCTATCCTGAGGTCATAAATATATTCTCCTATATTATCTAATAAAATCTTTATAGCTTTGTCTTTAACATTTAGTTTTTTTAATCTATTCATAGTTATTATTCGCATATTGTATGAGATAGGGGTCCAATTTCACTTTTTCGCATATGGATACCCAATTGTTCCAGTATCATTAATTGAAAAATTGTCCTTTTCCCACTGCTCTGCTTTGCTACCTCTGTTATATATTGTGCCCATATATGTAAAGGTCTGTTTTGGGGCTTTCTAATTTGTTCCAGTGGTCTCTTTGTTTATCTCTACACCAATTCCACAATATCTTGATTAACATAGCTTTATAATGTCGTGGTGTCTGGTATAGCAAGACTTCCAAAGAATTCTTTTTCAAAAGTGTCTTAGATTTTTGAAGCCCTTTGCATTTCATGTGAATTTTATGATCATCTTGAATTATTCCAAAATAACTTGTTGAGATTTGAACTGGGATATCATTATATCTGTAAATAAATTTAGGGAGAATTGACAACATTATTGAGTCCTCCAACTCATGAATATGGCATATTCCTCCAAATATTTAGATTATCATTAATGTCTCTCAATTGATTTTTGTGTATTGATTTGTATCTAGAAACTTCCCAAATTCATGTTAATTCTAATAATTTATCTGTAGATTCAAAAATTTTTTTCTACTTACACAATCATATTATCCATGAATAATGAGCTTTATTTCTTCCTTTTCAATCCTTATAACTTTTCTTTCTTTTTTTTTTTGCTGTATTGTCAGGACCTCCAGTACAAGGTTTAATGGAAGTGGTCATAGCAAGCATCCTCATCTGGTTCTCAGTCTCAGAGGGAAAGCTTTTAATATTATACTATTAAATATGATGTTCGCTCTAGGATTTTTATAGATAGCCCTTATCATATTAAGGAGTTTCCTACCTAATTCTGGTTGGCTGACAATTACTTTACCAAATGTTAAGCTTGCATATTAATATAAATCCCATTTGATCATAATGCATTATTATCCTCCTCAAATATTGTTGGGTTTTGCTTACAAATTATTTTTTAGGGATTTTTGCTTCAAAATTCATGAGTGAGGTTGGCCTATGATTTACCTTTCTCATCTATGATTCTTGTGAACTTTTGGAATCAAAGTTAGACTAGTTTCATACGAGCTGGGGACGTGCCCTCTTTTTCTGTTCTCTGGAGACTTGTGTAAAAGTGTAATTACATCTTAATTTTATGTTTGGTAGAACTTGCTGCAGAAGCCAGTAAGGCCTAGAGTTTTCTTTATTAGAAGATTTTTTAAACTATTAATTCAATTTATGATTTTGCAACTATTCGGGTTTTCTATTTCTTCTTCAGTCAGTCAAACTTTTCCAGGACTGTGTCCATTTAATATAAAACATTAAATATATAGGCAGAAAATGATTCATAATATCCTCATTCTCTGTTAACTATGTGAAGAATATGATTTCATTCCTTTTCATTCCTCATGTTGCTTATTTGTGCCTTTTCTTGTTCATGATCAATCTCAGCTGCAACCTGTCAATTTTATTAACCTTTTCAAACAACCCACTCTTGTTTGTTGATCTTTTCTATTGTATATTTCTTTTCTATTTCATAAATTGTGCCTTATCTTCATAAATTCCTTCCTGTTGCTTTCTTTGAATTTATTTTGCTATTCCCTTATGTTTGTTTTTATGGCCATTATGTACGTAATTTAATGCTCACTTGGTAAAAGGAAATAGTGACTCATGAGCTATCTCATGGGGTTGAGGAGAGATGAAATCTTGCTTAGCATGAACTCTCATTAGAAGTTGTACAAATGAAGAATCATGAGTTCCAACATTGGAGATGCTCGTTCAGATGTCATTTATTTTAAGAATAGATAAGAATAAACTCAGATGTCATTTGTTTTAAGGCTTAGAAAGGAATAAAGAAGTCCTTCCACAGCTTAGGGGTGTGGTTTCTGATAATTGCTATTGTAAAAAATTTGAAATTAAGAAACTTGGGACTCAAGCGGAAAAATATGATTGGGGAGCCAAGAGAAGAAACAAATCTATAAAAGCCCACTAAATAGTAATGTATTTACTAAGCTCAAATAACAGGGACAACACCTTCAATAAAGACCATCTTAATGACGCTTTACATACTTCAACTAGTAATAATGAAATTGTATCATTGGTTTCCCGTGACTCTCTCTTGTTCTGCAGAAACTTTTTTTTTTTTTTGCAGTTTCAGTAGAAGACTTATAAATTCATTGTGTGTATGTGAGCATGTCTGTGTGTGTGTGTTTATAGATATGCATACTAAGCAGTCTTTTTTCCTGGGTCTTGTACTTCTCTTAATGTCCTGTACTTCTTAATGTAATGTATTTCTCTTAATGTTCTGAATTCATTGTTCAAGAATCATTGAGTTCACCTCCAACAATTGCTCTTATATTTACTACTCCACAGACGCTATTGGAATGCATGTATAAACTCTTGGTTGATTGGTTCCTTCCTCCTTTCCTTCCTCCCTCCCTCCCTCCCTTCCTTCCTTCCTCCCTCCCTCCCTCCCTTCCTTTCTTTCTTCCTCTTCTTTCCTCCCACAAACACCTATTGAGTGCCTACTATTTACTGTCCAGGCATTGTTCAAGGGACTGATGATAGAGCAAAGAACAAATCAGAAAAATTCCAGCTCTTATGTAGCTTACAAATTTAGTGGGCGTAGGCAGACAATATCAAGATAAATAAATAAAATATACATGTCAGATGGTGATGAGTGCTACGGAGAAACAGAAATCTGGTAAAGTGGACAGAGGGTGCCAGGGAGTGGACAGCAGGGCTGAGGTAAGTTTGTGATTTAGATAGTGTAACTGGGGAAGACCTCACTGGGAAGGTGACATTCAAGTAAAGGCTTAAGGAGAATGAAGGAGGAGCACGTGGATATGGGGAGTCTGGGGCAGAGAACATTCCAGGTGGCAGCAACAAGTGCAAATGGCAGGTCAAGCGTCCTTGTGGACCACGGTAAGGCTTTTAGTCTGAGGAAAATGGGGATCCATGGGAAAGTTACAAGCAGACAAGTGACATGATATGGCTTATGCTCTAAAAGTATTACTCTAGCTATTATGTTGAGAGTAGGCCAAAGGAGGGCAGGATGGAAGCAGGGAGACCAGTAAAGAGGCTGTTGAGATAGAGTCAGAGTCTAGATATATGTTTTGAAGAGAGACAGGACAGAATTTGTTGATGGATCAGTTGAGGAATGTGAAACCAAGTGTGAGGTCAAGGATTGCTCCATAATTTTTTGGCTTGAAGAATTAGAAGAATCAAGTTGATGTTAATAGGAAGGGGGCAGCTGCAGAAGGAGTAGGTTTGGAAGAGCAGAGCAGGAGCTGAGGCCTGGACATGCTAAATATGTGTGTAAAGCAACCAAATGAGGCAACTGGATATTCGAGTCCAAATTGAAGTGCAATGTAGGCCGTCACTATAAATTTGGGAATTATAAGCATATAGATATTTTGTACAGCTTTATTACAAAAATATCTTTTCCTTCTCTGTCAGTGACTTTATCTCACAATTTTTTCCCCCACATTTCCACCTTCCCTCTTTTTCTAATTACCCCAAACAAGAATGACTTTGCTCGCTTGGAAACAAAATTCTCCTGGTGTGGCTAATAGATAAGAAATAGTTCGAATGTTCATACTAAAATATGAATTTCCTAAAGAACATATGAATTTTCCATCAAAATAGAAATATAAATTTAAAAAGTAAAACATAACAAGACAAATATGTAATTATTAATTATCTATAAATCCATTACAAACCTAAGTCAGTAATGTAAGGAGCAAGAATTTAGAAACTCTAAACCCTTAGGCTCTTTTGGTGCAATCTCTCTAATTTCAACTTAATATCAGTTCCTGCTAAGCTGAAGGTTGCTTTTCCATTTTGCTTCAAGAAGAGCCTTTACATTCTCTCATCTGTCTTGCTCACAGTTTTTGTACTAGTTTTTCTTTCCACGGCCTCCAGAGGCCAAGGCTACCTGATTCAACTGTAGAGCCAAAAAAGTCTTGGGTTCTTCTCCCGCCACTACTTACGTGGTATAAAATGTTAATCACACATGACACTTACTCTTAGCTCTTACTAAATAAACACTCCAGATAAAATTTCTTGCCATTCTCTAATTCTCTTTCCTGATACTGGCCAAATCAGAAAAGTCAGAGGAAAGATCAAAATACTCTCCTTTCTCCTCATCTGCGTGGTAGATGAGATAGCACTGGTAGTCTTCTATTCAGGAGACATATTTGAAATATTTCCATGTAATATCTTTCTATACTTTCTTCTCTATCTGGGTATTCTACTTGCCTTTCCCTCCACCTCTCTATCCTTCCATTTACCCATCCACCTATCCACCTGTCTATTGAACAACAACTCACGGTTCTTTATAGTTTCCAAACTGCTTTTACTGTGGTCTTCTCACAGCAATGTACTGGATGAAGGAAGAAAAATCTCTATATGTATGCAGCCTCGGCCTGATGAATATAAGAACAAAACTTATTATGTATTTCTACTCATCCTCCCTCTAATTTACTCCTCTCTCCTTTCAGCTGCCCCCAGTCCCTGGCATATTGAATCCTGTTCTTTTTTCCATGTTACATGGTACGGTCTAGCCTTCTAGCCATGGCCACAGGCACCTTTTTAGAATTTACTACTTCATCTCTTTGTCCAAAGTTACACCCAAACATTCCCCAAAAAAGATTTCTAGGGGCCTGAAATCTTGTGTCTCTCATGTAATCTTCAGTAAAGAAATTGAGGAAAACTGGAATCCTATTTTAATGCTGGGATTCCAGTTCCCTCTGATCTCAAAGCCTTTCCGTGGTAATTCTCACTTTTTTTCCTTTTGTCTCATTTTGATGATAGGTGTCCTTCACCATGCCAAAGCTAATCTCTCTCTGTGCCTTTGAGCACACACCCACCCATCTCTTCTGAAAGCTTACCTCCTACCTCTTCTGAGACTCTCTCTTACCTTTCTTGCATCTTGAATCTCTCCTTTGCTAGCTCCTCTTCTCCAGTCTACAACACATTTAGGTGTCTCCAGCTCTAACACATACCTTCTCTGTTATTTCCTGCTAATATTGCCATTGCTGCCACACACATTACCTGCTACTGCCACTTGCTCACCATCTCCTCCCTTCTTACCCCCTGCAGTGTGGCTCACACCCTCACCCCTCTTCAGACTGCTCCTTTCCAAATTATCAGGGACCCACTGCCAAGGCCTTTTCTTAAGACTTACTATCCTCAACTCTTTGTAGCATTTAACACCAGGTAGTTTGACAGAAGGAGCTGTTGACAGTTAAAGCTGAGTTTTGGTAGGGAAAGGCTGTCAGTTGGCAAAAACATGGTTTACTTATGATGATATGGTCCTATCTTATACCAGAAACTAGACTTGTTCTATGCACCCAGAGATGAAAATACGCTTGGAAATAGATTGATTCTCGCTAAACTGTGGTTTACGTCCATACTTCCAAGTGGTAGGAAAGGCCAAATTAGTAACACAATGGTAGGGAAAGCTTCTTTCTTTGGTGGTATTTAGCATCCAACAAAGCTCAATTACAGCCGCAATGTACCTTGTGAGCATTAGCTGCAATGTGCTGTAGTGGAATGGAAAGGCTGTGACATTAAATAGACCAGGGCTTGAATCTGATTCCATCTCATTGGCTAGTTATTTAATTTTGGAGATTTGTTTAGCCTCTCTGGCTCTCAGTTTCTGCATCTGTAAAAGTAAGTATATTACCGATTTTGGAGGATTGTTGTAAAATTTATCAGCAGTTTATCAACATGTCACAGTAAGATCACATAAAAGATGCCGAATGTCATCACCATTATCACCAGCAAACATCTGAACACTCAGGTGTGCCAGGCATAGTAGCTGACCAGGGTACGAACTGTGACTAGTGCATTGAGCCTGTGCTCGAGAAGTCTTCTGTGTAGTGGGAATGGCAGAGACAACCAGTCCAATGCAATGTAGGAACTTGCATGGAAATATGTCAGAGGCCTTACAGATGCACAGAAGAAATACTGCTTATCTGCTTGGATTTCCCTCTCATCTTTGCTGGACTAAAGCATGCCATTCTCCACATCTCAGGTTAAACATCACACTTTCCCTGATGCGATTTGCTGCCATGTGCTCCTGTACTTGCTGTTTTGTAGTATGCGGGTAATGACTTGTTTAATGTCTGTTTCAGACTTTCTTAGCTCTGTGAGGCCAAGGACCTCTGTCTTGGACCTCTGTCTTGCTCATTGCTGTATTCCCACAGCAATGAGTGATTGGAGATAAGTAAAGAGATTTAGGGACAAGATAGTGAAGAACGTTTTTTGCTATAAAGATTTTAGGCTTTATATAGCAGAGAATGGTGAACCATTGTAAGACTTGAAGAAGATATATGATCAGACTGGAGTTTACAAAAGTTCATTTAGGTACTAGTGTGGTGTATTATGGGGTGTATGTGTATGTGGGTGAGGAGAAGACAGGTGTCCAAGAGTTCAGTTAGGAAGAGCTTGCTGAAGACCAGGTAAGAAATCATGAAGACCTAAACTAAGGCAATAGCAGTGGGGATGGAGCAAGATATTTGAAGGTTAGAATTAATGGGATTAAGTGAACAAGTAGATGTGAGAAGGAATGAAGAAGAAAAAGTCTAGGTTGACTTGCAAGTTTCTAGCTTGTATGAGGGATGGTGGGGGAAGGGTAATCAAAAGCTGATTACAAAAATGATGTGACATTAGCCTCAGTTTTCCCATCTGTGAAATGAAAATTTTAATATCTACCTTTTGGGGTTGGGGTGGTATGAAGTGCCTGACACGGAGCAGAGACACTTAAGTTTGTCTCTTTCTCCCCACCCTCCTATAACTGGGCTCTGGCTAAAAGAATAAAAGTAGATTCAGTGGGGAAGACAGAGATTTTGGTTTTGTAAACTTTAAGTTTTAGACATCTTTGTGGTAGTTACATTTTCAATACACAATAGACGGTCGTAAAGCTGAAACTAGGTCTTACGGTGTTGTAGGCTTCTATAGCTCTTTGTTTAAGAGATTTTTCTTAGAGAAGTCATGCGTTTTTTTCCCCTTCATAGATGTTGAAACAGACGTGCCCTGTGGAATACTAGAAAGAGCATAGACTTTGAGATCAGACCTGCTAGAGAGGGAATGTCTAATTCTGACTCAGATTCCTCACTGAAGAATGGAACTGATGGTTGTTATCACTCAGGATATGGAAGGATGAGACACCTCGCAGCAGGATACCTACCAGTATGTTTGGACCACACAGCCACTCAATAAATGTTGATTTCTTTCCTTTATAGCGGTAAATCACAACACAAATTTTGTGTGTGTGTGTGTGTGAGGAAGATTGGGCCCGAGCTAACATCTGTCGCCAATCTTCCTCTTCTTGCTGGGGAAGATTGGCCCTGAGCAAACATCTGTGCCCGTCTTCCTCTACTTTGTACATGGGACGCCACTGTAGCATGGTTTATTGAGCAGTACGTAGGCCTGCGCCCAGGATCCAAATCCCTGAACCCTGGACCGCCAAAGTGGAGCGTGTAAACCTAACCACTACGCCACCGGGCTGGCCCCAACACAAATATTTAAAAAAAATTTTTTAAGAACCTCTTAAACTCCCACAGGCTGACTTGCAGTCAGTACACACTCTTTCAGCCGAAATTCCTCTCCCTCCAACTACACTACTCATCAAAGATTGTTTATGATAATGTGTTTACCAAAGGCAATGTAAGAGATGGAATCAAAGGCCAACTCACTAACATCTGGGGCAAATTAGAATATTAAAATAAAAATGCATGTTAGAATTCAAATTCAATATTAGCAGTTAAAATGGAAAGTGTAATTCAATTATCTCTCAATTACCCAGAAAATAGTTTGTCGCAGTGCCTCATGACTCCCAAGCACTTTGCACAGTTGAGATTAGAGGCCAAATCTGTATTAATCTGTTTTGCTGCTAGTTTTGTTTTGTGACAGCATCTCTAATGTCATCCTTATCACAAGGTGCATAACATTGCAGAAGACACACTTTTCTGGCAGGAAAAGAAGAATAAATGTCTTTTTTAAACCTTGTATCTTTTGATTTTTAAAGTTATGAACTGTTACCAATTATTACGCTTCAACGACCAATTCCTGTTAATCCACAGTAACAAAGGGGTCAGCTATTTGTACGTGAACTTTTTACAAGTTTAAGTTCCTATCATAAAAGTCAAATTAAACAATAGATGCTGCACAACAATGCCATTATTTTTTTGTTTAACAAACAAAGAAAAAGGGTATTTGATAGTGAGAATTCTAGCATTTTCCCTGGAATCTCATAGAAGCAAACATTTTGGAGCATATCACAATAATTGAGGTTGCAGTGAGAATTATAATTCTGTTCCTTAGAGGAGGAATTTTAGGCAGAATTAGGCATTCCCTCTGTCAAATTAGTCTGATTCCAGAGCTTGTTTTCTTTCTCATATATCACAGGTTAAATCTGTTTAAACATGTTTTCTTCAAAAAAGGTTTCAAAAGTCTGCGTGTGTGTGTGTGTGTGTGTGTGGTGTGTGATGGCGTGGCAGGCCACAGTATCAAAACAGTCCTTTTTATGAGCACATTAAATTCAGTAACTTTGAGGAAAATGGATAGTGCTTTTCAAAAGATTAAGTTTTAAAAAATAAATCTAAGACTATAATTTCTGTGAAAAGAGACTCTCGGTTTGAAAGGGAATACATGGCCTAATTTTCTCGCTCTTGTTCATAACATAATATTGTGGTTGCTGTTTTATGAACTGACATGATCCTGACATAGGAGAATAGAGGTGGATTGGCGAAAGAGTCTCTAAAACTAAAGCTGGTAATTTTATTACGGTCATTTAAAAAGAAGTATCAGAAATGGCTGTTATAATTTGGCATTATTTGCGATATTAAGTAGTTAAATAAGTTTGGTAGTAAACAGAAAAGTCAAGATATTATATTGCACCAATACGATCCCACTTGCTGTATCTCACTGTTGTTTTCTTTCTTTATAACGAGGGTGACCTCTGCCCTGTTTGGCCTGGGGCTTCCCTGGTTTTAGCCCTGGAAATTTCCCTCGTGCCAGGCAAAGAGGGATGATGAGTCATCCTATTTATAAGCCTAGATATAAAGTAGTCAATGCCTCTTCAAAAGCATTTAGAATATTATCCAAAAATCTCTTTTTCGTAAAGAAGAGGATGCCATGCAATGTTTTCTCTTCTGGGGGAGTGGGCAGTGTTCCTAAAGTATTTGTCATTTGAATCTGGCAGTTTATATCAAAATAGGTGGCAATATTTTCTTTTCAAATCTGAATATTCCTGATTTTGAATCAGGGGCATCACTATATTATCTGCCCCCACAACTCTCCCTCTCCCACCACCCCCGTTGTTTTTATGATCTCGTTTTCCCATGATGTATAGTCTGAGATATAAACTTAACAAAGCAACTGAGAGGGGCAGATTTTCTTGTGTGTGTGAGGAGATCAGCCCTGTGCTAGCATCTGCCAATCCTCCTCTTTTTTTGCCAAGGAAGACTGGCCCTGGGCTAACATCCGTGCCCATCCTCCTCCACTTTATGTGCGATGCCGCCACAGCATGGCTTGCCAAGCAGTGCATAGGTGCACGCCCGGGGGGCCGGTGAACCCCAGGCCACGCAGCAGAGAGCGCGCACTTAACCGCTTGCGCCACAAGGCCGGCCCCTAGACTGGCAGATTCTTGAATGCTTTGTATATAGAATGAGAAAACCAACATTGTAGGCAGTTAGTCGTCAATTCTCTGCAAAACTTGCTGCCCCTTATCAAACCTGAGACCTGTCACGCAACAAGCTGAAACTGGGCAATGAAGAGACCTCAGTTTGGCAACGAAGTGGTTAAATCACCTTCGCTGGTGGATTCCAGCTCCTAAAGTTAAGACTGTCCACCCCATCCATGTTTGCTCTGAGCCCCTGCCGCAGTTCTCTCCCCAGTTGCGGGTCACTTTGCTCCGGAGCGAGTCCCCGGTAGGCACTCTGTTCAAAGTGGCCGCCAGCTGGGAGTCACAGAGGTTTATGGTCCGGCATCGCTGGCTGGCCCCGTCCTTCCCAGCGGTTGAAGCAGCGCTGGGGGCAAAAGGTGACCAGGTCACTTCTACTCCACCTGCTTCTGTTATTTCTTTTAAATCCTCTTAAGTGGACTTTTAAGTGTGAACTTTGCAACCACGTCCTGGCCAAAGAACAACCTCAGAGCAGCTGCAGCCTGTTCAAAGAGATGGGCTGGGTGGGAACTCTGGACTTGCCTGATTTCTGTTCACGAGCTCTCACTAACCTGGCAACAGGCACTTCGTGCTGGTGTTAACTGTGTGGCCTCGTGAGTGTGTTCCTTTGCCCAAAGGCTACAGGAGGATGGCAGCTGGAAGCACGGAGCTGAATTTCTACCATCCAGGGATAAATTGGGAAGTCAGCAATTTCTCCCTGCTTTCTGCTTAAAATGCTAAAGCTGGCATGGACTTTGAAATTCAGCTAACCAGAATCATAGCAGTTACCTGACAGGTTGCAGTAGTGGTCTATTACTGTGTCACAAATGACCCCTTTTATAGTGAAACTGAGATGGTGTGGTGGCTACCAGCAAGGACAGTGGCGCTAGTCTGCCTGGGTTCAATTCCTGGCTCTCCCACTTATTAGCTGTGTGACCTGGGACTTAACATCTCTCCGTGCCTCAGTTTTTCCATCTGTAAAATAGAGAAAATAGTAGTACCTAGTTCAGAGGGTTATTTTTGAAGACCAAATGAGTCAATATCTGTAAAGCACTTAGAATAGTGCCTGACATAAAGTAAGAGCTACATAATCCTTAGGTGATATTAGTATTATTAGTTACAAACCTAGTGGCCCATCAAATAACCTGATATGGGCCTCAGTTATTGGGATAACATTCACAAATTTTGCCACTATTGATCATCGTTGCTACAATGGACTGAATGTTTGTAGCCTCCCGAAACTCATGAATGGAAACTCGAACCCCCACTGTGATGGTATTAGGAGATGGGGCCTTTGGGAGGTGCTTAGGTCATGAGAGGGGAGCCCTCGTGAATGGGATTAGTGCCCTTATAAAACTTGCACTCTCCTTCTGTCCTGTGAGGATACAATGAGAAGTCAAGAGCCTGCAACCCAACTGTGCTGGCACCCTCATCTTGGGCTTCTAGCCTCTAGAACTGTGAGTAATAAATTTCTGTTGTTTATAAGCCACCAAGTCCTTGTTACTCTGTTATAGCAGCCTGAACAGACAAAGACTGTTGCCAATATTTTTGGTCTGCTTACTATGGGCCCAATTCTCAATAAACATTTTTACACATATTATCTCTTTTAAACTTGATGAAACCCAATGGAAATTGGTGCTATCATTATCTCCATTCTACATAGGAGGAAACTGAGGCTCAGCCACACTAAATGTGATGCCCAAGTTCACCAGCTAGTACGTGATAGAGCTGGGACTCACACCCACGTGTGATTTTTGGATGAGTTGATACCATAATGGGTTGAAATTTTAGAGGATATTATGATGAGGGTGAATTTATTTTGCATGTGGGATAAATGTGAGTCTTTGAGGGCGGACTGTGGTGGCTTGAATAATAGTCCCCCAACGATATCAGGTCCTAATCCCTGGAACCTGTGAATGTTACCTTATGTGGTAACAAAGGACATTGTAGGTATGATTAAATTAAGGGTCCTGAGATCAGGAGATTATCCTGGATTATCTGGGTGGGCCCTAAATGCAATCGTATGTATCCTTATAAGAGAGAGGCAGAGGGAGATTTGCACACAGAAAAAGAGAAGGCAGTGTGACCACAGATGCATAGACTGGAAGGATGTGATCACAAGGAAGCCAAGAATGCTGGCTGCCACCAGATGCTGGAAGGGGTAAGGAACAGATTCTCCTTTAGAGCCCCTGCAGAGAGTGTGGCCCTGCTATCACCTTGATTTCCACCGAGTGATACTGATTTCAGTCTTCTGGCCTCCAGAAGCGAAAGAGAATAAATTTACGTTGTTTTAAGCCACCAAGTTTGTAGTAGTTTGTTACAGCAGCCCCAGGAATCTAATACAAACAGTAATTGACATTTGGACCTCTGCCTTTTTGATATAATTCCAAAGATGTGGATGTTGAAGAAAGCTTTCTACATCTGCACAATTGTGCCTAAGTGAGAGACAAATCTTTTCTTTTACACTAAGCAGTGGTTCCTAAACTTAGCTGAACACTGGAATCACCCGGGGAGATTAAAATTCCCCAGTGCCCAGCCACAACCCTGGCCAATTTCGTCAGAATCTCTGGAGGGGGGACCAAGGCATCAGCACTTTTTAAAGCTCCCAGAGATTCCAAAGTGTAGCCATGTTTTGGGAACCACTGACTTAGAAGGCAGAACGTCTCTCTTTCTGCTTGGACCTCTGCCTGTAATGCTGGGTGTGCATTTCCAGCGGCCTGCTAAGTGTCGTCACCTGGTTCCCACGCACCTCACTCTAAATGTCTCAGAAACAGAGCTCCTTCCTTCTCTGCAAACTTGCTCCCCGTCCTGTGCACCCAGTGTGGGTATTGGAACCACCAGCTTCTCTGTCACCTTGACACCATGTGACACCTCACTTCCTACCTTGCCTCCCCTCCCCAGATACAGACACTCCTTCCATCTGAAGCCTGGAGGGGTGGGGGGCTTTGAGGTAGAGGGGACCAGTGGACTCAAAGTTGAAGGCTTCCTCACAGTCACACAGAGCTACTACTTTTTAAAAATATCTGATTAATAAATTAAAGTTCTATGAAAGATGTCATTTGAAAAATGAGTTCTGCTTAAAAAACAGAAAAAGATGAAAGCAGTATAGTTGCATTACACACCCTGCGTCTCAAACAGAAGACATATTTTCATGGGAACTGGAATATGGGGAGCTGCTTGGAATGGTAAAGCTGGTAACTTACTGTATCTGGCCAAATGGCAACAGGGAAGCTGTAGGTGGAGGTCCAGACACAAAGCTGTAAGAAGTCTGAAGGGGAAGGCCCCATTCAAAGCCAGACGCTACTCCTCACTACAAGACCAGGAGATATTCCTTCCTTTTCACATATGAGTAAACTGAAATTCAGAGAGGTTAAGACACTTGTCCAAGGTCACACAGCTAGTAAATGGTGGCTCCTAGATTTGAATCTGGATCTTGCTCATCCCAAGGCTCCCAGGCTTAAACTCCAAGTTTGACTATTTTCATCCAACCCAGTGTTTCTCAAACTTTGGTGTGTCTAAGTATCACCTGGACTGTTAGTTGCCAATTCCTAGGCCCAGCTGCTGGGAGTTCATACAGTAGGTCCAGAGTGGGGCCCCAGCACCTGTGTTTTTTTTTTTTTAAATGCATCTCAGGTGATTCTCATGCAAGCAGGATACTGACCACACTCTGAAAAACTTGGCCTATGTTTTTGCAGTATTCATGCATGGGGAAGATGCCTTGGCTTCAAGAACCTGTTGAGACAGAGACAATGAGAAGCCTACCCTCCATTTTCCAGGGAGAATGCCTTGGGGCCTTAGGCTGGCTGCGGGGTTGGAGGACTGGGCTTCTCTTGGCATTCCAGCAAGATCCTACCAGGGCAGGAGCAGCTGACTGTCCCATTGTGAGCACCTGATTCCTTCCCAACTCCTTCAAAATCCCATCGATCCCACATTCTGTAGAGAGTTGGTGAAATGATTTTAACATTGTCAAGAGGACCCGATGTTAGGGTCAAATTTTGCAAGAATAGCCAAACGCTGCTGTGTGGCTGTCAGCTTTGTCCCCTTTGCAGCCTGCCTGAAAGAGATCATTAAAAACTCACTTATCTGTTGATCTGGCTCTCAGCTGCAGGAGGCCTTCTGCTACCAAGGCTCTAATGGCAACTTTGAAGTCCAGCGCAAGTGTGAATTTATTGTTTTGTAAAGAACAGATTCCTGAACAGGTCATAAATTATGTTGTTAGACAAAGGCTTCTGGGGAAATGTAATGTGTTGAAATGCTTCAGTGGGTGATTATCCTAACACATTGTTGGCAGAGCAAATAACTGGCACACAGACACCAAAACCACACAGCTGCCAAACTCCAGAGAAGCTCAGCTAGACTAGGCTTTGAAATCCTAGTGAACATTTTTCCTAGGTGAGAAAGAAGGAGAAAAGAGACAGAGAGAGTAGCAATTTAAAAAAATTCCTTCTCATTCCTGATCTTGTTTAGGAGAAGTCTGTTTTGGGAATCCAATGAAATATAGCTAATGACCATGAAATGGACTTTGGTGGCATTATTCTCCTGGATTACAAGAAGATTCCTTTTCCTTGTTGGTTCATTGTCTTCCCTTGCTCACACTTTTCCTGTCTGTCTAGGTGACCTTCCTAGAGTTATAAATGGTGCAATTAGCTCTTTGACACTGGTCACTGATTGGTCATTATCTGATGATACTTAGGGCCACTTCTCTTCTCTCCAGACCTGGTATGAAATATTAGCCTCTGTTACGAACCTCATCAGCCTCTCTTCTCTTCTACAATAGAGTTTTTGCTATTTCTAGCTAGGTGGAGAAACTTGAATAGGCTCAAAATGCAAACTGAAAATAAAATCAAGTAAATCTGGATTGTAATCTTTCTTTGAGAGCAATATTTTAACATGTGATTAGAAAAGTAATACACACGTAGGAAATTTAGGTAATACAGAAAATACACAACAGGAAAAGAAGATGTACCCCAAAGCCCATCAACCAGAAACAGCCATTATTTACATTTAGACTTAAAAATGGGCTTATGCTGGATGTGTTGCTTTGTAACCTGCTTTCTCACGCAGGTAAATATCACAGACTTTTGCTCGTGTCATTGAAAATTCATTCACGTCTTTTCCAATGATTGCAAAGTAGACATACTCTTATGTTTGTTGGTTAGAAGAAAGTGCTAGTATTTCTCAAGTACTTACTTGGTTAAGGTATGTGGAAGATAATTGCCTTCCTCTCTGTGGGTCAAGAGCATCATTCATTTGTTCAACAAATATTTATTGACCACCTACTAAGCGTCAGACACTGTTCAAGATGCTAGGGATACAGCCCGAATAGGACAGACAGAAATCTCTGCCCTCACAGAGCTCCATGGGAAGGTAAGAGAGTACCGTTTTTTGTTTTTTTTTTTTAAGATTTTATTAATTTATCTTTTCCCCCCAAAGCCCCAGTAGATAGTTGTATGTCGTAGCTGCACATCCTTCTAGTTGCTGTATGTGGGACGCGGCCTCAGCATGGCTGGAGAAGCAGTGCGTTGGTGTGCGCCCGGGATCCGAACCCAGGCCACCAGCAGCAGAGCGCGCGCACTTAACCGCTAAGCCACGGGGCCGGCCCGAGCGTACCCTTTTT
This sequence comes from Diceros bicornis minor, assembly GCF_020826845.1. Lineage (NCBI taxonomy): Eukaryota > Metazoa > Chordata > Mammalia > Perissodactyla > Rhinocerotidae > Diceros > Diceros bicornis. The sequence continues at coordinate 54,975,244 of NC_080744.1, read as the reverse complement.
TAAAACACTTGGTAAATTACCTTTTAAAACTGAGGATATTCATTGTATACACCAAACTGCCATCAAATAAAGGCCACCAGTGTTATGTAAAATCCTCAGGAATTAATGTCAGTTACCATAGAATACTATGTTTTTTTTGTTTATACCCCATCTAGCACCTGGTACAGGACCTGGTACAGGACCTGGTACACAGTAAGTGCTCAATAAACATGAGTTGAATGAATAATTGATGAGTAGATGTGTCAAACATAATCGAAGTTGGTTTGCTTATCAAAAGTTAGGACTTCTTCTTGGAATTCAGGAAGGGAAATAAAAGCTAAATGCCATGATAGCTCTTCTCTCCCCAGACATGTCCACACAGGAGAGGACGCATGGAATCAGACAGCCTCATCAGGAGTCCCCTCCAAGCCTGAGTTTTCTCCTTGTGGGCAGAGATGGCTATGCTCAAGTTCAAGAGACATTCATATCGTGGCATTGCAACATGCCTTCTAGAAAGGAAGGGGTTAGGTCGGCGCTATACTGTTCGGATATTCTCAGGCAGGGAAAAAGAATGATATAAATCTCAGCAGCAAAGGAAATAGTTTTTTGCAGAGATTGTGGGCTTTGGGGAATGCATACAAGTATGTGCTGTCCCAAAGCGAGACTTAGGCTTGGTGTATGGGGTATTCAGAGACTCAGAAACTGGAAAAAGCAGAGATTAGATCAAGTTCTTTTCACCTATTTGATTTGTGTCTGATGCCTACATTTTGACAGATAATTAGCAGGTCATACAGAGTACCTGGGAAGTACTGAAATATTACAGCTCTGGGTAGCTGGTTCCGGATGGTAGACTGTATGTTAAGAGTCATCCTGAAGCTGGATTGCCAGATATCTGACACTTGCAAAAAATGATCATAGAAAATCTTTGAGTTTGCTTTAAGGCAGGACCTAATAAATACATGTGCATGTGGGAACTGAAGCAGTAAATCTGTTATTTTTGCTAAGGACTAGTCAACTCTTTGAGAGCCCAGTGGAGGGTTTGCTGAATTAGAGAGGGTGGAATAAACTACGTACATGTTATTGAAAGAAATGTTAATGAAGTGGAGTTGGTTTCTATAAGTGAGGGGCTTTTGGCCTCCAGAAGGGATGCAGAAGAGCTGGCTAGTGGTTTGATGGTCAAGGTTCCCTTTGTAGAAGAGGGAGACCCAGTGAGGGTTCATTTCAGATCAGTTCTGTGTCAAGATCTCCTTTGACTTTTGTGCAATTTGGGCAAAAATAATCAACTTCTGTGTAGAAATGCTTGGGAAGGAGGGGTTGCTGCAGGTGAGCCCCAGAACTGGAACTCCGGCCTGGGGCTTGCGCTCCAAGCCCTTTACTCTTTACTCAGCTGTTTGAGGGCAGACCCTGGTGCACAGACCCGGGTTTAACCCTGGGCGCTGCCACTTGATCACACTGTTACTTGGGCAACTTACTTACCTCAGTTTGACAAGGAAAACTTGAAGGGAAATGTTCTCTCCTGACTAGAAACCCATAGGTAATGATTAGGAAAGCAGACTTTCTTCAGATCAAATGAGTTTTAGAAATTCTATTTCTGTGTTTAAACTTGTGGGAATGTGTGTTGACTCTAGGCCTTCTTGTACCTTTCCATGTGGTTGTTTCACAGACATCTCAAATTCGCCATATTGAAAACATTCCCCCACGAACATCATAAATCCATTTGGGGCCATCAGTGCCATCTGCTGCCATCCCCACATCCCGTTGGATGGCAAACTCCAGGATAGTCATTGGTGTTGACTTCATTCATTTCCACACCGTCAGTCCCTGGCAGAGCGCCTGTGTTTGTTTCATGCTCAAATCTTAGTCTTCTGTCCTGTGATCCACCTCAAGATTTGAGCTCAAGTCCGTGGACATTCTTCAGGAACACCCAGGGCTGCAGAATTTGTTCCCCATGGCACCAGAATCTCCCTCCCAATTTCTAGTCAGCCCTCTCCCCCAACAGAAGGAAAAAACCAAAACAACACTTCTCCTCCCCACCTGAACCTGCTTCCTTCCTTCTCCCGTCCTCCCTGCTCCACTCAAGAACTTCTGGTTCACCAATCCCATTAGCTGTGCTCTCAGGCAGGCAGAGCTGCATCCATTTTCTCATGTAGAGTATGTCTTTGGTCACTGCATTTGTGCCCATTGCCAAGACAACGCCATGAGAACTTCGTTTTGTGCCTGTCTCAACTTAGGGTTCCTTCTAAATTCTAGGAAGAGGAGTTTTGTGGGTATATAGTGAAAACCCGAGCTCACCAAAGAGGTGAGATTATTACCCAAAAGGGTCAGTGGCCAAATTCTTGGCGAATTTTGGACTCCTCCATCATCACAAAGGGTATATTTTTCTCAGGTTCTGAGTGAATTTGCTGTCTGTATGTTCTTATCCTTGAAAGTTAATTTTGCATTTTCCAGTTTCCTGGTGTGGTTTATCACCCCTCCTCTGACTGGCTCTTCATCTCTCTCGCTCTCCCTTGGGCCACTGGATGTCAGTGAGAAGAGTCTAATGATGACTCCTCTTGACGATGGGAGTCCCTGTGGGCGTGTAGCAGGGAAAGAGGAGGTCATGGAAGCAGCAGCATCGCCGTTTAGTCAATATTTCCTTTTGAAGGTGTGGAAGCCCCAGCTCACCAGCCTGCCTTCGCGTGACAAATGATGAAGATGATGAAAGTGAAGGCGCAGGGCGGAACGGCCAAGACAGTCTGGGCACGTCTCTCACCACCACCTGTTTGGTGAGCTCGTGTTTATTCCCCGCCTTTGAAGGGCTTGCAGGCTGTGCGAACGTGAACTGGGCCCAGGCCTGCGAACACCCAAATCCTGGAGCAAATCGAGGTTGGAAGACAGATGAAGGAAATGCTTTCAAACAACATTGCTTCCTCTAATTAGTGCAGACAGAGAGCCCCCGAGGAGCTTCAGGTGACCTCAGCCTTGCAAGGCTCAGGTATTTCTCAGAACCGACAGGACCTGGAAACCTTTTCACTTTGCACACACTGGTCTGGGAATCTTGAAAGAATCTGTGTTCTTTCGACCCACGATGCTTCTGCGTGTGTAATGTGGTAGGGTGGAAGATACTATGAGACGTTCGTTCTCATTGTTCTTTTGGTTCTGATACATTCTATGCAGAGAAAAGTCTGCATTCCTAGGTCCTCCTGTTTGAGACTCTATGGGAGGCCCCAGGCTGCCCTGTGCATGACCTCTTATGGTCATGCCCTAGAAGTTGATGCTTCTCCATCTTTCCCTTTGCACACTGTGGAGGAGAAATCGTAATAAGCTTACTGGGGGCCGAGGGGCTTTGGAAGACGGGAATTATCACAATACTAACAGACAGAAACCTGAGGTTCACAGAGGCTAGAAACCTTCCAAGGCCTCACAGCAGATATCTCATAGTCAGAAGTTACGCCCAGGCCTGTCTGTCTCTCAGCTGCCACACCATCCTGCCTCCCTTGAGGAAGGGATGGTTGATAAGCGATATGTTGGTACAAAGCAGCCTCCTGAAATCAGCTTTGCCTTAAAAGACAGAAGCAGCAGGAGCCAAACACTGCACCTTTCACGGCAGCTCTTTGAACCCTCGGGACTGGCTGTACCGGATTAGGAGTCAGATGTGTCAGATCCTAGTTGGACTGTACCACACCCTGACCACAGAGCTGGAGGAAACCACCTGAACTTTCTGAGCCGATTTCCTCATCTGGAAAATGGAGCAAACACCACCTGCCCCTTCCACTTGACGGGATAATTTTGAAGGAGCTTTGTGGACTGAAAAGTGCTTTACAAACATAAGAGCCTCGTGGATGTGACATTTTCAAAAAAGAGCTGTGATTACAGGAGTACTTTTGGCATATTTTATTTTCTCATGACAGGTCACTGATGTGTTTTTAGATATGTTAAACCTTCACAGAGTCTCACCTTCAAAAACACAGTCCTGTAAGATCCTAGGCTTTTTATGTCTGAGTTATAACAAATAAGTGAACACCAATCCTCTGTACTTGGCAGGAAATGCAACTTCCTTGAAAGTCTTCTCTTGGTGGGTATTCTGGCTCAAATGCTCCCCAGTCTAGTTAGAGGAAAAAAAAATTTAGTATGACCTTCTTTTGTGTTGTTTATTGGCCAATATGTTTCATGCCTCATTTGCCCTCAAATTCACATTTTTATTCATCAGAGTATTTGCTCTGCCTCTGTGTGTGTGTGTGCGTGTGTGTGTGTGTGTGTGCGCGCGCTCACTACACAGTCACAGGAAACCTTTGCACTTGAAACACGAGCCAGATGATAGGATATTTATTTTTTATTTTGCCAAACTACATGATTTCTACACATTGTTTTAAAACCAAAAGAGCAAAAGAAAAACAATTAAGAATTTTGCTTCAAAAGAGCAGCCTCTGACATGCTTCAGATGGTGAGGGTCAGTTTCTACTCCAGGCAAACCTTTTAATTACATGCAGCCTGAATCAGGGCAGCCATCTCTGACCTGGAGCCTCAGACCCGTTATCGTGCACTCTGATGGGTGCCGTCCACCAGCGCCCATCCTTCATGTGAGTCCATAATTCTGTCATGCCCTCCCAGCAGGCAAGGGGGCTGGAGCCAGGCTGGTTACCTTGCAATTAATGAACAGCAAGAGCACGTAATTAGGAAACTCCTAAGGAGGACTCCCCTTTTAGGGAATGGAGAGTTCATCTTCTCACCCTCCTCGTACCAGTTCCCACACCTACAGTCACATCTCATCGAGTTTGGGAACTTTATCATTTTTATTGGGAATCTTTTTCATAGACTTTATTTTTAAACTGCCATAAACTTTTTAAAATTTTAACCTCAGGAGTAGATCGTTAAGTTAATCATACTCCTCTTGTTTAGTTTATTCCTTCATTCCCTACTCTGATTCCCTTGCATGCCTTCACAGGTAACCATTTCAATGTGTTTGTACTGTGTGTGTGTGTGTGTGTGTATGTGTATGTGTGTGTGTGAGAGAGAGACAAAGAGAGAGAGAGAGAGAGAGAGAGAGAGAGAGAGAGAGAGAGATTGTGTTCTTATAAATGGCCATGAGCTTTCATCACTGATTCTTCCTCTGCACCATCTCGCTCAGGAGCTTTCAGTTCACCTTGGACATGTTTTTGTTCTGTGGCAAGTGAATCACATGTGTATACACAAGCCTGCCATTTTCACCTGGAAATGTGATCCGAGTTCTTAGAAATTCTGTCTTAATGAGTTTTTTACTCATATCTCCTAAGAACTCACCCACCTGGTGGACTCTTAAGCTTTGAAAGGTACTTCCTGTGATGATTCATTCATTGAGGAAGAGGGGACTGACGCCAAGACGTGATGGAACTGAGATGTGGATGGAACCGAGTGATGGTAGACGATGCTGGTAGATGGATGGTAGATGAGACATCTAGGTCTGAATGAGGTCAGTTAGTAGGCCCTTGAGCAATTCTATAAACCACTCAAAGCCTCAGTTTCTTAATCTGTAAAATGGACTTAGGACCTGCATTATAACGTTGAGTTACAGTTAAATGAAGTAATGAATTGACAAGCACCAAGCTCAATGCCTGGCATACATCAAGCATCCAGTAGGCGTTGGTTGAATCAGAACATCTTTCTTTGGAGTGATTTGAAGTTTCCTGCTGAATTCAGGTACTAGAGAAGAGCCCCTTACCTGGGAGGACAGCAAAAGATAAGTATGAATTGCTGCAAAGTGTCCATTATCTTTGCCTCGAGAGGAAGGCAGAGGTGCCAGGAACAGCCATGGGCCTGTTCAGAGCTAGTTAACAGAGGTGGGTTGTGCAGGAAAGCAGAAGCAACATTAAGATATCTTTGTTTATATATTTTTAAATATTGCTTCTCTGTTGCTCAACTTGAGGACACAGTAACTATCTCTGAACTGTCTGAACTGGGAGTTGGGAGCTTGAATCCAAGACCCAACTATGGGCCTTAGTTTCCTCACCAGTCAGAAATGGAGGGGGGGGGGCGGGGGCGTGTGTGAGCATTTCTCAGAGGGGCAGTGCAGTTCTTCACTGCATGTGACAGGCCCAGGACTATGGAACAACAGCACCCCCAGTCATTGTTACACCAGCCTCTCTCCCCGTTCCACATGCCCCTTGGGGGAAGTGCCCAGACCTCCGAGGTCCCTTCTGGTGCTGACTTTCAGTGAGTCTGTGGTACCCACCAGAGTGGGTAAGAAGGCATTGCTGTATTGGTAGGAGTAAGTGGTCATTTCACTTATTTACATCCAAATTACCTTCATGAGAGAGGGCAGGTTGTCTGAAAGAAGATAGAGGCTGACATAACAATGACCAGGGCAGTCTGCATTCACTCTGTGAGCCCAGCTTCCTTCTCTGCATTTGAGATAAAATCACCTACTGCACACCGTTCTTGTGGGACTGAACTGTGATGACATTCGCTGAGGCAAAAACACTGGGCCTGACTTGACCGTGTGTTCAGGCATTTTTTAAAGGGTGATTGTTTCAGTGGTTATCAGGAGCCCAAAATGATAACCTTTTTGGATAATAGGCACTATGTGCATCATAGAGATTGTTGGCTTCTCTGAATGACACTGAAAATGGTCACAGTCTTACCCCCTGCCTCTTACTGTGGCCTTGTACGCCTCGGTGCTGAAGGTCTTTCAGGCTCGACGATATTCGCAGACTTCTCAGGGTGGGTGAGAAATTGCCTGTGTATACTCTGCAACAAGAAAAGGGGATGGAATGAGGTTGGGAGAGCCCATGGGGAAGGCGATTTAGAGCTTTGCCTTACCTCCTCCCAGAAACCTTTCCGTACTTCTTTGCTAGATTCAAATTCAAAATAAAATTGTTAAATGGAACAGGAAAAGGTCCTCATCGTTTTTTTTTGTGCTGAAGTCCATGATATTTACCTTCAGATTTGGATAAACGGAAGGCCATCTCCTCTGCTGCTAATTGGAGTCATGCTGGAGGGACAGCGAGCCCAGCTTTTGACATTTAGAGAACTAGACCAGACACTTTTAGGACATTAAAATCAGATTTTTGATTTATATTTATGTAAATATCCTGTTTCCTTTTAATTTTGTTCTTTGTATTTATATAGCTGCATTGTGCTCTGAACAATCACTGTGATTAGCAATATTTATTTAAAATTAGGAAATATTTATTTTGCTGTGTGATTTCATTTCTCCCTATTTTCAGCTGTGGTTGAGTCAAATGCCCTAATGATGAAGGTGGCCTAGGAAGAGGATTTAACCCAATAGCTCTTTCTCATTTGAGTCCGACTATGCTTTCTCTCACTACCTGAAAAGGGAAACTTCCCATTCCCGAGGGTTTTTATCTCAGGTGTAGAGGTGGCCTTTCTCCCTGCCCACTCCTTCCCCCAGGGCAAGGAGTACAGCCATCACCAAAACCTTGAAGTCTTCAGAATCTCCATGGGGCAGTGTGGGGGGGGGGAATCTCCTGCTAGTCCATGCATTCTGATAAAGAATTTCAAGACAGGTCTTTCCCTGCTGCCGTCCCTGGGTGAGAAGACTCTTGAGCATCACGAGTTAGGTCTTTTCATCTCCAAGGTGACGAGTTGGGATGAAATATTCACTTTCAGCAGCTTTTGGATGTCTTTCTAGTCACTTCTGGCTCTACACTTAGGAAAATTAAAAAATAAGAGGAGGTTCCTCTCATGCTGAACATTTATATCCTCGCCAAACTATCGTATTTCTGCTTCTGGCTTCCAATAACAGCAGGCTTTGATGTCAAATGTCCGCGGCGTGCTTGGGGCGTGAGTGTGGCCTGCTTTCTGTGACTGGGCCTCCCCGAGGCCCTCTGTGGACTCGCTGAGACCTGGGCACAGGGCTCCCTTTGCGCTTCTTTCCTTTGCGGGAATGATTAGGTATGTCAGTTAATCAATTTGGGCTGCTAGCCTGGGGTGGTTACAAAGCAGGTGTTGATCATGGGGGTAATTATCAAGGACTGCATACCCCAAATGATTTACAATCTGAGATCTAAAGCAAAAAATTCATTCTCACACCTCAGATCTCCTTCTTCCCTCCCTCTGCCCCAAATGTGCTGCCAATGATGAATGCGCCTGGAGCGCCTTACCTGTCAGGAGGTGTTCTGCCGCCGCTGCCGAGAGGTATCCCTCGTGATCTACATGTATGGCGGGCTCCGTGTACTAAATCCACACAAAGGGCCATCCCCACCCTTCCCCAGCTCACATTTTATAATGCTCAGTCTGAAATGACCTTTAAAAAGCTGGATAATATTTTATTTACCTTTTTTCTTCCATTTACTGTTAAATGTTAATGAAGGTAAGAGATTCAAATTCCTGCTAATAAAACACTTTAATTGACTCAAGTGTAACCATAACTGTAAATTGGCTACTTTGTACGAACGACCTTAGAGCTTCCTGCCCCCGACTCTGGCGCCTGTGCGGTTTTGGAAGTTGGCGCCAACCTAGTCTTTATTCTTCCCGGCTTCACGTGCAGCCCGCAGTCCTCTGCCCCAAGACAGGCAATCAGGAACCACTTCAGATTTCTCCTCTCCACAGAATTAATGCCCTTCACCCCTCCCATGGCCTCTCTCTATGGAAATCCTTTGGATTCAAGGCCCATTTTAAGCACCACCGCCTCCAGGAAGCCTACTTCCCTCTCATCTGGCCACAGCATTTTGAGACTTGCCTTGTGATATTTCTCACTTTGCCTTTTGTTGTAGTCACTTCTGCAGCTGTGTTATCTCCTTACTCATTAGAAACCCTGTGCATGGTCGGTGCTAAGTGATATCTATTAAATTGAATTAACTGATTTGAGTGAGAAGAAGAAAAAAAATTCATTGGCCTGTGCCATACCGATTCTCTAGGGCGTTCTTAAAAACATTTATTAAATGCTCTTCGTCTGGATTTCTTAAGCAAGACCACTCACTATTCAAAACTTGTAATAACTTGCTGCTTTAGAGAAAGAGTTTCAAAAAAGAAGAAAATCTATACCTCTGTAATTAAAAAAAACAAAACAAAACGAGAGGGGCCTTTGTATGATCTTATGCAGGGTGAGATGGGGTGGTCAGAGAGAAGGACAGGGCCAGGGTCCTCTTTCTCTGGCTGCAGCTCTAGGGGCAGAGGCTGCAAGCTTAGCTACTGCTGTGCTCAGTGGAGCTCTGATGGACCACGCCCTCCCGGCGTGTCGGCTGAACTGTAGTTGGGTGGGTCTACAATCCTTTTCCAGCTCCACAGAGCTGCTGGTTTTAGATGGTGGATGGGCCAGCTCCCGGACAGCGGCATCTTTCACCAGTGAGCTCTGCGCTGCTGGTGGAAGAGGTGGCTTCAGCTAATGACGTATCTGCAGGAGACAGAAGAGCAGAGAGAGATTAAAGACAATGGCCATATAGTTGCTGTGTGATCTTGAGTGAGTTATTTCACTTCTCTGTGCTTCAGTTTTCTCCTCTGTAGAATGGGGGTAATTGCAATACCTACTTCCTAGAGAGATTTGACAATTCAGTGATTTAAGTGTGAAAGATTTAAGTGAAAAGCTCTTAGAATAACATCTGGCACACAATAATTCTAAAAGTTAGCTTTCTTTTTTTTTTTCACTTTTCCTATTCTGGAAGCAGAAGAATGGTAAAAAGAAAAGAAGGTGAAATACTCTTTCTCCTTTTCATGAAAAGAGCCCTGAACATTGGAAAAGGGATTCCCTCTCTGTACCTCAGCAGCTCCCTTCACTCCACCCAAGAATTCTCGCTAGGAATCCTCCCACTCCAGATGCATTTCAAGAACCACCTCTTCCAGGAAGCCTTTCCTGATGCCCCATCTCCTCTCCTCTTCCTCCACATTTCCACTGTGTTTTGACACTCATCATGGGTACTTCTTCTCAGTATGACCTGTACCTGCTTTCCAGTTTCTGGGGGTCTCTTTCCAATCACTTAATTCCATGGGTCTCAACTAGGTTCCTGTGGAATATGTCAATCCTAGAGCTAAACAAAGATATTCTGCTGCTGAGATTGAATAATGTCCTTTGTTTCTCCATTCACAGAAAAGGAAAAATTAATGAATGGTGTTTCCTCAATTTTATGTTTTCCTCCCATAAGTTCTGCTTATTCTGTCTGCACCTACTTCCACTTAATTATCAATGACTGTGACTCTCAACCCCAGCTCTCTAGGGGGGGTGTTAACAACCATTGGACTCATCTGGGGAGTATTAACAACTATCATTGCGTGGGCTCCAACCTTGACCAATTACAACAAATTCTGGGGGGTGGGGCCTGGACATCTGAAGTTTTTAAAAAGTTCCCCAGGTGATTCTAATGTACAACCAGGGCTGAGAACCGGAGATCAACAGTGATCTTGTCTCAGAGAAAGCAGATCAACAAAGAGCAAACGTACATTAAATATAGTAGTAGGAAATTTTGGAAATAGACAATCTAGCTTAGTTTCATAGTCTAATAAATTAATATGTGCTCATGGCTCTCCATTTATGTAGAAATTTATGTAGAAAGCCTCTTATAGTCCTATTTTTGGCTTGTTGCTGATTTCATGGCAGTTTTCTTTGGGGCTATGTTGTTTCATGACGTGCCCTAGTGTTTTACCTGCTGAAATTGCTCCACTTAAGCAAATGTATCTGCTGGTCAGCACCCATGCAGGCAAAGCTTTTGAAATCGTCGGCCGCTGTTAGTGTGGCCTAGTTACTTTCGTTCTGTTGCTGTAGCTGCAGATGTCTCTGCTTTCATAGCCTGTTTATTAGTGTAGCCTATTGGCCACAAGATGGACGAGAAGAGCGTGAACGGCTTAGCACAAACACCTCCCCGCTCCTGGGGAAAAGAAGAAAACACATCTTCTCTCCAAGATGGGAGAGGGGCATCATCTTTATATGGGATGAACAGACTACAGTAACTAGGATGTTTGTCACAAACGATGGTATGGAAAATATTTTTACCTACAAAGAAATTTGGAAGTCTGGGATATGCGCCAAGTTAGAGCGTTGTCCAAACTATAAGATTCCCATGAAACTAGCCTGCAGTGCTCGGCAGTTGTACTGGGGTCAGACACAACTGAAGTGTTGTCATTGGTTCTGTGCGACAGTTTGGGTAAGTTCAGAAGAGATATGAAAAGCAATTTGCTTATTGGAATAAATTTAAAGCATTAGGCTCTAATTTTATTAGGAATTTAAGGAAAACTTTATGGCCCATTCATAGTTTTTCATATTTGTAGAGAAATTGTGATAGTTTTCAGTTAACAACTTCGATTAATCAATACCCAAATATTTTGTGCCTTTCAGGAAATATGCCTTTCAAGAAATACTTATTTGTGGCCCTGCAGCTAGTTCTTATAAGTGAAATTCCTTTTGGCTAGCATTCAGCATTCACTTATTCTTGTCCAAAGATGAGAAAGAGTCTCAATCAGGAGTTAGGCCATTTCTATGGCCTCTATTTAGCCCTCTTGTAATATACCCATTCACAATGCTAATCCAGGACTCGAGATCTTATCTTTCCATTCTGTAAAGCTATGGAAAAGTTTGCGTGGGTTTTCTTGCGGAATCCTTGCAATATAGGAGAGACGCCTATAGCAGAAGTGTGGTGGCAGGTGGTCTCAATGCAATTATCGGGTTAACTTGTTTGCTTGTTTCTTGTGCTGCTGCTTCATCCCCTCACAATGCCTTAAGGCCTCTGTGAGAGCAAACCACCCTCAGTGAGGCGAAGAAACAGGGCCTGGGAATGCTATTGTGTGGTTTCCTCTGCCTTCAATCTCCCCCTTACTACCTGTAGCTTAAACATGACAGGAACAACCCTATAAAATTAGCTTCGTGGGATGAGACAGGAAGAAAAATGTCAAGAAGCCACCCCCTCCCCCCACCCTCTTCTCAATCTGTGTTAATATACTCCCGCTTTAGGAGTTTTTAGCCCACTAGACAAAATGCTCTGGGGCTCTTACTGGTTTAATAAACAGACCAAACTCTTGAGGACAAAAGAGGACAAACCTGCCCACTGAAAATTATGTGACTTGGGCTCTTAAAAAGCTTGTGTCTGACTAGGCGAATAGAGCGTCCTGAATTGAATAAATTGATTATATCCTTTACCACCCTCTCGTCTACACAGCTCTCAGGGCCTGTGCCGCCAAGTGTTTACTGCCAGCAGCCACCCAGGGCGTGCAGGATCGACCAGTGTCTTGCTAGGAAAACATTTTACAGGTTTGGTGGCTTTGAGGAGGGATATATTTGAGGTTAATGTTTCCTGGACTTTAGGGACATGAGGTTTTTTCAAAAGGATTTTGCCTTCAAATATGGAAAATAGGCCCTTTGTGGTGAGTGTGCCTCTCCTGGTACAAAGACTGAATTTGTAAACATCTGTTTATGAAAAAGTTGCACTTCTCAACATCGTGGCACGATCTTCTAAACCAATACATAAATGGACCTTTAGTGCACATGGAAATCTTTTGCATTTGAATATAAAAATCCACTAAGGGAGGGAGAAGGGAGAGAAAGAAATGGGTAAATAAATACAAAAACTCTTAAGAGCTTCTGGGCTGGTTTCAAGAATGGCCCACAAAACAGGTTTTCATGGTTGTATGGGGTGATGTGATCCTATTCAAATTTCTTTCCTTTCTTTAGAATTTCTGAAGAAGCTGTTGCAAATGGCGTGGGGGGCTGTTCCTAAAGTAGATTTTAGAGATGAAAAAATGAGAGACTGCATAGACAATCTGAGACAAATGATCAGCTCTGATACTGACGCTGAGATTGTAAGATGACCGCTGTGCCTTGCAAGAAATGAATATTCAGGACGCCCCTGCTGGGTGCCTTTTCCTATTTGAACCAACTACTGTTTGGGGCATGATTCACTTGTTACCAAATTAAACACTCTTTGCACACAGCAGAGCAACTTTACGAAGTCGAATTTTGAAGTGCAAACAGCTTTTCTGCTCTGGCCACGGAACCTGTCACAATCCTCATCGGGAACTGAATTAAGTTTAAAATATCATTAGAGGGTGTTGATCTCTCTTGGGCCTGGAGCTGTCCTCTGTACATCCGGCATTTTTCTGTTGACACTGCATATCACTTAGCAACGGGCCTGAAAGGCCCTATATGCATTGATTGCACACTATTGTCTTTAAAGGGTGGAAGTGTTAACTGAATAAACCCCCCGGGTGACCAGACGGTCATTCCTCTCATGTTGATAATCTATTTACATCAAAATATTGTTTATTCCATTCTCTGATCTCCTGATTTTTACATCTCTGGCTGAACGAATACAGCTAATTCCCTACGTGGTGGAGAACCCAAATCTACTCTCCTGACACGGAGTGATGAGAACAGTTTTGTTCCTACTTTTCCTGATAAAGCATTAAATACATTTGACAGCTAACTGCAGACAATAATGCCAACTTTCTTCTATGGTTCTCAGAGGATGGAGAAGTTACAAACCTGCAATTGCCCCATAAAGAGAAAATATTTCCTTTGGTCTGTGAATAGTTTTGAAATAAACGGCAGGATATGTTATATGGCTGTGAAGATGTTAAGGCTTTAAAATGGATGGCGGGCTCTGACATCATCTGAATGAAAAGGAAATATGGCCTAACCAAGGGGTGTTTTCAGAATGAATGTAATTTCAAAGTGGAAATTCTTGCTTGAGAGGCCGGGGTAGAACACATTTCTGCATCAGTAGCCATGGCTGAAGCAATAGACTAGAGCGGTGGGTCAAACAGGCATTTTACCTCAGACCTCTCCCTTTTACAATGATCTAGTTCAGAGACCTTCCACTGAGGCAGCTTTTTCACAAACATCTCAGACAATGAGGGCATTTCAGCCAGGGGATTTCACATGTAGGCAAAGACCAGATTGGTGGGTTCGGTGCCCACCTTCATCAAACCATGTAGTGGAGACAAGTGTGGCTACCTGCCCTACAACAACTAGTTTTGAGAGATCTGTTTTGCTCTTTTGTGAGTTTATATCATACTATATCCAGCTAAAAAAGGAGAACAACAGATCAATATGTCTTGAGAAATATGCCAACAAGGCAAGTGACTTTAGAATCAACCTACTAATTATATTGCCTCGGCATTTCTTTCTATCTAATATAAGGGAGCTGTAATATAAAATGATAGTGCCTAAAGGATCTTTGGTAAATTTTAAAGCTTTTTCTTCCCACAACCCTCCTCATCAAACAGGAAATCTGTTTAAAATTAAGAATCAAATTCTATTAATGTTTCCCCTTTGATAAAGGCCTCAGGCTTTGACTCTATGCCTTCGTAGAAAGAAAAATGCAATCCCAGACTTTTGGACATAGACGCATATGAGTGGGGAGGTGAAAAGGAAAGCAGAAAAGATGGGGACCATCAGGAGTATTCATGTTAGCCGTGAAGAGGTGTGAGAATACCTTCATTATGAGAAGTAAAAATATTTTAAACTAATGTACAAGTTTTTAAGTGACACCCATATTCTCCTGCACCCCTTTCCCCCCCAAAACCTCTCACTCTTCTCTCTGCAGGTTAATCTTTGGGCTAGTCATCTGGGCCTGGTTCAACTGCTGAGTGATGCTGCTTCTATAAACATTTCACTGCTACAAGTTGGATTTTTCACAGCATTAACTTTAACTACGTGGGTGTTTGTAATGGAATAAAACTTCAAATTGATGTTTTGCTGTATTGCTAGTTAAAGAAGTGGGCCTCAAATGGAGATAGATGTGTGCCTCATTTCATGGGAAAATTATCTTGTAGGCCAAGTTTAAGTTGTAGGTGGCTGTAGCATTCCCAAGAAAGTCTTAAAAAATACACATCAACAAAACCCCTACTTTTTATATGAAATACCTCAGCAGATTTCCAACACGTATTAATTTAAAATTGATTTTAAATATGCACAAGCTTAAATCGAGTAGAAAATAACAGGTTTCAACTCAAACATCTGCACAGACCTCACTCGAGTGAAATTACCTTGTGTAGAAGCCAGGAAGTAAGTCGGAAGAAATTGATCACCATCCCTTTCAAGGGACTTGCCATTTCCTTTACATTGAAATGCACTTAAGGACAAAGTTCCTAGCTTCTGCCCAGGAATCAAAGGCTTCATTTATAAGAGGCAGATTATTTAATTGTGGTTTAGATTGCCCCACAAATGGCACAGCCACTTTGAACTCAGTTGAGCGGGTGGTGGTGGTTTGTAAAAATCATCATTGCATTACATGACTCCTAAATTTCAACAAGAGGCTTAGGAGCAAACATCACTTGAATGGCAATGAGTTATTTCCTAAAGGATTCGTGCCTTCATATAAAACATCTTCCTTTTTCTCAAAATTGTATCCTATCTAGGTCTAACAGTGTTGATCTTAAAATAATAATAGGGAGAAGGCTGGAAGACCGGGCCCCTCTTGATAGTTAAATGTTATCTGCTTAGACTAATATTGCAATTGCCACCCACTGACATAATTTGTTTCACAGTCACAGCTTGGCAGCATGAATCAAATGTTGACATTCTAATTTCATGCACACATGGGCGTTTGGCTGAGCAGGCCCGCAGCCTCCAGACCATTCTCTCTGTACCTGTGTAAATCAGGCAGACAAGTCGCGCTCTCGACAGCCTGCCCGCGAAGTTGTTCTCTTCTGTTGAGAGAACTTCTGAGCTTGCTTCTTCTCATCGGTGTGTATGTTTGTTTATTTTTGCCTCCCACCTTGCAGGGTGTCTCACAAATACTCTTTTACTCCTGTCAACAATGTGATTTTCTTATTATTTTTTCCCCTTTTAATTGCAATCTTTAGAACTTTCCTTAGGATCTCAATTGGCAGGTGATTTTCCTCATTGCTTTCTAAATCAATCACAAACGTCTCTTTGAGAAAATACCAAGGAGAGCAAGTAGTATTCAGAGGAGGCACATTGTTGAGCGGAAAGAAGAGAGGCTGGTTTCTCTCTGTTATGGACTAGATTATGCACCCCGAAGTTCATATTTGGAAGCTATAACCCCTAGTTGTAGATAGGACCTTTAAAGAGGTAATTAAGGTTAAATGAGGTCATATTAGATTAGGGCCCCACCATTAGGACTGGTGTCCTTATAAGAAGAGGGAGAGACACCAGCGACGCACGAATACAGAGAAAAGGCCATGCAAGGACATAGCGAGAACACGACCATCTGCAAGACAAGGAGACAGGCCTCGGGGGAAACCAAACCTGCCGACCCCTTGATCTTATTCTTCCAGCCTCCAGAACTATGAGAAAATAAATTTCTGTTGTTTAAGCCTCCTGGTCTGTGATATTTTGTTGTGGTAGCCCAAGCAAACTAATACAACTTCCCAGTTAAGGGCCAAACTTCCTGTGAGTGCTCTACCGTTGACCCGGTGGCTTCTAGAACCACCTGAGCCCATGGCTTCTCCACTAGTCATTGTCAGTATGAAGAGAGTTTTAGGGCCAAAGCCATCAAGAACTTGAATAAAACCAGCAGAGCTTTGCAGTGCAGCCCCTGTTTGACCTTCCACTCAGGAAGGATTAATGACTAGCCTTTTGTGTTAGGAGAAGATGCTCTGACCATGTTCAGCCTGACATGGGGGAGTGTTGTTTCCCAGTCCTATGATCATAATTGGTCCTTCTAGATCACGAGTTAGCAGGGAGTGGCAGGGAGTCAGGGATAGGGGTGATACTGTTGGCTGAGGCACAGAGTAGAGCAATTGATTTGTACAAAGATGCACCAATATCTATGTCTGTGGCCCAGCTGTCTTACCTTTTTCCAGCTTTGATTTCATTGCCTCTCTCAGGGTCAGTTTTTCCTACTAATGGGATGTTTCCAAAATGAGCCCAAGCCCATGCTCAGTAGGAAATTCTTCCCACAAATTATTTGTCACTTAATCACTGGGTCATCAAAGACTTTTGTCATCCTACTTGCTAGCCATGAGTTTTGTATGGAAGCACAAAAATACCCTGAAGACGTTTGTCCCCCTTAAAGAGTTGATACTCTGGAATCTGTCCCACATAGAAATGTTGAAAACTATAATATTTTTCACCAAGGAGCAAATCATGTAATCTGGAGAAGATTGGGGACCCAGTTTAAGTACTGTCTTTGGGATTTGTCATTTACTTTCCTTGGGCTTTAGTGTCTTTACTTGTAGAACAAAGGTTAATCTCTCTGATCCCTTCCACTTTAATGATCTGATGATTCTTTTGTTTTAAAATACAAAATGTCACGATGGTCCACAAGAACAAGGGAATGAATATCAGTGATTCAAATTCAGTTCAACTCAACAAAAACATACTGAGTGCTGCTATGTGCCAGACAAGATGCTAAGTGCCGAGACCTAAGAAATGAGTACGATGTAATCCTCAACCACTAAATAAAAAGAGAAAATTGAGATCAAACTTCAGGGTAGGAAGAAAGTCTGTGACAACAAAATTACTGTGTAGCAGCTTGTATGTCTGTTTAAGGGAAAATGTTGTTTGTTAAATTTAACTTGGTTTATAGAAGAATATGGAGCGATTATTAGCCTGGCCCATGGGAATAAAATTTAATGGCTACTGAGTAACTGTCTGACCTTAGAGAAGCACATGACCCTTCTGGGCCAAGATTATCTCCTCTTTTAAATACGGGGATTGGACTATGCTTTCCAAGGTTTCTTCTGGTACTAACGTTCTATAATTATGGGACTGTGAACTAGCTAAACAAACAATACTCTTAAGAACCCCCAAAGGTAGAAGAAATTGACTAAATTGCTTAGAAAGCATGTTTTCCTTCCTGTTTCTGACATAACAAGGTATGATACTGTCTACATGTTACCAAGTCATTGATGAGTCAATAAAAAATATCCAAAAGACTAACCTATGTGAGTGGCAGTAACTAAAGTTCTCTGAAGGAATTTGTCGCTGACGAATTCTGCTCTTGCCACCACCCCAAACTTTGTATCCTTTGCCTCTTAGTTGTTTAAGGCTGTATTTTGAATTTTCTGCTGGCATGGTGCTGCCATAGTCATCTTAAAGTATGCATGCATACTCCCTTGAGAATGTATAAGGGCTTATTAGATTGAGCCCGAGAATCTTGAGCTGTGATTCAAGGCAACAAGACTCGTGTTCTCCCTTTCTGATTTAGAATTGTTACCCCCCAAAAAGAATCTGAACTCATTAGACCAGAGCCTCCGCATCCCCTCACATACCATCACTCAAACTTTTTTCCAGCTTCAATTCCCTCTTTCCTCCCTACGCTTCCCAAGAGGTCCAGGTTCAAGACTCCACTTTGTTCTTGAAACCTTGCCACATACCTAACTCCATAAAAGTTTCTTTCTCTCTTTTACTCAATCCAACATTCCTTTACATAGTTTAGCTGCCTCACATGTGCTTGTACATTTCCTTCAAATGCTTCTTTGACTTGTCTGTGAACCATTTGGACTTTTTCTGTCAGCCAGAATGGAAAGTCTTCCAACATAAACACCATGATTTCCATGTATTTTGTACCTCCCATGATGTGTGGCTAAGTGCACAGTGATGTTCAATAAAAGTTTATAAAATTCAATTGAGAAAATCTGGAAATAGTTTTTTGATTTATTTTTAGTCTAGCTGAATTTCAACAGTGTTTCCTCATTACTATAGGAATGAGGAATACTACTGTGTGGGAGACCTGGGGCTGGATGATGGATAAATAGATAACTAGGATAAAGTCCTTGCGTTTAAGAAGTTCAGGGTCTAGGAGCGTGTATTACTTAATTTCTCTGAGCTTCAATTTCTTCAACTGAAAGTGAGAATGGTAACTATTTCATTGGATTGTTGTAGGTACTTCAATAATTAGTTTCCTCCTCTTCTCTTTTCCTTATTTCTTAAGGGCCTTAAATTAAATTGATTTCATAATGGTTCTATTTTTTTCTTCTTTAAATGACTCTATTGTGTGTTCATTTTGTTCTAAAATTAGCCATGCATTTGAATCCACTTACATTATTTTTAATTTTAGATCATACATGGCCACGTAATAAATGAATCCAGGAATGGTTCTGAGACAAATATTAATAATCTCAGTTGTCAATGATTAGATTATCATTGTGCATTATCTTTTATATTTTTACATGACAGCTTTAGAGGCCTAGCCTCAAGAAGATAACCTTTAAATTTCAGAGAAATATGAAGTATGCCTCAAATATGAAGGATTCCTCCTTGACGTGGCATAGTTTAAGTTCAGACTCATTGGTGAGCTGTAGGAATGTAGGTGTGTTCCAGAAGGAGCTGAGAGGAAGACAGGCCATAACCCCGAGGTCAAGTGTCGCCAAATAGGTGGTGCGATCAGTGAGGCCACCATTAGCAGTCAGAGAAATCCATCTTGTCTCTAAATTCTTTGACCCCAGCATATATTTCTCCCATGGAAGAGAGGTTTTGGGTTTATATTAGAAAAGAATCTAGTCTATCCGCCATGCGAGTACTGGTTCCCATTTGTCCCAGAAGAGAAGCCATGGAACCAGATGCTCTGCTACGGAGCCTTCTTCTTCTATGTCACCAAGGGGCACAACCAAGTTCCTCTAAGATGCTGGTTAAGTGAAGAGAAGTTCCACTTGCCTGATAAACCAACCATATGGTTGAATTTTACCCTAAAGATTTGCTAAGGGTGATCTTTGAACGCAATAATAAGTCAAACTTGGACAAACTGGGAGAAAGGCCTGACTTTGTGATGAGTCTGAATTGTAGCATATTTAAAAAGTGATGCAGTGATTCAGTTTCCCCGTGTATAAGATGAGGAGGTTGGAAGGAGGACCAATCCTCAGTGATCCTGAGAGTATAATATCAATGAATGAACTCCAAAGTCCCTAAAAAGGGAGAAGAAATTGATGAATATCTGAAAGGATGTTTTCCTCATATTTATGTGACCTTATGTATAGTGTTAATTCTAATGCCACTAAGACATTTACAGAAATATAAAGATTCAGGTCTTTACTAATTACTATGATTCTCTGTGAGGTACCTTACCTGTGGTGCTACCAGTCTCTCTTTCAAAGATCCAGAAGCTACCCCTCCTCTATCATGTAATTGAAGCTCAACAAATACATGTTAAATTATGAGTGAGGATTAAGAACAACAATACCTGTAGAATGTTTCAGGGTCTGTAAATGCTAATTTTTTTTCATTATAAGCAAACTTCTACTCTTTCAACATAGCTCAGTCGTCACTTCCTCAGGGAAGCCTTCCTCGATTGTCCGCCCTGTGACAAATCTCCAATTATGTACTCTGACGGCACCATAGGGCTATCACTTGTAGAACATAATAGCATTGTACTTTTCCTGTTTGGTTTGTGAGATTATTTGATTTTGTCTCTCACCCAACTAGGCTTTAAGCTCCACCAGTTAAGGTTCCTGTCTCATTTTGCTCATTTCTCTATCCCTAGTGGGCAGCAGAGTGCCTTGCCACTTTGTGGGCACACTCCACATACTGTATTTATTGAAGGTAGCAGGGAAAAGAAGAAAGAGAGGAATAAAAATATAAATATTTTCAATAACCTGAACTAGAGTGTCAAAATAGTGCCAAGCAGAATTCAGATGGCTTGGCCGGATGAATCAGTGAAAACAGTTTGTGCCTATCGTGGAGCTTCTCTATATGTAAATGAAATCCGAGAGGGGATACAAAGTTGCCTGTTATTATTTACGTTGAATTTCCAGCCCTCAATTCCTCCAAAGTTATTTTAGGCTTTTACTAGTCTTATTGTTCTTATGAGCAAGGACAATATCAATACAGATTATCTAAAGGAAGCACACACAGCATGTTCCGCCCCCCAACCCCCAGAATCTGGGTTGGGCACTGATTTGGGTTTTGCGTTTCCTGGCAACTCAGCAAAAGGGGAGACACGTACTTTCACACAGTTTTCTTTTTCTGACCAAAGAAACCATTCAGATTCATCAGCAGACATATATTTTTCTGGCACCAAACACAACAGAAATTTCTGAGAGGGTGGCTTACCCTCTCAGAAAGGTCTGTCCAGCAGACCTATCTAAGAAGAATCTATCTGAGAAAGGTCTATCTCAGAAAGTTCTGTCCAGCAAGCATTAAGATGCCATTACATTCAAGCAAAGCTCTTGCACGTTTTGAATTTTACTTATAGGCGGTCACTTCTCTCGAGAATACCAAAACAATATCATCCCAAGAGGATAGAACTCTTTTGCTTTGGTTTAATGCCTTGAGTTTTCTCGACTTCCCCTGGGGCTCTCAAAGCCCTCAGAACTGCCTCCAGTCTTCTGTGCAATGAAAACCTGAGGCTAGGAGTGAAAACGCCTCCCTCCAGCCCTTCTTTCCACCCCACTGGGAATACTTGTCTGCTGTTGACATCTGAATATTTCCTGTGACAACAGTATATACTATCAGTATCTTATTATGTTTTTCCTCTTTGCTCTGTTATTTATTTATCCACCATCTGGCTAGATCAGAAGATGAAGTCTGGAAGGAAGTTTTTCCTTCTTCTTTACGCTAATGAGACTCTGGCAGAGGGGCGGAATAAGCCACGGGCTGGATGAAAATCTCTGGATTGGGTAAAAGGAAATCAGCCCTTCCCTGATGTGGCAGGTGAGCCACCCAAAGGCAACTTGCATAGTTAACAGGCAGTTAGGCAGGTCTACACTTGGGACGACGAGGAGCCCGATGCGCTTGGGCTATCTGCTGCTGTGCCGACTGGCTCGTAGGGAGGTGATATCTGGGGTGCTCTGCCACAGTGGCACAAATGAGGCTTCTCAAGCATCTGGGCTGTCAATGGGAGCCCGTGGGTATCAGAAGTGAAAAAAAGGCAAGAACAAGCCATGATATCAGGCAACGGGATGCGGGGATTCCAAATTAAATCTAGTTAAATTCACTTTCCTCTTTTCAAATAATTTTTATCTCAATTGGGTCAAATATATAGTAAGTGGACTATGAAATATTATAAATTAGGCCCACCTACTAGGTCAACAGAAACTAAAAGGTCTAATGCTACATTTAAACAACTTAGTGCCAATTTTTTTTTTTCTTTGTAAGGAATTTTTTCTGTGCTTGCAAATGGGAAAAGGGGCGAGAACAATCGGAGCAGAATAGGAAGAAATCTATATTGCAAGGAAGGAAATTTAATAAGCCTTTTGGTCTCTTTTCACTTATTTTCTGTTGTTTGGGAGGTAAACTGATCTTTGGTCCTGCTAACATTCTTTTACCTTCTCTTGCCCAAGGTCATGTCCAGTGGCCACCCTGGAAGATTCTAACTATGTCAATGCCATTTCTTGCACACTGGGAAAGGCAGAAGTTCTTTTTACTTAAAGTTATTTTATCCCCCTTAATTTATCATTTTGAAATGTACCTTTTTTGAGATGAAGCCTCAGATCATAGGAAAAATGAGCAAAGGCTTATAGTAACATAGTGTGTGGTTAACTGAGAGGGACCTATTCAAATGAACCCAGCTTGACTAAGCAGAATCCTGCCAGCTGGCCATTTTAAATCAACCACTACCTATGGAACTTGGTAACAGCAACTTGAAGAACACACATCCTGGGAAAATCCCCTCAAGGTGTTCCAGACTCCTCAGATGGGTCCTTGACAAGTTTTCCAACTTGGGAGTGGCCCCCACCCTTGATGCCATTTGGCAGATATAATACCTGGTGAAGCCATTAAGAGTGAAACGTTATCTTTAAGAGAGAATTATCCTTCTATCAAGGCAGAGTTTCTCACCTAGGGGCAATTTTGCCACCCTCCAGGGAACACTGGGCAATATCTGAAGACAATTTTGGTTGTCACACTGAGAAGAGAGTGCCAGGGATGCTGCTAAACATCCTACAATGCATAGGACAATCTCCACAACAAAGAACTGTCCAGCTCGAAGAGAATCTTCCTCCCAGTGTGTGGGAACATAAGATCCTTCTGTACCCATAAAGAGGCCATTCTCACCCTAAAAAATATTTCAGTGATGTCTTCAGCACCAGTTCTCTCTCCTCCCTGAAGGTTCTAGTGCTCCATGGGGACTTTGGGTAGTAAATGCAGACGTGAAGTGATTGATTAAAAAAAAGAGAGCGCCTTCCAAACCATTTGTCTTGTTCTTGTCCTTAATCTTGATTTGCCCCATAGGTTACTCTTATCATGAAGACAGTGTGGATAGCTGTCTCAGCGCCTTTCCTCATTAATGCTGCTAGAAATTGATGAGTTGCTCTCAGGAACTGTGGATTCTTTTGGCAAGAATTATGGCCCCTATTTATTTTGGAGGACCCGTGCAGTTTTCTAAGTAAATATATGTAGAAGATTCCCCCCAAAATAAACACTACAAGTAATTGCCTGATGTACGAAGTTGACATTTTGGCTGTGTGACTTGCTCTGATATGTAAAAATCTAATTTTCTCCATGGAACGATGCCACTGCAAAATTGTGAGTAAATTAGAATCAGTGGTTTACTTATAATTTGAGTAATAGCTTCTGTTATGATGTATCAATATTTATTTACAGTTTCTTAAATTGACCCAAATCCACTTGGCAAATGTTAAGTACATGAGTAAATATGGCAGCAGAGTGATAGAGGTTTGAGTTCTTTTCTTCTGAGCTCATGTGACAAAATTCTCTTTGAGAATGTATTTGATGATTGAAGTTTTGAGGTCTTGTGTACACTTTTTCTGAATTGACAGAAAATAAGATCATCAGGTCTATAATAAATTCAAAGTTTATCTAAATCAAAAGTTCTTACTGCTTTACCATCTCATCAGTGAGACAAGAAGTTGACAATAGCCCTAAGGAGTGCTTCTTTGAACATTGATTTCTGTATCTGGATGTTCTCAATCAGTGTATAAGGAATTAGAATGTCATAGCAAACAGCCAAACCACTGGAAAAATCTACCTCTTAGATGTACATTTGTAATAAAAAAAAAAAAAGGTTCAAATTAGATGTAGCAACATCTCCAAATAAATAGTTAACAAAAAGTTACTCATTAATTGTTACCCCAAAACAGAAAACAAGGGCCTTTGTATGTTTAGGTTAGTTTGCCTTAAGCTCTGGTTAACATTCCGAAATTAATTTGAAATCTCTAACAAAAGCTGATGTTTATTTTTATTTTTTTAAAAAAACCACTTTGAGCTTTTATAAAATGGTAATTACAAAGGCCAAATGTCTGGGAATTACATGCAGTCATTTTTATGGACTGATTTACAAGTAGAATAAATTGTCTTGGATATCAGTGTTTCCTTCTTTTAAATTTATTTTGAAGGTAGTATGTGAACAAGTGTATGGGGGATGCACATCACAGAACTGGTTATATGATAAACAAAAGATTAGAAATAATTAAATGTTCAAAATTATGAAATTAAATAAATTTTAGTATATCCATATGATAGAATATTATACAGCCACTAAAAATGATGATGTAAAATGATACTGACATGGAACAATGATGATGAACTAACTAGTAAGTGAAAAAAATTGTTTACCAACAGCATGAGTAATATTGTATAATTTTTGATATATATGTTTACAGTAGGCAGCCTCTAAGATGGCCCCCAGTGATCATCACCTCCTGGTATTCATGCTCTTGTGTAATTTCCCTGTCTTCCACATTGGACAGGGCTGACCAGTGTAACTAATAGGACATGCAGAATTGATGGAGTGTGGCTTCTGTGTAAAAGTATACACAACATCTCAGCTTCTGAATTGCTTCTTGGATCACTCTCTCTGGGGGAAGCCAACTGCCACATCATTGAAGAGCAGCCATGTGAGAGGTACATGGAGCAAAGAACTGAGGCCTCCTGCCAACAACGAGCACCAAGCCGGGAGTGTGAGTCCGCCATCTTAGAAGCAGATCCTCCAGACCCAATCAAGGCTTCAGATGACTGTGTCTTGACTGTAACCTCATGAGAAAACCTCAAAGAACCTCACAAAACCCCAAGAAATCACCTTAGTTTCTCCATTAGGGGCAGGATTCATCCTCATATTTCTCTATTGAATGGAAGAGACAAAGGACCAGCTGGGAATTATTTGGGTTGAGAAGATGGCCATGAGACATGAGGGGTCACAAAAAGCTTGGATGATAAAAATCTCTTCCTCCCAGCCTGCCACCATTTGAGGCATCAAATCTCTAGCAAGCCCCAGCAAAAAATACAATATTCATCCTCTAGAAAGTGGAATAGTAAGTCCTTCAGAATCTGTTCCCACATTGGTGTAGAATCGCTTATCAAAAGATTCAGAAACTGTATCAGGGAGGTTTCTGGGAAGCCATGGTTTGTGAGGTGCATTTTGAGGGAACAAAGGCAATGGTATAGTTTGTTGCAATGAAACTTCTCACAGAGGTTGGACTGAGAGAGTGTAAAATGTAATTGAAGGCTCTCACTGAAGTGACACCAAAATGAAGGACACATTGAAAATGCTGCACTTAATAGAGTGAGACACGACCACTTCTTTTTTGGACTTGACTGAATGTGGGATGTAGTCTGAGTTAAAACTACTTATTGTGGAGGGAGATAATCGTGGGTAACCTCTGTGATGTACCTTGGCCTATTTTACTTTTTACGCTGCACACAGCCAAATCCTAATTTTGAAGTGTTCTGTGATATAAGCTAAATCGTCAGTTTCTGTGGCATTTTTATGACAGCCTTGACTTTTAAAGGGGAACAAAATTTTATTTGGAAAATGAGCCAACCAAGCATGTCTCTGTTAACAAATTGAGCTTTGATCCTCTTGGTCTGTCATTCTCACATCTAAAGTTTCAGTAGTTTGAGATGGATAGAGGCCTGGGTATCCAGGGCTAACATGGAGTTGGAGTGGGGGAGTGGGAGGATGGGGCATCTAAGGGAGGAAAAGTAGATTGTCACACAGATTGTATAGTATAAGTGAACCAGGAGACCCTGATGTATATATATAGGCTGCCAAGTTCAGGGGACAGTGGAGATGGGAAGAAATGTGTTGATTACTATAAGTGGAAGGGGCCCTTGGCTGCTTTGTTACTTAGTTGATCAGAAAGGAGTCTTATCTCCATAGGAATTGTGTTTAGAGGCTGAGCAGTCCAAAATAAGCCTCCCAGTGGCATTCTCCCTAACCCGCCATGGCGTTTGCCAGCCTCTGGCTCCAGTGTAAGTGGCTAGTCAGTCCAATGTGGGACTCTGGTAAGACACTAAGATCTTGCCATTTGCTTAGGAAGAGAGCTGTTTTTTTGCAAAAACAGTTGATGATGCACATGTTTCTTCTCAATTGTAAATAGTTCTTCTGTGTTTTTGTTTTGAAGCTGGGGTAGAGGGAAGGTGGGAAATATAAATTTGCTGCATGAGGAAATGTCTTAAATACAGACATGCCTCCCTCCAATCAACAGGACTTTTTGTTAAAGGGAGCACCTTGGTAACCAAAGCCCTTTCAGTAGTTGCAAAAGTTTAGTTATATTGACTGAATTACTTTAAAGGCTTGGGTCTATTTCTACAGAACTGAATTGATAAGAATTACAGTATAGAAATTGGACTGCCTTTTGGAGTAATGTAAATTATGATTATAAATAAGCATGCAAAGGCTTAACAATAACATTAAGAACAACAACAACAGACTCAGAAAGCAAATAGAAAGATGTTGGATTAAAGATGAATTGAACACATATATTTAACTGTGATCCCTCCAAAAACCCATTTAAAGTGGTATTAAAATGTTTATTTTAAAGAATAAACAACAAGGACAGTGAGTATGAGAAAGGAGATGATTGCAACAAAATTTTGGAGGCTGGAAAGCAGAGGGACAGTGATACATGTGTCAAGTATCTTTTGTACACCATTTCAAATCTTCACAGCCTTGGGCAGGGCAAGAGAGCTGAAAGATATCCATCCAAGGCACTCTGGGCCTTTCTGAGCGATGCAGGGGCTCTCCAATGCCTGGGGACATAGCAGAAAGAGCGAGAAGAATATTTTGAGGAGCAAAAAGAACTGTCCAGCAATCCCAAAGTTTGGCAGTCTGGCTTTAAGCAGAGATGGATCTCCTCTAGCTAAGACATGAGTGGCTGGGCAATAAAGCACAAAGAGATCTTCAGAGTCTCTCCAGTGCTCAGATCCCACAGCCTGCTGAGGAGAAAGTCTTAATCCCTTCTTTAAAACGTTTGAGGCCAAAGTGAGTGAATCTCACTAAAGCTGCAACAAAGTCCAACTACAGAATAAATTGACTCAGCCCCCGACACTTGTGGACTGACACCAGAAGGTGTATGCTCTTTACTGGAGGTAAATATTAGTGCGTTATCTACTATTCTTTAACACACAATTAGTGGCATACAACCAAACTTGAAGAGATGTGACGAAGCAAGAAAATATGAGCTATGGTTAAGAGACATCAATAGAAGCAGACCTAGAGATGTTCCAGGTGTTGGAATTATCAGACAGGGACTTTAAAACAAGCAGGAAAAAAATATACGTTAAAGGATCTAGTGGAAAAGGTGGGCAACGTGTCCATGAATAGATGCAGAAAATCAGCAGAGAGCTGGAAACTATAAAAAAGAACGAAATGCAAATCTTACAAATGAAAAAAAGATATCACAAATGAAGAATTTATTCAATGTGTTGCAAGCAAACTGGACACAGTAAAGGGAAGGCAGGTCAATAGAAGTTATGCAAATTCAAATATAAAGAGAAAAAAGAGTGAAAAAAATGAAACAGAGGGCCCAAGATCTATGGGACAGTATCAAATTGTCTAACAGACACATAATTGGTGTCCCAGAAGAAGAAAGAAAATGGGGCAGAAGAAATGTAAAGAGGCAATTGTAGAGAGTGTTCCAAAATTTATGGAAGATGTCAACCCACAGATTCAAGAAGGTCAGAGAAACACAAGCAGGATAAATACAAAAAGTCTAAACCTAGGGATATCCAAGTCAAATTCTGATGAAAACCAAAGATAAAGAAAAACTCTTAAAAGCAGCCAGGAAAAAAAAAAGACGTGCTATAAAGGGAACCAACTATACAAATTACAGGTGACTTTGTAGAAACAATGGGGGCTAGGAGACAATGGAAGGTATTTTTAAAGTATGGGAGGGGAAAAAAATCTAGAATTATTTCAAAAAATTTAGAATTATATACCAGTGAAAATATCCTTCAGAAATGAAAGCAAAATAAAGACATTTCAGACCAAACAAAAGATGACAGAATTCATCTCCAACAGATCATCACTGAAAGAAATGCCAAAAAAGGATATTCATATGATAACAAGTGGAAGCCCAATTTTGTGGGAAGAAATGAAGAATGTCAGAACGAATAAATACGTGGGTAAATGTAAAATCCTTTATTGTTGTATATAAATTCAATGTCTTTAATAACAGTGTAATGAGGGTTTAAAATAGATGTAGAAGTGAAAATCATAACAAGAGCACAAAGGACAATAGAGAGGAAAAATAGAAATTTTATAAGGCAATGTTGCTCATGAAGTAGTATAATAGTATTTAAAAGTAAACTGTAATAAGTTAAAGATACATATTGTAATTTCTAGAGCAACCACTAAAAAAAAAAAAAAAAAAAACCCAAACCAACAACAACAAAAGAAACCAGAAAGAGGTGTATCATAAAGTCAAGAGAAGAGATAAAATACGAAAGTATTCACAATTCACTTAATAGAAAGCTGGAAGAGAGAGAGAAAAAAGAACTAAAATGGAGACAAATGGAAAATGAATGCCAATGTGATAGACTTAACCCAGTTATATCAACAATTACATTGCATTTAAATGGAATAAACACTCTAATTAAAAAGTCAAGATAATCGGACTGGATTTAAAAAAAAGCAAAGACCTAACTACATTTAGTTTACAAGAAAAACAGTTTAAATATAGAGACACAGATAGCTGAAAACAAAAGGGTTGAAAAAGATATTCAAGGCAAATCCTGAGCATAAGAGGAAATCAATACAGATCCTACAGACATTAAAATGATAATCAAGCGTTATTTTACACAACTTTATGCCAATAAATCCAACAACTTAGGTGAAATGGAAAAATTCCTTAAAAGTACAGTTTACTAAAATTGATAAAAGAAGAAATAGAAAAATCTAAAAAACTCCTATGGCAATTAAAGTAGTTGAATTCAAATTAGTGTTTTTGTATTCTTTGGATAAACACCCAGAATTGGAATAGCTAGATCATATGGTAGTTCCATTCTAAATTTTTTGAGGAATCTCCATACTGTTTTCCATAGTGGCTGCACCAATTTATATTCCTACCAACAGTGTATGAGGGTTCCCTTTTCTCCACATCTTTGCCGCACTTACTTCTTATTTTTTGATAATAGCCATTCTAACAGGTGTGAGGTGACATCTTGTAATTTTGATTTGCATTTCACTAAGAGTGATGTTGAACATCTTTTCATGTGCCTGTTGGCCATAAAACATTCAGGTTCTCTGCCCATTTTTTAATTGGGTTGTGTTTTTTGTTGTTGTTGAGTAGTTTGAGTTCTTTATATATTTTGAATATTAACCCCTTGTCAGATATATGACTTGCTGAATATTTATCAGAAGAATACGAAAACACTATTCAAAAGGATACATGTACCCCTATGTTCATCACAGCATTATTTACAATAGCCAAGATATAGAAACAACCAAAGTGTCTATCAATGGATGAATGGATAAAGATGTGGTGTATATATACAATGGAATACTACTCAGTCATAAAAAAGAATGAAATGTTGCCATTTGTGACAACATGGATGGATCTTGAGGGTATTATGCTGAGTGAAGTAAGTCAGACAGAGAAAGACAAATACCATATGATTTCACGCACATGTGGACTTTAAACAAAACAAAACAAACCAACCAACAAAACAAGACAAAAACAAACTCATAGGTACAGAGAAGATATTGGTGGTTACCAAAGGGGAAGGGGCTTGGAGGGTGGGCAAAATGGGTGAAGGGCGTCAATTGTATGGTGATGGATGGTAACTAGGCTTTTGGTGGTGATCACCTTGTAGGATATATAGATGTTGAATTATAATGTTGTACACCTGAAACTTATATAATGTTATATACCAATTTTACCTTAATAAAAAACAGTAATTGAATTCATAATCAAAATCTTTCTCACAAAGGAAATTCCAGGCCCAGATAACTTCACTTGGGAAATTCTATCAAAAGTTTAAAGAAGAAATAATATCAGTCTTGCACAAACTCCTTCAGAAAATAGACTTCTCAACTTGTTTTATGAAGCCAGTATAACCCTCATAACAAAAATGCCAAAGACATTATTAGAAAAGAGAAAATTATAAACAAATATTTTTCATAAACTTAGATGTAAATATTCTTCACAAATTATTCAAAAAATTGGACCTATCAATATATTACAAAATAACATATCATAGCCAAGTAGTGTTTATCCTAGGAATGGAAAGTTGGTTTAAGATTCAAAACCTAGGGGCCGGCCCGGTGGTGTAGTGGTTAAGTTTGAGCGATCTGTTTTGGTGGCTCCGGGTTTGAGGGTTTGGATCCCAGGCGCGGACATATGTACCACTTACCAAGCCATGCTGTGGCAGGCATCCCACATAAAAAAAGTCAAGGAAGATGGGCACGGATGTTAGCCCAGGGCCAGTCTTCCTCAGCAAAAAGAGGAGGATTGGCAAC
Organism: Diceros bicornis minor; assembly: GCF_020826845.1. Taxonomy (NCBI): domain Eukaryota; kingdom Metazoa; phylum Chordata; class Mammalia; order Perissodactyla; family Rhinocerotidae; genus Diceros; species Diceros bicornis. The sequence continues at coordinate 54,944,825 of NC_080744.1, read as the reverse complement.
GGATGTTAGCTCAGGGTTAATCTTCCTCACCAAAAAAAAAAAAAAAAAAAAAAGATTCAAAATCTATCAATGTAATTCACCATGTTAACACAATAAGGGAGAAATATCATATGATCATCTCAAGAGAGGCAGGAAAAAATCTGATAAAATTCAGCACTTATTCGTTATAAAGACAAACATAAAACTAGAAATAAAAGGCAACTTGCTTAGTCTAGTAAAGGGCTCAGAGATTAATGGCATTAGGTACCTCTGGGAGTGGAGTGAAGATAGGATTAAAAACAGGAAGACTTATTGAAAGTTTGTTGAAAAAGCAGTTAGACTTGAGAACTCCTCACCAACTCCATGCGTTACAATGACAGCCTCGCTGCTATCACAGCAGAAAATTTTGAGGTTTGTTCTCTGTAGCAAGAAGAGTGTAGACTATGGGGAAATGGGCACAATCGAGGGTGGAGATTTAGTAACAATTTATGTGGTGAATTTTAAAACCTCTCTCCCTCTTCAAGCCTTTTCACTAATTCTGTTCCTAGAATGCTGACAGCCGGCTTTAGATTCTGGACAAGAGATTTGAAGATTGTAGTCTAAGAATCCAACTAGCATAAGAGAAAAGTCCTAAAGATACTGGCATCAAGGTTTCCCCAAGGAAATGGCCCAGTCAGAATACCATTTATGGCATTCTAATAAATACCACCGTCAGCAGGTCTCACCCGTTTGCATAGATCTTCCAATCTATTGTTTTTTCTTTTTTGGTGAGGAAGGTTAGCTCTGAGCTAACATCTGTTGCCAATCCTCCTCTTTTTGCTGAGGAAGACTGGCCCTGAGCTAACATCCGTGCCCATCTTCCTCTACTTTATATGTGGGACGCTGCCATGGCATGGCTTGATAAGTGGTGTGTAGGTCTGTGCCCAGGATCCAAACCGTGAACCATGGGCTGCCAAAGTGGAGCATGTGAACTTAACTGCTATGCCACTGGGCCAGCCCACAATCTATTTTTTTAATATCCCATTGTTAAATATGAAGAAACAGTTAAGGATCAGTATACATCTGAGGAAGCTTACAACATAAACGACAGAAACCAAAGTTTCTGGGAAGAAAACAGAGAAAACAACAACTGGGAAGAAACAGAGACTATGCAGGAAGATGAAAACTTAAGAAATAACTATTATTAATATCCTCTGAGGTATAAGAGAATTCATGAAACAAGAAGAGGGTGTTATTTAAAAAAAACGATTAGAGAACAAGAAACACCCCTTGGAAATTGAAAATATAGTACATAAATGAAAACTCAGTAGAAAGCTGGAAGACAAAGTTGGGAATCTCTGTAAAAGTAAAGCAAGAAAAAGAACAAAAACAAAAAATGGAGATGAAATAAATGAAAAAAAATGCAAGAAAATTATGAGACATCCCCCTGCCATTAGATCCTTCATTACAATAACAGGAACTCCAGAGAAGAACGAAAAAATGTGGCATATCATTGTGAAATTTCAGAATATTGAGGATAAAGAAAAAATCCTACAAGCTTTCAGAGAGAAAAAAATAAAAACAAGTCACATATGAAGAATCAAGAATCAGATTGCACACCACCACCAGGAGCTGGAATGATATCTTCAAAATTATGAGTGTATATATTTTCCCACCTAGAATTCTATACCTAACCAAACTACGAATAAAGAAAGAAGGTAAGCCAAGGGCATTTGCAGACCTTTGGGGGCTCAAAAATGTTATGTGCCCTGCACCATTTCCTAGGAAGCTATTGGATAATGTGTTCCACAAAAATAAGGGCATAAAGACATAGGATCTAGGAAGAGAGAGGTCAAAGGAATTTTCAAGTTTGATGAAATGAGATCCTAGGAAGAGAGCGTGGAGCAGGTCTAGAGTGGAACAGGTCAGAATATACCAGGAAAGATCAATACAAGTAACGGAAAAGATAGAACACCCTCACGTGTATGAATATGTAGAGAAAACATTGACTATTGAGGGAGAAATTGGGATGAATTAGTAATAAATAGAAAACTAAGCAAAAAAAGAAAATCATTAGAGAAAACAAAAAATTAGTGCAAGAAAGGGGAAGTAAGGATGGTGTATATACTATGCGTACATGGCTCATCTGTGAATAACATTGCCATTGTCGTAATGCAAACACTGAGTAATGATCTAAACAAACGTGTGTTGTACTGAGAGGATCGTGGGGCAGAGAGTGTGTGTGTATGTGCGTGGTAGTGGCGGTGGTAGTGTCTGCTTGGTGAAGGAAGTGGAGATGGCGAATAAGAGCTAAATCTTCATCTTCTATACATAATACCTAAAATTGAAAATTCCAGAAGTATGAAATATAAGCATGTTCTTTAGATATGTGGAGGTGAACAACAAAAGAAACAGCTAAAATGATTGAAAGTGGTTGCTTTTGAGAAAGAGACGAGCTGGATGTGGGAAGAGTATAGAAGAAGACTGTTATTTTGTAATGTCTCCTAGAATTGTGTGATTCTATAAGTTATGTACAAATCTAATTTTGATGAAAATAAAAACAAAAATTGAAAATAAATAAAAGAATCATAGTATACTCATTTTTAAAAAGCAGATGGGGAAATAGGGAATGGGGCCAAATTGGAGAGACAGGACCTGTCTATTTTACACAGGAGATTGCAGACTCGGAACACTCTCAAGGAGAAATCCAGGAGCCTTTGGGTGGAGGGAAGGTAACCCTGGATGTGGCATAATGTTTGTACCTACAGATTACTACTGTCCAATTTAAATCTAATTCAAGCCACTTTAATTTTTTGGAAGCCACATTAAAATAAGTAAAAAGGAAATGATAAAATTAATTTTAATAATATTTTATTTAATCCAATCTATCCAAACTATGATCATTTCCACAAATGAGAAATATAAAAATTATTACTGAGATGTTTTCATTCTTTTTTTCATAGTAAGTCTTTGAAATCCAATATATATTTTACACTTAGACACATCTCAATTCAGATGCTAAATTTTCATCAGAAATACTTGGTCTGTGTTTAGAGTTCATAAAATTTACAGTTGAAAAAAAATAGATTCACGTACCCAAGTTGTCCCAAACATACTTAAAAATTTTCCAATAACTGAATTGAGTACCAAAAAATTATTTTGCCTTAACGTTCACATTCACATTTGTAAAACTGGTTCATTTTTTTGCTTCAAAGGATTGACTTGACTTTGAAGCAAAACCTTATTAATTTTAAAACTATATCTGTCCAAATTAAGTAAATCCACTAACTCTTATATCAACTCAGTATTATTAACATTGAATTCAAAGGACTATTGCATAAATTGAAAAGCAACTCTAAATTTATCAGTATTAACAAAGTGATGTTTACATTTTTCGTATAATTTTTGCAGCCAATTTACATAACACTGTTGATTGCAACTAAAACAGGCATCTTGATTCATGTTTTAAAAAATGTATGAAAACATTAATTTGCTTTATGAAAAATTTCAATTTCAACATAAATTATTTTTGCTTTCCATAGGACTTAAGTTTAGATCATTCATATGCAATATGACATAGTTGAGAAAACATAAATCACTCTGCCTTTTATTTTTAGTTCAATTATTGAATGTGGTAAACATTCCTTTTGTTTCAAAAAAAAATCTTGAAATGGAGTTACCAGTACTGTAAATCTTTATAAAATTCATTCACAACTCAACCAATGAGTGTTGGTAGAGAATACATGATCACTTAATTCATTGTTTTCTACCTCTTTCAACAATTCCATAAACTAGTGATTTATAGCACATCTATACTGAACGATTTTAACAACTGTTCATGACACTTTCATAAGAAAACTTAGCACAAATATTTTCAATTATGTATCACACAATGGAAGGAAGCAAGTGAAACATCAGTCCGTTGTTTTAAAATTCTGATAAGTCTGAATTTTTGATCTAACATAGTTGGCCCATCATCTGTCTTGATAGAAACTCATTTTTTCATATCTAGTTGAAACTCTTCTTTGACATTTGTAAAACATCCAAAACTACCTACCCATTGGGTTTGATTTTTTTTTCAGGTCATGAATAGACAACATTCTAAGTAAATTTGGAAGTTCTTTGAGATGAAAGTATACCCAAAGTGTTAACCAGGTAGTGTCTCTTACATCGTATAACTTATCTAAAGCTAAAAAAAAAAAAAAAAAAAAGAAAGTACATGCAATTTTTCACATTTTGAATCAATTGGCCTTTTATTTTATTTATTTATTTTTTTCCCCCAAAGCCCCAGTAGATAGTTGTATGTCATAGCCGCACATCCTTCTAGTTGCTGTATGTGGGACACGGCCTCAGCATGGCCAGACAAGCAGTGCGTTGGTGTGTGCCCGGGATCCGAACCCGGGCCGCCAGCAGCGGAGCGCATGCACTTAACCACTAAGCCACAGGGCCGGCCCTCAATTGGCCTTTAACATTGTTAGAAAGGTGTTACATTCTATAGGTATTTGTTTGGTGGCTTAATTGACATGTTTCATCTTTTGTAAAATATCTTTTAGTCTTTTCCTCATAATTTTCTAACAAAATTTCCATAACTGAAATAATTTCTTTAGCATCTCTCTGTCTAAAAATGATTTTCTTTTTTTGTAAAAGAATTCAAGCCATTTTATAGTTGGCCAAAGTTACAAGGTCAGATCCTGTTAAAAATTGAGAAATTTTTGTTGGGTGTTTAATTCTGATTTCATATCACTCATTTCCTCAATTTTTTTTTTTAGCTGTTGGGAGAAAACTTATCAAATTCATCATGTGTTTGGTTTAAATTGCTCTTAGTATTGTGCTATCTACTTTATTGTCATTTTTTTTTTTACATAACAGAATTTTTGGTTTTGCTCTGTGGCAGCCAACTACAATGGCCATGTGTTGTGAAATTTGGAGCACCACTTCTTCCAATCTCTTTTATTTGATGTTCTAGTCATGGTACTAATTTCTGCATCTCCGCTCAGTTCCATATCAGGAGGATGACTTGATTTTAAATTTTAAAATTTGTCAATACTCTTTTTTTAACTAGAAACATCATTTAATTATATTATAATTAAAATAAGGATTTAAAATTTAATTACCAATTATGATTTACATAGGAATCACTATAACTTGAGCTGTCTGCATTTTACATTTTATATTCAAATAAACACATTATAATGTTACATTAGTGCATAGAAAAATAATCCCTTGAACTGAATCAATCTGTCCGCTGGCTGGACCAGTGACGTGTTATGCATAATACTAGAAATGATGCCAGTGCCCGAGCCACACACTGCCACCTACAATAATATCTTATGTGATGCAACAGTTACAGTGAAGTGTAGTCCTACCAATATGTTCAAGTTGTGTTTAACAGAAGACTATTTTGCACTGCTTCAGTTTTTACATTTAAATCTAAATTCATTAAAATTAAATACAATTAAAATTTCAACTCCTCTGTTCACAGTAGCTGCATTTCAAGTGCTCAGTAGCCACATGTGTCTAAAGGCTACCTTAACGGACAACGCAACTATGGAGAGTAAGAGAATGAAAACCTACTAGGGTGCCAGGTATTTTGTTAGGGACTTTCAAAGCCATGATCTCAATTATTCCTCAAAACAGTCCCATGTGTTGTTATCTACATTTTGCATAAAGAAACAGGCTCATTGAGATTCAGTGACTTATGCAAAGTCAGACGGTTAATCAGTGAAGGAGCTGGTTAGTCTGAACCCAAAGCCCATGTATGTGTGTGCCATGATGACATGGCCATTGCTTGGGTATAATGATATATATATATCACCCAGTGGGAAAAACAGGATGCTTTTTCCTTATCTCCCTGCCCCCTTTTAAAGTTTCCAAGCCTCTAATTTTTATAACAATTTTGTATGAGTGAATTTATTCAAGAAATATACATTGTCTCTTATGGGCCAGGCACTATTTTAGTGAACAATAGCAGAGTCTCTGCCTTCATGGAGTTTATGATCTTATGTGAAAGGAACAGAAAATTACAAAACAAAAACAAAAACCAACACTTTCAGTGAGATAGTTTTCTCAAAATTAAAACTTGTGAACTTGCCTAAAATGAAGCTCTCAAGGTGATAGTGCTTTCTGTGATTTTAGAATGGGGATAAAGTATCTCCTCCTTCTACATTAATTCTGCCAAGGTCCATCATGCAAACAGTTGCTTAGTAGGAGCTTTCGTTATTGGATGGGAAATAATTACGTCCAATTCCTGTTTGTCCACTGTTATCTTCGGAGGTGATGGGGTCCAGTCTCTCAATAGAAGTGAGCAACAGGGCAAAGGGGTACATGGTAAAACTAGAAAGGCAGCATCCTCCCAGATCAAGAACATCACACTGAAGAGGGGACTTTTTTTTGTGCCTTCTAGGGAAGCACAGTCGGATCACTCTATGCTAAGGTACTGATTTGATCTGTAAAACCACGGTCTTACAATGTATTGTACCTTTGGCTTATTTTCAGACTATTGCAAGAACTACAAGAAGCCAAGTTTCCTTTGAGTGGAGCAATCAGCTTCATAAAACTACCACCTGTGGTTTAGGATACAGCTCGAGAGCACTGGGGCTGGGTCTTCAGGGTAGAGATTTATGCAAATGAAAGGATTTTTATTTTATTTTTTTTGGTGAGGAAGATTGGCCCTGAGCTAACATTCATTGCCAATCCTCCTCTTTTTGCTTGAGGAAGATTGTCACTGAGCTAACACCTGTGCCAATCTTCCTCAATTTTGTATGTGGGATGCTGCCACAGCATGGCTTGATGAGCAGTGTGTACGTCCCCACCCAGGATACGAACCTGCAAACCCCGGGCCACCAAAGCCTGCAAACCTAACCACTACACCACCGGGCTGGCCCTGAAAGGATTTTTCTTAAATAGCCTCAGGGGAGATGACTTACAGAGAATTTTAGAGTTCAACCAGGTCATCGTACAAATACGGAAACCTGAAATTCAGAGAGGTTAAGTGATTAATCCAAAGTCACAAAGCATATTCATTCAGTGAGACTAGGACTTCTACATTTTCTTTCCAGCTAATGAGTTGCGGTCAAGGAGGGGAAGCAGGGAGGAGGTGGGAAAGAGAATTGGAGGAAGCTACAGATGGCGGGTAAAGTTCAATAAGTCTGGGGTGTAAAATCTGCTCCTGTCCTTTCTAGTCTGACGTTAGGCCGGTTTCTTAACTCTGCTGAGCTTCAGAATCTCGCTGTGAAATGGGGATGACACAGACCTCCTAGGCTTGCGGTGAAGATCTGATGAGATGATGCATGTGAAAAGGCCTCGACCTTTTGAAGATAAGACTTTTCCTTTACTCACTGTCTCAAAGTACCACTTCCTTTGATTGGTCTTCAAACCATCCATTTCAGACTTCCAGTGCCCCGGGCCCCAGTCTTAAGAGTTCTGCATTGGTGGCTCAAAGTCGGCTGCCCTGAGCCTGCTGGTCCCAACCTCCCCTGAGACTCTGTCTCCCAAGACTTCCCCAGTTCTCCCCAAAGCCCCGTTCCTATGATCATACCCTGTACCAGCCTCTTTCTTGTCACCCCTCAGTATCTGGCCCATCCTAGTTGGAGCTCCACCCAACAATAAGAAGCCTTTACAAGTATGTGGATAATGTAACAGGCTTCAAAGTGCTTTCACAGACATTCTCCCCTTTGATCCTCACAACAGCCCTGCGGGGGACACAGGGCAGCTGTTACCCTCCAAGTTTTACCACTGAGGAACCCAAAGTGCGTAGTGGCTAAGTGATTTGCCCAAGGCCACAAGCTGGAGAACTACTTGGTGTGCAAGAAAGAACACAGGCTTTGGGGTCAGGAAGTCCTAGGTTGAAGTCTCAGCTTTTGCCACTTGCTGGCGGTGTGGCCTTGGATAAGTTATAGATCCTTCCTGAGCCTCAGTTTCCCATCTATAAAATGGGAGTATTTGTTGTACGTCCTGCAGGATTGTGTATTTTGTATATGCAGTACTTAGTAGACAGCAAGTACTCAGCAAGCCAGTCCAGAATCCAGTGCACCGCACCATCTCTCTGCACTGTTTCTCAAGACCACTACAACTGGTAATAAGCTCTTCATCTCTGAACTGCAGGAGCATTCACTGTCTTTGGTTTAATGCCTCAGAAATCAACTCTGGCTTACAGACAGCAAATAGGATTTTGCCAAGACACTGTTAAAGTCACAAAATGGAAGAGCTGAAAACTCACTTTCTGGGAAGGAACCGTGGCAGCCCCAGGGATCTCAGCTGCACATTGGGGATGGTCATTGAACGACTCAGTGCCAACTCTCCTTCTTCCCCATGTGTCTCTCTCCTCTCAAAATCTGAATTTACAGAAGAGAAGATGTGATTGACCTGGCTTGCGCCGTGTGCCCACCATGAGGGCACGTGGGCAGGGATGGTTGGCAGCCCACTGGAACAATATGGAATGGAGGAAAGACAGCTCCACAAAGGGAGAAATGCTCTCAGATAAAGGAAGTTCATTACTTAGTCCTCATGTAACTCTAAAACCAACTGTCCCCTGTGGCTGGTTGTATTCATTTGTGCTTCTGCCTTAACATCCAACTAGACCATTAGTCCTCAGGAGTGCGGTGGGAGTGGGTGGGGTGACACCTCTGTCTTATGCTCAGATTCAATATGGAAGCCCAGAGACTGGTCCAGTACCTTGCACATAATTGGTGCTCAATAAAGAACAGATGATTGATAGATTTTATTTTATTACAGTCCTTAATCTTTTTAGTCCAAAAAACAAATTAATTTGGATCTTTCCTGACTTATGCTAGCTCCTAAACCTCAGAACTCCTACCTATGTGCAGCCACCAATAAAGCAATCAATCAATAACAATTTATCTAATTAGCTTGCTCACGTGAACCAATAGACTCCTCAGGCCTAGCCACTTCCCATCACAACCACTGGGTGAGGTGCCAGGTGTCTTGCCAAAGGACTTGATTAATAAGTCATTGTAATTGAAGCTGAATACAATTAATTGCATAATTTTGAACTCTTCAAGTTTAATTCCACAAAAATTACATCACAGAATTGGGGCATGATGAAGTATTTCTAATGAAAGGAATAAACAGAACTTGCATAAGCGCTGTTCATATTTGTGACATGTTATGCACATGCCAGGCATGGACTCTTGGCACTCAATAAAAATTCGCAAAGCTCAAATACATATATGAATTCCTAAACACGTGGTTCATCGTTAAAAAAACGCAGACACCCTTGTCCTAGTCAAGCCCAACATTTTGAAAATGTTGCAGACACCCTCTTTAAATCTATCCTGGTTTTATTCTTTCTGTAGTCAGAGACCCCAGATCGGCTCATATCTTTTTGTTGTTCTTATTTTCTCTCTCTTTGCGGTTCCCTTAAATTTGTTCTTTCTAATGGTTATTAACTTCCTAGAGGACGTGTCAGAAAATAGCTGATGAAGAAAAATAGTCCCATCCTTCGTTGACAAAACTTTTACCCAACTGAGCAGACAGGATTTTCATGAAGAAAATCTGAGAAATTAATTAATTAACTGTAACTGAATTTCACCTCTTTAACCTTAACTCGTGAGGAAACCTGATCTAAATAAACATCTGACCATTCAATCTCTTCCACTTAAGGTTAACTTGAGTTTATTATTCAGGCTACTGCCCTTGTGTATTAGGCAATGCATAAATTACGCATACTAATTACCCTGGATGGGGCACCACTTTAATGAATTCTTTTAATTAAACTGCAACACAGTGGTTTTGCACAGGATGGTCTATATTTCATCCTTAAACTACGTTAACCTTCATCTTTGTCTGGGCAGCTCACATGTCCAACCGGAGAAGGTCTGAGTTTAATTCATCTAAGTATATACACTCAGCAACACCCCCTTGACTATCATGGAAAATTTGAAAAATGTTTCTCTTCTGCTTCGAGGTTAAGAAATTAGATGCCTCTGTGAAAAGTTATGATTCTGCTGGGGATACTAAGGTGGGGAAAAAAAAGGCAAAACAAAGCAAAAAATTGAAATGACAGTTTCAGCCAGCATTTGCATATATAAGTTTGTACTTAGACAAATTCGAGAAGATACACAAAAAAATGTTTCGAGAGTTTGTTTCTGGGAAGCACTGGGGATCTGAGTTGGGAGGGAAGAGTACTTTTCCTCTTCCTCTTCCTCCTCCTCCATTTCCTCCTCTTTCACCTCCTCTCCGCCCTCCTCCTCCTCCTCTTCTTCTTCTATCATAAGCATGTGATACTTTTTAATGCAAAAAATAAAAAACAATAAAAATATCAAGAGGGTTGATAGTCCACTGGGAGAGACAAATAAATCACAATGTAATGTGGTAAGTGCTGTGTTAGGTGAACATGCGGACTGTTCTGGAAACACAAAGGAGGGATCATCTAACTTTGTCTGGTGGAGTCAGGGAAGGCTTCTCAGGGGAGGTGGCACTTAAATTGGGTCTTGAAGCATGAGTGTGAGAGTTTTTCAGGCTGAGCATCAGCTCTTGAGTAATGGGAAGAGAATGATAGCATAAGATGATTCCATCCACTCTAAGATTGTTCTCTCTTAGAAATTCTGTTTATAAATATGCCCCCGCAGGACTTTCCTGATGACATATATAAATGGTGTTTAAATCATTCTAATTTCTGACAAGATGATTGAGAGTGATACATTGTAAATGATCCTAAAGAAAAGTATCTCACTCTGGAAAACAATCTGATATGCCTGAAATTCTAACTTCAGAATTACTCCAACAGTCCTTGTAAATTTTTCACCAAGCCCTAATTTAAATGGAAATTTGTACAAAAGCAACTGACCTGTAGGATACAACCAGTCTTTATTTTGATGAGAAAGATCAAGAATACAGGGTATTTTCATCAACAAAGCCTAGCTCTTAATATCATAACATTACATTTAGAAACGGAATTCCCATTCTTTCCTGACCTCCATCTGTGGCTACAATAGAGGAAAGATAGGGAAAGTAAAGACCATGATGGTCTCAAATTCCATATTTTACCATTGATGGAGTTCTTTGAGGCACCAAATTCTCTTATTCTGAGCCCATTAAGGAGCTCTGGTATGGACTCGGCTGTTCCAAGCCCTGCAAAGGAATCCTGCCTCCAGTCAGAGCAACAAATCCTAAAAAGAGGGATTTGGTAAAATTTGGCTCTCTTCACCTCTTAGGAACTCCATTTGCACATACAACAACAAGGGGAGAGGCTCGCAGATTTATCTCATCACTACCCTGACACTGGTACCATCAACAGCTTTCAATTATTTACTGAGCCACAGCTATACGCCAGATGTAGGGGGTACCAAGATGAATGTCACATAGTTCCTGCTCTCCAGTAGCTCACAGGGAAAAGAGTTGCAGACAAACCACTGTAATATAGTGGAATGTGCTCCTCTAGAGAGCTGAGCCAAGCGCAGAGCAGGAAACCAGGACTCTTCCCGGTGGAGCTGGGAGGGCTTCACCGAGAGCCTGGAGACCCCTAACTAGAGTGCAAATATACCTTTGCAGTGGGAGATATTCTGAACTGCTTAACTCCTATTTTCCGTTTTAGACCAAAGAAGCAGAAGAAAGAGAAGATGGCTGATATGAATGGATAGAGTATAATTTAAAGGCAGAGAATTCTATAATTGGTAGATGGCTAAACCCAAAGGGAGATTTTTCTCTCCTCTGACCCTCTCAGCAAATTTAGGAAGCCTCACAGCTTATTAAGTAATCTATGACAAAAACCAGGCTCTAGAGTGATTTTTTATAATGACAGTGATGGCTCCAGAATCACACAACCCAGTTCCTCTTTGGATGTGCTGTGTGACCTTGGGCAAGTCGCTTAGCCTCTCTAGCTCTCAGCTTCCTTGTCTGTAAAACTTGGATAATAATAGGACCTACATCACACGGTTGTTGATGGTGATTAAATGAGATAATGTATGTAGGGTACTTAGCAAAGTGATGGGCCCCTACTAAGTAATCAGTCAGTGTTAGCTATTATTGTAATTAGTATGAGTAAGGTAAGTGCATCTTGGACCTTTAAGCAAGAGGATTTTATTGCCAGATTTTCAAAATGAATCTAGGAGTCTTCCAAAGCTGATAGAGTGTAAGAATGTAAATTATCATAATGCTATAATCACATGAGCACTTGAAGCTGCAAAATACATACACACGTATTCATTTCAGTTTAGAAACCAAATTACTGTTACAGATGACCCATTTGAAAGGCGTGGGGTGAATTCTTAATCACTGCATGCTACTTTTATTGACGTACTTAAAAGCTGAAAGTGTCAATCCTTTCTGACCCTGTGGATTCCTCAGAAGTGACTTGTCCAACACAGAGGGGAAGTTTGTGCTTCTTTCCAGCGTGCTGGTGAGAGAGGGTGTATTCCAGATAGCAAGAGCACACTCTGGAGGGAGGGCCCTTGCCCCCAGGAGGGCGCACTCAGCCGCAGAGGTGACCAGGAGGCAGCCACCTGGGGCCACCCACTCCCCAGAGTAACTCCAGGACTCGCGCTTTGATCTCTGTGTTTCTCCTGGCTTCCTGGTGGCGTTTTCTGCCCCAGGCTTTCCACATGCAGTGTCTTCGTCCTGTCCTCCTTGTAGGGAACATATGTTGTGACATACCATCTGGCCTTTCTGCATCTCCCCAGTGGCCATGGCATAAAAACCTGCCTGTGTGGCAGCTCCATGTGCCCGCAGTCCCGTTGGTCTTTTTCTTGGGCTGAGGGTTTTTCAACATCAATGGATGTCATTAGGAAGAACTAAGACAAGAATATGGATTTAGGACTGCATTAGGACCATGAAGGGAGCTTCACCTTGGAAGAGGAGCTGCTTGGCCGGGCCCAGCCAGAGGCTCCTGGGCAAACGGGGTGCAGGTGCCGGTGACAGTGGCTTGCCAGTGTGCAGCTGGGCACGGTGTCACACAGGCGTAAAGCTCAAGCGCTGTGGGAGAAGCGTGGCGCATTGGTCGTGCTCACTGACATCCAGAGCCTGGCTCAGAGGAAAGGGGACATCTTGCTGACAAGAGCATATGTGTCTATTGGCTCTGTGATGGAGAAAATAGCAGAACTGCTCACATCCTGGGGTCGGCATCATTTGCGTTGCTTCTCTTTGAACAGAGGAAGAATTTCCAGTTGCTGAATGGCAGTTATTTCCAGAGGGTATGGAGGGAGAAGCCAAGATCAAGCTCCAGAGAGTTGAAAATAGAAGATAAAATTTGGAAGTGTAGATTATTCTATGTACATGCAATGGAATACTAATCAGCTAAAGGAAAGGATGGGGAAATTCTTATGTCCTGATATGGGAAGAATTCCAAGATGTAATAAGCCAAAAAAAAAAAAAAAAAGGAAAATGGAAGATAACTGTGTGTAGACTCTTCTACCATTTGTGTAAAAAGGTTGAGAGTGAGGCGGGTATTTTTGTACTTGCTTGTATACACATAAGAGTGTCTGGAAGAATATATAAGAAACTAATAACAATGGTTATCTATTTGGGAGGGGCAGGAAGAAACTGAGCTGATGGAGGGTGGCGTGGGGGGAAGTTTTACTGTATACTTTTATTTATTTTAACCTAATTTTTAAATGTATTGCTCCTTCACAAAATTAAATAAATTTAAATGTGTTTAAAAGTTTTGAAAGTGACATTATAAAACATATTGACAGCCCAGTGGAGATGGCGTACTAGTAGATTTATAAATACATTTTTATTAGTTTGTCTTTATGTACGTCTTCCCACGTAAATAAGGCTATTTGATTTCCAGAAATATCTTCCATAACTGATTATCATGTGATGGAATAAGTTAGGCATTGCATATTTTACACTGAGCATTTTTCCGTCAAGAAAAAAACCCCAAATAAGTATAAGTTGTATTAATTAACAAATTCAGGGTTTGAATATGGTTATGTGTTAATAACTAGAAAGAAGCATTAACCCTTTTTCCTTTTTCCTGTGATTCAACTAACATTTGTTGAACAGGCATAACTGTCAACATAAACTGTTGACAGTTTGCTCTATAGCCCACAGTTTTCACTGCGTGAAACTCAGCTTGTGTAGTATAATTCATGCTACATTCAGACAGGAATAGGTTTGGTTCAGGGACTTCTCTGAAAGGTTCTTTAGTTAGCTGGTTTGTCCGGAAAGAATATCAATTGGTTCCTGCAAGTTCAATTTTTTATTTTCTAACAATATCTCGGGGGCATTAGGAAGATGACCAGGATGCTGCTTGGAATGAGCTATGTACTATTTACATCCTAATAGACGCAAGGATATTCATGTTCCTCATTGTCTCCCTCTCTCTCCCCAAAATACACAGATCTAACCATAGGGCTTCTTGTAATACATCCATTTCTGCTTCTCTAAAGAATTATGGAAATCCTTACTATAACGACTTTGCACGGCGTAAACTTAGCTAAATTGGAACTATTTTTTCCAGGATTCCTTTCCCTATAGGGTTCCAGGTTACCATTAGCCATAAAAGAAATTTGCATGAGATTTGGAAGGCAGAAATGAAGTAGTATCAACGTTTAGGCTTTGAAGGTTGGTTTAGGGTGCCAGGCACTGCAGCAACTTGGTATGTTGTCACTGATCTGCTAGCTCGTCTTGTGGGCGTGGGTTGTACCTGAGCCCACAGCACCTTTGGCTCCCACCGGGTTTCCTCCCTCAGCTTTTCCAAGTCTTGGACAAGGTATGTATGCAGGTTTGTGGCAAAACAACCCTTTCCAGCAGGTCATCCACATCATGGAGGATGGAGGCCTGGAGGGACAGAGGCAGGTTCCAGTATGTCTTCCTGTGTTATTGTTTGTCCTTGTTCTCTCCACTTCATTGTCAAGTCCTCTTTCCCAATTACCAACCCAGCTGAGCATGCCAAATTCAGACCCAACACCAGACATAGACGCCACTGCCTTGCATAGACTCCACTTGCTCCTACAATTGCATAAGATCTAATCCCTATAATGAATGCTTTATCCTATATCTCTTATAGTAGTTCCGCTTTTCTGATCGAACTCTGACCGAGGCACGACCCAAAAATGTCCAGGGACATGTCTTAGTGTTGTCATTGCTGACAGCACAGCAAACCTAGGCGTTAGGATCTCCATTTTGCAAGTAAGAAAGCTGACTCTAGAAAGAAAAGTAAGCCACAAAGTTGAGAATCTAAGTCTCATTCCAAAACCCATATCTTTCCACCATATTATATTGCCTTGGCTTCCAAAGTAAGAGAGAAACATAGTGCAGAACCTTGTCATAATAACTGAAAAAATCAGCCTTTGGACTAGACTAAGGAGAGCATTTCCAGCTCCTAATTCAGAGCACTGGGGCTTGAAATGGAACTTGCGTTGTGATCCAAAGCAAAGGTCTAGAGCAAAAATGCTTTGGAATCCCTGACTTCAAAATATACTACAAGGTGGAGCTGGCCCCAATGCTTAGCGGTTAAGTGCGCGCGCTCCACTACTGGTGGCCCAGGTTTGGATCCCAGACACGCACCAATGCACCGCTTCTCCGGCTATGCTGAGGCCGCGTCCCACATACAGCAACTAAGAAGGATGTGCAACTATGACATACAACTATCTACTGGGGCTTTGGGGAGAAAAAGGGAAAAAAAAGGAGGAGGATTGGCAATAGATGTTAGCTCAGGGCCAAACTTCCTCAGCAAAAAGAGGAGGATTGGCATGGATGTTAGCTCAGGGCTGATCTTCCTAAAAAAAAAAGTCTTAAAAAAATGTACTACAAGGTGATAGTAATCAAAACAGTATGGTACTTGTACAAAAACAGACACACGGATCAATGGAAAAGAATGGAAAGCCCAGAAGTAAAACCACATATCTATGGACAGCTAATCTTTGACAAAGGAGCTAAGAACATACAGTGGAGAGAGGAAAGTCTCTTCAATAAATGGTGCTGGGAAAACTGGATAGCCACACGCAAAAGAATGAAAGTAGACCATCTTTTTCGCCATACACAAAAATTAACTCAAAATGGATCAAAGACCTGAAGGTGAGACATGAAACCATAAAACTCCTGGAAGAAAATATAGGCAGTACACTATTTGACGTCAGTTGTAAAGGGATCTTTTTGAATTCCATGTCTACTTGGACAAGGGAAACAAAGAAAAAATAAACAAGTGGTATTTCATCAGATTAAAGAGCTTCTTTTTTTTTATTTTTAATTTATTTTTAATTTTTTTTATTTATTTATTCCCCCAAAGCCCCAGTAGACAGTTGTATGTCATAGCTGCACATCCTTCCAGTTGCTGCGTGTGGGACATGGCCCCAGCATGGCCGGAGAAGTGGTGCGTTGGTGCACACCCGGGATCCGAACCCAGGCCGCCAGCAGTGGAGCGCACGCACTTAACCGCCAAGCCACGGGGCCGGCCCAGATTAAAGAGCTTCTACACAGCAAATGAAACCAAGATCAAAATGGAAAGGCAACCTACCAGCTGGGAGAAAATATTTGCAAATCATATATCTGACAAGCAGTTAATCTCCATAATATATAAAGAACCCACACAACTGAACAACAGAAAAACAACCCGATCAAAAAATAGGCAGAGGATATGAACAGATACTATCCCAAGAAAGATATAAGATGGCCAAATAGGCATATAAAATGATGTTCAACATCACTAATCATCAGGGAAATGCAAACCAAAACCACGCTAAGATATTACCTTATACCCGTTAGAATGGCTATAATCACCAAAACAAAAAACAACAAATGTTGGAGAGGTTGTAGAGAAACGGGAACCCTAATTCACTGCTGGTGGGAATGCAAACTGGTGCAGCCTCTATGGAAAAGAGTATGGAGATTCCTCAAAAAATTAAAAATAGAAACACCTTATGATCCAGCTATCCCACTACTGGGTATCTATTTAACAAACATGAAATCAACAACCCGAAGAGGCTTATGCACCCTTATGTTCATTGCAGCATTATTCACTATAGCCAAGAAGTGGAAGCAACCCAAGTATCCCTGGACTGATGATTGGATAAAGAAGATGTGGTATATATATACAACAGAATACTACTCAGCCATAAAAAAATACAAAATTGTTGCATTTGCAACAACGTGGATGGACCTGGAGGGTATTATGTTAAGTGAAATAAGCCAAAGAAAGACAAACACTGTGTGATTTCACTCATATGTGGAAGATAAACTAACACATAGAGAGAACTGTTTGGTGGTTACCAGGGGCAAGGGGGTTGGGGGTGGGCACAAGGGGTGAAGGGAGGTGTTTATATGGTGACTGACAAACAATAATGTACAACTAAGATTTCACAATGTTATAAACTATTAAGACATTAAAAAAAAAAAACCAAAAAAATGCTTTGGGCAGGGGCTGGCCCAGTGGCATACTGGTTAAGTTTGCTCGCTCAGCTTCTGCGGCCAGGGATTCACAGGTTCGGATCCCGGGCACAAACCTATGCACTGCTTATCAAGCCATGCTGTGGCAGTTGTCCCACATAAAATGGAGGAAGATGGACACAGGCGTTAGCCCAGGGCCAATCTTCCTCAGCAAAAAGAGGAGGACTGGCAACAGATGTTAGCTCAGGGCTCATCTTTCTCACACACACACACACACAAAAAGCTTTGGGCATCCTGGGGTTGAGGAGATGGGTGACATTAGCCTCACAACTTACTTAGCTATTTTGAACGAATGCAGAGATGAGAGCCATGTGGTACTCAGTACTATGAACTGAGGAATTTGGATTCATTCTCTATAATGCCAAAAAGTCTTCTATAACAAAATCCATAAATATCCCCAAAGACTGAGAGTATTAAGTAATGTTTGGAAATATGGGTTTTTGAATGCTTTTTGCTTGTTCCAGCTCCTCTTAGAAACACACATACACAAAAGTTATATGCACATACTTGAACTTGTTCCTGGGTTATTCTAAAATTTTCCGTCATCCAAAATTACCAGAAAATATGATTTTAAATCTAAATTTATGTTGACTATGGAAAATGGAAGTAACTGCCAACTAAAAAATATAGAGCAAAAAGAGAAATTCTCAATCTCATGTATTAGTTGAAATGTAGTAGAGAAAATGTTAGGAGAGAGCAGCTTAGTTTCGGAATGAGAGATTTCTGGAAAGCCCTGGGCTAATTCATATCTTGGGACAGAGGAGGTTCTGAATCAATATAGCAGAGAATTTAAGATTAGGCCTGTTTTTAACCAAATGCACTATAGTGCAGAAAGAACTATCTGAGTCTGCTTGGGCTGCTGTGACATATGTCACAGACAGGGTGGCTTCAACAACAGACATTTGTTTTCTCACAGTGCTGGAAGTCAGAGGTCCATGATCAAGGGGCCAGCCAATTGGTTTCTAGTGAGACCTCTCTCCCTGGCCTGTAGTCAACCACCTTCTTGCTGTGTGATCCCTTGGCCTTTCTTTAGGGCGTGTGTGGAGAGAGAGAGAGAGCAAGCTCTCTGTTGTCTCTTCTTATAACGACACTAATCCTATAGGATCAGCTCCCCACTCGTGTGGCCTCATTGAACCTTAATGACTTCCTTAGAGGTTCCATCTCCAAATATAGATACACTGGGGGTTAGGGCTTCAATATATGATTTTGGGGGGGCGGGGGGGGGACACATTCAGTCCATATCAAGAGTAAATGTCTGTTATAGAAAAAGTGATCCAAATCAGAGCCTAACGTTCTGTCTGTATTTCCCTTGTAAAGCTTGTCTAGGTAGAAGATTCTACCTTGATTAAAGACCACAAGTAAACAAGAGGAAATGAGAAGACCTTGAGATTTCAGCCTTGTGTTTGAACTTCACTCATTTTGTCTTTCACATCAGCATCTCAAATTTCCCCACCATGTTCAGGTTGTAACCCCTCTGATTAAGGAAATAAGGCTTCCTTACCTTAACAGACAATTAGCTTTTACGATTAAATAGAGAGAGTCATGATTAACGACCTTGGTGGTTGTTCTTCCCTGATGTGCACATTAATACAAGCAGAATGCTCAAAATTCTGAGGAACTTTCATTCTTTGAGCCTACCATGCTCCATCGTTGTGGATCCAAAGCTGAGAAAGACTCAAACTCTGCCCTCCAGGAGATCAAATATAGTACAAAAGATAGGTGAACAGATATATTACAACAACAAGGGAGAGATCTTGTCAATTTTTCCTGATGTCTGGCATAGCATTGATGTAATGTGCACCTTAGCTGATTAATTGCCAGTAACTCCAGCAGGCCTGCAAGTAAGAAAATGCAGGAGAGATTCTGAATCTTTGGTGGTATGACAGTTGTTGTGAGAGGTTCGGGGATTCGATCGGAGACGTAAAAGAAACTTTCTACTCCAAACCAATGGACTGAAGGTATATTTTATTATATAGAGGATAGTAAAGGCAATAGTCCACAAACAGATCCGAATAGGTCAAATAATAAGAGGGAAAAAACACCAGCTCGACTGGAAAGGGAAAACATCCACATCAGCTGAGATAGCAGCAGATCCGAATAGGTCATATAATAAGAGGGAAAAACATCAGATCGATAGGAAAGGGAAACACCAGATCGACTGAAGGGAAATGACACAAATCAACCGGAAAGAGAAACACCAGGTTGACCGAAAAGAGAACACATCAGATCAATTACTTCACAGTAAATCAATTACTCACAACATCCACGCCCCACTGCCGGGAGAGTCCTATCAATCGACACGGCTGGGCAAGGATCACACGTCCTGGGCAAGGCGTCCCTTCCACAGGTGGAAGTCTCACCGGGTCTTAGTCTCCAGCAGTTTATATAAGCAGTTACAGAGTTTGCAGAGCAAGCATCTAGTGTTCCCATGCACCAATGGTTATCAGTGGCGTACGTGCATTGAGCCCCTTGGCTAACGTCCCAGCCCAGTAACTGTGTACATGCATTGTTCTCTTTGGTTATCGTCTTAGCACGGCACAGATGGCCAGTCCATCCCGTGCTACGACGCTCCAAGAGCCTTGAAATGTTAAAACTTGCAACTCTCTCCGTGGGAGAAGGGCCAGTTCCCACCACGCAGAAAACAGCTTTTATATTTCTTTTTGTGCTGGTGGCTGTAGGTCAATGGAGTGGCCAAACATGGCTGTACTCATGTCAAGACAACAGTTTTCTAGAATGTTTTCAAAGCAGGAGAATATGTTCAAACGGTACAAACTAAGTAAAAGCCAGACCTTTAAAGAGAAGCTAAAACAATATTTCTAATTGTTTTCATGTAAAGAAATCCTACCTGTTCTTTAGGAGTCGATTCTTCTATTAAGCCTCTTTCAATTCTGACAGCTAGAAGTGATTGCCCCCTGAGAACACCCCAGAACTCCATTCTACTCACCTACCTTTTATCATTTAATGCCTTCATCTATAATTCCATTATCATCTATGGGGAGTTTAGCATCCTAAAATCCAAATGTCAGCACTGTGGAATGTTAGACTAGAAAGCTCTCAAAGAGATCCTTTGATTCAGCTTCCTCCATTTACAGATGAGGAAACTGAGGCCCTTTCAAAGAATATTCTTTGAGAGAGTAAGCCTCTTTGAGATAGTGACATTTAACTACAGATTTAAAGGAGGCGGAGGGAGTTAGTGCAATGTCTTAGAGAGGGCACGTGCCTGGCATGTCCACAGAAGGCCTCGTGGCCAGGAGGCTATTGTGGCTACTGTGGGTGGAGGAGAGAGAGCAAGAGAGAGACTGGAATGGGGCCCGCCCGGTGGCATAGTGGTTAAGTTCGAACACTCAGCTTTGGTGGCCCGGGGTTCATGGGTTCAGATCCTGGGTGTGGACCTACACTGCTCATCAAGCCATGCTGTGGCAGCAACCCACATACAAAATAGAGTAAGCTAGGCATGGATGTTAGCTCAGCAACAATCTTACTCAAGCAAAAAGAGGAAGATTGGCAACAGATGTTAGCTCAGAGCCAATCTTCCTCACCCAAAAAAAAAAAGAGAGAGAGAGAGACTGGAAGGGGAGGGGACCTGAAGTGGGGATGGTGGGTCAGATCATGGAGGGCCTGTTGGCTTACAGCCATTTCCTCTGAGGGAAATGAGAGCCTTTGGAAGGATTTTTTGGGGGGGGGGAGGTGTCAGCTTTGCTGAGGTATAATTTACATAGAGTAAAATTCACCAATTTTAAGTGTACAATTTGATGACTTGACATGTGTGTGGAATTGAGTAAACACTACCACAATCGAGATATAGAATGGCTCCATCACCCCCAAAAAGTTCCCTCATACCCCTCTGGAGTCAATCCCTGTCCCTACTCCCACTGATCTGATTTCTGTTCTTGTATTTTTGCTTTTTCCAGAAATTCATATAAATGGAATTATATGGCATGTTACCTTTATATTTGGCTTCTTTTACATAGAACAATGCTTTTGAGACTCAGTCATGTTGTTGCATATGTCAGTAGTTCATTTTTTTTATTGCTGAGGAGGATTCTACTGTATGGACATACCTGTTTTGTTTATCCAGTTACTAGTTGAAGAAGATTTGGATTGTTTGCAGTTTGGGGCCATTATAAATAAAGCTGCTATAAACTCTCATGTATAAGACTTTATGCAGAATGTTTATTTCTCTTGGGTAAATCTCTAGGAGTGGAATTGCTGGGTTGTGTTTATGTTGTTTATTTGCAACTTTATAAGAAATTACCAAAATATATTCCAAAGTGAGTGTCCATTTTGTATTCCCATTAACAGTGTATGAGAGTTCCAGTCATCCTGATTCCTCATCAACACTTGGTATTATTGGTTATTAAATTTTAGTCATTCTAATAGGTGGTTTTTAATATGTATTTTTCTAATGATTAAAGTTGTTAAGCACGTATATTTTCAAGTGCTTGTTTGCCATCATCTCTCTTCTATGGTGAAGTGTCTGTTCAAATCTTTTCCCATCATTTTTAGTCTTCTTATTATTGAGTTGTAAAAGTTCTTTATGTATGTTTGATACAAGTCCTTTATCAGATATATGTTTTGTCTTGTCTTTTCATTTTTCTTAATTCTAATTTATCAATTTTTCTTTTATGGTTTGAGTTCTTGTGTCCCCTTTAAGAAATCTTTGTCTAACCCATGGTAACAAAGATTTTTTTCCTACTTTTTCTTCTAAAAGTTTTATACTTTTAGGCTTTACATTTAAGTCTATGATCCAACTTGAGTCAAGTTTTGTGAATGAGGTAAGATAAAGATCGAGATTTTTTTTCATATAAGTATTCATCTGTTCTAGCATCATTTGTGGGAAAGACTATTTTTTTTTTTTTTTTGGTGAGTAAGATTCACTCTGAGATAACATCTGTGCCAATCTTCCTCTGTTTTGTATGTGGGTCACTGCCACAGCATGGCTGATGAGTGGTGTGTGTCCATGCCCAGGATCCAAACCTGTGAACCCGGGCCACCGAAGTGGAGCATGCCAAACCCAACCACTATGCCATGGGGCCAGCCCCAGAAAAGACTATTCTTTACCCATTGAATTACCTGGGCACATATGTTGAGAATCAATTGACCATATAGTGTGGGTCTATTTCTGGTCTATGTCTCTCTTTATGCTAATACCACAAAGTCTTAATTAAAGTTGCTTAATGGTAGGTCTTGAAATCAGGTAGCGTAAGTTTTCCAACTCAGTTATTTTTTCTTAAAATCACCTTGTCCATTCTAGGTCTTTTACATTTCCATATAAATTTTACAACCAGGTTCTCAATTCCAACAAAAACCCTTTAGAAAGTTTTGAGTAAAGGAGTGACATGGTCCAACTTACATTTTAAAAGGATCACTCTGGTGGCGGTGATTTGCTCAGTATCAAAGCCAAACCTCAACTACACATTTTACAAGGATATCTTAAATCCATTGGACAGAGTGAAAAATAAATAAGCATCATCTTATCAATAAACATTCTCAAATAAATCTCAATGTATTGCATCACCTGAAGATACTTTACTACTAGAAAATTTAAGAGTATTAGAATGTTAAATGCATTTGGACCAGGTCCAGCAGATGAAACTTACTCATGATTACCTTTGGCAAACTATTTGATGGTGAAAGGAGTCTAACTGAGCCCAAAGGAATGCCTCCCAAGAGTGGAAGACGCTGAAGCCAGGATATGGTCCTATGTCCTCTTTCCTTCCCTGGCAGCTGTGTAACTGCAAAAGTAACAGTATTTTTGAAAGCAGACTGCTTGGGTTTGTAGAATCTTGGTTTTTCCAGAGTTGTACTTGTTTTTCAAGTGGGAGAAAAATGAATGCTATTCTAATTCATAAGTCAGCAGGGGAAGAATTTTGTAGCTTCCCAGATAATCTCTCTGCCCTTTGTGCCCCCTTCTTGCCAAATGGGCAGTTTCCTACATGTCAGAAATCAGGGTGTTCCATATGCAAATAAAACGACATTTTTTTTTCCCCACAAAAGTCAACATTTTTTCTCCTGAAACGATTCCTCATTGGTAGTAGTTCTCTCTTTTCTAAAATTTGGCACTTTCCATCTTTGTTGGTAGAGTTGTTCCAACTGCACAGCATTTGAATGTTCTGGACGGTGTCACAGGAAACTGTGGAAGTTGTCATTTGATTACTAACTGGGTGACCTGAGGCAAAACACTTAACCTGAGCTTCATCTCTTCCAGTAAAACACAGCTTTCACATTAACTACCCTCTTTACCACAAGTCTTGTGAGAATCAAACGTGACAATGTACATAATGATATGCTAAGGACTCTGGGGGCATAGTGTACAAAGGTTGGTCACTAAAATTGCAAACAGTAGATAATGTTGATTCTGTGGACCTGCTTACATATTTTTTAAAATGTATTGAACTAAGCCAGTGTTTATTGGGTAGCTACAACCCGCTTGCCATGGTACAAATTACTATGGGGCAGAAATGAACAACAACTGCAGTGCCTGTCCCCTCAAAGAGATTATCGCTTTAGCAGGGAGAAAAGTCTTACATACATGAAATAATGAGAGGCCAATAATAATAGCTCATATTTGGCAACACTTTTCAAGTTTCCGATTTCTTTCACGTGCTCTATCTCATCTCATTCTTACAAACAACTCTTTGCAGTGTGTAGGGCAGATATTTTCATCCTTGTTTTATGGATGAGGAAACCTAGGTACAGAAAGCGCAGGTGATTTCTCTGAAGTTATAATGCTCATAAACAGTGGCGTCGGGACCCAAATCCAGATTATTTGCTGACTCCTAGTCCAGAAAATATATTCTGGTAGTTCTCAAACTTTGATGTGATTAAGAACCATTTAGGGAACTTGTTACAAATGCAAGTTACTAAATCAGTTGATCTGGTCTAAGATTCTGATCTTTAACAAATAGTTCAGAGCCAGCCCTGGTGGTCTAGTGGTTAAGATTTGGCACTCTCACTGCCATGGCCCAGATTCGTTTCCTGGTTGTGGAACCACACCACTGGTCTGTCAGTTGTCATACTGAGGCAGTGGCTCACATAGAGAGCTAAACTAACAACTAGGATACACAACCATGCACTGAAGCTTTAAAAAACAAACAAATAGTTCATATGATTTTCTTGCAGGTAGACTGTAGTTTGTTCTTCACCAGTTTACTCTTCTGGCGCTGACCATGAAAAGCAGAGCAGAGAGCTGCTATGCTGCTGTACAGCTGGCATGCAGAGCATAGTGGTTATGAGCATAAAGTCTGGAGCCAGGCTGCCTGCATTTAAATCCTGCTTTCACTGCTTACTAGCTGGGCGAATTATGTAACCACTCTGTGCCTCAGTTCTCCATCTATAAAATGGGGATAATATCAGTACATACCTGACGGGCTTGTGATGAAGATTAAACAAGTTATTGATTGCAAAGTAGTTAGAACAGAGGTGGCATACATACAGCAAGCTTCCTGTTTGTGAGAAGGGGCCCATAGAAACACTGCCCTATGGAGGATGATGGGGGACAGCCTTTCTGAGGTACAGTGGCCTCATCCCTTGCCTTAAACAACTCCCATTCCTTCTCTTCTGATCTTGCAGACAGCTATTGGCAGCCCTAGGCACCAATTCTCTGGGAGGCAGACTGTAGCCCATTATCTCTGCTTGCAAAGGAACTAGAAGTTTCCAAGGGGCCCTCCAGACTTAAGTCAACTTTGTTGCTTTATCCCATTTAAATCCACATTCTCTGTTGAAGGAAATAAACCAACACAGTAAAGCTTGCTGATAGCCACACCATCTGTATTATGGCACACAATGATGGCTAGAAGTTAAAGGTTTGATATATAGGTCTATTTTTTTATTGCCAGTCCCTGCCCCTGAAGAACGTATTAAAATTTCCAGATGAGTAACCAAACAATAAATAGATGAGACAGTTGCTGTGAATATCTGATTTTTTGCATAATAATGAGATATTGCTGGATAATGCATTCTGCCATCCCCAGTTTTGTCTAAATTATCATTTTGATTGGTCAAATGCATAAGAAAGATATACCAATAAAGTCGTGTCAAGTCCTGTGTTGTAAATTGATGCAGGATGGAGGTTTCTTTAGGTTTGAGGTGAGGTGGGGGCAGGGAGAACTAGTTCTTCAGAAAGTAACTTTGGGGAGATATTTTCTTCAGCCAGTTCGTAATCAAAGGCATCTGAAATTCTCCCTTCCAGAGTCACATGCATAAACATGAGGTAGTTTGTACCTTCTAAGGCCTTGTGTGTTGTTTTTGGAATTGAAAATAAGAACCAAATTTGGAAAAGAAGGGTTGTTCTAGGATATCTGAGGTTTGTTTTGTGTGGAGCATTTTCCCCTTGATTTTGCATCCCTGAGACATAACATCAGAGTGTCCATAGAACTTTTGAATCAGAAAGACCAATCATTAGGGAACACGATGTCAGCAAATCCAAATAGCTCTTTTTCCACCTTAAAAAAAAAAGGAAGAATTTTATAAGTTCCAAATTGGGATGAAAACTAAAATTGCCTGAAGTATTTTGACTTGCAACTCCTCTTTCTTCTTGGTTATGTAACACTTGGTTTAATCTGTTTGGTAGTTCAGTCTGGATTTTGTTTTTAAACTTTTCCTTTCGCTGGGTTGAACTATCATTTTCATCTTTTCTTCTGATTTCAGTTTTCCATGGCCCAGCCTGTAAACTCCTTGAGGTAAGGAGCGACGTCTTGGCATGACTTATGTGCCCTGAGGCGCTTGCGTATACTAGGTGCTCAGAGCACAGACCCAGCACTCAGACAATCTAGGGCTGCTAAGCACGTATCATGTTTTGAATTTTTCAAAACAATAACCAAAAAGGATAGTATGGTATTTATTATAAATAAATATGGCAATGATTTATCAAGCGACAACCATGGGCCAAGCATCAGACAGACAGTAGCTCATTTATTGTGTACATCTTGGCAAAGAGGAAATTCTTACCCCTATTTTGCAGGGAAAGAAACTGGGGCTCCAAAAAGCTTGGTAGTTGGGCCAAGGTGACGCAGTCAGTAAGTGAACTTGTGTCCATCTGATTCCAAGACTCCTTTCACTAAGCCACACATTCTTCGTCATTATCATTGTTAAAATTATATTTTTCCATCCTCTTTTGTCTCCTGGTTATCCTCGTCAGCAACTGAGCTGACACACACCCCCTGACATTTGAGTGCTTTGCATGTTGGCACGTAGGTCACCCCAGCCACGAGAGCTGGGAACTGGCATCTTCAGAAATCCTATCCATCCAAGGCCCTATTG
Organism: Diceros bicornis minor; assembly: GCF_020826845.1. Classification (NCBI taxonomy): domain Eukaryota; kingdom Metazoa; phylum Chordata; class Mammalia; order Perissodactyla; family Rhinocerotidae; genus Diceros; species Diceros bicornis. The sequence goes on along the minus strand of NC_080744.1, from coordinate 54,918,260 downwards.
GCAAAGTTGAAGTAAGAACCTTATTGGAGTGACGGAGCTGAAGATTTCCTGGAAGTCAGAACGCTGCATTCTCAAGTAAAAGGATACTCTAGTAAAAGGAAAAATGCATGAAGGAAAAACTGGGAATTTTTTTTTAAAAGATAATAATATAGTGGGGCGGCCCAGTGGCGCAAGCGGTTAAGTGCGCACGCCCCGCTGCGGCGGCCCAGGTTCGCAGCGACGGGCCGCTTGGCAAGCCATGCTGTGGCTGCGTCCCATATAGAGTGGAGGAAGATGGGCATGGATGTTAGCCCAGGGCCAGTCTTCCTCAGCAAAAAAAGAGGAGGATTGGCAGATGTTAGCACAGGGCTGATCTCCTCACCAAAAAAAAAAAAAGGATAATAATATAGCTGTAAAGAAATCCCTAGATGCACTGGGGAAATATGATTTCGGCTAGTCTCAAAATCTGTAAAACAGACAGTGTGTTGAGTTGGGCATTGGAGGGGAGCCATTGCAACCTCAAGGGAAGAATCTTTTGTTGGATTGATTTGCTGTGATTAATTTATTACTAATTAATGACATTTTGAGGATCATCTGAGGAAAAGGATACCAAGTGTGACCTCAATCAGGGATAATGTCTTTCCTGTATTGGTCTAGTCACTATTGGAGATGACTAAAAATAACTAGGATACCCATTATTCTGAGAGATACTGTCTTATAGCTCATTGCTTTAAGCTCCGTGCATTGTATCTGTGCACAGCTTCCCCCCATCCTCCCAACCCCACATCGTCCCTCCATGAGTTCCTTGAAGACATAGATTGACTATCTTTCAGGGCTGAGCATAATATCTGACCAGAGTAAGTATATATAATTGTGGTATGATTAAAAAAAATAGATATTTTGGTTTTATCCCAGGTTCCCCGCACAGAGCTCCTAAAACCCTTAGAATTTGTTGTCTTTTATATGCTAATAAGATGACTTATGGTGGGAGGCTTTAGATAGCTTCTGAATGGGGACTGGTCACTAGAAAAACCAACCAAGTAGTTACAGGGTTAGAACTTTCAGCCCCTTTCTGGAGAGGGGAGAAGGGCTAGAGATTGAATTCAATAACCAAAGGCCAATCAATCATGCCTATGTAATAAAACCTCCATTAAAAGCTCTAAAGGATGGAGTTCGGGAGCTTCCAGGTTGGTGAACACATTGATGTGCTGAGAAGGTGGCACGCCCAGAAAGGGTATGGGAAACTCTGTGCCCTACTCCCCTCCTCCAAATACCTTGCCCTGTGCATCTCTTCCATTTGGCTGTTCCTGAGTTGTATCCTTTATAATAAACTGGTTGAGTCGTTCTAGCAAATTATCAAACATGAAGGGGGTTGCTGTGGGAACCCCTGAGTTTGCAAACAGCTAAGCAGAAGTGCAGGTAGCCTGGGGACTCCATTTGCAGCTGGTATCTAAAGTGGGGGCAGTCTTGTGGGATTAAACCCTTGATCTATGGGATCTGCCCTAACTCTGGGTAGCTAGTGTCAGGATTAAATTGAAATGTAGGACACCCAGTTGACGTTGGGTGGTTGAACTGAAGAATTGGTTGTGGTTGTTTGGAAAAGACATAACTTTTGATGTCAGAAAAAACCCACACATAATGTTTTATGAATGAATGAATAAACGAAGGAATGAAAGAATCTTTGTTACTTGGTGTGTTTTAGTCACAAGCTGACTTCAATAGTAAAGGGAGCTTCCTGGTTCAGACACTTCAAAGGTCCAGGGCAGGACCAGCATCAGGCAGTGCTCTGTAGAGTGACTCAATTATGTCCCAGAGACTGTTTCTTTCTGTCTCTCCACTCTTCTTCTGCAGTGTTAGCTGCTTCTTAAGCTAGCTTCCCTGGGTCTCCCAAGATGGCAGTCAGCAACTCCCAGCCACTTCTCATTCAGTTCCAGCAGGAAAGAATGACCGTCTTTGTGTCACTTTGTGGAAGCATTCCTATCAAAATTCTGAGAATCACTCTGATTGGACCAACTAAAGCCACATGCCCATCTCTGACCAATCACGGTGCCTGGGAATGCCTTGATTGGCTTAGTATAGGTTATTTGGTAGAAGCAGATTTCTTATTACCTCATGCATTCCCGAACTGAAGCTGGAGGTTTTGGAAAGCCGAGAATAGATGCTGGGAAGGCAAGCAGCTAATCTCCATTCCACTTGGAATGTGCTTACATGACATAACAAGTAATGTGGTTCCTAAATGTATTCATTTGTTTGTTTAATACCTAATTACAGAATATTTTAATCAGCTAATCTGTAGTAAATGTTGTGTCAGGAGAAGTCGGGCCTTACCATAAGCTAACTATGTAGTGTATTACATATTGGATCAAACCAGTGGTGTGTTTGATAGTACTTTGTAAACTACACAGCCTGTAAAAATGTATGAGGTGATCCCATGAGCAACTAGAGAAAGATAAGCATGTATAGAGTTGTGATAGACTTTTAATGTTTGATCCAAGTTCTGTAACAAGCTTTGAATAAATTTATTAATAGCCTCCAAATTCATAATCAAATGGATTATTACTTGATGAAAATCTAGACTTCATCTTGACCTTTTGCCAGATTTGTGGCTCATTTACTACTCAATAAGTGTAGGTATGAGAACAAAAACCTCACAGACCAATTGGCACAACCCCAATTAGCTCTGGGGTTGGCAAACTTTTTTCTTAGAGAGCCAGATAATAAATATTTTAGACTTTACGAGCTATGTGGTCTTTATTGCAACTTAAAACTCTGCTATAGTAACACAAAAGCAGCCACAGACAATATGTGAATGAATGAATATTTATGATGAATAAATTTTGATAAAACTTTATTTATGGGCACTGAAATTTGAATTTCCTATAATTTTCATGTGTCATGAAACATTAATCTTTTGATATTTCCAAGTTTTTAAAATGTAAAAACCATTTTTAGCTTATGGGCTGTACAAAAACAGGTGGCAGGCTGGATTTGGTTCGTGGACTGACATTTGCCAGCCCCCGTTTTAGCCCAATGCTGCAGAAACACGAGATTTATGAAGAGGAGATGAGAACGGCATTACCTGAACCAATACTTTGTGCATTCACACACAAAAAATCACCCTATTTTGGATATAGGTTCTATGAGTTTAGTCATTATTCTTTTTTGTCCCTTTCACTAAACTGATACCAACGGATGATCCAAAATTCCCAGAATTCACACTTTTACCTTTAAAGTTAAAAATATTTAAGCTTTTTTGAGGAAACATGGGAATGATTTCAGGTTATCATTGGACATCTTCATGATTAGGCTGCATCTTTGCTGGAGCTGGTGCAAGCTCCCAAGCTTAGCAGATCCTTACCCAAACTCAACATTCTCCTCCCAAAGTCACTTGCTCTCAACCATCCCTATTTCCATCAATGGAATCTCATTTCTAGTTAACCAGGCTTGAATCTTTAGAGTCATTGTATAGTGACCATTCTATAGGAACCCTGCTCAGTCTGAATGATTCTGTGTGGTTAGAACTATCAGGTTGAATTGGGTTTCTGTTACTTGCAACCCAGGGAATTCTGACTAACTGATTTGCCATTTAATTCCTTTGTTTCTTACCTCTCCTTCCCAGCACCTCTCCCTCTCACTATCTAGTTAGCCACCATGTCCTCTAATTTCTTGGAGATGTCTTTCAGATCCATCTCTTTCTCTCTAAACTATCTCACCATCACCTCCTTCTGTTTGTCAGAGTAGCCTCAATAAACATTTTTTGAAGGACAAGCTATATATTACAATGGCTGTAGAACAGATCAGCAACAGCACTGGATTTAGAGTCAAGTAGAACCTGGATTTGAATCTTATTCAGCCACTTACCAGAAAACTTATTAACTCCTCTAGGTATTAGTTTCCTGTTTGTTTAATGAGAATCACCTCATAAGGTTGATGTGAGGATTAAAGAAGAATAACATATGTGAATCAAACAGTACAGATACACAGTTGGCACTCAAGTAATGAGGATTCCTATTGGGTGAAAGGAACTGTGAGAGACCCATCTGGCATCCTTGAAGAGCATTCAGATGTCCTTTCCATGGGCCTTACTCCCTTCGATCTATCTTGCTCATCACTTCTTGCCTTCCTGCCAAGGCCATTTCAGTGTGCAGCCTCGTTGCTCATAAATCTCCTAAGGTCTCCACTAAACTCCACAGACTCTTCATTCTGGCCCCAAGAACCTTCTATCTTCTCTCTCCACCCAATCTGACTTCCCTCTGGTCTCCACCATAAGGTCTCTTTTTCCACCAAGTGACCTCTTTTCTGTCTACCAGATATGCCACCTGTAGTCCTTATGCTAGTAAACTTGAGTTTAAGCTATTTGCCTTCACCCAGTGCTAAACCCCAAATTCTCTCGAGCCCTTCCCTTCCTCCTCCTTCTCCTTCTGCTCCTCAGAACTTTCACAGAACCTGGTCTCTCACCTAGGCACACTCTCCATGTGTGTGCTCTCCTCTTCTTCCTGGAGATCAGGGCTTATCGTGTATATATGTTTAACCATTTCCCTGTTGCCCAACTCCTAGCACAGTGGAGTGCTCATGCCCAGTGTTCAGTAAGCATGGGTTGAGTAAAGGAATACAGACTTTCACAGAGCTGTTGGATTAAGTGACCCAGGATCATAAACACACTATGACTCAGGATTTAGTCTGGAAAACAGAAACCACACTAGATATTTCAAATAGATGAAATTTAATACAGAGAATCAGTTACGTGGATGTTGGTAGGCTTAGAGCACAAGAAAGAAACACTGAGAGAACATCAAGGTAGTAACTGCAGGAAGCAGCTACCACTCCTAGGACCACAGAACAGAAAGGAAGAGGTGGGAGATGGCAGAACCTAGGAGTGTGGAGAAGGGGCCCCATAGAGCTGAGACCAGACCTCAGGAGGGAGTGCTACCCAGCTGATGGTGGTGCCTCTGGAGGTCAACAGAGGGACCCCAAGGAGCTGGTGCTCAGATCTCTGCTGGCACACCTCAGGGGGCATGGTGAGGCTGGCCCTGGGAGTCCTGAAAGATGTTGCAGGCTGGAGCCCAAGCCACTGCAGGAGGGAAGCTGACAGGAACAGCAAAATCAGGAGGAAGGTTTCTTCTTCCCCCTCTCTCCTTCCAACATTCCTCTAGGACTTCCTGTTCGCAGAAACTCAAAGGATGTCAGTTGGCAATGGAGTTTGGGACATAAAATTTTCAGAACAAAGTATAGAGGGCTGAATTTGGAGCTGAGAGAGGATAGATAAATAGCCAGCTCAACATTTCTGATGTAACTCTCAATTTTCTAGAGGAAGAAAGTAAGGCTCAGAGGGTTTCAGCGATTTGCTCAATGCCCCCTCTTTGCATCGTTGATTCCATGATCTTCCCCTTAGGAATAGTGCTGTTATTTTTATTTTAGGAGGAGATAGTACCAAAACTTGATAAATTGTGAGAATATATTTCTACTTCTTGTCTCCTTTTCAGCCATTTCATGCTGATTAATGGTTTGTAGCATATGCCATATAGGACCACATATGTTGCTGTGAACAACTAGGAAAAAAAAGCTTACTGCTTTGCCAAGTTTATTGGTTCCAAAAAAGGATACTTTTATAAGGTTCAGGGAGGGTCATGTGAGTCAGCCTCCCCAACAGCATATTAATATCCAGTTACCACCAAGTTGGTGGAGACAAGTGTACCTCAGCATCACTCTGAAAAACAAGCGTAACAAATGGCAGCAGAAACCATCATAGAACCTTCTACTCCAAAGTGGTAGCAAGTTTTAATTTATTTTTTCTGTAAGATAGTTGATAAATGAAGGCAAAACAAGAACATCTCCTAACTAGATTATTTAATATCTAAAAGCATCTTCTCCCAGTTCTCCCTTTCCTGCTCCATCTGCTGAGCCCCAGGGAACATGGGCATTCACGGACACCAAACCCAGAGGACTGGCAGTCGACTGGCTGAGCTCCGCCTGGTTGGGCATTTTGAAACTCAGATGGAACCAGAACAGAAGAAGGGAGAAAGGTACAAAAAAGAACCCCGAGCTTTGCGGTAGGATCCATCATTAAAGATAGGCTGTCGTGACTCCAGGACTAAGCCTGGTCATTCAAGTAGTAGCCCCAGCACCTCTTGTAGTGGGGGGTCTTGTGCAGTGCAGAGAGGCCAGAAACATGGGGTGTAAACCCTTATGTGGCAAGTTGAACCACCACACCAGGGTGAGGTGATCAAGGAGGCTGGGTGAGCCTCACCAGCATTCTTGACCCAATCACAGACGGCAAGCACAGCTCTGTTAAGAAAAGGCTGAGGGGCTGGCCCGTGGCTTAGTGGTTAAGTGCGCGCGCTCCGCTACTGGTGGCCCGGGTTCGGATCCAGGGCAGGCACCAACACACCGCTTCTCCGGCCATGCTGAGGCCGCGTCCCACATACAGCAACTGGAAGGATGTGCAGCTATGACACACAACTACCTACTGGGGCTTTGGGGAGACAAAGGGGAAAAAAAGGAGGAGGATTGGCAATAGATGTTAGCTCAGGGCTGGTCTTCCTCAGCAAAAAGAAGAGGATTGGCATGGATGTCAGCTCAGGGCTGATCTTCCTCACAAAAAAGAAAAGAAAAGAAAAGGCTGAGAGACTACCAGCACACAGCAAACCGAGAGCCCACTACCCAAGTGTAAAAACAGACCGTGTCCTCGGGAGTCCCTTAAACTGAGGCCCATGGACAAAATGGAGGCCAGAGCTGGACAGTAAACACAAAGACACACACCCTTCTTAAAATGCGTGCTTGTAAAAATATATAAATGCCAGACTCCTGGTAAGTGGATTGAAAAAGATATGTCAGTACACAAGCACACTTTTAGAAAGTACCACTAAAGACATTTAAGCATTAAGAGAAAACATCAAATATTGACCCCTTCAATATTTGGTTCCATCAACAACAAGCAAGAGTAGTATATTTACTGAGATAGAAAGTTACATGAATCTTCCCCTCCCACCCTCGCTGCTCCCTCCCTTCCTTCTGTATTTTCCTTCTTTCTAAAAACACATTGAGGGGCCGGCACCGTGGCTTAGAGGTTAAGTGTGTGTGCCCCGCTGCTGGCGGCCCGGGTTCGGATCCCGGTGCGCACCGGCGCACTGCTTCTCCAGCCATGCTGTGGCCGCATCCCACATACAGCAACTAGAAGGATGTGCAGCTATGACATACAACTATCTACTGGGGCTTTGGGGATAAAAAAAATAAATAAATAAAATTAAAAAAAATTAAAAAATAAAATCACATTGAAAGTACAAAAATTGTACTTCCTCCCCCTTCTGATTTATGTTATGATCTGACAGAGACCGTGAGGGAAGAAAAAGGCACACAGGTTAGTCATTTTCTTCTGAGTACAAGAACACATCCCTGCTTAGATTTCATATCTGTTGCCCTTGTTCCCAAAATATTTGAGTTCCTCATGCATGGATCCAGGTTGGTTGGAAATACCTTGAGGCCCATCATTTTTTTTTGTGCGTGTGGGGGTTTCCATTGTAACATTTTTAGTATCCGATCTGAGATCAAAGATCAAATATTGCTGTGAGCTAGCATAGAGGGGTATTTTGGTCTTATTGAAGGTGGTCCTCGCACACACATGAGTTAAATAGAAGATTGTTTAAGAAGAAAATGCAATTTAGTGAATCACAACTCACAGCAAAGCTGGGAAGGGTGAGAGAAGTAACAAAAGAACAATTAGATTGGCAGCTGCAAAAATTATCTTGTGTCTGAGACAGTCGGCTTAAAGCCAGCAGAGGGGAACCCTCCTTCTCCCACTGCAGACCTCAGAGAGCTCACTAAAGCCCTTGAGTCTAGGAAATGATGGAGAAGCTGTCTTCAGTAACAAAAATATCTTTATATTAAGCCAGCTTTAACTGAGAGTCCATTGGGCATTGATACCATTTACTAGCTGGGTAATCTTGGACAAATTAGTTAAATGCCCTGTGTCTCAATGTTCCCATCTGTAAAATGGGCGTAATAAAAAGCGCCTATCTCAAAGATTGTTATTAGGATTAAATTAAATGAGTTAATATTTGTAAAGAACTTAAAACAGTACCTGGCACATGGTAAATGCTACATAGGCATTTATTAAATTTTTGAAGTGGCAGAAAAGTAGCTTGTACCATTGGTTGGTGGAGAAAAGAAGACTAAAATTGCCCCAATTTTTATGTTAACCATCTCTATGTGTCTGGCTATTTCCTCTCATATCTTCTCAGCAATCTTAATAACAGATTGTTAACATCATATGTTACAATCTGTGAAAAGGCCCACTTTAGGAGAATATGCAAAAAAGGAGCAACAATTTCCCTTGCCATAGCATCCCCTTTGCACTGCCACGTTACTTCACAGAGTTGGGAACAGAAGGGCAGACAGTGAAAATTTGGGGGTTAAAAAATAGCATGACAGGGCCGGCCTGGTGGTGTAGTGATTAAGTTCGTGTGCTTTGCTTCAGCTGCCCAGGGTTCGCAGGTTCGGATCCCAGGCACAGACCTACACACCACTCATCGAACCACACTATGGCAGGTGTCCCACATATAAAGTAGAGGAAGGTGGGCATGGATGTTAGCCCGGGGCCAGTCTTCCTCAGCAAAAAGAGGAGGACTGGCAACAGATGTTAGCTCAGGGCTAATCTTCTTCACCCAAAGAAAAAAAAAATGATGAAAAATAGAAATAGACTTTCTGTCTGCGAGTCTGTCCTGAAGAGTTTAAGACTAAATTCCTCTTAGGCAGGCCAATTTTTTTTTTTTTTTTTTTTTTTTTTTGTGAGGAATGTCAGCCCTGAGCTAACATCCGTGCTAATCTTCCTCTTTTTGCTGAGGATGACCGGCTCTGAGCTAACATCTATTGCCAATCCTTCTCCTTTTTTTTCCCCCAAAGCCCCAGTAGATAGTTGTATGTCATAGTTGCACATCCTTCTAGTTGCTGTATGTGGGACATGGCCTCAGCATGGCTGGAGAAGCGGTGCGTCGGTGCGCGCCCGGGATCCGAACCCGGGCTGCCAGTAGCAGAGTGCGCGCACTTAACCGCTAAGGCACGGAGCCGGCCCTAGGCAGGCCAATTTTTAATAGCTATTTTTACTTTACTATTTCTCTGTTATGGCCAGTAATGGTAACTTAAGTTTGCATTACACTTCAAAGCACTTTCATCTGCTTTGCTCAACTTGATCACTGAGACAAGCCTTTGAGGGGGCCCTTATTCTCATATGAGAGACGGGTACTTGTGAGCTAAGGAGACTTCCTCAGAACCATTTAGGTAGAAGGTGATCAAACTAGGACTCAAATTCAGGTCTTCTGACCAAAACATTTTCTTGAAAGATCTTGTTTGTGTAGGTGATCCTGAGTAATATTTGCAGAATTGGATTGAATCAGACTGAGTTGAATTGGCTTGAACAGAATTAGAAGGACATGTGGTCAAGATGTCCTGGGGGATCCTTTTAAAGGACCATGTTAACAGAAACATCAGATCTTCATCCAGCTTCTCTTTCTCTCAGCTTTCCTCTTTCCTTCCTCTCTGTGTTAAGTGAGCCAAGCGGAGGGTAGGCGTGATCAGCCCTGGGGTGGTTGGGTGGTTTGAGGGCTATGGAAAAGTAATTGTGAACAAGTTCCTTTGGTCCAATGATTTTTTTTCCCATTCAAAAAACATTTCTTCCAGTTCAGGAGAATTTCAACCTTAGCCACTAGCTATGGCACTTTTCCTGCTTGTTCTTTCTGGGTCTGCTCCAGGCTGCCCGGATGTTCTCCCAACTGACAAGTACCTGATCGGCACCTGTGTCGTGCCTCACACAATGTTAAACCACTCTGTTAAAAACAAATAAAATCTCAAGAGCCTGGAGTGGGAAAATCAGACATAAAAGAACCATATAAGAGAGGTCAAAACGAAATGCTACAATAAGGAGACAAAATCTGAAGCTCCGAATCTTTGCCCTTCTTTCCCATCCCCACCACAGCCTCCTGCCACATCTTCAATCTTGATAATTAGCCATCTCAAAGCAACTGAAGAGATGACATAGTCAACACCCACTGTGGGCCTGGACCCTCTAGACTTGTGGTACTTTGTCTGGAAGACTGTTTTCAGTTTCAGGATGTAGATAAAAGAATATACCAGTGGGATTCACCAAATGAGTAAAATAAAGGAAGTGGTTTACCTGGAATCTCTCAGGACCTTTCCAACTCAACATTCAGTGTCTTTATTTTTTTTTATTCTTATTTTTTGCTGGGAAAGACTTGCCCTGAGCTAACATCTGTTGCCAATCTTCCTCTCTTTTTTTTTTTCCTCCCCAAAGCCCTAGTACATAGTTGTATATTCTAGTTGTAAGTCCTTCCGGTTCTTCTATGTGAGCTAGTGCCACAGCATGGCTACTGACAGACGAGCGGTGTGGTTCTGCACCCGGGAATCAAATCCAGGCCGCAGAAGCAGAGTGCACTGAACTTTAACCACTAGGCCATCAGGGCTGGCTCAGCATTCAATGTCTTTATGATTCTAAGTTGAGGCAATATTGTTCTGGGTCCCTGGATAGAAGGCAGATAGAAATGGGGAAATCAAAGCCGAAATCCTAAATTAACTTACATTATTGAATTTGCAGGGAGCTGTTAGAGAATTCCACATGCCAGCACTAATGTATTTTACATCATTGGAAACAGTGTTTTGTTAGGTATGAAAGATGTTCACCGAAACAATCTTTGTATTAGCAAAAACAAACAAAACTTAAAAACATTCAAAATACCCCAATTAGGCATTTGGTATGCCACTCAGCATACTATACAACCATTAAAATCTATGGTTATGAAAACTGTGTATTCCCATGTTATGAAAACATGGGAAATTCTTATGATATAATGCTGGATAAAAGCAAGATATAGAAATGTAAGTAGTATACTGATTATAATTATGGAAAATATTGAAAGGAGAAGTGGATTATTTTAAAACATGCATAGGAAAAATAGAGAAAAAACATTTCTATAAAATAGTTGTAGTATTTTTACAGTAAAGACTAAATTTCTAAATGAAATAGAACAGAACAAAACCGTATATTTAGAAATCAATATAAATCTCTCCATAAACTCCACCATTTCTCAACACAGTGAAATTCCAAGTAATTATTTTATATACTTTATTCAGCATCTGTCATTGTAAGAATTGGATCATGTTTGGCTACATAGCAAAGAATAATTAGCAATATAATTAATCAAATTGCTGTTCATATTTTTATGTCAGTTAATCATTTTCTTGTTTTATGGGAGGGGCTCTCCTTTTATTAAAGCCAGTAGCATCCACAAGTAAATTTAAATATATTTCACATGTTTTAATTGTATAATCTTCGTATCACAGCTGAAACATACAGTCGATACTCTCATATACTGACACCTGGCACAAAGGCATAGTGTTTTTACCTAAGCTAAACTAACAGGACTATTTTCAGAACTCCCATCCATTCAGTCAATTGTTCCTCTGTGTTGGGGACAGGAATCACTGCATATACACGATCTGGAATAATCTGATGTTCATAAAATTTCATCCTTGCCTGTTCTTCCTGCCTTCTCCCTATCCACCAACACACACTGTTAGCATCTTCCAGGCAGTCACAGAAATATTTGATTCAGTCTAGCTAATCCGTTGAACATGGAAAGGCTGGGTAGTCATTTGTCAGTTTTTCTCTGATATGAAATCACACCAGGAATCTTGAGACAGACCATTATTTCAGTTTTGGGTTTTTGGTTTTGTAGCTGACATAAATAGCATGGCACCCAGGGTGATGGGGAACTTTTCAGTGATCATTTTATTGTTATACATAGACCTTCAGTCTATCAAACATATGTAAATAAATAAAATATGTGTTGGTATTTCCAAGTGAGCCAGACATTTGCAGCTCTCTGTTTCACTGTAGCAAGTCTGGTGGGGGAGTACAGATGCTAGGAATTTTCCTGTTGTGTGAAACCAGTCTTGGCTGTAATGTCTCTCCAAGGAGTTGCTCTAATTAATGCAAAACACTCTAGATACTATTTAATAAATACTAAGCTTCCTCTAAGTGGCACAAAATTAAGATCCTTTATTGAATGGTTTCTCTATATGCTACTCTGTGCTAGAATCATTGGACCAATACATTCTATTTCAGGAAGGAGAGGAGAAAAATCTATAGCAAAAACAGAGTTTGGAAACAATTATTTCTGCAAACCAACAACTCTTTCTGTACTCTATACCTTAGTAAACCCAGTCAACAGGGAACACTCTGGGGAAGAAATTAACTGAGTAAATAAAAATATACAGGCTGCAAAGCATGAATCAGAATTACAATGTCTCCAAACAACAGATACTTAAAGAATGCTTTTTATCTGTGAGCTTAATCTGCTCTAATTAATGCTCCGAGTTTGTTCCTTCAAAAGCTTGCCACTGGTTTGACACTAGTTATTTGCAGACACAGGCAAAAGGAGGCTGCCTCCAAAGAAGAACCCTTTGTCCATTTTTCTTGAAAATTTCTGGAAGGAAAATCTTCTAAGGAAGGTTTCATTTAGCCAACTACCATTTTTCATGGATAATTTCTGATTCGTTCATTATTAGTTCCGGTGAGTTTGATAGCTTATGGTTACAAAACAACCAACTATTTCTTCAGTATTTTTTTGTGTGTCTCTAGGTCTGAGCCACCTCCCATCCTCAACTCCAGATACTAATCCCACAAATTAAATGAAGAATAGTGTCAAATATGACCTTACAAATCTTGACACTAAAATCAAAAGTGTTCAAGGTTTTGGTGTAGCTGGAAAAAGTACCAGGCAAAATTTTAAAATACAATAGAAAACCCTCTATATACTTTCTACTTCAGATCAGATCTCAATTAGACTTCAATTTGAGAAAAACTGATCCATTCCTCTGCAATTATACCTCGAAAGCTGAGGAGTCTGCTTCTTTATTTTTCCCTGTTCTGTCCCAGAAGCGGCTCCAAAGTCACTGCAAGCTTTCTAAGATGCTGACACATAAAAATCTATAAAGTTCACCAAAACAAAAATGTTAACCATTGAAGACATAGGAGAGAAGTATCGTCACAAATTATCTCAATTACCACTGACATGTGGCTTGTTGTTTTCCCCCTGAGAATGGGAAATGAAAATGTAAGAAGATTCTGACTTGGAAATTCTAACCAAAGAGTAATTCCTGTCCTGATTTTACATTACAAGTTTACCATCACGGTGCTCAGATGGGGTAGCTATCAGAAACTGGGGTGTGTGTGTGTGTTTGTGAGAGAGAGAGCGAGCAACAGAGCAGGTGAGGTTGAAAGCTCCACTTTCACGTCTGTTGTGACACCTATGACTGGATATTGGTTGAAACAAGAAAACTGGATGACCCAAATGTAATTCTGGTCATTGAAAACAAGCTGTTGATGTAATCCATGCCAAGCAAGGAGGTAAGAGACTTGGAGGTGCGTGTGATATAATGATGTTTATGTTGATATAGATAAAGATTTGTTTGTCAGAGTTATTATCTCAGACCTGGGTGTTAGTTGATCATCCAGAGCTCCTTGGGAATCCTGAGGCCCACATTGCCACCCCCACTCACTTTCTTCCCCTCCCCCCTTTTTTCAGAAGCCAGAGGATGCCTGCTGCATCTTGCACTGTAGTGCAAACAGATCCCCGCAAAGAGAGAGGAAGATAAAATGAATTTAAATTCCAAAGGGGTTCCAGTGCCCGTTTCCTAGTCCCCGAGTCAGCAATGTGTTTGTGAAAATTCAGCCTTTTTGTCTCCCAGTAAAAAGGAGCTAAATCTACATCGGTGGCCCAGTCTCGGGTTGCTATTCTTTGCATTTTCTATTCGAGTGAATGAGAGTGAATGAAGTGGCCGGGACCCTTCATTTGATCTACTCAATTGCATAAAGTGACAGAATTCTAATATATTTGTTTAATGCTCTTCAATGGGCTTTCACTTTTTTGCTTGCAAATGAAGCATCCGTGGGCAAAGTTTCGTCCCCCTTTAACACCGGGACATATTTCATAACTCAGGCCGTGGTTTGAAGTGATCTTGAGAGGAGTTTTACACTCAAAAAGTGGAAAATAAAGAAACAGATGTGAAGTTATTGTAAATTCCTAGAGTGGGCTCTGGGGCTATTGTGTCCCCACGGCGGGCGGTCCAGGGGCTGTGCCTTTCATGCTGTAATTGAAACATATTAATTAGATAATTTGTTGTTAGTTTAAACGAAACAAATGCATCCCCTTTGAGGCTTCACAGCCGGTGGGTTGGGTTGTTTTTGTCTTGTTTTTGTTTGGGTGTCTCTGTGCATATGTGGCTTTAGGAGAAAAAAATTAATTGACATTTATATTAAGAATTTGAGAACAGATCCTGATACTTTCCGTTTCTTAAATGGATACCTTTTACAAAGAGAGTTTCCATTTGTAAGGGTATAAACCATCCCTCACGGCCCCCTACCCCAACCTTGCATAAACTAATGTAAAACCTGCTGTTTGCAACACTCCATTGGATTCTTCATCCCTCCCACCCCCCAACTTCACCCTACTTGAGCAACTGGCCAGATTTATGCTTCCAAGTCACTCAATGTCCTCGTCTATTTTAAAGGAATTAAACTCACTGCTATAACATTTAAGCCATTCTGAAGATCATTTACTAGCACTGCTTCTGCTAGTCTTCAGGCTTCTCAAAACCCCCAACCCAGGCGATAGGAGCAGAAAGAACTTCTCCAGTTTCCCTCTTGAGAAAGGGCACAAAATTCATCCATTGTGTAAGCGTTTCCCCAAATCACAGAGAAAGCCGTTTAAAAACACAGTTGAGTATAGAATCACGTTAAAAAACAAAAGTTACAGAATAGCTGAGTTTTCAAATCAAAAACCTACATTTAAAAAATCAATACTGCCCAAATTTACAAAACAGAAAATAATATAACTTAACTCAATTCTCAGGATAAGACCCCAAACGTACACTTCACTGCATGGTGTTGTCTCTTCCAGTTTTATTTTAAAGCTGTGTGTATTGACTTTGGACTTGAGCCAGGTGAAAAGATTTAACATGACAAAGAGAGCCATTGAAGGTATCATAGTTATAAACTTCCTTATTTGTGGGGCACTTCAGCTAAACAGGGTGTAAGTCTCAAATCTGGGGATGGAGTAGGGTGGAGGCATGTGTGTCTGGGCTGCCTTTGGATTTCTGATCCAGGTCAAAATATCATCAATGGATTTTTTACTTTACTCATTCAACTTCGTCTGAGAAACGATGCCTGCAATTGTGAAAGGAAGGCTCACAATGCCCAAGTTATTTCATTCTTCGCAATACACCATGACGAACTTTCCAGCTGAAAAGAACATTTTCAAATACTGAGTTGAAATCACTCCTTTGCTAAAAATCAGAAATAGGATCTGCATCTTATTTACCTCCATTTATTAAATATGTGTATGTATGTACACACCACTTATCCCTGAATTCTACTTCCTATTAGAGGAAGAATATTTTACCTGACTATTTAAGCTGATAATTTATAAAATGTTTGAGGCCCATGTTAGCTTTATGCTTCCTTCATTCCCAGTTTGAATTCAGTGTTAGTAAATTCAACGAGACTAGAATATTCCAGAGATGGTCTTAATTTTATTTTGCAGGAAATATATTTAAATTTTTTTAATGTAGATGATTTCTTGTTGAGAACAAAGTTTTAAGAGTTTCCTAGCCCAGGGTGGATAAGTTTTCCAGGCTTTCTTGAGCTGATCTTGTTGATATAATTGTGAATTGGGCTTGATGAATGAGTTTAGTTGTCCCCGTCTGACGAGCTCCAGTAGCTTCATGCATTTCAATCAGCCCAATGATTCATTTATTTTCCACCCTTTTTTTTTTTTTTGGCTGTGTGTGGGATCTTTCCTTTTTAAAAATGGTCACAACAGGATTAATTAGCCTTTGCATTAATCCTAAAATTTTTTTTAAAGATAACCCTCTAAATATATAAGGGTGGCAGGTGGTAAGGATTCTCCTGATAGAGTATAATGATCATGATTTCTACGTGGGTTTCTCTGGATTGCACGAGGCTCTCTTGTTTAATCATTTTACACAGTGAAGTGTTAATCACCATTTAAGTTTTTCTTTGTCTTGTGACTTCATTGGTTAAATACACACCTCACTCCAGAAATATTGTGACCCCTTTCAATAAAGTTTCCCTTGGCCATGAGCCATAAAATCTTGGCAAATTTTAATTCTCTGCAAAAATCTGAAGAAAAGCAAATACTTAGAGTCAAACATTTAAAATAACTTCATTCACTTCTTTAAAATAAATGCATCAAGTGTTATTTTCCCACATGAAAGAGTGAAAAGAAATCAATTCAAAGTGAACAGGTTTCCTGACACGCAAGGTGAACTTTTAGGTAACTTCTGAAAAAGAAAATTTCAATAACTGCAATAATTTAAAGGAGCAAGGAAATGAATATTCACTCCAAATAAGATGCATCAGAATATAAGCATTAAGTAAGCAAGTCTGTTTTTACTTTTTGTATCTCCATATTTCCTCTACCTGATTTCTACCTAAGCCTTACATTTATATAAGTGCTGTATATTTTGTGAAATGTATATTTTAAGATAAACAAAAATACATGTAAAGTACTATATTTTTCACTGTTTTTCTTTCCGCACTACACCTGTGCACCTGATCTATAGTAGAAATAGTTTGTTTCCTCTTTCCCTCTGCACAAATATCTTCAAGAGTCCGTCTGAATAATTTCTCCCCCAATCTGCAAGTGCATAAGAGGAGGTTTGATTGTTTTAAAAATAAAATATGAAGAAGACAAGCTACTCACTGTAGTGCAGAAAGCAACCTTCAAGAAGCACTACATCTCTTTTGTAAAGTTATTGTTTGCAGCAACTCTTCAAAAACACACGAAACTAAAATTTGAATTTACATATTTTAATGAGAAAATATTATTTGGACTAGGTTCATAATTTAACGTAGACACCTTTTTAAAATTCTTTGTCTTAAAACAGGCATGCTGGGAACAAGAACATCAATATTTAAAATGCCATGCTAATTCTGTACAGGGAGGGAGAAAAATGAAAGGTAAAAATTTTACAGCTCTGATGACACTACAATTTTTTTAACTTAAGCAGGTCACACCAGAACAGCAGTTCGTTTTCCAGCAAATTACCTAAGATTCTAAAGGAATATAGCAAACAAAAGTGCATTTTACACAGTGTATAATCATTCCTATTCACAAGTATTTACATCTCTTTGCAGCCCTTTAGCTTCTGGGAAGAGTTCTTGTAGCAAACAGAAAGACTTGTCCATGGGAGACCTATCCGGTGACGTCTCCTTCATGTTACCAGTCAGTTTATCTAAGTTCTTCTAGGGTTGACCTGATGCTTTCTTGGTTTGGGCTTATTTCATTTTCTTTCTTTTTCTTTCCAACAATAAAATAAATAGCTAAAAAGGTCTCTAAGTAATCGGAAAGTTAACATCCCAATTAACTTTCCCATCCCCCCCTTCCCGCCCCTAAACCTGGCCAGAAATGAAGAGTAAACATTCACATTACAACAGGTACTTGTAAAGTGGGCTTTGCCCGCTCGCCCGCCAAGCAATACGATTCAAGTTCACTGTTTACATTTTCCGGGCGCTTTGTAAACAATACAAGGTTACTTTTAGTTTTGTTTTGCTTGTGTTGAGGACAATCGTCCCCTTCCCAGCTTGGCAGCCTCTTCCGTAACTCGCAGCCCCTGGAGCCTCTGGCAGGAAACAGAATCCGAAACAAAAAAAAACTCCGCAGAAGCCGAGGAGGCAGGGCCGCTGCTCGGGGAAGCTGTGGTCCGCCCAGCGCCTGCCGGATGGGCGGAGGCGAGTGGGGTAGGAAGATTAGTGGTCCCTTTTCGCGGCAGATTTCCAAGACGTAGACAGAGATCCCGCCCTCCGCTGTGCTGCTGCAGCCCTCAGGGAGTTCTGTTCCAGGAAACCCCTGAGGCGGTTTCTCTGGTCGTAGAACTAACCGCGCCGAGTTCGGAGCCCAGCGGATCCGGACCGAGGGAAGACGCGCTCCTTTCCGCGAAGGCGGGAGGCAGGATTTCCCCTGCCTCTTAAACGGAGGGGGGTTCGGGGCTTCCGGGGATGGGACGGCTCGGCTCAGGTGCCCCCTGCCTTCGCCTCTTGTGGGAGCGAGGATAACTCCCACGCGCCTCCAATCCCATCTGCAAGTTTGTGTTTTGTCTCCTGGGTCCAAAACAAAGTTCTCATGGGGGAGCGAGGGTTGGCCGAAGGTGAAACGGACAAATTAGGGTGGCAGTCCCAGGTCGGGGAGAGCAGGACTGGGGGCCGGGGAAGACGAGTGAGCTGGCGGGGAGGGGAACAAGAGGGGGCGCCGGCCGCTGAGGGTCAGTGCACCGCCACCGAGTGCAAGGCGGAGGCCGGGCTGGTGAGCGTTTCGCTGGGAGTGGCGGGGCTGCTTTGGCTGGTGGCTGTTTGCGAGGACGTGGGGCTGAGCGAGGGAGGCGAGTTCGAGAGCAAGGTGGGGATGGGCGCGGGCAGCGAGGGCAGCGCGGGCACTGCGGCCGGCGTGGGCTTGATGGGCACCGGGATGGCGGGCAGCGTCTGGCCCGCTGCGTGGCACAGCGGCTTCAGCGGCACACCGTAGGCGCTGTAATCGCCACTAGCCATGGAAATGGGGGTGGCCGAATCGATCATGCCTGCAGAACCGTACACGTGTGGCCAGCCAGTGCCCAGCGAGCTGCCCATGGTAGTCAACTGGTTGGGGAGCGGGTAGGCGGCGGGCACCGGCTGCATGGCGGAGAAGGCCAGCCCCCCAGGCATCTTGTACTCGCGCGCGATGATATTCTCGATGGCGAAAGGGTGCTTGAAGCCCGAGGGCTGCGCCACGCCGCCCAGGTTGTAGGCGGCAGCAGGCATCTGCGGCAGGTGCGTGCCAGAGGCCGCGAGCGCGCTGAGGCGCAGCTTGGCCTGCTGCTGCAGATACTGCGCAGCGTCGGCGGGCTTGCTGGGCGCCAGGTGGTCCGACTTGAGCACCTTGAAGCGCTTGCGGCGCCGCAGGAAGCTGCCGTTCTCAAACATGTCCCCGCAGCTGGGGTGCAGCGCCCAGAAGCTGCCCTTGCCCGGCTGATCTGGCCGCCGCGGGATCTTGATGAAGCAGTCGTTGAAGGAGAGGTTGTGGCGCAGGCTGTTCTGCCAGCGCTGCGTGTTCTCCCGGTAGTAGGGGAAGCGGTCCATGATGAACTTGTAGATCTCGCTCAGCGGCAGCATCTTCTCGGGCGAGCTCTGAATGGCCATAGCGGTCAGCGAGATGTACGAGTAGGGCGGCTTCTGGTCGCTGTACGTGTTTCTGCCGGGCCGAGGCATCTTCTTGTTTGCCCCCTTCTTGCTCTGGGTCCGCGCGGGCCGGCGGCTGCTCGGATCTGGCAAGGAGGGGAGATAATGGGGGCAGGGGGGGACATGGATGCACAGACAGACATTATGAGGTCAGCCAGGCCCAGTACCAACTTCGGGGGTGGCGGCTAGGGGCTGCAGCGCTGGATCAGCCGGCGCCCGCGCTCTTTAACCAGCAACTTTGCGTGTAGAGTGAGACTCGGCCAGGGGGCGCGGGAGGGGAGGCCGGCGAGCGGCGCGAGGGTAGCATGGAAGTAAACGGGACCCGGAGCGGAGACCGGGGCAGGGATGCAACCGAGAGTGGCTCACCTTAAAGTTGCTCCAAGTTGCGCGTCCGCATCCAGGATGGCGCTGCAGCTCGCCGCCTCCCTCCCGGCGCGCAGCCGGGGCGCAGTGTCCCGGCTCCGCTGGGCTCCCCACGTCTCTGAGCTCCGCAGCTCAGCCCCGCAGCGCCCGGCGCCGCCCGGTCCGCAGTGCTTCGGAGCAGTGCGCTCCGCGGGCGGCCCAGCTCTGCTGCGAGTCCCGGCGCGGACGGTGGCAGCGGCGGCCTCGGGGCTCAGGAGGGCGCTGCTGTGGGCTCCGCTTCTCCGCTGAGCTAAGTGGCTGCCTCCATGTCCTCCCTCGAACCATCTGATAGTTTTAAGCGGTGACAGGAGCAGAAAAGACCCCTGTAGCGGCGCTTCATTAATGTGCCACTTCTTAGCTATCATATGACAATCGCCTTGGGAGGAGGAGGAAGAGGAGGGGGAGCGGGGGCTGCAGAGGGAGGGGACTGAGCGAGACGGGAAAGCCTGGCCAGCTCTGGTTTCTTTCACACCTATTTACATGGACACCTTGGCCAATAGGAATCACTTCCAGCTCAAGACTGGGCGAGGGGGAAGAGCCTCGGCCGCCGGCGGGGAGCGGGACGCGCCGGCCTGGCTGCGCGGTGTGAAGGTATGAGGAGGCGGCCTCCGCAGAGCGGGGATTCAGGCGACCACTCACGTTCACAGACGGAGCTGCTGCGCAGACGATGTTTGACATGGAAATTGCTTGGCTGGGGTATTCTGTTTCCTTTGCATTGTATCGGGTTTGTATTGTTAGCTAACTTCAGGCATGGCTTTCCCCTGAAGCAGACCCTTTTCCTGCGCTTGGCGTTACCCGGGATGGTTGCATGGGTTGTTATAATGAAAATACACCCTTCCCCCTAGTCCTCCAAGAGGCAGGTCAAAGTTTGGTTTGACCTTCCTAGGCTGCTGCCTTAGCTCTGTACAGTGGGCGTGTATCTTCAAGTGATGGGGTTTTTGAAAATACTTACAAAAATATAATCGGACAGCCTCGTTTAAGAACCCATTTTGAGTCTAAGTGTATTGGCCGAATTAAAAAAAAAATTAAAATAGTGTATCTGGATGAATAGGCACGGTCTTCACTCTTCAAGTCCTCCAGGAATTTAATTAGACACAGGATGAAGGCTCTGGGGCTGTTGGGGCAGACAGTGTGCGGACCTGGGGAGGCCTGAGGTTATTTGGCACACTTTGTCACCAGATGAGCCTCAGGGTCTCTCGCTTTCCCCAGGTGGTTTGAAACTTTAGGAGTTAGGCGTTGCCTGGAAGTTTGCATTTTACAGCCGGAACTTTCTCCCCTGCCCGCCCCCCCGTTTTTTTTTTGCATGGTGAGAACTTAGGGTTTGGAGAGCCCAGCAAAAGCTGCCTGTGGCCCCACCAAAACAGCGGTACCTTCTAGGCTTGCAAAGAACAAGCGAGGTTTCTTTTTGTGGGGAGAGGAGAGGGCGAGGATGTGCCTCAGGTCACCCTGCCCGGTGCGGGCGGCAGGGTCCCTTCGGTTCGGAATCGTATCGAGAGGTTCAATGAATTATTATTATTATTGTCATCATCATCGTCGTCGTCATCATCATCAAATTGCTATGAAATAAATAGTGAGTCGACCTCGCCTGCATGCATTGCCGTCTACAAGTAGACGCTAGGAGTTCCCACTGGTTTCTGCACATTCCCCGACCTTTATGGTTTTTAAAAGTAATTTATTTTACCGCGTTGTTAAAAACTAAATACCTACAGCCTACGCTGAATCATCTTCAGTTAGAAATGTGAGAACTTTTTTTTTTCCCCCCAGGAGGTGGTGGTGGTGGTGGTGTTAGAGTTCTGGGTGTGAAGTTTCGACACCTTTACTATGTTAGAGCATTATTAGTAGAGCTGTTTGAGGTTAGCATAAAAAAAGATCTTTCAGCGCGCGCACGCACACACACACACACACACACACACACACACACACACACACACCCTCCTTTAACCACAGTTTCGGAGGTGGTCAGTAACTCACCAAAACGTAACTTAAACACGATGAATTTAGGAGATTAAACAATTTCATTAATATTGAAAAGGCTCTCGCGTCTGGGCTGCCTCGCTTGAGATGCAAGCGCACGTTTTTCAATATTAACAGAAGTGCTTGAAGAAAAGAATAATGTCATCTTCTTAATTCGGAAAAAATAACGAGGAGGAGGAGGTGGGTGCGAGGGGTGGGGGAGGACGCTGACCTGTCTCTGCGGGTGCAGCTCGAGAAGGGCAGATAAACCCTCCGCACAGAAACCAGGTGGACCCGGTGGGACCTCTGCCGAGCTTCGGCGGGAGGCAGCGGTGCTTCCCGGAGCTGCGCGCTTCAGCTCCTCACGAGGTGCGGCGTTTGGGGGTTACTTGGTGCGGCCGAGTTCGGCTCGAGGGTCCTGGAATGCGAGGAGCTGCGGAGCCCGGGAGCCTGAGGGATCCTTGATGAAGAATAGTGGTGAGGGCTTGTGTTTCCCAGAGAGGCGTTGGTCCACAGCTTTCCTGCTACAGAAGGCAGCTGCCCCTGAGGTACAAAACAGAGAGTGCTCCTGTGGGCGAGGCAGGAGCGCTCCTGGGAAAGAGCGGTACCAGCATCGAAGCCCCTAAGGATTTTTAGGATCCTCTTAGTAAATAGGTGCATATTCATATATAGATACGTAGATAAAATATTGAGAGTGGTTGGGTTCGGGATATGGAAGATCTCTTTCCCCCCAGTGACAGCCAGGAAGATTCTTTTCTACCGGGTGTGTGTGCCTGTTGAGGGTGGGGGATGGGGAGAGAGAAATGTTTTATTTTAACAATTGGCATTTTGTTGCCTTGCAAAGGGCCTTTGTATGGCTGTCCAAATCATTGCTCGGAGTAAACAGAAGATTAACTAAATGCTAAGAGTAGAAACGTTTGGGTTAAAAAAAAATCCAAGTTGGAATAAATCAGTCCATCTCCCCGGGAAAGTTGTCACCACCAAGTTGGACATGCGAGGATACAAGTAGGAATTCGTGTCTGAGGAATCTTCAGAGTTTGGCTAGGGTGAGAATGGGAGGTGAGGCACATTGCCCATGCCCAGGGTTAATTAAGGAAATCGAACCTAATAGCACAAGTTTGTCTTGGGTGGGGTAAGGATACACATTTAAAAAGTGTACTTTGATACAAAATTGTATCTTGTTTTCTACTGAGGATCTACAAAGCCCAGAGAAAGGGGTGGGATTTGCATGCTATTTATAGCGTTTTAAGACCGGTATTATGAAGAGGAGGAGGGAGGTAGCACTTTCCAGAAATCTTGAAAAGTGCATCAGAGTCTATTGTACGGAACCCAAAGCAAACAGAAGCTTTGGGGAGGGGGCACATCCGACCCGGGAAAACTGTATAAAATACACATAAGTCAATTATACCCATGTGCAAACCAAATGGAAATCTCTTTCGTGCAATAGCCATTCATCGCCTCCGCGGAGCCCACCACCGACCACCTTTCTGCTTGGAGAGTTCGCAATAGCCTCTTTTCCCACAAGCTGGACCACACACGGCTACAGATTTCGTAATAATTTATGCTAATTTCCCTCCATAAATCCACAATTCGCTTCAGTGGCACCCGGGCTGCTGAGGGAGTAAAAAGGAGACAGAGGGGTGACAAATACAATATTGATTTTGATTCCTTCTGTTGTCAAGCAGGTGTGTGTGTGTGCGTGAACGGTGGAGCTGGGGATTGGGGGCGGGGGCTCCAGGAGAGGAAAACCGTCCCAAGCCCAGCCAACCCCTTCATCCACACTCCAGAAAGTAACGCGCCCTGGTTTGTTAATATTTACCAAACACCAACGGGAGGTGGAGGGAAAGTACCCGGCAACTTCCGAAGGTTTCCTAGGCGCCAAAAACAATACCCGCCTTCCCGACTTGGAAAGTGAACTCCTGCCTGGAGCGTTTCGGCTAAGCCTTCCTTTGCCTTCTTCTCCTCCTTTCTCCCTCCGAGGCGTTTCCTCCCTCTCCTCGAGTGTCTCCCGCCCCCAGTCTGAGTCTCTCGCTCCCTCTCATCTTTCTCTCCCCCCCCCCCCCGTCCTGGACCCTTGCCCCTCACTTCACTTCGCTTTTTTTCCCCTCTCCCCTCCACTTTTTCCATCTTCTCCAAATCGGCAGTGAAAGAGCTGGGGCCGGGGTGGGGGGTGGGGAAAGGAAGGTCGCGGGCTGGCGCATGTCGATGTTAGGTTTTAGGGCCTCCTGGGGCCCACCCCACCTTTCCAGGCCGCCCCCTGCGCTCGCCCAAATTCTTAGCCCTCTCTGGGAACCCGCGCTAACGCACCGCGCTGCTTTGTCCCATCAGTCATTCTTCACCAAATCTGCACTTTGGTGGCGTGAAACGATTTAACTTTCTTTTCAAAAGGATTTTGTTCCCGGGGTATTCAGCACTAAAACAAACTCCCTCAGCCTGTCAGCGGTCAATTAAAAAAAATTGTCGTCCTGAGTGTCCTGGATGCTGTTTGTGCTCGGAATCTGTGCGCCTCCACCGCCAGCATCCCCGCATGGCACAGCCTAGCTCTAACATTCTGGATCTGGGGACCAGAGGGAACCCGCTCAGTGAGTTCTCCCGACCTGGGGCAACCAGAGGGCACAGTCTTCCGGGTTCATAGGCCCCCCAGGGACCCTCACCCAGTGGGCACCGCGTCAGGGGAAACCTGTCAGCCATGACTTTCCCAAGACCGCCCCAGAAGTTTGAGCCTGCACCCCTGGCCACTTCCACCGAGTCTGGCGGGAAATCAAATTGCCCAAGGAAGAGAGGCGGGGGAGGAGACACATTTTGCGCTCTGGTGCCAACGGCCAAGCGGCAGTGAAAGGACACAGAGCCTTTTCCTCCCCCCTTCGCCAACGCCCCCCACTCCAACCCACCCCCGAGCCGGGCATCAGAAGGAGTCCGGGCTTTTTCCGACTGGTAGAAAAGAATGTCTGCCACGGAACTTTGGAGCCATGTATTTCTTTGGTTGGTGACTGGGTTACATGGGCTTTGGACCTTAACTCACAACAGGGAGGTTGAAAAGAAACTTTCAAAGAGGAGTATATCGCCTGAAGCCAGTTCTCCCGTCCCTGTCCAATCTGGCTGGGTTCTAAGAAAGGCAAGAGTCTCAACCTGCTTCTCAGTCTTCACTCCCATCCAAACTGGGAGGGGGGGGACTCAAATTCTGAGGTGTCCCCTCCTTGGTTCCTGTTGCCTGGCAGTGGGTAAGGCCTCTGGCTGTGGCTGGGGCAACTGAAGTTAAATCTGTGTTTGCCTTGGGGTTGGGAGAAAAGGAGTGGCAACACCCCGCCACACACACACACATTTTAGAAGTATTTCCCAAGCAGCTGCTGCAATTTGGAGAGTATGGAAGGCTCCGTTTTCCCTCCACCACAAGCACAAGACAAACAGTAGCCAGCATCAGGTGCCGGTCTGCTTGACCTCCATCCCCAAGAAGTGCCGCCCCCCACCCGTAGTGAGCAGGGAATTTCAATGTCTGTGAAATCAGCTCTTGCCCTGCTCACCATAATGCCCTCTCTTTGGAATCAGTTTGCTAAATACCATTTGGTCTTTGCTTGCTGTGGTTTGCTTTGAGATTTCAAGACTTTAAAGCCTTAGTTTCCAAATCCAATCCCTCCTTTGCACTAACAATTGCATAGCTTTCAATTGGGCATTACCGAACCTACAAATGTGTTTGTCTAAAAAGTTATTTGCAAAAGGTTGGTGGGAGGATTTTTGTTGTTGTTGCTAAACCCTCCCCATAAGTTTTGCTCTGCCCTATGTGAAATAGAAGAAGCAATTCAAATCTGTTATTATTATTGGAGGAAATATTGCTAAAGCCACCTTGGTATTGAAGGGATTAACTTGCTTTTCTCCCAGCCCCTAACTCTGGGGTTAAGACAGCAGTAGATCAACTGTATAATGTGTGCACTGTTCGCTCATTTGTACAAGCAGAACAAAGGTTGGACTAAGCCAAATTGCATTGCACTTGTGAACCGAGTCCTGATGTGAAGTATCTTTTACAGCGGAGGGAATGAGAACAATTTCGTGTATGTCTAAAAGGGAATAACAAAGCCACTTTCTCGAGCATCTCAAAGTGAAGTAGCGAGGCGTGACATTCCCAGGGTGAGGAGGGACAAAAGCAGGGTCAGGGGGATGAAAAAGAGAATCAAACAGCCACTTTCACATGTCTGCCCTCAACTGCTGCACCTCTCCATAATAGGAAACAAATGTTGTAAAAGGGGGGATTGCTCCCATTCATTCAAAATAGCAAATGATAGCTAAACAACATTGTCAAAACTGAATCAACTTCTGTGCAGTACCACCCAGAAAAAGGTATTGTGTTTTGTTTAATAGCCGGGTGGAGCAAAGGGTCTTTTTTTAAGGGGAGAGGGGGAGAAAATCACCCTATACTTTTCATATTAATTTTCTTTGTCAAGAATTACTTGTTTGCTCAGATTTTAAGGAAAAATATAAGTATCTGTGGCTAGGCACCCACTCTTAAAATGTTAATTTTTGGAGGATTTTGGGAAAGCAGAAACAGGAAGGCGAGTTTTCCCTTTATAAAGTGTTTCAAAGCTTCCAATAAGTGGGAAAACTTTTAACCTGCTTTGAATGTGTTATTTGGAAAAAATAAGATATTGATTGCAATAGAATATTAAGGTCAATCCTGGACAGTAGGCTAAATGTACTTTGCTCACAAATTTGAAAAATAATCGATTCTAGGGGAACTGCAGATATCTGCAATGAAAAATATTTTGCATCCATAATATTTGTTGGTGCATTCTCCCGCTTTAATTTGTTTTGAAACCGGATAACCTGTAGGTCTTCAGCCTTAAAACTCCGCGCTCTGCTTTGTTCAGGCTGACGAGGAGGAGAGCTTAACCCGGTGGACGTGTGCAGTATATGTGTTTTCTTAATGGCAGAAGCAGGTTTCGCTGAAGACCACAACAGCCTTTAGATACAATAACTCGCTGTGTTCCTGGGAAGGTTAAAACCATTTGATTTCTCTTTTTCTTTCCCTCTCTCTCCCTCTCTCCCTCCCTCTCTCCCTCTCTCCCTCTCTGTTTGGGCTTTTTGTTTTTTGTCTCCATGCGTCCCCCGCTGAGCTGCCACCCACAAAGCGGGGTTTGGAAAAGAAAGAAAGAAAAGAAAGCAGGCGGCTGATCCTTACTGGCCTCCCCCAGCTAAGAACGGCCAGGAGGCGGGGCTTGGCGGGGCCTGCAGCGCCGTCCAGCGCTCGCCGCCCCTGGGCGGCCGGGTCCTTCCGCTCAGGCCCGGCTCACCTGGGACGAGGGTTTCGCTTCGCGGGTCCGGGTGAGGGGTGTCGACCCCTCGCGGGGTGCCCTCGTCCTCAGCACCGCCCCTGCTGCGGACGCTCAATTTGCTCACTCCTGGTGGGTCGCTGTGTACTGACAGGCTGTAGGGGGAAACCAGGTTGCCCCGAAGGCTTATCTGCGCCTCAACAATAGATCCACCGTCTTCTGTGTTCCTCAACCTCTCTCTGCTTCCCCCTTTCCTCTCCCGCTCTACCCCTATCCTTTCTTTCTCAGACTCTGGTTTCAATTTCCGCAGCGGAACAGACACCAGATTTTAGGTCCAGAAACTAGTCGCCTTCCCAGCAATGCAGAATGTCCTGGATCGGCAATGCATTTCCTTGGGTCCCCAGCCGGCCCAACCAAATGAAATGAAGGAAGGAAGGGAGGGAGGAAGAAAACAGAAAACTTAAACATTTCCACCCCAACCCCATCACCCGCATACCTCTGCGGCATAGTGGTAGGCCATGATAAGTGGGTGGCTCCAGAGAGAGGGATAAATCGTTAACTCGAAGTTCATGGCATCCGTGCAGTGTTTAGGAGACTTGGGCACTTAAAATTGTGACTGACATTGTTCACCGCCCCCTGCCCCCCGCACCAACAGCGGCCCTAGTAAGCAACCCCTCACCTCCCCCTCATTTATTTTATTTAATATTTTTATTAAGGAAGAATTTTGGAGATATATGTTTATATATAAATACTTATATATTTAAAATAAATATTAAATCTGCACTGCCATTTTTCCCTTAAAGTGCCTCCCTCTCTCCATCTTTTGGATAAATCCAGAACCACGGAACATTTAATAATTCCAAAAAATAATTCCGATTCAGCCGGTGAGTTTCTTTGGAGTGATAACCATTTGTTTGTGGTGGCCATAGCGATTTGATTGGTGGAGCCGATGGCTTCCCTTAACTAAGGTAGGCTGCCTTTTCTTCCCGCGCCGGCAGTAAAGACAACCTCTCACCTCTCGTTTCACCGCCCCCCTCCCCAGAGCAGTTTGGGTTCATAGTCTTTAACTGGCTCTCCTGAATGCCCGGAGTTTGGGAAGGCTATTGATGTTTCCGTTCCGTTCGTTCATCCTCTTTTCACCTATTTTTCTTTAATTGAAAAGAAAAAAAACTACACACAGAGTAAATTAGATGAACCGTATAGAGTGAATAGAGTGAGTCAGATCCTTCCCTTTTTCCATGTCTTTTACCCCTTTCCAAAAGGACAGAGGGAGCGGCGGGACTCGTAGGTTCCACAGATCTTTGGTAATTATTAGCAACTTAGGTTCTCGCGTCCGGATCTCTGCGACCTGTTGATGACTCGAGTCGCGGAGCGCGGAGCTCCGCGTGGAAGTTGGTTATGTAAACTGCTTGTGTATTTCACATTATCATCGCGCTGTCTGGAGGCAATGTAGATTTTCTAAAGATCTAATGAATAAACAACTAGCAACTGCTGGCGGTGTAATTTACATTGTTAATGCCTACATGTGTATAATAAATATGCATTTGTATGTCGTCAAATAAACTCTTTTTAGTTTCTAACCTGTGGTGATTTTTTTTTTCCCCAAAAAGAAAGAGGGTGGGGGGAATCTCGTCTTTCCAAGGAAGAGAGTTTATTTCACTTGCGTGGCTCTGGTGAACAGGGCTCTGCCATCGAGTCCAGGTGTAGGGTCCGCAGCCAGGCTGTCCCTCCTACCCGCCGAGGAAAGCTCGGCTGGGAGGACCCCGGGCACTGGACTCGCCAAGAAAGGGAGAAGCGCCCAGGAACTTGGCGCGGTTGGGGGATGGCGGCGCATCCTGGACCCGGGAGAGGACAGCGTCCACAGGATCCGCGTATTGTCCCCCGAGCTATCGCCCTGCCCCCAAAGAGAAGTGCCAGCGACTTCTCTCAGCTCGCCACTTGGGTTGGGAGAGTTGGGCTGCTGTGGCTTCGACAACCTCTGGGAAAAGTTTCCCTCGGAATTTCCCAAGTAAAGACTTTTCCCCACGCGCCTCTGTAGACAGCATTTCGGACCCGCCTGGGGGACCGCAGGGAGGAAAGAGACGCTCTGGCCCCGGGTCGGAGTCTTACACTCCGCCGGATCGGCCGCTTCCCCCGGTAGGCAACCTCGCGGAGGGCAGCAGGAACACGGACGCCCCCGGGACCCACGGCCTGCCGAGCCGCGGGGTAGCTGCTGTTTTCAGAAGCCCTCCCTGCGTGTCCCTCGCCGCTTATTTCAGGCTGGGCGCCGACATTTGATATCTCTCCCTTCCACCAACCAGGTGCCACTTTCTTAGCGCGCTCGAAGGCAAATGTCTCATCTTTTCCCGTCCTGGATCTGGAATACATTATTTTAATTAAGTCTATGGCGATTTACTTTCCTCTGAGATCTATTCCACGGCGCAATTAGGAACGTATTGGTGCTAGCTCCTATGAATATTCAGGAGCATGTCAATTAATTAGCAGACAGAGGAATCTCATTATGGTGCTCAAAACCCTTTTAGTGTTAAACAGAATTAAGGGGGTATTTGGCAATGCGCTGGATTAGTGAATATTTTACTGTGCACTCATTTAACTTCATTATCATAGCACTTACACTACTCTCTGATTTTATTAATTAAATTGCTCATTAATTTGTCCAAAAAGGATAAAAGTTTTAACGTGCCACCCAATAACTTGGAAAGTAAACTTTCGCCCTGCTTGATCTTCGCTCCCGGCCAGAAGAGGACAGATGGCGGCTTGCACAGCCGGAGATGGAGGCGCGGTTCTCCTCTCCCTCCACTCTCAACTTTGGGGAGCGCACGCACTCCGGCTCCCCACACTCGGGGAGCAGCGGGATGTCTAGGAGGAAGGGCCGCGACCACACAGCAGCCTATTTGCTTTTTGCCTTCCGGGACTGGCCTGGAAATCTGAGTCGTCCTTCAGCACGCAAAAAAAATGAAAGCTTTTCGTTCGCCCCCGGGAGTGCGGGTGACTCGGTCCGGAGCGATTTGTTCAGGGACCCGGGAAGAGCCCTAGGGACTTCGGTCAGCGCGCCCAGGCCCCTCTGCCTCCAGGCCCCAATGCTCGCTGTTTCCCAAAGGCGTGAGCAAAATGCATTTCGTGGGGTCAGCATCCGCGACGCCCCCTAAAGGCCTGCTGAGAGCAGCGCCCACGCCCTAGGCCACTTGAGGCCTTTGTCGGAACACTCTGCCCTCGACCGGGGTCACCCCTCGGGCTTCAGCCGGGTTCGCGCCCAAGTGCCGCTCACGCCCACCTGTACCTCCCCCCATCCTACCCCAAAAGGTTAGAAAGACAAATATTAAAATTACTTGCACAAAGGGAACTGCTAAAGAGATCCCAAATTAATATGCATGTAAAATTAATTAGTTGCATTTCGTGACATCAAAATAAGTACCTGGGAAACAGAACACCTTCTGGGCATTGGGAACATATGCTGGAATTAGAGTTAATTGACTAATTACATAAATTAGGCATTAATTTTGCAACACATCAAGTATAAAAGATATCTCAATTAATTTTGCATAAATTACCAGGTGAAACGGGGCAGCGGTCCGGCCAGGATCCCGGTTCTCCGACCTCTCTGCCCTTTAGGGCCCAAAAGCTAGGCGGCGCGGCGGGCGCCCGGGTTGAGGCTGACTGGCCCGCGAGGAGAGACCGAGATCTGCACCGGGAATCGCCGCCCGCGCAGGCTGATGACCCGGGGCAATCGTTAATGCGAAGAAAACTTCCCCACTCATTAAAATCAATTACGTGAGGTTAGATTGATCAGCTTTTGTCAGAAAAGAGCGAAGCAGACCCCTTTACTAGTTTCCCCTCCCCCTAAGTGCCCCCCCAATCCACCTGGTTCTGTAGCGATCCGGGGCCGTCGCTGAAAAGGTCCCGCCGGCTGGTCCTCAGT
Source organism: Diceros bicornis minor (assembly GCF_020826845.1). Taxonomy (NCBI): domain Eukaryota; kingdom Metazoa; phylum Chordata; class Mammalia; order Perissodactyla; family Rhinocerotidae; genus Diceros; species Diceros bicornis. The sequence continues at coordinate 54,887,446 of NC_080744.1, read as the reverse complement.
TTCCCTCGCTGAAGACATTAATTTTTCTGGGTTTGACGTCGGCTCTGGGCCACTTTCCATCGATCTGGACTCTGGCCTGGCTGTGCAGGACGCCTGGTTTCTCTTGGTGGTCTACATCCTCTCGGGCACACCATCACTCCTTACTCACGAATCCAGATTTGAGGGAGTGATGCTAAGTGATTTGAATCTCGTCCGTTTTGAAGTGGCTGTAAATTAATCTCTGGGATGTGAAATCTAGGTAAATAACCCAAACATTCTCCTAGAGGACTGGTTCGTCGGAGCCCCTAGCTTCCTCCCCCCTCTATGGCATAAATGATTTCTCTCCTTTCTCATGGATGAAAGAACAGAGAGGACACAGCATGGGTGTTCAGTTTAGTTTTCTGGGTCGCCCTTCCCTAAGAGGAGCTTCAGGGAACACACTAGTAATTCTCCCTCAAAAACCATCATATGTAACATTTGCCTTTAAAACAGTTTATTGTTGGCAAAATATTAATAATCTTGACAGCAACTTTCCCCTAAGTTCTCTACACATTATAAGTGAAAGGAAAAGGAGTCTCAAAGTAAAAGGGTTATTTGAGCAGTGGATCAAGTCATGCCACTTCCAAACCCTAGTGAAACCGCAACAAAACTCTTTATATGCATTCCTCACATAAATTACCACCAATTACAACACAGTTTGGTTCTGTTGATCTAGTGGAACGTTACTAATGGAGGGACAGATTTCTCCGTAGCTTCTGGAGCTGTCAACATGTGCCTGGTGGGTGGTTTGTAAAAGTATCTGAAGTCACAGACCCATGCCCCACCTCTGCCCCAAGATTCCCAAGTTGTAATCATTTTCTTTTTGCCAACGCAAACACAGAGAATGAAAGGAAATCCTGAGAAACCCTTTATCGTCTGATTATATACATCTTCATCAAGGTGCCTAGGTGACATTTGTTAGAATATAGTCCTAACTCCTGATGGGCTTAAAGAAACCTATGAATTCCTGAGGTTACTGAGACAAGTACTCATTTTGATGTAGAGGTTTCCTGCGGTAGCCAGATGCTGAAGGCACTTGAGGGAGATGTCGACAAGTGGATAATTGTCAGCAGAACTAAAACAGACACTTTGTTTACAGTCGAGCATGATTAATTGAGAGTAAATAAAACAGCACTCTTTATAAAATCACCATCCAAGTTCGAAAAAGGCGGTATGTTTCTAGGAATAAAAGAAGTGGACTTATGTACAAGGGCTAGTTTTGCCAGCCCCTTGAAGCAGCAGCTGGCAGTGGTGTGTATCAGAAATAGATACACTTTATTGCTTTGCAGCTGGTCTGCTTTTTAAAAAGTTTTTTTTTGCCAAATTTATAGCACTGGATTAGAAACATTTTTCTCCTAATTCACTGAGTTTTAAATTCCTCTCATTAAAAGATTATTCTTCCCCCTCCCTTCATTCTCTCTTTAAAATGTGAAACTCACTTAATGCAAAATAATTTTTAAAATGAACCAGATGTGATAAACCCAAACTGATGTTGTCAAATAAGGCTATTAAATGCCATTGTGATACTACAGTTTGTAAGAGAGCATTTCTATTCCCTGTGGCTCTCATAAATTGCAGAGGCCAGACTCGAGTAAACATCTTATGATTGTCCAACATAATAAATTTTAATGGAACAGGAAATATGTCTTTCTTTCAAAGCACAGTGTGACATATATGCAAAGTATTTTTTTGGCCTTTGTCCTGCTAGGCCAGAGGGTAACCAGGCGAACACCTTTCTAATAAACTTTGCTAATCATGTTTGTGCAGATTAGTGCTGCAGGCATACTGATCATTGCCTTGGATAGATGCCTTGAATGGATTGAGTTTTGGCAGTCTATAAGTGGATGTTCTTCGTATTGTACTATCATGCCCAATGAAATTCAAAGCAATGAGCCTAAGGCAGTTAGAAATAGTTTTGGATTACTAACAACTCAAGTGAATTCACTCCTGTTGTCCTCCTGTAAGTCTGGATACAGAAACACAAGTCAGGCAAATAAGATGCGAACCAGGACTTTCTTCGCGCGGCCGGAAAGGGCTTTCTCTTGGGACTTCTTGCAGTTAAGAACCGTCTCCAGGAGCTTCTGAGACTAAAGCAAAAGCAGAGTGGCATGGAAGGATGGAAGCAGAGAGTGAGTCGTGGGGAGGAAAAAGAAAATGGAGGAGGAAGAAGAGGAGGAGGCAGCAGAGGAGGAGGAGGAAAAGAAGAAGAAGGAGAAGGAAAAGAAGAAGAGATGGATCCTTTCTCTTCTGTGATCCCCGGACTTTTTGTGAATCGATACTTTTTCCTTTGCCTTGAGCCTTTTTGAGCTAAGTTCTGAAGGGGTCACGACTAATATACTTTTCCTATTGTCGTGAGACCCAGAGCAGCTTTCGTCCTGAAAACCTTGCCTATTCCTTCTGTTTCTCCTCACTGTACGTTGGTGGGCGCTGTATGTTGCTGGTGGGCACTATCTATTGCCTTGCTGATTGCACACTTGTGGGGATGCTTATCAGGGCTCCCAGAGCTTTGCCAGTCTTAGGATGAGGAGCTAAAGTAATGTCTCCATCAGCATATCCCTAAGCCTTTAAGAAATCTTAGAAGTCGAACAGCTTCCCCCTCTCCCTCCCTTTCTTTCATCCTTCCTTCATTCTATAAGCGTTTCTGAGGACTAATTCAGTTCTAGGTCATTAAATAGCAAAGCAGGGCTCTGATAAATTCATTTCAGTTTAAATTTCAATTGGTGAAAGAAAATACATACCCAAGAATAGGCACCAGCTTCTCAGATTGGAGTTTTTTTCATGCTGTAAGCTCTTCATAATTTCAAAGTATTTTAAAAAATACGTTCTCTCATTTGACCCTCACAATAACCCATAGGGGAATGGAATCTATGAATAAAAATGGCCAACAGCCATTGAGTGCTACGTATTAGGCCAGCAATTCTGAAAGTGTAGTTCTGGGACCCTGGAGTTCTCTGAGAGCCTTATATGGGTTCCATGAGGTTCACATGATCTTCATGATAAGACATTATTTACCTTTTCCACTCTTATTCTTTCACTAGTGTACAGTGGCGTTTTTCGGAAGCATCATGCCGTGATTTTTGGGACAGATTGAATACAGAAACATGAGAATCTAATTGTTTTCTATTAAGCCAGACGTTAAACAGGTTAACAAAAATGTGAAACAATGGTACCGTTCTCATTAATTTTTTTGTTGTAGAAAATAGATTTTCTTTTTTTTGTGTGAGGAAGATTAGCCCTGAGCTAACATCCGTTGCCAATCCTCCTCTTTTTGCTGAGGAAGATCGGCCCTGGGCTAACATCCGTGCCCATCTTCCTGTAGTTTATATGGGATGCTGCCACAGCATGGCTTGACAAGTGGTGCGTTGGTCCGCACCAGGGATCTGAACCTGCCAACCCCGGGCCTCTGAAGCAGAGCACGCCAACTTAAGCGCTTCGCCACTGTGCCAGCCCTGAAAAAGATATTTTTATAAAAATATGTTATTTATGTTAACACGTAATGGATTTATTATTTTTTAAGTGAATTAACAAATAAATATTTAAAAATTTTCCCAGTTTTAATTTTGAATGCAGTAAATAGCTATAAATAAACTCTGATAAACAAAAGCCTTTGGGGTAGGCTCTGCTATCATCTTTTTTTTTTTATATAATTTTATCTATTTATTTTACCCCCCAAAGTCCCAGTAGATAGTTGTATGTCATAGCTGCACATCCTTCTAGTTGCTGTATGTGGGACGCGGCCTCAGCATGGCCGGAGAAGCGGTGTGTCGGTGCGCGCCTGGGATCCGAACCCGGGCCGCCAATAGCGGAGCGCGCACACTTAACCGCCAAGCCACGGGGCCACCCCTCTGCTATCATCTTTTAGAGATAAGGAAACAAAGGTTGGGAGTGAGCTTAGGAAACCTTGAGGTTCCACAGACAGTAGGTAGGATGGGAGCTCAAGGCACTCTGCTGCCAGAGTTTGAGATTTGACTTCTATTTTATAGTTGAAATTGAAGTGTTCCTGTTCTTAGTTAAGAATGCTGAGACCCAGAAAGGTTATGTGATTTGCCTAAGCTCACACAGCCAGTGACTGAGCTAGGGCTTCCACAGGTCATCCCACTATAGCCAATGACCACTATACTCCCTACTGTCCATTCAGTGGTGTGAAAGGAAGCTGGCTCTTGGTGGGGAAAAGCCTTCATTTGTAGTATTTGCCGATTTCTGTAGTGTAAATACTCCCACCATGGCTGATTTCAAGCCATGACTTCCCATCAACTGGGAAGAGATGAGCACAACGGGCTTTTGTGAACTGGTAAAAGCTGGCTCTAGTATACCAGTGCCTCCACTCTGTCTCACATATAATTTTGCTCTTTATCTTTGAAATTGTTTTCGGGTCACCTCAAAGTAACCATGACGTGGTAGATGATTCCCTGCTCTTGGACTCAAAAGACCTGGCTTCATCTCCCAGCTCTGCTGCTTACTCGCACAGTAAACTTGGGGAAGGGACTTCATCTCTCAGACTCAGATTCTGCTTGTAAAACAGGGCCCATAATATCTGCCCTGCCTATCTCGCTGTTTGTGTGTGCGCGCACATGCATGTGTTCAGGAAATGCGTTCCTTTATATGAAACCACTTTATGAAATGCAAAATGTTATACAAATGTGAGACATGTTGACTGGACTGATCTGTTCCTTGTTAGATGTGCCCAGTTCACAATCCTCCTCTGGAACATCTTTTCTAGGTTCTTTATCCTTGGTCAGAATTGATGGTTTTCTTCTTATACTTCCATAATACTTTGTCCATACCTCTATTTCACCACCCATGCATCATCTCATAATTGCTCTTAAGTCTGTCTGTCATCAAAGCAGTAGAATGCAATAGTTAAATTCTCAGAATCTAAAGCAGTGTTGTCCAGTATAAACATAATGTAAGCCACGTATGTAATTTTGAATGTAGTTTCTCGTAACCACATTTTAAAAAGTAAAAGGAAACAAGTAAACTTAATTCAATAATATATTTTATTTTAATCCAATCTATCTAAAATATTATCATTTCTACATACAATCAATATTAAAAATTACTAATGTGATATTTTACATTCTTGTTTCATACTAAGTCTTTGAAATATGGGGTGTATTTTACACTTACAACATATTTCAATTCAGACTAACCACATTTCAAGTGCTCAGGAGCCACATGTGGCTAGTGATTACTATATTGGGCAGCATAGCTATAATATCAGTCTCCTTGGGTTCAAATCCCAGCTTTTCTATTTACTAGCTGGACAATTTACTTGGCCTCTCTGTTTTTCAATTTCCATTTTGTGAAATGGAATTAATAATGCCATCCACACCACAGGGTTGTTGAAAGAATTAAGTTAATATATACAAATAGTGCTTAGTATAAAATATGCATACCATAAATGTTAAACATGATAGTTTTATTTTTAGATTGTAAGATTTCTAAAGATAAAACTGTATTTTATTCATATTCTCATTTTTCAGAACCTAAAATTGTGGCTGACATACAGTAGGTCCTCTGCATTGGCTGGCTGGCTGAATGAAAACTGGCTTCTACCACTTACTGCATATAGCATCAAAACTTCAGATGAAATCCTGGACATTGTAAGCAATGGCAACTGAGCATTACCTATTAAATGGCGGTAGTGGTGGGGAGATACCATTTGCAGATGTATTTTAAAATAATCAGCTTTGTTAAGGTATAATTATCATAAAACTCACCCATTTTAAGTGTACAGTTCAGTGAGCTTTGACAAATATATCAATCAATCAATACATAGAACATTTTCAGCACCCAGAAAGTTTCCTTGTTCTTCTTTATAGTCAATCCTCTCTCCCCACCCTCAACCCTTGGCTACCATTGATCTGCTTTCTGTTACTTTCGCTTTACCTTTTTAGAATTTCATATGAATGAAATCAGAAAACACGGGGTCTTTTGTGTCTGGCTTCTTTTACTTAGTGTAATGCTTTGAGGTTCATCTGTGTTGTTCCATGTATCCATAGTTCATTCCTTTTTATTGCTGAGTAATATTTCATTGTACAGATATACTACAATTTGTTATCCATTCTCCTGTTGATGAACATTTGAGTTGTATCTAGTTTTTAACCATTATTCTCTTAAAGCATCTTTCACAGAGCAGAAGTTTTTAATTTTAAAGTCAAATTTACCAATTATTTCTTTTATGGATCATGCTTGTGGTGGTGTATCTAAAAAAAGACATCCATTATATTGAAGGTCACCTAGATTTTCTCCTATGTTATCTTCTAGAAGGTTTTATAGTTTTGCATTCTACATTTAGGTCTATGATTCCTTTTGAATTAATTTTTGTGGAAAGTATAATGTCTGTGTCTAGATTTATTTTTTTGCATGTGGATATACAGTTGTTCCAGCACCGTTTGTTGAGAAGACTATCTTTTCTCATTGAATTGCCTTTGCTCTCTTGTCAGTGTTTATTTTTGGACTTTCTCTTCAGGTCCACATATCTAGATTTACAGTAGTTCTGCATTTTTTGATTACTGTAGTTTTATAGTAAGTCTTGATATGTCTCAAGCGTTGTAAGTCTTCAAACATTATTTTTCTTTTTCAAAATTGTTTTGGCTATTCTAGGTCCTTTAAATTATATAGAATTTAAAATCTATATAAATTTTAGAACGAACTTGTCAATGTCTACATAATCTCTAGGATTTTGAATGAGATTGTTTAAAATATCGATTTGGAGGAGAATTAACATCTTAACAATATTGAGTCTTCCAATCCAGAAACATGGTATCTCTCTGCATTTTTTACATCTTCTTTAATTTTGCTCAACAATATTTGGTAGCTTTCAGTGAACAGATATTGCATATTTTACTAAATTTATCCCTAAGAAACTCGTGTTTTTATTCTATTATAAATGGTATGGTTTTTTAAAATTTAAATTTCCAATTGTTTGTTGCTAGAATATAGAAAGACAATAGATCTTTATTTACCTTATATTCTGCAGATTTGCTAAACTCACACATTATTTCTAGTGGCTTTTATATAGATTTGTTAGATTTTTCTATGTGCACTATCATGTCATCTGTAAATAAACGCAGTTTTACTTCTTCCTTCTCAATCAGTATGCTCTTTATTTAGTTTTCTTGCCTTATTGCACTGTCTAGGACCTCCAGTAAAATGTTGAATAGAAATGTGAATAGAAATGCTCACTTTGTTCTTGATCTTATGGGGAAAACGTTCAATTTTCCACCATTAGGTATGATTGCTGTAGGTTTTTCATCAATGTTATTTATTAGATTGAGGAAGTTCCCTTCTATTGCTAGAGTTATTTTTTAAGTCATGAGTGGAGATCAAACTGTATCAAATACTTTGCATCTATGAGATGATCATATGATTTTCCTTTATCTGTTAATATAGTGAATTATATTGGTTGATATTGCAATATTAAATCAACCCACTTGGTCATGATGTATTACTCTTTTTATATTGCTAGATTCAATTTGCTGAAGGAATTGGTTTGTAGTTTTCTTTTCTTGTCTTTTTCTGGTTTTAGAATCGAGTAATTATGGTCTCATAGGTGATTTGGGATATGGCCACTTCTCTTCTATTTTGTGGAAGAATCTGTGTAAAATTAATATTATTTCTTTTTTTTTTGAGGAAGATCAGCCCTGAGCTAACATCCATGCTAATCCTCCTCTTTTTGCTGAGGAAGACCGGCTCTGAGCTAACATCTATTGCCAATCCTCCTCCTTTTTTTTTCTCTCCCCCAAAGCCCCAGTAGATAGTTGTACGTCATAGTTGCACATCCTTCTAGTTGCTGTATGTGGGACACGGCCTCAGCATGGCCGGAGAAGCAGTGCCTCGGTATGCACCCGGGATCCGAACCTGGGCCGCCAGTAGCGGAGCACGCACACTTAACCGCTAAGCCACGGGGCCGGCCCAATATTATTTCTTCCTTAAATCCTTGGTAGAATTCACCAGTGAAGCCATCTGGGCCTGGAGTTTTCTTTGTGGGAAAGGTATTATCTAAAACTTCAATTTCTTTAATAGATATGCTATTCACATTATTTACATCTTCCTGAGAGGGCTTTGGTAGTTTGTGTCTTTAAGGACATTTGTCGTTTCATCTAAGTTGATTGATTTGTTGGTATAAAGTTGGTCATAATGTTTCCTTGTTATTATTTTAGACTTCTCTTATCTTTTTCTTGATCAGTCTGGTTAGAGGTTTATCAATTTTATTGCTATTTTCAAAGAATCAGCTTTTGGTTTCATTGATTGCTGTTGTTTTCCTGTTTTTTATTTCACTGATTTCTGCTCTGATCTCATGGTTTCCTTACTCAAGCTTCTAGTAGGTCTAATTCCCTTTTTACATATTTTCTTTTTTATTGAAGCTGGAAGCTTAGATTATTGAATTGAGATCTTTGTTTTCTAATATAGGTATTTAATGCAGTCAATTTACTTTTAAAGATTGCTTTGCTTCATCTGTAACCTTTGATATATTTTCATTTTCATTCAGTTCAAAAAATTTTTTTAACTTCCCTTGTGATTTCTTCTGTGATCCATGTGTTATTTATAAGTGTATTTCATTTTCAATTATTTGGAAATTTCCAGATTTTTAAAAACTGATTTCTGGTTTCAATCCATTGTTGTCAGAAACCATACTTTGTATGATTTTAATCCTATTATATTTACTAAGCCTCTTTAATGGCACAGTGTATGGCTTATTCTGGTGAATGTTCCAAGTACACTTGAAAAAAATGTTTATTCTGTTGTTGGATGGAGTGTTCCATTAGTGTCAATTAGGTCAAGTTGGCAGAGAGTGTGGTTCAAGTCTTCTATATCCTTACTGTTGTTTTCTATTTACTTGTTCTATCAATTACTGAGAGAGGAATATTGAAGTCTCCAACTAAAATTGTGGATTTGTCTATTTCTTCTTTTAGTACTTTAGTCTTTGGCTTTATGTATTTTGAATTTCTGTTTTACTTCCATAAATATTTAGGATTATTATGTTTTCTTGATCAATTAATCCCTTTATCTATGAAATGTCCATCTTTATCTCTTGTTTATTCTTTGTTTTGAAGTCTGTGTTATCTGATGTTAATATAGCCACTCAGCTTTATTTTGATTAGAGTTCTTGTGGTATCTTTTTCATCCTTTTACTTTTCAAGCTATTTGTATTTTTATATTTAAAGTGGATTTCTTGTAGACAGCATGTAATTGGGTCTTACATTTTTATCTAATTTCACAATCACTGCCTTTTAATTGGAGCATTTAGACCATTTACACTTATCTATATGTAGTTGGACAGAAAACTACTATCTTGTTATTTGCTTTTTTTTTTTGTCCCATATGTTTGTTATTCTTTCACCCCTTTTATTGTCTTCTTTTTGAATATTTTTATGATTCCATTTTATATCCATTATGAGCTTACTAGCTATACTGTTTTTCTCTTTCTTTCCTTCTTTTTTCTTTTGTGGTTGCTCTAGGGTTTAAAATATATGATTTTAATTTAGCACAACCTACTGTCAAATAATATTATACTACTTCATTTGTAAAAACCTTGTAACAATTTACTTCTATTTTCCTCCTCTTGCCTTTTGTACTATTGTTATAATACATTTTACTTCTATATATGCTCTGAATCCTACAATGTACTGTTATTATTTTTGTTTATCTTTAAAGAGATTTAAAAATGAAAACAAATGTCCTATATTTACCTAAATATATGCCTCATTACTCTTCATTCCTTTGTGTTGATCCAAATCTCCATTGGGAATCATTTTCCTTCTTCCTGAAGAACTTCATTTAACATTTCTTGTAGTGCAGGTCTGCTGGTGATGAATTCTCTCAACTTTTGTTTGTCTGGGAAAATATTTGTTTTGACTTAAATTTTGAATGATATTTTCACTGGGTATAGAATTCTAGATTATCAAGTTTTTTCCTTTCAGTACTTTAAAATTTTTGTTCCATTGTCTTCTGATTTGCATGGTTTCTTATGAAAAGTCTCTGCTAATTCTCATTTTGTTCCTCTGTATGGATTGCATGTGTTCTCTCTGGTTGCTTTTAAGATTTCATCACTGGTTTCAGTAATTTGATTCTCATGTGCTGTGTCATGCTTTATTCTGTGTGTATTTATTATGGTTAGACTTCTCTGAGCTCCTTGGATCTGCGAGTTTATATTTTCATCACATTTGGAAAAATTTTGACCATTATTCTGAAAATATTTTTTGCTCCTCCTCCTTTTTTCTGGAACTCCAACTTCATATATATTAGATTGCTTAATATTGTCCCACAGATCACTGATTTTTATTAGTCGTTTCTCTCTCTCTCTCTCTCATTTTGGATAAATTTTATTCCTATGTCTTCAAGTTCCCGATTGTTTCTTCTGCAATGTCTAATCTTCTGTTACTCTCATCCAGTACATTTTTATTTCTGATATTAAGTTTTTCATGTCTAGAAGTTTCATTTGGGTCTTTTTTAGCCTGTATATGCTAATTAAGCATCTCTGTCCTTTCAGGATCTGTTTTTATTGAAGGATTTTTCTGCTGATTGTGGGTCATATGTTTTGCATGCCAGGTAATTTTGATCAAATGCTGGTCATTGTGAATTTTAAGTTGTTGATTGCTGAAAGACACTTAAAACAATGTTGGACAAAATTATTTGAATCAGTTTGATCCTTCTGAGTCTTGATTTTAAGCTTTTTCATGGCTGGCTCAGAGCAGCCTTTGCTCTAGGGTTATTTTAGTCCCACTACTACGGTATGATCCTTCAGAGAACTCTGCTTGATGCCCTATGTGTTACAGTGTCTCTCCACTCTGCTTGGTGGAAAAGGAAACTATGCCTAACTGTGTATGAGCCCCAGTAATTGTTCTGCTTACTGCTTTCCAGTAGTTCTTTCCCTGACCTTATGGATAGATCTATAGTCATTTAAAGACTCCAGGAACTCCTCTTCAGATCTCCAGTAATGTAGCCTGCAAAGTCTAGATACCTAATCCTTCCCAAAATTCAGTTTCTGTCCTCTTAGCCAGTGACACTGCTGGACTTTGTTTAGATTCTTTCTCTTTGTGCTGTGGCCTAGAAACTAACTCCAGGCAGTGAGCTGGGATAATCATAGGGTGTCCCTCATTTGTTTTCCATTGCTCAGAGACCACAGTCCTCCTCTTCCTGAAACAGTTTTTAAATGTATTTTGCATGGATATCTATTTAGAGTGGGAAGGCAATTCCCATGGCAGTTAATTTTTCATGGGCAAAACAGAAGTCTGTCTATGAATAAAATTTATTGTGAAAGAGTTTTACTGAGTAGAATATCCCCTTTTTTAGGAAGTTAATTAAAAGGTTTGTTCTTCTCCATTTGGAAATGTCACAAAGTCTCTTTAAGTTTAAGACAAACTGAAAGTCTCCAATTTCAACATTCTTGGACTAACACGAAGAATATCAGTGCTTTATTTTTCTTACAGGGTCTCCTTTTTTCCAATACAAATCATGTTTTAAAAAATCAGGCTTTATCCACACTAAGCTATTGTAAGGAAATATATAGTATTGGGAGACTTGATATTATCTTTACCAGAAAATGCACTACCGTCCTGTTCACTTAAGCTCTTATTAAATTATTATTTTTTCTTCCTAGTTACCAGTTGGGCTTTAAGAATTGCACAAGTGACAATTTATATGGCATTCTCAGAATTTGATTACTTAAAAAATAAAAAATGATAAACTATCAGTGACTTCACATAAAGTGTGGATGAGTCCTTTATCAGTATCAAAATTTAGCACACAATGAGAATAAGAAATATCTATATATGGCTGGTATCAGAATGTGCACTTCTCACTTCAATAGAGAACACTCAGTACCTCTTAGGAATAAAATTCTATTCTTTTAAGCTCTCTCTGAACAGGTTGTAAACATTTGTGATTTTCTTTTCTGAAATTAGCCTAATCTTTTGTAATAAATTGAGTTTCTGTGTTTGGCAGAGCTTCTGGAGATTAACTTAAGAGGCAGGAGTTTGAGGAATTAGAAATATATTAAATTAAATGTGTTCAAATATTTCCTTCCTCTCATGTATTAAGTACTTTGCAAAAATAATTACTTTAATTTTCTTTTGTGAGAGAGAAAAACTTTTCCTTATATATTTCATTATTCCCAAATAGAAATAAACTTTCATAAAATACCTATCATATCTTATTGTCATATTATTTTTACCTTTAAAGACAGATACATTTGGAGACATCATAACTTGGTAATAAGTAGGTAATCCCTCTATTGTGTTGTATTTTTTATATCCTGATAATTAAGCATGGTATCTTCAGTAGAGATTATGACCATGATTATGAAACTGCAAAGCACCTATAGGAAGGGATGATTAGATTCCTTATAATACTGAAAAAAAACTTTGAATTTTTCTGGTTGCTAACATGTTTTGGGCTACTGAAATACTCATGCCTTTATGGCCCCATTTTTGCTTCTAAATAATCAAAATAATATAATTGAATATCTATACAAAGGGCTAAACTTTTAAAAATTCATAGATTTTTATTTTCATTTTGTTTATAGTATATTTATGCAATATGAAAATGCATTTCAGGTTTAGTATATTACTTAGAAGAATAAGTGCAGAGTCTTCTCCCTTTATATAATTGTATACTTAATGATAAAAAGGAAATCATGATGTCATGATGCCTGTGGTTCCTCTGGTGTTCTTTGTTATCAATTAAAAAATAAACCAGATTTCTAATTCCCCAGTTCCTTGGGGATTTATTTAAAAGGCAACCTGAATTTTTACCTTCATGAAAAACATTGCATTGTTTACAAGCTGAATATTAAAATAATATAATTAGAATGAAAAGTGTTTTCCTTTGGGGTTCTCTTGAGAAAGAGAGTGAGACAGAGAGACATCTTGGGATATAGCAGGGAACATGTTGTCTGCAAAGCTGATTTGATATTAATGCATTCTGCTAATCAAGTGTATTTTCTGTATTGACTGAAGTTAACATTAATCCTTTAATTTGCAAATACTACAGTTCTAAAAATTACATTTCCTAGTTGATCACTGGTGGTTATGCTACATAGTGTCATTGTAAACTCACTGCAGAACAGATTACTTACACTCACTCTAGAAGATGAAATTATCCCCAACATATCTTGCAAAATTAGTAGAAATGCTGGTTGCTGTTAAACCTGATCAGCTGGTATCACAGCAGGGTACTTGTGAAAAAATTACTTAATATCTCTTTGTTTACAGTCTTCTCTGAGGTGAATATATTTAATGTAATTATTCAACTGCTAACCAGCTACTGATGTTAACTATTTCTGTTTAAAGAAGTTACATTTTTAACAAAACCTATGCCACACTAAGGTTTTATTTTCCTAAGAATTTTATTTTGTGTATATATCTAGAAAAGGAGTCTTAATGAAGAGGTCTTGTGCTGATTAAGCCCAAAGGTGTTATTACACAGAAGAAATTTGATCATTCTTGCATCTTCAGAAAGGGTAGTATGGTGTAGAATTTAAAATTTGGATTTCGTAATCAGCCACTGATTTATAAGACAATTTGGGGACAACCTACTTTACGAGTGCCTCAATTTCCCTTTTTAAGCAGCAATTAAACTTTAATGAGACCACTGTGGATTTAGTGAAACAGACGGGAACAAACTTAGATAAAAAGAGTGACTAAACTATAATCTTCTGTTCTATTCTATTCTATTATTATTATACAAAAAAATTATTCCAAATCAGAAATGGGTAAAATATGTAAATATAATGCCCTTAGATGTACGTGTAGTGCCTGTTGATTTCAAGAGGAGCCATGCAAATGTATACGAGTAGAATTTGATTCTGTCTCTTCAGTTGGCTCAACAATTTAGTTTTTTAGTTATATTTATGTTGCACTATATCCTTCAAACAGCTCCCAGAATGAATGTATTTCATGTCTTAAATCATTAGACCAGTCTTAAAATTGCTTTCTCTTTCTTTACATAAATATTCTTATGTAGCTGGTTGGCTAACAAGATCACTTGGTCATTCAGGAAACCTCTAAGCCAAGGCCTATTAATTTTTCTTGGCTCTGAAATATGACCTTAAACTGGCAAAGAATCTTTTAAAAAATATATTGCTCCCCAAGCATCACTCTAAGAAGCAGAAGGTAGCTGGATTGGCTATTATTTTGGGATTTGGAAAAGCAGCTTAATGATATTCATATTAGAAATGATAAACTTGGAGAGTTATAACTTCTTTCTCCAATATATTATTAGGCTGAACCTCAGCTCACCTCTTATTTTGATGGAAGAACTTGTGCTGTTTTCCTGTGTTTGAGTTACCAGAATTCTTGAATTTTAAAAAGAAATCATAGTTAGAACAATTCAGTATTACATAATAATTTTAGTTATTTATGTTATTATTTGTTGGAGGTTGGAAGTGGTACGCGTTTTTGTTCATATCAAGTTCCTATACCCAGCACAATTTCCAACAAATAGTGGGTACTCAACTAGTATTTGTTGGGCAGGTGAATATCGGCTGCGTCTGCATCCTTCTGTTGCTGTGCCCTTGTTATAACTGCATAACTGGGCTCCAGGTGTCACACTGTTGTGCCCCACTTTCTACCCTGAAAAATATCACTTAAGGTCCAACCAGGAAAAAGGAGCCACTCTAAATCAGAGGGAGTTTAGTGAAGGGAACTGGTTACACAGGTGCCAGAAGAGCTGAGAAGATAAAAAGAGGATGGGAAGGCAACCCAAAAGTTAGCAGCATCAGGAAGTCACACCCCTAGACTGGAGAGACAGAAGGAGGAAGTGGAGTCACCACAGCTCAGTGCCTGGGACCACCCGATAGAACCTGAAACCACAGAGGACCTGAAATACTCTGTCTTTTCCCTTCCTTCTGCTCTCCAATTTCTCATTAGAAAACCCTGCAGAATACCGGCTGATATGGGAGCATAGGGAAAGCTGCCTGTACTACCTCTCCTCCCCCCTACCCCCCAACAGAGCAGAGAAAGGCAAGGAATGAGTCTGAGAATAAACAAGCCATGGTGTGACCCACCACCAAAGGAGGATGCTTTAGGGATAATGCCAATTTTGTGCTTTCTGTCTCCCACTTACATGTCCATCTCTGCCAGTTACTCTGCCTAGTTACTCTGACGAACCCAGTATGACTTTACCAGTGACGCACCACTAGCATCCTTTCATCCTAAGAAACTCCTTCTTGGAGCACCTGACAACTCAAGATCGAGCAGCTGGCCTTATTTTAGACTCTGCTTGCCCAGCCCAGTAGAGACGAATCAGCCCAGTGGACCTTGCTTCAGAGCTCATCCACCAGCTTCCCAGATGGTCTCATGCCAAGAGCCAGCAGATGATCCACCCGAGTTCAGGGTAGAGAGAGCAAGTGATCTTGATGACCCAAGCCAATGTCCAAGTGTGATGTGATTAGGGCAGCCTGTGCATCACCACAATTCTAGGCTTACACTTTTCAATGATGATATTTTTCCTTTAGCTATCATTGGTCTTTCATACTTATTTTATGATTCGTCAATGAGAGTTTAATTTGTGTTGTGAAATAAAGACTAGCTACAAATTAAGATTTATTATTATTATTACCACTCATAAAATCTTTCACTAAGCATCTGCTTTGATCTCTATAACTCCATGATATTAAGGCAGAGTTTCTCATCCTTGGCGCTATTGACATTTGAGCTGGACAGTTCTTTGTCGGGGGCTGTCTTGTGCATTGCAGAACTTTTAGTAGCACCCTTCACCTCTAGGCACTAGACACCATCAGCACTCCCCTCCCTCAAACCGTGACGACTAAAAATGCCTCCAGATGTTGCCACATGTCCCAGGGAAAGTGGAAATCACCCCTGGTTGGGAACCATGTGTTAAAGGGAGTACAATTATCCCGATCCCATTTTACAGGTGAAGAAAACAAACGTCAGAGATGTTAACGGAGTATGCCAGGTCTTCTTATACACTGTCTTATATTTTAAGTTTTTATGTAGGCTATATGTCAAATATCAATGAGAAATTCTTGGGGTGAAACTTTTTTTTTTTTTGCTGGTCTGGAGCAAAGTTAAAATTGGGAACCAAAATGCGAGAAGAAAAGGCACCACTTACTATTTTGAAATCCACATCTAGGCCCTAGAAATTGAAGTGAGAATCTTGATTTTGATAACTAAAAGGTTGAGGAATATTATCCTAATAGCTATACGTTGTAAGAAATTGAGTGTTAGGACTACTGGGGACAGCACTGGAATTTGCTTAGCAGGGAAAATAGCACTCGTGGCTTTCTATCTGGCTTTGACTTAATGACCAAATTATTTTAATTTTTTCCTACATTTTAAATCTTTGGTTTCTTCAAGATAAGAACATCTTAATTTCCCTCATTACATCTGTCTGCTCATTAATGTGGATATCTTCCTCTTTGTCAGCAGTTGGCTACCAGATGAAGTTTAGATAAATGGTCGTCAGCTTACCTTACAGTTGTTCTATGATGGAGTTTGGGTGGAAGAGTTACAGCAGATACTCCCAATAAGAACAGGCTATACTCTCGCTCTGTGGTTCATTGAACCCATATGGATAAGAACAGCTGGAAGGATGGATTTGCTACCCGAGGCCAGCAATTGTGTTGCCAACTGTGACTCCCACTTGCTGACCCTTATATAATGCATTGCAGTTGAAGGAATGTTGATCACTCCTTTCTATTTTGTGATGGATGGTGTTATTTAAAACCGATGGTCTTATAAACCATTGGTGAGTTTCCACATCTCACAGATGTGAGTGAGGCAGACAGTCAATAAATAATGCCATGATCTAGAGGAACATGCGCTGCTCTCTACCATGCAGGCTAAATTGTCCTGCTAACAAGCAGTTATGAAGGTAGCTTAGACCCGGAATGGAAAGGCTTCTAGAAAAAATGGTTTCTGGCTGGTATCGTTATAAGTAAACTTTCTTCTTTCCAGGCCTGTGTCTTAAGATTGCTCTATATGAGATGCTTGATTCCTAGGTCACCTCCTGAGAGCACCTGCCTTACCTAGAATGCTAATACGTGGTTAGCAGAGTTACAACAAAGCTTGAGAGGACAAAGTCTTACTGATTTAGATATACTCATTCAAGCTGGGGTAGCAGGTGCCACTTCACGAAAGGTGATTATCTTTGACTGTATAAGGTCATGTGAGCCATCCACAGAGAGTTGTCTGGAAGGACTGTCATGGTTGACACCATTAACATCCACATAACTCGCCTGGCACTGAGTCCATGCTCCTCAAGCAAGCTTCCAATTACAACTTGGCTTTCCAAGTAGCCCTATCTCCAAGTAGAGTATAGGGCAGACGAACAAATGGGAGTGTCCTAATCATGTCCTAGTCAGTACGCATGACAGGTATATTTTTCATTACGTGAATTAATAAATTAGCATCAAGTTGAAAAATGAATAAAGTCAGTTAAGGAGCTTTTACATTCACAGAAAGGTCGGATGGAGTCCTTGTAATCTAGCTACGTTCATTTGTAGAGAAAGAAGTAAAATGAAGCAGCAGAGTGGTTTTGGCACTTAATCAGGTATTCTTAAACATACTTTTCCAGTTGCTGTTCGGAGTTTTCTCTCCCCAAGAAGATGGCAAGTTTCCTCTAGGCAGGAGCCATTTTTTCTACTATTTTTGTATGTATTATAGTGCATAGTGCAATGCTGGGGACATGCTTAACATTCACTTAAAACTTATCACTTGTGTTCTGGCTCCCATAATATATTGAATTAATTAATTAAAGTAAAGAGGCATTTGTTAATATAGAGAACAGCCTATTACAAGTACAGTGGAGAGCTATGATATGATGACTTGGTTGATTTACAGCATTATATACAGTAGGGCCACCTGTAGTAAATCTCCATTGCTGTGTAATCCATGATGCCTTTTTCTCAAGGAACGTTTATTGTGAGTTCCAATATATGTGTGTGCCTTAAAGAGCAATGGTAGAGGCGACTGCTGTATTGGATTTATATAAAGGAAGGAAAATTCTAAACGTATCAGGAGGGTGGGTAGTCGAATATACTGGTAATACATTTACGATCTTAATTGCTATTGTGGTATTTGCCACACTACTTCCCTAAACACGAAGACTGGAACAGTGAAGAGCTCCACAAAAAGAGTTTTTTGGAATAATTCTGTCCTAGATGTTGGCATGGATTTAAAATACTGGGACAGAGAAGGCTAATTCAAATAGGAATTTCTCAGATCAAGAATAAATGACTGTTGGTTAAAATCTGTATTTATCCCCAATTTTGCTGGTT
The DNA here is from genome assembly GCF_020826845.1 of Diceros bicornis minor. Taxonomy (NCBI): domain Eukaryota; kingdom Metazoa; phylum Chordata; class Mammalia; order Perissodactyla; family Rhinocerotidae; genus Diceros; species Diceros bicornis. The sequence continues at coordinate 54,869,184 of NC_080744.1, read as the reverse complement.
ATTAATGGTAATAATTTAATGTTGGATTTACTTTAAGTTGCTTTGAGGGGCTGGGCCCGTGGCATAATGGTTAGGTGCGCGCACTCCGCTGCTGGCAGCCCGGGGTTCGGATCCCAGGTACACTCCAGGGCACCGCTTGTCAGGCCATGCTGTGGCTGCATCCCATATAAAGTAGAGGAAGATGGGCACAGATGTCAGCCCAGGGCCAGTCTTCGTCAGCAAAAAGAGGAGGATTGGCATGGAGGTTAGCTCAGGGCTGATCTTCCTCACAAAAAACACAACAAAAAAAGTTGCTTTGAATCTTTGGATGTTTATGTTTTTGCCTGGCTTTGAAATACTGTTTTAGTCTTTTTGGTAACCTCTGAGCTGTCATAGACAAGGTGCTCAATTGTGTGTATTGTACCTGAAATTTCCAGTGTATCAGTCTCTTGTGGCTGCTCTAACAAATTATCACAAACTGGTGGTTTAAAACAACAGAAGTTTATTCTCTCATGGTTCTTGAGGCCAGAAGTTTGAAATCAGTATCAGTGGACTGAAATCAGGGTATCAGCAGGGCAGTGCTCCCTCCAGAGGCTCTGGTGGAGAATCTACTCATTGCGTCTTCCAACATCTGATGGCTGCTGATCCCTTCGCTCGTGGCCACATCACTCCACTCTTTGCCTCCATGGTCATGTTGCCTTCTCTTCTTTCTGTCAAATCTCCCTCTGCCTCCCTCTTATAAGAATACATGCAATTGCATTTAGGTCCCACCTGTATATCCAGGATAATCTCATCTTAAGATCTTTAATCTAATCACATCAGCAAAGTCCTTTTTTTGCCATATAAGGACACATTCATAGGTTCCAGGGATTAGCATGGGGATATTTTTTTTTGAGGGGGGCATTATTCAGTCTACTTGAATTATTTATTAATTGGTATAGCACTTTAGTTCAAACCTCTTTTCCCTCAGTATTTATAAGACATTTTTTCCATTGCTTTCTAGTATTCCATGGTACATATAAGAAGTGCAATGCCAGTTTAATTACCATTCTTTAGTAAGTAATCTTGTCTCCCCTGGTCTCAAACACACTTACACATACTAGAAGTTTAAAAGGTTTTCCTTTTATTCTCAAATGTTACAAACTTCTCCAGGATTTGTCTATATATTCTGCGTCCCCCCACACCTGTATTTCTATAAAATATTTAGCATGTCCTTTCTATCTAACTACTTAAAACTTTCTTCACTTCAAGGAAATATTCTCTGTAGTATTCTTTATTTGTTTCCCTCCATCTTCTCTATCTCTTTTTAGAACTCTTATTAGATAGATTTTGGACCTCGAACTATCATCTATGACACTTAATTTCCTTTAAACTTTTTATCCCGTTGTTATTTTTGCATTGTATTCTGCAAAAATCCCTTTGCTCAATCTTTTGGCTTTGTATATTGAACTTTAGTCTTGTCATTACTGATATTCATCTTTTCTGTTTGAATTACTTTTTCTTTTGGCTCTCATATTTTTAATTTCTAGATGCTCTGGATAGTTCTTTTTAAATAGTAGACTGTTATAGTTTTATGGCTCTGATGTTTTGAATCTCTGAAGATTTTAACTATGCTTTTAAAAATTCTCTTCTTTTTCCTGCGTTAATCTGTTTCCTTTCATTGAAGTACTATACAAAGATAAGTTGGGTTCATTCCGCACTATTATAAAGCCATATGATAAGAACCTTTTTGTGATTTCCACACTTAACTACATCAAGCTGAGCCCTTGAGAGAGACATGCTCAGCCTCAGATGAATGCAGTTGTCCAATTGTTCCAAAATATAATAACTCTAAGATTACTCATAGAAAGAGTACATTGAAATGGGCAATTTCCAACTTACTGACAGCTAATCTTCCCTATCAGGTTGTGAACCTTTTGAAAGTCGATAATCACATTTTATCCAATGCTGTGTCTGCAGCCGTTAGCACAGTTCTGGCCCATAATTACTGCTTAATAAAATATTTATTAAATAAAAGAATGAACAAATATATGATATTCCAAGTTTCACATAGATTATTACTTGATTTATATTGAAGGCAGAAACTAGAGAAAATGAGGTCTTTTGGGAAGAACGTTTTATTCCAGATTTCATCATTTATATATAGTTGGACTGAAGTAAAAATATAACCAGAGGACACATCTTACAGAGGGCTTCCTGGACGCTTGAGAATGGTCACAGTCACTAAAGAGCACTTTCTCTGCCTGCCCATTCTCCTAGAGATAAGAGGTAGGAGAGGCTGCTTTAATACCCCTCATGTTTCCATGCCTCTGTTGGAGCTCTTCCTTCTTTTACAAGGACCCCTCCCCCAACCCTGCCCCATCCAGCCTTCCCTGACTACTTCAAACCACCTTGATCTCTTCATTTTGAGCTACCATGGGACTTTTTATGTGTATCACACTGTTTACTACTTCAGTTTTGTTGAACAAATATTTATTTTCTCTATATATGGCTCTAAGCTAGGTTCCAAAGGTGATACAAAGATGAAAAAACTTCCAGTCCTGCTTGCAAAAACCTTCAGCCTGGTAGGGAATTTAGTATATAATAAATAGCTGTAATACAACTTAGCAGGACAACTAACATGGGAAGTTCAGGTGGGAGAAATGATATCTACCTGGTGTAGCCTCAAAAGGTACGTGGCTTTGGCAGTGGGCTTGGAAGTTGGACAGGTTTTTGTCAGAAGATAATGGAGGGCCAATGAGGAAAAGAGAAGATAGGAAGAAGCAAATATGTATAAAATGCTCAACTAACACTACAAAAGGCAGAAAAAGAGTGGAAGACAAAAATAGGAACAAAGAATAAGGGTAACAAGTAGAAAACAGTAATAAATATGGTAGCTACTAATCAGAGTGGATCAAAAAACAAGACCCAACTATATGTTGTCTATGAGAAACCCACTTTAAATATAAGACATTTATAGATTAAAAGTAAATGGATGGAGAAAGATAGACCATGATGATACTAATCAAAAGAAAGCAGGAGTAGCTTGATTAATTTCAAACAGAGCAGACGTCAAAGCAAGGAAAGTTATCAAGGATAAAGAGGGGCATTACATAATGATAAAGGAGGGTAGTCAATTCTCCAAGAAGACATAACAATCTTTAACATGTATGTACCTAACAATAGAGTGTCAAAATACGTGAGGCAAAAACTCCTTATATGTAAGGAGAAATAGATAATTCTACTATTATAGTTGGAGACTTCAACAGTCCTCTATCAGACATGGACAGATCCAGCAGGCAGAAAATAATTAAGGACATAGTTGAACTCAACAATACTATCAATCAACTGGATATAATTGACAACTATAGACTAATTCATCCCCCAACAGCAGAATTCTTTTCAAGAGCACATTTCACACTCACATGGAACATTCATCAAGAAAGAACACATTCTGAGCCATAAAACACAACTTAACAAATTTAAAAGAATACAAATCATAGCAAGTCTGCCCTTAGACTATTACAGAATTAAACTAGAAATCAATAACAGAAAGATAACTGGAAAATCCCAAAATACATGGAGATTAAACAACAAGCTTCTAAATAACACATAACTTAAAGAAAAAATCTCAAGAGAAGTTTAAAAATATTTTGAACTAAATGAAAATGAAAGTACAACTTATCAAAACTCGTGAGATGCTGTGAAAGCAACAATCAGAGAAAAATTTACAGCATTGAGTGCATATATTGGAAAAGAAGAAAAATCTAAAATCAATCACCTAAGCTTCCACCTTAGAAAGCTAGAAAAAGAACAAATTAAATCCCAAGTAAGCAGAAGAAAAAAATGTTAAATAGTAGAGGAGAAATCAATGAAATTGAAAACAGGAAATCAATAGAGAAAATCGATGAAACCAGAAGCTGGTTTTTTGAAAGGATCAATAAAATTGATAAGCCTCTAGCCAGGCTAACTAAGAAAACAGAGAGAGGACACACTTTACTATATTAGTATTAATATAATCTGACATACTGTTACTAATACAGTAAAGTATGTCAGAAATGAAAATATCAGAAATGAAAGAAGAGCTATCACTACAGATCCCATGGACATTAAAAGGATAATAAAGGAATATAGTAAAGTATGTCAGAAATAAAATATCAGAAATGAAAGAAGAGATATCACTACAGATCCCATGGATATTAAAAGGATAATAAAGGAATACTATGAACAACTCTATGCCCACAAATTTGACAACCTAGATGAAATGGACCAGTTCCTTGAAAGACACAATCTGCCAAAACTCATACAAGGAGAAATAGACACTCTAAATATGCCTATATCTAATAAAGAAATTGAATCTATAATTAATAACTTTCCCAAACAGAAAATACCAGGCCCAGATGGGTGCACTGGTGAATTCTATCAAACATCTAAGGAAGAAATTTCCCCGATTTTCTGCAACCTCTTTCAGAAGATAGAAGCAGAGGAAATACTTCCTAATTCATGCCATAGGCCAGCCTTACCCTAATATCAAAACCAGACAAAGACATTATTAAAGAAAGAAAACTACAGACCAATATTTCTAATGAACATAAATGTAAAAATCCTCAATAAAATATCAGTAAATCAAATCCAGCAATTGATAAAAAGAATTGCACACCAGGACCAAGTGGGATTTATCCCAGGTAAGCAAGGCTGGTTCAACATTTGAAAACCAATTAATGTAGTCCATCATATCAACAGGCTAAAGAAGAAAAATCACATGATCATATCAATAGACAAAGAAAAAGTATTTGACAAAATATAACATCCACTGACGATAAAAACTCAGTAAACTAGGAATAGATGGGAACTTCCTCAATTTGATAAAGAATATCTATAAAAAATCTACAGCTAGCATCATACTTAATGGTGAGAAACTAGGAGTTTTCCTACTAAGATCAGGAAGAAGGCAAGAATGTCCCCTCTCACTACTGCTTTTCAACATTGTACAGGAAGTCCTGGGTGATGCAATAAGACAACAAAAGGAAATAGGAGGTATACTGATTGGGAAGGAAGAAATAAGACTATCTTTATTTAGAGATGACATGATTGACTATGTAGAAAATCTGAAAGAATCAACAAAACAAACAAACCAACAAACAAACAAAAAAACTCCTGAAACTAATAAGTGATTATAGCAAGGTTGCAGGATACAAGGTTAATACACAAAAGTCAATCGCTTTCCTATATGCCAGCAATGAACAAATGGAATTTGAAATTAAAAACACAAGGCCATTTACATTAGCATCCCTCACCCAAAAGAAATACTTAGATATAATTCTAACAAAATATGTACAAGATCTAGATGAGGGAAATCACAAAACTCTGATGAAGGAAATCAAAGACAAACTATATAAATAGAGAGCTATTCCATGTTCATAGATAGGAAGACTCAATATTGTTAAGATGTCAGTTCTTCCCAACCTGATCTATAGATTCAACACAATCCCAATCAAAATCCCAGCAAATTATTTTGTGGATATTGAGAAACTAATTTTAAAGTTTATATGGACAGGCAAAAGATCCAGAATAGACAACACAATATTTAAGGAGAAGAGCACTTGGAGGACTGACACACCTGATATCAAGCCTTACTATAAAGTTATAGTAATTAAGGCAGTGTGGTACAGGTGAAAGAATAGACAAATAGACATGAAATATAATAGAGAGCCCACAAACAGACCCACATGAATATAGTCAACTGATCTTTGACAAAGGAGCAAAGGTAATACAATGGAAAAAAGGTAGTTTTTCAACAGTGGTGCTGGAACAATTAGATATCCAAAATTAGATGCAAAAAAAAAAGAATCTAGATACAGACCTTACACCATTCACAAAAATTAAGTCAAAATGGATCACAGACTTACATGTAAAATATAAAATTATAAAACTCTTAGAAGATAACATGGGAGAAAATCTAGATGACTTGGGTTTGGTGATGACTTTTCACATATGACACCAAAGGCATGATCTATGAAAGAAAAAATTGATAAACTGTACTTCGTTGAAATTAAAAATTTCTGCTCTGTGAAAGATACTTTCAAGAGAATGAAAATATAAGCCACAGACTGGGAGAAAATATTTTCAAAAGATGTATCTGATACAGGACTGTTATTTAAAACGTACAAAGAGCTCTTAAAACTCAACAGTAAGAAAATAAACAACCCAATTTAAAAATGAACCAAGACCTTAAAAGACCCCTCATCAAAGAAGATACACATCTATTAGAATGGCCAAGATCCAGAGCACTGACAACACCAAATGCTGGTGAGGATGTGGAGGAACAGGAACTCTCATTCATTACAGGTGGGAATGCAAAGTGGTATAGCCACTTTGGAAGACTGTTTGGCAGTTTCTTAAAAACTAAACATACTCTTACAATACAATCCAGCAATGATACTCTATGGTATTTACCCAAAGGGGTTGAAAATATGTCCACACAAAAACCTGCACATGGATGTTTATAGCAACTTTATTCATAATTGCTGAAACTTGGAAGCAACCAAAATGTCCTTCAGTAGGTGAATGGATAAATAAACTGTAGTACATCTAGACAATGGAATGTTATTCAGTGCTAAAAAGAAATGAGCTATCAAGCCATGAAAAGATATGGAAGAACCTTAAATGCATATTACTAAGTGAAAGAAGACAAACTGAAAAGGCTACATACTGTATGATTCCAACTATATATCATTCTGGAAAAGGCAAAACTCTGGAGACAGTAACAAGTATCAGTAGTTGCCAAAGTTTAGGGGGAGGAAGGAATGAATAGGTGGAGCATAAAGGATTTTTAGGGCAGTGAAAATACCCTGTATGATACCGTGATAATGAATACACATCAATTACACATTTGTCCAAACTTAAAGAATGTACACCAATAGTGAATCCTAATGTAAACTATGCACTTTGGGTGATGATGTGTCACTGTAGGTTCATCAGTTGTAACAAACCTACCACTCTGGTGGTGGATGTTGATAATGAGGGAGGTATGCATGTGTGGGGGTGGGGGATATATGGGAAATTTCTGTACCTTCCTCTCAATTTTGCTGTGCACCTAAAGCTGCGCTAAAAAAATAGTCTTTAATAATTAAACAAGAAGCAATCATGTGAGCAAAGACATGGGGTCAAGAAAACTGAGGCATTTTCATGAAACTGAAAAGTTGGCTAGTTTCCAGGCACAGATAGTATCTGGTTCTCTGACAACAGCTAAGTTTCTGCATGACAGCAACGGACTGGAGCCAAAGAGTTGATGGATTCTTTGCGGGGCATAAACACTCAAGTTTACTTACTGCCTACCTCACACATCTATGTAACCTGCCTGGTCCCTTTAGGCGTACAGTGGATAAGAAAGAATAATTCTAAAAGTATTTGGACAGCTTTTTTGAGATTTTGGAGGATCTTGATTGCCCTGATAAGGAGTTGGTTTTCCAGCTTTTAAGTGTTTCTCTACACTTATTACCCTGCAGGCTGCATATGCTATCAGAACTTTGAAGATTACAGAGTGGCAGTGAGGAGCTGAGTCACTGGATTTCCAGAGCATAGGTGAGTGGACTGGATGTTTAAAGCTTAAAGCTTTGCCCTGTTGAGCTATAAGCAACCACTGAGAAACATTGAGCTAAATAGAAAGTGCCTTCCATCAAAGAATAAGTATCTTGGGCACTGGGAATAAATGTATCTCACACTTATCTTGGACCTTCCATAACTCCAGCAGAATTCTACCCTTGGACCAAAATTCATAGCCTTACCAAGGCCTATAAGGCCCTGAATGATTTAGCCTCTAACTATCACAGCTTTTTGGGTTGACTGAGTTGATTTGTTTTCTTATCTCATTAATTTCTCTCTCAAATTTGGAAGTTATCTATGCTACTTCTATTCTTTCACTGGTTGTCCTCAAAATCTTATCATGCATCTTAAATTATAAAATTAATTAATATCTTAATGACTTTCTAAAATAATACAGAATACCTTGATCAGATTACTACTTTTTAACTGATATAATATTATTGCTCAGAAGTTTACATGCTCTTTTAATCCCATTAGACATTATTATTTTTATATAAATAATTATACACTTTACCAATTTCTTTGATTGTTTTCCTTCTTGCATCTCAGACCTTTCTTCTGAGATTATTTTCCTTCTTTCTAAAGAAAATCTTTTAGAAATTCCTTTAGTGAAGGTTTGTTGATGATAAACTCTCTCCCTTTCTGTTTTTGTCTTTAAAATCAGAAAATATATTTAATTTACCACATTCTTAAAAGATGAGGATAGTCTTAAAACTTAGAAAGATACCTTTGCTGGATACATGATTATAGGCTGACATTTATTTTTTGCTCATCTCTTTGAAGACATAATAATTCACCATCTCCTGGTTTCCACTGTTGCTGTTCATCTAATTGTTATTCTGTGGAGATGCTTTGTCTTTGCTCTCTTGCTGCTTGTAAAATCTTTTTTGTTTTGTCTTCAGTGCTTGGCAGTTTCACCACACTATGTCTAGGATTTACTTAATCTTATTGATCTGTTTGGTATTAGCTATGCTTCTTGTATCTATGGATTTATATCTTTCATCAATTCTGCAAAATTCTGTCATTATCTCTATGGTGTCTTTTCCATTCTCTTATTTCTATCCTCATACAACTTTGGTTAGACATATGTCAGATCTTTTCTTTTCCTCTTTCGTTTCTCTAAAGTTCTATTAATATTTTCCATCTCCTTGTCTCTGTGTTGCATTCTGAGTAATTCCCACTGATCTATATTCCAGTACACTAATTCTCTCTTCAGCTGTGTTCAATATGCTGTTTAATCCTGAATTAGTTTTTTTCTTCAGATGTTTATTTTTAAAATAAACTTCATTGAGTTATCATTTACGTAAAACAGAATACACCTCTAGTAAGTATACAGTTTGGCGTTTGACAAATACACTCACTTGTGCGATCATCACCCAAAATAAGAATATTAAGCATTTTCATAATCACAAAAATTTCCCTCTTTCTCTTTTGATCTATTCTCCTCCTCCCCCAACCTTGACCCCTAGCAACTACTCATCTGTTTTCTGTAACTATAGGCTAGCTTTTTCTATTTTAGGATTTTATATAAATGGAATCATATAGTATGTGCTCTTTTGTGATTGGTTTCTTTCACTCAGCAAAATGCTTTTGAGATTCATGTATGTTATTGTGTGTATCAGTGGTTCTAACCATTTTATTTCTGAGTAGTATTCCATTTAAAGGATAAAGATATCACAAATTGGTAGCCCATTTTCCTATTGATGGACATTTGGGATGCTTACAAATTTTTGGCTCTAATGAATGGAACAGTTATGAACATTTGTGTGCAAGTCTTTGTGTGGACATATGTTTTTATTTCTCTTGCTGGATTGTATGATATATGTATGTTTAACTTTAAAAGAAAATGCCAAACACTTTCATAATGTAGCTGTATATATTAATTCCCCTCAGCAATGTATAAGAATTCTAGTTGCTCCGTACGCTCACCAACACTTGAGATGGTTGTAACCGTTCTAACAAGTGTGTGGTGGTGTCTTGTGGTTTTAATTTGCATTTCCCTAATGATTAATAACGTTAAGAATATTTTTATGCATTTAATGGCTCTTCACATATTTTCTTTGGTGAAACGTCTGTTCAAATCTTTTGACCATTTTTTAAATTGGGCTATTTATATTCTTATTGTTGAGTTGTAAGAGTTCTTTATATATTCTGGAGAGTAGTCCTTTATCAGATCTATGTATGGTATACTGTTTGAGGTTAGGATTGAGGTTCAGGATTTTTTTTTGTCATGTAGATATCCAATTGTTCCAGCACTATTTTTTGATGGGACTGTCTTTTCCACATCAAATAATATTGGCATCTTTGTTGAAAATCAATTTACCCCATATATCTAGATCTACCTATGAACTCTATTTAGTTCCATTGAGCTATATAACCATCCTTATGGCAGTGCCATGCTATCTTAATTAATGTATCATCATTACATGTAAATCCTTAACTTTGATCTTCTTTTTCATAATTATTTGGCTATTCTAGGTCCTTTGAATTTCTATATAAATTTTAGAATAAGCTTGTCGATTTCTACAAAATTGCCTGCTCAGGATTTATTCGAAATTGCATTGAATCTATAGATCAGTTTGGGGATGACTGATACATTAACAATACTGAGCTTTCCCATCCATGAACATAGTATATCTCTCCTTTTATTTTGGTCTTCTTTAATTTCTTTCAGCAATGTTCTATAGTTTTCAACAAACACGCGTGGCACATATTTTGCTAAATTTCTCTTTTAAATGTTTAATGAATTTGTTGGTGCCAAAATAAATGGTATATTTTTTTAAATTTCAATTTCCAATTGTTTATAGCTAATATATAGAAATACAATTAAGTTTTCTGTATTGACTGTGTATCCTGTGACCTTGATAAACTCAATTGTTCATTCTCCTTACATTTTGTAGTTCTACTATTATGTGTCTAATGCTGCATGACAAATTAGCCTCAAACTTAAATGGCTTAAAACAACATTTATCATCACACAGTTTTTGTGGGCCAAAATTCTGGATATGACTTAGCTGCATCCTCTGGCTCAGGGTCTCTCACAAGGCTGAAACCAAGGTGTTGGCCATGGCTGCCATCATCTCAAGGCTTGAATGGAGAAGAATCTGCCACTACAATGTTGAACTGAAGTGGTGAGAATAGACATCCTTGAGTTCTCTCTGATCTTAGAGGGAAAGAAGTCAGCCTGTCACCATTAAGTATGATGTTAACAGTATGATTTTTTGTAGATCCCCTTTATCAGCTTGAAGTTTGATTAAACATGTTGGAAAGCTAAGTATTAAGGGTAAAATTTTTAAAAGGCATCTTTTAATATGAAACTAAAATAAAGACTCACAATCTCTTTTCTAAAACCTATGAGGTCTGTTATGTTTAGGAATTGAGAATTTTTGAATTTAGAATGATAATTTAGTTCATATAGTATTTATTACTTAAAAATTCCTTGGGGACTGGGCAATACCTCATAATCGAAGCCGTAATTATTTCTGCAGCAAAACATGAATGTTCACTCTACATGGGATAAATGGAATTCTTAATAGTCTCCTCTCAGTTCAAGTCAGGTTTCCCATTAAATGAGCTCCAATCAGATCAAGTTTTGCTACCAAAAGTGTACTGATAAAACTGTTCATAGCTTTTTTTGGGGATTTTAAAATTGCAAATAAGAGATTGAGGACCCGTAACAGACAGTACTAATAAACAGATATGAGAGAGAAAATTTGGATGGAAGTCAAAGCATACTAAAAGCCTTGCTTTAGGAGAAGATTTTGGTAGAAAAATAATTCTAAAGCACCCAACACGAGAGGCAGCATGACAGAGGTCTCAACTGAAATAGGCAGTTGTCTTAACTGATTGAAGTTGCATTATCTTAATTTTTCAAATTTGCAAAAACATGTGACTATATGAACACATTGCTAAGCACCTCCCAAGCCCTTGGGAAAGATTTATACAAGTGAGAGGCCTTGAAGTTTAGACTTCATTAACTTCTTGGTAAACCTGACTGTGTACAAGGAAACAAAATTGTTAAAGTAATGGCTCAGAGCCTGACTCTATCTGCCCCCTTCAGCAACAATTACCTATATCCTTTAGTAAAAACGTTCCTATGAACTTTATATATTTATATAAAAACAAGCTCATACTATGCATGTGGTTGTGCTCCTTGCTTTTCTCCACTCAAATTGTATTGAGCACATTTTCCCTCTATTTTATTCTTTTAATAGTTGCATAGAATTTCATCATATGAACGTCCCATAATTTAACCTACCTCCTATTTGATGGGTATTTAAGTTGTTTATAATGCTTTGTTCTCACTAACAATACTGCAATGAACATTTTTGTAAATACATCTGCACACATATCTATTTCCATAAGAGAAATACCTAGAAGAGATTGCTGTGTCAAAAAGAAGATATATTTAAATTTTTGATAGGTTCCTCTAAATTGACCTTCCTAAAAGTTTGTACAGATGTACTCCCTACTAAGTGCATATTAATGTGTCACTTTCCTTACTCCTAGCACACACTGGATGGGATCATTCCACACAATCTTTAAATCTGATATGGTATCAGATACAGATATGGTATCTGTAATGATTCCTCATTGCTTTGATTTGCATTTCTTTTATCATTAATGAAATTGAGCATATTTATTTTTATTAATAGCCATTTCCTCTGCCATTGTCTGTTTTGTCTGTATGTTTAGTTTTGTTTGTCAATTCTGATATAGGGGTACTCATCATTTTTATTGATTCGTAAAAGACCTCATTATTGCTACCAGTATTTTTTCTTTGTCTTGTATTTTGCAAACATTTCCCCGAGTTTGTCGTTCCCTTTTGGTTTCAGATAGAGCTGGTTACAAGGTTTGACTCTACTATGCTAGCTGTGTGATTCTGGTACACAATCTAAGCCTTAGTTACCTCACGCGCTAAAAAGGGGCAATACCAGTGTGATGGTTAGTTTTATGTGTCAATTTCACCGGGCCATAGGGTATCCAGAAATTTGGTCAAATATTATTCTAGGTGTGTTTGTGAGAGTGTTGCTGGAGGCAATTATCCTTTGGATGGGTAGATTGAGTACAGCAGATTGCCCCTCCCCCCCCCCCAAGGTAGGTGGGCCTCATCCAATCAATTAAAGACTTGACTAGAACAAAAAGGTTGAGTAAGAGGGAACCCTCCCTACCTGACTGCTGAGCTGAAACATTGGTCTTTTACGGCCTTCACACTGGAGCTGGAACATCAGCTCATCTCGGATCTTGAGCCTGCTATCTTTTGGACTGGAACATCCACCATTGGCTCTCCTGGTTCTCAGGCCTTCAGACTAGGACTGCAACTACACGTTGGCTCTCTTGGGTCTCCAGCTTGCTGACTACAGATCTTGGGACTTCTTAGTCTCCAAAATCACTTGAGCCAATTTCTTATAATAAATTCCTTTATTATATATACACACACTCTATTGGTTTTGTTTCTCTGGAAAACTTTAACTAGTACAATCAGCTATCTTACAGTACTATTGGGAAGAAAGGAGTCAATATACATGAAGACTTAGCTTAGTTCCTGTCACAGAGTGAGTTATCAAGTGAAGGTTAGGTAAAGTTTACTTTATTTAATTATTTTTTGCCATTCAGAAATTTTACATAGTCAAATATATTAATCCTTTCCTTTATGACTTTATTAAAAAATTTTTTGCTAGTATTTGTCAAATGCTCCTACTTCTTGTGTTTAAAAAGTTAATCCATCTGGAAATTTATTTTTATATGTGTGTAACTTAGGATTTAATATTTTCCCCCAAATGGATAGCCAGTGCATGCTATTTATTGAATAATCTATTTTTTCAGTGTTCTCTAAAAGCCCTGTTGTCAGGAAAGTCTTTTAGATCAAGGGAAAAACACTTCTATTATCAAGATTATAAACTGTGTATCTGTATATCGACATAGAAACATACCCCAAATAAGCTGTTTCATCTTCTCAATCTGACAACCTAGAGGGAAAGAAAACAAAGAGATATTTGTATTTTTCTTGTTTACACACCTGCTTATGTAAAATGCAAGATGTTAAATCTGATTGGTGTCTTAAAAGCCATTTAGCAGTTAAACATAATCCAGGCAAACAATGGCAGAGGAAAGATATTGATTTTGTGTCACACAAATGTAGGTGGAACATCTCAGCCTTAAATGATGCTCCCAGGGCACTTTTCGGTGTGATCAGGCAAAGCCGGAGAACACGTTGTATTTAATGATGTGAGAACTCGTTTCTCCGAGGTCAATGGTATGTGCTTAACCTTTAGGCTCTCGCATGGCCGGCTGCCCCACTGGTTTATGGAGTGGAGGCTGGCCGACATGATTGGGGATTTAGGGCAGTGATGACTTGATCTCGTCGATGCTCGCTGCTCTCACCCAGAGATGGGGAACAAATCCTTCGCAGGTGCTGCTGCCTGCGCTTCTCTGAGCTGCCCAGGCCTGTCTTTCATTTCAGATTTACCTCCCGAGGTGGAAGGAACACAGCCGTCTTTGGAAAACGGGACTCCTCACGTCACCGTGAGAAAAAATGGTTTGTTTTAATTGAGCTTTTAACGCCTTAAACAGCATACATAAAGGCAAACATAAAGTCTAGATGACTCTAGATCAAGACTGCTTTGTTATTATTTCTGATTTTGCATGAGCTTCCACTTTGCGCGTTTAGTGTTTTCCAAAGTTGTTCTGAAAAATACTAGTTCTTTGAGACTCTGCTAGGAAGGAAGGAGGGAAAGAAGGAAGGAGGGAGGGATGGAGGGAGTGAAAGAAGGAGAGAGGGAGGGAGGGTAAGCTAGCTGACGTTCATCATGTTTGGGGCATAGGATACCCCCCTTGGGGGACTCGCAGTGCACTTCAGCAATTCAAGTTCAGCTCCACCAGTTAAGAAATGTGTTTTATTTACAACTCAGGATTTTTAATTCATATTTGAGCCTGCAACCCATTTTTTAAAAACGTGTAACATCTGTTCTCCTATTTGGCAAATGTTTCTATTTGGTACACTGCTTTAAAATTGTGTGTAAAACAAAACTTTGCCTATTGAATGCTCTTTACCATTAATTTCCATTATAAGCCAAGAGGTGACTTCTTATGGAAGGAAAAAATCGACCGTATTACATAACCAAAATATCAGGGAAGAATTCCTACCTTCATGCTAAAGCTCTACATTCCACCTGTGTCGATGTGCAGTTAATGCTGCCCTGTATATCTTTCAAAGAAGTTAGTCAAGCAGACGAAGCATATCACTCTGGAGCAGACGGGAACCTAACCAGGGCGTACAAACAGCTTCTCCATTCCCAGAGGAGCAGACCGAGGTGGGCAAAAAGCCACAAACGGATTTTCCTCTGGCTGCTGGCTGAGTTCTCTCTCCAGTTTTGTCTTCCTTAGGACAGCTTCATCCCCAAACCGGAGTCTTCTGAATTTACAGGCCACACCCATTCGCAACAATGTTTGCCAGAAGTGTCACTTTGAGAAGCTTTCCCTGAAGGCAAGGAAAAACCAATCCCCCGCCTCCTGAAGCCCTGTGGTCTGACACTGTGATGAGACCTTCTGACCTTCCCAGGTTAGCCTCACCTGACAGAGTGGCTGATACCCAGGGATGATGAGTTCATGGGCCAAAAGCACCAACATCTGAGGAGTGCAGCTGTTTCAGAGAAAAACAAAGCCTTTTTAGCAGCTAATAATATGATTATATTATTTTTATCCTGTAACTTTTTGATGTTGTGAATTATGTTGCAAGACTTCCTAATCCTGGAGTAAATTTCTGGAGTAAACCCTACTTAGTCATAGAGCATTGTTGTTTTTATATGCTGCTAGATTCTCTTTGCTAATACTTGACTTAAAATTTTGCATTTAAATTCCTGAATGAGATCGGGCTATAGTTTTCTATTTTTATTTCATTTTTTTCAGGTTTTAGTGTTAAGATTGTGTTGGAATTATAAAATGAATTGGGGTACTTTCTAACTTTTTATCATGGTCTGTAATATTTTGAATTATAAAGGAATTATCTGTTCCTTAAAGATGAGACAACTCAGCTGTGAAACTCTAGTTCTGGTTCTTTTAAAAATGACAAGTTTTCAATCATTTTTACAATGTCTTCTATGCTAACTCATCTATTCAATTTTTGTCCTGTTTTGTAAATCAGTTTCTTTTGCAAACTTTTTTTAAACAGCTTTATTGAGGTGTAATTTGTGAGGTCGCAAAATTCAATTACTTTTAGTGATGTGCAATTTTTTAAGTGTACAGTTCTCTGATGTTTAGTAATATAAATCAATTTTAGTTATTTATATTTCTAGAAAATATCCATTTCCTTCAGATTTTTAACTGCTTCCATATAATTGCTCATAATATTTTCCTATAGTTATACACTTATGGAAATGTTGGCTTTTCCAATGAACATGCCAGTGTGAGAGAAAAGAGAAGGAAATGGAGATAACGCCAGAGGCAGTAAATGAACTGGGGGGAGCACGTTTGTTGAAACAGCCGAGCAGTATGTAAGACAGGAGTTACAAAGTGCAATTTTTACCTCCCCAATTGGAAGGACTTTCTAACTGCTAGTCTAGTTTAAGTACTCAAAGTTCCCTGGATGGGAGCCAGGACTGAGAAGTTTCAGACCAGGGAGGCAAAACCACAACATCTGGCACTTTCTGTTTCTTTGTGGTTTTTTAAGTTGGCCATTTCCTTCAATTAAGAATTCTCATAACACCAGTGTGTTTTACCACTTTACGTGGGGAAATTTCACTGCCTGTGTGACCATATGTCAAACAGTTTTTAACACCAAGAATCCACCAAGCTGAACCCTCCACGTTAAAATCAAAGTTGTATATAAAATGCTTAATACCACTAAACTGTAGAATGATCATTCATGTGGATATGTTAGATAAAATGTAATATGAACCAAAGCAAGTATGAATTTATGCCCTATTTTTAAAATCAGTTTTATTGAAGTATAATTTACATGCAGTAAAATTCACCCTTTTGAGTTGTACAGTTCAATAAGTTTTCATAAATGTATATAGTCCTATTACCCATTATCAAATTCAAGATATAGAATATTTCTCTCATCTCCAAATTTTCCCTTGTATGCCTTTCTAATCAGTCCTCTCTCAGGACTCCCAATCTCTGGCAATCTCTGATCTGATTTCTGTCTCTATAGTTTTGCCTTTTCAAGATTATTATATAAGTAGAATCATACAGTATGAAATCTTTTGTGTCTAGCATCTTTCAGTCAGCAGTATTTCTGAGATTCATTTATGTTGTTGCATGCATCAGTTCATTCCTTTTCATTGCCGAATACTATTCTATTGTATAGATATACCACAACTTACTTATCCATTCACCCTTTAAAAGATATTTGAGGTGTTTCCAGTTTGTGGCAATTATGTATAAAGCTGCTCTAAATAACATACAGGTTTTTGCGTGGATATATGTTTGCAGTTCTCTTGGATAAATACCTAGTGGGATTGCTGTATAGTAATGTGTGTTTAACTTTATAAGAAACTACCAACTGGTGTCCAAAGTGACTGTCCCATTTTGCATTCCCACCAGTAATGTAAGAGAGTTGGAGCTGCTCCATCTCATCACCAACTCGTCATATTTTCAGACTTGTTAATGCTTGGCCATTCTTGTATGTATGTAGTGGTATCTCATTGGGTTTTTAATTTGTATTTTCTAATGATTTATGTTTTTATTTGCCATCACATCTCTTCTTTGGTAAAGCATCTGTTCAAATTTTTGCCTATTTTTAAAATTGACTCATTTGTTTTCTTATTATTGAGTTATGAGCTCTTTATGTATTCTGGATATAAGTCCCTTATCAGATGTTTGTTTTGCAAATATTTTTCCCAGTCTGTAGCTTGTCGTTTCATTTTTATAACTGAGTCTTTAGAAGAGCAAAAGTTTTTAATTTTGATAAAGTCTAATTTACTGATTTTTTTTCTTCTATGGTTTGTGCTTTTTTTGTGTTCTAAGAAATCTTTATCCTAACCTAAGGTCATATGTTTCTTCTGGAAGTTTTATA
Organism: Diceros bicornis minor; assembly: GCF_020826845.1. NCBI lineage: Eukaryota > Metazoa > Chordata > Mammalia > Perissodactyla > Rhinocerotidae > Diceros > Diceros bicornis. The sequence goes on along the minus strand of NC_080744.1, from coordinate 54,851,603 downwards.
ATTTTAGGTTTTACATATATGTCTATGATTCATCTCCAGTTATTTTTTATATATAGTATGAAGAAAAGATTCAAGTTCATTTTTTTGGCATTCAGTTGCATTTAATTGTTCTAGCACCATTGTTGAAAAGACTTTCTCCACTGACTTACCTTGGCACCCTTGCTGATTATCGATTGACTGTATTTCTGTGGGTCTATTTCTGGACTTTCCATTCTATTCCATTCATCTACATGTCCAGCCTTATGTCAATGTTACACCATCTTTATTATTGTCACTATTATTGATTAAGTCTTAAGATCAATTATTGCAAGTCTTCTAATTTTATTCTTCTTTTCAAAATTACTTTGCCTATTCGAGATCCTCTGCTTTTTCCATACAAGTTTAGAATCAGCTTGTCATTCTCTACCACAAAGCTTGCTGATGCTTTCTTTGGGATTTAGTTGATTATAAAGATCAATTTGGAGAGAATTAAAATCTTGACAATATTGAGTCTTCCAATCTATGAACACACTGTAGCTCTCTATTTAGGCCTTTTTTCATTTCTCTCATTGATGTTTGATAGTTTTCTAGCATGCAGCTCTTACACTATATTTTGTTAGATTTATCCCTGAGTGTTTTATTTCTAATGCTACTGTAAATAGTACTGTTTTTTAAATTTTAATTTGCAATTGTTCATTGTTAGTATATAGAAATACAATTGATTTTTGAATATTGTCTTGTCTCCTGTGACCTTACTAAACTTACTTATTAGTTCTAGTAGTTTTTTAGTAGCATCCCAATGCTTTTTTGAATGAGTTATATCCTGTTATGTCTCAGGGGTGGGGGCTATTTATTTTTTGCCTGATACCTGTGTGTGCCTGGTTAAAGAGTGATAGAGATTTTTGAAGCCTTATAATGACCACAAAATTACCAACTTTTTAGGCCTCTTGCTCTGAGTGCATCCCCTGTTTATAAAATAAATCATAATGTCCATCGTCTGTACTTGACTAGAAATTGTTGCTTCTCCCAAGTTGACTAACAGGTGTTTTCAGGACCTTCTGGGTTAGGGGCTAAGATATTGGTGATAGAAGATTGTATGTGTGGGCTATGGTGTATGTGTATGGATTTTGAAACCGACTGTAAAGTTCCTGGGTAAAGATTGGGGGTGGGCTTCTACCAATAGGTAGCAGAGAGGGATGGTGGGTGCAGAATTTGGAGACCTTCCGGAAAAGTCTTAAGCTCCATCGCTATGTCCTAATTGTCAGTGTGGGACGATATGCCTTATACTGGTGTTTCCTAAATTGAGTTCTGTGATACTCCAGTTTTTTTCCTTCTCAGTAAAAATTCCACGACCAAATAAATTTGGGAAACACTTCGTACCATATCCTCCTCTTGGAGTTTTACAGTATCCATTTGTGTATTAAAGGCTGTGAGAAAACCCAAAGTAAAAATGCATGTTTACACAGCTTTGTTTAATCCAGCATTCCCCAAATTCATTCGACCACAGAACCCTCCTTTAATATAAACCCTCCTAATATCCAAAAGCTTTTTAGCTTATGCTCTGCAAAATACACTCAGGAAAATACTGCATGGATAATTCTATGATCTCTTTCTTACCTTCAATAGAACAATACTCATATTGGTTGTAATGGTTATTACTCATAAGGCTTTTATGTAAGAACAAGCTGATTGCTACAAAATGCTCTGAGCAATAGAGTGTGCTTAGAATTCTAGAATGGAGAGAGGTTTATGTTTTAGATGTCTTTCCTTTTGTTTGGACTTAGAAATGACAAGCAAATATTCTCCCAACATATGCTATTGAACTAAGCCAAGGGAATGATTCTCCCACACACTCAGTGTTTCTTGGTCTTTCCTGATGTTCTCCTTTGCTTATACTTCAAGCTCTCTGTCTTGCTTTGCTCTGATTTGGTGCAAAACAGAGCCATCACACTGTAAAGAAGATTTTCTACAGAGGCATTGTACCACCTGCCTCTATGCTTGTGCGATGATCAGGGCGATGGGAGAAAAACAAAGTAGATACTCTTCATTCTTCAGAGAAAGTAAGTTTCTAATGATTGACAGCATGCAATTAAGCAGCACTAAAATCAACGACATTGCAATTTTTAGTGTGAAGCAGCTTGTGTTGTAACTGATCTTATTTGGGACAACAGCTGATGACAGGATTTGTGTTGATCCTCAATGCAAAGTTGTAGCTTTTAAGGAAAGTGCAGCTGGAAACCTGCTCCAAATTTTCTGCATCTGTAATTAAAAGTATAAATGTTTCAAGTAGACTACATCCTATTAGTAAGATTTTAGGAAACAAAAAGTTAATTTATTCACATCCGATCTGGTCTGTAAATGCCACCATTATATGCCTTCTGCTGGCCTTTGATTAGCTATGGATTAATAAAACTTTTATACCTCCTTTGTCAGCCTCATTTTGAACTCTGTTTTTGCATACTGTTACTATTAAATAAATGAATTAGTGTCCAGAAATGTGTCATGCATATTACCTAGCAGCAGGAAGCATAATACAGTGGTCAGCTCCCCAGGAGCGTTATAAATCCTAATGCGCTCGGTAACCTGCTCACGTGGACCTATTAAAAGCATGATGATTTAGTGGAGCAGTATTTGTGCTTAACAATGGAATTTTAGTTAATTCAAAACAATGTAAATCATCTCCAATTACAGTATTTGAATATTCACAGTTGCTTCACAAGTACGTGTACTGTCGCTAAGCCAAAAAAAAAAAAAATTTTTTTTTTTTTAAAGCATTGTACTGGGTCACTTGCCTGGAGTAACGTTCAGGCAGGTTTTGGTAGCTTCTGTTAAAAGTAAGCAATCTTGGAGAACAACGTTTATTTGGCGCAGCTTGCTACCTCAGCCAAAGCAATTTAGGGCATCCAAAAAATGGAAAGTTGCGGGAGAGGGGAAAGCAAGCAGCAGCACTGCCCCCCCCCCAAGCTGTTGCACCTGGAGAGCTCAGGTGAGCGCCGCAATTGTGCTAGGGAGGTGCTGTGGCTACGTGCGTTCCTACAGGCAGCTGACGCCTTTTTGTTGCTGCTGTTATCAAAGTCATTTCAGATCCATGTCAGTAGCTTTTTGATACCACAACTGCTGCTGCGTCCCTCTGGGTACAGCACAGACCAGAGAGGATCCTCTGGTTTGAAACAGGCTCTTTTATGCTTAAGGTCTCGAAGGGCCTTTCCAGGAAATAATGATAATTAGCCGTCCGGCTCACAGCAACTGCTTTCGGCATTGCAGGCCCTTGGCGCTCTGTCAGGATCAGCTTGGACCTCTGCATCAGAGAGGGGACCGGCCCACTCTCCCGCCAGTCCCCAGTCTTTCCCATGAAGTGAAACAGGAGGAGAATTAATGAGGAACAGGGTGAACTTTATTGAAGGAGTTGATTCTGTGTATTGTGGATCTGGCCATTTAGGGACTAAGCACAGCTGTCCTGGCCTTCCAAATAAGTCTGGGATGAATGGAGTACTTTTATTTGGTGAAAAACAAAACCTGGAGAGAATGCTATCAGACACATTTTTCCACAGTTTGCCAATGGGCAAAGTCCACTTGGTATAAAATTGTAATTATTTGCAATATCACCATCAATTTTAGCCAGTGATAAACAGGTAGTGTGGCTTTGCAATCAGCAATCCTGGATTCAAAACTTGATGCTATCTCTTATAAGCTGGGTGCCCTTGGGTGAACTCCTTCCCCTCTCTGAACCTCGATTTATCCATCTGTGAGGGAGGTATAGGATTATGTGCAATAATATGTTGTTCTGTGGGGAGGGAGTGTAGATTAAGTGAAGTGATGTACATAAAACGGTCACAGGGTAGTCACTGCTGATTCATAGGATGTATGATTGTGTTGAGTAAGTGTGGTCTCAGTTAGAGGTTCTATGTATAGTCTGCACAAGTTGTTTCTCTGATTTCATGTAACAACCCTAGTTTTCTATTGACTGTTTTATTTCTCCCTCCATCCATTCATTTGTCCATCTAGCCATCCAACCATCCGTCCTCCACCCATCCAATTAGTAATACATATGCATGGTGAAAAAAAAAAAATTAAAACACTACGAAACCCGAAGTCTCCTCGCCTCTGTCCCCCAGACCCTCAGCTCCTCTCTCCATAGGTGACTGTGGTTAGTGGCTTCCTCTGTGTCCTTCTGGAGGTATTCAATGCACATCCAAGCGCATATGGCGGACCCCACGAGCAGCAGCATACTCTCCCCACTGTGCAGCATCTGAAAAGTTAGCAATATACCTTGAGCTTTCCGTATTAGTACATATCATCTGCCTCATTGTTCTTAACAGCTGCATGATATTTGGTACTGTGAGTGTATCTTAATTTATCTAATCAGTCCTCTATGATGGGCCCTTCAGCTGCTTTTAATCCTTTGAGGTTACATACAGTGCTACCGAGAATATCCTTCTGTGCGCTCCTCTATGCACATGGGCGAATACAGCTGCAGGGTATTCTTACAGCTATAGGATGAATTCCCGGAGATGGATTTTTTGGGTCAGATTTTTATAGAAATTGCCAAATTGCCTTCAAAAAAGATTATGCTAATCTACCCATCCTCCAATAATATGAGAATATAGGTCTTCCCACACCCTTGCCATTTTGTGTTGACTTTTAACTTAGAGCTCAATAGTGCTTGAATCTTCATATAATATCCTGACCAAGTTAATTTTCTTCTTTCCAAATTACTGTTTCAGAACCTACAGATCTACACAATAAAATGTAGCCGCTAAATGTTCAAGTTAAATAAATAGAAACAGAACCAATCCCTTTTAGAAATAAAGGGGCCTTTGAGATGGTTCATTCTAGCAGAGCAAAGCCAAGGCTGTCAGTGTTCAAGTGACTTCTCTGAGGCCACACATTTAATGGCAAGTGGAGAGGGGACTTGGTTCTCCTGAATCAGGTCCAGTCCTCTTTTTATCACTTCACACTGTCCCCACTGTGTGAATATCCTTATGCAACATGGATCAGACTATTCCCCCATGTATGTAACACTAATCCTGGTCACATTCAAAAGGCAGTTATGATAAAATGGGATGAATGTTGAATTGAAAGTCAACTGACCTGGGTTCAAATACCAGCTCTGTCACTTACTGATTGTGTCTTCGGGCAAGTTACCTAACCTCTCAGAGTGTCAGAATTCTCATCTATAAAACAATGGTGGCAATGTGTATACAACAATACCCACAAGGAGTGCTTTGCAAAATGTCTGGCAAGTATAAGTGTTCAGTGTCTTATTTTCTAATTGTTCATTTGCACAAGTAATTAACAACATTTTTGTATTCCATTAGTGTGATTTCCAAGCCTGTGCTTATACTATTTGTTTTTTTAATTCTAAAATAATGTCCTTGTTTCATTAAATATAGATTAAAAACAAAGGCATCCATGAAAATCTCACCCTCTTTTATTGATGGCAGTGGGAGATGTGGAAGAAATTATACCTTATTTTCAATAATGGCAGAAACCTGTTTCTAGGATGCTCATTTTGCTTGAGAATGACAAATAGCCAGTAAGCCTCATCAGCATTTCAAGGAAGGAAAATCGAGTGAATTCCCCATTGCCCCTTCGTTGAGGGGTGGAGTGAGAAGGGAGGAACATCTGGTGTTACCAGTTTTGACTGTAGGGCTGCACATATTTGGATCACTTAGAAAGTTACCATAATCCCAGCAAATATTTGTTAAGAACTCACATGTGGGTGGGTTACACAGCTATGGTCCTGGGCCTAGGGTGGTAGGGAAAGGGACAGGTTAGGAGTAAGAAGCAAGGGTTCTAGTGAGACCATTGCCACTCATTAGCCATGCGATCACTCGATAAATTATTTAACCTTTCAGCGTTCCAGTGTCTTCATTGATAAAATAGTGATAAGATTCTACTATTTTATTGACTTATTTGTAGTTAAGGTACCACTGATCAAGCATAGTGATACCCATGGTTTATCAGTCACTTGCTATTGGTTAGGCACAGGCCATCTCTGCTCTTTGAGGCAGGTACTATTATCATCATCACCCCTGGAATCACTCCTCCATTGATCAAGAACTGGGAACTTAGGGAGCTGATGTACTTTGCCTGAACTCACATAGCCAGTCAGTTGCAGAGCTGGGGCTTGGACCCCACATCTCTTTTACTTCAAAGACTCTGCTTAACTACACTGTCCTGCCTCTGGGGCCCTTCTGTGGGATAGAGAACATCATCCCCATTTTGCAATCAGCTGAGGCTCAGAGAGATGGTGAGTGGGCATTAGGGATTGTCTCACAAGGCTTGGAGAGGAATGAAAGAGAGAGAATGTCTGGGAAAGTGCTGTGTAGACTCAACCCGTTTACAGAGATGAGCTCATTAATGGGACTGTTGCAGATGGGTCATGCCGATGGGTAGAAGCTCACACACTGTGAGGAAATGATGCTGCGAGAGCAACTGGATGAAAAGGATGGGGATTTGCCAGTCGGTTGCTTTGCTTGAACGATGCCTAGCAACAATTTTTGTTGTGTTTTTATAAAACTTACTGGATTTTTTGACATGGTGTAAACATAGCATAAACGATTACTATAAACATTGTAAAGTACTGTTTTATGTTTCGTATTGCAAATGACTATGTGCAGAAGTTAATATACATATCCACATGTATATACATATACTCGTTTATATACACATACACATTAAATACGTATACATATATCTGTATTTATGTATAAAAACACACAATCTCTTTGGTGTTCTTTTTTAAACCTTCTTACAATTCCTTAGGTAGAAAGAATAATAATGTGGGCCGGTGCTTAAAAATAAAGTAGTAGGGGAGTTATTATTAAGATAGTAATTTACCACTACAAAAATGAAAAAATAAAAAGATCAAGCTGCCCTTTGTTCATGAAAACAACTCATTCGTTCAACAAATGTGCTACTAAATGTAATAGTTCCAGCTTCTAGTTAGTGTTTTTAATAATTCCTGTGTTTTATTTTCTAATCAGAATATAAACTAGAAAGATGCACGGTACCTTAAGGCAATGTCATACAATTAACATGTGGGTTTTTTTTAAATAAAACACTTGGAAATTTAAAAAATGAACTTAAAAATCATTCACTATCTGACCATTGACTGGTAGCTGCTGTTAATATTGGCGTATTTTTTCCAGTTTTTTCTATCAGTGTATTGTGAGCATCTCAACATTGGAAATTTGGTGAGGACCCAAGAAGAATGAATTGTATATCAAATGCCACTCAAGGGAGAATAAAAGAGATAGCGTTTAGTTATTCATGTTTAAAGGCCTTACATTATAAGTGAAAGTACTAGAAATAGTTGACTGAGCCTTGCTTAGTGTATGCAAAAATATGAAGCCAATCCATTTGTAAAATCTACACACAATCGTTTTCTTATGAGAATTCTTGGTTGGTAGAAAGCTAGAACATTTCAAAATTCCCATAAAACCACGAAACAATTAAAATAAACATGAAACTGCCAAAAGTAGCCTAGTGGGTGAATTTGCTCACTTTTCTTTCTTCAGTATTTAACTATAGTCTTTACTTTTCTTCTGAGCTCCAGGCCATTATGGCTCACGTCATGGGACATCCCAATTTGGCATCTCGCAAGCATTTCAAACTTAATATGTCCAAACTGAACTCTTGCTCTCCCACTCCTACCTGCTATTCCCCTGGTCTCCTCCATCTCAATGATTGACATCTCCACCCTCCCATTACTTGAACCAGAAATCTAGGAGTAATCCTTGCATCCTTTCTCTCCGTCATTTCCACATCCAATCAGTTTGGTCATTTCTACACCTCAAATCCCTCTCAAACATGTCCACTTTTCTCCATCTCCTTGGCCTCAACTCTAGTTCTAGCCACAGTCGTGTTTTGAACCACAGCGATAGCTCACTCACTGACCCCCCGTGCTTCCTCTCCAGCTCACCTTCAAGCCATGCAGCTGGCCAAGGTCATTGCACTTCCCTCCTCAAAGTTCCCCAATGGCTTCCCACTACTTTTAGGACGAAATCCAAAGTCTTCAGTGTGGCCTCCAAGACCACTCACTCATTCTCCGGGCCACCAAATCCTTTGGTGTTTATCTTCCTCACTCTTTCACTCACTTTGTTCCAGCCTCACTGGCCCTATTTTAGTTTGTTGAACTTGGCAAGTCCTTCCTTCCTCAGGGTCTTTTCATATGCTGCTCCTGAATTCCCTCCCCCGTGACCTAGCTCATTCCTATTCATGTTTTAGATCTCACTATAAATATCTCTTCCTCAGAGACCTTCCCTGAACCCCGATTCAAAAATAGGTCTTCCCTTATACTTTCTGATAGAGCCCTATAGTTCCCTTCACAGCCACCATGACAATTTATTATCATATACATATTTACATGATTGTTTAATGTCTATCTCCCCAGCAGACTATAAGTTCCCTGAGGACAGGGATTATCCATTTTGCTCATTGCTGCACTCTCAGAAGCATAATGCCTGGCACATAGTAGGACTCAAATATTTGTTGATTGAATGAATGAATGTATATTTTCTTTCTTTAATGCTGCTTTCTGGGATTAAAGAGATTTGCGCAAACACAGGAAGCAGAGGAAAGAAGTTTTCAGCAATTTTTCCAGGGTTTTCTTTTCAATGGGCTTTAATTGTCTTCAAGAGGAAATTGCCACCGTTGTGTAATCTCCGATTGACAAATTTCCTATGAAAACTCCCACTTTCCCATCCACTTGTTTACTCTATCACTTTAGTTCAAGGCCCATTCCAATGCCACTTTCCCGTCGCCTAGAAACATATTACTCTCTTTTTTGAACTCCTATGGTGCTTATGATCTGTCTGACTCGAATGGTATGCAGTGTTCATAAAACTCAGGCCTTAAGATTCAGCCCCAGAGTAATAACGTGGAATAAAGAACAGCTAACCCAAAGTCTCTTAGAAACAATACATAGTCCCCTGCAATTCTTCTTTTAAAATTCTAATTGTTGTTTAATCCACTCAACAAATATTTATTCAACGTGTGCTATGTGCTAGGAACTGTGTTCTACAGTGAGATATACCAATGAGCCAGATCCGCAGGAAGCGTGTGGTCTAGTGCTGTCTGAACAATTGAAAAAACGCACAGTCACACAGGCTCATCGTGTGGACACCTCTCAAGGTTTACTGTGGAACCTGAACCAGACCAGAAAGACATTACACATGGCCTTTATAGGGCCATGCAGTATCCTAATGTCTTTCTTCCAAGAATACCACCAATAATGCCATATAACTTTCTAGGTATCTGAACTCCAAATGTCATTAGGAATATTGAGTGCCTGTAGCTTATGCTTGTTCACCACGCAATATCCCTCAGCTTGTCTGGTTTCAGCACAACCGTAGCAGACTCTTCCGTACACTATTGTGTGCGCCGCAGAGTTTCTGCTCGATGTTCTCTAATGTGCAGAGAGCAACCCAGCCACCCACAGGTACAAACCAAAGTGTGTGTGTGCATGTGTGTGTGTACATGTGCTCGCGCACATTGAGAGATGGGAGGTTAATACTCTGGAAGGTACTCCTCCATCAATGTGGGTCACATGTCAGTGGATAAATGCCCCAGCCTCCTGTCTCAGGGTGGTCTAGTGCGTTTCTTTTTTTATTTTGGTGAGGAAGATTTGCCTTGAGCTAATATCTGTTGCTGATCTTCCTCTTTTTCCTTCGGGAAGATTAGCCCTGAGCTAAGCTTTGTGCCCATCTTCCTCTATTTTGTACGTGGGTTGCCACCACAGCATGGCTGACGAGTGGTGTAGGTCCGTGCTCAGGATCTGAACCAGTGAACCCGGGCTGCTAAAGCAGAGCACCCTGAACTTAACCACTATGCCACAGGGCCGGCCCTGAGGTGGTGCTCTTCTGAGGCTGGCTCATGTAGAGCCTCGGCAGCTCTGCAGTGGGATTGAGCCCGGTTGCCTCAACTGTAACTAGCGCATGAACACACTCTTTGTTGGCTCTTCTCTCTCTCTAGTCTCTCTTCCCAAACAGACTACCTGCGCCCAAGTCCTTGTTATAGAGTTTGCTTTTCAGAGAAACCCAATCTAGACACACCCCAAGACTCTGGACCACCCTCACATAGAGGAAACTCAGTAAAAATAACTAAATTTATTGTAGTTAACTGCTTCCTCATTATTTTACCTATCAGACATAAAACACCTCAGCCAAATTTCTGAGCATCTATGAGGTTCTGAGAAAACTAAGATACACAAGATAAATGTGGTTCCTGTCCTCAAGGGACAATAGCCTATCACAAGAACCACTTTTTCTAAGCCTGAGCTACTAAAGGAGAAAGTTTGGTTAGGAAGCTCCATTATCCCCCTTCTCTCCAGCCTACATTTGACTTCTGTTGGAATATATGACCCAATGAGTTACATAACTGTACAAATTGGGCCTGATGCAAAATCTGGTGTGGACTCCATTCTCCTTTTGCTGTAAGCCTAGACTCGCAATGTTACAAGTACAGAAACTCAACTCAATAACTTAAGCCAAAAGGCAATTTATTGGCTGGAGTAGCTGGGAAGTCAAGGGATGCCCTGGCTTCAGGCATAGGTGGGTCCTGAGTCTCAATGATGTTGTTAGGGTTTTGTCTGTCTTCATCTGTCATGTCTGATTCCTTTGGGTTGGCTTCACTCTCAGGCCTCTCCACATGAGAGAAAAAATGGCTCCCAACAGGTCTTGACTTACCCAGTGCTTTTGTCTCACAATCCTAGCAAAAAAGATCCCCTCTCTTTCCCAGTATCCATGTAAAGAAGTCTCATGGAGACAAGCGGGCCCTGCTTGGATTGTGTGCTTATCCCTGAAACAATCATGATGGCCGAGGGGATGGGAAACCCTGGCAGGGCTGAGTCATGTGCCCTTCACTATCTGAGAGGGGTAAACCCCATCCCCAATGAAACAGGGGCTCTGTTACTAGAAGCAAAACAGCCATAGCAGGCTGGCACACTAAAGCTAATCATAGTCCTTTATAGATCCCAAGGCTACAACAAGAAGTATTTTCCTCTTTTTTCTAGGAGTAGGGGAGTGGGTGTCCCCGAGCAAAATGAGATTCTTAAGTGGAGGGTGGATGTTTGTTTATTTGGATTTACCAAAAACAAGTAGGGGACTGCTTCAAGGTTTCTGGAGCTCTGCGTATTGCTCTGGGGGCTTCTACAGATACCCAGGTTAGCTGTGTCCTGCACCCCTTCTGATTGGTGGACACTGCAGGGGTGAACGTGATGTCCAGGTTTTTCCTATTAAGGCCACCCATGACTGGAAGCCACCGGAAAGACGCCCCAGCTGGGGGCAGGGAGCAGAAGAGGGAGCAGTAAGACCTTCATTCCTGAGCACATTCCTGAGAGTGAGAAATGCCCTCTCCTGTCTGCCACTGAGTCAGGGGCAAGGGCAGCTCCCCCAACCCTGTAAAATGTTGAGACATAGCGGGAGGAGCCGAAAGTTGGTCCCCTGCCTCAGCTGCCAGAAGAGTGGCTGACAAAAGCTTGTGCCAAGGCTGTCTGTGCACATAGCATCAGCATCTGGATGCTGCTGGTTGGGAAACTTCAGAACTTCAGCCTCCTAGCAGTGTGTTGACTGCTGCAGGAAGCTGATTTCCTCACTGGCCCAGCCCACAGCAGTATGTGGGCCTGCTCAACCCCAGGATGGGCAAAGCTGAAGCTTCTCTCTTTTATCCTTGCCATACACCTTTAACCTAAGCCTAAATGCTTTTTAGGTGGGTGGCGCCCATAGCACCTGGTCCTTGTCCATTTTCAGACCAGAGCCTTTTCCATGATCAGTGGGCAGCAGTAGGTACTCTGACAACCCCATATTGGCATTTTTTCCCATTCCTAGTCTGCATGTGGCTCTCCCAGCTGTATGTGATCGCACATCCTCCTGGTGATTCCAGGTTTTAAGGAATCAGTAGTCGAATCTTAGTCGATTCCATTTCTTTCCCCACCTTCCTTTCCTCTTTAGCTTATAATTAGCCATTTTTCTTCTTAGTGTTGAAGTCTGCTTGTTTGAAACCCATCAATGAGTTAGTCCTGTGGGAGTTACTCTCAATTACAAATTGAAGACTAATTGTGTCACAATCACTGTTGCTCTAAGACGCCTCCGTGTAATTGCTCCCTAAATTAACTCTCGCCTCTCATTTAACACTAAGTTAAGGCTTTAAGATGAGCTGTGATTTGTAGTAGGAAATGCAGCAGTTGGTGAACTGTAGAGTCTCAACTATATATTTTTTAAATTTCTTTTTCTTTTCATTTGAATTCTGGAGTATTTTTAAAATCTAAAAGTAAAATGCGCTAAACGGAAACAGCATAGATTTTGCTTTTACTGTAAACAGTTTAACACTTTTTCCTGATTATTGCCAGTCTTATTCTGAAAAACAGTTTCTAAAAAACTTGAGTCACCTCCCCCCAACACACATCATTTTTTATGTTGTCATAATGTATTTTTTTGCTCAGTGTGCCTCTTTTTATTTGGGAGGGGCGGTTAGAGGAAGAGGTTGAACTGCTGATCAGAGTGACTTGCATGATCGCCTGTATTTTGAGCTTCTATCCAACCATTGCCACTCTGATAGTCAGGTGACAACTAGCAAGCTGGGGAGAGCTAAGTGTGAATTAACCTGGGATGGGGGAGATTAAAGGCAGTGCCCACAAGAGGAGGTGAGGCGGTGGCTTGAATCAAGAGCCACGATGGAACGAAGAGGACCTGTTAGAACACATGACATCTCCAATGGTTGACCAAGGATCGGTCCCCTTGCAGACATTATCTTCAAGACACTTCCATCAAAGAGTTGAAGAGGTGACTTCTACAAATTTGACCCAAGCTTCAGCTGCAATTCAGACTTTGAGTTAAGAATACACTTTTTATTTTCTAGCAAAATATGGCTATGTGATATTAAGTATAAATTAAAAAGTAACTTAAAAGGCTTCTTAAAAGGTTCTCTTGGCCTTAACCAAATGATGATGATATAAAAAGCCTCCAGTTGGCTTCCCCCAAAAAGACAGGTGGGGCCAAGCTCACTTGGTTTGCTGTTCTGCCACTGTGCTCAGTTGCGAGCACACAACCCTCCAGTACAGCACAGGCAACAGCTCAAAACAGATTGGCCTTGAAGACAGTTATCAGATGCTAAGGGAAAACCAAAAGGAAATGCACCAAAGAAGAGCAAGAAACATAAAACCATCAAACTTCTCAGGTACAGGTTTCAGGTCTGACAAAAGCTGCTGTCTAGCCAAGCCCCCACCCCAGACTCTCTCCACTAGGACACTGCTGGGACCCTGCTGGCTTTCTGCCTGCTTCTTCCTCATGGGCACCGTCTTATGTCCTGTCACTACAGAGTGACCCCCTGGGGATTCTGGCTTCTTATTTGCTGAGCTCCAAAGACTTCACTTCAACATTTCAGCTCACTTGGTCCCAGATTTCCTGTGAGGGACTCGTCTCATCTACACGCATTTGGAGTTGTGTAATGAGGCAAAGAACAGTCTAATGCTCCCAGCTCAGACGATTACCCATGAGCATCTCCGTGAGAATTTTGATTCAGATTAGGTGCTCCCCACACAGAAAATTCACTCAGAGTTAGAAATGGAAGAGTGATTTCCTTGAGCTGCCAACACACACTGACTCAACCCTAGTCCTGAAAGGGATCTGACTAATCCGGAGTTGCAAATAATAAACCAGAACTTCTCCCATCAGTCTACTGAACACCTCTGGCAGCAGTAACAAATGGCTTAGCCCATCTAATTCCAAAATTAAACCTTATTTCCATATTATAATCACCACTTATTGTGTATAGATGATTTGGAAAACATAGAAAAGTAGAAGCAAGTGGGGAAACTCACCCTTAGTTCCACCCCTAAAGAAAACTACTGTTAACAATTTGGTACACTGATTTCCAGTCTTGTCCCTAATATACTAGGAACTGCATTACTTAGGCAATTTTAATTTAACATTGTAATAGATGTATTTCCTCCTGTTAATATAAATTTGTAAATATATTTAATACAAATATGTATTATTATATTTATACAATATAATTAACACATTAATATATTTATACATTATATATAACAATTATAATATAAATCTATATTTGTAAATATATTTATATTTACATTAAATTACATTCATTAAAAATATATTTACAAATGTAAGTTTGTAAATATTTTTGATGTATTTATAAATGTATTTAATGAATGCATGATAATCCATTGGCTGTATGATAGTTAATCTAAATGAGTCCCAATAAAGGGATTTATTTCCAATTTTCCCTGTTATTATTAATACTGTAACTAACACCTTTATGCATAAACTCTTTTTAGATGTTTAGGCTAGTTTCTTTACAGTAGGTTCCCAGCAGGGGGATAACTGGGTCTAAGGGCTTCTTGATGCTCATTGCCAACTAGCCTTTTTAAAGGGACATTAGGAAAACTGTTTCGTGACAGTCACAAAAGCTCTTACTGATTCAAAGGAAAGGATTTGCCCCTCAGCTGATTTGAAATAGAATTAAAGTTTTTTACATACTGAAAAACAGCTAATGAGTGAGTGACCCTCATGCAAAAGTGCAGCCTGCTTTGATCGTTCCTGAAGGCAAATTAACGTCCAACCAATCTACCAAGGATGCGCTTGTATGATTTCAAGATTTCCCCAGAGCTCTCTTCCAAATGTTAAAAACAGTGATTTTTAAAATTTATATCAGTGTACATTAATGACACATTTTTTGTTAACTCTCCTAGATAAGCGGAGAACAGGCCTTTTACAAAACAATCCTTTATATATATATACATATACATATGTACATATGTACGTATATATATAATGTTTATACACACACACAGAGACTCGAACTCAATGAAAGTGCTTATTTTATGTCTTTGATGAAGCAGATTTAATTTCTCCCTTTTCTACACAGAATCTTCAGTTGCATTTCCTTTGAACAGGATAGTTGATGTCACTTGCTGTTACTGCAGAAATAAAGGCTCTTCTCCTCTTTGTAATGCTACACACTGATGAGGAGAAGCATCGGAATTTGCTAACAAATTACTATACGAGCTGCTTGGTGCTATTTTCCCCTCCTTCTGCCTCCCAGACAGACATTTCTTGCCTATCTAGAGCCATTTGAATTCTCAGTTCAAAGAATCTTTGTTAGATGGCCAATTTGTTCCCGAGAGCATTAGAAACAGCTATAAAAAAGGACAGATATTTCATGTGTGGTGGCATCATGCCAGTCTGACTCCGCAAACATTGCTTTCGAGAATGCTTGCCAGCACGCCCGCCAGGGCACAGCAGGCTGAGGATGTGAAGAGGACCATGGTTTAATGCATATTCACAACGTGTCCTAGTCTCCTGTGAGGTGTACTGAGTGCCCACTGGGTAGTTTGTGTCCCTGCTAAGAGCCAACTGGCGGCAACTCTAAGGGAAGCAAACATACTAAAATATTGTAATCAGATTCCTAGGGCATGGTTTTTTGTCTAGCTCAGCAATTAGAGATTTCCCCCCCGGGAAATGTTATTCACATGAATGTCTTCAAATCAAAAATATTGTACTAGAAGAGGAAGGGGTTACACAGAGATCTATAGTCAGTTCAGAAATGTGTGTATATATGTGTGTCCATATTTTTAAGCACACTCACATACACCACAAATTACATGCATATCCCCAACATATGTATTAGATGGAGAAAAAGAGAGCAATGCTGTTCCATGTCTGTGCATGCAAGCAGAGGAAATGTTCCATTCCTAGGTTGGACATCTCTGAAGGCTCTTTGAGCTTAGGTCCTGATCATAAGCATAAATAGGCTTTTCACCAAGTGGATGACTAATTCATTCATCTTGATTGATAATTTGAACCGACAAAGAACAGATCAACACAAATCATGAGGGCAAAAACATCTGGGACTTAGTTTAATGAGAATACCCCAAAACCTCTTTAGTGGTAATTGCATTGCAAGCACCAAATAGCTTTCACAGTTGTTTTTGCAAATGATACAAATTAGCACCCAAGATCTGGACAGTATACTGACTGTAAAAACACTGAGGAATTTAGCAGGGCCCTGGGTCATTTGGCCAAATATATGCATTAACCTAGATACACTCTGGCGTATAATTTGGGGACTTCTTGCTGCAGAAAAAGTTAAGACTCTGGAATCCTACTGCTATTTGCACTTGGGACTCCCAGGTGGCTAAGTTCATCTTTGAGGCAGTTTTCTCCTATCTCCACAGTCTCCTTTACCAATTTCCCACAAATACCCTAAGAATTTTTAAATATCCAAGATGCTTAAAATCTGCAGTTTAAATCCTTTTCCATGTTAGGAAACATAGATACCACACAAATTGCTTAATTTGAAAGTTTTATGGGTACTTCCTTATACCTAAAAAGTCCGGGAAAGCTGTAATGAGATGTAACAATTGTATATCTTATTAGATCTTAACACACCTAGTGAAACAATAAGAAAAGATTTTCAAAGCAGTCGGCTGTGCTTTGATTTATTTCCTTCTTCAGGCACCTCTACCTGAGTCCAGCGAGAAGTCAGGAGTAGGTGCTTATTGTACAAATCCTGCAGAGGGAAATTTCAGACAAATTAAATATATCAGGCTGGAGCAGGAAGGCTTCACTGAAAAAAAAAAGAAAAAAACAGGTGTCATCAAATGTGGAGTGATGAATGGATAATGCCTTTCTCACTGCCTAAAATGTTCTTTCCCTCCTTTTGCTCATCTCTGTTTCCTTCTTCAAGACCTTCCTGGCAGCTACACGCCAGCAAGACTGGGTGTTCCAATTTGTACAGCATTTGCTTGGGCTACATTTTAGCACCTAACCTATTCTACCTGCACCTATTCATTTCTGCCTCTTGAGCTTACAAGATGCTCGATACATGTGTGTTGATGGAACCCCACCTTTTTGAATCACTGTCCTTTTTACAAAGCATTTCTGCATGCAGTTTTCCCATGACGGAATGCCCCAAGGTCATCAACATCATGTCCCAAGGTCAGCAAGGCAAGTTCTGTGAACCCACTTTACAGAAAAGATGTTGCAACTCAGAGGGATTGCATGACCTCTGCAAAGTCATGCACCCACTAAAGTGCAGTTAGAACTTCCAAGCAAGCTGCCATGGCCGCTAAAATGAAACAGGTTAAATCAGACTCATTTTTTTAAATAAATCCTCTCTCTGTCTTGTGGAATTCTCTAGCAATATTAATGAAACAATTTGAGGTGAATACATTTTAGGCTCCTCATCTTTTACCTGTGGAGAATTTGTAGAAAATTAAGCGCTTATTGAAACATAGTTATCAAGCCCCATTGGTGATGGTTCCAGCTGCCTTGTCAGGGAAAGTGGAAAATGAGTAATAATACCCACACTATATCTGCAGAATCTTCCAGAGAAGATTTGGGAGCTCAGAGTCATTCTACAGAAGAATAAGAATGGACAAATCATGTTGTGATTTTCAATCAATCCCCTTCCCCACAACAACAGTATTTTGCTTCAAGTGAAATCAAGTTAAAGTAAAAATAATTTAGAATATTCTATAGGGAAAAATGCCACCCAAAAGGGTTTTAAATGAGCATTAAAGGCAGCTGGAATGGGAGGGGTGGTCCCGACTCTGCCTTGAAGACTCAAGGAGAGTTAGGACCTCATGTTTGTACAAAAGTCTCTGGTCCTTTTTGTCTTTAACACCAGCTAAGCCCCCATGTCTAATTCCTGTTGCCCCTCTGCCTTTTGGATCTCGTATGTGAAGCGACTTCTGTAAGTCAGGAGCAATCATTTTGAAGTTCATATGAAATTGTAAGTGACAAGTTATGAAATGGACTTTGAAGTGGCAGAGTTGCAAATAATGTCTCTACTAAGCCTCAGTAGCCACCTGTCCCATAATAACCAGAACAGGGTGGACAAACCGTGGCCAAATCCACTGCCACCTATTTTTGTTCAGTCTGTGAGTTAAGAAAGGTTTTAACCTTCTTAAATGGTTGAAAAAAAAATCAAAAGAAGAATATTTCATGACGTGAAAATTATATGAAATTTGAATTTTAGTAGCCACAAAAAATTTTATTGGAATACAACCTTACCTGTTCGTTTCCATATTGACTCTGACTGCTTTCAGTAAAGAACAGCAGACTGACGCGGACCTATAACCCACAAAGTCTAAAATACTTACTGTTTGACTCATTATAGAAGAAAGCATTGCTGAGGCCACATGAAGGGTTGTAGACCTAACCAATGTATACTGTACAGATAAATTCAAGATCATCCTTGGGACAAAAAAGACCACACTCTTTTTCTAAACTGATAAACAGATTTTTAAAAATGTCAATGGCAGTTAATAGGGCATATATTCACAGGCTGCTTCAATGGCCCTCCTCCTATCCTCTGTTTCAGCATTCACTGTATTGCAAAAATTGTAACTGGGTGGCCCAATTTGATTATTTAGTCTTACTGTTGTCTTTTGCATTCTTAATGATTTAATAAATTATTTGTGGCACCACTCTCCCAACAGTTTTTAATCCAGGTTAAACATTTCAGTTCATAGCACAGCTAACAGAATCCCAAAGTGTTCCAATAATAATAATTAAAAATTTTAAAAAATATCAAACAAATCTGTGGAAAATTCCAAAGAGATAGCATTAACATTGGCTCAGTAATGAGAAGCAATTTCTCAGCAATCTGAGAAAATACAGTCTAAAAACAATTACCTTCCTACCTAATTCCTCCCTCATTTACAATCTACCAGGCAGAGATTTTAAATGGAAAGACTGTCTTATTCTACAGGGAATCTACTGAATTTAGCACTTAGAATGAATTCATTTGGGGACATTTAAAGGGAATTTTTATCTTGTCAAATTCATTGTGTTTAAAAACTAGTAAAAAGTGAAAAAGTATTTTCCATCACACAGTGTGTGCTACACCTTCGGAATTCCATATTGTTAATATTAAGTAGATAGGTTTGCTTAAAAAATTCAATTGCTGTATTAAAATTTGTCTCAGGAAAGGTTTAAAAATATCCTTTAGTGGGCAAGTCTTGAAATGTTAAAAATAACACGAGATTCAAATCTGGACAACTCTCTCAACGTTAGGGTTATTTGAGTCAGCTCATTTAGAAAGAGAAATGACAAAGAATTCCTTTTATAATCTTCAAAACACAATCACTGTATGATGCTAGAGTTGGTGTGGGGGGGGTCTCTTAGCTTAGCCAATACTGTAATTACAATAGCACGTTTCCAGAACGTTCACCAGACCCTCGCTGGGCCTCTGTCTTGAAAACATGCAACTGCTGTATTCCATGACAAAATCCTATACGTGTGGGTTTTGTTATTAACTCTAGATTTGAATTAGAATTCCCTATCTTACAGCTTGGAGCTAAACTCTGTTTACAAAACAGTATTTACACTCGACTAATTTTGCAGATCAAACTAATTAAATCAATTAAACTGGTGATTAACCAAATGAAGGCTGATTGCAAAAATTAGTGGGTTTATTTTGGAGGACTGGAAGTAAGCTAATTACTGCAGTGATTACTTGAACCTGGAGTACTCTAAATGTGGTATAAATTGAAACCTCATAGTGAATTAGACTGGGAATTCATTACAGTTTAAAGCACTGTTAATACTATTCAGTCTGTTCCTCCTTGGGGAAAATTCCCTCTCTGTGTTTTGTATACCGATAAACAATCACTTGGGTTATTGCTTTTTGTGGTGCAACCCAGTTAAAGTGGGGGACACTGAAGAAAAGTTGTTTACTTTTAGAGTGACATACATCAGTGCCTGTCAAACTTTGACGTGCATTCAAGTCACTTGAGGATCTTCTGAAAAGAAGATTATGATTCAGTATGTTGGGGGTGGAAGTGGTGATTGGGTGGGGATATGGAGGTGTGTGTGCACAACCACAAGAGTATGCTCAAAAACTAAGATGCTGCCTGTCTATCAAGCTCCCAGGTGATGTTGATGCTGCTGGTTCTTGAACCACACTTTCAGCAACAAGCACATACACTGAAGTGGACATACAAACTGTCAGAATTAGAATTGATGCTTCAAGGTGGGATATGGAGACCCAGCTATCATCACATTCCTTGCTGATGAAAACGGACCCACCATTGCTAGACATGCTTGAGCATCAGCTGATTTCAGTAATGGCTACTACTGACGGGTCCTCATCGAGTGCTTTTTCTCATAGTCTTCTCATTGCAGGCATATTATAACAGAGTATTTATGTCCATATATAAAGCACTCTACTAATTGGTTTTTAAAGGATATCATTTTAACAAAATGTGAACACAGCTGAGCGTGTGGTCTACATTTTGCTGATTTAAATATCACTGAGCTTTCGGTTCTCTGTTTTGCCTTGGTTTCAGATTTATGAGATGGTATTTACAGTAATAAGAGAAAGATTTCAGATTCGGCTGAAAGATGCAGTTAAATCTGGGAGAGAGATGTTGGTTTTATGCAAAATTTTCAAGAGAAGCAAACAGCTTTTATTTGCAGCCTAGCTGGAGGATAGACGTATATGTATTTTCAGTGTTGCATCCACTTTAGATGTTGGGGGAAAAAGTTAATTTTCCAAGTTAATCAATGAACCTGTCTTGATGTTTGGTTTCCTGCATGTTGCAGGTTCATAGCAAGAAACAGCTTATCCCTACAGGAAACCCCACAACCTTTAGCAACGACTATTCATTGTCATTTGATAAGTAGTGCCCCCTGTGTGCCAGGGGCTGGAGAGTGCAAATTTGAATAAATTAAGACCACAGACTGTGTTTTAATAAGGACAGAGCTCTCAGAAAGGGAAGGCACGTCTGATGAGTTTCCATCTGTTGAAAGAACAACACTTGAACGACTACAAGAAACAGCTTTACGTAAGAAAGATTGCTCAGGGCTTTGATGAGTCGCTCCAAAGTTAATCAGGAACACTTTTGGTTGCAATTCGTGTTGAAATGCTTCATAGATTATTTTTTCACTTTCAAGTCTTGTGGAAGTACTTGGATTTTTCCTTAATGCTTGAGACATTTGCAAGCTGCTGGCTTCCCAGTCCCAATGTGAATTAGCATCTCCGAACCTGTGGGTAGAGATGGAGAAGGTGCAGGATGTTGAGCTGAATCTTTATAGATCCCAGAGAAGTGGCTTTAAAAACTAAACAGTTGATATAAGCTTGTCTGACTGGCCTCTTTCTTCTAAAACTTAAATGTAGTAAGGAAAAATTACAGGCTAGAATATTTAGTTGAGTGAGAGGTTTTGTGACGGTAAATTTGTAGAATTTGTCAAGTTGAATTAGTGGAAGACACTTAGTATAAAAGTTGAAGGGTTTTCTTGCCTTACTAAACAAAGATCATCACAATGTTTCCATTAATAACCAGTTTACAATCTGGTCAATAATTCCTAATTATGGAAGATGACAAAAACAAATGACTAAATAATCAGTTGAGAGACTATCCAGGTGACACTTCCTTCAGGGAACTCACCACCAGCCAGGACAGCATGTTGGGATTTTGTTCACCGAGCTGGAGTGGATGGACTTTCTGTCTCTTGGGGAAAGAGGAAAGTAACTGAAAAAATATATATATAAACGGGCATCCAGGTGTGTCTGTATGTAACTCTCCTACATACACATGGGAATTCTAATATCTGTTACAGTATCAGGAAGTCGGTTCATAATTTTACAGTGAGAAGTGTCTTAGTCCATTTGGGCTGCTATAACAAAACACCAGAGATTGGGTGGCTTATAAACAAACATTTATTTCTCACAGTTCTGGAAGCTGGGAATTCCAAGATCAAGGTGCTGGCAGATTGGGTATCTGGTGAGAGCCAGCTTCCTCTTGACTGCTGTCTTTTCACTGTAACCTCACATAGTGGAAGGGATGAGGGAGCTTTCTTGCCCTCTTTTATAAGGGCACTAATCCCATCTATGAGGGATCTGCTCTCATGACCTAATCACCCACCTCCTAATCCTGTCACCTTGGGGGTTTGGATTCCAATATATGAATTTGGCGGGGGAGGGGGACACGAACATTCAGACCATAGCAAAAAATGTACCTATCTAGAGGTCAGATTGCTCACACAGACATGCCTAATGCGTTCATTCCCTGTGGGACAAGCTAACAGAGGCGCCTTTAAAAGATACTTGTTGATATTAGGGAAAACTTCTCAGTTAATGTAGTCTGAGGCACTCTTACCTTGCCAAGGAAGGCTTCCCTAGAGCATTCCGTGGATGAGCACTGACAATGATTGCTTCTAGGATTCTGTTTTTAAAAATATTCTGTGATTCTTCTAAACCCCTCTATACATATCTCTTTCTCTTAACAAGATGCAATGATGTTGATTAGGTTATGGCCTATTAACTATAACCCCATCCCTGGTCCATCTTTAAGAAATGCACCCCACATCACCTTGACTGTATTTTGGATCTTCCTAAACCCAGTCTCCTTGTTTTCTCCCACAGCTAGTCACACATAGTATACGGGCTTTGTTTCCAAGCTCTCAGAGAAAAAGTTACCTAATTATCATCTCTGCATATGATCCCATGAGTGAAAGCACTTTTTATCATTCGCATGTAAAGTCAGAAGTTGGAGAACTTTTACTAGTATAATTCATCTCCCCTTTCTATCTCTAAATAAGAAGATGCTGTAGGCTGTTAGAATCACTGATTTCTTGGTGTCTGCCTAACATGTTGTGGCAGAAGAGTCCAGTCCCAGAGATACGATTCCCATGTCATTCCACAGAGTGTGTGTTCCCCTGTGGGTTACTTACCGATGTCTGTTCCTCCCTTCTTTCAAGCAAAAAGTTTATTTAGGTGTCTGCTTCTCAGAGAATGTGACCACAACTCAAGGGTAAGTCCTGATTAGGCTAACCCAAGCTTGGTAATCTCATTTCCATTGCCAGTGATTGGTTTAGAGGAAAGCATTTGGCTGAGTTTTAGCTAATGCAACTGGAGTGGAAATCTGCTTCAGGCTTCTAGAAATGATGCTGTCTCTTAGAGAGACATGGGGGAGAAATGGCCTACCTCTTCCCATGGAAGTGAACTTGTATCTGCTGGCCCATGAAGGGAGCCAGTCTGAGGGCAAAGCTGACATGTTGACATTGGCAGAGGGAAAAGATGGAGAGGACCTGGGCTTTTCATGACAGCAGCCCAAGCTGCTGATGGAAATGGAGCTGCCCAACTCAGGACTTCCTCATCATGTGCTACATTTCCTTTGTTTTTAAGCCATTTGAGTTAGGGTCCCTGTTAGGTACAGCTAAAAGCAACAGAAACTTTTATCCTTATTAGAGTTATACTTTTTTCTTATGCAACCCAGAACTTTTGACTCTATATTTTTACTGGATGAGCACTGGGACTTTCATCTTGCCTATTGATTCCATCTCTCTATTTTTCAGATAAATAAATGGCTTGAATAAATGAATCCAGGATTTAGTGGATACACAAAACTGTTATCAGAACTCTCTCAATTATTGTCAGCCAAGATGACCCTTCCCAAAAGATTTCTCTCATTGGCTCACAGTTCCTGGGGAAACTTTTCTCTTGAAAGCTGAGTAGACTGACCTGCTATTCCCATGTTAGTCCTCTACTGCAAAGAGTGCAGGTAAGGGATAAATTTGTTTAGGTTAGATGCAAACTCTTACCTATGCAGCCCCAGTTTGGAATTAACAAAGCCTATTTAAGATTTCATCCAGGTTACTTTTCCATACCTCTACACTTTTGCTGGGTACAGCCTTCAAAATTTTAAGCCAATTTGCATTTGATTATTTCAAAAAGTACACATTCAGGGATTGAATTACCAGTATGAAATGTTAACACAAACAAGATAAATAGTAGAAAGTAAATTACGGTATGATGATAAATGGACGTATCCACAGATTAGAATAGCAAACATGTTAATGAAATTTATAGTAACCTACAGTGGAGATATTTAATATTAAGAGTTCAGTCTCCTTTAACCTGGCAGTTGGAGAGATTCTTTTGGGACCTGACTTATGCAGGGTAGTCAATCCATTAGCCCAACTTTCAGTGATAGCATTAGTTTATCTTTTAATGTCTCACAATTTAAGGTGTGAAAAGCAGAGAAAAATCCTCTTTCCTTGGGACCTTGAAGAAGCCCGACATAAGCTTTTGAAAGATTTCACAAAAGAGATTTCACATAGATACATTCATGTTCATCTCGAACACCTGATGTGTGAGAGGCATCAGGCATCGGTGAGGTGCTGGGGAGCTTGTGAAGATGAGTCAGACTTAGATTCTACTTTCAAGAGATCCCAGATAAGATGTTAACTTAAGACAGTGACAAAAGAAGAGAAAAGTGACTCCAAGATTTTGTACCTGGAGAACTGTGAGGAGAGTGATGCTGTGAGGGACATGGAGACACCGGGAGGGGTTTCTGGTTTTAGATGAGCTTAGATTCAGGGTGCTTAATCTCAGATGTTGCAGGACAGGTCTGTGGATGTGTTTCATGCAGCTGGATATAGTCAGGCTGTTTGAATTCCCACTTCTATGCAGTACTTCCATTGCATTTATTTAACAAATTGTCTCTGTGTTGATAACTAGACCATCCTTAACAGGCAAGCCTCTTGGTTTGGAAAGTCATTGTGATTACATGCTAATAAAATATTAGAAGTGAGAGGGGGCTGTTTTTCAAATTGAAACTGGAAAGGAAACATCCAGCAGATCATTTTACTTGACCTTTGTCAGGGACAGTCCTGAACACAACTTTGGGAAATATCACAGCCCAGTGGAGAGGACACTGGCTAGGGAGTCAGGAGGTTCGAGTTGTGTTTCTGACCATGACCCTTAGATGAGTCACTTTCTGCACTTCAGGTTTCTCATCTGTAAAGGTGGATTGGGCTAATTAGCTCCAAAGACTCTTTCTGTGATTTCTATATCTTAAGGTATTGTTCACACCCCACCTCTATTTTGCCCTTGATGCTCAGCCCCATCAGAAGTGTTTAATAAAAATTTGTACTATTTCACTTCCCAAAGCATAGTCATTGTTTTCACATTTGTTCCTTTCTGAGCCCTGAAATGGTGGCATTATAGACGACACCTCCAGTCAGATGATAAAACCAGGGTACAGAGAGATTAAGGGGCTTGTCCGAGGTCCCTGGCGGGTGCATGTCAGAGCCAGGACTTGAGCTCAGGCCTCCTCCATTTCCCCCTCACCCACAGCTTCCCCCACCCCGCACAGTCCAGGCTCAGGTTGTCCTTTCTTGAGTGGACTTTGTTAGGGGAACTCTTATAAAGATACTAGCCTTTGGGATTGCAGGTACAAAGATTTTTTTTTTTAACTTTTTATTTTGAAGTCATTTTGTATTTACAGAAAAGTTGCAAAGATAGTACAGAGAGTTCCTATCCACCTCTCACCCAGCTTCTCCTAATAGTAACATCTCACATAACCATGGTACATTTGCCAAAACTAAGCAATTAACATTGGTACAACACTATGATCTAAACTGCAGATTTAATTTGGATTTCACCAGTTCAAATTTTTAATGGACAAATTAAAGTAAATTGGAGAGTGGAAACAGAGTCAGGGACATAAAGTCTTCTGGCCCCCATCAAATAATACTGTGTACTCCATGCATGCTACAAAGGCCAGCCTTACCGCAGGCACAGACTTCTAACACTGAAGCTTCCCCCCGACTTGATGAGCAAGTCAACAGACATAGGGAGCTTTGATGATGAGAAAACCAATGGCCATCGGGAGCACTGATAACCCAAAATTCCAAATGCTTAGGTTTGTGAACTACACACCAAGTAGCAAACCAAAGATACATTTCAGATCCTATCTTTTATGGACAAGATGCTCACAATCACCATCTATCATTTGCTAAGTACAATCCTTTCCTGGAAGATATTGCAGTATTATTCAAAACGTGCCAAAGTGGGCAGGAGATCCCAAGAGTAATTGTGAGTTATGAGGTCATGGGGACCTCATTGCAAACTATTTGCAAAACTTAATTGGGGTAATAAATAAACTAAGCATGTAAATTAGATTGAAGACTGCAGTGTGAATTAGAAGGAGGCCATTAGCCTGCATAGTCAAAATGCCTTCTTCCTGTTCGTAATATTTGCTGAATTGAACTATTAATCGAGCAAGCATTAAATTCAAATATCCTAAAATTTCACAACTAAAATGACTTGGAAATAAAACTTTTTAATGAGATTCTTTCTGGACAAGATGTGAACTTTATTTTTTATGATTAGGTACTTAGGCACTTCTTGAATAGAAGATGGTCTGGCATTCACATCTGAATCCACCTGCCCCCAGGGTGTGAATTCATCTTAACCAGGCTACTTAGAAGCAAATGCAGAAGGAAAAAAAAATAAAGCTCAAAAGGAATGAAATAAGGAAGCCATTTCCAATCGTTGAAAACAAATAGATCTGTAGGCTGAAACGGGACTACTCCTCTCTCCCTTTTCTTTTTTTCTTTTTAAAACAAGGTGATCAAATATAACTTCAGGCGTGACATTTCTTTTTCACATATCTGAAGAATGAGTAAAGGGGCCTCTTGCAGGTGAATATAAACATAAAAAAATAAGAGAAACCAGGCGCCCAAACACTGCATCTAATCATCCAGCCCAAGTCAAGTCTTACAGCGGCTTTTTTTTTTTTAAGCAGTTGATTGAATGAATACAAATGCCTCTCTGTTGTCACTTGGGATGCCACTTGATATATCCCATTTTCTAGACTCTAATTATTCCATTTGTAGACATGAATGCCATTTAGATGTGAGCTAATTCAGCATGGTAACTCAATTAGATTTGTACCGACTTGGATTTATGAAACATCAATGGGTTCTTGGTGAGACCAATGGGACTGCGGGCGATTCATCCCGAAGTCTCACCGACACGGCCTCTCAGGAGCTCAATTAAACATGCCAGCCATGAGGATGTTTTTTAGCTGGAATGTTTCACAATTAAAATAAAAAAGATTTCTGAGTACCTTGGTGTGCTTGGCCCAGCAGAAAAGAAAGACCTGTCATAACACAGGCTGAAGTTTTCCTTTAGGTTATATGTTATCTCCATCAAAGAAGGCTGTCGCTCGCCTAGGCTTCAGATCACCTGTGTGGCTGCACTCGGCCTTGCCAGCCTCAGTCGTGGATCCACATGGCAAGGATTACGGAGTTTCATAATGCCTCACATTCAAGGGCACTCAATAAATGTTGGTTGAACTAAATTGCTAAGTTCATCTTAGAGCCTGCAACTTCATCGCGGTTCTGAGAGCTGAAAGGCAGACGCTGAATGCCAAATTAGATTTGTATAAACATAAGAAATCTCAAAGTGATGAAAGTTATGCTAACTGTATTTTCAGCATAAAAATATGGCCCATGGTCAGAAAATGAGGGAAAGGATTCGAAACCAGGACTATCCCCTAATGGATATCGTGTAAAAAGTACTCTTTCCAAGGAAACCATATAACTGTGCAATTCTGTGCCAGGCTTAGGAATGTAAGCAGGCACCTGTGTGTTAAATGCCTGTGTCTGGCAGAGATTTGCCTCACGTTCCATCTTGTTCACTGTGGGAGTGTTTGATGATTAAAGGCTTCACTGCTTTTCAACACAAAACCTGGCACAGAGGGCATACCTGGAAATACTGTGTGAACTAATGAAACAATATAATAGGTGTGAACTCATTTTGTCAATGTTGAACAACTTTGGAAATGTCTGTTGTCATTTTCTTAAATCAAGTCTTGGATAAGAAACACGATTACATTTGTTTTCCAAGACCTGGATGAGGGACAACGTAAAGGGGAAAGAGTTTCAATTTTACTATGTCTCCTTTTCTTTCCCTCTCTATTTAACCCTAATATTTATTTCTATTGTGAGATTGATTATTGTTAGGTGTAGAATAGTGGTAGTCATAGTGGTAGAAGAAGTAATACTTGGTTAAGTCTTATAAATAATATTTGCTTTGCATGTCATAATTTTCAAAGTGCAGTTTCATATAAGTTGTGTCATTTCATCCCCACAACACTCCCGCAGAACAGTCATTATTTCCTCTGATTTTATAGCTGAGGTAACTGGTCAAGAGAGGTTGTGCGTCTTGCCTAAGGCCACGTGGCTGAATCTCAGTGAGGCTGCTATTTCAACTTTTCCTGTTAAATCCTTCTCATGTGGTGTTGCAGAAATAGCATGGGTTTTAAATCAGAAAACACTGTTTTACTTTCTAGTTTTATCCTTTTGGATCTTTTAACCATTGATGGAAAGATAGATTTAACCTCAGTACATGATGAATCTGGAGGGCATTCTTGAGTTTGATTTGGATAAAAGTTCCAAAATTTGATCCTTAAAACTAATCCCTGAGACTATCTGATTATACTGGCACAGCATCAGCAGGCTAGAGGTGCCAGGGGAGGGAATTAACGTTATCCGGGGAGAGGAGATGCTTCGAGTCTGTGTGCCTCAGTTTCTTTAATCTCATGGGAACCTTCACTTAAATTGGAAACACAGGTTAGGACTTCCTTTTATTGTTTCTGTGGTAACTCCCTTTCTAGCTGCTAATTTCCTACACTAATGGTCTCTGCAAAGATTTTCTGAAGAGCCACCTGAAAGAGAAAGGCCAGGAATTTATTTGTACTACGTTTGCATCAATTAACGTTTGGAAAATTCGCTGTAATCTTGCTATATCCACACAGACCAACCAGCTCTCCTTGGCTTGTTTTTATTCCAGGAACCACCACCTCAGGTAGCAGAGGAGAACATCAGAAAGACCACGGTGCTGGGGGTCAGCAGATGCCGCCCTTCTGCCATCTTGCTCCGCGGCTGACCCCCGTGGGACTAGGTTGGCCACCCACTGGCTGGCAGCCTTGGGCAATTCACTCAACTCCTCTAGTCTTATTTTCTTCATCTGTACCAATAGTGCTTCCCTCCAAAGCTGTTGGAAGGATTAAATAAAATAATATATGTGGAAACATTTTGTAAACTGTTAACCTGTGCTTTTTCCAAGGGACACTGTATCATAACATGCTGTATATATTTTTTAAAGACCATGTTTGTAAAATGCCACATCTTAGAAACTCAAAGTGCACTTTGGCATATTAAAGAAAGAAGTGAACTCTGTGGACATTTGTTTAATGTGTTGTTTCACAAACTATTTGACCACAGAATCCATTTTTCATTTAATACCTCATGTCAAGCTGTGCTATAGGCAGCTTTTTTTTTTTAATAATTTTTATTTATTTATTTTTTTCCCCCAAACCCCCAGTAGATAGTTGTATGTCACAGTTGCACAGCCTTCTAGTTGCTGTATGTGGGACACGGCCTCAGCATGGCCGGAGAAGTGGTGCATCGGTGCACTCCCGGGATCCAAACCCGGGCTGCCAGTAGCAGAGCGTGCGCACTTAACTGCTAAGCCACGGGGCCGGCCGTATAGGCAGCTTTAAAGCACTGACTCCACGCGACTAGTTCTCATTGCCCTGTGTACCCCTCCCCCGCTCCGTCTGCCACAGCCACCTTCTGTGTTGGCAGGCTTCCCCAAACATTAGCAAAGATGACTACCAGCAGCCTAAGACTCACCTTCCACAGCTTAGGAATCCCAGGAGAAAGAGCATCTCTTTCCCAATAATTCTAGAAAGAGTACTGATCTCATTGACAAACTTTCAGTCGTATGCCCAACCTTGAAGCCACTACGGTGGGCAGGGGGAAGGAATCTTCCTGTTGGTCAGGCCTGGGTTTGCATACTTCTGGAAGCGTCAGTCACATCTTAGCCACGTGCACTGAAAATAGGAAAGATTGGTTCTCCAAGACTGTTGTTACAAAACGTTAGTTTGGGCTTTAGTGAAGGAATTCTAGACAGGCCAAAAACAGAAGGAGCATTGTGTCCTTCCTTCTCCATCATCCCTTTTCCTAGAGCAGAGGGTCATAAATTTTGGTATACATAAGAACCCCCTGGGAAATCTACTGAGAATACCTATTACAGGGTCTTACTCCACCTTTGAGATTCTGATTCCATATGTTCAGGTGTTGCTCAGAAATCTGTCCTTGCTGCAAGCACCAGACACAAGTGGTCCAGGTACCATGTTTTGAGAAACAGGGCGATAGGATAAAGACACTTCTAGTGGTTCTCAGTCTTTGCTCTATGTCAAAATTGCCTACCAAATCAACATTTGCTGGGGGTGAGGCTGGCAAAATATACGTTGACATTGATTCTCAGGTGTTTCTGATGTGCCTGAAGCAGTATTTCTCAACATTTACTGTGTATATGAGTCAGCTGGGCATCTTCTTAATATGGAGATTCTGATTCAGTAGGTTTGGGGTAGAGCCTGAGATTCTATGTTTCTAACGTGGTCTCAGGTGCTGCTGCTGCCTCTGGTCTGTGGACCACACTTCGAGCAACAAGATACTAAAGGCTGAGAACCACCTGTACTTGGTTTGCATATTTTAAGACTGTGTCCTTCAGCGTCTACTGGCCTGCTGGGCCAGCACGAAAGGACCTTCTGTTTCTAATGGGATTTGTTCATGCTGATGTTTCTCACTTTGTTCTGGGCTCTGCAGAGCTCATCTTCAAGAGGCTCAAAGAGAACACAATTTACCCCCTAAAAACTGGAGCGCACACCTGCACATTTTCCATTAATCTTTTAAGGCTTCAGATCTCATGGAGACTCTGGAAAGACAAAGAAAAATGATACAGGATCCTGTAGGGAGCTCACACCTGGGGTGACCAACTGTCCTAGTTTGCCCGGGGCTGTCCTGTTTATAGCACTAAAAGGTGACCCTGGCAGTCACAGTTTATTGGGGAAGAAAGACGTGTAGACCCGTAACTATAACACAAGGTAGTGAGTACAGATATGGAACCAGCTGATTCAGCCTGAGGGCTCAGGAACAGCCGGGTTAGAGCTGGCCTTGGAGACTGAATAGAAGTTTACCAGGTTGGGGGCTGAGGATGAATGGGGAGTGGGCATTGAAGGCTGAGGCAAAAACATGTGCATAAATAGAGATACGTGTGTTTGACAGTAGCCCTAACTGCTCTGAGCCCTTGTCTACTTTGAATGCAACCCTATCTTAATTTGGCAAGGTTCAGTAATCTCCACATGGTGGTTCATTGGAAAGGTTTCTTCCTCCTGAATAAAGCCCCACCCTGCAGCTCTGCTAACACACCTGTTTCCTCATAGCCAACTCCTTTATTTAGTTTGGCAAATGAACAATTTTCATTTGTTCCTGGATATTTCTCTGGCCACATTTCTGTGCCCTGTTTTGGTTCATTCATCCACTCAACAAGTATTTATCCTACACTTACTGTGTGCCAGAACAGTTCTGAGCACTTGCAAGATATCAGAGAATAAACAAACACCTCTGCCCCCAGGGAGCATACATTCTAGAAGAGGAAATAGACAATGAGCAGTAAGCATTTAAAAAGTAAATGATATATGCTGGCAGGTCATAGGTGCTGTGGGAAAAATGTACCAGAAGGTAAAGGTAATCAGGAGTATAATTTTATACAGGTAGTCGGGCAAGATCTTTCTAACTTGGTGATATTTGAGCAGAGGTCTGAAGGAAGTGTGAGAAATGACTGTGCAGTTATCTTCAGGAAGCCTTTTCAGGCCTAGGGAATTGCAGTGCAAAGGTCCTGAGGGTGCCTGGTATGTGTAAGGACCAATAAGGAGACTCATGGGTTTGGAGTGGCGTGAATGAGGCAGCTGTGTGTAGATGGAAAGGAGGGCAGACAGATGGACACATGGGGCCTGGGCCAGTGCAAGGATTGACAGTAAATGGGATGGGAGCCCTTGGAGGTGGTCTGAGCAGAGGAGGAACATGATCTCACTTATATTTTTAGAGTATCATTCTGGCTTCTGGTTGAGAAGCGACTGTGAGGCAAGGGTGTCACTAGGGAGACAGTTATAAAGCTATTACAATACCCCAGGCAAGAGATGATGGTGGCGCTGACAATGGTAGGTACAGCGGAGTGGTGAGAAGTAGCTCTCTGGGTCTACTGATCCCCCGCACAACTACTGGCCTTTCAGAGTCTGGAGAGCTTCTCCAACTACCTGGGTGATCTGAGCAGATCTCTCCACCCTCCCGGGGCTTCGTTTTCCTTATCTGTAAAATGATGCCAAACAGTAATATCTGCCTAACCAAACTCATGAGCATTGTGAAAATTAAACGAGATTACAACTTGGAAAGCATAAAGCAAAGCAGGAAGAAAAACACATATGTGTCCGAACCCCAGAACCCACCAGCTAGATAACTAATCTGCCAATACAGAAAAAGAAATGCTGCAGTCTAATCATTGGTGTAGATAACTCACAAGGGGGTGCAAGGAATTTAAAGGTTAAACCCCAAATCATAGACTGAGAGGAGACACTTATGATCATCTGGTCAAAACCTGTATCTCTTGGATAAGGAGGCTGAGATGCAGAGATAAAGGTGGCTCTTCCAGGACAATCCCGGGAGTGGTGGAGCCACACGAGGGTCCTACTTCTGAGTCTTCTTTTAC
This sequence comes from Diceros bicornis minor, assembly GCF_020826845.1. Lineage (NCBI taxonomy): Eukaryota > Metazoa > Chordata > Mammalia > Perissodactyla > Rhinocerotidae > Diceros > Diceros bicornis. Next base: position 54,819,245 of record NC_080744.1, on the reverse strand, counting down.
CAAGGGGCTCAATTAAAAGTGGTGACAAATATCCCTCTCTTGAAAGCTAATCGAAGCACAATTACTAACGCAGGAAGAGGAAGAGAAGGCTCTCAGTTGTGAGGCACAGAGCAGCTTTGTAGCTTGCAGCTACAGCATCGCATTTGATCCTCCCAACGACTCCATGAGGTTTTGAATACCCTGTTTTACAAATAAGGATACAGAGGCTCAGAAAGATCAACTGAGTTACCCCAAGGTACACAGCTAGCAAGTGGCTAGGAAAGGATTCCAGCTCATGTCTTCTGGCACCTAACCTGGCGCCTTTCCCCTGCATTTAATGAAGACCTTTGGAGAGAGCAGAAATTGGTTTAATTTGGGGAGGTATTTTCTCTATTGTTCTAATTATTCTCCCTGAATCCTTCAGCAGAGGATTGGAAGGAATGTTTTTATTTGTGAGTGTAGTCTAGTGCTTATTAGAATTTCTGAGCTTTTACACTGGAAGTTTCAACAGGCTTACTGCGATACTTTTGAAGTGTCGAGTGTAAATTTAACTCTAGAAAACATTATCAAGCCAAGCGTACCGATATATTTTTAGATAATGGTGGGAAGAGTTATGGAGTTGTGTAAGTGCACGCTTTACAGAGAGACACGCATGCTGCAGTTTTCCTAACTGTAAGAGGAAAGAGAGAGAGTGGGAGAGAGAGAGAGCGAAAAACAGCGAGTGACATCAGGAAGGTTCTGGAATTTGGTGCAGCCATCATAGGCAGAACTGCTGTTGAAAACGTAGACCTACAAGACTAGTCTGTGCTATTCATCTGGGATATGTGATGTGTCCTTTGGTTTTAACGGTTAATCAATGTTTTCTTTCGAATCAAGAGCTAGAGGAAGCTTTTAAGAGGAAACACTTCTGCTAGAACACAAAACACAGGTAAGTAAACCAAAGTTTGAGATGTCAGTACATTCTCTGGAGCTAGTCATGGCTAAGGGTGGTGTAGACTGTGAACCCGTCCAAGGAATACAGGTTCCTTCCACTCCTGATTTCCCTTGGTAGCAGGTGCGGAGGCCTGGGAGCTATCGGGTTAGCTAAGGCAAGTCCCTCGGCAGGATATTGGGGGTCCTTAGGATGTGAATCTGTGGGGTGTGAATCTGGACACCACGGCCCAGAGCTGTGGTCCTCTCCAATCCCCTGCTGGGACCTTGTCATCACCACTGAGCTTTCGCCCCGTTTCTGAGTTGAACCCTAAGCATTTTCCTATTTAAAAATGCTACTATACTAAATACAATACTCTCTAACATTTTCTCTCTTAACGACACATATTTCAGATATGAGACAGAGATGAAGTAACCTGTCGATGGTCACACAGCCAGTGAGTGGAGAAGCTGGGATTTGAACTGACGAGGCTGACTCGAGTCTGAGCTCTTAACTGCGACAGAGGACGGCCCGTGACAGAGGGGAAGGCTGAGAACAGACCGACGAGGCAGGAGAAGAGGAAGACAAGGAGCAGTCTGCCCCACAGTGGTTCTCTCTCTTACTCCTGAACTCCAGCAGGATTTCTGAGTCCACACGCCCTCTCTGGGAAGACTCTGTCCCTGCATGAAGAGGGGCAGTCTCTGGCCGCAGTCGGCCACACCGCTGGTGCTCAGGAGCCGGTGGCGGGTGGTCAGCTGCTTTGTGCCTAACCTGCTTGTCCATTCCTGGCAAGCAGCTGTGCATGTTGACTTATAAATGTCACTAGTGGTTGAAAGCAAACAACTTGCACACCAAGCACCCCCTGGTTCTTGGATTAAGGAGGGAGAATGTCAACATTTCAGTCTGTAAACACTCCTGGGTTCAGGCAATTCTCAACATTTTATGACAGATAATTTTATAACTGTGAAAAAAAATTGTACACATGTGCCAACTGACTTGGGACATTTAGTGGCTCTTTTAATTAAAATTCAGACAGGCATTTTAGATTTGTTACTGAACAACCGTTGATAATGCCCATGAGCAGTTCATTCTGAATTGATCCTAACCTGCAGGAAATGGCCATTTATAATTCACAAATCACTTTCTTCCCCACCTCTTCCCATCTCCATGCCACTTTCACTTCTCTACTCTCATCTCATTACCAGTCTTCTTACCTCTTGATTAAAAAAAAAAAGAAAAACAGATTCGTTCATTAAATACTGCATTTTTATGAGATGTATATTGAAATTCTGATGTTCAAGCTTATAAATATAATCATGGAATTGCTATTTGTCACATGAATTCAATTTGATTCAACAAACATCTGAGGAGTGCCAATGTGTGCCCTGTGGCATACTAGGAGCTGGAGATACCAAGATCACGCACAGTAGGTGTAACTAGATTATCTACAGCATGGTGTGCAGAGTACAACAGAAGTGTGGGCACACTGTAGTGGCAGCACAGAAAAGAAACTGACAAGAGAGAAGGAGATATGAGGGAAGCCTTTGTGGAAGAAGTAGTTGTTTAGCTGGATTTTGAAGGCTGAATAAGAGTTCGATAGGTGGTCAAGTGGAAAGAGAAAGTCATTCAGGGCAAAGGAAATAGCATTTGCAAAGTGCAGAGGTAAGAAATTGCATGCGTCTGCCGTTTAGTGATAATGGAGTGTGACGGGCGGATGAAGGGGGGGTACAAAATGAGAAAGGATAGGTTTTTAGGGGTTAGACTCTAACTGTTAGAGCATGATTTTTAAATTTTTATTTATTTACACTTGCTAGGTACCAGACACTGTTGTTTTACAAATACTAACTCATTTAATCCTCATAACAATTTAGTTAGACTATTGGACTGCAGATTTGAAATAAGGGCTGTCCTCGAAAATCTGGGATGATTGGGCAAGGGCGAGAAAAGAAACCATGGTAAATGTCAATTATAGAAGCAGATTCACAAACTTTGAAATCCATATGTAAGCCTTTCTCTAGCAATAAGTCCTCATGTCCTCTGTGAAGATTTTGGCTTGATTCTGGAACAGGGAAAAGGGGTTGCTATGTACAATTACTGTGCACCTGAGCCTTCTCATACATATGTCATTTAACCCTCAATGTCATCCTGTGAGGTACATGGTGGTCTCCTCATTTTACACGTGAGGCTTGGAGAGGTCAGAGAAGTTATCCAAATCAGACAGCTGGGTGTGATGAAGGAGACAGAATTTGTCCACCTCGAAATCTGAGGTTTCTCTATTCCACACCTTCCCAGAGAAGGGCCAGAGGGAACCAGACACCACAAATTTTCCTCAAGCTACTCCAATCTGTATGGCTACAGGTAGGGATCTGGGGTGCTTTCTTGAACAATTTGTGATGGAGTGTGGGGAAGACAGGTGGAAGGAAAGGCTGTATCTTTTGGGTACTTTGTATTTATGACAGGTAACTAACAGATGATGCTCATGAACTAATTACTGACACCACGTCCTCTTTCTGGAGTTCCCTCACAAAATGGACCTTTAGCTGGGGACTATTTATGATACAGACTACCTCTCCCCTCCCCCCTACCCAACCAAGTCCTGATAGATCCGAGACAGAATAGCTGAAATTAAGCTGTTCTTGAAAAATGGGGGTGTATAGTCATCACGACCCTATAGTTATCACTTTACAGAAGTCAAGTTCACGAACTTCGAAATCAGCATCCACACGGTAGGTTTTTGTTTTTGTTTTGTCTTGGAGTTCCTTACATTGTACCCTGGTGATTAAACAACCCAGACATGTATAATATTTTTTCCTCACAAGATCCACCCCCCCCTTTCTGTATCCTCCTTTTCCATTTCAACACTTCTCCCTCCGCTCCACCCTCTTCTGCTCTAACTCACCTTTTCAGTCTTGTCTTATCTGCCCCTGTTACAGAAAAAAGGGAGCTGGTATGTTAACTCGCACAAAAGCTTTGATGACCAATGGTGACTTTATCTTCTATCCCTTTTCAAGGTATACAATTTGCATTTTTAAAAAAGAAGCCTTGAGACAGTGGTGTTTATCTCAAAGGAGTGACTAAGGGTAGAATTTCTGACAATCTTCCTTGGAAGAAATAACAAGGATAACAATCACTAGCATTTTGCTCTGGCTGAACCTGACACAATGCTAAGCACTTGCATGTGTGACTAATTTTCATAACAACCTGCCAAGGGGGCGTGATCATCCCCAATCAGAAAAGGAAACTATGATTTAGATGCAGTTATTAAAGCTATTCACCAAGGCCAGGGAGCTTAGAATCTTGGTGTGTCTGGCTTCCAAGCCCTGACCTTTTCTGGTGCTCTGGCTGCTTCCCTAAAAGGAGATGATAGGGTCCTATGGTCAGCTGGTCTCCTTGGTGCTGGATGGTTTCCTCCATCTACTACACCTGGAACAGATACTGCATGCACCTGGCAAGGAACAGAGGAAGAGGCAGGACTCCACAGGTTCCTCCAGAACAAGCGCCCCAGAATTTTGCCAGGAAGCCTGGTCCCTTCTGTGGTCTCCACTTTACCCAGTCGGGAGGACTTTCTGCTACTCAAGTAGAGTTTCTCAAGTAGAAGGATTTCCTCAAGTGAAGTAATCAAAGAGCAGGCCCGGGGACCCAGGACTCACTGTGACATCTTTATGCCGACCCACGCCAATAAACTACTTCATGGTGAGCGGTCTTTTCAAATTGCCTTCAGGTGTTAGTTTAAGAGAGTAGATAAAAAAGACAGGTTAGGGGCCCGCCCGGTGGCGCAAGCGGTTGGGTGTGCGCACTGTGCACCGGTGGCCTGGGGTTTGCAGGTTTGGATCCCTGGTGAGTACCGATGCACCGCTTGTCGAGCCATTCTGTGGCAGCGTCTCATATAAGAGTGGAGGAAGATAGGCATGCATGTTAGCCCAGGGCCAGTCTTCCTTAGCAAAAAGAGGAGGATTGGCAAATGTTAGCTCAGGGTCGATCTTCCTCACCAAAAAAAGAAAAGCTAAAAAGATTTTTAAGATTTAGTAAAAGGGAACAACTGATACCCAGCAGGTCTGGTAATAATGCCCTACGAACCTGTCAGTTTGTAGTAAGGTGACAAGAGCAGCTGAGGGGAATCCTTGTCCCATGGTTTATGGTCACAGGCTTGGTTCACTTTGATGAATCAACTAGTTTGAATTATTAGAAAAAGGAAATGAAATGTTTGCCCTGGTTCCAGAATTTCGAAATGCCCCTACACCATAAAAAGGTCCTTTTCTGTGTCTATTTCATTTTAGAATATGCATAATGGTCTCCAGGAAGCATCTTGTCCTGACTTTATCAGAGCTTTAAACAAACGTCATGACCTGTTCTGATTTAATGATTGATGTTATCCCTTTAAATATTGTAAATCTTTTCTTGTCCTCACTAAACTTGCCCACAGAGGGGACTTTCTCGTTATAAACGCAGATAACTAAATACCATTTAGAAAATGGAAAAAAAAAAAGTGTCTACAGCCAATTAGGCTTCATCATAGTAATTTCTCTGGTTTTGTAATGTTTGTTTACTGGATTTTGTAGGGAAATTGTTGCCCTTTCTGATATCCAGAATCATAAAATCTTCATCCTCGTGTTTTCCTGCAATGGAAAGTTGTGATAATGGGAAAGATTTTCTTCCTTACCAGACCCCATCTCCATCACGAATGAGACATTCGAAGATCCAGACCCAAACATGTAAATCAGTTTGTACACATTCAAAGAAAGCTCTCATACATTTCCCAAAAACCCACACATTAATGTTGCTTACTTTTCAGTGGGGGTAAACAGGGGGTCTCAGAGACCTCCTCAGAACAGGCTGGAGTTAAATAATATTGCATGTTTTTCATTCTACTGTGATGAATGCAAAGCTATTAAATAACCTTTTAAAGAGTTGGTGTAATTATCTGTAAACAGTAATGTTACAAAAAAAAAGGTCAAGTTGTCCTGCCATTAGATGTTTATGGATATAAACTGGATTTATGTTTCCATAAAACAGGCACCGACCAACTAGATTAATTCTCCACAAACTAATCCAACTGTAGTAATATTTAGACACAATAAAATGATACCAATTAAAACAATTTTATTTTTTGTGTCATATTGATTAACGGCGCACTAAAATGAACCAGAGACCTTAAACTCAGAATGGTTGGCAAAAGGCATCCACGTCTCAATATTATTACCAACAAGAAGAGCAGTTAAGTGAGATGGCTGTGCAATAGTATGAATATTTAATTAATAATTAGTCATGTAATTTCTCCTCAGGAATTATTATCCCTCAAACTGGTTTGTGAATTTAATTATTAGCAGCCTTTTTGTTTCCATGTCCCCTCATTACTGTCAGGATTGATGTAACATAAACTTCATTAAAAATTAAAGCAAGAGTCTTAATTACAAGGCTACCCTGACTGAAGTTAGAATTAGCCAAGTCAGTGATGTGCAAATGAGTGCATTATTTAAGAAACACGCTGGAAGTAGTTATGCTAATGTAGAAGGTTGCAGTAGCAGACCTTTCCACTTGCAGTTGCATATTCATTAAATGCACTATGCAAATTTAATGTAGCAGTCTTAGTAATGCGTTGTTAATTTATTCAGATTTATTGAGTACGACTTGTAAAAAAAAGTACAAATTTAATTACTCTATCTAGTAGGGATGATGTTAGGAGATAGCAGAGGTTTAAAATGTGTTGATCTGGATTACTGCGGTTTGATGGAAGACGGGGTATCAAAGGACACAATTTTGATAACCGGGCTTGAAAGAATATTTGATTTACTTATGGAATGATCTAAGAAATCACTAAAATTGCACATGTTCCTTCCCAAAAGGAAAGTAAAAAAGTCTCGGTTGTATTAACTTAAGAGCTAAAGCAGTGCTGAGTCCACAGCCTAATGGTCGTAATGACTCTACAGAGACCAGTAAAGGTTATGGATTGAGAGCCGCGTGAAGCAAACTGTCTTTGTGGCAAGTTCATCGGTGGCTGCCGGCGCCTCCGCGGTGCGCTGACGACAGGCCGGGCGCCACCGCAGGAAGCCTCGCTGCTCTCCAGCAGAAACGCCCTGGCGCCCGGGCGGCGGCTATCTTTTCAAGCAGGTGCGTGCTTGGGCTCCGGAACCCAGGCCACCGTGGAGAAATTAAGTTCCTTAAAATAAGAGACACAGAACCCGCGCCCGACAAGGTCCCCTGGCATCACACTGACTGTGTGGACACGCTGGGACTGCCCTTTACACATCCGCCCTCCCCTAATTCCCCGAAAAACCCTACAGTGTAGGTTTTTTCACCCCCATTTTACAGATGAGAAAACCAAGGCTGAGACTGCAACAGTAATTGACGAAGGTAGAAGAGCTGGGATTCCAATCTGGACCAGTGTTCCTCCCTCCCAGATTTCACTGCTGCCTCCCTACTTCTTCTCCCGGTGACGTCTCTCTCCTCCTCTCCCTCCCTCCTCACTTCCTCCTCTTCCTGGCCTTTGCCCTTTTTTACCCCCCTCTTCCATCCTCTTTCTTTATCTCTCCTCTTTTGCTTTCATAAATTCCTCTCAACTTGCAACTCTCTTCCACTCTTTCAGCGCCTCCTTCCATCCTCTCTCCTCTTCCTCCTCTCTCTTCCTCTCCCTCCTCACTCTTTTCTTTTCTCTCTTCCCCTCTCTCTCCCCTTTCCTTTTCCTCTTACTCTTCAGTGGTCCCTTAATATCTTTTCCTTTCCCTCTCTGATTTATTTGTATGTGTACACATACACGTGTATATGTAATTGAAAAACTGAAATTGGCTGACCTTTTAAACAAGTGCTACAAACAAATATGTAGGTTAAATTGGAATGAAACTGTTTCAAGTTCAACAAAACAACCCCTGACCACCCTGTTAAGACTGTGCTGGGGAACTAAACCAAGAATCTTCTTTTCCACCCAAGGCTCCGAGACCACTGTTCATGTCGCTACTAGCAGCTTAGTTGGCTCAGAGCCCCACACTCATCTTTTAAAAATTTTAACGGTTACTTGGCCTTTATAATCACAAAAAATGAATCCAGTACATTTTTAATACTATTAATATTTTATCTTGGTTTTGGGGACTTCTGCTTCAAATTGGTGAATCCTTTGGAGAAAAATCAATACACACTTTACTGAGCTCCATTAATGAACAGGCCAAATTATTACCAACCATGTTGAGTGCTGGTTCTCAGCACCCATCTTTGGAGGCAATCCAAGCGCTCTAATATATTCCAACAGTCTGACCTGTACGTATTGATCTCCGTCTGACAGAGGGAGAAGCTAAGCACCTCACGGTAAGGTGATTGTATGAATTGATCACAGGCTGAAACTTGGTGTCTACGTAAAGATCTTTCTGAATAATTAATCAATGAGAATCCAAACAGTTAGTTAGGTGGCAAAGCAGTTGTTCTGGGTCTCCTGTGTAAATCTTTTCATCTTGTCTCCATATCTAAAGGGGACCTAGCTCCAGCCACCTGCTTCCTGGCTGCTGTCCATTGCTCCATTTAATACATGCCATTCTGTCTTGGATCATGCTTAACTCTGTGTGTGTGTGTGTGTGTGTGTGTGTGTCTGCCACTGGATTGCAAACTTCTGGGAATCGGGGACTGACCTTGTTCATTTTGGGGTAGTGGCAGTGGTGTGCCAGTAAATGCTTAAACACCAGCTCCCTAAAAAAATAATAAGCCCTGGTTTGTGGCGTTTGCCGATTTCCTTGGTAAATGCCCCCACCATGTCAATTTCAAGCTACCAGGATGGCGTCACTAAATGCACAGCTGGGAAGGGAGAAGCAGTGGCACGCCGTGATATAGTGTGTCCACCCACCACACAGGTGACGACGGGTGTAAATAACCTCAAGTGCAGAGATAGCCGTAAAATGTTGTAAAATACACAGGAAGTGATGAATTTTGCATATTTATTACATTTGCTTTTAACAAAATTTACTTTATTAAAAATTGTATAAAGGTATAATTATGTCTGGGTCTAACAATCAGCTCACAGAACTCCCCCAAATTCAACAATTGGCTCCAGCTCACCAGTGGAAGAAAAAGATTTGCTGTTAAAAACACCACCACAACCAATAACAACAACAACAAAAAAACTGACTGGGGCCCTTTCTCCTACTAAAGTTGTGCTTTATTACCTCTTTTACAGGAAGAAAACCCAGCCCCGAAATGAGATTTTTGAATTGGCTCACGCAAAGAGAAAATCTGTAATCTCATGGCATCTGGAGGGATTTTTGCTGCAAAAGGTTGGCATCTTGGAGCAGACAGAAAGTTTTGTTAGTGATGGCAGAGATGCGGGCATGTCTATCGCCTGGGTACATGGGACAAGAGAGAGGAGGGAACCAATGATGAGTGATTCAATATTTAGCCCAAAATATATGTGGTTCTGGCACCATATACACCAGGTGCAGTGCCAGACGCCAGGGATACAAAGATAAATGTGACTGCAAGTCTTCTGGTCTGGGGATCAGGGCAGACTCCCTGCAGGGGGGACAGTTAAGAAGTCCAGACAAAAGGAAGGACAGAGTTGGGGATAGAGCCTGGTCCTGAGCCTGAACCTTGGTCTGTTCGCTGAACAGCAAAGAAGCCCAGGTGGTTGGAATGCAGCTGGCAAGTGGCAGAAGAGTGTGAAACGAAGCTGGTGGGCATCGGCAGGAGCCAAGTGACCCAGCCCCTCGTGGGCTGTGCTGAGTATTGGAAACAGAATTGGAAATGACTTTCTCAGGCGCTCTGGGGTTACCCCTCCTTACTCTCACCACTCACACTGTATGACCGTTGCTTGTTCGTCTGTCTTGCTTGTTAGGCAGTACACTGCTGAAGGGCAGGAGCGGGTATCCAGAGGGCCAGCACAGGGTCAAGGCCACCGCAGGGACTAAATAAAAAATTCATGGAAGTGAATGAATGGATGAGTCGCTGCACTCACCCACTTTCAGATTTGGCCCCGGGTTCAGGTGTGAGCTGACTTAGAGGTGCTGCTTCTGACTGAGCCAGACCTGAGACCTGCTGGGGAGGCTCAGACCCCAGGACTTCCCTGATCTCAAGGATAAGAGGCCAGCCCAGCCACGAATAGACACTCCTTCCTGGCTCTTTGCTTACCAGGGCCTCTGGGAGCTTTTTAGATCCTCAGAGGAACTGTGGTCGTTATGAGAGGCTCAGATGGGACCTGGGGCTGCAGAGGTGAGCCCTGTGCCCCAGCGAGAAGTGGGAGCCCATGCAGCTTGGAGCTCAGGAGCACCCTTCATTGCTTCACCAGTCCCTAAGGTGTGTGTGGTATGATTTCAGGGGGACCTAAGACTCCCGTACCCTTCCCTACCAATTGGCCCTTCACCTACTGCTGAAGGCTGAAACTGCCCCTTTGAGAACTGAGGATACTGAATCCTCAGGAATGTAAGTCCCTTAGACTAGGAGAAATGATAACAAAGGACAAGTTCACATCTGTTGATCCCTGCCTCTATGATGGTCTCTGTGCTAGGTGCTTTATATGCTTTATCTTCTCTACTCCTCAGAACAACGCCATGAGATAGAGAACATTATTATTCCCATTTTACAAAGAAGAACACAGTGGTATCAAAAGGCTCAAGAACTTATCTGACAATATATAATTGGTAAGTATGACAGCAGGAACAAATCAAGTGTTTCTGATGTAAACCCCATATATTCAAAGGGAGGGCCATCTGACGTTGTGCTGCCATTTAATTTGGGGGCTGAAGGAGGGAGCGAAGTGTCAGTTCTATCCAGCATTCCCAAATTTCCCTGAGGAACAGAATCAGATGGGGGTACTTGTGAATCATGAAGCTTTCTAGGCCCATTCCATGGGGTTGGGAAATGCATGAGTTTGGGATGGGGTCCTGGAGCTTGCATTTAACAAGGGGATTTTTTTCGTGGAAGTTTCAGAAACACTAGTGAGCAGGAATGATCATATGCACGTTGGTCAGGACTGAAGCATATAAAGATGTTGGTCCAAACACCTGTTCTCTATTCCTATTCCACAAAGGAAGAACTGATTTTAATCCACCTGGAAACAGTCATGCAAGCAGTGATTCAGGAAGTCGGTTTGTCAAAGTCATGCATGCCATCAGGAGAAGCTGGGAGGGTGAAGGACAATCAGAAGACAGATGACTGGTGAGCTATGTAGCAACAGGATCCGGGGGCAGATTGCCTGCAAAACGGCTAATGCATTGTTCTCAGACAGGTTCTCCAACTTCCCTGAGCCTTTGTTATCTCATCTGCAAAATGGTGAGAATAATAGTGCCATGAGGGCCGGCCCCGTGGCTAAGCGGTTAAGGGCGCGCGCTCCGCTGCTGGCGGCCTGGGTTCGATCCCGGGCGGGCACCGACGCACCGCTTCTCCGGCCGTGCTGGGGCCGCGTCCCACATACAGCAACTAGAAGGATGTGCAACTATGACATACAACTATCTACTGGGGCTTTGGGGGAAAAAATAAATAAATAAAATTTAAAAAAAAATAGTGCCATGATATAAAAGTGTAAAGATTAGGTGAGGCCTGGCCTGGAACAGCACAGTGGTGAATGTCAATTCAGGTTCTGCATTGCCCAGGTTCATGTCCCAGCTATGCCACTCACTCTTGGGGTGCCTTTGGTTAAGTTACTTCTCTCTGCCTCAATTTCCTCTTGTGTAAATAAGGAATAAAAATAGGACCTACCACAGGGTTGTTGTAAAGACTCATTGTAAAATACTTAGCACAGTGCTAGGTGAATGGTAGGCGTTCTGATAATATCTGCTGGATTGTTATCAGACTTTGATACGTGGTAGGTCCTAATACATAAGATTTTCCCTTCAGATGGTGGACCTGGGCCTAAAGGCCAGGTTTGGCACACGGTCCTTCTACCCATTGACTCTCTAGTCAAAAGTGAAAAGAGCACATTGGCTTTTCAGTAATGATTTTAGAGAACAAAGCAGAGGCCACTCAAAGAGTTGTTTCAACCCTTGACTCATTTTGCTCTTAAGGCTGAAGTGGAGGGCGTACCCCTCCCTCCAGAGGAAGATGGTGAAACAGGCTCCCCTGCTGTCGGCACTGTTGAGCAAGTCATTTCTCCTTTCTGAGCTTAGTTCCCTCATTTATAAAAGATTCCTTCTAGCTCCGAAACCCTATGATTCAATGAAAAATACTCCTTGAGCCTAACCTTCAAATATCGGTCGCTTTGCTGGAAATTCGGGGATGAGGAGAAAGCAGCGGGGAGATTGGGTCATTATGACTTTCTCCTTGGCAAGTAACCTTTTCATTTAAGACCCCTCAGTCATATAGAGTTTCAAATGCATGTGGCTTTGCTTAGCTTGTCCTCCTGAAATGATGGTCTTAATCATAAATTCTAATTGGAACAGGATCCACCTCAATTTATTCCTAATGCCTCAGAAAAGCAGAACTGTTTCTAGGAATAAATTGAGATGGATTCTATTCCAGTTAACAGTTTGACTCAGTTAAAGTGTTGTTAACCCACTGCTGTCTTCTGATAACCATCCAATTCACGGATGGCAAGTTGTTGGCCTCACCAGAACTGTCAAGGAGATGTGAGCCACCTAACTATGCTCACCACTCTGAGTGGTGTGGACTCGATTCTGTCTGCTCCACCCTGCTCCTCCCACCTTAGAGATTTAAGGGGCACTATCAGCTTGCTTTGAGCTGTCATTGGATTGAGCTACTCTCTCTAAATTGGAAGTAAGATGTTCTCATCTTATTCAGACAGATTCTATATCAGTCAGAGTTCTCCAGAGAAACAAAACCAATAGGATGTACGTACACACAGAGAGAGATTTATTTTAAGGAATTGGCCCACGTGATTGTAGGGGCTGGCAAGTTTGAAATGTGTAGTGCAGGCTGGCAAGCTAGAAACTCAGATAGCACTTCAATATTGTATTCTTGAGGCAAAATTCCTGCTTCTTCAGGAAACTTCAGTTTTTGCTCTTAAGGTCTTCACTTGATTGGATGAGGCCCACCCACATTATGGAGGGTAAACTCCTTTACTTAAAGCCAACTGGTTGTGGAAGTTCATGACAACTACAAAATACACAAATACAACTACAAAATTCACAGCCCCACCTAGTGTTTCACTGAACAACTGGGCACCATAGCCTAGCCAAGTTGACACATAACATTAACCATCACAGTCCGTGAATTATATTCCCAATCTCCAGGAGGAACTTGTCTGAACTCAAGACTGGGTGTAAAGAAAGGGAGCAGGCATGAAGCATTGTGACTCTGAGGGTCTCCCAGTGCTACCCAACACCAAGAGCCCAGTATTTATGTTAGATGCCCCTCCCACACCATACCCCTCGCCTGTGCCTCCAGGAATGTTTCTCCCAAGGCAGGAGTCAAGATGCTTTGTGGGAAAAGGCAGAGCTGCTTTCTTTGATGGTCTAGTTATGTTAGGCTCATAGTAATTCCTAAGCCCTTAGATGCCAAAGAAAGAGAGAAGAACGCTAGCTACGGATTTCTATAAACCAGTAGGTAAATATTCATGATTGAACACCCAGCCTGGCAGGCACACTCGGGAGATTTTGACCAAAATAGAGCCTCAGAATTTCCATTTCCATTGGGCAAACAGGAAAACGAGATAATGCAAAATTGATGTGTGTGGAAAGCAGAGTGATTGGGCATTTACATCTATTTAATTAAGGAACACGTTGTAACCTCTATTTACTTCTGTTTAATTAAGGGATTGCTCATTTTGGAGGAGATATCATGCTGGGCCTTCTACTACTTTTGTGATTCAAAGCTCAACTAAGGATGTATGGGAAATAGTTTGGTGATCTTAGTTCAGTCCCTAATGGTGAGAGCTTCCTATTAGAAAGCCAATAAACCATGCTGCCAGACTTACAAAAGGAGAGTTAAGGGACTTATCAAGAAAATGATCTCTTTAAGACACAGGAGGTCATTCCTGAGAATGTATGTTATTCTAGAATAATTCTGATCAAAAGTTAGAACCTCGATGGATTCTTTGTGGAATTACTAGCCATATTTGAGTAGGAAAAGAAAGAGCCAAGGAAAATTATTAGAGCTTTATAGGCTCGTAACTTATATGAAATTTATTTAGTATGTTGATCAAACTAAAAATGCCCCCTCAGGCAAATGATTGGCCCTGCCTGGGCAGAGACAGAAAGGGTAAGAGGGAAGACAGAAAGTGAGGGGATGTGTTTTTCTACATACATGATAGTTCCCATCTTACACTGTTGTTAGGTGTTGATTACATTGGTTCTCCTCAAAGGAGGCGTTTCAGAACTAAGGTGACTCATTATTTCATCTGACATTTTGACATCCTTCTTGGCGTTGCCTTAAGAAATGTTCCTAGAGAAACTCTATTCTTTTTAAGTTCTGTGAGTCACGGTTAAGCAGAAAAGGAGAATGGAAGAAGAGCTATTGGAGAAGGAAGGAGGGGAAGAGATGCCGAATAATTCTGGGGAGTGTGGAGTGGGGAGAGGAAAGTCTGGGATCTCCATTCAACTTGCTGGCCCCTCTTTATCTAGCTAGATCCCCTATCTCTATTGAACATCACTATTTAATGTCTACCAGGATAAAGTAATCAGCTGGGTACCAGCCTCCTCAGTGTCCCCCCTCCATCACCAGGAAGACGTTGAACAGTGGTCCACGGAGACAACTCTCTCCACCCTTGTTTAAGTCAAAGCAGAGAATGGTATGACACCAGGAGATGAAATACTGCATTGAATGCTGGTTATTTTTGCATGTGTCTAGATTTTAACTCCTCTGGAGCAGGGGCTGCACCTTATACCTATGTGACGACCTGCCAGCACCTTGCCAGTGCTTTGCACGTTGTGAGTGCTGGATTAATACAAAAAGTAGGGGGGAATGCTTTGCTCCTATAAAGTTATTTTTTTGTTTTTTATTTAACTCACCCTACTTTCTTCTCTCACTTCCTGGAACACCCCCTACTCCTTCTTCTCCATGTATCCAAGACCTAGCCATTTGCCAAGGCCTAGAACAAGTCCCTCCACTTGCATGAACTCTTTCAGACTTACCTGGCCTTAGCAAGAAATTCTACCTCCAAAGACCTGCATCCCCTAATGACTGATTTCTTGGTTGGTAAGGAGCATATGGTACTTATTAGTTTTTGGTTTTTCTTTTTTTGTGTGAGGAAGATCAGCCCTGAGCTAAAATCCATGCCAATCCTCCTCTTTTTGCTGAGGAAGACTGGTCCTGACCTAACATCTATTGCCAATCCTCCTCCTTTTTTTCCCCAAAGCCCCAGTGGATAGTTGCATGCCATAGTTGCACATCCTTCTAGTTGCTGTATGTGGGATGCCGCCTCAGCATGGCCGGAGAAGCGGTGCATAGGTGCGCACCTGGGATCGGAACCTGGGCCACCAGTAGCGGAGCGCACGCACACTAAGCCATGGGGCCGGCCTCCCGGTTTTTCTTAAATATACATCCTGCCTCCTCAATTGGTTACTGATTCTGTGTGTGACCAACCTCTGGATGCTCCCCTTTCCACACCCCAGCAAATGCACAGCTCCCATGGCATGATGCCTTGTACACAATGGGCTCTCAATTAGTGTCTGTGGTTGGTAATGGATTTGATGGCTGTCTGACAGGCTACACCATAACCTCCTCAAGGAAAAAGGCCAAGCCTGTCTTGTTCAATACTGGATTCCTAGTACCTATTATGGGAGCTGTTCAGAGGATATTTGTTAAATGAATAGTTGAATAAATTTAAGTTTGGGATAAAATGCCTTGCTGCTAAATCTAAAATCAACATCAGAGTTCTTGACCACCTAGTTATTTGAGGAAATGCTTTCTCTTCCCTAAAAGGAGATAGAATTTAAACTAATATATAATGTCTCAAGACTTCTGATTAGAGAGTTAATTCAAGAAACTTTTTTTTTTTAAGATTTTATTTATTTATTTTTTCCCCCCAAAGCCCCAGTAGACAGTTGTATGTCATGGTTGCACATCCTTCTAGTTGCTGTACATGGGACGCGGCCTCAGCGTGGCCGGAGAAGTGGTGCATCAGTGCGCGCCTGGGATCCGAACCGGGGCCGCCAGCAGCAGAGCGCGCGCACTTAACCGCTAAGCCGTGGGGCTGGCCCTCAAGAAACTTTTTGAGTACCTACAATCTCAAGATACTAGGCTAGACATGGCAGGAATGAAGAGGTAACTAAAATTCAGTCCCTACCCCAGATGCACTTAAAGTCTAGCAGTGGAGTTTGTCAAGGAAGCAAGCAAATATTACAAAGCAGAATGTAATGTGTCATAAGGAACAAGCAGAGAACTGTGGAGAAATAAAGCACATGTGGTTGGAAGGATCAGGAAAGATTTGATGGACATGGTAGCTATTAGGAAGGGAAGAGTTGAAACAGGCAGAAATAAAGGAGAAAGGCATTCCAGACAGAGGGGGAAAAACCAGTATGTGCACAGGCAGAAGGGTACAAAAGGTTATGGTCTACTCAGAAAATAGCAAGTGATTCATTCAGGGAGCATGGGAGAAAGAAACGTTGGAGTTGAGATGGGAAAGCTGGGTAGGACCAGGTTGTAAAGAGCCTTGCCTGCTATGGTAGGGCAGTTAGAGAACATCTTATGGGGTGGTGTGGGGCAGGGGGAGCACTTGCTTGTAGATGCCAAAATATTCTACTCCCGTGAAAACTTTTAGCTTTTCTAACCCACAGCTGAAAAGATGCTAGTTCTAGTCTATTTGCAGAAGTGGAGATTTGCTCCTGAGTCTAAATCACAGGGTGAATTCTTCACAAGACTTCAACTCTGTCCTAGCAATAGTTTTGAGAGTTTCAAACTGCATTCAGTGAAACCTTGGAGTTCTGCAGAGGTTGACCTGGATTCGTACAAAGGAGTATTTTTTCCAATGGAGTATATCTCTAGTTTTTTTGTGTGAAGGCACAGATTTATGTATTTATTGATTATAGTTTAAGGTGGTGAGAGACTATTGTTTTTAATTATAACTCCTTTCTGATCAATTGCCATTCATTTAATGGTTACTGCATGCTGCTGAATTAAGGCTACAGTGGTAAGTAAAATGAAGAGATTTAAAGTCTATTATGGATTTTCTAGAGCCTAGTAAGAAATTACAATACAAAATAGTCCACAAATTACACTTTCACAATCTTAAGCAGTGTTGCAGAAACTCTCAGTGTCACCCTAAATCTGTCCTCCCCTTCTTCCATGGTATTACAACTGTAGTCGATCTTAGCTATGCTACATTTCCCAGCCTCCTTTGCAGTTAGGTTTGGTCATGTGACATTCTTCTTGCCAATAGAATGTGAGCTGGATGGATATGTGCCATTTCTCTGAGACATAAGACGTTAATTAGATAAGCCTCCTCCAAGGTCTCTTTCTCCATCCCTCTGGCTGGGACCTGGACATGGCTAAGACCTCTCTTCACACATGCAGATGATGACAGTACCCTAGAGGATGGTGGAGCTAGAACTCAGAAGGAACCTTGATCCCTATGTGACTTCAAGGAGGAGGAAAGCCCAATTAGTCTGGAACATTCTTCTCAGAACTACTATGGAAAGAGAAACAAAAGCCTTTATTCTTGAAGACACTCCCTCTTTTGGTCTTTTTGTTATAGCAGCTTAGCTTAATCCTAATAACATTGAAATTGGTACCATAGGTGTGGTGCTGCCATCACCGAAATCTAAATTACATAGACTTGGCTTAGCTCTGAGATGGCAGATGGTGAGGAAACATAGTTCAGGCTAGAGAGCTGGTGACCTTTGTTATGCTGTGGCAAAATATTTGGTAACACTGTCTCTTGTTATAATTTAAAGGCAGACTGTGTAACTACCAAAACTATAGCTCTAGAGGAACAGGTTGGAAAGAGCCAGAATGTTAATGTGTATTGTCTTTGCTTTTAGCAAGACATTACAAGAAAGAGATGATTTTAAGCCAGGATGCAAGTAGCGATGGAAGAGAACAGAGAATGCCCAGAAATTTGAAGCCCCAAAAGTTGGAAAAGTAGCTACTTCAGGAGATAAAATTGCAGTTGCTCATAGACTTTGGCAAAGATAAAAGTGAAGGTGCTGCCTTCTCACCTGTGCGCCTTGTTTCAGATGACTCCAGGGTAGTCACTCTTAAAGGAGAGAGAGGGAGAGAGAGAGAGAGAAACATGGGTCAGGCAGGCTCCAAAACTATGTCTGAAAAAACTTTGGATGTGGTCACTGGCACATGGAACTAACTAGAAGCAACCAAGCTTACTAAATTTAAAGTATTGTCAAAGAAACCATGAGCCTGACCTGTAAAAGCCAAAGGCCAAAAGCCAAGTGACAGTGCCAGCCTTAAGGCAAGACTTAGGCTCCCAAATCTGAACGAGCAGGGCATAGCTGTGAAAGATGTTCAGCCACCGATAAGGGCATATTTCCAATACTCACTTCAGTTGTGTGCAGGGGAGATGGACAAGGAAAGACTATTTGGAAGATGAAGCCGGAGGCCACGTGGAAGATAAATAAGTTTCTCTTGGTGGATTTATTCAGGAATCTACCAGAGAATTTCCTCCATGTCACCAAAGAGGGGATTTTCATTTTTTCCGTAGGATTTAGTCATTGCTATCAGCCCATGGCTGCTCTGTATTTTCCATGCTGTGGTGGTTATCCTGATTCTGCTCCACCACTATATATAGAAGGCAGGACAGACAACATGTCTTTTAGTTTATAGGTTGCCAGACCTTGAGAAACCAAATCTAATCCTGAGAGGACTGTGCCTCTCACAGAGATCCTGGCCTTACAGCTGGATGGAACTCGGAGTAATCTTCCTTGGAGAGAGGGCAGTGTGTTGGAGGAAGAGGGTGCGCACAGGTATTGGAGACCAGAAGTATGGGTGGTGGTGGGCACGGCTACTTGTCCTCCAAATCCCATTCCCTCCTTCCACAGTAACAGAGTTGGCTGCCAGCTACTCACGGCTGCCTGGCCTCCTTTAAAGTTAAATGTGGACATGTGCCTAAGTGTTTGCTAATGGAATGTGAGCTCAAGTGATGTTTCTAATTTTTGCTCTGGGGCCTTATGTTCTTCACATTTCCTTTCCCCTTCCCCTGGAACCTGGACGTAGTAGCAACCCAACTCCAACTATGCTGGTGATGAGAATGCCCTAGAGATGAGAAAGTGACAACTTGGAAAGAATCTGAGTCCTTGAATGGTCATCCCGAATAGTGTCACCACATGTTGCATGAGATAAACTTCTATATTCTTATGGTTCCTGTATCTTTAGGTCTCTTCACCACAGCAGCTTAGTTTCATCTGAACTAATTTACCAGATAAGAGTATATTTATTTCCAAGTGCAACCAAGTATCACATAAAAAAACAAACAGTTCAAATCTACAGTTTGACCAGTGTGGTGCAAAATGTTTTGTTACTATTCTTTGGTTGCAAAACTGTTGTGAAGTCTAATGTGAAGCCGTTGGGCCAATTTTGGTCTCATATAACTTTAGAACATCTCACATGGGAGAACAAGATCATAAAAATCTTCAAAATATAATTGTTATTAATACAAATTTTTAAAGGAACTAAGTAAATGACATAGAATTTGGAGAATGTGAGTGGAAAAGCTCTCATGAAATCCATTCAACAACAAGATCACAACACCAAAAGGTCTGGGAATGTCTGATCTAATTTGGATTATTCAAAGAGAACTAATTATTTTGCTTTTAAACCCATATAAATGGCTTTGGATGGTTTATAACTTGTGAGGTCAAGTTAGAAAGAGCTATTTCTCTAAAAAAGCTGGATGTTATCACACCACCTTATCTTTACTCCAGCTCGTCCCTCTGCCTGCTATGTCCTTCCAGTTCCCTTCTTTCTTCCGTAATGAAATTCTGCTCATTTTTAAAGCCCAGCACAAGGGTGACTACCTATGAGAAGACTTCTCTGGTTCCCTCCCCTTGCCCACTCCCCTCTGTCCCCACAGAGTTTGGTTCGAAGTGTTGAGAGAGCATCTTGCATAGCGTGTTTCAGTTAGTTGTTGTTCCATGCTAGATCGATCATGAACTACTTAAAGGCAAGGACACGATCTTATTTGTCTCCATCCTTTGTTCTTGGCCCACACCTGACATGGAGCAGGTTGCCCATAAACAGTTGTTGAATTAAATGAGTGCCCATTCCCAGGTGCAACACATTTCTTGTACCCAAGGGAGTGGAGCCAGTTGGGTGAGAGGAGGGGCAGCTCTGATGGCAGCCAGCTCTGTGTAATTATCCCCTTCCAGTGAATAATGGGGCTTCAGCTCTGTGTCTGATTCTTTGATGAAGATGAAACTATTTAATCAGGTTTGGTTGCTCATCTCATCATCTTCCCGCATCACACCCTTCCTGACGAGTTCATTAGCTGGAAGAAAAATTGATGACCTCATTAGTTCTGCACATTGGTTCACTTAGGACAAACTAGAGCTTTAGAATGTCGCTCAACTCTGACCCATGGTGGGACAAGGTCTCATTCTCAGGACTGTTTGCATACACTGTGCCCTTGATGCCTTTGTGTATCGGGTTGCCCAGGAAATTTGTTTGAAATAGTGTCTTTTCCAATGTAAATATCCCTCTCAGGTTTCTCCTCGTCCTGCTTTGTGAGGAATACACCATGCCCTCACAGTGCTAAGTGTAAGCTCACCTTCTCTCCACCCCCCACCTCAAATTTTTTCTCTCTGCTACCCACAGAAATCTTATCGTCCTCGAGGGCTTAGTTTACTTCCTGGCCCCACCCCCATGCAGGAAATATTCACTGCATCCTTGGCATCAGATCTCAGGTGAATTTGGAAGCAGCTCCAGTTGGAATCTCAACCAAAAGACCAAGAGAGGAAGAATGAATCAGGACCATGGACAAGGCCTGGAGAAAGGCACGGAGCGGCAGGGACTGCGGGCCTGTGTAAGCTGGGCCAAGGATCTGACACACCAAGTCTGCAGAAGTGGAAGGTGTGGCCAGTTCTGGTGCTGTCCAGAGGACCCATTTTGGCAAGCAGAGCACGGTGGCCAGAGAAGCCTGGGTGGTAAGTGATCCCGAGGGTCACGGGCAGAGGTTGAATGATCGTGGTCCTGGATGATGATCTATTCCCTCTTCCTCAAATATTCTTTCTCTCTCTCTAACTTCACCCTATTTGCCTGACAAATTCCTGTTCACTTTTCAAAAGCCACCTTTTTCTAGAAAGCCTTTCCTCATCCTCCCTGACATTGTTGGTCACTCCCATCTCTGTATCAGCTCTCCATCTTGAACACATTTTAATGCTGCATTTGTCACATGGTGTTGTGATTATTCATGAAAAGGTAAGTATCTTCTGCTTTCCAGAAAGCTCTTGAGAGTACAGATTTTTTTTTCCTCTCCTGTATCCTGAGTAACAAGCATGGGCCTGCCATCTAGTAGCCGTTAAATAATTATCTGTCAAATAAAAGAATGAATGAATGAATGGTGGGACACCAGCTTGCAACAGGAGTTTGTAGCCACAATAAAGGGGAGTGAGCATGGGCTCCACGGAGCTTCAAGGCTCCTGCCGATGTCCAGTGCCCAGCTTTGGTAATACTGGCACAGTGGAGTGTAATGCAAGGAAACTGAGGCAGAAGTCCAGTCCCATGGCCTGGACCAGCACTGTATCTTCTAAAAATGTTGACTTGGGTTTTAACTGGGTTGTTATTAAATGTTTTTGACAGATGATAACATTGTCAACACTGGTTCAGCTGCTTCTTTATACCAGGTGACTGTGTTTATACTGGCTCAGCTCTTCAATAGCTTCTTCTTTTTCATTTTTTCCACTAAAAAATCTGGCTACAGCTTCATATGCTGCACACAGACACATGGCTCATTGCTGGGCTAAACACAGATATCTAAGACATTGCAGGCCAGCCGGAGGCCAGGGCCCTAGGGCCATGCTTGTCTGGGAGAGGATGTCAGACAGAGATCATTTGTTCATAAGGAAAAAAAACCCCCTTATACTAATGTAAGTAAAACAGTCACTGGGACAGCTGTGGGGACACACCTGGTGGAGTGATGGATCTCCATTCTCGAGCTTGCTAGTCACATGCCACCCTGCACACGGCTGCTTCGTTCTGTCCCTCTTTCAGTGTCCCAATTCTGATTTCCCGGATAGAGGCTACATCTATGTATTGGTTCATCTTGGTTCGAGAGTCTATCCTGGACCAGGAGTAGAGTCTCAAAGTAGAAGATCTGCCCCTTCCAGGAGTCATGTTCAATAAAGATTAACCTGGAAGAGGAAGTGGGAACTTTTCTGCTTACAAGAGAAGCTCATTTAGAAGCCGTAACTTAGAAGTGAGTTAAAAGAAAGGAGCTGGGACGAAGAGGGAGCAGGCTAAAACCATCTAGGAGAACAAGGGCTTGGCAAAATCTAAGATAAATCCAGAGGACAGTGACAGGTTGTATAATTGGAAATGGACATGGCTTCCCTTTGTGAAGTGCTCTTCAGTTTAGAGAGCACATTCCTGTACAGTGGCTGCCCAGTGAGTTCCCCAAAGTTGGAACTGAGTCTAATTCAAATCTGTATTCCTTTATATCCCCCTCATCAGGACACCCATTCCGGTACAAAGCAGGGGGCTGGCAAATGAAAACACTCGGTCCTTATGGTAATCCTGTGAGGCAGACATGACATAAAGTTGTCCCATTTGATGATTAAGGAAACGGAGGCTCAGAGTAGATAACTGATGTGCCCAGGATCATACAGATTGTAAATGATGAAAACAGAACTCAAATCTAAGGCTTTTGTCTCCTGGTAAAGTGGTCTATTCCACAATACCATAAGGAAACATGAACTAGTCTCAGGGACCAGGGAATGGGAGAGAGAACGTGTGTGTAGGGGAGTCATTTTGATGGATATTACTGTTTTAACAAGATGCCCGTTTACTTCATTTCAAGCCTCTGTGGCACACTTAGAACTTGAACTGTAAACTTTTACAGCAAGGACCATGTCTTTTTTCTGGGGAGTGGTGTCCTAAAATGTCTGTGAAGTGAGGGTGGGAGCTTAGTTTCATTAAAACAAATCTGCCATCCACTTTCCACTGGGCTTGTTAAAAAGACACCTCTTTAAACCTCAGCACCAGAAAGTGACATCTGGTTGCATAGCTTTCTAGGGAATTTCGAGGACTTTGTTCAGAACCAATTAAGCCCACCTGTTCTATCTCCCCCGTAGGAGCTGGAACAGGCAAAAAGGGTTAATGTGCTTTTCTAAAGCAATGTTCCCCCAGCACTTATCAAATGCTACTCTCACCTCCTCCTGCCTCCACCTATAAATGTTAATGAGGCAGGAAAGGTTTGACGTTGACAGAGAAGAATCAGGATTTCATTTTTGACAAGCTGACACGTGGAGGAAATTCATATATTATACGGCTGGGAGCAATGGCTTTCTCATTTATTATACTGGTTCTTATCCATAGCTTTCTCTCTCTCTTTTTTTTTTTTTTTTTTTTTTTTTTTTTTGTCTGAAGCATACCTATGTTCCAGAGCAAATGTAGGTGGCCTGAAGCACCTTTCCATCTTGCTTTGGCTGCGGTGTTTTTAACAAGCCACCATCTTGGAGCCCTTTCTGAGTGAGGGCTGTTTGCTACTGGATGCCCTGACTTTCCTCCCCTTCCACACTGTTGGGTCTTCTGAGCCATTCTCCTGACGTGGAGAAAGTTTGCTCTATGGACAGGTGTCTTTGATAGAGCACAAAACCCCTGCTGTGTGTGCACCATGTTGTCTGCCACCCTGAGTATCATGTTTCTTGAAAACCACCTTGAGAATTTAGCTGTACAGTATCCCGCTCTGGGCTGCTCTGTGACTTAGCCTGTCACCAGAGAGGATTCAGGACAACCGAAGCTGCTACCCCTAGGATGTGGTGAATTGTTACTGTGTATTAGAAGTTTAAATTGAAGTGACAAAACTTCCTAAGAACCTCTTAAGAATAAAGGGGGTGGTGGTTAGCATGAGGAGTCGTGTGGACTAGAATTAGTATGAGAAGCAGACAGCCACCAAGAATAGAGGCTGCTGCAGGAACTACGTGCTTGCCCAGTTTCCTAGTCTGATTGGTTTGGTTAATTACTGTTGCCTCCATGGCACCTCATGGAGTCACCTGCCAGCCCAAAGATGGACCACTCTTGTGTCATGTGCTCATCTCTTCTCCAGTCAGTGGCTACCCCTGGACAAGGAAGAGTCTAGTGCTGCCTCTCTGTTAAGGCAGCTGAGAACAGGGCCATCCTAGCTAGAGGATGACAGTGGGCATGGCAGACACCCTGATTGTCATGATGGGAACAGACAGCCTATGAGTCATGCAGACAGCCAGTGGGAAAGTGGTGAGGTTGAAGAAGAAGCTGGCTTTGTTTGCCAGAAGAAGCCATAAAAGACCTGACACTTGAGTGAACACAACTGGCCCATAAAGTAACTCCTTTTTTTTTAAGATTTTTATTTTATTTTTTATTTATTTATTTTTTTCCCCAAAGCCCCAGTAGATAGTTGTATGTCATAGCTGCACATCCTTCTAGTTGCTGTATGTGGGACGCGGCCTCAGCATGGCCGGAGAAGCGGTGCGTCGGTATGCGCCCGGGATCCAAACCCGGGCCGCCAGCAGCGGAACGCGCGCACTTAACCGCTGAGCCACGGGGCCGGCCCTAAAGTAACTCCTTTTGCTGCACAAAATAGCTGTGGGACGCCCCTCTCTCTTTCACATGTCCATTGTGAGTATTTTTGGTAACTCCTGTCCCCTTCAAGCCTGCCCTTTCTGATCATGTAAATTAGATCTTATATGCATAATAATAATAATACGTATCTGTTTTTGCTTGTCCAGCTTTTCTTATCTCACGTTTTGATAGCACTTCCCTGTTTTCCACTGGAGAATCACCGCCCACTTTCAGTCCATGTGCTTCAAGTGGAGCTGGTCCTAGTCCCATTTCCAACTGTCCAATCCCATCCTCTTGGATATGGTGATTGGTTCAAGAATGGCCACATGGCCCAAGCCTTACCACTGAGAAGCTGCTTGCTACTTCTGCTAACATTCTGGGAAAGAGTCTCTCTCTGAGATTGACGACTCTAAGGTCCTTATAAATATGGAACTGCTGGGGCCATTTTTGCCACCGTGTTGGCCCAACAGAAGAGAGCCACCAAGAGTTAGAGACGTTGTCTGGATGAAATCATTTGAGCCCCTTTGTTTAGCCATCCCCAAAGACAAGTAAACCTCTGGACATCTCAATGATGTGTGCAAATAATCTCCCTACCACTACCACCACAATTTTTGTGGCTAAAGCCAATTTCAATGAGTTTCTGCCATTTGCAACTGTAAGAATCCTGACTGATACAACAGTGTTCCAAGGGGATGGAGATTGGGGGACAGAAGGAAGAGATTTGTCCTCTGTCCAGCCCCAGGGTTACCCCTAGGGGCTCTGATTCTACAGAACCACCAGAAACCTCAGTCCTGGAGAATGAGTTCTAAGGTTGTGGTTAGCATCTGGGATACAAGGGCTCAGGAAACTCTTCTCCCCTCTCTCCACTCCCCACCAAGGTGGGGGGTTAAGTCAAAGGCACTGGGGTTGGTTTTTCAGTGTGGATTCCTAGAGTCTCCCTCTTAAAATTTATCTCTGGATTCTTTCTTTGTATTCAGGCTCCGAGAGTCCTGGTCCCATTATCTCGTACTACTAGATTGTTCCTTACCCTGTAACTGGTATGATAAGATGCTCTGGGCTGCCCTCCACACAGGAGTGAGTCCTCTCCCTGGAGCGGACTGCACAGACAATTAGTTTTAGGCATGGGAGAAACACTGCTTCTTCTCTTCTTTTCCTTGGGGATCTCATTTTTCCTGGTCTTAGCAATGGTAAGAGCTATTTGGGGTATAGGTCAAGGGGAATGAGGCCAAAGAGATCACTAGGCCAGCTTGATGTCTGGCTCATGATTCTATCGGCTCCAGTCACACAGGCCTTCTCTCCTATTCCACTGCTCTGACTCTTCCTCATCAATATCCTTCTGTGGCAGCTGCTCGTGAGTGCCACTCTGCTGACAGAGCGCCGGGAGAACACCAGCATCTGGGCCAGGACGCCACTCCCTGATGCTCCCAAGCGGGAGAGATTTCTCCTCTCCCCAACTCTGTGCTGTTCCTTGTCTCCCAAGCCCCCCACAGCACTGCTTGTGCTCAGAGCCTCACACTAACTCTCCTGGAAACAGCTCCTTCCACTTGTGGTCCCACCCCTCCCCTGTAAGGCTGGAGCCAGTCCAGGGGGTGGGGACAGATGGCATGCTATCTCCCTAAAAGTCCCATCTTTCTCCTTCACACATCATAACCCACATACACAAATAACTGCCGTAAATAAACAGCTGAAGTCCAGCTCTCAGGCTGGAATCAGGTAGAACAGCCTGCTCTGTCCTTCCAAGAAAACCCTGACCACTAGAAGCCAGGAGCTTGAAGAGGTATTTACTTTTTAGTTAAATACAGAATCTACTTTTCAAATGTCAAAATGCTCACATAAGAAACTTGCTTATTGTTCACTCGTTAGCAAAGGGGACTTTTCTACATCACGGCAAGTTTTCTTCTTCAGCCGTGAGCTAATTTCTCTGTCTCCTCAACAATGATTCTCTGCTCTGTCTCCTGCTTACAGACACTATTAACATCCCACGGGAAGTGGTGTTTGCACAGTTCTCCTTGATTAACGGATCCCCGGGGAACAAACCTTCTTTATAGTATGCGGGGCTGTGCTCAAAAATACTTCATAAATCACGCAGCCGTGCTCCCCGCGCTGGCGGCCGCGTGCCGGCAACCCTGGGTGCGCGGCTCCTGTTCGGCACCGCCACGCTGAAGGGAAGGCGACAAGAGTTGTTCCCTGCTCCCAGGCTTTTCTAGTCTATAGCCTTCCACCTCCCTGGGTGGGGATGGTCCTCACTCGCGTTCCTCCTTCCTGCTCCCTCTTCTCTCTCTTCCTCTTGCCCCCTCCTCCCTCAGATCCTTTTGCCTGCCCCCCGCCTCCAGCCTACCCCGACACACCTTACAGTGATGAATGAAACTAATTTACACTGAAGATTTAATTAAACCAAACATTTGCATTTTAAGCTGAATTTAAAAAAAAAGGCTTCTCTGACCCCTGTTTAAGGAATCCCGCAAGAAGGTAGATTTCAGCAAGCAGGTTGAAGGATGTTGTGGGAAGAAATGAGTCCCTTGAATAAGCACAAAGGCTACTCAACTGGCTATGACTGCGGATAACAAAAATTTAGACCTTTGCCACCGACACTGGGTGGGACCAGGAGGGCTGGTTCAAGGCCTCTTCCCCTCTGACCTTTGTCCCTTGTCCAGCGAGGAACTCCAACCCCAGGAAAATGTTTTGTGGGGCTTGACGCTTCCACAATCTGGGGGATGGGGTGGGGCCTTACCAAACAGTATAAAATTACAGATACAAAATTAGGTATGAGTATATTTATTTAGAATAGTAATAGAAATCAAGATAAATGGTAAATTTTAAAATACAATAAGCATCATGAAATCCAGAAAAATAACATTAATTAGACTCATTATACATTAATTAATTATCTGCTTGGTGTATTTCTATAATACTTTCCCCCAATATTTTCTAGCTACAAACAATTTGCTTCCTCAAATGACAATTCTGCAATATTTTCTATAGACAAATCTCAAAGAAAATTTTCTTTAATATGATTGACAAGAAAATTTTCACTGATTGACCATTTAGAAAATCTTTTTTTCCAGCTTCACAAATTGTTATTGGTAATGTCACATACATTTTTAGGATTGTTTTTAAATTTGGGAAAAAACCTCACTAGGTTTCGTTCATTTAAGACCTGTAAGATTTCAGAACATTTCAAGTTTTCTTGTGCGGGGACTCATCTTAAATATTCTTTGAAATAATATCATGCATTAACCATTTTGTCCTCTAAGTCCTAATAATGAGCACATAGTATGTGAATTTTGTGTTATCTTCATGCGTGTCGTATTTTGTAGAGATGCGTAAAATGTATGACGATCCAATATTTTAGTAGAAATGCATACAGCATACAACTTGTCACATTGAAATACCAGCTGTTTGTAATACTGCTGAAGGTTTGTACCTATAAACACAAGGATTCTTATATATTTGTGCAAGTCTTACCAAAATTTTAGAAAATGTATAGTAATTGTTACCCTGCATTATTGAGTTTATTGTTGACAGGAGATGCAACTTCTGTTCTGACTAGGTGGTGATGAGAACTGGATCCTCTTCTTATAATTTTCTACATCTGATGATTGGAAGAATTTTCCACATAACTACTCCCTGGCTCTATACATTTTAGAATGCATTTCTCCTCCCTTCCCACATGTCCAGTGTCAGGTGACAAAGGACACAGTCACACAGCTCTAGCACCTCTTTCCCTGCACCTTTATGAGCCGGCAAAGCAGGCGATAGGAGTATTCCCGGAAGATGTCCCTGTATCAGGACCATAAGTGGTAGCCGCATAACTCTACATGAAAGAGACCCTGCGCTACATAAATATAATCCACTAAACCCAATCGAAGTGGATCCTCAACTCAACTTCCCCTTGGCTGGATCCACAAGGTGCTCATGACCACGTGAACACCACACAACAAGAGGGTCAGTATGAAAGAGAGAAATCGAGTTAGAAAGAGGCGGCATCTTAAACCACTTGTTAACCAATTATAGCTAAAACCTCTTACTTTTGCAAATTATGCAAACACACGTGACCATGTGAACAAATTGCAAGAGCCGGTCATTGGATCTGGGAAGGGCTTTTACAAGTGAGGGGCTCTGAAGCTTGATTTCTGTTAGCTTCACAAGCTAACCTGCCTCTGCTTATGAACTGCGGGATGTGGCCAAACCGGTGAGCCTCCCCCTCTTCACCCACTTCTTCCCTGACCTGGAAGCCCCCTGCACTGATGTGAGTCTGACAGCCCCTCCCTTCAGACTGCCTGCCTGGACCTGTACTCCCTCCACTGCCATCAGCCTTCTCAGCCTAAGCCCAGGTCAGGTCTCCCTCTTCCATCTCTCCTCACCTCAACTCAACACTTTCCTCTACTCCAAGAATATCAGATGCAATTTTTATTGTCCCATTTGTTTTTATTTTCATGAGTCATCAGTGATGTTTTTACACTGTAAGTACCATTTTATTTATGCCTATATTCTATTCTATATTCTGTCTATATTAATTCTGCTTCTAGGTTTCATCCTTTGACCAAGAGCTCCCCAGAATGCATCCTCTCTGTTTCATGGCTGCATTATGCTACTGCGATTTGGTAGAGTCTTGGCCTCTGATGCTAGGGACCTCTACTTTGCTGTTATCCGTTAGAGTTGTTATTTGGTTTTGTGTTCATCTGTCTCTGACTGGCTGATTGATGCAGTGAGTTGGTCAGGAATCTTTCAGTTGCAAGTGATGGACATCCCAACTCAGCGTAACTTGAGCAAAATGAAGGGGAATATTTTTGATTCATGTAACCGGGATGTCCAAGGTTAGTTCTGACTTCAAGTACCATTGGATCCAAGGAAATAGATGGTGTTGTCTTTCTCTTTGTCTCTTCATCTCTTGGCTCTGCTTCTGTCTATGTGTTGGCCTTATTATCTTCTACTGTAGATGGGCAGTGAGGTACGTGGCCGCTAACAACTGCAGGCTTACATTATCATAGCTTATGATGTAAGAGGAAAGAGACAGCCTATCTTTCTTGGTGTATACTATTAAATTACATGGAATGACTCTGATTGGCTCTGCCGTCTCTTGGACTAATCAGTGCCTTTTTATAGACAGGGCGTGGGGAACCAGGACTCACCAGACCAGGGTCACTTGCCTACTCCTGCCTCCAGGGACTTGGGCACTACAGTTGGCATCTGCTCCTCGAATCTTATGATTGGAGTGGGGAGCAGTTGAACAAAGAGGCATCCTAGATAAATTGCAACAACACGTATCTCCTACAGATGAGTGAAAATTATTTGTCAATAATTTGTATTATTGACAAATGGAAATGTTTTTCATTATAATTTACATAATATCTTCCTTGCCTCCCTAAATTTTGCAATTTTATTCCATCAATGTGGAATTCATCTAAAATTAGCCTGGCATACTACATCTTTGATATTCTATTATTCTCCTACAATCAACTAGGTCCTTGTCATATGTCAGTTCCCCAGGAAACAGATTCTGAGGCTCTGAGATGTATGTGCAGAATGGAGAGTGAAGGAAGTAGGATTGGGTGGAGGAGGAATTGAACTGTGATGTGGTTGCAACAGAGGCTTCAGGTGATCTTGTGGGAGCTTTGGAACTGGGATGGCCCTTTAGAGTTGTCCCAACTGAGGCAAGGGGGGGCCAGGACTTTATATTCTCCTCTGACCAGCCATTGAGGCTGCCCCCAGGAGCACCTCTGGGGCTGAAGGCATTTCCTGGAGGGGACTCAGCTGTGAGCCCTCGGGAGCCCACACTCCCCGCAGATGGGAAAGTGAATTGCTAGTCCTGAAGGGGCAGGTGAGTAATGCTTCAGTGGATTTCCAAAGAGTGGGAAAGGGACTCCCACAATTCTAATATTTAAATATTAAAGGCCAAGTGTGGGGCAGATATACCCTTAGACCTCTTATCACTTGATATTTTTCTTTATAGTCACAGATATTGAGTCGTTCACTTTAGAATCTGTATTTTAAACTGCTCTTTCCAATGTGATGAATGTTCTCTATTGTTTCAAAATGCATGATGTAAATCCAAATTCTGATGGATTCTATAGAATCACTATAAACATGACTTAAAGATACAAAGCAGGGTAATTCTGAGGGCCCATGGTTATGTTGTGGACCTAGAACCCTGCCTGCCGAGTCAGAGCTGACTGTCTGGTAATCCTTCAAATCTTGGTTCTTTCAGACCAGGGATACAAAAGCACTGCAGTCAAGACACCATCCTCCTTAGCACTCATTCCTCGCAGCTGCCCACCCTCCCAGCAGCCTATCAACCTAGCCAGTTGGAGTGAGCAGGTGTGATAAACCCTGCTTAGCATCTGTCTTAATCAGTTCAGGCTGCTATAACAGCATATCATAGGGGGCTCAAACTATAAACATTTATTCCTCACAGTTCTGGAGGCTGGAAGTCTGAGAACAGGGTGAAAACATGGTCGGGTTCTTGGTGAGGGCCCTCCTCCTGGTTTACAGATGGCTGCTTTCCTGTTGTAGCCTCACATAGCAGAGAAAGGGAGAAAGAGACAGGGGGAGAGAGAGCCAATCCCAGGGGGGTTCCACCCCCATGATCTCATCCAAACTCAATTACCTCCCAAAGGCCCCACCTTCAATACCATCACATTGGGGATTAGGGCTTGAACATATGAATTTGGGGGGGACACAAACATTCAGTCCATAGCAGCATCTCTAGTTTAGACCTTGGGCTATCTGCACTCAAAATTCAACTTTCTTAGTCTCTTTAGCTGTGTCTCCTAATTTTAGACCTCTTTTGGCACTAATTACCCCTATATTCCTACTTTTAGAATAAGAGGCTTTTGAACCCACTCGCATATGTAGAATCCTGGGATTATTCAATCTGCAGTCATAGGTAGACATGCAGGTTGGATTTTCCCCCAACTGGTCCATTATAGGCAGATCTCTTGCTGCCTTGCCACCATTCTTGATCTCCCCACCACCACTTCTAATGAGTCAGATGACTTCCCATTTGAGCTGAGCTATAAATGGGTTTAAAGCAGACGTTACAAATGGCATCCCGAGGACTAAGTGTGGTAGGCAGCTGAATTTTGTTTGACCTATATCATGGTTTTAAAACTTTGAGCCAATATTCAACAATCGGGAGATTTCACCCACAGTAAAATTCTGATTTCTCTTCTCTTAAAAAAAATCAGAGAATCCAGTAATGCAAGTAAGCATTTCTACATGGCAACACTTGGCTCAAGCTGAAGAAGTCACCACAGGTCCCACCACTCACTACCATGTTACACCTGCTCCCTTCACTCATGTATGTTACCTGCCTGGACTCTGTAGTTTACACCTCTGGTCTAAGTTAGCGTTCCTCCCAGGTGGTACTTGGCATCCAGTGCAAGTTATTGGCAGTGAAGAAGGGCCAAAAGCAGATGCAATTCAGGACTGAGGTGAAGAAGAAAATCAAACCCAGGGTTTTCAATAACATCAGGTTTCCTGATGCAGAGAAATTAGGCTTGCCTCCTTTGTCCATTTCACAGAACGAATGACATTCATTCTGTGGAATGCATTGTGGTTTGGACAGAGACGGTCCAGAGTGAATGGATCGTAACCTCTGCCACTTGTTACTCATCTGTTGCTAGGGAGGAGACTCAGGAAAGGTTGGAAAACTATGTGGCATTTTCCCTCCTCCTGGGTCATGGATGCTGCCAAGTGAAAACGTGAGATGTTAGTTGCTAAAGAGAAGAGTCTTTTGTTTGACACAAGGAACAAGATTTTGATTTTCCTGCCTTAAGAACAATTTCCTCTACAGAACAGCAAGTCATGCCTCTGGAAACTCCTGGCCACCTGCCCCAGGTAGACATTGCTTATTATAAGGCTAACAGATGAAGAGAACATAGAAGGAAAGGAATAAAAAAATCAATTACTCAGAGTAGCAGAGATACTGATGGTGGCAGATAAATGGATTTTCTCAGTAAAATATGAGAACTATTACTTGGTTACACTCAGCTCTACCAATTTTACAAAGCAAAATACTTTTTTTTGTGTGTGTGAGGAGATCAGCCCTGAGCTAACATCCGCCAATCCTCCTCCTTTTTTTTTTTTTTTTTTTTGCTGAGGAAGACGGCCCTGGGCTAACATCGGTGCCCATCTTCCTCCACTTTATATGGGACGCCGCCACAGCATGGCCTACCAAGCAGTGCGTCGGTGCGCGCCCGGGATCCGAACCAGCGAACCCCGGGCCGCCGCAGCGGAGCGCGCGCACTTAACTGCTTGCGCCACCGGGCCGGCCCCACAAAGCAAAATACTTTTATCTAAGTATTTTGGATACTGACTAATTTTAAAAACCAGAATACCTTCATCCAGATCTTCTCATTTAAGGATGCCCTCAAATCAGTTGTAATGTTTTCTTGCTTTTCAAAAATAAAAGATTTAAAGGGCCGGCCCCGTGGCTTAGTGGTTGAGTGCGCGCGCTCCGCTGCTGGCTGCCCGGGTTCGGATCCCGGGCGCGCACCGACACACCGCTTCTCCGGCCATGCTGAGGCTGCGTCCCACATACAGGAACTAGAAGGATGTGCAACTGTGACATACAACTATCTACTGGGGCTCTGGGGAGGAAAAAAAAAAAGGAGGAGGAGGATCGGCAATAGATGTTAGCTCAGAGCCCGTCTTTCTCAGCAAAAAGAGGAGGATTAGCATGGATGTTAGCTCAGGGCTGATCTTCCTCACAATAAATAAATAAATAAATAAAAGATTTAAACTAAAGAAGTGTATTGTGTTGGGAAGGCGTGTCTTCTTTGTAGGGCTGGGGCTGGAGGAGCTGGTGCATTTGCAGACTTCGTTATACTGCGTACTCTGTTCAGAGGTTGGTTCAGTCTCTGCTCTCCTGCCCTACCCTTCCCTTGGCACATTACTTCCTGTAACATACACATTTCTTGATTTAATGGGTTCGTTAGTCTATTGTAGCTTTTCCATGGCTGGAATGGGCCAGAGAGGTGATGAATGGTTTATCAGGAAAGCAGCTCAAGGATAGGACTTCATAGATAATTGTGGCAGCACCTTAATCAGGAAATCCAAGGGGCTGTTGGTGAGGGGAGGGGAGAGGAAAGGACATTTGGATCACCAGAGAATTTCTTCCCCTGGGTCTTCTGACTCAGAAACATTAAAAAATCTAATGCAGCTTTATTCTCCATCCTCCTTTAAGCCTTAAATGTCTGCCTTTTGGGCATGGACTGTAATAGACTAGGGCTTTAGGACCAGTTTCTCTGAGAAGCAGCCGGTGTTCAAGAAGGGCCCTTGACACCATTCTGACTTAATGCTAGACACATCTGCAACTACTTGGACAAAATTGACATTGTCTGGAGTGCAAAGCAATCGCCTAGCGCGGCATTAGGGAGCATTTACTCTTGAGCCGTGCTACCAGACAGCAAATCTTGACCTTTAGGAGTTCAGAGATTAGATTTCATTGCTGCAGGCATTGAAGATATTGTTAGGAATTTGTTGCTATTCAAAGCAGATTTCAGGGGTTACCTATGGGTTTAATTCATCGCATCAATCATCTTTTGGAAGGTTCTTTTAAAGCCAACATAGCTTCAAATAAAAACTAGGATTACTTTTACATTGATTGTCAGTAGTTGGTGAGGAGCAAAGGGGGCACACTCTTGAGATGTTGTTAAAGTTTTCGTATTTGTTCCTTTGCTGGCAGGCGTTCTGTGGTATTGGAGAGAAAAGGCGTGTTTCTTCAATAGGTATGCGAGGCAGATGCTGCAGGAAACAGGCAGGAAATGAGAATAAGGATTTGACTATCCTCTGGTGCAGATTTCTCAAGCCCTTTAACCCGTGCAGTGCACAGATCTCCTGCAGGTTATCTCAAAGTGCATTGTTTAAAACAAGACCTGTTTAAGCCAACAGGGGTTAAATGGGGCTTATTTCGTTGAGCTAGCCCATATAGGGGCTCCATTTGTGTGTGGGTGTGTATCTGTGTATGCACATATGGAGTGCATGTGTGTGTGTGTGCACAGGCATGTGCATATGGGCAGCATCTCTTATCTGGAGGTCGGTTTCCCAGCTCCCTCAGCCCTCTTGATCCTGGGGGTGTATAGAAAACATTTCTGAGGGTCTCTGGAAAGGAAGTGCCACGCAGTGGCTGGACTCAAGCCATGTGCTTTTCTCCTTTCAGCAGACTTTCATCTGATCCTTATTGATTTTTATTTACCAGGCAATTCCTATTAAGCTTTTTTACTCAGCTCCCCAATCCATAGTCGATTAAGCAGCTCGAGGAGACTTTATCGCCACTGTTTTTCTTCACCTCTCCAAATTTGCTTCTTATTTCTCAAAGAGGGGGTTTGTACTAGACAATCCTATACCACTGATTTTCTTGCACCTAGAAGGTGATAAGGATTGTTTTTCTTCTTCTTCTTTTTTTTTTTTTGTGAGGAAGATCAGCCCTGAGCTAACATCCGATGCCAATCCTCCTCTTTTTTTTTGCTGAGGAAGATTGGCCCTGAGCTAATATCCATGCCCACCTTCCTCTACTTTCTATGGGACGCCGCCACAGCATGGCTTGACAAGCGGTGCGTCGGTGCGCACCAGAATCCAAACCTGCGAACCCCGGCTGCGGAAGCGGAGCGCGCCCACTTAACCACTTGCGCCACCGAGCTGACCCCAGGATTGCTTTTCAAGGTAGGTATAGTAGCAGCAAAAGAAACAAGAACAAGAGCCAAGGAAGGGAGAGGATGCAAGCATTAACACAGGGAGAGAGCTGTCCCCCACAGCATAATAATGGGGACCTGAGACATCAATGAAAGGTTACACACGGGTCAGTATGTTTAGTTTAAGAAGCCAGGTTAATGGGTAATTATTGTAAAACATATTTTAGAAAGATTTTTATCTAAAATTGTCAACACTTAAAAGTTTCCTTGCTGGAAAGAGGAAGCTTCATTATCAAGATAAAGCATATCTTTGCGGCAGGTTGTTGCTTGATGCTGCTGAAGACAGGAGACCCTTTTACAGCAGGTGCGTATCAGGTGAGCAATGTACCTTGTTGCTGACGCTCAATGTTTTGTCTACGTGGCACTCTGCAGAACTTCAATGGGGAAATAAAAAGGAACCCAATTCTCTTCTCTTCAAGTGAAAGATGCAATTGCCAGGCCATTCTCCCTATCATTGGCAGAAGAATTCCTGTGTGCCAGGCATAAGAGCCCACGAGGTAGGTAATACTGCCCATTGGGCAGAGAGAAAAAGTGAGGATCACAGAGCTAAGTAACTTGCCTGAGGTAACACAACCACCAAAGCACATCACTGGGATTCACGCTCAGCTTTGTCTAGTTAAAGGTTCTTGCTGGCACCACCAAACCAAGCTATGGCTCCCACACAGATGAGTAAACTGAGGCTCACGCAGCTAAATGGTCTTGAATAAGTTGCAGAAAATGACCAGAACAAATATTTCATTCTGAGTCCACTGGCCTCCTACTAAACCATACTTTCAGCTCTCTATGCAAATTACATATGTATTAATAGCCACTGAGCATTCATAATTTGCTGGGTATAAATACATACATGCACAATACTTGCATTATAAAGAGTGATTACTAATTGTTTTTGCTTTTGTGGAAATAGTTTCATATGTGCATTATAAAATATGGCTGAGCATTTCTACCAGGCTTCAAAACCAGCCTGGCGTCGAGTCTTTGATTCACCCATTTACAGACTGTCTGTAGGCAGTGGTTTCCAGGGGAGCGAGGGGAGTGATTGACTTCTCAGCCAAGACTGAGATCCGGGTTGAGTCTCTTAGAATTCATGGGTAAGGATGCAGTTTATTGACAGGAAATACAACCATGCAGCTGCTGGAGAAGTAATGGGGCCAAGCACTGTACTCTGGACATGAGAAGTTAATGAACTGGATGAATTAGACTTGCTTGAGTTTATTTATTTAAAAAATCTTTATTACAAAGGCAATACATTTTCATTGCAGAAAATTGAGGAAGTGCCAATAAGCAAAAAGAAATAATAAAATTCACCCATGGTTTTACCAATTAGAAATAACAAAAGTAAACATGTTGGGGTATGTCCTTCCCTATGTAAACCTGTGTGTTGTCTATGAAAGGATCATAATGAATATTCTGTTTTGTCACGAGCTTATTTTATTTGAAAATATTGGGACCGTTTTTCCATGTCATTAAATGTTCTACAAGGTCATTTTCTTTGGCTGCGTGATAACTTACTGAATGGATGTATCATTGCCTATGTTTATGTAGTTCAATAACTTACCTAATGTGTTTCTGTTGAAGGCCTCAGAACCACAGTAAGATGAATGGAGGTCTTTAAATACTACGGCCCAAAACAATGTCCTCAGGCCCTGTCCTCCTTCCTGTTATTACTAAATGGTGAATGAAAGCTACAGGCCACATCCTTTTAGGTCCTAACACCATATGACACAACGTTAGCATGTGCAGAATCTCTGAAAG
Source organism: Diceros bicornis minor (assembly GCF_020826845.1). Taxonomy (NCBI): domain Eukaryota; kingdom Metazoa; phylum Chordata; class Mammalia; order Perissodactyla; family Rhinocerotidae; genus Diceros; species Diceros bicornis. The sequence continues at coordinate 54,782,342 of NC_080744.1, read as the reverse complement.
AAGCCCTGGGCCATGGTTCGCGCTTATTACTGGTCATTCCCGTTCCCCTCACTCATGCCATAAACAGCTCTTGTAGTGTACAGCGTTTGTGGTTCCAGAGTGCTTCTTCCTCTGGTTTAATCGTCACCACTGGGTGCCAGGTCATTCTAATCCTCCTTACAGAAGTGAGGCGACTGAGGTTCAAGAAGCTGCAGTGACTTACCAAAGATCACCTCAAAAGTGGTCTCAAAGCCAAATACTGAACCCAGACTTTCAGATTCGAAGCTCACTGGAATTTCTAGTGTAATGTGATGCTGTGTGGAGAAGAAGGAAGGAAGGAAGGATGGAAGGAAGGAAAGAACAAAACAGAAAAGCTTAAAAAAACAAAAGAGGCTAAAAAGATAGGCATCTGTAGCCCTGGTGCTCTGTGGGCAGGGAGGGAGGGCAAGGGGCGTCCCTAGGCCATCCTGTACGCACCTGTCTGCTTATCTCCCGCCAAGATAACAGAGGAACAGAGACGAGCAGCTTTCTCAGGCACAGGTTTCAGATTCTGAGGTCTCAAAAGGCGAAGCCATTTCTCTCCGCGCTTTTGCAGTCACTGAAGAATCAACCGCATGTGTTCATGGCTCTCTCTCCTGACCTCCCTCTGCTGTCCTTCTCTGTAGGGAGGAGAAGCGCTCACTAGGAGCCACCTGGCCCCCAGATAACAGCTGAACAGGCGGTGCCCGAAGAAGGAGGAGGACCTGAGATCTATCTTCCCGTATCAGAGGAGCTGGCCTGAGCAAGAGCGATTAGACTTGAGCTCTGCGGCTTCCTAGGGTCAGACACAGGGCCAGTGGGTGAAGGCTCAAGGACCGCGATTTCTACTCATTCTCAGGAGGAATTTTCTTACAGCTGGATAGAATTTCCTGCCAGCCCCTTGGCAGGCAGCAGGGCCACAGACTTGGTGGAAAGATCATCGACTTTGGAGTTTCTCTGCGTTTGTATCTCTCTCTGACTCTTATTATCTGTGGGCTGTGTGAAAGTCACGCCATGTGTCTGAGTCCCAGTTTCCTCGTCCATAGAAGGCAGGGGGGAAATCGAGGTAAGTAGATATAATGATATGAAATAATGTAACTATGTATATGCATAAAATGCCAGGTATATATCAGGAACTCTATAAATGTTGGCTTCTGTGTTCCCTGCGCCTGGAGGTTACATCACAGGGGATATTAAAACCACACTGGTGGTCTGTTAATCTTAAAGGCCTCATCTGAATCTGAGAGTCTGTGATTTTGTGAGTTAATGAAATTGTTTGTGTGTTCGGGGGGAGACATGGTGATAAGGTAAACAAAGCTCCGAGGAAAAAGCTGATACTTTGAAAAATGACTTATCTAAATCTCTTTGGCATATGAATGGAATAGGCTGTGTTTCTCTAAAGTGGCCACAGGTTGGCTGGGGAGGCCTTACCAGCTCCTCCAGAGCCTCCTCAGTGTCTCCAAGACGACCCAGATAAATACACAGTCTAAGCACAAATTGTTTCCTCGCTGTGGAAATTCAGCATCCACAGAAGTCCCCTATCTGCCCCCACCCCAGTCCGTAAGCCCCTGTCATGTAGAAAACTGGGAGCTGCCTTATCCTATAACTTAGTGCACTTGATCAATGTGATGAGAACACTCTGAAGATAAAAATGCACACTCTGTTCTAGTCTTGCCAGTGGTTAATGATTCCTTGGGTGAGAGTCAGGTGTTAAGAAACTACATTTATTTTTTAGGATGCCAGTATACCCCAGAGTTGGCTCACCTCCCACAGCTCCTAATGCTGGATATTGTAGGGGAGAAAGACTATCCTCTAGCCACTCTGGGTCTTTTCTGGCTGGGCTACAAATTAAAATGACATGAGACAGAATAACAGAAGAAAATCAAACAAAGCTTTATAACGTGGATACATGGGAGAGACCCAGAAAAACTGGGTAACTCTACAAAATGGCAGAGGTTCTTATCTTAAATACTATCTTCAGCTAAAGACAAAGGAAGATGTTGGGAGTGGGGGGAGTCAGTTATGGGGGATTACCAGAAAAGCACAAGAGTAAGGTTATTATGCAGATTTAAGGCCTCACCTTCTGCAATGATAAGTTTCTAGAGATGAGGTCATCCCCTCTTCTTCCTGGTACTGAGAGGGAGAAACCTTTACAAACGGAGATTTCTCTTACAAATGTAAAAGTTTGGTAAACAGAACTTTGATAAGAATGGGCTTAGCAAGGACCCTGCCATTTTATCCATACCCAGAGTTATCTATGGTGATGGCCTGTCCTAGGGACAGGCCTTCTATCTTAAATCCTTTTAGTCAGGGTGGGGGGGGGGGCTGTGTCAAAGTTTCTTTCAGAGTCTTCTGAGCCTTTATTGTCTTCAGCTCAAAATAATCCGCATACCAGAGTGGCACATCTTGGGGCAGCCTGCCCTGAACCCCATCAATATCCACAAGGAGAAGGAGGTGCTTAGAAGAACACATATCATTTGAGGAAGCATGAGGAGAACCCAAGGAAAATCATCCTTCCCATGAAATATTTTTTGATCCTAGAGCAGGGTTGGTAGTCTTTGCAAAACAGTCAACTATCAAACTACTTTTACTTGACATTCGATTTATTTGTTCTTTCATCCATTCAATTAATCAACATGTATTTATTGAGCAGCTTGCTAGGCCCGGGAAATATAACATTGATTCACAAGTTCCCTGCCCTTAAGAAGCTTCGAGTCTAGTGGAAACGAGTTGCTCTGAAACTCAGGGACATAGGTTGTGGTCTGCTTTGCCATGGTGGGCTGTCACATCACTGTCACCTCCCTCAGTCACACCAGAGTGAGGGAAAAGTCTGGCTCTCTTGGGCATGGTGCCATAGCACCCAGACCCCTGCTGAGCCAGGGTCCCATTGTGGAGGCAGAAGGTTGGGGTCACTCACATAGTGCATCAAAGGTAGAAAAGAGCAGGTGGTAAATCATTTGCAAGGCTTTATAAGCTTCTGCAAGGTAATTCTGAAATAAACAAGCCAAGTAAATGATACAGAACTTACCAATGAATCAGACCTGAAATGTTCATTTTTCTGATTCCTCTGCTTTTGTGCTAGTTTTTAAGGGTATACTCTCTATCCATATCCTGAGTTAAAACAATTTGGTCCTTTCTTCTCTCCCCACCCCATCCTGAACAGTATTTCCCACTTAAAATTTCCATTTTATCCTGTTTTCTTTCAGTATCTCCCTCTCATCTAAGCTCAGCACTGGCAGAGCAAAAAATTCCAATCTATCCCCAAGCTGGGTCCCCAACCCAGGGTCTCCCTTGGGAGAGACTGTCACAGTCACTGGGGATAAGATATGGGAAGAGGAGAGGAGAGGGAATTAACAGTCACTAAAGCATCTATATGAAGGGCAAGGTCGTGATGACTGTGATGAAAATAATAACCACGGCCCCAGATCACTATCCCTGAAATCCAAGAGTCTGACAAACCAAGATTTTTCTGAAGTTTGTAGCAAATTCTCTGGGTGGCAAAACCAGGCCTGAACTGACATGAATCTATTTATGGTCTTGTATTTATCCTACTTAGTATGAATATTCATACACTTCATTAAAGAAATACTAATGTGTTTAATTATGAGATGCTGCCACATATCCTGTTGGGGGTGTTCTGTAATTTATGGAAAATACCCCATATTACCTTTCTAAAATTCAAAATATTCTGAATTCTTAAACACATTGGTCTCATGGATTTCTGTTAAGGGGTTGTGGAACTATATTGTTTTTCAGTCTGTCTTATAATCTCATCTTTATCTTTTATAGAGATAATTTGTCTTTAATTTTCTTGAGAGTACAAAGTAGACGCTTTTCTAAAATTCTTTTTGCTTTTTAACCACATATGTTTTCTCCCATAATACCCAAAATTAGCTTTCATTTCATGAATACTATGCTTAGCACCTTGGATTTTTTTTGTAGTTAAAGTTCCTATGTATTTTTATATCTTGTTTTTTTAACAGCTTTATTGAGGCATAATTTATGTATCATAAAATTCACTTGTTTTGAGTCTACAATTCAACAACTTTTAGTAAATTTACAGAGTTGTGCGACCATCATCAGAATCTAATTGTAGAATATTTCCATCCCCCGAAAAGAAACCTCGTGTCCATTTGTTGTTACTCCTCGTTCCCAGAAATCTACCTTCTGTCTTTATTTTTGAGACCATGATCTATGTCAGCCACAGTGCACACAATCCTCCTGAGGAAACTGAGGCTCGACTAAGTAGTCGAGGATGAAGTTGGGATTTGACTCAGGTCCTCCTGACTGCAGAGTTCATGATCATTTCAAGGGCTGCCAGAGGAGGGCAAGAGTGGCCTCTCACTGGACAAGATCAGAAATGACAGTGGCCCAGGCGTGGTTGTTGGAGAGAGGAGTGACCGTTAGTGAGGTGGTGAACTGGACGACCTTTAGGCTCCAGCCAATTCTGGGCTTCCGAGATTTTATAAATCCATAAGATGCCTCCAACTAAGCCAGGGACTTATTTTAATGAATAGATAAGAATGATGTGTCATGAACAGACTAATTGCATATAAAAGGAACGCTTCTGAAGTGCTCGGTGTGTTCCCTTAAGTACTTTAAACGCCCCCCAGAGATACTGTTTGCAGTCACAATTTGCATCATCAATGAAGAGGCAGTTTGCCAAGCACAGGGGAGCACCAGCCTCGCCCTGATTCAAGTCACCGCACATTCCAACATAGAGATGTCCAAATGTATGAAACCTCTGATTTATTTTCTCAGCTTTTTAAATTTGAAGTTGGTACTTCTGATGTAATTGTCCTGGTATGCTGGTGTTACAGCTACGTTAGACTAGTTGATAGAATGAAGCACTCTGTACTATAATTGAGGAAACATCTATTATGTTGTTGTTATTATTATTAAGAATTAACAACTTCCTCTCTGTCCATTAGGAGAAGTACGTTCTCAAAGCCAGGCAGCCTCCAGCCCTCTTCTCTGCATCCTGCTCCTCTCTGTGACCCAGACTGTGACCTACTCCTCCCCTCCTCCCCTGATTTCAGGGACCATGTGTTCTTTCTGTACCCTCTGCCAGAGCAAAACCCAGGCCTAGGAAAGGATTTATGATCAGTCATTTCTGTCTTGGTATGATATTTAAATCACCAAAATCTCCAAACAGAGATTGCAGGTTCATGGGTTTTGAACTCTATGGCAATTTTGGAGTAAAAGATAATTTGATCCCTGATAAAGATATGTCAGTGCGCAGATAAGAGTTCTGTAATCTGTGGATTTTCTGGGTGCTTTTAAAATTTTATTGCATATTGTTAAAAGATAAACTGAGGCATATTAAAAATTTTAAGACTTTATTTGAGCAAAAATTGATTCAAATCAGGCAGCATTCAATCTAGCAGATAGAAAGAAACGCCTAGGAGCGGTACAAAAATGAAAGACGTTTATGGGCAGAAGGGAGCGGGAACAAGGAAGTTAGGCTAATTGCAAAGCTACTTTCTTTTAGGGGATGGCAGGGGTCTGTCAGGCGGATGACCTAACTAGTGCTGATCAGGCATTTCCTGATTGACTGGTTTAAGATTCCATTTCCAGGAGAGCTGAAACTGTAATTAAGTCTTGGTTTAGTGACTTGGGGCTTAGCAAGAGTGATGCCATTTTGGGTCTGTTGTCTGGTTTTTAACAATTCCCCCTTTTGATCAGACTCTCAGCCTGAGAGATGTGATCAAAATTGAAAGCATTAGCACTACTCCCAGCTACCGCTCTGGAGTTCTTGCAGTTTTCTGCTGAATCTCTGTGTGGTATTCACAGGTCACAACATTGGGTTCACATTCTTTAAGTCAGTCATTTTCTTAGTTCCTTTTCTGATGTTCTAGTCTTAGGGAGATCGTTTGCTTGGTGGTTAGTGGCTGCGAACATGCATCTAAAGCTTTTGCAAGAATACGGTGTACCAAGGAGACTACTATGATTATAATAAGCAGGGTAATTCCCAATGTCTGGAATGCATTTTGGAGCCATGGTCCCCAAGACCCAAACCAATCGGAATCAAATATGTCAAAGACAGACCCCAGTGAAGGAATCACTTTCTTAAGCCAACTGGCTTGTTCAGTGATCTTTTGTAGCTGAGTCTCAACTTCCCCAGAAGTGTCAATCCTAGTGCAGCACGTGGTGTTGGCCACAGCACAGACACCTGCCTGCTCAGCTAAAAGATAATCAAGGGCTAGCCTATTATCAAGAACAACTTTGGCCAGAGAGTCTAGTGATTTTTCTTGGGCAACTATTGCTTTATCAGCAGATTCTGCAATATCTTCAAGAGTTAAGGAGAGGTTCCTAATTTGCACAAGTGCCTCATTTACACTTACTTCCAGCTAGGGGAGTAGGAATCTGCCAAAGGAAGCAAATTTTGAATTACGAGTGCCTCCTGGTAATTCTCGTTTGAGTCTGTGGCTCAGGACTAGAAACGTGACAGCCATGGAGGCCAGTAAAATTTAAGGGTCTATAGACTGTACAGGCAGTTTTATTCTGGTTACCCTTGCCTTGTGTCCCATTCTTTGTACTCAGTCTGGATGGAATCCTTGGGTTTGGGGTTGTTAATCAGAAACAAGGAAATGGACCTCCAGGGTTAAGGAGCCTGACACAATAGAGAGAGGGCTGAGTTTGTTCCAGAGAAACTGAGGAATTGGAAATCAGGGAGAAGTGTGAGGAAAGCAGAACGACAGGATCATCAGCATCATGGCAAATCCAACAGTTCTTTGGAGTTTGGATTACTCTCCCTTGCAATGGCCTGAGATATATGAACAATGGCATTATCTTTCTAGGCTAGAGTGAGATAAAAGGTGAACAAAAGAATCATAAAGACCTTCATGGTGTAAGAAGTAGGAAAAGGATGGTCAGAGAGGGAAGGAGGAATGGAAAGAAACATTCTTGATCCGACATCTTGGGAGGAAGAGTCTACTTTGATGTCAACTACTTCTCTTCCTAATCAATTTGATTTAGAGTTCTCCAGCATTTGCACAAAGCCAGATGTCAGGTGGAACCTTCTTCAGTTGTGAAATAGGCATCCAAGTTTCGACCCCTTGTAATTTGGCAGCAGTGTCTGTCATCAAGAGTACTTGGTAGGGTTCTTTCCGTGAATCTCATTTCTGCAATAGCATCAGAGTAAAACGATAACTGTCTGTAAATGACAAAAGACTTAAAATACCCATGGTTAAAGATCTGATGAGAGTTCACTATAATGGAATTGACAAGGAAATTTGGTTATTTCTGTGACATGCAACATTTTAAGATAATAACAGGAATTATGACTGATAACATTATATTAGGACATACTAGATTTTTAGGAATTTCATACAATTTCTGGAACACTTAATATTACTAACATGCATCCATGCAAACATAACCTAAGAAAGTTTATAATCACTTATTTTACAATGCTTTCTATGTAATTTAACAAACCAAATAAACCTAATTAGTTTAACATCAAGCTTTTACAAGATAAGAGACAAAATCTTTGATATTTTCCGTGGGCCCTCTGGGAAGTCTCAAAGTTGGTTTAAGATCAAAAAGGCTCCATTTAGAATTTGATTTTGAGAAAATGTCAAAAGGTTTGAACATTTGATTAAATAGGATCACAGATCATTATGAAATAATACTTAGTTATCTATCTAACTAAAGTGACAATAGAAGATGTTAAAGGCTAATATAGAAGATTACATAGTTGTGAACAAAACTTAGCTCTTTTAATATTGAGCTCTTTACAAACTAATTTTGGCAATGTCATCTGGAGGTGAGAAAAAAATCACACATTTATAACATACATAGATAGTTATACATAAACATACAGACAGTTGCAAACAGAGATCTTATAGCTTTTGTTTAAAAATTTTAGCCATGAAACAGGTATGATAATACAAAACTCACTAGTTTATAAAGAACAGTTGGATCCAAATGGTTTCTGGCGGATGGCATAAGTTAAGGTTACCTTCTCAGAAATGGCTTCAACTTTTTACTGTTTGTGGAAGAGACTTTTGAGATTTTACAGAGGCCAAGTTTTCAAAATAGCCTTTTTTTTCTCTTTTTGATAAGAATGACCTTGGTTCCTGGAGAAGACCAGGTAGAATACTTACATCTCAAAAGGCACAGAGAAAGAATGCAAGTTTTGCCAAGAAGGACTTTTGTTTCCTAAGTCCAGATCTTTTACAATATCTGCAAGCCTTTTGAGAGGAATAGGGAGGTTTGAGGATTAGTAAAAGGATGGGTGGGCTTTGAATTGCTTCTAGAACCACATTTCTGTTCTTGTAAAGACTAGATTTGCAAGACAGATACAATTGTTTTTAATTCCTCAAAGGATTGGGTTGCAACCTGAATGATATCAAGAGGCTGACCCACCCATCCAACTGCATTATCTTCAATTTGCTTCTTTACATCAGGGAGAAGATCTTCAACTAAGATGGAAATCAAGATTCCTATGTTCTAGATTTAGAGCTGTGTGTCTTTGGAATGTTTTAGTAAGTCCTTCCATAAAGTCTTCAGAATGTTTTTCTTTCCCTCCAGCTACATAATTTTATTTTAGCTTAAGGGAGAAGGCAAAAACAACAAAAAAAATTCCTATCAAGCGCTGAATATCAACTTCTGACCATAGAGCTACTTGAAAAAACTCCTTTTGAATGTTTTGTCAGTTTTCAGCCAGAACAAACAGTAAATATTCCTAGCAGTATTAAATGACCCCATGGACACAAGAGGCGTCCCCAAAGAAGGTGCAAAAAGTACTACCCTCTCAAGATCCAGAGCCACTCCCACAAATAATCAAAAGAAAGAAAGACTTAGACAGTTCCTCTGAGAGCCTTCAAAAGTTGATGGGACCCTAGCCACAAATGGAGTGCAACCCACATTTCTGTCTTGCCATATCTAACACAAATGGGGTACAACCCATGTTTCTGTCCAGCCATATTTTTGGGGCCCCCAACCTAATGGTTGTCCAGCTAAGTTCTCAGAACATGAAAAGAGACAAACAAGAAGGCAATACCTGTCCCTGGGGGAGAAAAGATCGATAACCAGTGGGTAAATTTATAAGTAACAGTTCAAAGATCTAAGTCTTACAATTGTTTTTTCCTGCCAATCTGTATTTGGAAAGGAAGGGACGATATGAAATTTTACCTTCCTCTCTCAGTTAGGCACCATAGATAGAGATCTGGAAGAGCTCACTCTGGTAAGAATTCTCACCCTTTGGCAGCTTCAGCCAGTTTTCCCAGGATCCCAGATGCTGCAGCTAGTAAGGTATCCCAGAAGGTCTCATCCTGGTCACCAGAAACTACAGAAGGAAAAATAATTTTCCCTCTACCATTTATAGTGAGTGCCTGGCTGAGACCTCTTTTTCTCTAGGGCACCTCATAAATGGATAAGCTTATCTAGGTTAAAAGTTCTCCACTGTTGCCACTGTAATTTAAGAACACCTTTGGTAAGGTTAACCTGCTTGTTCAGCCTTAAAACAAAATTTTATTCACTTGAGGCCTCACACTAGACCCAGTTTAGCTTAAGTCAGACCCAGTCCAACCCCTAACCTGGAACTAGTCTGACCCCCAGACCCAGTCTAGTTTCTAAATCAGGACCAATCTGACCCTGGACCCAGTCCAGTTTCGAAGTTGGAACCAGTCTGATCCTAGACCCAGTCCTTCTCCAGCAAGTTTCTGGACGCAGTCTGGAAAAAGAAATGCTCAGATAAAGTCTGAAAGCTCATGATGCAAATCTGCAGAGCTAAGATCTGACAGGGACTTAACCATGACCTCCAGAAGCAGCAAGATCAAGGGACTCAACAGGTACCTACCCTTGTTGCTCTTTGCTCCTGGGGCTGTCGGGAGTCTCCTTCAGTTCCCTATTTTGATGCCAGAACTGTTAAACTGAGGCATATTAAAAATTTGAAGAGTTTATTTGAGCAAAATTTGATTTGAATTGGGCAGATAGAAAGAAGCTCTGAGGAGCTGTACAAAATGAAAGACTTTTATAGGGAGACAAGAGCAGGAACAAGGAAGTTATGCTGAGCAAAAAAGCGGGTTGGTTATGGCAAGGTGACTTCTCTTTTGGCGATGGCAGGGGTCTATCAGGCAGATGACCTGACTAGTGCTGATCAGGTGATTCCTGATTGACTCATTTAAGATTCCATTTCTGGGAGAGCCAAGACTGTAATTAAGTCTTGATTTGGTGACATGGGGCTTAGCATAAGCGACTCCATTTTGGGCCTGTTGTTTTTAACAGTATGTTATGATTAACATCTATATGTATCTTTTTGGTTGGCAAAGAGCTTTAACCTATTTTCTCTTAGTCAAGATGATCCAATAAAGATGGTATTATTGTCAATTGTTATTAATTTTATAAATTATTGGTGTTATTAATAATTAATGATAAGTGAGATAAGGTATGTAATGCACTTAGCACTAAGCTTTTTGACTTAGAGAGTACATGGGGTAAGGTAGCTATTGTTGTAATTTTAATATCTTCAGCCTTACTTTTAGAGACAAGGAATACCAGGCTCAGAGATATTAAGGAACTTGCCCAAGGTTCACACAGCTAGTAAGAGTGGGATGGGGATTGAAATTTCGTGTCAATTTTCTCTGGGACACACCTTCCATAACAGCTGAAATAGCATGGCCATGTCCCCACAGAGTACCCACTCTGCTACTTACTGGCTTTGTGACCTTGGGCAAGGCCATGCTATTTAAGCTTTTCTATCAAACTATGCCACCGCTAATGAAATCACAGACCACAAAATCAAGGGCCTGAGTTGAAGACTTGGGCTTGATCACAAATTTCCCAGGCCATAGAATTCTTCACCTCCCCCTGGTGAACTAGAGAGAGGACACAGCTTCCCTTCCACAAGTGGCAGCAAAGTGCTTTTATGTAGACTTAGAAATTTATATACTTGAGCTATTTTGCTAGGAGTAGTTTTCTGCTAGAATTAATTTGTTACAAGGTAGTGCCCGACGGGAGAGATATTTAAAGATATTAACAACAAACTAATAATATAGGATTTTCCCAAATGTTCTCTCACATCTGTGAGCTTATTACAATGCGGCCCCTCCACTTCTCAACACAGCACCATGAGATGTCCCTGCATCTGTATGTTTAAGTGAGCAAAAAGTTGCGTTTAAATACTTCCTTCTGGGCCGGCCCCGTGGCTTAGCGGTTAAGTGCGTGCGCTCCGCTACTGGTGGCCCGGGTTCGGATCCCGGGCGTGCATCAACGCACCGCCTCTCCGGCCATGCTGAGGCCACATCCCACATACAGCAACTAGAAGGATGTGCAGCTATGGCATACAACTACCTACTGGGGCTTTGGGGGAAAAAAATAAAAATAAATAAATACTTCCTTCTAAGCATATCTTCCTATGAGAGTGCTCATCTTGCTAGATAGTCAGGTTCTCTGAAGACGTACTTTGGGGTGCCTGAGCCAACAGGGCTGGAAGCACCAGGTTATGTTTCACTTTCGATTTCCTCATTTGCAAGAGGAGGATTTCAGTAATAAAATGCAGCTGAAATGGGCCTGCGACTGAATCAGTATCCTGAGAAACAAGATGGTAATGAGGTGGAAAGAAAAGAGGTGGGAGGAAGGATGGACTGTGGGAAATGTGCTCCCTCTGAAAAAAAAGAGTTGCCCAGGAAATCCTATGATGGGTCTCTCACTGGTGGTTGGAATGGGACTCCTATTAAGCATTTGTTTAATACTGATCCTTATTTTTTTTGGTAGTTTTTCTATTTTGTTAAACTATAAAATCCCTCTCCTGCTCACTTTCTTGATCATTGGTTTTGAAATTTATACATATTTTAACATACAATTTGTGATAATTGTTTCCTTTACTCAAATAATAATGTTAGAATGACAAATGCTGCCTAAAATGGATAAGGTGTTTCTTCACTGACTGTGTGGTGGGAGCGATTCAGCTGTCTGTTACTCCTACGAGGGCTGACCTGAGGTCCTTCCTACCGTATCATCTCCAGCGCAGGTATATTGTCTAGGCCAGAAGCTGCAAAGCAAAGGGCCAAGACCAAATCAGGCCCGTGGGTATGTTTTATTCGGCTCACACAATTGAAAAAAACATTATTTTTCTAATAGTTGCCAACTTTAAGACAAATCAAGAGCATTCACATAAAAATCCTTATTTCTGGCATCTTTTGAAAAATCCAAGGCTCTGCACAGGGGCCCACAATTGTGCATAGTGACAGAGGTACTGGTCATGTAGCTGTCCTTTTAGAAGGGGCATATTCTCTCCAGGGTGCCCTGGCCCCCACCTCTTCCTGATGTCTTGGATAAAGCTTGGCCCCTGTGGGCATTTGAGATTACAATCCTAGATGTTTGGTCAATGGCTGCCACCCCCATGACCACCACCCCCCACACAAAACCAACCACCAAACGTGAGCACTTCCCAATGTTTATTACAAGAACACACGATGATACATGGATATTTGGGAGAAGATGTAATGGTCAGCCCACACGTGGGCATGTGCCTATTAATTTGTTTCTGCGGCAGGGTGTCCATGGCGTGCTTTGTGGCCACGCACTCCCCTCCCCTACCCCAGCAAGTCCTAGAGAGGGCAGGGCACAAGCTTTGATGTGAGGCAGACCTAGCTTCGGATTCTGGTTATGCCATTCACTAATCATGTGATGCTGGGGAAGTCATTTAGTCCAGTCCCAGTATCCTCCTCTATAAAATGAGGGTGCTGTGAGGGTAAAATGAACAATGCCTATTTGCACAGACCTGACCCACTTTAACACCAAACCCATGTTCCCTGCTTCTGTTCTCCCCCTTCAAGCCAATAACTTGATTGAGTCAGCAAGCTCCCTCACTGAATTGAGAGCCAAATGGGTCAAAATTGTTGCTGGAAAACACACAGAACCCTCCATGTGGAGAAGGAGTGTGATGTGGGACTCCATGTAACACAGGAAGCCCCTTCTACAGCAGCCTGGGCATTCCCAAGGTTCAAGTACCCCCAAGTCAGCAGGTACAATCTCTCAAGATTGTTGTCCTCTCTTGGGATGGACTCCACATATTCTTTGTCATAGTTATCGCTGAACTGCAACTACTTTAAAAGGAAGTATGGAGACTGTGAATTTGAGATCAGACTTCAGAATGGAGCCCAAAGGCTTCCAGTTAAGTGTGAACACTGTATGAGAAATAACAATAGGGAGTGAGATATGCTAAAAGTGTTATACATGAATTTACATTCAATAAAAAACCCCTACAGCTATAATTATCACATTTTTGCTAATATTGAGATTCTAGATGTCAGACTTAATATTTGAGTAAACTAATTAAAGAATTTTTTTTCTGGCCTTGACAATTTTGTTTATTGAAAGTTTTCAAATTCATTTTTTTTTTTTTTTTGGCTGAAACTGACTGATCCACAGAACCAGCACTTTGGGGTTAGAACCCCAGGAAAATCTCACCTCTTTGCTTTTTCTTTTCTCCATCCCTCTCCACCTCCCCCATTCCCAGCTCTTTGTGTTCTTTTGTTAAGGGCACTATTTTCAGAGAGTGTTAATGTGTCTTTTTTATGCATTTGCCAAATAGTTCTAGGTGGAATTGCCTCTTAAGATTTCCTCTTTGCTTGTGGCACATTCAGACTCAAATTGTTGTGCTCAGTAGGGCCATTGTCACATTATAACACGGAAGATGCTTCATCATGTGTTATAGAACAAGATGGAATCTTCGCTAAGGAGCTCAGGGATCAAAGCGGAGGAAAAAAGATTAATTTTTATGCATCAAGTCATTATAGAGGGAGAAGGAGACATTAAGATTGCCAGAGAGGAGATTTTCTCATCTAATATCGACATTGAGAATGTGTTGGGAGGATCACTGGTTCTGTTCTGAGATTTGTTTTTACATTTAAAGTGCTCAGATCTAGGTCATAAGCTTGTTTACACATATTTCAGGTTTTATAAAGGGCCTCCCTTTTAAAAAAGATGCCATTTTCCCAGGATTTAGGTACATCTAAAAAATATTTTGATTGTTTTTGCTCCATAAAAATGCATAGCTACATTTCAGACAATTTTGAAAGTAAAAGACAGAAAAAAGAAAAGGCAAAGAAATCACTCTTTACTATCCTAAGCCAGCAACTCATGAAATGTGTTTCCTTTTTATCTCTTAAACGATGCTACTGTCGGGAGAGAGGGAGAATCTCCCTCTGCCCTTTTCGTTAAGGTTCTTATGGCTGGCCAAATAATTAACAAGACAGGTTAGCAGGAGAAAATAATACCAAGTTTAATAACATATATACATGGGAGAAACTCAGAAATGAGCAACTCGTCCCTCTGTCTAAGCTGCTTGCTTAAGTATTGCAGCTAAAGGCAAGGAACGTGTTGGGGGTGGGTAGTGGTCTGGGACTTCAGAGGGCAGGAAGACAATTCTTTTCAGGGTCATCTATAGATAATGTGGTCAGGGAGAGACAGAGTTTTTGATAAAAGGGGCTTGGTGCCTTTCCTATTGTAACCTCTATCCTACATTATCTTTACAGCCATCATGATAATAACTCCTTCCTGAAACAGATCTTTTGTTTTAAATTCTTTAGGCAGTTTGGGAGGGGAAACTCAAATATTCTTCCTGAGTTCTCTGAGTCCTTATTGTCTTCAGCTCGAAATAATCCGCATACCAGAGTGGTGCCTCCTGGGGGAGCTTGCCCTGAGCACCATCACTACTATTTAACATGCTTGCAAGCATAGGTACATGATTTTATATGTACTGTTTCTTTTGCTTACCTAATATTATACTGTACATGATTTTCTACAGCCTTACAGAGATTCTCTTAAGCACGTATGGCCAGTTTATTAAGCTCTTCTATCATTAGACATTTGGGTAACTTCCTTTTTTGTCTTTACTATAAAAAATATATTTGCACGCCAGGATTTTGCCATATTTTGACTTATATTCTTAGAACAAATTCCCCAAAGTGGAATTTCTGGATCAAAGGTTATAAATATTAAGATTTTGATGCAAACTGCAAAATTGCTTTCTAAAAGAATTAGACCAATTTTCACTCTAATTGTGTAAGAATGCCATTTCACCACATCAGATGCCATTTTAGTTCATTTGTACCTTCCAAACTTTTAGAAAAAGGTTGTTTTTATATTTTGTTTGGATTTCTTGATAAATCGCAAAGCATCGTATATGGTAGCAATTATTATTGTTACTAATAAATATCCTCAATAAACAAGCATTCTAACATTTAATGACACAACATTAGTATGGCAGAGTGTGTAAGGGCAGTATAGAGTGACGAAGAGCATGGACTTGGGAGTCAGGCTGCCGGGGCTCAAAGCTAGGCTCTAACACTTGCCAGTTTCTCAACCTCAACATTATTGACATTTGGGACTGATAATTTTTTGCTGCAGAGGGCTGTCCTGTGCATCACAGGATGTTTAACAACATCCCTGGCCTCCACTCCCCCTCCTCCTAGTGTAACAACCAAAAATGTCTCCCAACATTGCTAAATGTTCCTGGGGGCAAGAGCCATTGCCCTAGGCAAATTACCAGACCTCTCAGGGCTCAGTTTCTGTGTGTGTGTAAAATAGGGATAAAAATAATATTCATCTCCAGGAGTTAGTGGGAGGGCTAAGCAGACTTGCGCCTGTAGAGCATGGAGAAGAGGAGCTGTCACTTGCCAGTTGCTCGGTTAATATCGGCTATTATTAACATCAAATTCCTGATGACTGCTCTTAAGCAAAATGCTTGTTATTTTTACTATAAAAATAATTGTATATAATTTGAAAAATTTAGAAAAGTATCAGAAGCTAATAAGGATCTCTTATAACCCTAACAGACAGGAACAACCCTATTAACATTAAGGTGTATTTTCTTCTTATACACCTAGAAGAGTTCCAGGCACATTATAGTTGCTCAGTAAATGTGTTGGATGAATACAAAAAGTGGCATCAAGCTATATATACCATACATAAAGTTTTGCATCCTGTTTTTCTCCCTTACCACTGCATTGTGACTGTTTGCCTATGTGTTTGGAAATTCTTTGAAAAGTTATTTAATAAGTGCATAATATCAACTCTGAGTCTTCTCTAATTTAATTAACCATGATATAATTTGGGGCTTGTACGTGATGTTAGTTTTTCTATAGATAATTTCTAACTTTTTATTATGAAAAATTTTAAACATACATAAAAGTTGAAACAATAGTACAATGCACACCCATATTTTAAATGTTTTTTAAACATTGTGCCATATTTTCTCTTTTTGTTTGTGTGTGTGTTTATCTGCGTGGATAAAGTTATGTGTATGGAGGGTTTTTTTATAGTTTTGTGCGACCACTTAAAGTAAATTGCAAACATCATGACATTTCAGTCTAAAAGACTTCAGCATGCCTCTCCTAAGAAGAAAGACGTTATCCTACGTAATGATAATACGTTTATCACACCTAAGAAAATTAGCAGTAATCCCCTAATACCATCTAATATCTAGTCCATATTCAAATTTCCCAATTGTCCCTAAAGTGTCTTCATAGCTCCCTCTTTTCCTGCCAAAACTCCATGAAATATTCCACATATTGAGCTTCTCTGATTGTTCCCTTGTAGTGTCATTTAACTTGTTCCTCCAGCCTCTGGATTTCCTGTAAACTGGAAGTTCTAGAGTATTAATTTGAGTTAGGTAAACAGTTTTGGCCAGGACACTTCATAGGTGATTGCATCATCAGGAGAATGTGACATCAGGTTGCCCTATGATCAGGGACGGGAAGTTTAATTATTTGGGTAAGGTGGTGACCACTAGGTTTCTTTACTTAGAGGTACGTTTTTCCCCTTGCGATTAGTATGTAGTCTATAGGGTGCCACTTTGGTCTCGTATGACTATCCTAGTCCCCAACAGTTTTTTACCTAAAGGTTTTTAGCTACCTTGCCTAAACTAATTATTTTATTGGGAGCTTCAAATGGTGGTTTTCTAACTCTATTTCACCTAAATTTAATAGCTACTATTCTTCTGGAAAGAAGAGCTTTCCTTCTCCAAACACTGAGTAAATATTCTTATATTCTAAGTACTAATTTAAAGAGTGAGATAAATGAGTTTTATTTTTCTCTCTTTCTTTTATTTTACTGTTTTTTTAGTGTTACCGTGGACTCATGGATTTTTCTTTAGTGTTTTACAATCAACTATAATAAGTTTCTGATGCTCAGGTTGCCTAATGGGCTCCCCTCCAGGCTGACTTCCATGTCTTTTGGCATCTCTCTGCTAGTCTTTGGGTTTCCTTGCTTTTGGGGCTTAATGTGTTCAAAATTACTTTTATATTCCCTGCTCAGCTCTAGGAATCAGCCATTTCCCCAAGGAGCCTTGGATCCTTTTAGTTGTGAACAATATAAATAATCTTTTGATGAATACATTTGTATATAATATTTTTACCAAAGTTGCTAGATTTAAAATTATTTTGACAAAGACTGTGAGCTTTTTCATGCCTTTAACGTACTTGCCAAATTGCTGTTCAGAAAGGCAGTAATAATATACATTCCTGCTCATGTTTGAGAATGTCTGTCTCACCTTATTCCCACTGGCATTAACTTTTTTATATAATAAGTAAATCTCTTTATTACAAGTAATATTGAATAGCTCAGTGTTAAGGATGTTTGTAAGCTTATTAGTTCCATGTATTTTGCCCTTTTTCTATTGCATTTATTTGAAAGTTTTAAAAAATATATCAAAGACTTTCATCTTCTGTTTACTGTGATTGTTGCAAATAATTTTTCTATAGTGTTTTTTTTGACTGTGAGACAGTTTTAATTTTTAAGTGATCAAATCTATTTACCTTTTCCTTGTGATTTCACCCATTTCTCTAGTGCTTAGGCATTTCTTTCCAGATCTAAGAAAAGTTAAGTATTTCTATATATTTTCTTCCCATTAAAAATATCTAAATAGGGGCCGGCCCGGTGGCGCAAGCGGTTAAGTGCGCGCGTTCCGCTGCGGCGGCCCGGGGTTCGCTGGTTCGGATCCCGGGCGCGCACCGACGCACTGCTTGGTAAGCCATGCTGTGGCGGCGTCCCATATAAAGTGGAGGAAGATAGGCACCGATGTTAGCCCAGGGCCGTCTTCCTCAGCAAAAAAGGAGGAGGATTGGCGGATGTTAGCTCAGGGCTGATCTCCTCACAAAAAAAAAAAAAAAAAAAAAAAAAAAAAAAAAAAAAAAAAAAAAAAATATCTAAATAAAACTAAGTTTTTAATATTTGCACTTGCCTTTCAAACCATGAGGAATATATTTAGAGCTATAGTTTGAGGTGAGAATCTAACAATTTTTTTTCCCCAAAACCAGTTTTTCTCATACCACAGGAGGGATAATCCATCCCTTTCTCACTGGTATGTGACTGTTCCTTCATCATATATATATATATAGTTCAGTATAGATATAGATATATTGATATATATGTCAATTTGTATTTACCTGTCAATTTTTGCACCAGTACCATATTGTTTTAACTATTGAAGCTTTTAAGTACATTTTAAAATACAGGGCCTTCTTTTTCTCTTAATTCTTCTTCTACATTTTTTTTCAAGATGAACTTTAGAATAATTTTGTCCTTTTCGGGAAAGTTCATTGCACTTGAAATGATTTCTCATTTTCTAGATAAGACTTTAGGATTTTGCAATAACACTAAAAATTGCTTTGGGATGAGGTAATATACAATAGTAACATAAAAGCATTTGAAGTTGTGATGGGCCTCTGAGATGGAGCATGGTCAGTGTTGATTGGGCTTTGTAACATTTAGGTCTTAAAAGACCCTCGAAGTAAAGACAAATGTCCCCTTTTCATGGCTTAATAAGATCAGCATTGTTATTGCCACCACAGTTTCTAATCCAGAAATTCAGACATGTGGTCTGATAAGGGAAATAATGTTATAAATCTGAGCTATCCGGGAATCTTTGAGATCTGTATGACTATTGGTCATGCAGCCACTAGATTCAGACATTCCATTTGGGGTTATGTGTTCCTGTCCAAATAGTGTTTGCTTTCCTTTTAATATAGGTTAAACTTTCCAAGATATAACTTATATGGAATGACCCATCATGGACTAAGTCTGTGAAGATCAAGCTACGTAGTAGCTCAGATCCTTACAGTACAATACAGTCGTGAAAATCATGTTCTTTGGCATCAGACAGACTTTGGTTTGGATCATCACTCTGCCTCTTCCCAGCAGCGTGACCTTGGATGACAGCACTATATTTGCCTCAGATGCAATATATAAACTACTCAGCAGTGCCTGGCACATAGCATATGCTTAATCACATCAGCTATATTATCCCTATCACCAATACAGTTACTTCTGCTGCTATTATTATTGCTGTTTTGGTTATCTTTCATGACCAAGATGACTGAGAGCTCCTCATGGATATGTTGTTGTATTTCCATATGGAATCTCAGTTATAGTCAGCTCAGAGATTGTACTGACTGCTTTATAGCCCTGATAGGTGATGTGTTTTTCTACAACAAGGGGTTGATGCCAACTACCAGTGCCCTCCATGGGAAGAAGTACAACGCTAGTACAATGCCCACAAAAAAGCTAAAGGCGAGGGGGAAGTGACATTGCTTCAAAGTTCTAAGACAAAAACAATTAAAAACAAAAACAAGAATCCCCATCCATTCTTAGACTTTCCTGAGAAGGTACACTTTCAATCTAGGACTAGGTGTAGCTGAAGTCAAAGCATTAACTTACATATTTGCCTATTATAAGTAGTGTGTCTCATGCTCTTTTCTTAACATTAAAAGATAATATTTCTATTCTTTCTCTTAAAAAGAAATTAGGTCTGATCACCATCCTTATGACACAGCCTTCAAAACAGAGGATAGGGGCCGGCCCCGTGGCTTGGCTGTGTGCGCTCTGCTACTGGTGGCCAGGGTTGGGATCCCAAGCGCGCACCGATGCACCGCTTGTCCAGCCATGCTGAGGCCGCGTCCCACATACAGCAACTAGCAGGATGTGCAACTACCACATACAACTATCTACTGGGGCTTTGGGGAGGGAAAAAAAAAAGGAGGAGGAGGATCAGCAATAGATGTTAGCTCAGGGCCAGTCTTCCTCAGCAAAAAGAGGAGGATTGGCATGGATGTTAGCTCAGGGCTGATCTTCCTCACAAAAAAAAAAAAAAAACAGAGGATAGCCTTTTAAAGATTCAGCCTCTATTTAAATGTGACATTATAGAGCTGTCTGGGCATTTGGATAATTCCTTCAGACATCTCAAAGTGGCATGTATAGGGTCATTAATCAGCAGCTCAATATTTTATTCATATACTGGCTGGGAAAAAAGCAGATGGTAGACTGGGATCCAAGATGAGGAAGGAATTATTGTAACATAGTGCATCAAAATAATCAGGCTTTTAGATGAGCAAAGGAAGTTAAAAAAAAAAGCATGGCCAAGACCTTAGAATTCCTAAGAAAAATCAACTACAGGTCTAATTAGTGAAAAACATTAAGCTATAATCCAAGTTATAGATAGGTTCCTATTTCTAGATCAAGGTAAATCCATAAACTGATTCCAATAAGTTGGCTAACGTCTCTATAAGCCACTACAGATGGCCTGAGATGCCAGATAGATCCTCTTGAATCTCTGTATTCCCTCCTTTTCTCTCCTATTGCCAGTGCCTTTGTTCAAGTCTTAATGATTTCTTCTCTCACTTCTGACAAACACCAGTCTCC
Organism: Diceros bicornis minor; assembly: GCF_020826845.1. Taxonomy (NCBI): domain Eukaryota; kingdom Metazoa; phylum Chordata; class Mammalia; order Perissodactyla; family Rhinocerotidae; genus Diceros; species Diceros bicornis. Next base: position 54,761,696 of record NC_080744.1, on the reverse strand, counting down.
CTTCTTCTTGGCTTCCTCATATCACTTCCCTTTCCTCCTTGCTGCAAGGACTATCTTTCTAAAACTCAAAGCAGACTCTGTCATCTATACCTCAAATTCTTTTATGCCTTTTCCTTGCTTAAGATTTTTTCGCTTACCTATATGTATGTTATACCTTAATGAAAAATGAAGGGAAGGAGGTAGCCTTGTTGAGAGGGTCTGGGGATCATCCGAGTGGCAGAAACTACAAGCTTCAAGGTTCCTAGTGGGAACTCATGTGATTATGTTGAGGGGCAGGAAAAGGCCAGCGTGGCTGAGTCAGTGAACAAGGGGAAGGACAGATAGAGGAGGGCAAAGAGGTAGGCAGGGGACATGAGAGAGAGTTTGTACTTTATTCTAAGAGAAGTGGAACCCCACTGGAGGGTTTTAAGGCAGAGGAAAGAACTATAGGGAGCAAAAATGAGGCAGGAAGACTACTTGGGAGGCAGCAGCAGGCTACAGGTGAGAGATTGTGGTAGCCTGGACTAGCATTGGAGCAGTGGAAATTGTACACATTCACTACAATTTGTTTATCCATTGAACTGCTGATGGCCATTTGAGTTGTTTCCAGTTGGAAGCCATTGCAAGTAATGCTCCTATGCATATGCCAGTCTTTGTTGTTTGGGGTACAGATATATGCGTTTCTGTTGAGCATATACTTAGGAGTGGAATTACTGGGTCAAAGGGTGTAGCAGACACTAACACTCACATTAACCATATACCCTTGGCCTTTACCTCAACATACCAAAAGTTGCTTACTGAAAACACATACATGTCTCTACTGGGGGACTTCTGTTTAGCTGTGGTTGTATTTTTGGCCCACATGAGCCAGAAGTGTCAGAAAATTAATGCCTCCTGCTACAGACTGAATGCTTATGTCCCCCCAAAATTCATATGTTGAAACTCTAACCCCCAATGTGATGATATTAGGAGGCGGGGCCTTTGGGAGGTAATTAGGTCATGTGGGTAGAGCCCTCGAGAATAAGATTAATGCCCTTATAAAAAGATACACAAGAGAGATGATCTATCTCTCTCGGCCAGTGAGGATATAGTAAGAAGGTGGCTGCTATAAGCCAGGAAGAGGGTCCTCACTGCAACGTGACCATGCTGGTGTCCTGATCTTGGACTTCTAGCTCCCAGAACTGTGAGAAATAAATGTTTGTTGGTTAAGCCCCCCAATCTATGGTATCTTGTTATAGCAGCCCCAACTGACTAAGACACTCCCAGAAGCAGCTCTCAATTGACACATGGTGGATTCCTTGCTCCTTGTTTGGGATAAGTCTATGCTTGTTCTACACAGTCTCTCAGTTCCCCAGCAGGACTGAGCTCCAACTGCCCACTGTGGGAACTGGCACGTAAGGCCACCCTTACTGGCTTTATTTCCTTCCCTGTATCACTTTCAGATTCCCTGCAGGTGTCTCTATGTCCCTTCTAGTGCTGGCTGCCTTTGGTTGCTCTTGATACCTTAAAATAACTGGTGTCGTTTGTTTGTTTCTAATTTTATCCAGCTTTTATAAGAGATGAGGGTTGGTCTGGTACATGCTACTCAGTCATGGTCATAAGAGTAGGACCTCTGAACATTTCATGTTAGCTATTCCTATTATATAATTCAGTTTGCTGGGGAATCTTCAGTCAGCAACTTGGATTGGCCATTCTGTCTAGAATTGTCCACAGTGAAGCTTGCAGACATGATAGAAATGGAAGACAAGAATTTGTCATGTGTACCCACAAAGGAATATTTATGAAGGTCAGCCCGTTCAATATTCTATTACCCAGTAAATGTGTGGAAACAGAGGCTACAATGGCAAGCAATTAGACAACCTTTGCCATCTGAATAAGCACTTCCTTCTCTGCATTTTCTGTAGAGCATTATGTTTTTATACCTCATGACTTGCATAAAAAAAAACACTGTATATCAAAGCACTAAAAGTAATTTGTTTACACATGTTTCTTACCTGGACTATCTTCTAAGCAACACTGTTACAGATCCAAGTTTTTTCACCCATAGTCTATTTTCTTTCCATCGATCTGAAAGACTACATCTAGTATACAAGACCACACCACTTCTGCCAATTACGGGAGCACTCTTCTCTTTTAGGCAAGCAGAGAAAGCCAAACAAGGGTGCAATCTCAGGCAGAGTCCTGTAGAGGGAAGCTTCTGCCTGATACTATGTAGCATGAGTTACACCTCAGAATTGTCCCGATCTGAGGCAGGGGAGCTGAAGCTTTCATACCTCTCTATCCATCAATGGTTGACTGGGAGCTGCCCAGCAGGACCTAAATACCTGGACAATGCTGGCTCTCGGGTGTGGAGCAAAGCAGGCTGAGGATAGTCTCCTCAGAACAGCTGGAGGTGCTGGCTGTTGGAATTTGAGGCATTCCGGTGAAAGCAACAATATTTTCTACTACCACGGGATCTGCTTAATTTTTTGATTCAGCAGCCAATGCTAAAACAAACACAGTTTAAAAACCACTGCAGCGGGAAGAGGAATAGAATGTGTTTTAGTTTAAATACTTCCTTTTCATCTTTTGCAAGGGGACATGCTGTGTCTTTGAGCAGAGGTGGTGATCCTGTTAACGGACAACCAAACGGGTTGGTCCTGGACAAGGAGAAGTCACTATGGATATCTGGGGGACACCGGGGACAACTAAGAGTGGACTATATAGATTAACAGGTGATCCTTTATAAATTAAAACACCCCTCCCCATTGTTTACGTGGTGAGGCCCCAATATGATTATTTCTAGTGGTACTTTTCACATATGCCTCTTTTCTTATCTCTCTCTGTTGGGCTGAGGGAGCAGAAGGTACTGGCAGAAATTAAGCCTGTGAAGTAGTTCTTCATAGAAAAAGCAGGCCCTACCTTGGTGATAAACTCCCTGGATGTGAGAATATCTGAATATCCCTATTTCATTCTTGTCGCCATTATCCACTTCATTAGATAGTTTCCACTAGCCATGAGTATCCAAGCAAAAAGCCTATAGCTTACAAACATTCATTCATTTAATAAATGCACACAGAAGACTTTGCCCTGCAGCCATGGACTCTAACAAATTCCGCCCAGGAACGTGTCTGTCTAAATCAGCATCTGCTCTAGTCTGTTCGGTATTTGGATTTCATTTTGAATGATACCTGTGAGTACCACTGCGTTCGGTACTTTGTGATGAATGAAACAAGCATCCAAAGAGGGACAGCGTCAAATGGCCAGGACTAAATAACAGTCCCCACACTTACAACAAAAGTTTAACTCTCACAGACATCTTCCTTTGTTTTCATTTTCAACGAACTGCCTTCCTACATCTGTAGAGTGACAACCCTGCTATACAGACCTATTGTAAGAAAAATGCTCTATGAAATATTGGATATCCATTTTATTTACAGATTTCCTGCTGAAATCTCTGGGGCCCAGGTGATTTAGCTAGCTGACATAGCATTCAGATCCTTTTCTAGAAGTGATTAGCAAACTGGATAATGCCTTCAGCTGAGATTTCTCTCTCACTAATAATTTGATATAAGAGTTCATTTTTATTTCAGATTCCTGGACAAACTGAACCTGATTTTGTGAAGGTGACTGGATACATCTGGGTATACTTGCAAAATGAGTTTAACCAGGAAGATAAAATAATTTTATAAGCAGACATCACAGTTTCTAGAAACAAGGAGAGAGGGAGATTAATTGGGACTCACACGTCTTGGAATGACAAAATGCAGCTGTTGTTGACATCTGCAGAGCCAGCTGTTGGTACTCGACAACATCTCTTTCTATGCTTGGAGAGCAATGTCTGTTCACTTCTGATGAAATAAGGGCGCAGTCAGCATATGTGCTCAACAAGAACTAAAACATTGATTTGAGAGCAAAAGAAAAGTGATTTAGCAAAATGCAAGTCTTCTTTTTCTCTCAAAATAAGATACAACGTAATCTATACTGTGGCTGAAACACATACAAATGTAAATGGGAGTCCTGCTTTATTTGCTCTACCATTCCCCCATACTCTCCCTCCTTCCCACCTCCTCATCGCTCTATGCTTTTGACAGATTCCTGCCCACAGCTGAAAACTTGGAAAGTGTTTAATTTCTCGTGGATTTGGCCATAACACCACCTATTGTGTCTAGAGTACTTTTTCATTTACAAGGCACTTTCAGATAGATTTTCACATTCAACCCTCATAGTACCCTTATGAGCTACTTGTGCTGTCATCCCATTGTGCAGATGAGAAAACTGAGACTTGGGGTGGATATGACAAGTTAAGTGACTTACCCTTGGTCCATGAAGAAGTAGCAGAGCTGGAGTGAGGACCCAGGGCTCCAACAACCCAGGCTGCCCTTCCCCCTCACACCTAGGTGTTGCATTTGGCTTTTACTCCCTGGTATGTCAATACGTTGCTTTGTAACTCCCCTGGGGACCTGTATGAAGACATAGGAGCAATGAAATAAAAATAGCATATTTTGATACTTTCTTTACTCAGTGCCACCTCATCTCATGGAGGTTTGGTCTTCTTTCAATTCTTCCGCCCAGAAATAACTGTCCTTAACGTGGCAGAAGAGACAATTGCCTACATGGAAAGGTTTCACACAGGCATCAGGAGGACCCCTCTTCTCAAAATTATCCCCCATCTACTGCCCTTTGCTTGAAAGTCCACCATTCTTTTGGGCACCTCACTCTCTTTGGATCCCTTTTGAAATGCAAATGTCCCTGTGTGGGGTGACACATTGATTTAACTTAACTCCTGCTAAGATATTATTGATTCACTCAGTTCAACTGCATACAGACAGGCAGACCTAGGACAGCCCGAGGAGAGTCGTGAGTACTAAAAAGGAAGGAGGGGGAGACTGAAGAAGAGTGTTTCTGAAAAGACCCCAGTTGGCGGTTCTTGGGACTGAGAACCCAGGAGGCTACAGTCCAGCACATCTCCATGCTGGGAGCTGTGAAGACCTCTGAGGCCCCACCTCTGAGGCTACTGGGAGTGGGAGAGGATATGGCCACTGCAGGAGGCCTGGGCTGCCTTAGATTTGAGCTCAGTGGCCTCCTGGTGGCTCGCCTTGGACTGCCAGCTCATTTCACCTGGGCTGCGTTCAGCACGGCCCCGGGTCACGGGTGGAATGGGCCAGAACAGGGGGCTGCATGCTGTGAAGCATGTGGACAGTGCCTTCCAGTCTCCCGGCTGTGGAGGCCAGAGCTGGCCACCTCCTTTTTGTGCCTGACAAATCTCCAGGCTGCTCTCAGCACAATGAGTGACATGATCGTTATGGTAACCAAGTGTGAAAACAGGAACTTTCAGGGAGGTTCTTTTTCTTGTGCTGGGAGAGAAAAGGTCCTAGTAATAAGGAAGTTTCAGGATTAAGGTTTAAATTGGGATGTGAGTCCTACCCTGACCTTTTGTGGGTTGCTGCCCCGAGGGTGGAGGAATCTGGAGTTCCCTGCTTTATAATTCCTTACTTTCCGAAGCCGAGGAATGGGCTGGCTTTGCTGTCCGTTTATTCCGCATGTGGAGTTACATATTCCGTATCTTCCAATTTGCCTTTGATTTTTTTTTGGATTCGCTGAGCAATCCAGCAATGTTGTCCCGTGACATTTTCAGTTTCCAAACGGGGATTTGAGTCCAGGGCGGAGTGTGTCAGGAGCAAGTGGTTCTGAAATAAAAGGTGAGACCCTCTGGGAACTTGCCTTCCATACCCCACATCCCAAACTGCGAGTGTTTCTGACCCTCATATCACTTGCAGTCAAGCTTGTCTAGGGGAGTTCCGTCAGCGTAAATTGCCAGGACTTGACTAGTCACGCAGGTGGCCCATACGTTTCTGGCTTCCTTCATTTTCTGCTGTGAACTTGCACAGAGCCCTAGCTGTGCCTCATTGGTGTGGATTTAGAAATTCTTTTTTTTTTTTTTTTTTTTTTTTGTGAGGGGATCAGCCCTGTGCTAACATCCGCCAATCCTCCTCTTTTTTTGCCGAGGAAGACGGCCCTGGGCTAACATCCGTGCCCATCCTCCTCCACTTTATATGGGACGCCGCCACAGCGTGGCCTGCCAAAGCAGTGCATCGGTGCGCGCCCGGGATCCGAACCAGCGAACCCCGGGCCGCCGCAGCGGAGCGCGCGCACCCAACCGCTTGCGCCACCGGGCCGGCCCCTGGATTTAGAAATTCTTATCCCCAGAGTTTACTTCCATTGGGTGGGAGGGAGGGAGGAAGGAGGGGGGAGGGATGGAAGGAGGGAAGGAGGGGAGGAAGGAGGGAGGGAGGAAGAGAGGAAGGAAGGAAATCCCCTTGCATAAGCAACTGCAGACACTCTAGAAACATGCGGCATCATTGTAGAGCTACCAAAGCTTCCTCCCCAAAACTGTAATTGTTCTTTACTCAGGCCTACTTATCTCTAATTTCCAAGTTAGAGAATGGCAAGGATTCCAAGGCAATCAATCACCTCAATTCCCTAAACCCCCAGAGCTACTCTGTTTCAGAGGAAGCTGCTCATTAAGGCAGGATGGTATTGGACAGGGACAGACTGTGTTTTCTGTATCAGTAGTTGGGGCTCATTGTCATGGTACAAGATATTTGAAATTGTATATCCATTGAAAATCCAGGAAGCATGGGCAATAATTGTGGAATGTGATTCAGTATATGGAAAAAAAAAAGTTCAATGTACTAACCAGCCTTCTAAATACATCCTACAGGTATAATTCCATAGAACTTAGTATGAGAAAGAAATCTATTTTAGTCTGACTTTGAAATTTTGAACACTCTCATCCAAGCCGCCAGATCCACTCCAGTAGAAGTGAGATTCTGGATGATAATGAAGATGTTAAATAAAAAACAGCTACAATTTATTGACTATTTTCTGTACACTGGGCACTGTGCTCAGAGCTTTTCATGCCTATCTCATTTAATCTTCAGAACTGTATATGGTGTTTTCTTTTCTCCATCCTTTATTGTGAAAGATATTGCAGTGGGTTTGTAGGTGAGACGATTGGAGTTTGGGGACATTAATGAACGTGCCCATAGTGTCACAGTGGCCACCTAACCACTAAACCGAGCTCTCTCAAAAATAGCTTCTGGTACAGTAAATAGGAGAGAAAGAAAAATGTATTTATTCTTCACGTATGGGATGGAGCCTGAGGAGAGTGGTCTCCCATTAGAATTCAGCCAAGAATTCCATGGCAAATATTGAAACAATGAGTGTGAAATTTGTTTAGTATTCTAACAGCAGGCCTCCCAGTGAAGTCACTGTTCAAATATCTTCTTCCGAATTAATTGAAAGCTCTGTGAAAGAAAGCCATTTTGCTCCCACTGTTTCTCCTGGCAGCCCCAAGTGTGTTGGCCAAGTGGATAGCCCGTCGAGGAAACTGCCTGGGACTGAGAAGAAACAGAACATTTCTGGATTCTCAAGGATACCAGTTCTCAAATTAGGCAAAAATTATTCTTGGTTCGTAGCTCAGCTTCAGCACTGCCGAGTCTGAGAGAAGGTTGTCCTGCCTGGACTGAGTAGAGCCCAAGGTTGGGCTCCCTTGAGGCAGCTGGGTAATGGCATCTTTGTTAATTTGTGTCCCTTCTGGCCACGTCTCACGCCTGTTATCCTGGAGGGCATTGTGAGCAAAACAGTGGGTGAATTAATTCGTCTGAGGGCTGGCAATTATCCTGGCGAATTATGCACCTGGATCATGGGGGGGCTGAGTGGAGTCTCCTTTGGGTAGGTTTCTGCTTCCCTTCATTCCCTTCATTCAAAATGAAACAGAGCCCAGCTATAGCCATCTCTCTCCCATTTCCATTTTGCTGCCACTGCTCTCCCTATGCACGTCTTCTATTGCTCATAGTTTTACTGGATGAGAGAAAATTTCAACTAAAATTGGCATCTGCAAAGAAAACAATTTTATAGTTGGCTAATATAAAGTTCATGGCTCCATGCCCAAAAGTGACCTGGCTGAGATCGACACATGTTTCAGACAGAGATACTTGACCCCTCCTAGAAACTTCTTTACTGACCGCTGGGGCACCTATTTGGTGCTTTTTCCAGAGCTGTGCATGACGTGACCTGAAAGAGAGAATCCCCGGGTAACTCCTGGGTTCATTGTAAAGACTGAATAAATTAATGCAGGCGTGGCTGAGAACAGCACCAGGCACATACCAAGTAATCAGACAATGTTAGCTATAATTAACGTCAACTGCCCTATCCTCTTCAGCTTACTGACAAGGAAACTGAGGCCCAGAAATATAAAGTGACCTTCTCAAGATCACATGGAAAGCCAGTGGCGGGGTTGGAACTGGAATCCCAGACTCGTGGTTCCTTTTACCTGTTATTCATAAATTCAACAACTGTCTATTAAGTTCTTTATTCTGTGCCAGACCCTGGCTGAGGATACAAAAGTGGAAAAGACACAAAAAGACAGTGGAACAGCCAATGAAGAGCTTCTTGTTTATGCAAAAGGAAAATATGACCCATATATGTCATATGGGTGACAACCAGCTGGGATCTAAAGGTGATTTTCAAGTTACTTAGGTAGTTTTGAAATTTCCATTGGGTCAAGTCAATAGTAGTGGCTCTTGATACTAACTTTTTAAAACTTATTTTTTAATATTAAATATTTTAATTTATTTAAACATTTATTGAGTATGTATGCAATTCATCTCATATTCAAGTATTGTCATTTAAAGGAGATGGCACATACGGGATATTCTGCCAGCCCACTCACCCCAGCAATGATCCTTGTGGAAATTTTCCATATATTTACCACTGCCCCTCCCATTTGATCTATTTCATTTCTCAAGATAGCTCCTGAGAGGAAATCTGGGGCCAGCTCTGTGCTCTTGGATAAGACCTCCTTTCCTTCTTTTCTCTCTCCTTCCCTCTGTCCCTCCTTTCTTTTTTTCTCTCCCTCTCTCTCTCCTCTCTTTCTTTCTATGATTGAGAGCCCTCGTTTAATGAATAAGGACCTTGAATAATCAGAATCACCTTAAAAACATGATTATACATTTCGTCAAGCAAGACTAGCCAGGCATGGATCTGGAAATCTAAATTTCCTAAAAACCGTAACAAGAAAACTTTGGTGAGGTACTGGAGAGGTCAGCACATTTGCATTCTATTGTCCATTCTTTGGAAAGTGGCAGAAGTTCCCCTGGCATGGGTCCCTCATGGGGTACCCTGTAGACAACTAGGGAGGATGTCATCTTCCATTTAGAGTCTGAAATTAAGAACATGAGAAAAGTGTTCTAGCCACGGATAGAGGAGGGAGAATTGAATTATATGGAGAGGGAAGCAGTTGGCAGGATGGGTTGGGCCTGGCTGAGTTGAACGTGTTTCTCTGGCTTCCTTCATTCTCTGCTGTGAGCTTGCCCGCATAGGGCCCTAGCTCTGCCTGGATTTAGAAATTCTTTTCTCCAGAGTTTACATCCACCGGGCTGAGCTGATATAACTAGTTTAATAAGAAGGTATTTAAAAGGATACCAGTCTTCCTTCCTTCCTTCCTTCATTATTCATTAAGCGTCTATTGGTTGCCATGAGTCAACAGGGTTTAGGAGCAGCCTACGGCTCTATTAAGGAGACTTCTCTGAGAGGCAAACACAGTCAAGAGGAGGCTGCAATCCCACCCTCTCATCTGACCAAAACCCACCTGCGCACCGTGGGTACATCACCACATTGCTTACCTGTGACCTCAGGAGGACATCCACCCACCCCCAGTCCTTGTTCCTAACAACCTGACCCATCTTCCTGAATCTTGCTCACCTCTACAGTGCTTTCATGATGGCCCAATGAGCTAACATATATGAAAAGTGTTTTGTAACTTGGGAAGAGACCCATGTGTACAGGAAAGCATGCTCCACTGTGTGAGTGATGATGTCTCCAGGGTGGGAAATTGAGGATGTGATAACGACAACCCAAGGCATAGAGCTCATTTCAGCTTCACCTGTTGATATATTTTAGGTGAAAGTGACAGGTGGAGAACCATTTGCATGTGTGGGCAGAGTCTGTGCGAGTGCAAGAGAAGGGAGTGAAAATAATACTCGCTCTCTCTCCCAGCCCCTCAACTGTGTCAGGTGGAACCCATAAAAATCACCTGCAGTACTTGGAAGGAGTAGTAGTTGCTTCTTTCTATTCTTCTTGTATTTTTAAAGTGGAAATCTGTGTTTTTAGGAGTCTGTGTGCCTATTTCTGCAGATCTGCCTATCACTTATTGAGAAAAGCTTGACAAGGAGTGGAAGGAGCTGGCAGTGACACCAGAACACGAGACTCCTTCCCCCGGTTTCTTGGGCCCAGGGTTCTCCTTCTGCTGGAGGCACTTCATACCGAGACATGTATGCAGGGAAGGACTAGCGAGTCAGGGCTTGGAGACATGTTAGTTTCCCTAACAGGCACTGAGTGCCCGCTCCACACCTGCCATTGTGCTAAAAGCTGAGGCTGCCGAGAGGAAGCTCTGAGGACAGACCTGGGAGATAAGACACCCAAACTGACAATTTCAAAATCATACAGAAAGTGCTCTGCAAAAAGGCATGCGCGGGATCCTTCATGGGAGGAGGTTTCCTAGAGAGGTGACCCCTGAACTGAGCCTTAGGGGACTAGGGGGTAGCTGGCTGAAAGGAGGGAAGGTCAGTTTGGGGGGAGGACTGGCTGAGCAAACAGAGGAAGGAGATGTGGGGGAGGGGCCGGCAGAGGAAACCTACCTGTAGTTTGATGTTGCTATTGCTTAAAGCCGGGGGAAGTTGGTGAGAGATAAGGTAAGCTACCTAGGAATGGTAAGAGGGAAGATGCAAAATCTAAGGACTTTTAGCCAAAGGAAGGAGAAACAAACAGGTCATGAAGATCTAGAGAAGCAGGTTGCTGAGTCCAAGAGAGCATTGGTAAAGGCTGGCTCTGGAGCAGGAGCTGTTGCTCTGTGCCCTTTTCCTGTTCCATGTATAGTGTGGGATACGGACAAGAAGCCTAAGGGTGAATGCTGTCCCGGATTATTGCAGGGCCAGAGATTCTGAGCTAATCAAACTGAAGCCTGCTTGGTGTGTTCTCAAAAACACCGTTCTTTAGAGACCCAGGAATGTCTCTAAGCCCCTTTCAACCTTACATGTATATTTGTTTAACGGTGAGTTGTATGTTTACTAAAGGAATTGTTGTGTAATCCAGATGGGCACTTCCTAGATCCTTGACTATCAAAGGCTCCAAGAAATGACTCTCCTGGCACTTGCCTCCTCCTCAAACCAACATTACACATTAGGTGTCTCAATACGTATCCAATAAGACGAATGGACTTGAATTTCTCATATGGGCACCAGGTCTTTGCTGTCCTGGAAAACCCTACCGCCTGTGTGTTAATCATCTAGTTTGGTGAGAAACACGCCAGGAAGCTAGTGAGTCAGCTTGGAGGTAGGTATGGAATTTTGTTTGTGAAAGGACTCAAAAGCTTCCAGAAGTTGTACAGAGAAGCATCTGAGTCCTGGGTAGAAGAAAATCAGAAAAACTTGAAACAGTTGGGAACAGTTTTGTTTTTAACAGCAAATACATGTTGAAAGTATAGTTTAACAAAGGCATCAATTTAAAACCTAGAATTATAGCATTCTTAATTTTTTCCTTCAGCAAATATTCACTGAGAGCCTGCTGTAGTCTAGATGTGTGCTAGATCCAGCAGATCTAGATCTTTGCAAAAGTGAGCAAGAGAGATCTGAACCCTGTCCTCACAGAACTTAATCTGGAAAGGACTGCAGAGACCAGCATTCTGGGCATTCTGTGGATGAAGAAAGCAAAACCCAGCAAGAGGGGAAATGACTTGCCCAGGATCACACAGCTAATTAGAGACTGAATTATGACCAGGGCCCAGGGCTTCTGGCTTTCCAAGAGCACAGACATGTTAGTAAGAATTGGATGGTGAAACTGAGGGGATTGTAATATTTCACAATCAAACATTTATTAAGCTTCTATTGTATTTTGTACCAGTCCTTGGCTGAGGGCCAGAGATACTGCAACATATGATAAACAATTTGACCTTCTAAGACATGGTGACTAAAGTAAATTTGGTTGTAGAAGCCAGTGATTTTAATGGGGTGCCTTTTTATGTGGCCAAGTTTCAAACAACCACACAAACAAAAAAGAGCTTAATTTAGGGGATCACAGGCAATTCTTGGGAGGAAAAATAGGAGAACCTGCGCAAGAGAAGAGGGAGGAGACAAATGGCAACAATGAAGATGTCAAGCAGAAATTGAGCAATGTTTTGGTGGTGGAAGTATTTTACTCAGAGAAGGTTGTGTCCCCTTTGCAACCTTGTAACCCACACTGGCAGAGAACACCAACACCCTTGAGGACCCACATGGTTGCAGAGCCCAGTCAGCATTGGAAGAGAGTGAGAGGGATAGCATCAGAAAGTTCGGCTACCTAGGGGGAAAAACCCCTGACCATAAATATTTTGGCAAGGTAGAATTTCTAAAACATTGTGTGCCCCAGGCTTGCAGGTGGGTCTTTGAAATCTTTCCTCAGGGTTTGGCAGTAGTGTGGTGCCTCTCAGCACGCCTTTATTGATGTATCCATTAGAAAGTGACATGGTTTGCTTACTAAGTTTCTGTTTAATTTGCGTCTTAATGTCCTATCATTAGGATATAAGTACAGGCAAAGGGAATTGAGTAATTTAGAAATTCCCTCTGGGGATTTGGTAACTCAGGACTGTGAACTTGGAAAGCCGCAGCCTGGAAAAGTGGGTATCTGAGCAGATCCATTCCTGGAGAAGTGTTTTGGAGTGAACCCATCTGCTGCAGGTGCGGGAGTGTGTCGTAGCAACATGTGTGTTACATCTGAAGTCCGTGCTCACCAAGGTCAGTTTTCAGAGTCTCCCAGAAGCCCCTGGTGTTTTTGGTTTGGGTTTTTTGCTGCTTGTGTTTTGTGCCTACAGAGGTTTGTAGATAATGCCACAGCCGTTGCCTCTTGACATGTGCGTTTTAATTCAGAACTATCTGTCTTTGCTTTGGGCACCTTAGGAGTGGAGTCATATAAGGAAAACTATGAAAGCCATAGAGCCAGGAGTTTAAATCCTTCAACGAGATATGTGATATCTCTGAATGTCAGTGAGCTCTTATCTGGAAAATGGGTATAACAGTTAATTTGAAAAATTGTAGAATCCTAAATGAGATAATATACTTAAAGTGCCTAACGCAGTACCTGCCTAAAAATATAACTGTTCCTTCTTTCTCTGTGAGTGCCTCGCTTGGTTTCAGAACTTCTCTAACTCCCAAATGAAGCTCTGTGGGGACCAAGTGCAGGGCTCCTGACCATCCAAAATGCATTTTTCCCTGGCCCACTTTCAGAAATGGCATTTGACTGCCTAGAATGGCTGCTTCTTGTAAATGGGTGAAGAGCATTAAATGACTTGTCCCAGTCTGTTCAGGAAAGACTTTGATCCAGCCCTCCTCTTCTCTTGCCAGAGCCGAAAGCCCCAGCTGTGTGTACATAATATGAGGGCTGAAAGTGCACTAGAGAGCATTTGGTCCACCCTCTCAGTGTCAAGATGAAGAAATCGAAGGTGGGAAGGATGAAGGGACATGTCCAAAGCCAGATAGCCGCTCAGTTGCAGAATTAGGAGGAGAATTACTGTCTCCAATCTTTATGGAGATTTCATCATTTTCAAAGTACTTTCGTGTATTTTATTTTATTTGATCCTCACTACAACTTTGCGAAGACAGAGAAAGTATTATTATTCCCATTTCACAGATGAGCAAACTGAGATTCAAAAAGGAAGCAATTCTTAAGTCTCAAACCCAGGTCTCTGAACTCTAATGTCCTGTCCAGGACCCAGCTCAGCTGCCAAGGCTTTCCTGATTAGCTCCAAAAAGTGTGTACGTCGTCCAAACCTGGGATGCCTTACATATCACTGGTCTCCCTTTTGTCAGGAAGGTCTCAGATAAATTCTTAAAGGCATAGAGACTCTGGGACAGAATACATGGGGGAACCTGACCCCAAGAAAAATCTGTTCATTCATTTGTTCATTCATGCAACAAATATTTACTGAGCTGCACAATAGTCGAGGAATTGTGCTAGGTGATGCAGGAATATGGAGCTGAATCAAACATCATCTCTGCCCTCCAGGAGCTTACAATCTAGCAAAGGAGTTTACCATCTGTGAGCATTTATCTAACAAAGATCCCTTCTCTTTTAAATAATAAAATAAAAATAAATAAAACTTCACTGTTTGAAATGTTTGGGTCCACCTTTGAGACTTAATAACTATAGTCTGGTGATCTTAAAAATTGAAAACTGAGGATCGTTCAGAGTCCCAAGGCTGAAATTCTGAGCATCACTTATTCCTGTATAAGAACTAAGATTGTAGATCAAGAAAGGCTGAGCAATTGCATTCAATCTGGACTGAAACCCTGAAGGTTAGTTTCTAAATATATATGTTTCGTTGTTGTCTCTTTTTCTGATTTTATTCTGGGAACAGGGAATCTAGTATTATGAGATGGTAATTAAATGAATTTTGGCTAATTGAGCTTTTATTGTATATATTTTACAAAGCAAAACGGTACTTGGCAAAAATCCATATTCATTCATTCAATAATCGTGAAGTTCTATTTGCCAAATACCATGAATCAGTCTTTAACCTCAAGGGGGTTCTAATCTAATTGATCACAGATGGCAAATATACAACATGAATGCTCCCACTTCTGCTGCTTCTGCTCATGACAGACAATACCAATTGTTCACAGAACTCTTTTGATGCATCTGGATCTGGTCTCAGAAATCTTTCTCATTACAAAGCTTCAGGTCACTACCAGTCCTTAAAACTTGCTTACTTGTTGAAACCTACTTGTCACCTCTGTGCTAAACACTTTCTGACTTAACAGAGCTGGAGAAAACAGTGGTTTATCTAATAAGGCCAGAACAAAAGACCAGACCGAGAAGAGTATAAATCCACTTCAAGTCATCCTTTCAGCTTTTCCATGTATTTAAATTATATTATATGGAAGAGAAACTTGTTTTGTTACATACTTGAAGCTTAGTTTTAATTGGTTCTATGTACAATTCAGTAATAGGGCAAATCAAAAATTTAAATCTCACTAACAGGTTTTAACTGTATGAAAACTACTAATGGATAGTCAAATTAAAAAAAGTTAAAGGAGGTATACATTTAGGGCTGCTGACAGTCTATTAGAATTTTAGTTTTACGAGTCGGTCTCTATAAATGTCTGGCTAAAGCACATTTACTTGTAAACACTCTGACAGTGCACCAAAGTGATGTGGATGGCAGACAGGATGCATTCAAGTAAGATTTCACTTTCCCTTTTCATCCAACAGTTGCATTCTGGGATATCTTTTTTGTTGGATTTTAATTTTTGTCCTTCAAAGTGTTGTCCTGGTAGTGTTGATCATGACAGAGGAATTAATTTAGACCAACCTTGATAATTAAGATTATTTATCCACTAACTGTAAATCCTGTTACCAACAAAACAGAAGGTGAAAAGAGGTGATGTTTTGCACAGATCACAGATGAAGTGAACCAACTGTGGGATGCGTGTGCTGTGACTAGGCCCGTCACCACCCCGGCCTGCGTTAATGGAACCACGGGCACCGGAACAAGGGAAAGAGATCTTCCCCAACTCTACATGCCATAGCAGTGGCATTTTGTCAAGCTCTAGGTATCCATGTTTTAAAACCTGGAGGCTGCTCTAGATGGTAAAAAAACCTGGAAACCATGTCACAAGGACTGATGAGGGACGAGAGAGGCTCCATTCAGGTTTTGGCAGATTCAGGTTTTGTGGGGCCTAAAGTTTGTACAATTTTTTTTACGGGGGATGTCTTCTTTAAGAAAAAGCATACAAGTAAATTACAAATACAAAATTAGATATGAATTTTAATATTTATTTTGAATGAAGAAATAGATGACAACAAATTACCGGGGCCTTGGAGATTCGGGTCACTTTTTTCTGAGAACTCTAGACAGTTTACCAGGAATATTTAAGTATAAATGCTTCCTGCTGGAAACCTGGCTTCCCTTCCCCTCCTAGGACCCTCTATAACTCTCAGCATCAGTGAGAGGCCGTGATGCCTGAGCTTTGATAGCTTCACAGTTAATGCACCTCTGGTTGTGTATGTGTATGCAGGGTGGGGAGGAAGCCTTCAGACACTGGTGGGTAAGATGCTAGTAGCTGTGGTCACCAGTTCAAGGACCCTGGATTTGCTTCTCTAATGTTCTTGGAGATAGAACTTGGGCCCAAGGTAGAAACTGCAGCTAGGTAGATTTGGGCAATGGTATAAGAACTCTAACAACAAGAACTATTCAACTGGAATGAAAAGAATTAGCTTCCTGGCCATGGGAGAAGGAAAAGCAGAAACAGAATCATCCCCTTTCAGAGTCCTGTAGCCTGGATCCCTTCATCAGGGGTAGAGTTTGGTTGGGAATTGGATCTCTAAAAGTCCTTGGAACTTCAAAGTTTTGTGTGATTCTATTATGATCATCTGTTCTTTTTGCCTGCCCTGTTCTCATTTATCCTTCTTTTGAGGACCCCAAATTTCTTTTGAGGGAAACTACCCCTCCCAATGTCAGCCAAGGTGGTTTGCCACATTGTGAGCTCACGCCATCCTCCTCTTTAGCCCCAGGATAGACTTGTGTTCTAGTTCTGGCCACTATAACTAATCCAAGGAGGGACGTGACTCAAGTCAGTGTGATGAGAGTAGTCTCAGACTTTGGTGGTTCCACTAGGAATAGAAGAGCTTTCTTTTGGCTGGAGTTGCTGAGCCAGAAGATGTGGACCTGAGAATTCCGGTGTGTTATGAGAGATTCGGGGATTCCATCGGAGACGTAAAAGAAACTTTCCACTCCAAACAAATGGACTGAAGGTATATTTTATTATATAGAGGATAGTAAAGGCGATAGTCTGCAAACAGATCCGAATAGGTCAAATAATAAGAGGGAAAAAACACCAGCTCGACTGGAAAGGGAAAACATCCACATCGGCTGAGATAGCAGCAGATTCGAATAGGTCATATAATAAGAGGGAAAAACATCAGATCGATCGGAAAGGGAAACACCAGATCAACTGAAGGGAAATGACACAAATCAACCGGAAAGAGAAACACCAGGTTGACAGAAAAGAGAACACATCAGATCAATTACTTCACAATAAATCAGTTACTCACAACATTCACTCCCCACTGCCGGGAGAGTCCTGTCAATCGACACGGCTGGGCGGGAATCACACGTCCTGGGCAAGGTGTCCCTTCCACAGGTGGAACTCTCACCGGGTCTCAGTTTCCAGCAGTTTTTATACCATCAGTAATTTTCAGAGTAAGCAATTACAGATTTTGCAGAGCAAGCATTTAGTGTTCCCATGCACAAATGGTTATCAGTGGCGTACGTGCACTGAGCCCCACCTCCCCCACCCCCTCGCTATCGTCCCAGCCCAGTAGATGTGTACGTGCATTGTTTACCTTGTTTATCATCCCAGCCCGGCACAGATGGCCAGTCTGTCCCAGGCTGCTGCACCCGAAAGGCCTTGAAATTTTTACACATTGCAACTATCTCCATGGGAGAAGGGCCAGTTCCCACCATGCAGAAAGCAGCTTTTATATTTCTTTTTGTGCTGGTGGCTGTAGGTCAATGGAGCGGTCAAACATGGCTGCACTCATGTCAAGACACGGTGCTCATCTTGCCCTCTTGAGAGAGAAGCCACTGAAAAGGAAGCAGAGCTGAGAGATGGAGAGATGCACATTTGCTGGTGGTGTTTGGGCACCTGAGTTGAGCTATGCCTGAGGTTAGACCTCCTGGACATTCAGCTGCTAAATTCCCACTTTTCTCAGGCTGGTTTGAAGTGGACATGACTCAGTGACTCACTAAGACCTAAAACCCATTCCTGAGACCTAACCCCACACCTTTTTTGGGTAAACACCTTCTAGCTCTTTTTTCCAAGGGGATTATGGATGGTCTCATTTATACTACTTTACATATTTAAAGGTGTTATTTTGTTTGGTTGGTTTTGTTAGTCTTGTGAGTTTTTAGCCCACTTTTGGCACCAGACTGCTATTATAAATTAAGGTTCTCGTGTGCAGTTTTCACTCACATGACATCTATAATGGAGTTTCATATTTTTGGATGTAGGTAATCAAACTTTCCCACTTAGAAGACTTAGGTGATGTATGTGTTTACCTTTGGAAAGTATGCAGAGAATTTTGCTATGACAGGTATTCCAAGTCTTTTTCTTCTTGATCACTAATACAAGATTTATGTTCCCACTCACAGAATATGACAAGCTAATAAATTAGACTTGCTGACAACCCTTCAATAAAGGAGCTATTTTTCCACAGTTAACAGTCCTTTTTAGATATTAATAAGCTTACTTAGTGTTAATCATCTTGTCAGAGGCAAAACTGTCTCCTAAAGAATAAAAACTCTAACAAAGACTAACCATATTAAGAATGCTTTTTTTCTTATCACGATTCTTTAAGTGAAACACACACATGAAGTCAAAATACTATACATGCAGTCCTTGCCTTGCATGGTAGTGCGAAAGTGTAAAAATGACTGAGCAAGCTGGAACCCTATAAATCATTCTTAATAACCATGAGAAAAATTATAATTGTCTTGTGACCTTTAAAAATTTTTGTCAAAACATTAAAATCTATCTTACTGTTGGTTATAAATGTAGAAGGAAATTTCAAAAATAGTAAAACTAATATTTATTTAGTACATTGTAATTTAGAAGACTAGAAACTTTGAGAATTAAACTGTTTATTTGTAAAAAACTAATCAAAAGTAGTTCAAACAGCGCTTCCCATCTTTTCATCGTATAACTTGTGACGTGGAGCCGGCATCTTTTCTATGCCTTGGTGAATCGTTATACTTCTTTCTAAGTTTGGAACTTCCAACATTTTATCCTTTACACTTTTAATGGTGTTAAATATCTCCAAAAGTTCCTGTAAGGTGAAGTTTTTTGCTGGCATCACTTCCTCTGGATTTCTTCATCCTTTTCATCATAAACAAAACAGGTGGGGTGTCTGTCAGATTCCTGCCTATAAATCAAGTCCCAGGACTCCAGCAGCATTGAGTAGACCTACTTAGGCTCCATACAGAGTCATTTTAAAACCCAGACCCTGCAGCCAAGTCAGTGTTAGAAATGGTAGTGCTTTATGCATTTTCAACGTGTCGTCTTTAGATCGCGCTCTCATTATGTTCTCATCATTATTCTCTGATTTGGGCTTGGCAGAAATTGTCCCCATTTTAGAGATAAAGCAAATGAGGCCCAAAAGAATGAAATTATGGCAGCAATTGGCGGGATGCTCATCAGCCCCATTTCCTCTTCTTGGGCCCAGAGCTAAACTACATTTCCCAGCCCCTTACAAATAGCCATGTGACTAGTTCTCATCAAATGAATGTGAGAGAGGGAATGTGTCGCTTAGGGGCTGGGACAGTTAAGAGAGGGTGAGACTTCTTGCATTCCTTCCTTCCTTCCTTTTCTACAGTGACCTTAGAGACTACCTGTGAGGACGGTGGAACCCCAGTGGGAAGGGCCTGGGTACCTGAGTCACCTCTTGTAGGAAATCCATCCAAGCTACAATGCAATGTGATATAAGTGACAAGTCCTTGTTTGTTGTGTTAAGCCACTGAGATTGTAGGGCTTTTTATTACAGCAGTTCATCTTCCCTGACTAATGCAGGGGTGACCAAGTGATCTGCTCAAAACCACACAGCTGGTCAGTAACAAAGGCAAGTCGTGAAAACAAGCCTCTCAAACCATGTGCTGTGTATAAAGGCTTGATCTAGTGGTTTAAGGAGTTGAACAGATCTGATGAAGAGGTGGTTGTGAGTTAGAGAGCAAAATCAAGATAGACCTTCCTTCTCTAAACCCACCCATCCTGAGCTCCTCATTGTGACTATTCTCAGAGGGTGGTGAATGTGCCCTTCGTATTTGGTTCACATCAAGAGGTTTTAACTACAACTATATTGTAAAGTAGCAAAGATACTTACTGTCTGTTGGATTTCCTCTATCCATAGGAGGAAAGTGAGGCCTTTTTTTTTTTTTAACCAGAAAATGCAATACAAAGGGATTGAAGCCAACATATGATAGTAAACTTTGTTATTATACCCAGCCCGGCACAATCTTCAGGTTCACATCTCAACGATGCTTTTAGGAAGCACTTCCGTGTGGATGGTGCATGTTTCATGGAGATCAGCCATGGGCTCCACGTCCTTTGGTGCAGTAGAGGAAGGAAAGGAAAAATGCCATTTCAGAAAGGAAGGGTCTGGTCATGAGAATACTGCCCTTCACCATTTTTAGTTTTCAAAGTCAGCTCTCGGTTTATACTGGGCCTTATAAACCTATGAAAATGAAAGAACTAATTCAACCAGGATATTCATTTCTCGCTGAAAACAAATAAGAAATTTGGAAAAGCTACATTAGTTAGCATGATCCAAATAGCATTAAATAAATGGTAGCTTCAGTGCAGTCAGAGGTAGCTTTGGAAAAATGTCTATCTTATTTCCAAGGACTATGGCAGGTTGCACTACGGGAAAGTAGGTCTTTGAGAACATCATATTTATTGCTCGGTGCTTAACTTGCTCGTGATCAGCATGATCAAGCATAAAGACAGGGCGCACGTAATCTCAAGCGGTTCACTCTCTCTGGGAACTCTCCTTAATTGTCTGAAGTGTTGACAGATTGATAAAAATTGAAAAGTTTAGAGATGTTTTCCCAAATGCCATTTGTCAAAATGTTGCAAAGTTCTTCTTCTCCTCCATCCCCTGCTAGCTCTTTTTTTCCCATAATTTCAGCCCTGGAGCCAAAGTTGATGGTCAGCAACAGTAAGAATGTTTTAAAGAGTTGTCAAAAGTACTTTCAGAGGCATTAATAGTTAAGTCTGCTAAGTAAACAACCAACTTTTAATCATATCTTCAACCACTTTTTTCCAGTTTAAAAAATTTGTATGTATTAAATACATGCAAATATATATTTTATACCTTATACATGGTATAAAGAACAACAGTGAAATGAACACCCATTCATAGAACATCACCACTGTCTCCAAAAACCCGTGCCCGCTCCTACTGCCATCCACCTCCCTCTCCACAGAGGAAATCTTTATCCTAAATTTATCTTTATTATTCCCTATGTATCCCTAGATTTCATATGTATGTATCTCTAAATCATATAATTATATATTGTTTGATTTTGCACGTTTTTGAACTTATTATACAGTCTTCCGTCACTTAACGATGGGCATATGTTCTGAGAAATGCGTCATTAGGCAATTTCGTCATTGTGCAAACATAAAGTGTACTTACATAAACTTAGATAGTATAGCCTACTACATACCTAAGCTATATGGCACTAATCTTGTGGAACCACCATCGTATATGCGGTCTGTTGTTGACTGAAACATCATTATGCAGTGCATGACTGTAGATGTAATTATACTGTATGTATTCTCATGCTCTTTCCCCCCATTATGTTCCTGTGATTCAACCTGTGGATACCTGTAGCTACTGTATAGTTATGCATTGTATGAATTTACCATAATTTATTTATCCATCATACTGTTGATGCACATTTGGGTAGTTTCTGTTCTTTTCTTCAGCATTATGGCTATAATCTCTCCTATATGTGTCTCAACTTGCATACATGCAAGAGATGCCCTAGAGCAGTGGATCTCAAACTTTAGTGTGCATTTGAATGGCCTGGAGCACCTCCAAAAATCCCCAGACTCTGTCCCCAAGGATTCTGATTAAGAATCCTTCTGAGATGGAGTCCAGGAATCTGTATCTCTACAACCTCCCCAAAGATTCTGAAGCATGTGGTCCACCGACTTTCCCTTTGAGAATCACTGACACTGATTTGAGAATCTGTATCTCTACAACCTCCCCAAAGATTCTGAGCATGTGGTCCACCGACTTTCCCTTTGAGAATCGCTGATTAGTGTACATTCCTAGGAGTAGAATGCCAGATCATAGTGTATGCATATCTTTAACTTTACTTTGAAATTTAAAATTGTCTTCTAAAGTGGGTATACCACTGATATTCCCACCAAAAGAGTGGAAGAGTTTTCATTGTCTCACATCCTTGCCAATATCTCAAAATTTTTTATATTTGCTAATTCTGTGAGTATAAAGTAGGATTTCACTGTGGTTTTTATTTGAATTTCTAATTATTTATGAAATTGGACATCTAGTCAGATTATTTCATTGGCCATTCTTGTGTCTTCTTTTCTGAAGTACTGTTCAAAACTCTTTCCTAATTTTCTGTTGAGTTATTCTTTTCTTATTGATTTATAGGAGAGGTTTCTCCTATTAGTCCGAGATGTGACAGAAGAGAAGACAGAAGAGATGAGGTGCGAGAAGGACTTGACCACCATTGCTGGCATTGAAGATGAAGGAGTCCATGAGCCAAAGAACGTGAAGTGGCCTCTAGAAGCTGAGAACAACCCTAGGTCAACAGGCAGCAAGGAAAAGGCGACTTCAGCCCTCCAACTGCATGGAACTGAATTCTGCCAACAACCTTCATGAGGCAGGGAGCCGACTCTCCCCCAGAGCCGTCAGTAAGTAAAGCAGTCCTGGCACCTTGGTTCTAGCCTAGTAAGACCCATGTGGACTTCTGACCTATGAAACTGTGAGATGATAAATTTGTGTTGTTTTAAGCTACTAAGTTGGTGGTAATTTGTTATGGCAGCAATAGAAAACTAATACAAAATATATGTGTACTTTCCAGTTGGGTGTGATGTTTTATATTTATCCATTCGATGAAGTTTGTTAATTACATTTAGATCAGCTGTACCCTTACTCCTTATCTGTCTTACGAATAACTAAGAAAAGTAAAGGTGGATTTTTTTTCGGTTTCTCTTTGTAGCTCTGTCAATTTTTGCTTTACACGTTTTGAAGCCATGGTATTAAGTATCTAGTCATTAAGAATTGTTATAGTTGTTTATAATTGTCATATTTTTAACCCACTCTGAAAATCTTTGTCATTTAACTGGATAGTTTAGTCATTTAAATTTATTGAGGTTAGTGAGATATTTGGAAACATTATGCTCCTTATTTTGTATTTTTCATTTGTTCTTCCTATTCTAGTTATCTTCTTTCTCCTTTCTTGCTTTTTTTTTTTTTAAAGATTTTATTTATTTATTTTTTCCCCCCAAAGCCCCAGTAGATAGTTGTATGTCATAGCTGCACATCCTTCTAGTTGATGCACGTGGGACGCAGCCTCAGCATGGCCGGAGAAGCGGTACGACGGTGCGCACCCGGGATCCGAACCGGGGCGCCAGTAGCGGAGCGCGCGCACCCAACCACTAAGCCATGGGGCCGGCCCCTTTCTTGCTTTTTTTTAGGTTTGTTCATGTTTCTCTTTCCCTCATTCTCTTTTTACTCTCTCCAAAGTTGGGAGTTTTATACTCTATTGCTATACTTTTACTACTACTTTAAACATTTTAATATAAGTAATTAATGTTTTTAAATACAAAATTAATATTTCTTCTTAAAACAATAAAAGTAACTTAGAACATTTTAATTCTGATCATCCCCATCCTAACTTATTTGCTATTTTATTTATATCTCATTTTTATCAATCCCACAAATTAGACAATTATTGTTTTATAAAGTAAATTTTCACTTAGTTCTATCTATATATTTATCAAGTTCTGTGCTTGTGTTTTCTCCTTGAATATCAAACTTTCATTTGGGATTGTTTTTCTTCTGCCTGAAGCATATCACTTAGAATATCCTTTTATGTTGGTATTTTGATGGAAAACTGTTTTTGCTTATCTGAAAGTATCTTTACTCATTTCCTGGAACATAATTTCATTGAATATAGAATTCTATTTTAACAATTATTTTTTCACTCTCAGGACATTAGATTATTCCATTGTCTTCTGCATTGTATTGTGGCTGTTGAAAAATTAGCTGTCAGTCTAAGAGCTATTCCTTTGCAGATAAACTTTTTTCCACAGCTGCTTTTAATATAATCTCATTTTCTTCAACTTTTTGAAATTTTATTTTGTTGTCCACCTGTAAATTTCTTCTTATTTATCCTGCTTCAGGTTCCTTAGGCTCTAGAAATTGACGGTTAGCCTCTTTTGTCAGTTCTGGAAATTTTTCATCCATTATCTTTTGAATCTCTCTTACCTTTCTTTCATCTCTTTCTGTAACCCTGATTAGACATAAGTAAGACATTTTCACTCTATGTTCCATATCACTTACCTTCTCTGTGATGTTTTCATCTCCTCAATTGTTTTGTTCAGTGTGACATTGTGAATAATTTCTTCAGCTCTGTCATTTCACTAGTTCTCTCTTTAGCTGTATCTAATCTAACCATTGAATTTTTATTCCAATTATTTGGTATTTATTTCCAGAAATTCCACTTGGTTCTTTTTTAAATCCACTTTATCATTTTTAAGATTCCATGTTCCTTATTTATATTAAATATATTGAAACATAATTATTTTTATTTTGAGTTTAAAATTCCAATATTCTCCTGATTGATATTTCTCTTAGCTGTCATCTATATCTCGTTTCTTTATTGATTATTATTATTATTATCATTATTTTAGTATGAACTCAGATTTCATGGATATTTTGATAGCCTTGGTTTAAAGTATGTTCCTCTACAGAGGGTTTAATGTTTGCTTCATCCAGGTGCCTTATACCATTTTAAACTAAATTTTTGGCTTAGCCTTTTTCAGAATGTTCTGAAAATGTAATTTGGGTTGTAAATCTGTATGTGGACTTATTCGTGGTTATGAAAGGTTTTGTTCCCCCTCTTCCCATTGTCAAGGTCAGGAAAGGCAATTTTCTTTAGTCTCCCTCTGCAGGTGTGTTTATTTCTAGTTCACTGTTTCTCTGATGATATAACTCTTTAGGATCCCAGATTTATGCTGAGATCTCCTATTAGACTCTCCATCTTGAGTGGGCTATTAGCTTTGTCTTCTGTCTCCCTTTTCCTATGTAATAGTCAAAAAGGAAGCTCTCAGTGACCAGAATCCATTAGAAGCTCTCTAGAGTGAAAGCTGACCCCATTGCTCTATAGATTCTCACTTCTACTGCATTTGTGGCGTCTGAGGATTCCCTACTTTATTTCCATCTCAACAACACATTTCTAAAGGAGTTTTTTGTAATTTATCCAGGGAAATCTTTGTAGGGTTTCTACTCCACCACATTGTTGGAAAGGAAATTCCTTCAAAAACAAATTATATTCATTCACCCACTGAAGGTTTATTGCTAAGCACCTGGCGTATAAAGAATAATAAGACCCAGTCCCTGCTTTAAACGAGATGACAGTCTTTGTGGCTGGGTTCTCTGGGATTTCTTCTTGGAATCTGCAACATGTTCTGTATTCAATTTATGTGAGAAAATATAATATAACCAGTATTCTCTCAAAAAAGAGTCTAAGAGCTACATAATAGGAATGCATGAATATTTGTTGAATGAATGCACAAATTAAATATTAATTGATTAATGAAATAAGTTGGTGTTAGTTGTGTTACACCAGAGTCTTTTTTTCCTGAGCCTAATGCAGTACAAAAAGTATAGAGGAGAAGCCTTACCCAAGAGACTGGAGGGTAGCCATCCTTACAACCCCCGTAGCACTTCTGCTTTGTTTTGTTTTTCCCACTTAGGTTTTATTAATTGTCTGGGGCACAGTCCTAATGAGAACTGAGAGGCATCAGTACATAACATAAGGTGAACTGTTCCAGTTGGGTCTGATACATCACGTTCAGTAACAACTCTTTCCATCTCCTCCTAATCACATCCTGATTCTCTTTTACACTTCTCTGCCATGTGAAGATAAAGTCTAGTGACAGGCTGACATATTGTGGCATGGTGCAGGTTGAGGGGAAGATAAACCCTAGCATTTCTAACCCATGCTTAGAAATACAGGTAATAGTTAATTTCCATACAATTTCTTATCATGTAGAAACATTTTAAATTTAGTCTTGATGATTCTGATAGACAGGAGTTGTTGGGAAGGGCTGATGAATAATTAATCTAATACAATGGTAACCAGCAATATTAATATTTTATATCACTGTAAAGCCATGTAAAACCATCCTGTAGCTGGTGGGTAACTTGGGTTGGGCACAACTTGAAACACTTCTTCACTGAAACAAGAGATTCTTCTTTTATCTCAAATATAATTATCCATTTAAATGTCATGGGTCAATTTATTAAGATTTTATTCATCGGGGTGTAACCTTTATTAGGCTTTATTGCTACCAGAAATTATATCCTACACAAATACAATAGAGATTTAAATGTTCTGGAGAATGAGCTGACGGCTTCTGCCTTTATGATGTCGTTCAGTAATGGACCTTGACCAACAGAAGATTTGATAAGTATAAAATATTACTGCTTGATGCTAATTTGGTTCCTTTTTAATGACTGATAATCCTTGTCGATTTAGTGTGATTGTCACAATCCAGTACTGTTTCCCACCCCGGGTGCGATTGTAACAGGAGCCATTAAGTGTGTCTGCATAATAAAATTAGTCAGGGAAGCTATGTACATTGTTTCCAGGCCTTCAGATTTCCATTATAGTGGTGAGGCTTGTTGAAGTGAAAAGTCTGCCATCGGCTCAACCAAGTCCCTGGCTCCTCAGATGCTATGCAAAGGACTGATGATGATTGTATTAAGAAGTCTGTTCTTCGAGTTCTAGAAAATTCATCATATATAAATAGGAGCTGTAGATTTGGGGCTAGGAGAAATGATTTGGTCACTGATTTGCCTAACAAAGCTTTACACAGCTCCAAACCTTAAATACATAATCAGTCTTCACAGCTAAAATTTGAAAGGGGGAAGCTTCTCTTCGGTTTGGAGATTTATCGCTCCTTTGGAAGATTGCTGTATTAAAGGAGTTGGAATTGCTTGACATCTTTGAAAATAATTTAAACGTATGATCTGATCCTCCTGCCCCCTTGTAGGGGTGTATGGGGCTTGAGGGGAAGGCCAGGATAAGGACCTCATCACTATGTAAAGGCAGTGAAACAAGTTAAGTGCCTCTGCCTCGTTGTCCTTCTTGTTCCCCCAGATTTTATGGGATCAAATTCAGATTCCTTTCTCCTAAAGCTGCTCTGATGTGAGTCCCCTGGGAACTACCTCCCTAGAGCCTGCCAGAAAAAAAGTAGAGACCATGTACCAAAGAAGGACCTGTTTTGCTTCTTAACTAATTAGCCCTCATTTTAACAAGCCAGAAATTTATATTCTAAATGTTCAGAAAGTCTGGACTGAGAGCAAGAAGGTAATCGAATGTGAAGGCAACATCAGGACCTTCTTTGCAGAGGACTTGTTGATGATATTATTATGTGTGTTAGCTAAAGTTTTTTTGTTTATTAATCCCTTTGGAGTCATTAAAACTCGGGTTATTAGAAATGAGAGTGCTTGTTCAGCAACCAGTCATTTTTCAACACTAAGTGTTATAGTAAACCAACAGTTCATGGTTAAAAAAAGAAAAATAAATAAATTAAAAACAAACAAACAGAAAATATAATGTCTGTATAGTGTCTATAATCATCTCTCTTCTGCAGGGTTGCTATTTGATCAGAGAATATTAAGCAAATCAGAAAATGAGGTTTGTTCCATGAAAGATTGTAGCGCAGTGGACTTGGCACCCTTTGTCCATCTGGAAGCTCCATTCCTCCCCTCTGGATTTCAGCCTCTTTCTCTCCCCTTTGTCTGACCAGTTGTTGTCTCTCTAGACTGAGCCAAGAGCTTCTGCCCCCAGCCAGCTGCCTCTAGAAAGCAGCGGTGTTGCATAGTCTTTTTAAGAGTATTGTGGGAGGTAACCCAAGAGCAGCCCACCCCTTCTCCATCCCACTCAGAGATGGGCATTGGCAGGCCCGTGGGAGTGATGGCCACTTCTGTGAGGCTTGAAGAGGACACATTTTCCCAAAGCAAGAGTAACTTGCAAGGGCTGCCTTAATTTCCAAACAGCAGGTCTTTTCATCAGACTTCTTGTGATGGTGATAACAAAGGCTAGATTTTTCTTGAAACATAGCTTATCATTTTCCACATTGATGCCTACAGCTATTCTCTAATTGCTTGTCTATCCTTCTCTAGGTTATAGGCTCCTTCAAGGGAATGTCTTGCTCTCTTTTATGTCCCTAGCTCCTAGTACAGTGCCTGACTGTGAATAAGCATGCAATAAATATTTGTCCAATAATCAATTGCTTTCTCTGGCCTCTCTAACTATCTGAAACCTGCTCATCCTTAAAATCCCAAGTCAAGTCCTCCATAAAGACTTCTCAGATAATTTTACACTATAGCAGTCCCTCAGTATGCACAGCACTTACTATCTATATCACTCTTGGGGTAGTTGGTCAGGAAATTACTTATAGCATCTTTACTATTGGTGTTTTATATTGCAACTTAAAGTTTTATGGGGGTAGGTGTCTTACCTCTAAC
Organism: Diceros bicornis minor; assembly: GCF_020826845.1. Classification (NCBI taxonomy): domain Eukaryota; kingdom Metazoa; phylum Chordata; class Mammalia; order Perissodactyla; family Rhinocerotidae; genus Diceros; species Diceros bicornis. Next base: position 54,733,352 of record NC_080744.1, on the reverse strand, counting down.
CAGATTGCAAAATTCTTGAGAATGCCATTATCATTTTGTGTTATAACAGTCTCTTAGACCAGTGCTTGGAACATTTTATATATTTAAAAATGTTAGCTATTAGCAATTGTTAGCAATTAACAATACCTAGCCCAACACCTCTTGTATAGTGAATATGTACTGATTGTTGAATGGATTGATGATGGGAAATCTTATGAAGACACCATTCAGTATATGTCAACCATTGCCCACTACACATACATACACACACACACACACACACACACACACACACACATAAACTTACATACTTCTAGGGGATCTGCCCCACCTTCTGCCCTTAATACCTTATTAGTCATTTCTCAAAGTGACTTCACCCTTCTGGTCACGGCTTACCAGGCCAGAAATTGTCACCTAACCCTAGGTTAGGCCATTATTGGGCAAGTCTGTGATCAAAATGATGAATCAGAATAATCAGTCCTCTGTCATTCAATATGGAGAAACTAAGAATCCTAAGCGAGAGTCAGTCGGTACTAAAGCTGAAAAGATATTCAAGAAGTCACAGCATGTAGAGTGCACTAGAGTAGCCATGATGGGCCACATGCAAGCCAATGTGATGAGGGGGACAGAAACCCTAAGTGAGCAGAAAAAGCCAATCAGTACAAAGAGAAAAACTAAGCAAGGCTACATAAAGAAGTAGAGATGTCAAGACAGCCAGAAACAACATATCCCTTGGAATCTTTTCAGCTCTAGTTCCAGTTCCAATTCAGTTCATGCATCTCTTTATCAGAATTCCCTTTGACTACCTCACACTCATTAGGATGGCTACTATCCAAGAAAACACAGAAAATAAAAGGAGTTGGTGAGTATATGGAAAAATTGGGACCCTGGTGGGAGTGTAAAATAGTTCAGCCGCTGTGGGAAACAGTATGGCAGTTCCTCAGAAAATGAAACATAGAATTACCATATGATCCACCAATTCCACGTCTGTGTATACATGCAAAAGAAGTGAAAGCAGAGGAGAGATATTCGTACACCCATGTTCATAGCAGTATTATTCACAATAGCCAAAGGTGGAAGCAATTCAAGTGTCCATCCACAGATGAATGGATAAACGAAATGTGGTATATACATGCAATGGAATATTAGTCTTCAAAAGGAAGGAAATTCTGACACATGCTACAACTGTGAAGACATTTTACTAGGTGAAATAGACCAGTCACAAAAGGACAAATACTGTATGATTACACCTTTGTGAAGTTCCTAGAGTAGTCAAATTCATAGAGACAGAAAGTAGAATAGTGGTTGCCAGGGGCTGAGGGAGTTATTATTTAATAGGTACAGAGCTTCAGTTGGGGAAGATGAAAAAGTTCTGGAGATGGATGGTGGTGATGGTTGCACAACAATGTCAATGTGATTAATGCCACTAAACTACATACTTAAAAATGGTTAAGATGGTACATTTTATCGTATGTGTATTTTACCACAGTAAAAAAAAAACTGATTTTAGGTAACTTGAGTTAGAACCAAACTAAAAAAGTACAATTTTGTAAATATACAACATCCATTTTCCTGAAGACAAGAACAGAAACTCGCTCAAGCATTACTCAAGTAATGTTGATGGAATGAGGGGATAGAAGGGGAGGATGTAGTGAGTAACTGAGAGGAGGATCCAGGAAGAGAAACGGTGATCTGAGTAGACCCTGATGGAGACAGGAAATGAACCCAAGGCAGCCTCAGCAGCGAGAGGTCAAGGATCTTCCCTCTGGCGCCTTGACGATACTTTCTCTCTGCTCTCACTTGGTCTCCGCCTTGGTGTGTCTGCTTGCCTCTCTCCCATTAGCTTTTACTCTATCTCAAAGCTTCTGCTTATTCATGCCTTCAGTTTTCTCATAACTTTGGCCCTTTGTGGTTCAGAATGGCCACCGGCCTTTCCCTCTCCCAGACTGTGGAAATAGAGCATTGTAAGCCCCAAATTCTTTAATTCCACCTTGGTTAAAATTATAGTAGAATCTATTTGCCATAGCTTTCAGTGCCCTTTAATAAAGTGCTTTAAGTGAAGAACTGGTTGACACAAGAGATTTTGAGAATGCAAAATACTAGGATAGCCATTATCTTTTGTTTAAAAAGATAAGGAAGAAGATTGGTCAATATTTACTGATTAATTCTCATAAAATTTAAGGTATATCCATACTGATTTCTATATTTTGTTGTTTTGTAAGTTTCGAACTACATTTTGTAACTAAGAAGACCAAAGGACTTGCCTTAATATTAAGAGATTTGCTGTAGTAGTTCTGAGGACCACTGACTTGTAACCTCGAAACTATAAATATTTGTTAGGGAAAACCACATTTATTAGAATGTTTGTTGTACAGAACCAGATTTGTTCACTTAAAGTTACAAACTATGTTTGCTCACCAAACCTGTGTAATTAACCACTGAACAAGACCTCATTCATTTAACTATAATTAATTCAACAAATATAAATGGCTGTGCAAATTTTTAGAGTTAGGAACATTTTTAAAGGCATTTGCCCTTGCAAAAATTATTTTGCAAGTAAAATTAAAACTTGACTCTGGTAGACAGCCTTGTATAATGGTTCCCAATGATCCCCACTTCCCCTCACTTTGACTGTGGGCTGGACCTAGTGACTTGCTTCTAATGAATAGAATATGGCAAAAGTGAAAGATGTTGTAATGGAATTTTTTAATATGTCGACATGGCTCAGCTACAGTCCCCAGTTATTCAGTCAGACACTAATCTAGGTGTTGCTCTGAAGGTATTAAATGTGATTAAAGTCCATAATCAGTTGACTTTAAGTAAGAGAGATTATCCTACATAATCTGGGTGGATGAGATTCAGTCAGTTGAAAGGCTTTAAGCAGAGCTGAGACTTCCCTAAAGAAGAAAAAATTCAGCCTGTGGACTGCAGCTCAGGCCACACCCAAGAGCTCCAGCCTGTCCTTCCTAATGTCCTGCCCTGCAGATCTTGCATAGCCAGCTCCCACAATCCCATAACCACTTCCTTGTGATGAATCTCTTAACAATATCTCCTACTAGTTTTGCTTCTCTGGTTGGACAGTGGCTGACACAGATGTCACTTCAGAGATTAAGTTATAAGGACTGTGACTTTCATCTTGCTGGCACTCTCTCCCTGGCTCCTCTAGCCTGCTTGCTCTGATGCAGAGGGCCACCTGCAAGGAACTGAGGGAGGTCTCCAGCCAAGAGCCAGCAAGGAACTGAGGCCCTCAGTGCAAGAGCTCATGAAGAACTGAATCCTGCCCACAACCATGTGAGTGAGTTTACAAGTGGATCCTGCCCCAGCAGAGCCTTGAGATCACTATGGCCTGAGCCAACTACTTGATTGTAGCCTCATGAGAGACCCTAAAGCAGAAGACCCAGCTAAGCCACGCCAGGAAACTGTGAGCTAAAGTAATGTTTAGCGTTGTTTAAAGCCACTAAGCTTGGGGGTAATTCGTTATGCTACAATAGACGACTAATACAGATTGACTCCACAAATTGACTTTAAAACATGGTGCAAAATCTCATTCTTCTAGATGAACTTTTAGCCACTGATTTACTTCCCAATTCCCAATTCATTATTCTAAGATAGAAAATCTAATTGGTCCAACACATCTAAAAAGGGACTTAATAATAGGCCACCTAATAGACCCGTACATAGTCGTTGGCTGTCTTTGGGTCAGGAGCCCATCCATGGCCCAATCAGCTGTGGCCAGGATGGGGAGCGTGCTTGGGATTTGGAGTTTTGTGATTTAACCAAAAGCTGATGTTTTGCAAAAGCTGTGGGTGAGACAGTTTCCCTGAGAAGAGTTGACAAGCATATCCAGAATCATAATTTACATGCTAAAGAAAGAGCCAGAATCACAGAACTCTAAATATATCCAGCCAATGGTGATATTCAAAATATTTAACTAACTGTATAGTAAGGGCACCAACCTTTCCAAATGGACTTGGCCACTCAGAATGGATGCCAACTGTATGCCATCCTGGTGCATGCAAACGAATATCAGCCCTGATTTAAGGCCCAAGCACCTTCACACACATTTATTTTCTTCGAGTATTTAGACACCGAAAGTGCTGAAAGAGCAGAACACAGGTCTGTTGAATGAACAAATTTACAACATCAAGAGAAGTGATAAATATCAAAAGACCAAGTTTCTCAGCCAGGGCCTCCCTTCCTTTCTCCTTGCAGGTAAACTTTCAAACCATGGAATATTTCACCAAGACTTGAAGAATTAGGACCAAGCTCTCGAAGTTCTCTAGTGAGTCTGAGTCTTCCTGACAGGGCATAGAGGTGACCTCTTTATCACGGTCAAGATTATTTAGTTGCTCATCCTTTCATGGTGTCCTTGGCATCTTTCAGAAATGGAACCCACACTGATGGACTCAGTATATGCAAAATTCCACTACCTAGCAAATAGCTGTGTTTTGTTCATTTTGTAGACAGGGACAGGGTTGTAGATTAGACTATTGTTTAGCAAATATTCACTTTCTCTCTCACTCCCAGGTTCCTGGGAGGAATGTATTTCCCTGCCCTTTTGATGCTGAGCGTGGCCGTGTGGTTTGCTTTGGTCTCATGATAAGCAGAGTATACTGCCCTGTCTCTTGACTTGGGCTGGCCATCCATGTGATTTGCCTTGGGAATGGGGAGTTAGCTGAAGATATAAGACTTGAAACAAGGTTGCATTTCACCATAGGAAGAACGTGCCTTGGGTAACGTCTTGCTTAAGGATGATGAGACGCACGGAGCAGACCTTGATCCAACCTACAGCTTTGTGATCTTTAATTTTATGTAACTTAACTGGGCTGAGGGATGCCCAGATCGCTGGTGAAACATTATTTCTGGGTATGTCTGTGAGAATGTTTCTGGAAGAGATTAGGATTTGAATCAGTAAACTGAGTAAAGAACATCCAGCTCACCAATGTGGGTCAGCATCCTCCAATCTGTTGAGGACCCAAATAGAACAAAAAGGCAGAGAAAGGGCAGATTTGCTCTCTCTCTTCTTGATCTGGGATGTCCATCTTCTCCTGCCATTGGTCATCAGAGCTTCTGGTTCTCGGGCCTTACGACTCAGACTGAATTATACCACTGGCTTTCCTCATTCTCTAGCCTGCAAATAGCATATCACGAGACTTCTCGGCCTCCATAATCTCACGAGCCAATTGCCATAATAATTCTTTTCTTATATATCTATATATATTCTATTGGTTCTGTTTTCCTGGGGAACCCAACTAATACCAGCTTGGAGCCGGATCACCTGAAGCCCAAATGACCCAGGGACATCTAAGAAATAAAGGTTAAAAAAGAAAAAAAACAGTTGCCTTTTTAATTTGTTTTTTAATCAATGCTTGTCCAGACAAGATTTGTTCAGCCTTGGCTAGGTATATTCCTCCTGACTGTCACAAGGTTATTATCTTTTTGGCCGAGATGATGTATTCAACCGGTCTTGCAGTCTAACAGAGAAACTCCTCACAGATAAACAGGAGACAGTCACAAAGAAACCCCACACAGGCCCGCAACGCACACCGAGCTTCAAGTAGCAGCTCCACAGATGTGCCCACAGAAGTTTAAGAGGCAGCTTAACAGATGTACAAAGCTGCAGATCAGAGGGGCTATAAAACAGTTAAACTTGCTTAAAGGCACAATGTGTCACCATCTAACAGTTACATGCATCCTAAGCCCCTCCAAGGAGGAACATGCGCGGGCCGTGCTCCTGGCTGTCAGCATGCCAGGAAGATTATAAAAACGCCATGCTGTGAAATGTTGCCCTCCTGCCTGAGAAACTACTATTAAGCTGAGTATTTACTGCACCTATTCAGACAGGAGCGGCAGCCCAGAGTGCTACCTGTCTTCTGGTTGGATAAATTAGTTGCTGGTGTCACAAGATTATAGCTGCCTATTGTTCTGTCTGCTGAAGGTGGGAAGAGATGAAAGCCCCTGGACTGCCCTTGTAATGTTTCGTGTGAAATGCAGAAGGCAGCCTTTTTCTTACCAAGTTAATGGCAAAACAAGATCTGGACTGACTATATTCAAGTTTGGGGCATAATTAAAAAGACAACACATGGCAAAGAGGGGGAAAAAGACGTTTATTTATGGCGGTAGGGCATGTATAAGAGGAAAGGGAGAGCAAAAAAAAAATAGTCTGGGAAAATCAAATGTACCTGCCACAAAAGGTGAGCTCCCTGCACCACTATATAAATTGGTGCTGTAATCAGACCACAAATGCTCAGTAGTCAGTGTAGAAATGATCTTCAATTTGTTCAACTCCTCTCAAAATATTTTTTATATAAATTGTTTTGCCCTCACATTTCCATGATATATGGAGCTATGAACTCTAAATTAGTGTTAACAGAAATTGACAAGCTCTGCATTAAAAAATATCAGCCAGCCAGCCCTACAGGCTTAATTATGGAAGGAGAGTATGATGGGCGCAAAAATCCTGTTTCGAAATTTTACCACATGCAATATAAATAAAAGATTATCTCATCCACTAGCAACCTTCCAGATCAAAAGGAAAACAGGCAAGCGACTGTGCTGGCATTTATAATTATTTATCTTGCCTGAACGGTTTTGTTGTATTTTGACAAATCCAAAATCGGTAATTTTTTGTTGTGGTGCAGAAGGGGTAGTAACCCTACTTTGTGCCTCTAAGACACAGGTTCAGGAAATCATGGGATTTAAAATAACACACTTTAAATGGAGACAGGTTCCCACATATCAGATAAGACCATGTAAATGTGTCCAGCAGCAGACTTCTGTTGAGTACCTACTATGTGCACTCAATATACAGGTGTTTTTTTAAAAAGTTTTAAAGGGTTTATGTTCCTTGTATGTATTGAGCTTTGTGCTTATTTTGTCTTTCCTAAAACCAAGCTCTATTGTAGTGGTAATGGTTTCACATTGGATTTTTTTATGTCATGATCTCACCAACACACAAACCAGGAATGACCTTAGACCTCAGCCCTGATGCTCAGTCCCAATGCCCAAACACCAGTCTCCCAACGGGCTGCCATTAGAAATTCCTCCATGTCTTATTTGTCATTTTGGACATGGCATGCTGCCATATGATTAGGATGACCAGATGATCTGATTTACCCAGGATTTACTCCTATTGTCCAGCTTAACTATTAACAACCCTCAATAGTGTCCCAGTTTGGACAATAAATTGTATTTTACCCTACATATGATGTGCTTTTATTTCTATTAGACCTAGGAAGTACTGAATGAGTGAGTGTGTGAGTGAATGAAAATGTGTAGGCATGTAGACGGAGAGAGACTTAGATAATTAAAGCCAGCTCTTACAGATTTGCAGGCTCAGTTCACCTCCTGAAGGATGCTGCCAAAGGGAAAATTGACTTGAGACAAAAACGACAACTCTTTCAGATTAGAGCTGAGTTTCTTAATCTCAAACTTCACGACATTTTGAGTCGGATAATTCTTTGTTGTGAGAGGCTGTCCTGTGCATTGTGGGATGTTTGCAAGTAGCCCTGGCCTCCAGCTACTAAAAGCTAGTAGCCCTTCCCACCAGCTGTGACAACCAAAAATATCTCCAGACATTGCCAAGTGTCCTCTGGGGGAAGGCAAAATCGCCCCCAGTTGAGAACCACTGGGTTAGAGAATGGGTACAAAAGATTTTCTAAAATTACTAAAGACCACGAAGGAAAGACAGACACATTGACGCATAAGAAGCGGCAGGGCACTCTACAGCCACCCAATATCATGTACTTTCAAAGCCTAAAATGCAAAATTTTATTTTAAATTTTAAAATGCACATAGCATATGCTACAGTGAGAACTCAAAGACAACTGAAGTTCTGGGTTTAACCTCCACTCATTTATTTTGCTTTGGGGTATTCATATTTAGTAATTGCTTCATTTGCTGATATGCTGATAGCCATGAACTCAATCAAATCATGTTGTTTGGTTGCTTTGTGTGTGTATTGCCAACCTTATAATATGGCATGATTTATGTCCCTTCTAAACTCGACTTGAATGAGAACTGAAGAGGGTTTGGAAAGTATCCTCTTTCCCTCCCCATTTCTTCTGAATTTCTTCCTTCTTTTTTTGGCATTTATACCTTTTGTTTATTAAAATCATTTATATTTTCCATAAAATAAGTGAAGGTACAAATAAAGTAAAGCATATTTCCTTCCAAATGAGGAAAATGCTAAATTATGTTATCAAATGGATGTGGCTAATTTATTTCAATCGATATAAAATACTGAAATTAGAAATAGGTTGTCTCTCTTAAAGAACTTTGTTTTAAAAAGAAAAAAAATTCTATAGGGTCAAATAATACTGCCTTATCCAATAATTTTTTTCAAGCTCATACTAACCCGACAGATGTATATGAAAGTTTAAGTAGATTACTCCTGTTTAATCTTGAAAATATTTTAGGTTTACGTGAGACTTTAGATTTTTAGCTGTCAAAATTATCTTTAATCAATTCGTACACAGTAACAACGATTCACATCAAGAATGCTTGGCCAAATGCTCCTCTCTAATTTCTAAATGCTAACCCTTAAAGCGATTGTGGAAACATATTCAATTGTAGTGCGTAGATTCAGCCTAATCTTTAAATAGAGTGTTGAATAAACCACCTCACAGTGAGGGTTTTTACTCTTTCCTTTTGTGATTTTCCTGAAAAAACAAGCTTAAACAATATATTTACTCACATACTGTGCCCACTCAGTCCCTGATGATTTGAAAGAATTAGTGTCTTACTTCTTAGCAAAATGTATCTAGCATCTGCAAAATTTCATTTAGTTCTGCTATAGTGGTGTGTTGTGGACACAGGTGTGAATAGAGCATGACCTCTGCTCTCCCGAAATTCACCTGTCCAACAAAAAAAAAGCATGCATGCCATATATGCCACTTTAAATTTTCTAGTAGCCACATTAAAATAGTAAAAGTAAATAAGTGCAATTAATTTTGATAATATATTTGATTTAAACCAATATATCCAAAATATGTAATTAATATAAAAATTATTAATGAGATATTTCTGCATTCTTTTTTTCTTGTTCTAAGTCTTCAACATCCACTGTACATTTTACGCCTTCAGCACCTCTCAATTTGGATTAGTACATTTCAAATGCTCAGTAAGCCACATGTGGCTACTGGCTACTGTATTGAACAGTGCAGACCCGGAGCAGTGGTCTCCAAAGTTCAGTGCCCTTGACAGCTCGCTGGGGTTTGAGAAGAAAATCTTAAAATGCCTGTATGTATTTATTTTTATCCTATCATTAACAAATCTTTCTAGAAATATTTTATGCATATACAAGCAAACAATCGTATTTTTTGCCCCCCCTTAGATGCAAATGGTAACATAATTCATATACTATCTGCACCTTGCTTTTTCCATTTAGTGTCATTTGGGGATTATTCCAAAATATACATTGGATGCACCATAACTTATTTAACCAGCCTGCTGTTGATCGACTTGTTGATTTTTTTCTATCCTTTGCTATTACAAACAAGATACAAAGATATTGAAACGGCATAGGTCGTTTCACATGGTGTGAGCAAATCTCTAAAAAAAAAAGTTGTCAGAAATAGAATTGCTGAGTGAAAGGAATATGGATTTTGACAGAATTTACCACATTTCTCACAATAGAGGTTACACTCCCACTAGCAACGTAAGAGAATGCCTCTTTCCTTTCAGCTTCGTCAACACAGTATGTTATTGAGCTTTCCTATCTTTGCCAAATTATAGGGAAAAATGACATTTCAATGTAATTGTGTTTTACATTTCTCTTAAGATTGATGTCTTGCACTTTCTCAAATATTTATTACCCATTGTATTTTCTGTTATCTGTTAATCTTCGCCCATTTTTCTATGGAGTTGCAGGTCTGTTTCTTATTGATTTGTAAGAACTCATTTTAGACTAGGGAAATCAGCCTTTTGTAATATGAGTTGCAAATATTATTTTACCAGTTTGTCTTTGACTTTGCTTATGGTAATTTTTAACTTTCAAACATTTTTTTATGTTGTCTAGTACAGTAATCTTTTATGGCTTCTGAGTTTGGTGTCATAATTATAAAGATCTTCCCCACTATCAGATTGTAAAATAATTTTCTTGTTCTAGAACTCTTAAACTTTTATTTTTTGTATTTAGATATTTGATCTATTTTTAATTTATTCTGATGTAACGTGTAAGGTATAGATCTGACTTTGTTTCCATATGATGACCTAGTCATTCTCATACCATTTACTGAATAAGCTATCTTTTCCACACTGATTTGAGATACCATTTTTATTCTACACCAAATTTGATTCTATGCTACCTACAAACCCAAATGTATGTCAATTTCTGGACCTTCAATTCTGTGCCATTTCTCTCTATTCATGTGGTGCTACAACATTGTTTAAATCATTAGAATATTATAAGACATTTTCTTATTTCTTTGGGCTAGTTCCTTCTTCATACTCTACTTTTTCACATTTTTCCTAGCTAAACTTGCTAATTAATTTCTTTTCTATGACAATAGTGTCTGTTTGTCTTATTTCAAAAGTAAACTCAATTGGTATATTTATTGGGATCAGGTTAAATTTATAGGCTAAATTGGAGAGAACTGACAGCTTTGTAATGGTAAACGTAAGACTATAACATGGCTTTTGATTCGTTTAAATCTTCTTGTGTGCCCTTGAGGCATGTTTTAGTTTACCTTATGTGTATTTTGCACATATTTTGCACATTTTTAAAGTTATCTTTTAAGTATCTTATACTTTTATTGCTATTGTAAATGAAGTTTTTCTTCCTTTATCTGATAACTGGTTGATGTTTATATATACAAAAGCAACCAATTTCTGTATATCGATACCGAATTCTCTTCAGTTTTAATAGTTTTACAGTTTACCTTCTTTTGTTTTTCAAGAACCATCTCACTGCAAATGTGGTTTTATCTCTTCCTTCCCAAGTTTTCTTCCTCTAATTTCTTTCTCTAGTGTAATTATCTTGGCTACTACATTCTGAAAAATATTAAACAATAATGGTAATAGTGTGATTTCAGTAATTCCTGATTTCAGTGAGAATTTATCTAATGCTTTCCCACTAAACATGATGTCAGCTTTTGGGTTGAAATAGAAATATCTTACCATGTTAAGGAAGTACCTATCAATTCTTTTGTTGAGTTTTTTTTAACCAAGCATAAATGGTGAACTTTGTCAAATATTTTTTTAGCATCTTTGGCGATGATCACATGATTTTTCTCTCTGGAGCTTTTGTGCTGATTAATTATATTAGTAGATTTCCTCATATTGAATCAACCTTATATTCCTACAATAATCCCAACTTTTCATAATGTTTTGTTCTTTAAATATGATGTTGGATTATGTTTGCTAATATTAATTTAGAATTTTTACATTGATGTTCATATTCATGAGATTCATTTGTTGTTTTCTTTTTGTGGCTAATTTATGTCGGGTCTATTCTTGCTTCATAAAATAACTTGGAAATTTTCCTTCTTTTTCTATGCCCCAGAATTTAAATCTGGAATTTAAATAACAATGGAATTATGTGTTCTTTGGAGATTTTGTGGAAATCCTTTGTGACACCATCTGAACCTGATACTTTAGGGTAGAGATAACATTTTGACAACTTTCTCTATTTCCTCCATCAAAATTTGCCATTTAGGTTTTCCTGTCTCTTTTGTAATCTGTTTTTATAAATTGTTTTCTCCTAGAAAATTATGCATTTCATTTGTTTTCAGATTTATTTGCATAGAATTGAGCAAGGTAGGCTCATATTATTCTTTTCATTTCCATGATGTCTGTAGTTATTTCAACTTTATCATTTCTTATTCTGTGTATTTCTGCTTTTTCTCTTGATTCGAGTAGATACTAGTTTATCAAATTTGTTAGGTTTTTCCTTAAAAACAAATCAACTTTTGAATTTATTTGTTCTGTTTTCTGGTTAATTAATTCTACTTTCATCGGTAGTAATTTATTCTTTCCCTTTTTTAGATTCATTTTCTTATGTAGTTCTCTATTTCTGCATAACAAAGTACTCTAAAACTTAGTGGCTTTAAATAACAATAAACTTTTTCTTGTCTCACATAGTTTCGTAGGGTCAAGAATCCAGGCGCAGCTTAGCTGGGAGGTTCTGGCTCATGATCTCTGATGAAATTTCAGTTAAGCTGTTGGCTAAGGCTGAAGTCATCTGAAGGCTTGACTGGGGCTGGAAGATCCACTTCAAAGAAGGCTCACTTCCCTGGCTGTTGGCTGGAAGCCTCAGTTCCTTGCCATGTGGGCCTCTCCACAGGGCTGCCTAAGTATCCTCAAGACATGGGACTGCCTAAGTATCCTCAAGACAGCAACTGGCATCCCCTAGAGTGAGTGATCCAACACAGAGAAAGGGAATGACCAAGATGGAAGTCATGGTGTGTTTTTTGTTTGTTTGTTTTTGTTTTTGTTTTTCTTTCAATAATTTTATTGAAGTCCTAATCGTTTATAACATTGTGTAATTTCAGGTATACCTTATTGTTTATCCGTTTCTGTACAGACTGCATCATGCTCATCACTCATAGTCTAATTTTTTTTTTTTTTTGGTTTCAATCTTTTTTTTTTTTTTTATTGATGTTTTAATGGTTTCTAACATTGTGAAATTTTTGGGTTGTACATTTTTGTTTGTCCATCGCCATATATATGACTCCCTTCACCCCTTGTGCCCACCCCCCACCCCCACTGCCCCTGGTAACCACAGTCCAGTTTTCTCTGTCCATGTGTTGGTTTATATTCCACATATGAGTGAGATCATACAGTGTTTGTCTTTCTCTTTCTGGCTTATTTCACTTAACATAATACGCTCCAGGCCCATCCATGTTGTTGCAAATGGGACGATTTTGTCTTTTTTTATGGCTGAGTAGTATTCCATTGTATATATATACCACATTTTCCTAATCCAATCGTCAGTCGAGGGACACTTAGGTTGCTTCCACTTCTTGGCTATGGTGAATAATGCTGCAATGAACATAGGGGTGCATAAGCCTCTTTGGATTGTTGATTTCAGGTGCGTTGGATAGATTCCCAGTAGTGGGATGGCTGGATCATAGGGCATCTCTATTTTTAATTCTTTGAGGAATCTCCATACCGTTTTCCATAGAGCCTGCACCAATTTGCATTCCCACCAGCTGTGTATGAGGGTTCCTGTTTCTCCACATCCTCTCCAACATTTGTTGTTTTTTGTCTTGGTGATTATAGCCATTCTAACGGGCGTGAGGTGGTATCTTAGTGTTGTTTTGATTTGCATTTCCCTGATGATTAGTGACGTTGAGCGTCTTTTCATGTGCCTACTGGCCATCTGTATATCTTCCTTGGAGAAGTGTCTGTTCATTTCCTCTGCCCATTTTTTGATCGGGTTGTTTGTTTTTTTTGTTGTTCAGTTGTGTGAGTTCTTTATATATTATGGAGATCAACCCCTTGTCAGATGTATGTTTTGCAAATATTTTCTCCCAGCTGGTTGGTTGTCTGTTCATCTTGATTCTGGTTTCATTAGTCTTATAAAAGCTCTTTAATCTGATAAAGTCCCACTTGTTCATTTTTTCTTTAGTTTCCCTAGTCTGGGTAGGCATGTCATCGAAAAGATTCCTTTAAAACCAATGTCAAATAGTGTGTTGCCTATATTTTCTTCTATGAGTTTTATAGTTTCAGGTCTCACCTTCAGGTCTTTGATCCATTTTGAGCTAATTTTTGTGAATGGCGATAGCACATGGTCCACTTTCATTCTTTTGCATGTGGCTGTCCAGTTTTCCCAACACCATTTATTGAAGAGACTTTCCTTTCTCCATTGTATGTTCTTAGCTCCTTTGTCGAAAATTAGCTGTCCGTATATGTGTGGTTTTATTTCTGGGATTTCAATTCTGTTCCATTGATCTGTGTGTCTGTTTTTGTACCAGTACCGTGCTGTTTTGATTACTATTGCTTTGTAGTATGTTTTGAAGTCAGGGATTGTGATGCCTCCTGCTTTGTTCTTTTTTCTTAGGATTGCTTTAGCTATTCAGGGTCTTTTGTTGCCCCATGTGAATTTTAGTATTCTTTTTCCTATTTCCGTGAAGAATGTCGTTGGGATTCTGATCGGGATTGCATTGAATCTGTAGATTGCTTTAGGTAATATAGACGTTTTAACTATGTTTATTCTTCCAATCCACGTGCATGGGATGTCTTTCCATTTCTTTATGTCATCACGGATTTCTTTCAATAATGTATTGTAGTTCTCATTGTATAGGTCCTTCACCTCCTTGGTAAGATGTATTCCTAGGTATTTTATTCTTTTTGATGTGATTGTAAATGGTATTATCTTTTTGAGCTCTCTTTCTGTTAGTTCATTATTAGCATACAGAAATGCAACTGATTTTTGTAGATTGATTTTGTACCCTGCAACTTTGCTGTAGTTGTTGATTGTTTCTAACAGTTTTCCAACAGATTCTTTAGGGTTTTCTATATATACAATCATGTCATCTGCAAATAGTGAGAGTTTCACTTCTTCGTTACCTATTTGGATTCCTTTTATTCCTTTTTCTTGCCTAATTGCTCTGGCCAAAACCTCCAGTACTATGTTGAACAGGAGTGGTGAGAGTGGGCAGCCCTGCCTCGTTCCTGTTCTCAGAGGAATGGCTTTCAGTCTTTCCCTGTTGAGTATGATGTTGGCTGTGGGTTTGTCATATATGGCCTTTATTATGTTGAGGTATTTTCCTTCTATTCCCGTTTTATTGAGAGTTTTTATCATAAATGGATGTTGTAGCTTGTCAAATGCCTTCTCTGCATCTATTGAGATGATCATGTGGTTTTTATTCTTTGTTTTGTTGATGTGAGGTATCACGTTGATTGATTTGCGGATGTTGAACCATCCCTGCGTCCCTGGTATAAATCCCACTTGATCATGGTGTATGATCTTTTTAATGTATTGTTGTATTCGGTTTGCCAATATTTTGTTGAGGATTTTTGCATCAATGTTCATCAGTGATATTGGCCTGTAATTTTCTTTCTTTGTATTGTCTTTGTCTGGTTTTGGTATCAGGGTGATGTTGGCCTCGTAGAATGATTTAGGAAGTGTTCCATTTTCCTCTATTTTTTGGAATAGTTTGAGAAGGATGGGTATTAAATCTTCTTTGAATGTTTGGTAAAATTCACTGGAGAAGCCATCTGGTCCTGGACTTTTATTTTTTGGGAGGTTTTTGATTACTATTTCAATCTCTTTACTTGTTATTGGTCTATTCAGATTCTCCATTTCTTCTTGGTTCAATTTTGGGAGGTTGTATAAGTCTAAGAATTTATCCATTTCTTCTAGATTGTCCAATTTGTTGGCATATAATTTCTCATAGTATTCTCTTATAATCCTCTGTATTTCCGTGGTATCCATTGTAATTTCTCCTCTTTCATTTCTAATTTTATTTACTTGAGCCTTTTCTCTTTTTTTCTTAGTAAGCCTGGCTAAGGGTTTGTCGATTTTGTTTATCTTCTCGAAGAACCAACTCTTTGTTTCATTAATCCTTTCTACTGTTTTTTTGGTCTCAATTTCATTTATTTCTGCTCTGATTTTTATTATTTCTCTCCTTCTGCTGGCTTTGGGCTTTGTTTGTTCTTCTTTTTCTGGTTTTGTTAGGTGTAATTTAAGGTTGCCTATTTGGGCTTTTTCTTGTTTGTTAAGGTGGGCTTGTATCGCTATGAGTTTCCCTCTTAGGACCGCTTTTGCTGCATCCCATATGGTTTGATATGGCATATTATCATTTTCGTTTGTTTCCAGATAGTTTTTGATTTCTCCTTTAATTTCATAAATGATCCATTGGTGGTTCAGTAGCATGTTGTTTAATCTCCACATTTTTGTCACTTTCCCAGTTTTTTTTTCATGGTTCATTTCCAGTTTCATAGCCTTATGGTCTGAAAAGATGCTTGTTATGATTTCAATCTTCTTAAATTTATTGAGGCTTGCTTTGTTTCCCAACATATGGTCTATCCTAGAGAATGTTCCATGCGCGCTTGAGAAGAATGTGTAGTCAGCTGTTTTTGGATGGAGTGCTCTGTATATGTCTACTAGGTCCATCTCGTCCAGTTTTTCATTTAAGTCTACTATTTCTTTATTGACCTTTTGTCTGGATGATCTATCCATTGTTGTAAGTGGGGTGTTAAGATCCCCTACTATTATTGTCTTGTTGTTGATTTCTCCTTTTAGGTTTGTTAATAGTTGCTTTATGTACATTGGTGCTCCTATGTTGGGTGCATATATATTTATAAGTGATGTGTCTTCTTGATGGAGTGTCCTTTTTATCATTATATATTTCCCTTCTTTGTCTTTCTTAACCTGTTTTATCTTGAAGTCTACTTTGTCTGATATGAGTATGGCAACACCTGCTTTCTTTTGTTTGCCATTAGCTTGGAGTATTGTCTTCCATCCTTTCACTCTGAGCCTGTGCTTGTCTTTAGTGCTAAGATGTGTTTCCTGAAGGCAGCATATTGTTGGGTCTTGCTTTTTAATCCATCCTGCCACTCTGTATCTTTTGATTGGAGAGTTCAATCCATTTACATTTAGGGTAATTATTGAAATATGAGGGCTTAATGTTGCTGTTTTGTTGCTTATTTTCTGGTTCTTTTGCATTTCCTTTGTTTCTTGTCCCATTTGTTTCGGACTGCCAATTCAGTTTGGTTGTTCTGTCTTATGACTCTTCTAGTTTTCTCTTTGTTTATCATATGTGGTTTTGTTTTGATTATTTGTTTAGTGGTTACCTTGAGGTTTGGGCAAAAAATCTTGTGTATGAGATAGTCCATTATCTGATGGCCTCCTATTTCCTTATACTAAATCAATTCAATCACTTTCCTCTTCCCCTTCTAAGTTGTTCTTGTTATACCTTATTCTATCTTGTGTTGTGGCTGTGTGTTTACAGTGATGAGGTTAAATTTATTTTTGGTGAGTTTCTTCCTTTGATCTTTGAATTTAGTATTTAAGTGGTTGTTAACCTATTCCAGTAAAGATCTACTATATTTCTGAGTTTGTCTACCTACTTTTCTCCTTGCTCCAAGCTTTGTGTTCCCTTTCTCTTCTTTTTTCAGGCCTGAGGGCCTTGTTGAGTATTTCTTGTAGTGGGGGTCTCGTGGCCATGAGCTCCCTTAGCTTTTGTTTATCTGGGAGAGTTACTATTTCTCCATCATATTTGAAGGATATTTTTGCTGGATAGAGTATTCTTAGCTGAAAGTTTTTGTCTTTCAGTATTTTGAATATATCATTCCAGTCACTTCTAGCCTGTAAAGTTTCTGTTGAGAAATCCGCTGAGAGCCTGATGGGAGTTCCTTTGTACGTTATTTTTTGTTTTTGTCTAGCTGCCCTTAATATTGTTTCTTTGTCGTTGACCCTGGCTAGCCTTACCACTAGGTGTCGTGGTGAAGGCCTTTGTCTGTTAATATATATAGGTGTCCTGTTGGCTTCGCTTCCTGGTATTTCCTGCTCCTTCCCCAGATTTGGGAAATTCTCAACTATTATTTCCTTGAATAGGCTCTCTGTTCCTCTTTCCCTCTCTTCTCCCTCAGGAATACGTATAATTCTTATGTTACATTTTCTAATAGAGTCAGATATTTCTCGGAGTCTTTCTTCATTTCTTTTTAGTCTTAGTTCTCTCTCCTCTTCCATCTGGAGTATATCTGTATTCCTATCCTCTAAAGTGCTAATTCTTTTCTCCATATTGTCAGCTCTGTTCTTTAAAGATTCCAGATTCTCCTTTATCTCCTCCATTGTGTTCTTCATCTCCATCAGCACTGATTGGTTTTTCTTTATGATTTCAATCTCTTTTGTGAAGAAACTCCTAATCTCATTGAATTGTTTGTCTGTGTTGTCTCGTATTTTGTTGAGAGTTTTTATGATAGCTATTTTGAAATCTCTGTCATTTAGTTTATGGATTTCTGTGTCTTCGGGGTTGATTTCTGGGTGCTTGTCATTTTGTTTCTGGTCTGGTGATTTCATATATTTTTGCATTGTGGTTCCTGTGTTGGTTTTGTTTTTCCTCATCCTGGAAATCCCTGGTTGCAATTTCCACCTGCCGCCACTGTCTGGTGGTAAAGGGCTGTGTAGTCTAACACTACACATACACTATACTATACGGTTTTTCTGCTGTGATCCGCAGTTTTGTTTTTTGTTTTTTGTTTTTTTTCCCACTGCAATCCACGGGTCCAGTCGTTTGATCAGATCTGCCGCAGATCACTTGGTCTGGTCTGTCGCAGATCTCTTGGTCTGGTCTGCCGCGGATCGCTAGGTCTGGTCTGGTCGGTTGAGCTGCAGGGTCCGGTTTGTGGGGAGGGGGGAGCTCTCTTTTGCCCTCTGGGTCCCTGATGTGGGAGGCTTCTCGTTTGCCCCTCTTTATCCGCTCTCTGGGGTGCTCAGATGTTGATGGTAGCCCTGTGGCTCTTCTGAGTCCTCTGTGCGGGAGTTTCCCAATGGCTGAGAGAGCCCGAAGAGCTACGGTTTCCCCGCCGAGGGCCGCCCCTCCCCCCTCTCTGGGAGCCGCGTGGACCGGGATCGCTGATCTGATGCGGAGGGAGAGGAGTTCTCCTTACCTCTCCCCACTTCCTCCGGGGGCCCAGCACGATCCGCTCTCAGATGTGCGGCAGTGTGGATCTTTCCGCTCTAGCTTTTCACTGTCTGGGATTCCGTTGTTGGTCTCTGACTGTTCCTTTTGTTGTATCTTGTCGGGGGAAGAGTTCACGGGAAAACTCACTTCGCCATGATGCTGACGTCACTGTGTGAGGACGACGGTGTGTTTTTATAATTTAGCCTTCAAACCCTTTGAGAGGTGGAATCTAATTCCCCTCCCTTTGCATATGGGCTGGATTTAGTGACTCACTTCTAATGGATAGAATACGGTGGAAGTGTTTCTTTTAATCTTTGTATTTCCTGTAGATTTATCTTTATAAATATTGATGCTGTATTATTCAGTACTTCTATCTACTGTTAATTGTACTTTTCAACAAAATAAGAAACCCATTTTTGACTCATTTAATGCTCTTTGTCTTGTATTCAACTTTGTCTGACATTAAGATGACTAACTTGTTTTCTTTTTGTTTGCATTTGCCTGGTGTATTTTACTCATCCTTTGTTTTCAAACTTTCTGAATCACTTTGCTTTGGGAGTGTCTCTTATGTATGACATAGAGTTTAGATTTGCTTCACAAAGTTATTTTCCAAAATAACTTCTAAAAGTTATTTTCTTTTACTAGGTGAAGTGACTCCATTTATATTTACTAGTATGACAGATAAGTTTTACCTTACTTCTGTCATATTTTATATTGTTTTCTATTTTATAGTTTTGTGAAAATTTTTCAACATATGTCCTATTTCTTTACCTATTTGTGCATTTTTTCATGATAAACATAAAGTTTTATATTTTTTACAAGTGACTACCCTTAAATTTTAAGTTTATTTGATAATGAATCCTCAATTTCTTTAGGCAATATACATTACTTACTTAGAGCATAAAGAATTGTACATATTTCTTTTTTCTCCCCATTCTCTTTCCCACCTCCAGTTCTTGTGAATTATTTCATCTTTCTTAGTGTTCTTCTTTTTTTGTACTATTAGATATACTCTTGCCTATATTAATTGATTTGTCAATATTAAAATGATCTCCTTAACCAGCAATTGTTAGAGATGAGGAAACCACATCATGGGTTTTTGTGTGTCAATTTGCCTAACTTTTACTTTCCAGCTTCTTTCACCCTTACCCTCCCAACTTACATTACTTATATCATGTCTGCATTTTTGGGCACATAGTATTTACTTTCTGCTCTATAATCCAAATCGCATTTGTTTTCATCTTAGTGCTAATACATTCAGTGCTCATGTTGGTCTCTTTTCTCTCATACCTTGATTGGCTAAAGTTTGTCCTCTAGGCTATTCTTCAAGAAGGGCTTATGGGAACAATATTCTCTGAATTCTTGCAGGTTCAAGAGTATTTGCCTGTTGTCCTTATACCCAAATAACATCTTTAGGTTACACATTCTTTTCTTGAGGATATCGTAGGTGTTACTCCTCTGACTTGGAAGTCGGTCGAGCATTGATTGCTGCTGTGGCAAAGTGTAAGGCCAGCATGCCCTTTTTTTCTCATAATTGACTCTTTGCCTAGCTGCCCAGAGAATGTTGTTGTTCTTGTCGTGTTGCTGTCTTGCAGTCCAATAACTTTACTAGGACACATCTCAGTGTTGGCTATTCTGAGTCAGTTTTCCCTGGAATATGGTGTGTCCTTTCTTAGGTAGATACAAATTTCTTTTATTTCAAGTAAGTTTTCTTGAATTATATTGCAAGTATTTTGTTATGATTCAATATTTTCTTCTTCCGCAACCCCAAGTATACATAGGTGTATGTACAATTTCCTCTGCCTATCCTCTATATCTTCTTCCTTTTTATCCTTTTGACTCTTTCTTCATTTTACTTCATTCGTCTTCCTTTCTTCCTTCCTCTATCCCCACCTCCCATTTCTATCCTCCTTTCCCCACTTTGTTTTTAGCAGCATCTGGTCTCTCTGGTGCTTCTTCCAATCTGACTTTAATTTCTGTGATGGTTTTATTTTTTCCTTCAACCTTTTTCGTCAGCTCTGCCAGATCACACATCGCTTCCTCCTCTGTTGCTTCAGGATCTCTTCGTGGAGCTCTTGCATCTCTGATTTGTGTTCTTCCTTCATACAATCAATTGCTTCACCAAGCTTTTTAAATTTTTGGCAAAAAGTTTGGTCATAATTTTCCTCTAACCTGTGGCATTATCTTTTTGTGCTTGTCTGCCATTTGTTTGATTCTTTTCCTGTGCTTCTATTGATCCTCTGATTGTTTCTTTTTGATTTTTCATCTTTGCTGTATGAGTTTTTCCCCAACCAGATATTTGCAAAAGTTCATGTTGAGGAAGAGCCAAGGCCAACTGGGACTTTTCTTAGGTTGCAGAGTTTTGTGCATAAGTTTGTTTCTCTTGAGTCAGTGGGGTTTAGCAGCTTTGAGGTTTTTCCAAAGCAAAGTTAGGTTTCTCCCCCTCTGGCAGAGGTAGACTGCTTCCTACACATGCAGCTTTTCTCTGTGATTTCTCTTTTGGCCTCACTTTTTCTTCTTGGGATAAAACCAGGTACAAAGGTGCTCTTACCACCAGCCTATGCACCCTATTTCTATTGTTGCATACAAGGCATTAGGTTTCACACCTCAGGGTAAACCTTCACCTCTGAAAAATCTTCACACTTTGAAAAGTGTATTTTGTGTTTTTCCAAGATCTGTGCTGCAGTGTCTTCTCTCTTCAGGCATTCCTGAAGAATCTCCACAACTTTTGGCAACCCTTTCACTTATTTTATAGTTTGGAGTTCTAGCTATTTTTTGTTTGTGTCAGAAATGGAGTTTGTCTTTTTCTTTCTCATTCTCCTTGTTGCTTTTGAATAGTTTCCAAGAAGAGAAGGAAGGAGTGCTGGCTTTATGTCACCGTATATAAACCCAAAGTCTCTTCCATTATTTTTAAATTACTATTATTTGAATATGTAATAATATATAAATCTATAAATTTATAAAATAAATATATAGATGTATTACATATAAACATATTAGGTTACATGCTCCCTCTAAATTTTTATTTATGAGATAACTGATCAAAAAAGCTTAGAGAATACTGAAGTCAAGAAAACCATGTTTGTTAAATGCTATTATAAAGGTAGACACCTAAGGCTATTATAGGTCTAGAGAGAAGTAACATCTCCCTCTTCTCATGAGCCTAAATAGATATCACACACTATGTTAGCAGAACACATTGAGGAAAAAGTGGTTTGAGGAATAATATCCTATAGAAGTGTAATAATAATAACACACTTTTGATAGTTTTGCAGTTTGATGGTATAATATTTTACAAAGCGCTTTCATATACGTTATTTCATTTAATTCTCTAAATGACCCATTGAAGGGGATATTACTATTTCCTTTTTACCAACACCGAAAATGAAGCACTCAGAGGTTAAATGACTTATTTAAGGCCACACAGCTGAATGTCAAACCTTGGTCACTAGAGTTCTCAACTACTGCCTGGGGTTAGGGAGTGATAATGTCCCTTGGTAGGGTATGGACCTATACAAAAGTGAGTCCTATGGTTTAAGAAGCTGCCAAGTCACAGAACTTTCCTAATCAAAACATGTTAATCCTCACTTCTTTTTTTTTAATGAGATGCAAACATAGATGTCAGTTTCTTCAAATACTTGAGGTAATCTTTTCAAAATCTCTTAGATTCGTTCTCTAACATGAAAAGAAAAGGAGATATATTCATTCTTCAGTTTATTTGATCAGTATGTGCATTCAAGGCAGGTAACTGAACCCAACAAGGATTTCAGAATGAGAGCTGGAAAACAGTCTAGTACTCTTTGTTATCTTACACATTTTATTTTCAACTTATTCAGTGTTCGGATGACCAGTGGCTTGGTATCAAGTCAATTACTGTTGCAGAGTACATCAAATAACCATCAGTTAAAATGTCAGAATAGCTTCATTCTTTTTAAATAAACTGCCTCTTCCATAATTTATTCTGAAGCTTCATGGCCAGATGTGGCTTAGGCACAGCCAAGTGTGTGGTATTTTATCGATTTATTAGTTCAGTCAGAATGTGTGTGTGTGTGTGTGTGTGTGTGTATGTGTGTGTGTGTTGGGGAAGGCACAAGACAATTGTGAATAGATTAGCCACACTCAAAGATTTTAAAAGATGTATAGCAACATTTTGAGTTAGGTATTATTTAACAACCACAACCAAATGCTTTCACAAATTTATGAACTTATAACTATTTGAATAAGATTATTTTTAATATAATTAAAAGAACTCAAATCACAGGTAGCTGAGAGATTTTTCCAATAAACATTCTTAAAATAATATTGAAAATTTGGAAAGAGTTGATTTTTTAAATAAAATCGAGGCTTTGGAACAGCTGGCAATGTCTCCTTGACAAATATCCTTGTCTATAAGTGTTTACATTTTGCTATCAAAAGATAAGTCACAAAACTACAAGAAGAAAGGAGAGAACGAAGGAAGAGAGAGAGACAAGGAGGGAGAAAGATTTCATTGGGAAGTATATATTCGTGTATTTAGAATTTCATGTGAAACTAAAAGTTGAGAAGAGGCTTTTTTATATGAAATTATCCCTGCTTTCTGCACCTAATTCTACAGGCCCTAAAATGGATAATTAAAACTTAAGTGTGTTGCTTAGTTAATTCAGTTGACAGTTAACCCTAGGGAATATTTTGGTAGTTAATTATATACATTGACAATTTTTATATGGTGGGTATAAATTTATAGTGATATAACTATAAAATTCCACCCCAGCAACCAAATTTTTGTTCATATGAAGGTCCAGATATATCTTAATCATTATTAAGAAATGTAATTGAGCTCGTTTGATAAGTGAATATTCCCATAGTGCTTCAAAGAGCTTGTCATTCTTTTGAATTGTTTTTCTGCTGCAGTGCAATCTGCAAAAAGATGTATATCTTGAGGGAGCACACATTGGTAAAAAAAATAAGAACTTCCCTCTCTCATATACATACACACACACACACACACATTTTAAAGTTAGATTTCTACACACCTTCAAGATTTACTCCATTCCAGACTCATAATAAACAACTATTCTGAGCCCAAGAACTTGCTAGTTTAAAAATATGATAGAAACTCATACCAAAGGACTTTATGGTCTATCTGGGAGACAAGACTTTGAAGATATAAACCAAGCAGACAAATAAGACAGAACGGAATTGGGAGCACTGTGCGTTTGGGGGTTTCAAGGAGGAAGTGGGGCTGTGGGGACTGGAGGAAGTAGACACGTGAGTGTTTGCCACGTGGTGTGATGAGAGCTGCAGTAGCCTTAGGTACCCAGGGATGGGGACACAAAGTAAGCAACGTCTAACTCACTCCGGGGAGACAAGGATGGCTTCACTGGGAATATGATGTCTGAGATGAGTTTTAAAAGACAAAGAGTTTGTCAATAGGAAAAAGGAGGGCGGAGTACACAAGTCAAAGGCAGAAAACATTTTAAAATGTCAAGAAGTTTAGGCTTTATCTGTAAATTATTGGGTTCTTGAGAGTTTTTAACTAAGAGAAGGACGTGGTCAGAGCTGGGTTTTGGAGAGCCCCTCTGGCTGCGGAATCCAGAGGAGGATCATATTAGAGACAGGAGATGACTTCAGAGGCATCACACGTGTAGACCTGAACTAAAAGAGTTTCGGCGGAGGTGAAGATCAGAAGATCATCTTGCCACTGGATAAACATAGACTAAAGAATTTTTTTTTTAACTGGCATTGAACATTGTTTTTGGAAGGCATAATCAAAGAGAGATTACACGGGTTGCTTTCTTGAGAACTGTAGAAGGTTACCCCCTGCCACCATCTACTTTGTGGGGTCTGTGGTCTCCAAGCCATATTAACAAATATTTATGGAGTGAGACTCTGTGCTCAGCCCTGGGAAGATTCCACTTCTGTGACACACACACTCAATTCCAGCCATTTGGAATGGGGACCGGAGGCTGCCTGCACCAGTAAGCACCCTGCAGTATGCAAAGCAGTCATTTACGTAGACAAAGTGGGAGAGAAGAAAAAAATTACTGTGTTTTCCATTACCCAGTGAGTTCCATCCCTCCACCCTTTACCAGTGAATTAAGTGTAAATAAATAAATACAACCAAGTTCACTGGTAACCTTTAGGGCCTTCCATTAATCAGAGTAATAAGGGGTCTTTTCTCGGGTCTTCATTGATGCTATAGAAAGAAAAATGGTGACACAAGGTCAGCTTAGCTCCAGCCCTGTGACACTTTGTCAATACAGTATTGGCAATTCAGTTATGGTGAAAAATAAGGGCATTATTTAGCTGTTAGGAGTTAGTAAATAGATTATTTATTGTGTTGTCTCTCATCAATCAGAACTCCAAGCCGACGAGACATCAGCTGCCTGAATAATTTTCCTGCAAAAGCCTAAAACAGTTTGCTTGGGCTCCCTCCCTCCTTTCTCTCTCTCTCTCCCTCTCTCCCTGTGAGTCTCTCTCTCCCTCTATCTCACTCTCTGTCTTTCTCTCTTTCTCTCTCTCTCTCCTTCTGTGTGTGTGTGTTAGAAAATGTTATAATATTTGAGGTTGATGAATGTGGAAATTTATTAACAGGAAATGAAAACTGATAGGTATTTAACATTTAATGTGAAATAATCTACTGTAACATAAAAAACTCAAAATAATACTAACTGTTTTAATTGTCCATGGTAGTTAAACTGTCACTGTGGTAATTAAAAAGATAGGTGGATAGTAAGTTATTGACATAAGCTCTTCAAATAAAGTGGGCTAATTTTAAAACTAAATTTAACTTAAATTGAATCATTGCTTCTCGCTCACATTTTTTTTTTTTTTTTTTTTTAGTGGCAGCATCAAAATCTTTTTTATCAGAGTTTACCAGGGATAAACCCAAAGTAACTGAGTCAGCATGTGTTAATAAAAATTCCCAGTAATAAAATCTTCACTTTTACTAAATGGAAAAGATTATTTACTATATAGTGAGAGAACTGTAGTAGGTTAGCTATTTGAGAAATGTGTGTGTGTGTGTGTTCATCTCACGTCACATATCTAAATAAATTCTGGATGGATTCAAGCTAAAATTTTTTAATCAAACAGAATTTTAAAAATATTTAATTGAATATACATCAAATTTCTTGAAAAGAAAGAAAATTTCTGGACTTTAAATTCCATAAAAGTCCTATAATCTTCCATTCTCAATCTGTCCCTGCCTGGTTTTGGTATAAAGTTATATAAACCTTATGAAATTAGTTCGGAAGTGTCTCCTCTTTCTGTATTTTCTAGAGAAGTTTAATATTAGCTTGGTCTGTTAGAACTCAACTGGTGTTTTCTTTATGGGAAGATTTTTAACCAACGTTCTGATTTCTTTTATAATTAAGGAACAATATAAGCTTTCTATATCTTATTGAGTCCGTTTTTGCTAAGTTATATTTTTTCAGGAATTTGTCCATTACATCTAATTGTTTAAATCAATTGGTATGAAACTGTTCATCATATTCCTTAATTATATTTTTAAATTTCAGCTGTATGTATAGTTATGTTTCCCTTTCTTTTATATTGATCATTTCTATTTTCTTTTCTTAATCAATGTTACCAAAATTTCTCTGTATGATTAGTCTTTTACAAGAAACAACTTTGGGCTCTTTTATTCTATCTTTCATATGTTTTCCTTTTCATTGATTACTCTTTTGACCTTTATTATCTCCTTCTTTCTACATTTTTGAGTTTATTCTGTTCTACATTTTAAAACTTTTTAATTGGACACCACTCATTAATTTTCATCTTTTATCCTTTTCTAACATAAGTACTTAAATGTATAAAATACCACTTTTACTGCATCCTAGTGAAAGTTTTGACATGTATAATTTTCACAATTCATGTAATAGACATTTCTTTAAATATCTAATATAATTTCATCTTTGACTCAGGAGTTGTCACCAACCTGGGCACTTCAACCCCCTTGAAATTTAGGCAAGTCTGCCCACCACGTGGTGGTGGCTGGGGCAAGAACAAAAGTGGGATCAACCTATATCCACGTATTATAAATTATACATCAATTAAAATTATGGATCAAGCCTACAAACTGGCACATAAAATATGTTCTATCCCCCAACTTCGAAAAATGTACCTTTATACAACAAAGTAGAGAATTATGTGTAAAACTATATATAACTGAAAGTTGGCAGAAAAGTAAAAACAACTGAAGTGTTAATTATTATCACACAAGTCTGGGTATTCTTTTGATAGGTTAGTGAGGGTTGGCTAGACATAGAATAAAGATTTAAATAATTCATAAATTATTATACATTTATTTCACAAAATTTATTTTTCTTGCCTTCATTTCAGAAAAATCACTTATGTAGTAATCAAGATGTTCACATAATTTGTTTTCTATTAACATTAATGATCTAATAGATCAAAAAATAAATTACAAGTGAATTCAAATTAGACATGTAAATATTTGCCTATCAAAATTATACGCTTAATTCAGTTTCTTATTTCAAGAAACTGAAACTTTCTAATGTAATATTAAATTTTGTGATTATCATATTTGTATAATATAAAATCATTTGTAACTCTAGCACTCAAGTCTCTCGAGTTTCTAATGTAAAGAATCAATAGATATCACACTTCGCATATGATGTATTAAGACTGCAGATCTGTGAATGTAACACAATATGAATTGTTCAATATTGGAAAATTTTCTCTGCAGCCATGTGCATCTGTTGCAGATACTGTACTAATTTGTGAGTCCCTCCAGAACCACAAATTGGACATAAACTGAAGCAAAAAAAATGGACGCCTGAGACGACTGAGCAATACCATATGGTGTGACAACCTATTACGTTCACTCCGAAGAAAAGGATTTAACAAGTTGATTAATTTATCTGTTCTTTTATCTAAAGATTTCCACCCCTCAAATCCTCCCTACCTTCTAAAGCAATATCCATCTCCAATAACCCAAACCTCACCATATCTACTTCATCACCCTTGTTCAGATGCTGTTTGGCACAAGTGTTTCCCTGGGGCCTTAATGGAGTTAGTCATGAGAGTGGTTGTGTAGGGTATGGTCATGCTCGCTGGTGCTGAGTACATGTCTTTAATCTATGTGTGTATATGTATTTTGTGTGTGTGTGTGTGTGTATATGAGAGATTTCTCTAAAGCATTGACCCAAGGCAGGGTCCCTTCTTGCCCATGTCTAAGGGTGGTGCCAGGTCAGCTTTCCCATCCCTGCTGGCCCAAGGCTAGATAACCATATATAACATGCAGAGTTGCTGTCAGGTAACCACCCTCCTCCTTGCTGCTAGCCACTCTGGCTTTATTAAACTCCAACTCACATTTTTGCTGCTTTTTCTACTAGAAAGACACGGATCTTTAGACACTTCCTTTATCTCTTATAAAACTAGCAATATCTCCGAGAGTGTGTCCTTTCTAGGGTTTAATTCTGGAACCCTTGCACTGTTCTGCAGTCAACAGGTTCCTTTGAGTACCTAGTTGGCTGTAATTCCAGAAGTGGAAGTCCCCTCGATCCACTATATTGAAATTTCCTGTGCTGTCATATCCTCATATAGATTGCAAGCTCTTGGAGGCCAGATGTTATTGGTGTTTAAACCCACCACAACGCCTGGCACATATACACACTTAATAAATCTTTATTGGAATAAAATGTCCAAGGATGTGGCAAAAGAAAGGACAGATTTGATTTCATAAAAGCAAATATTTCTGTACACCAAGAAGATTCCCAGTAGGGCCGGCCCCGTGGCTTAGCGGTTAAGTGCGCGCGCTCTGCTGCTGGCGGCCCGGGTTCAGATCCCGGGCGCACACCGACGCACTGCTTTTCCGGCCATGCTGAGGCCACGTCCCATATACAGCAACTAGAAGGATGTGCAGCTATGACATACAACTATCTACTGGGGCTTTGGGGGAAAAATAAAAATTAAAAAAATTTAAAAAAAAGATTCCCGATAGCCTTAGGAAAATATCTGCAGCAAATAATGCAGTGATATTTAGTATGTAAAGTATAAATATTTAGTATGTAAAGAGTTCACACAAATTGATGAGAAAAAAACTAAAACCAATAAAGGTAAATGGGTAAAGTACCTAAAAGATAATTCTCAAAGGAGGAAATACAACTAGAAATAAGTTCCTAAACTGACACTTGGAACCAATATGGCAGTCAGATGCCTCAAAATATTCACTTTATTTGACCTAATAATTCCACCGCTAAAAATCTATCTAAAAGAGTTATAAATTTTGGAGGAGAAAGTTTTATTTATCTAAGTAGAGCATGGTAAGGCCTTTCTTTTTCTATCTCACAGGATGTTCTTTGGCATCCTTGCGGGGGGCTAGAGTGGGAGGAGAGCCAGGACCTAGAATTCAGGCATTCAGAGTCAACAAGAAGATTACTACAGGACTAGAGAACACTAGATGGTTGGTTGAGTTTCATGTTGCCCACCGGATGTGAGTACCCCTGCATCCCTGTTGCAGCCATCAACACCTGGGCCTGATTGAAACACAGAAAGAGATTCTCAAATGATCACACAGGTTGGAATGCAAAACGTTTTCATTCTAATCACACACAAATTAAAAGTTCTGCCCTCGAACATTTAACAGTAGCATTACAACTCAGAAATAGTTACTTCTGTAGAGTGTTGGCTCCAAGTGGCCTCGAGCCCCTTGGAAATGTGAGGTTCAATTCAAATGGAATGGCCACAAGGGCTTATTGGCAGAATGGTCAGAACATCTCAGTTTGCCCAGCCAGCTGCCAGGCCACTTTATGGAACAGAAGCTCTCTGCCCAGGTAGCCCCTCCTTAGTGATAATTAATACATATGCTTTTCCTTGGAACCATGGTGACACAGAACCTGGAAATTGACAGCGGGTCCCTAGCTGCCCATCAAGAAGCGCTCACGCTCCATACTGCCACCTGCCATTAGGAGAGCTTTTTACCACCACCAGGCCACTTGTCATTTCTCTACAGAATGCACTCAGCTGGATCAACCTGTAATACACCAACGTGATTTCAACTCAACAACAGAGCTAAATACCAGAGGAGTGGGGCACTTGGAGCAGAAAAGAAAGGAAATGAAATAACTATCATTACCTCCCTAAACTTCAACAACTAGGAAAGAGCCCTCTTACCGAGGAGTCCAGATCCCCAATTTCAGACGGTGTAATGGCAGCCAGGTTCGCAGAACAGAAGCAGAAACACTTGTCTACTGATGAGTCTCTTTCCTTTCCCATTAAACAGGTGGAGATGATCCTCTGGCATCAGTCCCAGCCCAAGGTTTGGGCCCCTGACCTCATAGTCCATTTGATCCTAAAGCAGTGGTTTGTAGTCTCCATTTAGAGTCTTACTGAAAATTAATAATGACTACAGACTTCCATTCTAGAGAAATGTGCACATGCATATGCTCCTTTTTACATACTATCAGTGGAGCACAAGGACCCCCAGAGGCCCATCCACGGAGCCCCTTAAACTATCAGCTAGTTCTCTCTACACTTCTGCCACCACGCCCCATTCCTGTGTCTGTAACAGGCCTCCTTAACGGAGCGTGGGGCTCGATTCTGCTGAACTAGGAAGCAGCATTGCAACCTTTCCCAGCACAGAGCCCTAGCAGGCCACTTGGACTTAATTTCAGGAGGCCTGTAGATAGAACCTCCTTGTCACTCTGTCCATAGACGTCCATGGTAAAGCATCTCTGTTCCAGAGAGACCCTTCCCAATCTGACTTCCCTCTCAGTGGATTTATGTGTAGTTCTCTAACGATGTGGAAAAGCAGTTTGACACTAAGGAAAAACAAAGCCACTTAAGGTAAGAAATTAAGAGCAAAATTACATAAGCCTTTTAAAAAAAAATTGGCATTCTAGCTGCATTTTTCAACTGAGTCGTAAAATCATTTCCCAAGCCCGAAGCATCATTATCCTCATTTCACAGGTGGAAAACCGGGAATTACAGAGAGGTTAATGGCTGTGTCTAAAACCACACAGCACGCTCTCATCAGGAGCTGGAAATACAGGTATAGTCAAGGACTCATACTGTTCTGTGATAACCCAAACTTTATGAACCAGTTTGACTTGGCCCTAATTCGCATTCAATTTTAAAAAATGTCTTTCATTAAAAAATATAATTTGAAGAACTGGGTAATTGACTCACATTTGATTAAGGCAGAGTCTATTGGATTAACATGATGAATAGATAAAATTATAATCAAACAGAAAGCAGAACAAAAGGTGACTAAGTCATGGGTCACATTAAGATACTAAATTTTTGGAAGATGGATATGCTGGGGTGTTTTTTTTTTTTTTTTACACTAGTAATATTCATTTCACAGTGGATCTCACACTGTTCAGCTATCGCTAGTAGGGTAATTAGAATGAAGTTTATATTCAGGATTAAAAGTAGTAGTACTTGGGAGGTGTTTTGATTTCACAGTAAGGAAAACTCCAGCTGTCCTCTTTCTGATTCTCCCCAAAACATCTGGTTCAATGGTAATTTCTCAAACTCCAGTGGTTATTCCTGCTCAGAACTAAATATAGCTAATGCCACATCAAACTCCAAAGTACCTTTCAGAAACTGTAATGTTCACCAGCCTGTACTGGGATAACTTATTCCACAGTTTTTTCTATTAATGCAAAATTGTATCCCCTATAGAAACTTAGTTAATTAATATGAACTACTCTAGCGTCAGCCACGTCCAGACAGCCAGGCCAGGAAGTAAAATGAAAAAGATGGTGCTTGAGTTTTTTATTTGTCTTTCGGTCTTAAATCTTCTTAGCCCGAGAAATGGGAGCTGCTGTGGTATAAACGGAGGTGTATGTGAAAGCAACATTCTTCTCATCACCAAGACTGTCTCTGTTTCAGACTGACTGGGTGGTGGTAGACTCCTTCCCAAAACTTCCATGTCTGCAAAAACTGGGAGGAAGGAAGGAACTGGGAGAGGCTTTGACCCTTCCTTAACCTTCATCAATGTCCCAAAAGCCAACTCACATAACATACAGTGTAAAGAAGAAACTGACTTCCTTGGCAAACACTGCTCCGGCGCAGTCTCCTAGCCACCACCCCACTAGCTGCAGGATTTTCCTAGATAGAAATCTGGAACCACAACTGCAGTCCTTGTTCTTATCATGTTGTTACTTCTAGAAGCATACTCTGGTCAGGCAAATGTCTAACAACCTGGGACGAAAAGACGGCATTAGCATAGTAAGTTAGCTTTTTTTGCCTATAAGAATGACAAAGTGTTTAAGGATTGATGATATTTCTGTGTGGCAAGGATTCAGGGAATAAGTAATCTCATATACAACTTGTAGAGTATATATTGGAAGGCAGTTTGGTAATATCTATGAAAATATTAATAAAATGTGCATCCCCTTTGACCAAGCCATTCCACGTATACCTATGCACAATGATATGGATTCAGGGCTATTTATTGTAGCATTTTATGTATAGCAAAATATTGGAAACCACCTAATGTTCACAAGTAGGAAAATGGTGAAATAAATCATGGTATAGCTACACCGTGGAATTTATCTCTTTTTTTAAAAGTAGATCCAACCATAATGTCAAGGAAAGATTTCTATGAGATATGTATACATACATTTTTTTTTCCTCCCTAAAGCCCTCGTACATGGTTGTATATCATAGTTGTAAGTCCTTCTAGTTCTTCCATGTGAGCCACTGCCACAGCATGGCTACTGACAGATGAGTAGCATGCTTCCACACCTGGGAACTAAACTGGGGCTGCCAAAGCAGAGCATGCCAAACTTTAACTGCTGGGTCATCAGGGCTGGCTCACCATGATATCTTTTTAAATGAAAAAAGCAAGTGGTGGAAATATTTATTTATATAATATGATCCTATTTACATATTTTTAAACAGTATATGTGTATTCTATGATTTTAAATGGATAGAAAAAGATCAGAATGGACACATCCCCAACTGGTAACAGGGCTGACCTCTGGAGAGGAGAAAGGAGCTAGGAAGTGGAGAGGGGTGAGAAGATGGAGGACGA
This sequence comes from Diceros bicornis minor, assembly GCF_020826845.1. Lineage (NCBI taxonomy): Eukaryota > Metazoa > Chordata > Mammalia > Perissodactyla > Rhinocerotidae > Diceros > Diceros bicornis. The sequence goes on along the minus strand of NC_080744.1, from coordinate 54,700,814 downwards.
ATTTCACTTTCTACTCAATATGCTTCAGTAATTTATGCTAACAAATATATGGTATTTTTATCATGACAAAATAAAAGAAGGATGTTGGCTGGCATCTCCTTATAAGGCACTAGGTAGCCAACCGTGATGAAGTGGAAATCCCACCTGATCCATTCAAGCAGGACAAGCCACCTAAATTCTCTAAGCCTCAGTTTTCTCACCTGTAAATGAGGACAACAATGCCTGCCTCAGAGTATTGTTGTAAAGGATTACATGATAGAATGCTTATAAAAGCTCTGTTTACTGTTAAACGTAAGTGATTATGAAATGTTAAACAAGAACTTTTCCAAGGTCAAGAAGAAAGAGTTGATCTAATGTAACAGGATGACCATGGATAGGACTAAATTACCCCAACTGTGGGAAATGACCAGCTAAGTTGTGATGGTGTTAGACTGATTAAAGAAATCAAAGTCATATGGTTGGGCATGAAGTCTCCCGGGAAGGTGCTCCAAGCTATAATAATCCTGGGAAGTGGTTAACCCTGGAGCAGGGAATGAGCAATGGGGCAAAGCATCCTCCTCTTTCTGAGGCTGGGGAGGAGTTTGGAACAGATCCAAGGGCTCAAGAAACCTGAAAGAAGCCCTATTAGCGGGTGAACTTCTACCAGCTACGTGCAGGCTGGGAGTGAGGCTGGGAATTAGCCCCACATGACACTCTAAGGTAGGTTTGAGCCTGTATAGTAATTGTAAGTGATTTTCTGTGTAAAATGCTTCTTCTAGTATCATTGAACCTTCAAATAAAGTTTCATTAAAAGTTGGATCCTGATCTCAGGGGCCGGTCCTGTACCATAGTGGTTAAGTTCAGCACATTCTACTTTGGCGGCCCAGGTTCGTGGGTTCGGATCCTGGGCCTAGACCTACACCACTAGTCAAGTGACACTGTGGCAGCATCCCAGATATGAAATAGAAGAAGATTGGCACAGATGTTAGCTCAGGTCTAATCTTCCTCAGCAAAAAAAAAAAAAAAAACCCATAAAAAAAATAAAAGTTGGAACCTGGTCTCAACTGCTGAGTGGAGAAATAGAAAAATGCCATGTCTGCTGTTCTATGTCAAAGATTCCTCTTCTAGAATGAGGATATTTGTGGGGACTAAAGGCACCGGGACCCCCCCACCCATAGTCATGATTTGGGACCCTTTATCTATGGCTGCATTGGAGAATAGACTGGCTATGTTAAGGATAGGCTGATGGCCTCATCTCCTTCCATCTCAGGGGACCACTATTAAGTTCCCTGGCTCAGATGCAATGGAAATTCTACTTCGTACTCCTGATTTGGTTCTCTGTCAAGCAGCTTGCTTTGTCTCAATACTTACGTGCTGTCTGACTAGACACAGGTATCGTTTTGATGATCTTTAACTTTTATTGATTCTGCCTGCCCCAAGGTGTTGTTAATTGTCTCTAAGGACCTGAACCCCAGGAATGGTGGCAGACTCAATGGAGAGGTTATGCAGTGTACAGATCGCTTCTCTGAGGGCCAGATATTTAGAGACTGATATATTAACTTAAATAGAAAATGCCTTGCAAGACATATTTATGCAGAACTTGGTGGTGCTGAATGGTAAGATATGGGAAATAATTAGGGAGAATGTTCTCCATATTTTTACTCTAGGGCTCAGAATCATAGATTATATTATAGTTAGACTCTTCTTGATTATTTTCGTAAGCTGCCTTAAATCCTCTCTGGAAGCACGGTAAAGACATATACAAACAAGCAAATAAGCAAATAACATTTATTGAGTCCTTACTGTGTGCCACGTAGTGTGCTAGGTGTTTTGTTTTTTTGGTGAGGAAGATTGGCCCTGAGCTAACATCTGTTGCTAATCTTCCTCTTTTGCTCTTTTTGCTTGAGGAAGATTGTCCTTGAGCTAACATCCATGCCAATCTTCCTCTGTTTTGTATATGGGATGCCACCGCAGCATGGCTTGATGAGCGGTGTATAGGTCTGTGCCCGGGATCCGAACCTGAGAACCCTGGGCCGCCAAAGCAGAATACACGAACTTAACCACTATGCCACGGGGCCAGCCCCTGTGCTAGGTGTTTTAACTGTTTCCTTTAACCCTCACAACAACCTATTGATCCTCAATTCCATCTCCAGTGATTTGTCAGATATTTGCCCTAAGAGGTAGGGGCCATGTGGGCCTTTTACTTGTCAAGCCTCTGCAGCAGGCAAGGCAAAGGAAGCAGCAGGAGAGAAGGAACCTCTGAAGGTGAGGGTGGAGGAGGGTTTACAAGTGCTAGGGACACGCAAGCTTGAGAATCAAGCATTGACTTTCCTGATTGCCAGAAATGCTGAAGAAATGGCTTTGTTTCTTTTTTCCTTCCAGTGGCTTTTTCTGTACATTCTCCAAATGGAAGACATCACTGAAGGGATTACTGGTCAAACAGGATAGAGAACAAAACTTTCCCTTCTTTTTCACTTGCAGCCTGTCCTTATATTTCCTCCTGGGTCTACAATAAGACTCCCTCCTGTTTGTTGAGTATCCTGGGCACTGTGTTGTCCCCAGTTCCTTACAAGCCTCAAAGAATGAAAAAGGTTATGCTTTTGGGATGTAATAGATCTTTCATTTGCACGATTAGGTCTCTCTGGTGTAGGAAGCCCATCTTCACATTTTTGGGTGTGTGACACAGTCAAGTCTACAACACATTCGGATGGTGATCGTCCCCGCCGAGCAAGTGGGAAGCTTGGGGCTCTGATTTGGTTGTGGGTTCTGAGACCCTGAGCTGGTAGTGAGCAAAGAGTGTCCTTCTGGGAGACAACATCCAAACGTAAGTGTTGGTCATGTACCAAATGTGGACGGTGCAAATGAAGAATGAGTCCAAAGGAGGTAGATGGAAAGGCAGCAAGGAGAGGGACTCAGAACCACCCCAGAGAGACAAAAGAGCAGTTCAGCTTCCCCCAGGAGAGATTCTCATGGTGCTGGAAGGTGGGCGTTGAGGGCTTTTGATAGATCCTGTTGGGTGGGTGGAAGCTGTTAGAAGCACTAACAACTGTTTCAGGGACAGGGAACTAGGTCTCACCCTGCACAAGGAAGGAACTCTGTAAATATTAGGCAAATGGTTTAATTTTTGTTCAAGCAAAACAGCCTCTCTTAATGGTTGTTGAAGCCATGAACAGTCAAAACTCTGTTATTTAGGGAAGTTGCAGCTGACTTTCAGATATGAGCTGTCAGAGAGACTAGACGTCAGGCTGGTTCTGTTGCCCTTTCAGCTCTCTGAAAGTTTAGCTTGTATGTGCAGGCACACCCGTGTGCCCGTGCACACACACACATAAGCACACTGCTCTAATAAGAAACATGCAGTAGGCAAACAAGGAAAGAATCTGCATTGTTCCGAAACAACTAGTTCCCTCTGTTTCTTCATTGAATTCACTGGACAAAAATAGTAATGTAACATATTCTACTGAATCAGACAGAAAATTCTTTTCAACCTAACAATTTACATGGGCATTTATGTCATGTCCCAGTGTGTGTATGTGTATATACATATATAGTATTACTACAGTATGTACAACAGGAATGCATGAAATAATCTTTAATATTAGGAGATTCACAATCTTTTGTGAAAGGTAACAATTAGACATAGCAAACAGGTAACTTGCAAGACAGGAATAAAGATTCCTAAATACAAAATTCCATCGCCAGAACATTACCTTTCCATTGTTCCCTCAAGCAGTCAATTCCATGGCCTAAGAGACATCAGGGGTTCCAATTGCTTCTCTTTTGGCAGGGTTTGGCATCCAATATCAAGCCACTCACTATCAAGCCCTTTTAACTCAATTGACAAGGTTCTGGAGAACCAGGGCCCATCACAGGCTAAGTTGGAAGAAGGGGTTGGACAGGTAAGAAGGATGATTCTAAGTAAATTCAAAGATCATCACAACATAGGGAGAAGCCTGATGTGAGGAGAAGCTGGTTATTAGAAAGAGATTGATTCCACAAAGGTGCTTATCCTCGTTTTATGTGACTACCCAGGAGGTATGGTCACCCTCGCGTCTGCTCTGGAGTATAGAAGGAAAGACATTTCGATTTATTAGGTTTGGGGAGATTTTAAGGGGCTGGGAGGGTTGGTTGTTGTTTTAAAGGAATGAAGTCAAGTGTAGACAACTTTAAAACACTGCTGCTACATCGTGCATCTAATTGAGTCACTTGTGGGTCGTCAGGCTCTAGAGTACAACGATTTGTCAGCACAGGACACAGAGTGGACCAATTTAATACTTGCTGGAGGGGTTAGAATTTCCACAGCCTTTGATCAGATTTTTTTTTTAGGTCAGTATCATTTAGAGGTAGATAAAAATATCAAGTAATTGGTGAGAAACTAGATGGTTTGTGGCTAATTTGCAAAAGCACCGATTACATTGTAATTTGGATTTTATCCCCTTAACAAAAAAGTCTGGAGATTTTGAGGAAGAACACATTTAATATTGATACCATGCTATGCAGCTTACTCTATAGCATGCAAACGTCTGCCATCTTTCCTCCCGATGTGCCCTCTTGCTTGCTTGCTCACTGGAGCCTCTGAATCTGCAATGACTTTCGTGTTCTGCCAGATAATAAGATTATGTGTAACACCATTGCTCCTTTATTACCTTCTTTTTAAAAAATGGAAAATGAAACCCTCTATTCTTTCTTTAACTTAGAATGGAGCAGGATAGAAAAAATTGAAGTCTGATCTATAATCACTAAAATGCCTATCTAATCACTAAATCACTAAAATGCCTATTTGAAGAGAGTTTCCAAAAGAGTCTTTAGGGTGGAAGAGAGTGCAAAAGATGTTGGGTGTTACTACTTGAAGACCTTCTCCACCCCACCAGCCCAGACATTTTTTCTGGAAGAGCCTTCACAGACCTAGTTAATCTCCTCCGAATGTGTTTCCAGGTCAATGGCCTCCTTTCAAAATCAGGCACCAGCACTGAACACGATACTCCAGGAGCAGGGCAGCCACACCCTGGTGGCCTGTTTTGGCTTGTGCTCCACCAAAAGCATTAGAACTTGTTCCCGTGACCTACAGCTTATCACCTGTTAACCCACTATCCTCCTGTTGTGTTTAGAAATAGGACAGGGAAGAATAAACTCAGCAGACATTACTCTTTAGAGTGTTTCCTTCCATTTTAAAAAGACTCATTTTTTTTTTTACCTAGTGTATTAGTGTTTGGGCTGCCATAGCAAAATACCATTGACTGGGTGGCTTAAAAAACAGACATTTACTTCTCACAGTTCTGGAGGCTAGAAGTCTAAGATCAAGATTCTGGTCGATTCGGTTTCTGGTGAGACTTTTCCTGGCTTGCAGGCGGCCGCCTTCATGTCATGTGCTCACATGGCCTTTCCGCAGTGCCTGCTCAGGAAAAGAGAGAGAGAAGGAGATCTCTGGGGTATTTTCTTATAAGGACATTAAACTGGTCAGATCAGGGCCCCACCCTTATGACCTTGTATAATCTTAATTACTTCCCTAGAGTCCCCATCTCCAAGTACTGCCACACTGGGGTTAGGGCTTTACAGACATTCAGTCCGTAACACGGAGTGTACCTCTAATTTCATCTTCTACTTTTTCCATTCACTTTGCATAACCTTCATTTTTCTGCACAGTCTTCATAACCATCTTTTCACTTTTTCTGACTATACTATTTTCATATGTTCTTATTATTTAAAATTTTGGGTAAATTCAGGGAAATACAGTGAAGAAAACTTAAAATCACTTAGGTATAATCACTATTAAATTTTAGTGCATTCTCTTTCAGTGTTTTCCAATGCATTTCTATATATTATATCTAGAAAATACATTTACAGAATGAGTTATATAGATTTAGTAGCCAGCTTTTGTCTCTTAGCATTGTATCATAAGTATTTCCCCAGTGTTGCAAAAAAATTATTTGACCACGTATTTTAACAACTGCCTAATATTTTATAACATGACAGTACCATGGTTTATTTAACCAAACTCATATTGTTGAACATTTGAGTTTCCAGTTTTTCACTGCTGTAAATAATATTTTAAGTAATATTGTGCAAGTAAGTTTTGTCTACATTTCATATTTGTTTTAGGCCAGATTCTACTAGATCAAATAATAGAAATATTTTAATGCTCCTGTACGTATTGCAAATTATTTTACAGAATCTCAACAATGATTATTCATGGCTTTAAAAAATACTATTTGAAACATAGAAATAAGCACAGCACGAAGAAGTCATTTTGTTCAATCACCTAAAATAGCCGTTATTAAAATTTCAAAGAATAAATAGGATTGTATTGTTTTAAATCTTATTTTTCATTACAATATTTATGAATATTTTTTCCATGACATTATGTACCCTTCCATGATATTTTAAAGCCTGCATTGTGGTCTATTGTATGGATGCATCATAATTTAACTAGCCAATTCCCTAGTTTTGAATTTTTATGTTTCTTTATTACAAATAAGACAGAACAAAACACTCTTATAGATAAACCTTGAAGTACTTGCCAGATGCAGTGTTCTTGTGCCAAAATATTTGCATATGTTTAATGATTTTTTTTGTTGTTGTTTGTTTGTTTGTTTAATGATTTTAACATGCACTGTTAAATTGTACTTGAAAAGTTTGTGCTGATTTATATTTTCATCAACAGTGTAAGAGCAGTACCTATGCTGGTGGGGAGAGTAACACATAATCGTACATTTAATAAATGGAAAATTATATTTCAATTTAACGTCTGTCTTTATTTAGTAGTAAGGTTGAATATTTTTTCATATGTTTATTGGCCAGTTTTTTTTTTCATTAATTACCTCTAAGTGTTCTTTGATCATTTTTCTATTGGAAGTATCCATCATTCTCTTGTTAATTTGTAAGATCTTCCCATATTTTTAAGCAGCGTTTCTTAAACCACGTTCCACAGAGAATTAATGTCACATGAAAAGATAATAAATATTCTGCTAAAATTGAAAAAAAAATTGATAATGATAATGTTTATTAAAACATTTTTAAATGTATATGTAAGAAAAATATTAAACAAATATAAATAGTAGTTATTTGATATCTATTTTGAGACACAATCTGTTATACCTGAGAATGCCAGAAAGTGGCATGAGAAAATACCTAATATATGTATTTACCCTTGTGTCTCTTCAGTGGTCATGAGAACATCATATATCTTATCTTAAAATGTCCACATATATTTGTGATATATTTAATATTATCATAAATAAATCATCAATCAAATTTTAACTCTTTTCACATCAATTAATTTGTCTGAGACTCTCTTGTCATTTGTCAAGATATTCTTGGCTGGTCTTATTTGTACTTACAAATAAACTTAGAATAAGATTGTCGAGATCTTCTCCCAAAATACCCTTAAGATTTTTACTGTAATTGCAATAATTTTATTGATTGATCTGGAAAGAACTTACCTTTGTACAAGGTGAAGTCTTCCCATTCAGCAACATGGTACTTCTCTCCAATTTTTCAAGTCTTGTTTTAACTCACTAAGAAACTTAATTTTTTAAAGAAAAATTATTATAACTTTTATAACTATATAAATTTTTTATAAATATATATTTTCATATTTTTTATATTTTTATATAGTTTAAATTTTATAACTAGGAGGTCCTCAACTAATATGGTGGGGCTTTCTTCTATCATCTTGTCTTATTTTTTTGTTTTTAAATTTTCCTTTATTTTTCCTTTTATAATGGTATTTTTTTCTGTATCTTTGTTTCTGTAAGTACACTGGTAAATTTTCTAAAAATTATTTGATCCTGTCTCTTTATCAATGTCAATTGCAAAAATATCTATTAATTTCTTCCTATAAAACTTGTGAAATTTACCATCATTTTACTTCCTTTCTCTCCCTCCATCTTGCTTCTCTTCTTGGTATGATCAGATTTAGACCCAGATTCTTATTATTACTCCTTTTACATTGTAAAGCCTTTAAAGAATTTTTTTTAACATTTGCATTGTTTATTCTACCGTTTCTTTTTTACTGCATCTTTTGTATTCTTGAATTCTTTATTCAATTTTTGATTCACTCTGGAATTCTTGATTCACTTTTTGAATCAAAATATTTTTACTTTTGAAAGATAGATATTGGTAGCTTCAAAATAGTTGCATTTCTGATTTTATCTTTCTGAGGCTTTTAAACTGGATATAAGATTCTCAATTCATAATCCTTTCCTTTCAACTCTATTGGTTGAAAGGAAACCAACTGGTAGCTATTGCTTCATTGTCTGCTCAAATTTAGTGTTGTAGTAAAAAAATCTGACCTTTTGTTTTGCTTGTACACACTTATAAGAATTTTTCTTTTGCAAATACAAAACATGTCTAGGTGTGAGTTTCCTCACTAATTTGCCAACCACTCCATTATCCCTTTTGCTCTGAATATTCAAGTCTTTTATCAACTGGTGGAAGTTGTCTTTTATTATATTTTTGATTGTTACTTCTCTTCTGTCTGTTCTGTCTTCTCTTTCTAGAATTCCTAACATACATATTTTGAATTTATGGTAACCCTCTTGAAAGTCAATCTCTTCTCTCCTCATAAATCTCCTCTAAGTCAGGGGAGAACCTTATAGCTATTGATTTCCTACAACAGTCTGTAGTTTGCTGCCTCCATTTTAGTTTTTAATTCAGCATTCACATTTTTTCATCTCTGTAACATCTTTCTTGGGCTGCATTTTCTTCACAGTGCTCTATTCCTGTCTTCTCTAGCTTTACAGATTCACACTCCTCCTGAATCTTGATAAGAAAATTTATTTGAAATCTTCTACACTTTTATCCTGTTGCTTCAATAATAAGAGAAAATTTGGTTATTAAAGATTTGTCTCCTTTTCTTGAATTGCTCTGTCTTTTCAGTGGTTTTTCACAAGATCCGTGCTTGTCTGCTTTTATGAGTTCAGGTGAGGGTGCAAATTGTTGAGATCTCTATCTAAACAATAAATGGAGAAAGAAAAACTTTAGATTTGCTGTAGTTTATTTATGTCTGGAAGCCAATGGAAAATAATGAATGAGCGATAGCAGGAGTAGTTACAGCAGCGAGCTTCACCTCTGTGCCTATAAGTTTTGTCTGTGTCTTAGTTGTGGCAGCCCAGAGTACTCCAGGCAGTGCCCCAAATCTAAGGTTGCCCTTACAAAGAGTCAGCCACAGCAGTACCCTATATCTGCTCAGCTTGTCTAGTCACATCATACGTAATAATAATAACCATAATGGCTAAATTTTTTGAGTGCTTATGATGTGGCAGCTACTGTCCTGACATGTACATAGTACATGAAAATTGGATATAAACACTGCAGAAAGACTCCTATTATTTGTGGTCTCCTCGTCTAGGATGTTTCCCAGAAACATTACTGAGATTGAGATTTGATCTCCACCCCCCCAGCCAACCAATGATAGCTAGAGTGACCAAATAATTTATCGTCTAAACTGAGACACTTTTTTGTGTGTGTGTGTGAGGAAGATGAGCCCTGAGCTAACATCCATGCCAATCGTCCTCTTTTTGCTGAGGAAGACCGGCTCTGACCTAACATCTATTGCGAATCCTCCTCCTTTTTTTTTTCCCCCCAAAGCCCCAGTAGATAGTTGCATGTCATAGTTGCACATCCTTCTGGTTGCTGTATGTGGGACGTGGCCTCAGCATGGCCAGAGAAGCAGTGCGTCAGCGCATGCCCGGGATCCAAAGCCGGGCGGCCAGTAGCGGACCTGGCACACTTAACCACTGTGGGGGGAAGAGGGAGAATCTCCCTCTGCCCTTTTCCTTAAGGTTTTTATGGCTGGCCAAATAATTAACAAGACAGGTTAACAGGAGAAAATAATACCAAGTTTAATAACATGTATACATGGGAGAAACTTAGAAATGAGCAACTCGTCCCTCTGTCTAAGCTGCTTGCTTAAGTATTGCAGCTAAAGGCGAGGAGCGTGTTGGGGGCGGGTAGTGGCTTGGGACTTCAGAGGACAGGAAGACAATTCTTTTCAGGGTCATCTATAGATAATGTGGTCAGGGAGAGACAGAGTTTTTCATTAAAGAGGCTTGGTGCCTTTCCTATTGTAACCTCTATCCTATATTATCTTTACAGCCATCATGATAGAAGATCTGTTCCAGGAAGGAGCCACCATGTCAAATTTTTTAGGCAGTTAGTGGGGGAGGTCAAATGTCCCTCAGAGAAAACAATCAAGGTAAAGAGCTATATTTCAGGGTGGCCAAATCTTGATCTCCCACACCGCTAAGCCACGGGGCCAGCCCTAAACTGAGACACGTTTGAAAGCAAAAAAGGAAGTTAAGAATTATAAGATAACAAGGGTAAACTGGGACTGTCCCAGGTAAACTGGAATATATGGTCACTGAAATCGTAGCACACTCTTGCCTTCAGCTATTGTTGCTCTGAGTTAGATTCAATGCATGTGTTCAAATTACCCTCTTCACTAGGTGGTCCTCAACTGACATTTTTAGTAACTGCCTAATAATCTATATTTACGATCGCGTAATCATTTCCTTATTGATGAGCAATTAAGCTGCTTCCAATTTTCATCTATTAAATATAACACTGAATGAACATCTTTATGCATAAAACTATATCCTTAATTTAGATTTTTCTTTTGGACAACATCTCAGAACTAAAATTATGTAGTAAGCTCTTCTTTCTCTGCCTCCATCTCTTTCTCTTCTTTTTCTTTCCCTTTTCTAAAAGCCATTATAGAAATGGGTTATAATATCTTACTGCCTCATTAATTAATAAGTTAACTAAAATCTTTGACACGGGCCGGCCCCGTGGCTTAGCGGTTAAGTGCGCGCGCTCTGCTGCTGGCAGCCCGGGTTCGGATCCCGGGCGTGCACCGACGCACCGCTTCTCCGGCCATGCTGAGGCCGCGTCCCACATACAGCAACTAGAAGGATGTGCAGCAATGACATACAACTATCTACTGGGGCTTTGGGGGGAAAAAAATAAATTAAAAAAAATATCTTTGACACGTTCATTTTGTATTTGTATAGGAGTCATGACTTTTCTTCTTTTTAAATTATCCTTTAACAGTTTGGAGGTCATCCACCAAGGTCCTCTGACAGAGCCAGGTAAACTGCATTGCCCGAGAGGTACACCTATTAGGAGGAGCCAGGGGGTGGGGGGTGAGTGAAAATCAGATACATCTTTTCTTGATTTTGAGAAATGAATCTTAAACAGCAATAGAACTTGAACTTTTCTGTCTCTATGTTTCTGTAGGGATTTTTTCCCCTCTCTCTCCTCTAATTTTGCATTTTGTTTTTCTTTCTGGTTCACACAGGAAGAATAAGTTATGATGGCAGCAATAATCAGTGGAATTTGACTTTATGGTCTGACTATTCAGTAATATGGGTAAATGGATTAATGGACCATAGAGGTCTATTCTCTGTGGGGTGAAAAAATAGAGAATCCAGGATGTTAGTCTTTTTTGTTTCTCTATTTGTCTATTTTAGCTTGAATCAGTTAAGAATTTCATTCTTACCAAGAGAGTGAACAGCTCTATGATATCTGGACCTGTGAGTTTTTGTGTTGCTATCTTACTATTAACCCATGAATAAACTTGTAGAACAAAAGATATACACTCTCTCTATATATGTGTGTCTGTGTGTCTATAATTCAGAAAGTCCTTTACTTCTCATAGTGTGAATATGAGATGTTTTCCTATCTCTGCAGCCATTAATAAATTAAATTATAAAGTCCTTTAAATTAAAAGAAACTCTGTTCTGGTTGGCTTATAGAGATAAATAAGGTCCTATAAATTAAATATTCCTAAAATTCCCAGAAAATAAGGAAATTGAACTCCAAACACATTAAGTATGCTAGACATGAAAGCAATTACATGGGGTAAAGCGTAGTAGGTGGGGTAGGGAAGGACTAGAGGCTGAGAGAAGGACCGGAAGGGTGATATTGTGGGGAAGAAGGGTGGTGGCAGTGACTGGAGATTGGTCACACACAAGTGGGTTCATCAAATAAGTAAATATACTAATGTGGGAGATCAAAATTTGGCCACTCCAAAATATATCTCTTTACCTTGATTATTTTCTCTGATGGACATTTGACCTCCTCCACTAACTGCCTAAAGGAATTTAACTCTGGGTATGGACAGACTGGCAGGGTCCTCACTAACCCATTCTTATCAAAGTTCTGGTTACCAAACATTTACATTTGTAAAGGTATCTCCCTCTCTGTACTGGGAAGAGTGGGGGATGACCTTATCTCTGGAAACTCTTATCAGTACAGAAGGAGAGGACTTAAATCTGTATACCCTTGATTGCTGTGCTTTCCGGTAATCCCCCATAGCTCTCTCCTCCCCCACCCCAACATCCTCCCTTGTCTTTATCTAAATCTACTTAAGGTGAAAAATCTCTGCGATTTGTTGAGAAACTTGGTTTCCCTGGTTTCTCCCATGTATACATGTTATTAAACTTTATTTTATTTTCTCCTGCTAACCTGTCTTTTAATTATTTGGCCAGCCATAAGAACCTTAAAGGAAAGGGCAGAGGGGGATTCTCCCTCTTCCCCCACACTAACAATAACGAGAGTTCGATTTCTCATTGTGAAAGAAGGGAATTACTGAAAAGAAGAAAACTACAACAAACCATGTGGTGTTGGATTCAAATTAGAAGTATCTGTTTGTACTCACAGTTTAATAAATAGATATAAATGCCCCTATGCATATCTCTATATAGCTATCTATAGAGATAAATATACATATATCTATTCATTTCCTAGCTCTGTCTACTAGTCACTGACTAGGTGCACGAAGGAACTCAAGGGTGGATTGGGAAGCATTTAGCTGTTTTTCCAAATTTTTTTTTTCCCTTTTTATTATGTTAAGGAGATGCAACTGCCAATCACGCTGAACCAGACCAAGCCTCGCCCCAAGAGCTACGCCCATGACCTTTGCCTTATTTTTAATGCTAAGATCTCTCCAGGAGGAGCTTCGGCCTTATCGCTTTAACCTGCAGTGCATGTGAAAGCATGTTTTCCTACTGAGCCTGCGCAAGCGAATACCCACCTCTCCCTTTTGAGTATTCATTCCCCATTGAAAATAAAAGGTCCTTGCTTCCCTTTGTTTGGGGGACACCATGACTTTGGAAATGATTCTGCATGGCCTTCTATTTGCTACAAATATAACTTACTTTGTGAGACAACTTCCACTGGTATAGAGTTTTATTTAACTCACCAGGAGGCAAACCCACTTGGTTAGATAACATACTGAGAAGGCCTGGGAGTCATGACTCCCAGTGTCACTGTGCATTGAGCACGTCTAGCTCTCAGATTTTGGTTTCTAAATATCATTCTGCACTAAAAGAAACCAAGGCTCTTTGGAGAAATAGAAGATTCCAGTTCTGGTTCAGGAAAAATACAAGATAAGCCTGAAACATCCTGTGCCTGAAAGAGAGAAAGTGCTCAAAAAATTGTGAGGGTATGTCAAAACAACACAGAAACCAACTTGAAGGAGTTCCCACTGGCTGAATCTAGGACAATCTGAGCAGCAAAATAAATAATGAGGTAACAGATTAAAGCCCATTGAATAAAATCGGAATACATGAGTTCATGCTAATCTAAATAAACAAATGATATAAATTAATTAATTAATGGTGAGATACAGGATATTTATATCATCTCAAAGTAACTCCTTTATTACAAAGGGAAAAAGAATAACTTTACAGTGGAGCAACCTGGTAGATACCACGTCAACGAAGTGATTAAAGTTAATATAACTAGGATTGAGACTAATAAAAATTATGTGCCACCTAATGGAATTCAATGAGAAGAACACATCGTTACTTCTGTGATATTCTCACCAAAGTCGTATAACCTGAATCGAATCTTAAGGGAACAGCAGACTAACCCAAACTGAGGTACCATCCACAAAATAACTGGTCTGTAATCTTCAAATGTGCCATGACCGACCGTGAAAAGCAAGGGAAGAAGGAGGAACTGCTCTACATTGAAGGGGACTAAAGAGCCATGATGACTAAAAGCAGCATATTGTTCTGAACTGGATCCTTCTACTACAAAGACATTATTGAGACAATTGACGAAAATTGAATAGAGTGTGAGGACAAGACAGGTGTAACGTATCAGTGTTAATTTCCTAATTTTGATGGTTGTATTGTGGTTATGTAGGAAAATGTATACCTTTGTAAGAAAGTCACCTTAAATATTCAAGGATGGTAAGGGTATCATATCAACTTACTCTCAAATGGTATAGGGAAAGTTCTTTGTACTCCAATTGCAATTTTTGAAAATCTGATATTACATCAAATTTTTTTAAAAAATTTACATCGTCCAAAGGCGTGAACATTTTAACGATTCTTGATAAAAATTGCTAAGTTGCTTTCCAAAAGGGTTGTACCTTGTCTTATAACTATGCAGTTCCATTTTTTCCTATTAAATTTTTGTCAGGTAAGCCAGGCACTAACAGCATTCAAAGACCTTATTTTCAGACCTACCTGTCACACTTTATAATAGAAGTGCTGATTTTCATGAACTCACTTATTATCTCAATGTGGGGGTAATCACTCATTGTATCATTAGCTGATAATGACTAGATGAGTTGATTGAGCTGCAAATGACCATGGTTACAGATTGCAGCTCTAGCTGATTAGATAAATATGCCACATATTTCATTTTGATCATATCAATTTCACTATCATTTGACTGAAATGTCTTCCTTCAACCTAAAGTTCTCATTAAGGCATGGTAATTTCTCTGAAATATGACTGTATGTATGACTTCTACCAGCCAAAACCAATAGTTACAGAAAAGGAAGGTTATTTTACATTTTAGCAACTGCCTTGTTATATGATTTTACACAATTCTAGAAATCTGAAGCTCCTTTGTTAGAAAGTGAATAGTATCTTTATGACACTTGGAATAGAACACGTGTGGCAGGGCAGAGAGATCAGTGCTTCTTTAACTGACCATCCTGTCTAGTTTAAGAATTTTAGGAGGAAGATGGGCACGGATGTTAGCCCAGGGCCAGTGTTCTTCAGCAAAAAGAGGAGGATTGGCAGATGTTAGCTCAGGGCCGATTTTCCTCACACAAAAAAATAAATAATAATAATAAGAAAAAAAGAATTTTAGTGAAGAGATTTGGGGGTTTTCTCCACAGTAAGTCCTAAAGAATGGCTCTCTTTGGCACCTGGCATCAGGCATTATTTAGATTTTGTAGCCAAGTGCTTCACAAACTTTAAAGTGCACAGGAATTTTGTTAAAATGCAGATCTGGTTCAGCAGGTCTGGGGTGGGACCCGAGAGTCTGCCTTCCTAACAAGATCCCAGGAGGTACCGATGCTGCCTGTGCACAAACCACACTCACAGGGAAAGCCAGGGGCTACCAAACAGCTCACTTATGCTGTTGCATCAAGAACAGACCTCAGAGGTTGTGTGTGAGGAGATGCTTGGCACACTGGTGAATCTGCTCCTCTCAGCAGGCCTGGTTCATCCACCTGCTCTAGAGCAGAGTTAATCCAGCAGCCAGCTGGATGGACGATGACAATGACCACAGTGAACAATTTTATTGGGCCAAGATTGCGTACTTAAGAAAACAGACAAAAATTTGACTGTCTTGTCCATGTAGTGCTATGATCTTTATTGGAATATGGCCCATAGCTCTTATTTTTCTTCTAAAACTCCTTGTACAGCCCTGGGGAAAACAAGTCATTGTCATTCCTTGGAAAGGAAAGAGAAAGAGAAGATGAGGAAACGTATGCAGTCTCATGAGCTGCCTTGAATAACTCCGGGTAAATAGGAATCTGGTCTGATCTGGTGAGTCACAAATTGACCTAAGGTTAGCTTTAAGATTATTCAGTCATTTTTGCTATTTTGGGATGAGGGAAGGGGCCTCTTTTAAAAGTAGCTGAGTGTTACTGAGCCTTTTCCATGAATACCTTGGACTCAGAATTTTTAGGGATGAAGTTTGCTCTATGGTAAACTGGTATGTTAACATTTCAAAGGCACAATAAGTCAGCACTTGCTACTTCAAGTTGTCTCTTCACCTTGGGACACTGAGTAACACCATCTCCATTCTATTGATCTGGGAATTGAGGCACTAGGAGGTTAATTAATTTAGCCAAAATCACATAGCTAATAAGTGGTGGAGATGGGATTTGAATTCTGCCTGTAAGATTTCAAAGCTCAATGGCCTTCTAATATGCCAGGCTTCTTCTCTAAGAATATTTGTGTAGGAAAAGTATTTTAGCTTAAATTGGTGGGAAATGGGTGATATGCTGGGATTTTTTTGCTTGACCAAGATTATGCAACTACTAAGTGAGGAGAAAGAATTCAAACCCAGGTCTAATCGACTGCACAGGCTTTGCATTATACCCACTTCTTATGATCCAAGAATCATGCTGCTAACAGCAGTACCACAGATATCACATCTTATTTGTAGAGCACTTTCAAGTTCTTAGAGTTGTCATTTGGGTCCCACAGTATGCCTGAGAGGTGAGTAGGGCAGGCTTTCCATGCAGTTCACAAGTTAGGAAACCAAGACTGTGCAAGTTAAACCCAAAGTTCACAACCAAGAAGCGGTAGCCCTAAAATCGAGGTCTTGGGAAGCAAATTCCAGGAGTCCACAGTCTTCACTGTCATCAAAAGACCTCAGCATGTTTCTGGAGCATTTTTAAGTGGAAATATCCCTAGCTGTGCACGGGGATTTATTTTCATTTTAAAGTAGTTATTTAGAAGCTAGCCAAGGCCATGATCTGCTTTTAGATTACTAAAATAATGGCAGCTGTCTTAACAGGAATTTATTGAGTACCTACAATGTATAAAAATGAACATGACATGGGCCCTGCTTTCAAGGAGCTTACAATCTAGTAGACATGCAAAGACATAGACATAACTGACTGAGAAAAGATGACAAATTCGTTTGAGTCTATGTGTAAAGAAGTAAGTACAAACCGAGGCAAGGATATAAGTGAGTAAGGAATATAAATACCTCTTCTGGAAAGAGGAGAGCTGCTTTGTACTTTGCAGGTGACTTTTCCATAAAGGACAATTACCATTATTTTAGTCCACAGCAATTTGGTTCTTCGTTTCTCCTTTCTAGTCCAAGAGCCCAAATAAACCTGTCAGAAATCCTTTGGAATCTTATCCTTGTAAGCAATTACTATTAGCCCTACTCGGAGTAATCTCCAATAGCTCTGTTGGATCTTCACACAGCAGTTGTGGAAAAAAAACCCAAAAAAACAAAAAAAAGAAACAACCTCAGGACCGGCCCCGTGGCATAGCGGTTAAGTGCATGCTCTCCACTGCTGGCGGCCTGGGTTCGGATCCCGGGCACGCGCCAATGCACCGCTTGTCAGGCCATGCTGTGGCGGCGTCCCATATAAAGTAGAGGAAGATGGGCACGGATGTTAACCCAGGGCCAGTCTTCTTCAGCAAAAAGAGGAGGATTGGCATGGATGTTAGCTCAGAGCTGATCTTCCTCACAAGAAAAAAAAAAACCCTCTTCCCAGAACATGCTGAATTCTCTTCCTGCTCCAAGCCTTTGCATGTACTTCTATCTCTGGAACACTGTTCCCTTCGAGTCTTTACCTGGACAACTCTTATGCATCCTTCAGGTCTCAGCTTAGCTTTATGCACACTGGGAAACTTTTCTAATTCTCCAAGTCTGGAGTAAAGCATGTAGTGGTCTGTGTAGGTTAAGCTGTGCTGCAATAACAAACATCCTCCAAATCTCAGTGGCTTAAAAAAAATAAAGGTTTATTTCTAATGCACATTATATGTCCATTGAAGGTTAGTTGGGGGCTCTGCTCCGTATCATTCCCCCTCGGGGTCCAAGCCCAATAGAGCCTCCACCATATGGAGTACAGCCAGTTACCATGAGGGAAAAAGGCTTTCCACCTACATGTGACTTGTGTTACTCCCACTCATATTTCATTAGCCAAAATAAGTCAGTCCTAGCAATCCTACCATGTGCCAGAAAGGAAAAGAGCTGGAATCTCAGTGAATATCACTAATAACCAGCACAGAGCTCTTCCTGCTTGCACCCAGAATCCCAGTACTTACGGCAATTGCAGTACTTGTTACACTGCACTGCAATTATCAGTCAGTATCCCCCCACTAGACTCCAAGCTTCTTAAGGACAGGCACTTAACCTTACTTTTATATCCAATACCTGCCACAGTGTGTGGCACATACACACTCAGTGAAAAAACTTGAACGAAGAAGACAATGTCCTCTTTTTTAAAAATGCAGGTCTGTATCTTTAAATTTATGATTTCAAAATAATTACAATTCAAAATGCTATTTATGTCTTATGTTCCTTAGGAAAGATATACATATAGCCTTGAGCTACAATTCTGACTTTGCTTTTGAATGCAAATATTTTAACAAGTATAGCACACAGAAGCTTGAACTGTCAGTTATTCTAGCAGCATATGTATAATATCTTGTTTATCCCGGAGATCCCAAATTAGACTAATGAAAAAGCTCTACCTTTAAAAATACATCTCTGTGTTTGTTCTCAATTTGTCTTGAAAATGAATCAAAAGTTAGAGCTGCTATTTTCTTTAAGAAATAAAAGTAATATTTCTTTAGTTTTCTTAGTTGTGAATGGACTTTGATGACTAAACATGACAAGTAAATGCAAAAGATGAATTATCCATCATCAGTTTCTTTGTTTATAGTCAGGTATTAATTTTCCTATATACTTTAGAGCTTTAAAACATATCAGTTGAATTTCTACACAAACAAATCGGTTTAGGAAATAACCCACCAATTTGTTGATGAATTCACCCAAATGGTAAATTCTTTAAAACATCCAGCTATCAACAAATAGCTTGAATAAATTACATGGCATGTTCCCAGCAAGCCAGGGTGTAAAAACATAACCATAAGGTACTTTTGGAGAGAACACAATGTATAAGTTTATAATAAAAATGACAGTCCACTGAAATGTCACATTTTCTTAACTACAAATTTGTTTTCAGAGGAACCATGTCGTTTTTCAAGTGCAAGTATTGGATTTAGCAATTATTAGATTTAGTGTGAAGAATATGCTTACCAATTTTAGCTTCTTTAGTTTTAACAGCTTTTTTTGGATTGGCCCTAAGGAAAATCTATAGGATGTTTTATGTTTGTGTGGTATTTTTATATCATTATAACATTTGTATTTTGATCATCATGATACTTTCCTGAGATAGATGAGTTTCAGAGACTTTTAGCCCCATCTAACTTGGCTTTTTTCCTCCTGCAATTCCATTTCCTCCTCAGTCCCCTTTCTAGTGGTTACATTTTAATAGGGAAATTTTCATGAATCCTCTCAGCAACTGGCATTCAGTCAGCTCTCTTCTGATTTGGGCAAGAAAATTCATCTTCTCCAAGAAGGGCTTCTTCCTATGGAATTTTCTCCTTTTCCTGACAACAAAAACCTAACTTGATAACTTATGGAATATATCTGGATGTCTACTTAAGAGAAATACGAGTTCCAATGAACAGATATTTATTTTTAGAGTTATACCATCTTTTTTTTCTTTATTATTATTTTTTTTTCCTTTTTTAAAAAATTTTTTGTTTATGGTTTAACATTGTATTAAATTTCAGGTGTACTAGTTATATCATCTTGTTTCTTATGTTTAAAAACAACTATGAGACTTGTTTGATGATATTAAAAAGTAACCAAATTGGAAGTTATTCTTTAAGACCCCTGAAGTATGAAATAGATAATATTAGCTCTCCCTGAAAATCTATAGTATGGTTTGAACTGGGTAAAATAGTGAAATAGATGAAGTTGTTCTTGTTATTCTTTTCTCACATTTCAGTCTCTCAACAAATATTTACTGAGTACATACTATATGCCAGGCCCTGTGTTTGTAGTTAGCATTAAAACGGTGAGCAGAAACCGAGCCTAGAAAATAACAGGGAAGATATACATTAATCAAACAATCGTGTCAAGGATGAAATACATCCTTGGATGCAATGCATAGTGACAAACTGAGATAAGTATTTTGAAGGATGGTAACCATTTCTCAAAAGTGGATAATACCGAAGGAACTTGACTTAGAGTGGGAGGGAGGAGGGGGTCAGGGGAGCCTTGCCTGAGAAGATGACCCTTGATCTGAGATCTGGCAAATGAAATGGTACAGGTGGGGGCCTGGGAGCAAGAAAAAATGAATAGAGATGAAACACATCAAACAAGTTGAGGTTGGGGACAGAGGCTGAAGGTGTAAGAAGAGACTAGAAAGGCTGGCAAAACCCAAACCTTCAGGACCTTGTAAAACGTGGATTTTGGACCTCCTCATGAGGGCAATAAAAAGCCACTGACGCATTTTAAACAAGTGATGAACATGACCAGATTCATGTTCTGAAAAAACTACTCTGACTTCATTGTGGAGATTAATGAGAAGCCCAAGTGGTATAGGGAGACTAGTGAGAAGTCTGGACAAGAGGTGGTGGTGGCTTAGATTTAGTGTAGCAGCATCATTCAAAGATGAAAAGTGGGCAAATTTGAGAGATATTTAGACACAGTCAAGAAGACCTGGTGATGGACTGGCTATAGAAGGGGAAGAAGAGAAAAGGGTGGAGGACAAGTCTGAACAAACACTAACTTAAACAACATTTTGGATGCAGGCACTATTTACCTAGTTAGAAACAGGAGAGGAGTCAGTTTGAGTCTGGGTATTGGCTGTGCTGGATTTGAGGTGCCTTTGAGATAGCCAAGCAGAGATGTTGAGTAGCTGCCTATATAGGTCTGGAGCTCGGAGGAAAGGTCTGGGCTGGAGATTTAAATTTGCAAGTCACTGGTAATTAAAACAATGCAGATGTATGAGTGAGATAAAGGGAAAGGAACAGAAGAACTAGGAGAGACCGGGAGGAACTTCTCCACATGATGTTTGGGTACAGGCAAATAAGTCTGCATAGGAGACTTGAAATGGGATAGCCAGAAGCTAGAAAACCAGGAAAGTGCAGTATTTCAGAATTAAGGGGGAAAAGAGTTTTAAGGAGAAGAGAATGATCAGTAGTGTCAATTTCAGCTGAGAGATCAAGAGAATTGAGACTGAAACACGTACGTTGGATTTAACAACAAAGCAAATGATGGCAGAGGTTTGAGTGTGTTTAAACATCAGTGGGAAGCAGCTGCCCGGGAGAGAGGGGCCACATACACACAAGAGAGAAGTGGTGACTTTCATTCTGACTCTCAACATCATCCCAATGGCCTAACCGCTTTATGTTATTCTGCACAATGTTCGACAATTCAGAGCATCTCCCTGAACTGCGTTTTATCTTGTATAAAATAGGAATAGTGATATTGCTACATCATGCAGGATTATTAGGAAGATTAAAATAAGATAAAAGGTGAACAGAGGCTCTAAACTATAAAATGGAATTAAAAGGTTAGCAGTGACTGTTTCCCCTCAATCTCTGGCTCAGCCAAAGTTTACCTTTTCTATGTCCTCTTCCTTCAAATCCCTGCTAGATAGATAACACATCCAGTCTTCTTATCTGTGGCTGAAAATGACTTACTGTCCCGCTGCTCCTAGATGTCGACAAGGGGGCCTCCTATAAGCTCAATGATAATACATAGAAAGAGGGTCTCAAAAGCCCATTGCATGCAGCATGGCTGACCAGCAGGCAGAGGTGCTTGTAAACAAGGACCTTTTTCTGTGGCATACCTAAAATCATATCCAGTAGGCATCTGCCTTTTCTGCTGATTATTAGGAAATAGAAAGAATGTCACTTTCTCCCACTCCCCACCAAATCAAGTCACCCAACCTTGTGAGGATTTCAAGGGGTTTGGTTTTGTTTTTGAACCAAAGGAGTCATTTAGAAAAATAAGGCAAGAATGCCATCTTGGGGTTTCTGCTGACAGCACAGGCTACCTAAGCAGCAGATGGGAAAAAGAATGTGTTCCTAGAAGTTGTTCAAGGTCACTACAGCAATGCACTCAGATCCTTAAGGGCTTCTCTGGTTGACTAAATTTAACTGTTGCAATCCTATAATTAAACAATTTAAAACTTTAAAGTCAGACTAATTCTTGACATTTGGGTTTGGGCCTTTCCATATTAAGCTTCTAGCTAGATCATGCTCAGCTTTTGCTTACCCATCGGTGGTCTTATCTATTTATGATTTGCTTGATAAGAGGACTTAGAGTTTGGGGCCATCATCTGGTAAATTCCTTTCTCACCTGTTTTTTCTGCTTATCTCAGGATATATTGAAAGAAAATAGTGACAGAATTTCTCAGGTTTTTCTTTATTTTATTTTGGGAGGCATAGGGTTTTTGGCTTATAGAACCAGCTCCCAAAGTTCAACGGGTGTGACTATAAAGTAATAGGATTCCTTGGAAATGAGTTTTATTCCTTGATAGGACATCTTTTTAACCTTTTACTTGCACGATTTTTCCCTCATAGTTTTGTCTTTTTTAAGGTAGTGGAGAAGGCAATATACTATGATTGGCATCCTTCGTTAATCTTTCTACATCTCACCCTTATTTACTAAAGAGAAGTAAATCCAGGCAATGTTGCAAAGACCCCACTAGCAAATAATTTGGAACCCAATTTTGTTTATTTTCTTTCTTCACAAGTACTTCCTGTAGGAAGAGGAATCTTGCTTTGAATAAGATTGCTTACAGAAGTCTATGCACGAGAGATGCAGTACAGGGTGATGGAGAGAGATTTGCAAGATGTAAACACTTGTTTTCATCTTCCGTCATCGTCACTTATATAACTATCTCTACCCAGCTCCAATAGATTTTTTAAAATTCATTGAAATAAGGACTCGTGCCGTTATCTATCTGCCATGGGGTTAGAGATTAGCAAACATTTGTTGACTCCAACAATGTATGTCTAAAAGATGAGATTTACACTTTGTTCTTTCTTTCCCTTCATGTTTCAGTGTGTATTCTTATTATCTCCCCACGAGTTTGGAAATAGTTTTTGTGATTGCACATGACAGACATGGAGATGAGGATACAAAGGAGCAAGTTGAGTACCAGTCAAGGCAAGTGCTGATTGCTTGTTCCTTTGTCTTTTCCACTACAGAGAACAATATGGTAGTAATTTAAAAACAAAAGAAGAGGGAGAGAAACTATGAGAATTTGTGTTTTTTTCAACCAAATGCAGAAAGGAGAAAGTATGTCAAGAAATGAGGAGGTGGGAAACTTCAGATTTGACTATCTTGATGCATGTTCAAAGTGTCCCCTTACGTTCCCAGAGGTGGGTTGGGACCAGATTTTGAGTTTGGGCTCTGTGTGAGCTGTGACCTTGGGTAAGTAACTTAAACTCTCTAAGCCTCTGATTCCTCATCTGCAAAATAGGATTAATAGCAATACCTCCTTCATGAGTTCATTATCAGGGTTAAACGAGCTAACGAATGTAGAGTGCCTGGCAAATGACCATTGCTCTATAAAAGTAGCAGCCGCTGCTAATAAATTCCGAAGGCCAAAAGGCAAGCCACCCCACTTAGCTCCATGGGGCTCCTTTCCTTGGGCACCAACCACTCACAAGCCCACACTGCCTTGAGGGAGCCCCATCCTCAACATGACGGTAGGTTACTCCTGGCTGGGGAAAGAACGACCACACATAAATATGGTTTGTTGAGATACGCTAAAATCTTTATTAAACAAGAACTGCTAGGTCGACTTGCAAAAATCAACATTGGATAAATGAACTAAGCAAGGGTTAGAACTCTCTGGAGAAATAGGGAATACAGGTTAAAGCAACTTCAAGAGCCTATTAACTATGAGAGGAAAATCAATGAGAAAGAATTGAAACAGGAAGTAGTCACTGATAGGAATGCACCCAGTCAGAGAAAATGTCCCAGAAGAAACAAATTAGTTCAGGGAGAGTTCCCGGAGAGGGAGAGAAGGGCAGGGTTCATGGTATGTGATGACAGGAAAGCTAGTTGAATTGCAGCCCATTGCGACATGCAACAGAGAGAACCTCTCTTCCTAGCAATCGGGGGAGCTGAGAAGCTCATTTAACTGAGCCACAGAGGAACAGAAAAGAAACATCAGAAGCCTGAGCATTCTGTCTTTGGAGGAGATACCTCTGAATCCACCGGTAATGGGAATAGAAATTTACCTTCAGGGCTCAAATCATAAAATATTCTCTGTAGACTTCTGTTTTGGAATAATATTGACTACAATTTTTCTTTGTTGAAAATATAAGTTTCACAATAGATTAAGATTGATTTCACTCACTCATTTAACCTCCATTAAAAATATCAAAGTCGGGGCCAGCCCCGCAGTGTAGCGGTTAAGTGCGCGCCCTCTACTGCTGGCAGCATGGGCTCGGATCTTGGACACACACCTACGCACCACTTGTCAGGCCATGCTGTGGTGGTGTCCCACATAAAGTGGAGGACGACTGGCATGGATGTTAGCTGGGGCCAGTCTTCCTCAGCAAAAAGAGAAGGATTGGCATGGATGTTAGTTCAGGTCTGATCTTCCTCACAAAAGAAAAAAGTCATTTATTAATTTTTAAAAAGTAAAAAAATCATTTTAGTGCCTAAACAAGCACACTCTGATACATTGTTGGCAGTGCTACAGGCCAATGGAGGGCACTATGTCCATGGATATCAAAACTAAAATGCACGTGTCCTTTGATATAGCACTTCTTCTGGAAAATTTGTCTTACAGATATACTTGCCTGCATGAATATGATATTTGTACAGAATTGCTCATTGCAGTATACATACAATGGAATATTATACAGCTATAAAAATGAATGATGAATTTATTTATATGTTGGAATGGAAATATCTCAAAGATATATTAAGAGAAAAGAGCAAGATTCATAAAACATACATGGGTATGCTATCATTCAAAAAAATAAAATTAAAACAGGAAGAAAAATATGTGCATGTGTGTTGGCTTGAATATGCATAAAAATTCTCTGGAAGAATAAACAAGAAACTAAAAACTGGTTTCCTCATGAGAAGAATGTGAACTGGGCGAGATGGAGGGAAGGAATGGGAAGCTTGAATCATGTGAATATATTATGTATCAAAAAAATCAAATTACAAAAATGTCATATTTTATGAGAAACTTAATAATATTCCATTTAATGCCAAAGAAAAACTTCCAAACCAACTTAGTATCAAATAGCAGCATACAGGAAAATATCCCTCAAAAAAAGTACATAAAGAAAGAATTTAAAACGACTCACGAAGCTCACATCAGACCCTTCAAACTGAAAAGGACTCTAGAAAACACATTTCCCAATTTCTTAAATCATATTACATACCAAATGAATATAGGTTTCAACAAGTTGGTTCACTTCTCTGTGACTCAGGGTCTTTGATGATGAACTGTAAATGGCAACGCTAGTTTACAATGTAAAATTTCAAAAAAGATTATTTGATAGAGGTCCCTTTGAAGAACTTTATAAATATCAAAAACCCTATGAATATGTACCGACCAAGCATATATATTTCTCCTTGTCCTCACTAATGAATTAGAAATATAGGCTTTCATAGTACAGGGATCATAAACTATAAGCCCCATGAAGGCAGAGGCCACATTTGTTTTGATCAATACCATATTCCTATAACCTATTACAGTTGATATTAGCCTGAACTTCCCCTAAGCAGAACAGTGAATAGTCCTGTGGTGTGTGATGCCAGCGGGCAAGAGTGAAGAGCAGAGAGAGTGAACAGGGAAGGAGGGAGAGCCAGTAAAATGTCACATTATCACGTTGACCATTGCTACAGGGCACAGGTAGGTCCTACAGGACCTTCTGAGGAGCCTTGTGAAATGTGTCTCAGGCCCTTCTGCTCAGAGGAAGAAAGGGGGAAGCATTATCCATCAACTCCATCCCCCATTGGTCAAGAGTGTCTCATGGAGCTTTAATTCTCCTGCCATTCCAGGTTACACAGGCATGAGGGCCAAGTGGGTTCTCTGGGCGTCCAATGACACAGCTTCAGAGAAGCAGAAGCCGGAAGCAAGAGGCCCGTGATGCAGGCCTGCAGTGAAGCCCTGTCCAGGCTGCCTCTATGCACAGCTGGTTGAAGTCCGCAGAGAACTGGGCACCGCAGCTGTGGTTGGCACAAGAGGCGAGTCTGAGAAGACCTGAAGTGATGTACAAGAGGTGTTCAATAGGCGGTGCGTGTCACACTGTAAGAGCTCAATAAATATTTGTTCAATGGAAAGACCCCAGGTGACCAGATCACAGAACTGGAGAGTTGGAGGAGGCCTTAGAAATCAGCTCATCCAACCTCCCACCTAGTGTAGGTTTTCCTTCTGAAGGAGCCTGGCAGACGCTTCCCGAAAAGGGGAGCTCACCCACTGCTTGTAGGGAGTCTTTTCGTGTTCAAGTACTTCCATCTACTGGGATGTTTCCCTCACGTGAACAGAAATCTGTCTCCCTGGAACTTCTACCATCAGTTCCAGTTCAGCCCCCAACAGCGTAATACAGCTACTTCCTTTGCCAAATAGCACTTGTAAATGAGGTTTGCACATGAAGGCAGCATTTAAACAGGAAGCTGGCAGGCTTCATTTCAGTGTCCTCCAACTTAAGTCTGGGTTAGCCAGCACGGCCTGAGATTGGGCTTAATGCTACCCCACTCCACCCCACCCCCTGCACAAGTTCCCACAACCTGAGCTGCACCTGTCCTGTTAGGGAGGGAGCTGATTCACATCCAATGGGAGGAGTGGCCTTATAGCCAGAAAAGGCCATATAGTCTTGATATATGTCAAAATTGGCACCTTCTGTCATCCCCCCAGGTTGAGCACCCTGTCCTAGGATGATGACCCCTGGGGATCCTTCCTGAGTGGTACATCCTTGAGAAACTGAACCACAGCCAGAAGCAGCCAACCCATCGCAGTGTCTCAGATGTTTGAACCTAGTGACTAAGTCTCTTCAGAGACATTTCAGCTCCTTCTGTCATTTCCCCATGAGGAGATGGCACCTTGCCATGCTGGCCACTGTCCTCTTGATACTTCTCAGTTTATCAAGAATAAACTGTAACTCTCTTAAAATGCTGAGTCCATCCTGAAAACAGTACTCCATGTGGGGCCTCACCAGCTCTGGGCTCAGTGAGGCTCTGATTCACACCTGCACATGTTTGCTCATGGTAAAGGAGCAGAGAGGAGAAATCCTATGTTTAGTTAGTTTTGGAAAACTTGACAGAGTGAAATAAATTGTAGAGAGGTGAGAAGTCCTGTTCCTGCGTTAATGCAAACAAATATTGTGGAGGAGGGCGCTGCTACAAAGACCAATCAACTGGTAGTATTCAAAAGGGCTGCTGGGAATGGGGGGCTAAAAAAAGGCAAAGCTGATAAGCCTCCTCCCACGTCAGCAATTCCTTACATATTTCTGTTATCACTCTGTGACACTGTTGTGCAATGATTTCTTCACATTTCCCTAAAGTGCTATGAGCAAACTGGGGGCAAGGACCAGCCTTGAGCTCAGTTCCTGGTGCCACATTGGCGTCCAGTAGTTTCTACTTGAAACAGAATGTGGGAGCACTCTACCCCAGGCCCCAAGCACAGATTAGGATCATCCACTCTTCCTTTTACTCACAGCTCTCTGCCCGCATGTGACCCCACTCTTTAAACCTGCCTTTGGCTTTTATGTTAGCCAGATTCTTTACAAAAACCTTCCATTTTCTGTGCTCTTCCATTGAGAATTAACCCTTCACTTGGCAAAGAAGTAAGTCTGCCCTAAGTTAGCTGGACAAGGGGGTGTCCATAGCCCTCCAGGACCTGGCTATTAAGACAGTGACATTCCAGGGCCGGCCCCGTGGCTTAGCGGTTAAGGGCACGCGCTCCGCTGCTGGCGGCCCGGGGTTCGGATCCCAGGCACGCACCAACGCACCGCTTCTCCGGCCATGCTGAGGCGGCCTCCCACATACAGCAACTAGAAGGATGTGCAACTGTGACATACAACTATCTACTGGGGCTTTGGGGGAAAAAAAGGAGGAGGATTGGCAATAGATGTTAGCTCAGAGCCAGTCTTCCTCAGCAAAAAGAGGAGGATTGGCACGGATGTTAGCTCAGGGCTGATCGCCCTCACAAAAAAATAATAATAATAATAATAAAAGACAGTGACATTCCAAGGGGGGGGAGACACTAGCAAACCCCTTCACCCCCCCACCCATCACCACCCGTAATCCCCTGGTAGTTGGCAGAGAAACCTAACTGCTTCCCATACAGTTTCTAAAGGAGAGCTGGTGAGGGGAGGCGTGCTGTTGGAGGAGGGAAAGAGGCAGCTAACATGTTTCTCTCACACAGCTCAACAAAAGAATTACAGGGGCTGGCCCAGTGGCGTGGTGGTTAAGTTCGCAAGCTCCACTTCGGTGGCCCGGGGTTCTCATTTTTCACATCTGGGCCCGGACCAATGCACCTGCTTGTCAAGCCATGCTGCGGCGGCGTCCCATATAAAGTAGAGGAAGATGGGCACGGATGTTAGCCCAGGGCCAGTCTTCCTCAGCAAAAAAAATAGGAGGATTGGCATCAGATGTTAGCTCAGGGCTAGTCTTCCTCACACACACACACAAAATTACAGAAAGAACTGTGGTGAGTGTGTTGTCTGGTCCTTCTTTCTGCAGAGCACAGCCTCCAATGCCCAGGGAGAAGTGACTCCTCTGAGGTCAAACAGAATTTTAGCAACACAGCCCCCTGGCTCCCAATTCAGTGCTGTTTCCACCTCACTGTGCTGCCCTGATTGGCAAACACAGAAACTTTAGGAGCCACCCCTGTCACAGAAGGACAAACTCCACACTGTGGCAGAGCGGCGCTCCACTTTGGCCACTCCAGACCCGCCCCCCAACCTTGACTCACAGCACGAGGCTCTTTGCATCCTTGGACAGTTTCCACTTGCATCCGCATCGATTAAACCTTGATCTCATTTATTATCTCAGGAAATGGTCTCAAGGTCACAGGGCTGGAAATTTAATTATGGTAGCAGTATATTAAGTGGCACATTTAAAGATGCTGAATTGTAGTAATTAATTTTTTGGATGGTGGTCTCGAAGGAACGGGTTTTCTCCACAATGGGTGTTCGGCATCCATCATGGCCATTGAGCTTGGCAGCTGTCTTTTAGCTTTAAACTGCCTCGTTATTCATCTTTTATGACTAGCCTTTAAAAACACTAGACACCGATATCCCCTTTTATTGTAATATATGTGTGCGGTGGGAACGGAGCCATACTTCACCTTTGCTATAAAACATGAACCGAGGGTGCCAGAAGCTACCTGAGCTGGCCTCTAAATTGAGACAACAATTACCCTTCGCTGACATCTAGTGTCAAGGCATGAGATACAGCCAGAGCGCTGAATCCATTGGCCTGGAAAACCTACGCTTCCCCAGTGATAAACCCTGTCTCACCCACGAGGCTCTAGCCCCAGCTGTAAGACGGGAAGCAGAGGGATGAACTTGGCACTGGCTATTGACTTTGCCAGGGCGTTAGGTTATCAAATGGGGCACCCATCTGCCAAGACCTTAAAGAGCTTGTAATGTTTAATGAGGGGACAGTCATTAAATGTGTTTGGTTCAAATATTAGGCTCGATGAGCCTGGGTGGTACTTAATAGAGAGGTGGGAAAATACGAATTAAATTAGAGAGATTCATTAAAGAAATTGGCCTGGAGCCCAAGAATGACTGGTTGTCAGATAGCGCTGCCAGTAGCTAGGAGCTCATCCAGGGAGGAAAACTCAAACTAGTTTTAGGTTTTAAATTCCAGAATACCACTGTAAAATACATTTAAGTACTGGTCAGCCTCTACAGCCTGTGCTTGTGGACAAAGGGATATCCATAAGATAGAACATTTTATACATAGAATATGGATAGAATGCTTGTGGACAGACTTCTTTTTTCCTCTGGGAAATTTGTGGACTTTGCCTCCTACAGTGGAAGACCACAGTATTCACACATTTTCAAAGCAGAGATCCCAATTTCTCCCCACTTCAGGTAGGGTCTGCCCTATCCTCTACTCCAGGGTCTCTCGATCTGGGCACTGTTGATATATTGGACTGGATAATTCTTTGTTATGGTGGGGAGTGAGGGTGGACTTCCTCTGCAGTGTAGGATGTCTCACAGCATCTCTGGCCTCTACCCACTGGATGCCAGTGGTCCTTCTCCCCCTAATTATGACAATTAAAAATGTCTCCAGACATTGCTGGATAGATATCCACTGGAAAGCAAAACTGCCCTGGTTGAGAGCCACGGGTCTCTTCCAACCTCAGGAAGCAGGTTCAAACCCCTAAACTGATCAACCCCTTATGACCATTCGTTGGCTGGAGTATACACTGTCGGGCCAGCACGTCTGAGTTGCCCTCGTAGCTGGTCTGATGACCACTCATTCCTGATTTTGACCATGACTGTTTTCTGGCTTATATGTTCGACCTTGGCCTGGTGAACTCTAACTCAGTCATGGCCACAGTCCTGAGTCTTTACCTTGAGCATCATTTGATCTCCTGATCTTATTTTAGTAACGCTCATCCTGTAACATCCTATAACACTCTAACAGAGTCCTAATATCAGCTTAAGTGTCTCTGCCTCAGTCAGTCAGCAACCAACATATATTTCCTGCCGGGGATTCCACAGCAAACAAGACAATCAAAAGCATGGCCATCATGTGATTTACATTATAGTGGTAAGAGATAGCCAATAAGTACATTAATAAATAAGCTACATTCTGATGGTGATAAGTGCAATGAAGAAAATTAACCAGGTAATTGGATAGAGTGTAGAGGGGAGGGTGGGCTGCTCTACTTCTGCCTCTCTGAAGAAGTGAAGACAGCCAAGACATGAACAATGAGAAGAAGGCGGCCCTGAATACAGTACTCTTTCCATTATAGGCTATATTTTAAGAAGAAATTTAATAAGATTACGGCATACGCAGAGCAAAGTGCATAAATCCCAAGTGTATATCTCGATGAATTGTCATACACACACACACACACACACACACGTATATATACTTGTGTAACCACCACCCAGATCAAGATACAAAACCTTTCCATCATCGCAGTTTATTCCTGCCCCTTCTCACACACCTCCAGTGAAAACTATTCTGTCTTTGATCATCATTGATTCATTTTGCCAACAGGCTACATTATATTTTATTCTGTTTTGTTTTTTCTAGCAAAGCCAGTCAGGTCTTCCATACCAGTAACTTTTCATAAATTCTTAGAAGCCTCCAGTTACTTATAAGACTGAAGGAGGCCACTCAACAGTTCCTCTTGGAAACTATAAGAACCAGCCATGATGGGACCCACGTCACCAAGCCCCTGTCAGGTTAATCCCACCCTGGCTGATTCCATGACGCCCAGAGGGAGGAGAGACACCAGAGGAAGCAGAGTCTTGAGCCCCTGCCTTCTTGTTTGCTGAACAAACATTCCTGCCAGAGAGAACAGCAGAAAAACACTGGGCTCTGTCAGCCCCCTGTTAATCAATGAGGCCATAACAAATCATAGGAGGAAGCCTATGACACATCAATTACACTAAAAACTGAGGGCATCTACGGGAATTGGCAATCAGGTGCAGGACCTTTGGGGTCACCTCCACCCAGCCCGATGAGGCCTGGATGCTCTGCTATTTATTGGTTCAGCTGTGGGATGATGGCTTGGAGGTGAGCAGGTGGCTACAGTATAAGAAATGCTTCATACAGGCAGTGGTCTGAGTGAAGATTCCAAGGTCTAAATGGGCTGTACCTGGTGTATGCTTCTTCATGCCAGTTCTGGACGATGGGTTTTCACAGTACTTAGTTATGACGAAGGGAAGTTATCCAGTAATTGGAAACTGACTTCTACTTCTGCCATTGACTAGAAACTTGGGCAACTGAGTTGACCACTTCATGTCTCAATTTATTCTGCTACATGTAATGTACCACCTCATGACAGCATTGCCTTTTGAGATCAAGAAAAGGGTCAAGAACGGTGTAAATTTATGGGTGATATATTTGATATATGAGTTGGTATTTATTCAACACCCACTTGATAACATTAAATGTGTCCACTGTGTGTCAGTGCTTCAGTTCCCTCAAGGAACTCACAGTGGAGGAGACAGATTGAGTTGAAAGTGAGAAATCCATACGGAGACATCCAACAAAAGCTACTCCATTATAGTCCACCAAGCTGTGAATTCCCCTAAGAGACGGCTTGCATTGCATTGTTCTTTGAATCAGGTGGCCAATGCCTGAGAACTGGAGCAATCAGATTTCTTAGGCTTGTCTGGGCCAGCCTTGTGTGGGGTGTAGTAGAACTCCTCAGCCCTTATCCCATGGTATTCCCTCTCCCCTTTCCCATTGCCCCACCACTCCCTGGATGTGAAAATGGGGCAGAGGAAAAGAAGGACATAAATGGGAAGAGTCATGGAACTCAGTGGGAGAAGTAAAACATTGGTTAAATTTAGGACAGTGCCCTGGGACTGGTTCTGTCAGAGCCACATGCAGGACCAAGCACTTGCTCAAAGTGACACAGCCTGTTAATGAGCCAATACTAGCTCTCTGGTCTTCCGATTCCATGCTGTTTCTTACTAATAGGAGGTGACTTAATAAGTCAGAGTTCTTAGTTGTAAGCAACGGAGACTAATTTGGGCTGACAAAGGAGAAAAAGAATCTGTTAAAAAGATATTGCCAGGCAAAAATCACCAGTGGATACAAAAATCATAAGGTGAAAAGTTTTTGTAGAACAGGATATTCATAGTAGGTAAAGCACAGAGTACCTACTACAAGATTACTTGCAAAAGGAAAAAACCACATATTTACAATGGAGAGATCTGGCCATGATCACGCTAACCAAGTGATCAAATCTAGTATCACCAACAGTGGAACACTCTACCAGTATGTGGTACACATAGCCCCATCTATGAAATACACTTGCCAAAAAATGTAAGCTTGATCTCATCAGGACTCCAGCCCTAACTTCAGGTTACAGGGAATACAAGAAGAGAGAGGAATAAATTAAACACCACAAAGAGGAAACTATTAGACTAATCAGGAACATAAGAGAGCCTATGGGACAACTGGTTTGCCCTTCAGAAATTCAAGGTCATGAACAAATTTTTAAAAGTTAGAAGTACTCTAGACTAAAAGAGACTAAAGAGATATAACCACCAATTATAATATTGAAACTAGATTGGATCCTGTTTTGGAAAGAAATTATAAATATATTCTCAGACTGGAGGAATTTAAATATAGACTGTATTCCAGATAGTATTATGAAATTAATATTAATTTTCCTAGGTTTGATAACAGTATTGGGGGGGAGATTATACTTATGCTTAGGAGATGCACTCTGAAGTATTGAGGAGTAAAGTCTCATGAGGTCGACAACTTTCAAATGGTATAGTAGAAAATAAGAGTAAAATAAAAAATACACACACACACAGAGGGATAAAGTAAAAGGTGCCCTCTTATCGAAGCTAGGTGGAGATGATACAAGTGTTCATCAGCGAGGAGTCAGGAAGGACACCGAGTAATTTAGAGAGTTGGTGGAAGGGCTGGAGGGCGAGCATGAGGCTAATTTTCTGGGAGAAAGGCCTAAGTTACCTAAGGCACCTCGCCAGGTCAGAACTCACCATTGCAGCTGCTGCCTCTCTGACCACCAGAGGGCGCCACCTCTCTCTCTCTGCCCCACTGCCACTTCTGCACCAGGAATTTCCCCTGGCAACCACAGGGGTAAATCCCCCGTTGCCTCTGCTGCACCGAAAGCAAGGCCTGTGCCACCCAACACACCGGAAAAATTGGAAACGCTACACGCAGGTGTTTTCTCAGGTGGCTCAGATGAATCCGAGTCTCCGACTGGTACGTCTGATTGGTGGAGCCTTAGTTCTCAGGCCTGTATTCTTGCTGCAAGGTAAGCTGGGAATTGGCACGCGGATGCTTCTCTTGTGAGGCTAACAAAAGATGATTGGCAGAACAGATGTATGTAAAATAGCCAAGGGTCCAGGCTCTAACCTAGTACTTAGCTCGCACGACTGCAGGATACTTCCAAGTGAGAAGAATAATTTTGACTTTTCTTTTTAATCTTTGCCAGTTTCACATATAGCATTTCCATTCCTGGGTATAGGCGTTTATTTATGGACCAACTCAGGGATTTATTTATTTGGGCATATTGCCTTGTTTGATTATAAGTTACTCTCTTAGTTGTTTCCTGTTTAAATGCCAAGAGGCCTTCAGGCATGGATTGTTCATAAATTAAAATGTATTATGATTATTATCGTTCACGATGGCTCCAAAATATACTCCCTCTCGTCAGAATGCATAATGATGACATTGCATAGAGGAAATTTTTAAAAGCCTTTATGCTTTATGTATTGAAAATCTAAGAGGACGATAGTGACGCTCTCCTAGCAGCTGGTGATAGATTCAAATACAACTGAATTCACATTTACCATGACCTAATATTAATATCCATTAACGCGTTTTATATTGATAAATTCAGAAAGGGAATTCACGGCACTCTCTCGGCGACTGCTGGGAAGTAGCTTCAACCCCTTCATTTGTCATCATTATGGGGAAGAGCTATGGTCCACAACTTATCATTTGTTTACGGCAGTAAGTACAGCAAAGGAGGCATATAGGGAGGCACAGTGAGGCTGCTGGGCCTCCTTCCCGTTCCCTGATTGAGGGTTGGCAATGCCCTATATCCAGATACTCAAGCCACATACCTAGGAGACATCCCTGATACCTTCCTCTCCCTCGCCTCCCCCCAACACCCAATCCATCCCTAGTCTTGTTGATTTCAACCCTTAAATATCTTTCAAATCCATCCGCTTCTCTCGTTTCCTTCAATATCAATCTTTTCCTGAGCCACTATTATTTATTTCCCCTGTACAGCAATAGCCTCCAAAGTGGCCTCCCTACTCTGCTCTTCATCCGTAGCCTGAGGGATCTTTTTAAATGCAAATCAAGTCATGTATTCCTCTGATCTCATCTCCCCACCCTCCACAACCTAAAATTTTTTCAGTGGTTTCCAGTTACATTTACAATACAATCCAAAAATCCTTAACTCAGCCTATACAGCTTTGTAGGCTGTAGCCCTCTCCCCGTCATCCGCTTCCCAACCTCATCTGGCAATCTCTATCCCTTGTTCACTGGGCTCCAGCTACACCAACCTCATCTCAGTATTTCTCATGCCCCAAGCTCCTTCTCCCCTCCAAGACTTTACATGTAGTGTCCCCTCTGCCTGGCAGTTGTTCCTTCCCCACCCATACCCACTCCTGGGTAATGCTCAAAACAAACTAGGTCTGTTCTACATTCTCATAGTACCCTCTGCCTTTCCTTTTTTGTTCCCATCACAGTTTGAAATTACACATATGTTGGTGTGATTGTTCGATGATGTCTATTAACCTCACTACACTGGCAGGGAAAGTGTTTCAATCCCTTTGCATCCTCAGCTCATAGCACAAAGCTTAGGCATATAAGGTGCTAAGTATGCATTTCTTGAATAAAAAAATACTTGAACAAATGAATGAATGTAAGTGACCATAGCGAGGGGTGACCGCAGAGAGGTCAGAGAAGGGTGAGGGAGCCCAGACAACATTTAGATAGCGCTGTGGGTTGAACATTGTCTTTGAACCAAGATTTAGAAACAAGATCATGAATGCTGGCTGATCTTGTATCTTCTCCCCAGTTGAGAGGCTGGGCTGGTCAGTTCAGATATAGATAACTCTAGAGATTTAAAAGGTGTGCCCAAGGAATAACAAAAACTTACTTGCAGACCTTGCTGAGATCTCAATCCGAATTTAAGATTTCCATAATTGAAATTCCCACAGCCACCTCCTCTGAATTGCATTCAACTTTCCTAAATGAGATTTTATGGGAACTGATTGTGATTAGATAAATGGGCAACTCCACTAATGTATAATACAATTTTCAATTACAGCGTATGTATGATAATTTACATTTCTTGTTTGATGGTGTGATATTTATGTGACATATTCTGGATGAGACCCGGCTGCTGTTTACATAATGATCTTGCTTTTCTCTTAGAGGAGACCTGGTTTTCAATTTTCTTTTTGTGCTGCAAGGTATTGTCATTCCAAGATAAACATTGTATATTATAGAATGTGCAGGTGAGAAACATCAATAAAGTAATAATCTAGATGGGTTTTAATAATTCTTATTTATGCCACTGGATTAGGTAATAGAATGGGTTCACCTTTCATAAAACGTTGGAATAAAAATGTCCCTAAAATTACAGTAAATTTTTTGTGATCTGCTCGCTCGGTGATCACTCCTATGGCAAAGGGCCATTGAATAGCAAAAGTGAATGTTTCATCGAATATATTTGACCATCAATAACATAATATTCATGCTCTGAAGTTGGAACAATATCAAGGGAAAATGTTTTTTTTCTGACCTTTAAGTCTGCAGGAAACAAATGCTTTTATGCATTTAACCCCAAATATTATTCCTCCCCTCCTAGCTAGAGACGGTTGACAGACAGAGGTGAAAATAACTCCCAATCAAAATGCCTTCCAGATAGAAAACTCCTCTGAACATAGCAAAGGGGAGGGAAGGAGAGCACAAAGGAGACGCATGAAATGAATCCAATTTAGGGTTCAAGACCCAGACAAGTATCAGGATATAGTGTGGTGGTCTTGAACCCAGGGGCCACATCTAGGAACAAGAGGTGGCTAAGTAGGGACCTGCAGCCCTCTACCTTGCATCAGCCAGAACACCTCTCCTTTTGTCCTTGTTATGGACAGGTACTCCCAGCACGAGTTCATTCAAAAAGGAGAACCGGCTATTTTTAACACTTCACAGAAACACTTAACAGCGAAAAAAGCGCTGTTCTAGAAGTCAGCTCTCTGAGCTCCGTTTCCTCATTTACAAATGGCGAGTTTGTATTTCAGAGTCTCCAGCGTTCCTCTTTTCCACAGTCTGCTCTGTTTTATATTCCAAGCCAAAACACTAGTGTAGATGTGGCTATTACTTGGTATAACAGTCTAATTATGCCATGTTATCAAACTGCCTGCTTGCCTCCCTTCTAACATAACAAGGAAAGTAAAACACCCAGGCGTGGAACCAGCGATATATCAACAGTGCTGGTCTCAAATATAACATGCTCGCTTTAACCCGGGTCGCTGGGAAGTAGTCCTGTA
This sequence comes from Diceros bicornis minor, assembly GCF_020826845.1. NCBI lineage: Eukaryota > Metazoa > Chordata > Mammalia > Perissodactyla > Rhinocerotidae > Diceros > Diceros bicornis. The sequence goes on along the minus strand of NC_080744.1, from coordinate 54,663,813 downwards.
GCCCTCAGAGATTCTAGAGGACAGGGTGAAATACTGTACATTTCTCCAGATTTGTCTGCATTCAGATGAGCCCAACACTAGAGTGAGTTGCAAATAAGCCTATAATTTTACTGTAATTAAGAAATCTGTATAATTTTGGATGGTGTTATTTTAGTCATAACTTATTCTAACAGGGAGCAATCTGTTGAGTTTCTCTTCCTTTCTGCAAAAAAAAAAAAACAAAAACTCTCCAGCTAAATGAATTATGGCAAAATCATAAAATCAAATACTATACAGCCATTAAAATGATAATATGAGTGTATATTTGCTGGCATGGAAAAATGTCCAAGATACATTAAGTGAAAAAATCAAATAACAGCATACATATTATTTCATTTTTGGAAAAAATCATATGTACACAAAATTTTTTCAAAATTTTGCAGGATGGTCATAGTTATCTCTGGATAGCAGGATTGTCCGTGATCATCATCTTCTTTGTTACCTTCTAGGGTCATGAAATTTTTAGGGAGAGTTTACACTAATATTGAAAGCAGAAAAAAGCAATTTTGGAAAAAAGAAAACCTTAGTTTCTTGTTCCCATGTACTATTCAGAAAATGTACAAATGACAGCTCCTTAGAAATAGTGGACTAGCAAGAATCAGCAAACTCTCTGTAAAGAGCCAGATAGTAAATACTTTGGGCTTGTGCACCACACACTGATTGTGCAGCCACTCAACTTTGCCGTTACAGCACAAAAGCATCCATAGATGATAGGTAAATGAATGAACATGATTGTGTCCCAATAAAACTTTGCAAAAACAGGAGTCATGGTTTGCCAACCTCTGGAGTAGTGAAGGAACCTGGGCTTTGGGGAACAGAGAGTTTGAATCCTCGCTCCACCACATAGAGCTGTATAACCACTGCGAGACTTGGTTTCCTCGTAGGTAAAATGGAAAAAATAACACCTTCCTTGAAGACTTGTGCGAGAAAGTGCATCTCACAAACAATGCACACAATAAGTGGTTGTTTCCTGCCTTCTTTTGTTTTAGAGCACAACAGAGAAAAAAGTTATGTATGTTAAATAAAATAAGATTTAAAAGTAAACTAACTCTAACACCAACATTTATCCACAACACAACCGTTTTATGGCTAAAAAGAATTTGCAGGGCAGGCTATGAAATAGGGCTAAGAGAGGCACCCAGTTGGAGGCCTTTAATTTCCATTTCATTGCTCCAGGGATGGCTACAACAATAGAATGTTTTGAAAGCACATACTCTAATTTAAAACAAACACAATATATCTAATGAGGCTCGTGTTGGATGTACCCTAAGACAAAAAGTCATTTACACTGGCCCCAATACTTCCACGTAAGATGACCCATTTGCTGGGAATAGGCCACGTGGGTAGACTCACACACTCCTTATACTGAAAATGTGAATGAGCATCATCATGTTTTCATGTTAACAATCCTGGAGACACCTTAGATTTCTCTTTTCTTTCCTTGCTGTTCGTAATGACGTCTGTTGTCCTACACTTCATTCCTTATAACAGAAAGTGGGAGAAACATTTTGCAAATGATAGAACTATACCAGCCCCTCATTCATTTACATTCCAAAGAAGAAGTTCTTACTTGTGAGTTCAAAACACATTGACTATCCATGGTACTTTGTTAGTTTCTGTCTCCATGTCTAAGAAACTTGTCTTCTAATAAAATTTTCTTTTTTGGCTACTCAGGGTCTCTGCCGATTGGAGACATTTGATTAGATTCAAAATGTTACAGAGATTCAAAAGGAAGAAAATACTCTACCCATCCCTCGTGGCACTGTACATTCTCATGACCCTACTGTGCCAATATCATGTTTCTTGAAAGCCAGAGAAGTAAAAATATGACACCGAAAAGAAATCTCTCTAAGAACTTGGATTTCTATTCACAGCAAGGTACTCATGATTAGCAATTTCCCCCTAGAAAAACCCTTGAAACATGAAAAAATGTTGATATTGATACCAAAACACATATTGCCATGCAATGTACCACAATGGCGGCCGGTTAGCAATTTGAAAGAGAACTTTGCTGACTCCAGAGCACAGAGCTGTAGTGGAGGAAGAATTTCTACAGCTCTTGCCTAAGAGCTTTCCCTTTCCCTCAGACAGAGGAAAGGAATTACAGGTAGTGATTAATACAGGTGTTGGGGAGAGCTCTCATGTTCCGTATTTAAATATATTTCTTAAATATAATATTCAAATCCAAAATACAGAAATTTGTGCTTATTCCTTTTCGCTTCCAGGGAAATAGAGTCTGTAATAGGCAGAGAGCCCTCCCCAAACGAGAAGCGCTTGCAGGAGCACGAAGCACAGCGGTCTGCACGCTGGGCACAGAGCCTGGGCCTGGAGGGGTAGGGCTGGCGTCCCCCACAGGCTCAAGCCCCGCCCCCCAATTATCAGGAAGATGTGTGGGCCGGCTGGGCTGTGGGTGTTTGGGCACATTCACAGGGTCCCACATAGAGAGAACTAGAAAGCCTAGGTTTCTCTGGGAGATCAAAACCCAGGATGGGACTAGATAAAGATAGAAGGTGGGGCTGCATGGAAAGGCAGTACTGTTTAGCAAGGAATTATCGACAGCCTTCACACAACAATTTCTCTACCAGATTTTTTGGGAAACATGACCTCTAGAAATGTGTGCTCTAGAGTGACACCTAATGGAATGACATATAACGGTTTCCATGAGAGGGAGGTTGCGTTAGAGAGGAACTCATCGTTGGGGCGCGATGCTAGGGCAGGGGGCGCGATGCTAGGGCAGGAGGGACAGGCCAGGAGGAGTGGTGGGGGAAGGCGTTTTAGAGGAGGGAATGCTGGAGCTCGGCCTTGGCAGAGTTCCCCCGCGAGACAAAGAGGGAACGGTGTTTCATATAGAAGGACCAGCACGAGCGAGGTTGGGAGTCATGGAACTTGCCAGATTTGGGGAAGAGCAAATAGTTTTGTGCATCTGGAATGTAAGGGCAGACTGGAGATAAGGGTCAGGAACTGGAGGAGTAGAGAGAGGGGTTGTGAAAGGTCTCTGTACTTGGCCAAGGGGTTTGAATGCAATCTAGTAGGCGCTTGTAGTTTTTGTTTTTGTGTGTGTGTGTGTGAGGAAGATCCGCCCTGAGCTAACATCTGTTGCCAATCCTCGTTTTTTGCTGAGGAAGACTCGCCCTGGGCTAACATCCATGCCCATCTTCCTCCACTTTATATGGGATGCAGTCACAGCAGGGCTTGACAAGCGATGCGTCTGTACCCGCCAGGAATCGAGACCTGCGAGCCCGGCCAGCAGAACTGGAGCGGGCGCACTTAACCGCTGGGCCACTGGGCCGCTGGGCCACTGGGCTGTACCCTCACCTCCGGCACTTGTAGTTTTAAAAGGTTAACTTCACACACGTAGAGTTAGGAGGTGGACATCACTGCAGGCTTTAAGGGAATTGGAGAAAAGTGAGATAAACCTATTTGTTTTAATAAATAAATTGTACCAAATACTGTTCTAAGTGTTTTTACACATATCAACTCGTTTAATCCTTGCAACAACCCTCTGAGGTAGATACTAATATTCTTCCTATTTTAGAGATGAGGGAACTGAGGCACAGAGAGGTTAAGTCATCGGTCCTAGGTCACACAGCAAATAAGTGGTAGAAACAGGATAAAACCCCAAGCAGTCTGGCTCCAGTGTTTGAGCTCAGCATCATTCTGCTGTTTCCTGTCTTGGGCACTGGGCCCAGTATGAAGCTCATGGTAAGTCCTGAGTAACCGTTGGAGCTGACCTAACCTCCCACTGCTCTCTCATCTCCCAATAACTGGGCTGCCTCTTTAGTATCATCCCATCATCTATTGACCTTGAAGCACCTGCTGGAGGTCAGGAAGGAGAACAAGGAGCGCCCACTTTTCATTTATTCTCTTTAGTGGGTATTCACCCTCCATTTACAGTGTGTGAAATGGTGTCAACAAGGCAGACTGTGGGGCTTCAGTGAAAAAATTTTAATATACATATTTTTGTATTTATATATGGTTTTTGGTCAGTGAATTTTTTAATTTTGTGAGCTGTCCTGTGAAAGAAACCCTTTCAGCTCCTATAGAACACTTTTGACACAAGTCTGTAAAATTGATTCAGACAGTTTGCCAAAGCCGCCAGTCTTAATTAATGACTTCCTATAACCTCCAGTTTTATTAGGTCTATATTTCTAGTATATTGGCACATATATTAATGACTGGCCCATGAATAAACTGACAGTTTTAAAATGATATGAGATAACTTGTTTTCTTATGGGGAATTCACTTTTGCCTTGAACTTATAGTAAAATGATTATTAGTTCAGTAAATTTTAACTCCAATGTTCTTATGATCACCTTAGCAATAGAAAGGCTGTCTGGATTTCATTTCTGGATGAAACTCCGCTTCGGACGAGTCTCTTTGGTTAATCTCATGCTCTAGCAAGTAGGACTGTTGGCTTCATAGTCATAAACTTTCCAAGCAGAAAAACATTCACTAGGGATCTGCTGGTTTCCTGTATTAGTAATAGCCAAACCTGGGTTTAAAAACACCGTATTTTCCAACATCTTAAAGGATGTGTTAAAATATATATATATGTCAAAGCAAAATTAATTTGAATGCTCTTTACCTTTTAGTAAAATGCATATGGAACATTTTAAAGTAAGATAGGATATTAATAAAATAAACAATGTGAATCTCACAACAACAAAAGCAAAAAAGAGCTGGATAGTCTACTGGCCAATTTGAAATCATTTGCATTATTCCCCCAAAAGGGGGCACCAGCTGTGCCTTGTATATTATTTGCGTATGGCACAGGCAAAGTCTGGTTGAGAAGTGGTGGTAGAAGCAAAAAAGTACTGAGTTGTTGCTGAATTACCATATTTTCCAGCTTCTTCTTCCCAAATTCACTGCCTTTTTGAAAGGTAAGTTTTGAAATTAATATGACAACTCCAAGTGACAGTGAAAATAATAGACAGAGCTGAAATTTTTCGTTTGGAATTAAGCCAGACAGTCTGAACCAGACCTACAGTAAGTTAGTCAAATTCATGGGGATTACATTGTATTTGAGGGTTATTCCCAAAGGCCTAGGGTAATTCAAGACTGATTTTCCCATAGAGCTGACAAAGGATAGCTGGGATTTGTTTCCTGGTTGGAGTGGCGCCACCATGTGGCAATAGCATAAACAGTTTACAAGTCACTCAACCAGGTGGTGACTGAACCATGAGATTCAGAACCATGAGATTTGGGGTATTTTTTTCATTCAGGAATATTTGCATTATTTAAAATTTTGTACATAAGGAGAGATTCAACTTATATTTTTGCATTATGTGATTTCAAATTAGTATATTTCAAATTCACTAAAATGTGAACGTGCTGTGTTTCTACATAGTCATATGCAGAGTGATTAAGAGAATACAGTTTGGAACTAGTTAGTCTAGACTTAAATCCCAGCTCTGCTAATTACTCTCTGTATAATCTTGGGCAAATTACGCAACCCTTCCAAGCCTCAGTTTCCTCATCTGTACAATGGGGACAGTACTGGTACCTATCCTAATGGATTATAATGAGGATTAAGTGAGTTACCTCATATAAAACACTTAGAACAGTGCCTGGCACAGCAGAGTAAGTCATCTATAAGTTTTTGTTATTTCTTTTCTATTAATATTATTAAACTTGAAGAGACTTTGATAAGCCATCTCATTCACCTTTCTAAATCCATCCAGAGTGCCCCCTAAGCCGACTGATGGGAGATCAACATCGGTGGCCCAGCTCAAGGAATAGATCACAGCTACTTTTTGCAGTTTAAAAACTGGTACTATACTTTGAGATGATTGTTTTAAAAGAAATCAAAATAACTTGAATGTCTTTGTGTCAGATTACATCACTTAAACACTCCATTACGAATGACTGAGCTTCAACATTTTAACCAAACCTGTGAAATCCGTTCTTCTGGACAGGTGACTCTCAAACATTAAAGTACATGCAAATAACCAGGCACTCTGGTTAAAATGCAGATTCCAATTCAGTAGGTCTGGGTGGTTCCTGAGATTTTTGCATTTCTTACAAGTCTTCACTTTCTCTAGACAACCTAACTTTCTTCTTTCAGGACGGCAATGACTGCCACTGTAAGGGAGGGATAAACGCTTACACAGAGCTGGGGCACTTGTTGAGTTCTACCATGCCAGAATGTTCAGAGAACTGGAAATGGTGTAGCTCACATTTATATAGAATTGCCCTCTATGTGAAAAGCAGAAGGGGCACAGCAAAGTCCACCAAAGTGTAAAACAGGGAAGCCATCATCCTAGAGACCTCACAGGTGTGAGAGTCACACAAGATGTACGTAAAAGTGCTTTCTAAACCATTCAAAAGGAAGTTAAGGGCTTTATTATTTGTAAAGCAATGCCAAAAATATTGTAACTCTAAAAATTCTTTGGAAATTTACATAAGCTTATCTAAAATCCGTTAGTTATGACCCAGGCAAACCAGACGCACTTTTATTGTCAGAGTTAGAGATTAGAAAATTCCAGGTCAAGAAACCTGGTATCGTGGAAAAGACCCAAGAAGTTGAGAACTCTGTGGAGAACCTATTGTGAGATTCTGACAGCATCAACTCACACCAATTAAACAGTTTAAATAATTTCCAGAGGGGCCAGCTCTGTGGCCTCGTAGTTAAGTTTGACACGTTCCACTTCAGCAGCCCGGGTTCAGGGGTTTGGATCCTGGGCACAAACCTACACCACTTGTCAGCCATGCTGTGGCAGGGACCCACATATAAAGTAGAGGAAGATTGACACAGATGTTAGCTCAGGGCTAATGTTCCTCAAGCAAAAAATGAGGAGGATTGGCAACAGATGTTAGCTCAGGGCTAATCTTTAATAATAATAATAATAATATAATTTCCAGAAGCTAGAAACATATCCTTAACCACATGTATGTGCTTTTTTTACTGTATATATAAAACAGCTGCAATATTTTATATTCAGTAAAATCACATTGTAAAAGAAAATATTATAAATACATATACATGAAAAAAACTAGAAAGATATACAATCAAATGTTGAAAACAGTTAACTCTGATAGGTGATTTTTATTTTCTTTTTGGCTTAAGTGTATTTTGTCATGTTCCATAATCAATGTATATAATTTTTGTAACATGGGGTGGAAAAAACAAAACCAAATTTTACTTTAAAAGGGAGATCACCTCCTGAATGTGAATAAAGTATTTTAAAAGTTCACTATTTAGCAACAGAAAACTTTGTATTATATGACTACAGCTCCTGATACACCTTCCTACACTTGCTGCTATACGCTGAATTTCTGAAAATGTAATTCGGCTCATTTTTAAAAAACAAATACCAATATGCAAAATAGTGCATTAGTGTATTAAGAATTTTCCCTGCTAATAATTAATTCTGTGTATTCTTTGGGTTCTAAATCACTCTGAGGAAAATCTGAAATAGAGAAAAGCCCATTTTTGTTAATGTCAGGGTTCTTTTGTCTCCTGACTCTGTTTCCATTTCAAGTGCACTTGGGCCTCCAAAAGAGACTTTCATAACTTTTTTGACTCTAGAAACATCTCCAAGGAACACTTGCAAGAAAACCGCTTCAAATTGGAATCCTTCCACTTGGGTACAATCATGCAAACAGCCAGCAGAATTTATTTAACCTTCAGCCAACTGCTCAACCAACTTGAAATTATTGATAGCCCATCAACAATGATCAAGATGGAGAGGCTAAATGGAGAGGTGCTTTTTTTTACAAGAGAACCATTGAGCTGGTAACAGGACTTGAAATGCCGTGTCAGCTCAGCTCGCATGGTCAGAGAGCTCAGCTGCTGGAGGGAAATAAAACTGTTCAGTTACGGCCGCCCTCCCATCAGTCACAGGGGTAATGGTGTTTGGCTTCAGTCAGGTTGTATGTCAGCAAATATACATCTCTTAGACAGCCCCTAAGAGTGCCTTAAGATCATGCTTATTGTTTTATATAGATAGGGGTCGGATGCTGATAGATGGTGGCCATAGGCCACCGAAATAAATTTTACCACATCCAGCAGTAAAGTTAATTTCAATACTGGAGAATGAGAGCCATTTTGATAGAATATTCATTCTATTGACAGTGATGGGACATTTTTCCTCTGTTAATGTCAGCTGCAGATCACACGAAAGTAGATATCCTCTCCTCCCCACTCCCTAGCCCCACTGTATGAAGTCCACCTGCAGAGAAGAGACCTCAGGTACAATCTGAGAGATTCACTAAGACTGAACTTCAAAGACCAAGTTTGGTTGAAGGAGCTCTCCAGGGAACTGAACATACCCCCAGCACTACCCTTCGATGGTCAGAATGACACAGGAATCAGATATAGAAGTAAAGAACCACTGGCTGTTACACTGAATTACTTATGCCCTATCCTTAGTCCAAAAAAGGATTGGAAGCAGCATGAAGGGGTCACCAAGTCATGGATGGAAATAAATGGCACAAGGGTGGCCACCCTCTCCCAAGGCTGTCAAACATCAGCCACAGTACCCTTTCCCCACTGAGCCCAGATGAAGCTCAGAATCTCAATCCAGTGTTTCAGGCACTCAGATTAAAACGAGTTTGCCACCACCCCACTAAGTCTTTAAAATCTAGAAGTCTCCATCAAAACATTTGAAGAAATATAGTGAGTCCTCTAAAAGTTTCCTGAAGGGTGAGTAGAGGGTGGCTCCAATATTAGAGCCTGTGAAAAACAGAATATTATAGGGTTCCTCAAAGACAATCTTTCTGTCTGCAAGACATTTTTCTTGGGAAGGAGAAATGAGGCCCAGCAGAAACAGGACACTGTGGTATTCATTGGAGAAATGAGAAGACTTTTTCAAAGGATTGGATCCTCTTATCCCCAGGCCAGGAGTCAGCGAGACTCACGGATCTGCATCAGTGTGCCTACAAGAACCTCTCAGAGCCGATCTTCATTAGAAACCCCTAGAAAGTTTGAAGGGGGAGAAGGGAAAGAAGAAGTATTAAAAGAATGTTAACCGCAGAGTGACTTCATGCTTACGTTATGGCAGATATGCTTAAAGAAACCAACCCACGTGCCAGTGACTTCAGCCCTTGTAAGATCTGCTGTAGAACATGAGACTTACATCATCTCCCTGGCCTAGTGCTTCATTTATCAGACTGGATTCCTCAGATGTTATGACTTTGAGCTTGCTTGGGAATGAAAAAATTAACTGAGTTCTTATTTTCATAATTTAGTGAAAGTAGGTCTTTGTGTTACAGTTCACCTTCTTGTTTTCCACTTTCTTAAGGCAGGATGTTGCTCACATCTGTTGCTGCCATATCCTAGTGGGCATCCAATCCAGTAAAACCAGTGAATTCATCATTTAGCACCTCCTTTTCACAAAGAAGCCCTAAATTAGGCTGCTGTCTGGATTTTTAAGCATAGTCTACCTTAAGTAGGCCAAGTTCTGCATCTAGGTCAAAGTATGTATTTATACTAAGTTCATGTTCCCTAAAAAACAAAACAAAACAAAAACCCAAGTAACTAGACTGTCCTAGAATTTGAAAAATCAATTTTTAATATTTGGTTCACAATTATTCTGTAAGACCAAGTTTTTTTGAATAATAAAAATGTGCTATATGGTGTTCCAATAAGAAAAATTTACTATAGGATATAAAGGAAAGGCTGTTCTGAATTAGTCTCAACTATAGACTTTTTTTAAATGCCCTTTAAAATTTTTTTTTAAATAATGAAAATTAATCCTTAATGAAGTCCTGATAAACCAAGGTCCTAGAGGGCTTTCCTTTGATGAATAAATTAAGGATTTTTAATTCACTGGCTTTAATTCAGTGGTTTACTTGCTACTCCTTGAGGAAAGAATTGGCATCTAACACAAGCTTATATCAGCTATAGTGCTCAGCAAGCTGTCTTGAACAAGGCTGACTTTCAGGAACTAGCTACTGAACAGATGAATGTGCTTGGAAGGGGTGTGACAACCATTTGCTCTCTTGAGGAAACATTTCTTCTATATTTTTCATTTCATCATGTAATTGCCACTTTTATAGCCAGTGAAAAGCTCAGTTTTAGTTCAATCCACGAAAGAGTGATTACAAATTCCATACAAGTGGAATCCAAATTTATATAGTTTTATTCGATTTTAAGACGTGGCACTATAAATTGAGAGCCTTAAAAATATGCTTGCCTTTCACCCAGTAATTTGGCTTTTTGTGTGTGTGTGTGAGGAAGATTAGCCCTGAACTAAGATCCATTGCCAATCCTCCTCTTTTTGCTGAGGAAGACTGGCCCTGGGCTAACATCTGTGCCCACCTTCCTCTACTTTATATAGGACATGGCCACAGCATGGCTTGACAAGCGGTGCGTCGGTCCACGCCCAGGATCCAAACCTGCAAACCCTGGGCTGCTGAAGCAGAGCGCACAAATTTAACCGCTACACCACCAGGCTGGCCCCATAATTTTGCTTTTAAGAATACTAAATAATAATGAATTATGTAAAGATTCAGATAAAAGGATGTTCATTACCTGGAAGCAACCTAAATGTCCATGCATACACAGTGGAATAATATTCAGCCTTTAAAAATGGTCTTGTAGATAATTATTTAGTCACTTGGAAAGCTAATAATAATATATTATTAAGATGTTTTTTTTAAATCAAGTTAAAGGTAATCCAGTAGAGGTTGGGAGATTGGCTACATAAAGCAGATTGAGCAATGGGTTAAAAGAACTAGGTTTCTCGCTGTCAGAGAAGAGAGTTACAAATATGAAAAGAGGGAAGGTTAGAATTAACCCTGCAATGTTGGATTGAAATTAGAGATATTGTTGTGAACTCACAGTTTTCAATATGCATAAACATAAAACCAAATATAAAGGTAAGTGTATATGTATTATATATAATTTATATGTACATTTTCTGACTCCGTCCACCCTGGGTGCCTGGGAGCATCAACACTCCAGCAGCAATAAGCACACCACTGCTTAGGTCTTGGTGTCTATTTACCACTCTCCATTAAAAAGAACCACCGGCTCCTTGGAGAAACAGCTTCCAGGGCTAGAGCACGGAAAGTATATAATAAGCCTGGAACATCTTGTTTCAGAAAGTAAGGCAGTACTCAAAGAACAATGGGGACGTGTCAAAAGGACATGGAAACTAGCTTGCAAGAGCTCCCACTGGCCAAATCTGGGATAATTTAATTTTCAGAATAATTAATAATAGTAATAGATTATATCCCATTGAAAACAATAGAAATCTATGTATCTACACTGATATAAGTAAATGAATGAACGAACAGAAGAAAAAGCTCTTCCTTACAGCAGAATGTCAACTAACAAATGTAGAAGAAATAATGGATTTATGGGGCCGGCGTGGTGGCATAGTGGTTAGGTTTGCACACTCCGCTTCGGCAGCCCGGGGTTTGCAAGTTCCAATCCTGGGCGCAGACCTACGTGCCACTCGTCAAGCCATGTGTGGTGGCATCCCACGTACAAAATAGAGGAAGATTGGCACAGACGTTAGCTCGGGGCTAATCTTCCTCAGAAAAAGAGGAGGATTGGCAACAGATGTTAGCTCAGAGCCAATCTTCCTCACCAAAAGAAAATAATAATAATGGATTTAGAAAATCACCATTTGGTAACTATTGTAGTAGTAATGAATTTAGTTAAGAAACATCAAGGAATGCTAAAGCTAGTGGAAGAGAGTTGGATGAAGAATGGGATATATACATAGTCTCAGAGTATCTCCACCCAAAATATTTACTAATTACAAAGGAAAAACAAGTGATTTTACAGTGCAAAAACCTGGCAGACACCACCTTACTCAAGTAACAAAAGTTAACACCATCAGTAATCAACAAATCAGATTGCGTGCCATCTCATAAAATGCAGTAAGAGAGCACAACCACCGTTTGTGATATTCCTGTCAAAGATGCATAAGCTGAATCTAATGATGAGGAAACATCAGGCAAAACCAAACAGAGGGACAGTCGACAAAACAACTAACCCATAATGTTCAAATGCATCAAGGTCATAAAAGTCAAGTTAGGACTGAGGTCATAAAAGTCAAGTTAGTCCCAGAATGAAGGGAACTAAAAAGAAATGACAATTAGGAGCAACGTCTCTTTCTGGATTGGCTCCTTTTGTGTAAAGAACATTTATTGGTACAGTTGCCAAACTTGAATAGGATCTTTGGATGATGGGTTTAGGGAGTTCTTTGTACTGTGCTTTCAAATTTCTGTAAGTTTGAAATCATCTCAAAATAAAAAATCAAGATATAAAACAATATGTAAACTATAATCCCATTTTATAGAAGTTGTACATCAAAACACACAAGATACATAGAGGTCAAAGAATATACATCAAAATATGGTTATCTCTGAGTCATGGGACTATGTTTGTTTATATTTTTATTTTCTATTTGTGTTTTGGTTTATTTATATTTTCTAATTGTTAAAAAATGAATACGTATTTTCTTTGCAATGCAAAATGTTATTTTTGTCTTTTAATGTGTTAAAGATTATGTTCAAATTTAGGATTATTTTAGCTGCAAATACAGAAAAAATTGAAAGTGCCTTAGATGAAAGATCACTTACTATCTCACATAAAAAGTGGTCTAAAGGTGGCAGCTGCAGGGAAGCCACATGGAAGGTTAATTCAGTACCTCAACAGTGACATCAATGACCCAGGCTCTTTCTATCTTAACTCTCAGTGATCTTCAGGGTGTTGTCTGTCATCCTCAGGCTCATCCCCTCATTGTAGCAAGGGGGCTGCTGCTACTCCAGACATCAAGTTAGCAACCATGTCTGAAGGCGGAAAAGGCAAGGTTTCTCTTTTTATCAGGGAGGAAAACTTCACAGAACTTCATGAGCAGACTTGCCCTCAGGTCCGTTGGCCAAGACTTTTGGGGTTACATACCAATGCCCTAGCTGAAAGGAAGCTGGGAACGTATGATTCTGACATTTCAGCCTCTGAAATGGGAATCAGATTTGCCAGCAAGAAAGAAGTAGGGGAAGATGGAATGGCTGTTGGGTGGGCAACCAATAGTATGTACTATACCATGTGCTTTCTGCTCAGAGTCTTGCTTTTTCTTTTCTTTACTTTTAAACAAATATTTGAACTTTTTATATAGCTTCAAGTAAGCCTTAAATAAACCTGTCAGTTGCAATTCATATCTTTCTGAATATGGTGTTTTTATGAGACCTTGTTTCTATTTAACTTTGCAGCTATGAGAAGGATGTTTGTTAGTGGTCTCCTGGGTTTTCAATGGGCTGAACACACATAACTGTATTCCAGCACCTCTGTGCTGATAACATCGCACATTTATACCTGGGGCCCTATCCTTTCATGATAATAATGAGCATTTATATGACACTTTATACTTGGAAAAGCCATCTATTCGTATATAATATCTTTCAAACCTTACTATCGACATAAAGGCTGTGTCCATTTAATTAAAATGAGCAGGACAATAAGGAGGTTCTAGATCTAGCACTCCAGCTCTGGGCTAGTGAAAGCCAGAGACCAGTTAAGCCTCTGGAAACATTGTCAACAAACAGCTGCACCCCAGGTACTGGCCTAGAGCTCAGAACAGAGCGCCAGTCTCCAAGGGGAGGAAGACCAAGGACAAGATGAGACTTTAGTCTGAAGGGGAAGTTCTCTAATAGGAGATTAACAGATGAGGATTTAGGAATCAGGACAAAGATAGAGATCTACATATAAGACCTAAGACACAAGAGTATTCAAAAAAATCCAGCAAGTGCTCAATAAATTTTGATAAAGGAATGAATGAATGAGATACCAGACTTCTAGCAGAGGTGATCTGATACTAAGTCATTGCATGTTGGTCTAGAAGAACTTAGCATTACTCCTAGGAACAGAGGGCCGATTGGCTCTATACTTAGGAGTCAAAAGCACCATCCTGGGAATGGAGAGAGGAATGAAGCCAATTGGGGCTTTATTAATTCAAAGTTTACTGACAATAAAAGTTATCTGGAGAGCTTCCTAATTATACAGATTCTCAGCCACCTCCCTTAGTAATTCTGATTCAGGAGGTCTTGTGCAGGGCACAAAAATTTTTAAGAGGTACCCTGGGTGGTTCTGATGCTGTGGCCAATGGAATCATCTTATATTCCAAATTAAATAGTAAGCTCCTTAAGGATCAACAGCATACCTTATATTCCCTCTGTATCCCCCATAGATTCTAACTATATGACGTAAATTCTTAATAAGCGTGTCAATTGAAATATCTCCCATTTTAAATTAGGTTACTGGAATTGACCTCTTAGGATGATCATAGAGAGTCACCTGCTGAAGAAGTTAAGATCATTCACCAGCTTAATGCTAATTGATTACTCCCATCTTTAAGGTGGTAAACATTGTGGGGGAAACAGGTGAGCAGAACACAGAGTCTGCATTTGAGGTCATTACAAACTAGTGGGGTAACAGATCTGTACAGACGTAATTTAATACAAAGCAGAATTTGATGAGTGATATGATATGAATAAAAATGTTGGGAGAAGGTTAGCTATGCCTTGAAGAACAAATAAGATTTCAATAGATGGAAAAAAGAATGGTGATTCCACTCAATGACCTGCTATGTGCCAAGCACTGTTCTAAGGGTTAGGGATACAGCAGTGTACAAAACTAAGGTCCTGCTTATGTTCTAGGGGCGAGGGGAAATAGTCAATAAACAAATAAATAAGTAATAATATATTATGCTGTGCTTGATGAATACTGATGTTCTATCTCTTGTATATGGCAGCCACGTGAAAGCTGAATTGGAAGGGAGGAGAGGTGGGAAGAGGAAGGCCAGTTAGGAGACCAGGGTAAGAACTGAGGAAGACATGACAAGAATCCATCACACAGACAGTAAGAATGGAAAGAAATAGATTCTAGAGACATTTTAGAGAGAAACTGTAGCGAGGGCATAAAGTGTCAGACCGTAAATCACTACAAGGATAGCAAGAAAAACAAATATGAGAAAGTCACACTTTTCAGAACCTAAAGACCCAGGTCCTGACCCCCCTCTGTCGTCCATTTTCATCATCCCTAGAATGAAGCTCCCCAGGGCTCCCCAGTCTACCACGTAGCCCTGGAGAGAGATGAAGGGATAACAGTAGATGCTCCCTTCTCTCCACAGGGCAATCTGCTTCTGTGGGGCTGATCCCCTTTGAGAGACACTTCTTTCCATATAATTTCCCGATTATTTGTCTTTAAGGCAACCTGTAGAATAAAGCCCCAGGTCACTGACTTCAAGAGCTCGTGTTGTACCAGGCTAACCGATTGTAAAACATAGTGGCAGGGCGCTGTGGAAGCTAAGCAATGATTAAATTTTTCAGTTTTCAATCCACAATATAGGCTCTGGGAAGAAGTATGGAGTCATGGTGTTTTAATCGAAGAACTATCAATGACTCTCACCTTTGTTTTCACTTTTATGCCCTTGATACTAACCATATATGAATAGAAGGATGAAACGAAGGAAGAAAGGGAGGGAGGGAGGTAGGAAGGAGGGAAGGAAAAGGCTTTCTGTAACTAATGGATTCTAACTCAAATTTTTGTAAATGGAATCACCTTGAATACTCTAAGGATGTTTGATGTAAACATATTTGGTGTAAAATAATGAACAAGCTCTAAAAAGAACAGAAATTCTCATTTACTGCAATTATAAAATTAATGTTATTTAACACTTTACTGATTATAACATAGTTTCACATGTATCTCATATGTCCTAAAGTTTAGACTCAGTCTTGTGATACAGGAATTGTTATTACCCCAATTTTACAGATTGAGAAGCAATTCCATGAGGTCGAGTGACTTGCCCAAGGTGACACTGCTAGGAGGTTGTGGGCACAAACTCTAGGTTTTTTTATTTTGCTATTCTAAAGAGTCCTTCTTCCTTCTCTGATTTATATGAATAATAGATCTGAATTTGTATACACTGAGTTTGCTTAAATCTAGACACAACTAATTTTTTTTTTTGTAAGGAGGACTAGCCCTGAGCTAACAGCCGATGCCAATCCTCCCCTTTTTCCTTGAGGAAGACTGGCCCTGGGCTAACATCCGTGCCCATCTTCCTCCACTTTATATGGGACGCCACCACAGCATGGCCTAGCAAGTGGTGCGTCGGTGCGCACCTGGGATGACCGCAGCGGAGCGCTTGCACTTAACCGCCGCGCCACGGGCCGGCCCCAAGACACAACTAATGTTTCTATAAATAATTACCTCTACACAGTACCAAAAGGCTTCCTTGACAAATATACAGCTTGCTATGTTAATAAGTTGCCAAGAGGTTACTGACAAGTTAGTCAATAGACAATTTTTAAATTACTCAAGTGTACCTCACTTTATACATGATTTTCTAAAATGCATGAGAGGATTTTGTTATTTAAAGAATTCCTCGGGGCCAGCCTGGTGGCATAGCCGTTGAGTTTGTGAGCTCCGCTTCCACAGCGGCCCAGGGGTCACAGGTTTGGATCCCGGGCACAGACAGACGCACCACTTATCAAGCCATGCTGTGGCGGCGTCCCATATACAGTAGAGGAAGATGGGCACAGGTGTTAGCCCAGGGCTCCTAATCTTCAAAAAAAGAAAGAAAAGAATTCTTCTTTCAGAAGTGAATTCTTGACCTAGGAAAGTAATCATAGATATGACTATAATTATCATTGCATCCATGAGGGGTTTCAGTTGTAAGCAATTGAGACCAATTCTGGCAATCTTGAGCAAAGAGAGAATATATTGGAAGGATCTTGGGGGCTCACCAAATCAACAGGAGGCTAGGGAATCATGCTTGAAAACTAGGGTGCAAGGGAGCCGGATAAACCAAGGCCACCACAGCAACAGTCTGGCGTTTCACCAGCACTCCGTGAGAATGACCCTGACCTCCAGTGTTCTTCTTGTCTGGGCCTCCACTTGGTCAGGATCCAAAGTCCTGGGAGCAAACGTCTGATGGGTTGAACATTCCTTGGCTTGAGGAGTGAGTTGACAAAGAATCAGGTCCGCTTAACTTCTGTTCATGCTCAGAGTTGGGGGGGGAGGGGAAGGGAGCACTGGGAATTGCCGTCTCACTAAGACCACCTGCAATGCTGAATTCCCCCAAAAGGGAGATCCAGATGCTACAGGGGGAGTGGAGGAGTGCTGGATAATGGATGGCAAACAGAAAATTCAGTCCAAAAATGTTCATCACAGAATGGTTTATCATAGTTAAAAGGGGAAGGGGCATGGGAACAACCTTGTCTGACAAAGAGATTTAGTTAAATAAATTATGGTTTGGTGCACCAAACCACTTTCAACCCCAAAGCTATGAAAATGATGTTAGGGAAGAATATTTAATGATCTGAGAAGATAGTTCTCAAATATTATTAAGAGAAAAAATAGATTATAAAGTAATATTTAAAATAAGATTCTATTTTGTAAATAAGAACAGTGGAAGGAAAAGTACCCTAAGTTAATAATAGTTATCTCTGGGTAATAGAATTAAGAATGATGCTTATTTTCTTCTCAATGCTTATCCCCGTAATAGCGTTGTATTACTTTTAAATTTCTAAAAGCTAGTTTAATGTGCATATTCTTTCATTAGATAGGTAACTCAATTTATTTTCTGTTTAAATATTCATATACATTATTTGTATTTGCTTTAAATTGTATACGTGTGTGTATGTGTATATGTGTGTATAAATACATATACAAATATATTGTGAATACGTATATATATAGTATGGGTATGTGTGTATATATATTCCATAACTTCGTCCACTTCCTTCCTTCCAATATTTTACTAAAACTACTCAATTGTAAACTCCCTGAGGAAAGTGGCCTTGTCTTTACACTTTTGTGTCCTACAAAGCACTTACCACACACATTACACATATTAAGTATTCAGTTTTTATTTATTGTTGAGGAAAAATCTTATTAGCCAGTAAAAGAGCAATGTGGAGATTTAGAAAAAATCACAAGTTATATTTGAATCCTGGCTTCAGTGTTTAATAACAATGTGTCCTTGAGTGAGTCACTTTATTTCTCTGAGCTCTTTTGTGTGTGAAATGGTGCTGCGGTTAGAAATTACCTATAGGTGCATATACCCTTTGACCCAGGTACTCTAGTTCTCAGCATTATCCTACAAGTAAACTTAACATTCTTAAGAAATGGCATATTTACAGGTTTATTCATTGTAGCATTGTTTGTAATCGCAAAAGATTTAAAATAACCTAAATGTTCATCAATAAAGAACTGATTGAATAAATTACAGTACAAGAGTACAACGACATCATAAAAAAGATCGGGAAAGATCTTTTTGTATTGATATGGAACAATCTCTAAGATACATCATTAAATGCAGAACCATGTATATAGTATACTACCATTTATCTTCAAAGGGCAGGGAAAATATGTATTTGTTTACATATATACGCATAAATTAGCTCTAAAGAAACTGATAACATTAAGTACCTGTGGAATGAAATATCACAAGAAATGGGTAACATTAGTTGCCTGTAGGCAGGGTAGCTGAGAGGCTGAAGGACAAACGTAGCAGGGAGAGTTTTTACTGTATACTCTTGTACTTTTAAAATTTTGAAACTTGTGAATATATTTTCTATTCAAAAGTAAATAATATAATTTAAACTTAAGGGATTAAAAATAAAGAAATAACGTTGTAACATGTTGTAGCATGTGACTGGCACTTAGATACCAGCCTCTGATAAGGTATCTATCACTGCTATGAGTAGAGATGTAAGGCTGCTTGTTCTTTTCTCCAAACATTAACCTCGCTCCCTCTGGTGGAGACGCCAAGGAGTTGCACTAAGCAGGAGAATAAAGATTGAAACATGGAATTCATGAGTAAATGCGAAGCGAATTGGATACATACCTTCATCTTCCCTAACCACTCCAGTCCGTGCCTTTTCAAAGTAGCCCTCAACTTAGGGAGACTGGCACCAGAGTGCTTCCACAAGGCACACAAAGAGTTAAAACACGTGATCACAGTGGCCAGGGGATGTAGCTCTGTTTACAGAGACCTATGGATGCATCTTATAAAGCTTCCGGACAGTATATTTTTAAATAGACATCCTAGAAATAAATGCCCAAATATTGTCCAATGATTGGGGCAAATCAACCGCTGCTGTTTTCAACCACAAGCATGATTTCTAATGAAGATGAACAATTTCAATAGCTTCCCCAATGCAAGATCTCCAAGGCAGTTGTACTGTCCTGTATTAGTTGATATCTGTGTTGCTGAAAGAGTGATATTCCATCTACATCAGAATTTTTCCTACTGTGGGCCCTAGTGAAACCTCAGGAATGTTTAAATCCCATTAGCACTACCCCCACTGGAGGTGGAACTGATTTAATTGGGAGTCAACACACATTTTACACCTCTTTGAAAAAAAAAAATCTCAGGACTTGGATATGATTAACAGAAAAGGCTCTGTATGGCACTACGAGGCATAATCAAGCTATAAATTGTATCTTTGTTTCCCAAATGAGAAACGCCTTTTTTGAAAAAAAATACAATCCACTCTTTTCCCCCTGCAACTTTATCTGCCTAGGTAAATATAATTAGGTAATGGATGATGATTTGTTAGCATTTTATTTCCTGTGTTTGCAAGGGCATTAACAGTAATCATAAGGCTCACAACAAATACCGTCAGTTTCTGATTTTCAGAGGCAAGAACGTGACTTTTAAGAATCAGCTGGGCCAGAAGCAGGCATTCTTGCAAATTAACTCTTCCTGCATTCTGAACAGGATCAGAGAGACTTTTGTCTTAGCTGATTTGCATGCACTAATTGCTAGTTCTGAGTAAATATGGAGTGATCACCTACACAATTACATTCATAAATTAATATTTTTACTTCACAGTTATTTACACATAGGAAGAAACAGTACAATAATTTTAAGGCTATGTCTGCACTTACATAATGAAGTGGTTAATGAAAGTAATGAGCTAGTCAATGACAAGCCCAAAAATTTTTCATGAAATATCCATATAAGGGAGGAAGAAATGTCTTTGCCTGAATAATTCTCATAATTGCCTCAAGATTTGACTTCACTTTCTATGCACAGAGATTGTCCTAAGTGATGCTTTGGTTATGAATCTGAATTATTCTTTGATTTCTCATGGGCGGTGTGGATGCCAAGGCTGCCTTGGCAGCCTTGTTACCTTGCCAAGGTAACAGGATTAAACCAGAGGTATCATACAGAAGGACTGGAGACAGGCTGATTCAGGCAAGTAGGTGGTGCTGAATATACAGAAATAGAGGCTTAAGCTGAGTCTAGAGTAAGTCAGTCTTTGACTGTCAATACCAAGGGGCTCCTTTATCACCCCCAGCCCAGGGTGACCCATTCCACTTTTAGAGGGGCTCATCCTTTTAGGCAGCTCCAATCCTTTGATCCAATAGACCTTGAATCTTAATGTTGAAGACCAAATTCCCTCTAACTGCTTGCTTCACATCTGGAGTCAAGGGGCCTACAACAAACCCTAATCACTTGGGCTTGGACAATCATCTCACTCATTTGGGAAAAGATCTAGCTTTTTCCCTATTTCAGTGAACAGCACTCCATCCACTCAGGTGCTGAAAATGGAACTTTAGCAGTCATTCTTGATTCTTTGCTTTCCCTCATGTTGGTCTGAGCCATCCTCATCTCTGACTTGGGTCATTACAACAGCGTCCTCACTGGTCTCCTTGCCTCCACTCTTGCCAGCCTCAACTGCACCACTGATCTCCAAAGCCTATTCTCAATGCAGCAGCCAGAATAATTCTTTAAAATGTACATATATTATGTCAATCCTCTGCTCAAAATGTTGCAATGGCTGGAACTGAAGCTGTGGAATACACTCTGGATCTGGAAGCATATTGTGGGACAGCTTCTGTGGGATAGCAGAGAGTAAAGTACCCAAGAAGAGGTGGTGGACTAGAGCCCCTCTCACTGTTTGAAGTCATGACTAGGAGTCGAGCTCCTCTGCTCAAGCTCAAGGATGCTTTGTCCCAGGGATATGATTTATGAGGAAATGAGCATCTAGGGAGGTGAAAGCACACAGACACAGCCTCTTAACCTTGACCTGATCCAATATTGCCTTGTATATTATTAATATCCCCTAGGACAGGACCTGGGAGCAGCTGCCACTAGACTGGGTTCTAGCCTGAGGCCTCCAGAGGAGATCATGTGAAGGCAACTGTAAAGTTACTAGACAGCAGGACATAAGTACAGAAAAGAGAGAAAAATAAAGAAATAAAACAAAGAAAAAATCCCACTCTAGATGAATCTGAAAACCTAAATTCTAAAACAAAAGATGAAAACAAATTTTAAGAAAGACAGCCAAACAAAACTATGATTTGAAAGAGAAATTTACTTGAGATGAAAGAAAATAATAAATTTTTTGAAAAGTCTTTAACAAATATGTTTAGGTCCCACAAAGATATACATGCAAGGATAATATTCATTTGAAATAAAAACACAGTTGTGGAACAGGTGAAAATTAAACAAACATATGGTTAATAAAGAAAACTAATTAGAAAGGGTTCAAGTGAAATTTTACACTGAATAGACTTTTTAAAAAAATCAATAGAAGGGACAAACTCTGGATAAAAGAGTTGAAGAGAGAATTACTGAATTGGAAGATAGAACTGGAGGATTCTCTCAGTATGCACCACTGAGATACAAAGAAATGAAAATACGAAAGAACAGTTAACGTACATAGAATATAATTAGTTTTGGACATAATTCTATTAAGAGTTCCACGAGAAAAGAATGAAGAAAATACAGGAGAAGCAATATTTGAATTAAAAAAATAACAGAGAATTTTGCAAAATTTAAGAAAGACAGGAGTCCTTAAATTGGAAATGTACTCTAGAAACCAACAAGATAGGAAATGAATAGGTCCATACCTACACTTGTCTTAGTGGAACTGTAAAATATCACTGTTAAAGAGAAACTTTATGTGCTATCAATGAGAAAAAAATTACTTATAAAGTACAACTAGACTAATAGCCAAATTCAGTTTTCAGATGCCAGAAGGCAATGGAGAAGTAACTATAAACGTCAATTATAATTCCACACAAGTCTGAACTATAATTTAAGAATGAAAATGAAATAAAGACATTTTCTGAAAACTAAAAGAATTTACCAGTTACTGACCCTCAATAAAATAATTACTAAAGGATGTAGTACCTTGTCAAAGAGAAAAGTGAATGCACAGGAAAAAAGTAAAATGCAATGAACAGTGAGCATTGAAATTAGTTTTTTCTTAATGTTGCTAAATTCAAATAACTATTTACTGTATATGGTGGACAGAATTATAAGATGGTCCCCAAGACTCCCCCTCCCTGGTGTGTTCACCTTGTCTAATCCCTACCTTTAGGTGTGCATGGGATATCACAACCATGATTAGGTTATGTTTTGTGGAATAGTTGACTGTAAGAAAAGTAGCTTATCCTGGGTAGACCTGACCTAATCCATGAGCACCTAAATGGGATTGAGCTCTCCTTAGAGAGAAAGATTTGAAGAATAAGAAGGATATGATGAGAGGGAGAATTTCCATTGCTGCCTTTGAAGATGAAGAGGGCCACATGTCAAGGAATACAAGTGGCCTCAAGGAACTCAGAGCATCTCCCAGTTGACAGCCAGTAAGAAAGAGGAACCTGAGTCCTACAACCACAAGGAATTGAACTCTGCCACAGCCACATAAGCTTGGAAGAGGGCCCCAGCTCCAGATCGGAATGCAGCCCAGCCAACACTGATTTTAGTTTTGTGAGACCCTAAGCAAAGAACCCAATCACACCGTGTCTAGACTTCTGACCTACAGAACCATAATAAAAAAATGACTATTGTTTTAAGCCACTAAGTTTGTGGTAATTTGTTATGCAGCAACAGAAAACTGTTTTAGGTAGATTATAATGGCTATAATTAAGAGATATTGTAGTAGAAAGAATCTAGAGAACACAAAACCAGTTAGAAATTGCTATAGGAATCTAAGATGAGATGATAAAGGCCTAAAGTGAGGTGTTGACAGTAAAAACAGGCAGAAAAAAACTAGTAACAGATTGTGAAGGAAGAGTCCATCAGACTTAGTGTCCACAATAACATGCAAGGATAGTAAACTACTATCGTGATGTTTAACTGAACATTTCATTGGAAATCAGCCATGAACTTTCTTCTGATATCTTTCTTGCTCCCATATTGGACTACTATTGAAATGTCCCATTTGATTTTAGTGCGTGTTTACATTAGCTTCTCAACTAGAAGACAAGCCCCTTGTGGACAGAATTATTTAAACTTCACTGAATTCCCTCATGGAATCAAATGTTATAGACATGAAATGATTTAATTAAATTACAACATAACCAACCACATACCTATTAGGCTGGCTCAAATCAGAACAAGCTGACAATTCCAAGTGCTGACGAAGATGCAGAGCAACTGGAACTGTCATGCATTGCAGGGGGGATGAAAAATGTTATAGCCACTTTGGTAAATAGTTTGGCAGTTTCTCATAAAGTTAAACATACACTTACCATACAACTCAGAAATTCTACTCTTAGGTATTTACCTAAGGAAAATAAAGACATATATACACACAAAACCCTGTACTTAAATGTTTATAACAGCTTTATTCAAAATCCTCAAAAAATAGAAACCCAAATATCCATCAACTGATGGAAAAATTATGATACATCCATACAGTGGAATACTACTCAGCAATAAAACAGAACCAATTACAATATATGCAACAACATGTATAAATCTCAAAAAGCATTATGCTAAGTGAAAGAAGCCAAACTCAAAAGACTACATGCTGTAGTATGTATGTATGATTCTGTTTACGTGACATTCTCAAAATGGCAAAACCATAGGAACAAAGAGGAGATCAACAGTTGCCAGGGGCTAGGATGGGGCAGGTAAAAGGGAACTTCTCAGGATAACAGAAATAGTCTATATCTTATTTGTGGTGGTGTTTAGAAGTCTGTATACACTCGTCAAAATTCATGGAACTGTACATCTAAATGGGGTGAATTTTAATATATATAAGTTATACTTTGATAAGCCTGACTTAAGAAAAAAATTACAATACACCAACAAGCACTCTGTAGTAGCGTTAATATCTGTCTAGTGAAGTAGGCCCCTGTCCAGATCTTTACAGCTTTCGAAGGCTGGGGGTAAAGCATAGTATATAATATCCTCTCTTCCTCCACCTCCCACTCCCCAACCTCTGCAAGAAACATGTATGTATTAAATTAAGTAAAGTACTTTATTTTCACACAGAGAAATCTGACAAAAACAACAACAGCAATGGTTGAGTACAACCATTGTACACAGGAGGAAAGGAGAAGAAAGCATTTCAACAGGTCATGTTCAAGGTGATGAAGAGGTCTGAAAGCAAGGAGGGCCTGCCAAGCCCTGACAGTATATTTATGCAAATGTGCACCAAGCCTTCCAATCTGTTTTTAGCACCAATGGTAGCATCCTTCCGTTCTCCACTCTCTTTGGTGCCGTGTAGCAACAGCTGCTTAAATCCTAAAAGAGTTTAGAACCACTCCAAACACAGGACACCTGGCAATTTTATCCCTACTTTCCATATCTTAGAGAGGTCTCTGCCTATTGGCATACACAGGTATCAACGAGAGGTGAAGACTTAGGAAGGTCTGTGGCAGTGTTCCCATGTTCCTACTTCTACTGACATAAAATGCAGATACAACTGTAATTTCCTATTTATATTTGACCTGACTTGAATGTAGTTTCTATATAAATGGAGGGAGTGGACTATTATAAGAACCATCTCTAATCTTAGGGAAATGGAGGATTTACCCTATTCTCTTCTTGCAATTGCAGACACAAGCACATAAAACTTCCCCAGGCACCCAAATGACACAGTTTAGGAAAGTGTGTCAAGTGAGAAGTCGGTGTCATGGTGGGGCAGGAAGGAACAGAAACAATAGTACTAGTATTTGTGAAACCAGGAATACTGAGAGGACGTTAGAAATGAAAGCCAAAAGTGTTCTATTTTAGCACGATGGCACCTTATATGTTCAGGAAGATGTAGGCATTTCTGTTTTACTATATTGGTTGTCTTTCTTGAGTTTTATCTTTAAATTCAGGATAGGGGTATAAATTTTTTAAAATGATTAAGCACTGCTCCCTTTGAGAATAGAGGAATTTGAATTTAAAATTAACAGTATTTCCAATATGTTAAAAGTTAACTACATCCCATGTTCAATATTTTCTTAAATAACGATTGTCTATAACAGGCCATTCTGAAGTGTAATAAATGACGTCTTCTAAATTCTAATAATGGCTGGGATTACTTATGACCCTTTCTGTAGCAAAAGCCAATAAAAAAGATCATATTTTCAGTATATACATATCATTTTGAAGACCCTAACGTTCAGCAGTGAGTCAATTTATCTAATTTATAGGAATATGAAAACCGTTCTAGGAATAACATTTTATGATTCTACTCTCATCAATATCTGATACTCTAAATTTTCTTTTTAAGCATCTCCATTTTCTATTGTCATGTCTGAATTACTTTTATTATTGTATTTTACCTATTTCAATGTCTACTTCTTTTCTTCTATAAATGAATTCACCAGTTGAAGTCAAAGGAGCCTAGAAACACTTAAGATTTAAAACACACTTTAATTACCATATATCATGCCATTAAGAAAAATCAGATATAGCTCTCTCTGATAAGAATTATGTTTACATTTATCTCATCATTAAATTTGACTTATTAAAAATAATTTTCAATGGCAATAAAAATGAAAATAAATACTAAAAATTGTACTATAATTGTATAATACTATATTCTTATTTTATTATTTTAAAATTTTCAACAATTTGAATGCTAGTGCAACTGTATTTCCATCATTCTCTCTGCTTGTTTTACTTAAGAAAAAATTGTTACCCATTGAAAATGTACATGTAACAGAACCTATACATAAATAAATATATACAAAATAAATATATATACATATGTATATCAGCAGACAAAACTGTAAAATGACTCTGTAAAATCTATACTATTAAAGATGCTTCAACACCAGAGATCAGAAAATTATCAGAGATTTCTTTAGTTTAGAGAACAGCATAATTAATTTCAGATAAGCCCTGTCTGGTCAATTAAGTCCATGAAAACTTTCTTCTGGTTTTTCATTTATCACTTATGTTTCCCCATTAGGCATTTTATAATAAATCAGAATAAATCCAGTTTGTTATGATCCCAGCATTGTGAGTGTTTACAGTGTCTTATTTAACCCCCAAACTGTAAAAAGACCCACACATTTGCCTTCTATTTGAATGGATATTGAGAGAAATGAGAGAGAAAAAGAAATATGGCTTTGTTTCATAAAGACTAATATCATCTAAAAAGTTAGTTTACTGTCCATGGTTAAATATTTGACCCTCATAAAGAAATTGCATGATATGCTTTTGAATCACTTTATATTAATAATTGCATTAAACCTTCAAGCTTTCACTCCCATAATTATTTTCAATTCTCACCCATCCCTTCAATTAACTTTTCCCTTTGACTAGTTTATTTTCATTATCATGTTCACTTTTCTCAAACTAAATTTTGTATTTTCCATTATACATTTTGTATTTCCATAGAATAAATAAAATTATTCTTGCCCTAATAACCTAAATATGTTACAAGAGTAGATATTATTAAATGTGTTGCAGAATTTTTAGGATTAGATATCAGAGACAAAAATTGATACCAAGTTTTAAGAATTTTACTGGAAAGTCTTATGGCATTACACTCTGGTCCCAATTTATAGCTTAGAAGATTAGAGCAAAATAACCCAATATACAGATCAACAAATACATAACAAAGCCTGACATAAATGCTTTATTACTTATGAACATGTCTCATCTCCCCTGTTAGATGATTAGCCTCTCCAGGAAAGAACAAAAGTAATGCCCCCAGCATCTAGCATATGCCTGGTAAATATTAGGAAATAAATTTTGAGTTGGTTTTGTAAAGCCAATGAATCTTTGCCCTTTATATTTATTTATCTATATTTATTTATCCCAAAATGAAATGTTATGCCATTTAAGATGTACAGCTACTAAGTTATTTGCACGTTGTACGAGTTCTACACAAGTCTAACCAATCAACTTTTTTTTTCTATTGTGAGTTCCTCCTGAGTTTACATTTCTTCAATACACCAATCATGGGGGATGGGGGTTCTTTTGTTGCCCTTTTCTTAGATTGTATGTCAATCTTTATGATATTGTACAAAGCAGAACATTCCTTTGGAAAATAATTTTTGTTCCTGACTTACCTTTTTTGCTTTTGACATGGTTTGAGATTTTATGCTGATAGAAAAAAAATAAAATTATTTTAAATGTGCAAATAAAGGCCAACAAAAAACTGTTCTCTGCATTGCATAATAGAGCTTTAATGTATTTCTGCTGTCGGGTTGGTGTATTTGTGTGATAATTTTATGTGACAGTGTAATTAAATTGTAAAACAATTCCCATTTCCTATGTATTTTATCTGTTTATCATCATTTATTTCTTTACCTTCTTTTTCTGCAATAAATATTATTGTAAGGAGAGTTAAATAAGTTAAACCAATGCAATTACTTTTACGGATTGAAATTAACTTCATATATCAATTTGTATGCATTTATACAAAGTACCTACAGCTTGGCCGGTATAAATAAATGTGTTTATTGCAGTATATTTATGATGTCACTGTGGTTTCCATGTTTGCCTTCCCTTTGAGTAATGATCTATCTGTTTAAAGTCGACATTTTAACAGTATTTTCAAACAATTTCATTCATTATCAAATAACCATTTATTACACTACGGCAATTTCATACCATTTACTGAACCCTTTAGACACTCCTAAACAATGATTTATCAACCAATATACAGATTTTAATGCTTAGCACAGCAAATATTGAAAGTAACATTAAATGGTGACTTGACAAGAGATAACTAAATTTTCTTTTTAAAAAAAATCTTGATGAGTCATGTTTAGTGATAGCCAGTGTGTATTTACGGCTGTACTAGAAATTAAGAGAAGTATATCAGATTGTTATAGTCTTCATGTATTAAGATGGTTAATTTAAAACCTACATAGACATCAACCACATAACCCCAAATATTTCTTTTAAAGGAAAGTAAAGAGAAAGGGTATCTTAACACGTTTTGGGTGCTGACCTGCTCGGTAGCTTTTTGTGCCTGGGCTTCTCCATAGGAGGGACAACATTCCTGCTCAGTAAAGTCATCGCAGGGTGACAAATCTGGGGTGATCCAGATGGATCGTGTCGTGTGAGACCAATGGCTACTGACAATAATCCTATCTGCTTGCTGCACACAAGACTTATCCAGATCATCCTCATGAGGTCTCACCATATCGTCCTCACTGTAGCATCCCACAGAAGTTATGTGTTTGTGAACTTTATTTGGGGAGAAAATTGAATTTCTCCACCCAAAGGAGCCAAATTCGTGGCAGAATGTTATCTTTGTAGGATCACACAGTTGATCCAGTGAAGCCCACAGTCCTCAGAGAATTCTGAAAGTTTAGGTTTAAAAACAAACAATTAACAAGGATAGAGAAGAGGGAGAAACAAGACAAGCTTCCTTTCAAGGAGGATCATTTACATAAAACATTAAACCTGATAAAGGTTTCTGGCAGTATGTGGGAGGGTCTGTATTTCTTTAGTTATCCACATCCAGAATGAATTAATTTGACACTAATTGCAGAAGGATTAAATTTATTCAATCTCTGTAGACTACTCCTTGACTATTAAAATTAAATGAAGATAAAAATGAATTATTCTTTCCTAGATCAAAAATTAAACACCAAACCAATTTATGAGGATGTGGGGGAAGATGAGCAGTAAAGACCACAACATGTGACTTTTTTTATCTAAAATAGATTGGAATAAGAAGCTTATTTTTTGATAGATGTATTAATTTAACAAAAAGTTCCCTTATTTAGGAGGCCCCGGGACACCTTTAGAAAATATACACTAGCTATAAGAACCTAAAAATATATTCATTTTTATTAATATTTTAAAAATATATAGCTAAGCCAAGAGATTGGTTTGCTAGAGAATGGCTTTTTTACTAGTCAAAACACAAAAAGAACTATTAAAATGAAAGAGAGGAACGAGTTTCAAGTGATTTCATTTCAGCACATTTCCCCTATACCTTCAGGTGGGATAAAGAACTGAGGCAAAAAGTATTATGAGAAAAAGTAGTCTTAGAAACTAAACTTTGAAGAAACTCCTCATTTTTCAGAATGGTCTTTAAACAAAAATGATCAATTCAAGGCAATGCCTGAAACTCCCTGAGACTGCCATCTGTTTCTTCATTTGCTGTTGCCTATTTCCTAGTCTTAGAGAATGCATATTGCTTATGGGGAGGAGGACCTACAAATTCAATGGTCAAATTGGAATTTTAAAAGAAATTTGCTGATTCTGAGTTCAGGGCTCTGTCTACTGTATTGTGCAAACCTGCAAACTGTAAATATCAATATCCCTGGTAAATATTCAGATTCTTTAAAGGATCCTTCCAATCACTTGGCATGGATTTTGTGTACGTATTTGGGTTGTCTTCTTTTTATGCCATTTTTTTAAAGATAGATGAAAGCATGTAAGATGTGTAATTTTCAGATGTTTGTACTTAAACATCCACATAATATTTTAGTAAATTCCTAAAATTTAAAAAAATGATAAGCCCAGCTTTAGGCAAAATGCTAAATTAGGTAAAATGAATCTTTGGTACCTCATAAACTACTGACAAGGAAGCTGAAGGTCTGGGGAAGATAAGTAACTTGCCCAAGGTCACAGAGACTGTAGCAGAATAAGGACCAGAATGCCTCTCCTAATTCTAATTGAGTTCCCAGCCTTCCATTTTAGCATAAGGTTCATGTGTGAAACCCTTCTATGAAAAATAATCCCATTTTAACATGAATCAATGTTATAAGCTAATTAAGGAAAGACTAATAATGTAACTTCAGGCATTAGCCATGTTATTGATTCAAATTTGCCCCCACAGTCTCTCATATTCCAAACTATAGACAAGGTATATTAGATAAAATTTTTGTAAACAGTGCCTAGGTAAGGTCATTGTCAGATGGAATAGCATCTCACATATATATATATGTAAAGTTCCTCATATTAACGGGTGACCTGCTAAACAGTTAGTACTCCATTTTTTTAAAAATCTAGAATTTTAGTGGCCAGCCCAGTGGCATAGAGCTTAAGTTCGTGTGCTCTGCTTCGGCGGCCCAGGGTTCCCAGGTTCGGATCCCAGGCACGGACGTACACACCACTTATCAAGCCATGCTGTGGTGGCGTCCCATACAAAGTGGAGGAAGATGGGCACAGATGTTAGCCCAGGGCCAATGTTCCTCAGCAAAAAGAGGAGGATTAGCAATGGTTGCTAGCTCAGGGCTAATCTTCCTCACACACACACACAAAAAAAATCTAGAATTTTAGAGATTAAGGATCATTTAAGGATGATAATTCATGCTAAACTTCTGTCATTTCATCTCTCCCCTTTACATAAATACCAGAAACTGGAAAATGTTCTTCTTTTTGTTAGTAAGTATAATTTAGCAATTATATTAGAAGAAAGTATTTGTCTTTAATTATCTTAAGGGAACTATATAAATGAAAAAGTAATGTTACAATATTAATATTTTCTCCTCAATTGTACCGAAATTTATTAAAAAGAGTTGAGTTAGTACATTTTACCTATTTACGCTAATACATATTTTAAAATATAATAGGTGTTTTGTTTTGTTTTTTTTTTTCCCCCAAAGCCCCAGTAGATAGTTGTATGTCATAGTTGCACATCCTTCTAGTTGCTGTATGTGGGACTCGGCCTCAGCATGGCCGGAGAAGCGGTGCATTGTTGCGCGCCCGGGATCCGAACCCAGGCCACCAGCAACGGAGCGCGCGCACCCAACCGCCAAGCCACGGGGCCGGCCCTAATAGGTGTTTTAAAATATAAATAATCACCTAGATTCTCTCAGTTGAGGTAGTTACTTTTGAGGAGTAAAGTATTTTTGGAATTACATTTGTTGAACATTTAGCCCATTGCAATAGTGAATTAGATGATATCACTTTTTAATTTTCATATTTGTACTAAATAAAAATGCACTTGCTTACACAGAGCCATGTTAGCACTTTTCATTAAACAGAATGAAATTCCTGGTTGACCCAACAATTGTTTGTGTATTTTGAAGTGCACTTGTTTTCTTGAAACAAGTAAGATTGTACTTTGATTCTAAAGATGCAGAATAAATGATTAATGCTTTGGTGAATGACAGTGTTATATCTAATTTTGTGTTAATCGGGATGCAGGGACTATAACTGACCGCAGAACAGTTCACCTTAGTTGATCAATTCTCGCTTTTATTTACCCAGCCCAGAAAGAATTAAAAAAGCATTATTACCGGTAAAAATCATCATCATCATCATCATCATCAATCAATCAAGCTCTGATTTTTTTCAAGTTGGAAGCTATTACTTATTTGTATATTTCTAAATATAGATGGTCACACTGCTATTAACATTTCACATCTTAAAGGAAAGAGGAAAGAGTGAAATCTACTTCCCTCTTCAAAATTAATCTTGATTTTAGCAATAAACCAAGTATGGTGATACTATGTCTGCTACTTCTGCAAGAGTTTAATAAGTGCAGTGATTTTTTTTGGAATGACCCCTATTCAGGGTAGAGGGACCTCTGTCCATCATCTTCTTTCCAAATGACAACCATGATCTCCAATCTATTTGTTGCTATGATTTTGCCAAATTTTATGCTTTTGCATTATAAAATGTATACCCTCAGTTTTAAACTCATATTTGCCATTTTTTTATGACATTGCAGAAACATCTTCACAGAGGACTTGAATGTGGACTCTAAGATTTGTTCACACTATTAGTTTTGATGAGTAATCAAAGACAGTACTAGTCTTTCCTAACTTCTGTTGAATAAAATGTGTATCCTCCCTCCCTCAAAAAACAGGACTGTGTCAGGATCTGAACTCTTGTTCTCACACAACTTCAACCCATAACCTAGCTACTTCCCTGAATGAATTGAATTCTTAGAGTCCTGTTGACTAAAACTCTCCAGCAAATAAGCCTAGTTTTCCCCTTGAATGGCCATAACCTAACTCTGCATATGGAAATATTTCCTAGACACGTGTGCTGCTGCTTCCCTCTGTGTAGTCTGTGGAATGTGGAAGCACCACGCAAAGGTGATGTGTAATATATATGTGCAGTCCAACTGGATTTTCTGAAATAGGGAACACAAATTCTCTCTGGAACAATTTCTTTTACTGGTTCATTGTAGAAAAGACACTTGTCACCATGCCAAAGACAAAACTGCTGCTGGGTTTAGTTTAGAATTTTCTAAAGCGAATAAGTGAAAAATATATACACATTCATTTCAGACTCAAGTTATGAATAATTAAATGAATATATAATTGTATCCGGTTTTACCCTCAAGCTCAACCAGCAGAGACATCTTCAGCCCATGTAAAAGACACTTCATATTTTTTCAAAAATTATGAGTGAGCTGCCAAACATCACTGAATTTATATGCTCATAAGTAAGAATAACAATCTGTCTCTAAAATTATGCAGTGGAGAGTGCAACAGCATTCAAGAGTCTAATGTACATTATGCCTTCTGAAATTTGAATTTACACAAACATTTTCATAGCGTTGTCTCAAATGTCTTCTTTATCATCTCTCATCTTACCTCTGGTCCAAGGTTGGAGGGCGGAATGGGGAGCAGGTGCAGACTCAGCATCTCTTCAAGTCTATTTGGCTGAGTGCTTTTATTTTGATGTACAAAGTATGACAAAGTAACATGAATAATTTTAACACACATACTAAAGCATATATTCAAATGAGTGTCGTCCTTCTCAAAGTTGTTCTTTTAGGACTTATCATATTGATGCTGCCATGGTGCAGGACATGTTTCAATCCCTTCTTTTGGAGCACAACTATAAAGTAATAATTGATTGCTTTTCCATGTCGTGCATTATATTGGCTCTGAATAAATTCTTAGCATGAAAAAAATCCCTTTTTAATCTGGCCTTTGACTACTTATTTTTGTTACTGGCCATTCACCTCACTCACGTTCCCACTGCTTGTGCTCCAGTCACGATGAACAATGTGCAGTTCCTAGATGCCTCTGTGCATTTGCATATACCATTCCCTCTGCTTGGAAGATCTTCCTCTTATTACTAAGCTTGAGATCACCTCCTTCAGAGAGTCTTCCTTTATCGACCTCACCTCCCACCCCCCAATCTGTTTAGCTCCCTTCTATTTAGCTGCACCTTGGAAGTAAATCCACCAGATTGCTTACTGTCTTTGCTTGCCCCTTATCTGACTAGTCTGTGAGCTCCCTGAAGGCAGACACTGTGTCATTTTTATCTGTACCCTCAGGGCCCAATAGTATTGACTCACAATATTGTTCAATAAAGGGTTTGTCCAATGATGGTTTGTGAATGGATATAACAGTTTGTCAAAAGGTTTGTGAATGGATACTTGAACTAAGTGGGTAACCTAGGATGACAACTTTGAAGGTAAACATTCATTTGAGTCCTAGTTGAGTTCAAGAATTAATGGATTATTCAATAAATAATGTTAGGCACACTATTTTGTCAGTTTAGTAAAAATCAGATTCCCTACTTCATATCATAAGCATATATACAAAATTCCAGTTAGATTTAATGTTCATATTTTTTAAGATGAAAATATTAACAACTATATATTGTATAATTTTAGGGTGAGGAGGGCCTATTTAAATATAACACCAAAGCCAGAAACCACAAAGGAACAGGTTGATGGTGGCTCTGAGCTAACGTATCACTTTCCAAATGATACCTTCTACTTAGCGTCTAGAAGCCACACTTTCTTTCCCTCTCAATTATTTTCCAATTTTTAAGAGTCTAAATATCTGCCTACTCAAGGAGGCATATAGAACAAACTAGTATTGGTAAAAATACACTTAAGATTATCCCAAAAGTCTGGAAACACAGGGAAAATAGTGTCTTTTTATACTTTTTTTCAGATTAACAATTAGACCCACTGATTAGAGGTATTTCACCTAAAAAATATACTGAGCATATTATTTTAAAATGTAATTAGTATATTGTTTGAAAACAAGTTAGTCCTATGTTTCTGACTTTTTGGACACTCTATGAAGTGTTGTTTTTAACAACAAAAAAATGGAGCCACCTAAATATTCAATAAGTAGTTAGTACATAAATTATCCATAATAAAAATTATGGTGTTAAAATATACTTATTGGCCTGAAAAGGAGTTCATAATATACTTTTAAATGAAAAGAAAAAAATTAGATTATAAACTATTAGGTACATTAATTCACTTTTATAAAAACATACATATGCTATTTATACAGTTATATGTATACAAAAATCTGCAAAGATATACATAAATGTATTAAGTGTGATTATCTTTTTTACCTTATCTGTAGTTTCTAACGTTTCACAGTAAGTATGGATAATTCATGAGATGGGGATAAAAAGACAAATACTAGTATGGCTTACTCAAAACCAAAGCAAACACTGACCAAGCTTACTAAACAATAAAGTTACTGAAATTAAAAAGAAACTAAAGATTACAAAAATCACATAACTGCATATGACTTCAAATGATTTTCTGCCACCCTGTGGGGAATACTACTCATTGCAAGACTGAAATAAGCAAAATACGGAACTACAAAAAATCCGTAACTAAAGATGAAATTGCTTACAGGAGCATAGCCCAAGAAGTTGTTTAGCTAAGGCTCTGTTGATCAGCTTTGGTTGTTTTCTCTGCTAGCTTTTTAAAAAATTTCCAGAATGGGGGAAAATAATAATACCTAACACTTATATACGATTACACTACACAAAGCACTGTTCTAACACATAGGACTTTATCTCAAAAAAACCTATCAAGTAGGTATTAATCTTTCCCATTTTATAGATGAGATATAGAGAGTTTAACCCCCCACCAATAGTGAGTAAATGTTGCTAAAGCTATGTAAACCTGGGAGCTGCATTTTTGGGTCAATGATTTAAATTTTTAAGCTTTTCAGTTCCCCTCAAGCCCCACCATTCCCTAATGCCTTACCCAAATAGTTGACTGCTACACCTTTGTAGGGATTTAGTGGGATTTCTGAGAGGGATTATGATGTTCTCCAAACTAATCTTATTTCCTTGAAGCTGTAGAGCAGTCTTGCTACTCAAAAGTATGATCCACAGACCCGGGCGTTTCAGAGACCTGTTCGTTACTGGTCCACGAGACAAGTACAGAAATTGAGAGAAGCGTTTAGAAACCTTTATACCAATTTAACAGGTAATTTTATGGCTGCTGACTCTAACGATAAAATATGTCTGATATTTTAATTTTTTCTGACCAAAGCATGGCCCACAACTAATTGGAAATTTAAAAAAACAATAAATTGATCAATCCCTACTTATTGTATATAGTTTGTATCGTATATAGTATATATATAGTTTGAGAAGCACTGTTGTAAAGCTGTTCACCCTCGAGCATTTTACCAAACTCTTCTGAGGTTTAATTCCCCAAAATGTGGCCTCAGATATTTTTCCTCCCCTATTTTCATCCATAACATACAATTATCGTAATGATCAATAAAGCTAACATAAAGAATACAAAAATGGCTCTTTGAGACTTGAGGATCCACTCCCAGCGAGAAAGGAAGCACCTGCAGCCTCAGAGGCGCCGCCAAGGCGTCTCCGCGCCCCGCCCGCCCGGCGGGAGCGTGTGGGCGGCCGCGTGGGCGCATGCGCGAGCGATAGACTGCGCCAGCTGAGGGGACGAGGGGAGGGACTCCGGGGCTTCAAGAAGACGCCACGCCTCCGCCGGCCGCCGCGCCCGGAGAAGGTCGCGATGCTGTCATTTCCGTCGGGGCTGCTCTCTGCATCCGGGTCAGCCGCTGCCGCTGCGGCCAGGAAACTGGGCCCGGGTCTCTGCTGCCGTCCGAGGGGAGCGGGCTCCGCTCGGCGCTACCTTCTGCGACCTGGCCGTCAGCCCCACGTCGCCGGCCTGGAGGGGCGAAGAAGACGAGGGGGCCAAGGCTTCCTGCGGGGTGAGTGCGGCCCGGGACGACTGGGCACGGCGGGTCTGGGCTGCGAACGGCCCTGGGGGCGGCCGTCTGAGGGGCGCGTGCCCCCGGCCGGCCCGAGAGAGGAAGCCCAGAGGGTTATCCGCTGTAGGGGGCGCCGTGGAACCTGCCCGGGAGGCGCTTCCCGGATCCCCGCCCAGCTGGGGCCCCCGCCCTTGGCTTGGCTCCGGTTTGCAGTTGCCGTCGTTGCCCCCCACCCCTTTTCCGTTTGTGGTGGTTGTGCTCGGGATGGAACCTGCCCCCCTGTCGGCCCTCCGTCCCACACTCCGGTCTGGGTGCGGTGACGGGGCCACACTGGTCCCGTGTTTATGACCAGCGTCGGTCCTGGTGCAGAACAAAGAAACGGACGTCTGATGTGCCGCGTCCCCCTCGGGGAACAGACACGGAAGCAGCATTTGTAATCAGGGCTTTAACAGACCTTCCTACGTGAAAAGCCGAGTTCCTGGGTGGATTCAGACACGGCCCTTTGCTGAAATGGTTTGGGTTTGCTGGACACATATGATGCCACTGGAGATCCACTAGATCAACTCATGTTAAACCAGACGTTAATTTGGGTCTGTTAGTCGCTTTAAACTTCCCTTGCCTGCCTGGTCCGGGAGCTCTTTGAGAGCACAGCGTTTCTCGTGTTCATCCAGGTAGTCATAGCGCCTTCCATATAGTTAGTTGAATGAAGTGTGTGATTGCATTTTAGTGCTTTCTTTATCCTTGTCTTTTCTGATTAGGACCTCTATTTCTCTTAAAGGTAAATTACTTATTTTTTTTAATTAAACGCGTTCTTCTTTTAAAATTTTATAAGAATTTTGCGATTTGTCGATGGACATGTTTCCTCAAAATTATAACTGAAGTTACCCGATTTAGTTACCCTGAAGACTATTTTTCTGATGATCTTGCACATCCTTCTCCCTTCTTGTCATTTTACATTTTCTCGAAACTATTCATAGTCTTCGTAATCTCTTCTACTGCAGCCTAATATTGTTGGGCTTAGACAGGAAGTATGACAGGTCCACTTCTGCAAACATGGAACTTGAACTAGATCATCATAAGTCAGTGCTACTGTAATCTTTAGGCGGTACAGGACCTCTGAAGCTGAGTGTAACCAAATCTGACATTACAAGCTTATTCTGTATAAAGTTGCCAGTGAACTGGAGAGTGTGCTGTATTAGAAACAGTCTAGGTCTAATCTAGGAACCAGAATGTAGTGTCATTTGCCTCATATATAAGATAAAATGGGGATAATAACACCACAACTTTATATCTCACATGATGGTTGGAACATACGAGATGATGAATGTGCAAGTGGCTAGTAAATGTGAAAAGCACTCTTTGGGAACGTGGTTCTGTTCATTCCATCTGGAGTAGTGCTGGTAGATGGAGCAGCAGGAGGAAGGCTTCTAAGAAAGGACGTGTATGTAGCCAGATGCGATAAATTAACCTTGGCTGACAGTGGATTGAAAGATGTCTTTTTGGGGCCCGCCCGGTGGCATAGCGGTTGGGTTCACGCTTTCCACTTCAGCGGCCCGGGGTTTGCGGGTTCGGATTCCGGGCGGGGACCTGCTCACTGCTCATCAAGCCATGCTGAGGCAGCGTCCCGCATAGAAGAGCCACACCTCTACAACTGTGATACGCAGCTATGTACTAGGGCTTTGGGGAGGGAAAAAAAAAAGGAAGATTGGCAACAGATGTTAGTGCAGGGCCAATCTTCCTCAAAAAAAAAAAAAGTCTTTTTAAGCTTACATCCTATAAAACAGAATACTAGTATAATATGATGATAGTAATATTCCAAAATTATAATTTTATATTACAACTAATATTTATAACTCTACAGCAAGGTGTTAGAAATCAGTTATTAGACTTTAATCTTTTTAAAGATCTCAGAGCATCTCCGGCATGTTCTGCATACTGATAATTTAATAAATGTATCTTTTATAGGAGACATAATTATCCTTTGCTTTATTTTCACAATTTTAAGAAAAGTTGGCACCATTGTAATTTTTCTTGAATTTTGTGTTAACATTCCTGATGAAGTATCTCATTTCATTCTTTTTTTTTAATTGAGGTATAATTGACATAACATTAGTTTCAGGTATACCACATAATTCGATATTTGTATATATTGTGAAGTGATCACCACAATAAGTCTAGTTAACATCCATCACACATAGTTATAAATATTTTGTGATGAGAACTTTTAAAGTTTACTCTGTTAGCAACTTTCAAATATGTAATATAGTATTCTTAACTATAGTCACCATGCTGTACATTACATCCCCAGGACTTATTTTTCAAGTGGAAGTTTGTACCTTTTGACCCCCTTCATCCATTTCACCCACCCTCTGCCTTTGGCAACTACCAATCTGTTCTCTATCTATCAGCTTTCTTTTTTTTTATTTTTGATTCCACATGTAAGAGAGATCATATGGTATTTGCTTTTCTCTGTCTTGACTTAGTTCACTTAGCATAATGCTGTTAAGGTCCATCCATGTTGTCACAAATGGCAAGATATCATTCTTTTTTATGGCCAAATAATATTTGTGTGTGTGCGTGTGTGTATCACATTTTCTTTAGCCATTCACGCATCAAAGGGTACTTAAGTTGCTGTTGTAAATAATGCTGCAGTGAACTTGGGGGTGCATATATCTTTTTGAGATAGTGATTTCACTTCCTTCAGATAAATACCCAGAAGTGGAATTCATATGGTAGTTCTATTTTTAATTTTTTGAGGACCCTCCCTACTGTTTTCCATAGTGGCTCCACCAATTTACATTCCCCAACAACAGTGCACAAGGGGTCCCTTTTCTCCACATCTTTGCCAACACTTATTTCTTGTCTTTTTGATAATAACCATTCTAACAGATGTGAGGTTATATCTCATTGTGTCATTTCGTTCTTAAAAACCTACATGACCTTGCTCTCAAGGAAGCAAGCATACAGGATTTTTCTGTAGGTGTATTTCTCATAAAGGATTTTTCTTCATAAACATATAGGCTGGCCTAAAGTATTTTTCTGTAGTGCAACCAGTGTTGCCAACCTCAGAGGAAAAAGTGAACACACATTAAGTCCTTTCATTTAGATGGGAAAAGTGAAAGTCTTGCTTGGGCATTTCCTTCTGCCAACTGTAATTGATTTCAGCATCGATGGTGGTTACTAGCATCTGTTCTACCAGCATTGTTAAACTACATAATGGTAAAGTTGCCACGTAAAATTATAATTTACAATTCAGACAGTTCTAAATATTATCTTAATATTTAATTTTTGCTTATATTGTTAAGCTGCATAGGGAAATCCCCTTCCTCATCTTTGTTGAATTTACCACCAGACCTCCCTTCTGAAGCTGTGTCAGGAGCTTGATTTTCAACCTCACTGAGGTCAGTGGCTGTTTTGAATTTATCTCTGTGACCTCCACTGATAACTGGCATAAATAATGATGTGCCACCACTACCACAAGTCTGTTGAGACATCAGGTTATTCCTGTTGCATTAGGTTGTTTTAACAAATGGCATCTTAAAGTGTTATTTCCCCATTCTAGTTTACCAAATCTATGAACAAAAAATGGGAAACAACCACAGTTAACTTGTAAGTCAGCAATATCCTGATTTCTTTCAAAGTGGTTGCTCTTATATTGCTCTTTCTTGTTTGTTTCCTGTTCTTACAGCTGCTGATGATAAAGTGCTTCCAAGAACAGTACTCTCTCAATTGTTTAAACTTTTTATCTACCTGGTGTGCTTTTCCCCCTAAAATTCGTAATGAAATGTTTGAGTGAATCTATCTTCATCTCTCCTCCTAGGTTCTGTTTAACTGGCTTAATTAATTATCCCCAAACTAAATATCCTTGTCCATATGCTGTGGTGTGTTAACATCACATGATTCAATATGATATTAAAGTAAAAATTGAATGAATCTGCTGAGAGAGCTGAAGGACTTGGGCTCTCTGTGTTAAGAGGAACTATTTTCGAGTGATAGACTTGTTCAAGTGGGAAAGCTGCTAAAAGACATGGTTTGTCTTCTAGAATTTCACAAAATATATATTTCCTCTTACAAACGAGGAATAATTTTAACAACAGAAATTGATATTGCATGTATGTGGGTTGCCCCAAATATTTTCGTTATACTTTTTGGGGGGGTAACACATAACAGGAAGCCTATTTAATAAGAAAAATAAGCCTAAGAGATTGGGCAAAACAAAGGCTTGCTATCGAGTGTTGTACCTTTCAGTTAAATATTTATTCATTTAACTAATATTTACAGGCCTATTTTGTGCCAGGTACCACTAGGTGTTGGAAGTATAGCAGGAGCAGCTTGCAGTCACTGCTTTTATTTTTGAAATACTAAATATTTTTCTGAGTATGTGGGATATTTGAAAAAGACACTCAGAACATCCTATTTTTCCAACACCCAGTGAAAAGGTGAGACAAGATAGTAGAAAGCTTTTCTGATTATTGAATTTAGGAAAATGTATTAGTTCACTTTGGAGTGAGTATCACAGAGTTGAGAAAACATTGAGAAGTATAGTGAGTTAAAAATTTGAAAGAGACTGTCAGTTTTCAACCTTTAGTAATAGAATGCTTCAGTCTCACTTGAGCATTAATTCTAGAGTAACAAGTATTAAGTATTTGGTGCTTGTTGGCCATAATTTTGGGGTCTTTTCTACTAGTTCTGTGTTCTAAGTAGAAGAGATTGTTTGGTAAGGTAGATATGCCTTTTTTGTTCATTTTCCTCTCTACAGAGAGGAAGGCTGTCAGAATAATCTGAAGTCATCATTGAAGATGTGTGTTGATTACTTTAAAATTAGAAACAGAGAAACTAAGTCAGTCAAGATTATTGTACTTGAAGTGTGTTTTGCAGTAATTTCTCAAAATTACCTGGCTCGGTGTTTTCCCAGAGAATTAAAAGTGCCTTACTCCTGTATATAAATTAACTGGCTTTTCCAAGCAAATACGTTGGTGAGGAAAAGACAGCATTTGCCATTTTTTTGTGCTTGCAAATGGGTCCTCAAAAATTTAAACCTTTCGAGAATGTTTGAAGCCTTCCCTTGAACATAAGTAAGAAGAGACCCTCCCAGTCTTGGCAGAGATATGAAGTTAGTTTACCATGTGAAATCTAACACTTTAGAAAATTTCCGGGGTAATTTTGTTGTTGTTGTTCTGGAACATAATGCATTTTTTGTACAACTTTATGCATCTTTTAAATGTTGTAATGACATAGCAAATAAGGCAACCATAAAATATGACCACATCTTTGTTTTAGAAGACTAGTTGAAGTGAACATGAACAGCTGCCACCATTTGTTTTGTTTTTTTTTGCTGAGGAAGATTAGCCCTGAGCTAACATCTATGCCAGTCTTCCTCTATTTTGTATGTGGGTCGCCGCCACAGCGTGGCTGATGAGTGGTGTAGATCTGCGCCCAAGATCTGAACCTGTGAACCTGGGCTGCCGAAGCAGAGCATGCCAAACTTAACCACTATGCCATCGGGCTGGCCCCTGGCACCATTTGTTTTATTTGATAAGTATTTTAAAAAGTTATACATACATGGTTTTAGAAGTCACATTGTTTAGAAGGATTTACTATGAAAAGCATCAGCATCCCCATCCCACCCTCTTTCTTCTTCCACTGGTGTCAACTACTTTTAACTTTGTTTTTAATACTTCTAGTGATATCTAGTGATACTTTCTATATCTTAAGAAATATATGTTTTACTGCTTTTTAAAAAATAACTTTAGTCATCTATTGACTTACTCTCATGTGGGTGAACTAAATACTCACTTATACCTCTTGCCCCCTAAAGTTGTCACAGTTTTTGTTGCACTGTTAACCAAGTTGATCTTCCTGACTTCTTAAATAATATACTTAAACTTCTATTTCTTATTCCATCAACCAAACCAATGTCTAGATTCCTCATTTTGTAAAATGAGGATATTGGTACCCACGCCCTTCCTTGGAAAAACTAAAACTAAAATTTATGGCCTAAGTTAAAATACGTAGTTGCATGAATAGAAATATTCGCTAAGTTCAGTGTCTGAACACTTATGCTGAACTATATGAGAAAAGCTTGGTATAGATGTGAAGCAAATCAAAATTTAGCATAATTATTTTATTGGACAGTTACTGAATAGCCTTCTTCAAGTGGCTCAGAAATTGTGTCATTGAAACTATAGAGAAGGAAATATAAAAGACAGCACACTGCTTTGCTCTGCTGAATCATGAAAGTGTAAATGTTGTGTACTAGTGTTCAATTTCTTATGTCTATCCAGAGGACTGAAAATTTAATTATGGATCTAGAGTAGACAATATATTTATTTACTTTTATTCCTTATGTCCTAATTGTTTTTACATAATTCACAATACCTAATAAATTTTAAATCACAACCTGGGAGGCACATGCATATATGCAACTGAGACAAATATTTTCACTGCACAATATCCTTACTACAAACAGTAATTGCTTTACTAGAAGTTATACTCTGACTGTTTTCTATTCTAAT
Source organism: Diceros bicornis minor (assembly GCF_020826845.1). Taxonomy (NCBI): domain Eukaryota; kingdom Metazoa; phylum Chordata; class Mammalia; order Perissodactyla; family Rhinocerotidae; genus Diceros; species Diceros bicornis. The sequence goes on along the minus strand of NC_080744.1, from coordinate 54,621,228 downwards.
TCTTTAAAAAAAAGGAGTAGGGGCTGGCCCGGTGGCATAGTGGTTAAGTTCATGCACTCCGCTTTGGCGGCCCTGGGTTCGCAGGTTCAGATCCTGGGCACGGACTTACGCACCGCTTATCAAGCCATGCTGTGGCAGGTGTCCCACATATAAAATAGAGGAATATGGACACAGATGTTAGCTCAGGGCCCATCTTCCTCAGCAAAAAAAGGAGGATTGGCAACAGATGTTAGCTCAGGGCTAATCTTCCTCACCAAAAAAAAAAGGGGGTAGTTGCAAACCAATAAATTGATTTCATGACGAAGGTAGAGGTGAGGTGTGAACAAAGGTATAAGATTATTGCACCTTTTCAGTAGATGAAAAGTAAAGTGGAAAATAAGTTGTTATAAATTTTTCTCTTTTCACAGGACATTGGCTCTCTGGATTATCAGGAGTTTGTAGTTGACATTGAGTCCAAGCTGAGAATGGAAGGTGTGGAACTTAAGGAAGAATGGCAAGATGAAGATTTTCCAATGTGAGAAATGCTTTTAAATGAAAACAAATTTAAAACAAAATTTCAAAATTTCTCTATTGAGATGTCACTTATTAAATGAACATTGGGCTTCTTAAAGAAACCCAGTATTGCAGGGTGTTCATTTGGTACTAGGAAATGAAAGTTCCTTCCCAACAGTTAGACTAATTCTCTTGTATTTTACTTTGCAACCAAACATATATGTGATCTGTAATCTTTCATTTTTGTTTTGAACATTTAAGTTTCAAAATTTTTGTTGTTTTAAACAATACTTTAATATGGTATTTTTTAAACTAGAGTCTGAGGGGTTCCTGGGAGAAGGGGATCTTTAGGTGTCTATAAGAATTGTTAAATTTTGTGCTTTTGTTTTAAGAAATGACTTATTAAATAAGCAAGAATTTTCTAGATCATCTGGCCGGCTAACTTGACACGTTTGCATTTGTATTTACAATTTTATTGGCACCAGTCAAGTTAAGAGAACAGGAGCAAAGGCAGACCTTATATTGAAACAATGTTTCTGTGCCATCAGGATCAGAAGACCATCTCAGTGCACAGGAAGGTCCTTTAGCAGTTGGAATATGAACAGCTGGTGGGAGTACTGAGTCATTGCATAGCACATGTTGGTAATAGTAATATAGAAATGCTGAGCTCAAAAGATTTGTAGTCATCATTACCATATTCCCAATGTGAGTGACGATTTAGCTTCATCATACATTGTGTCATACATCACATTAAATTCATGTAATGAATTATATTTGTTTTATAGGTTGTGTATACTTTTTATGTTTGTTTTATAGTTGTATTTAAGAGCAGTTACATAAGGAATTTATATATACTTTTATGTGTTGCTTATATAAATATGTAAGTCAACTCTGACAGCCTGAAAATTTTTTCTTTAAAAGTGGTTTGTAAAAGATAATACCATTTATAATTGCATCAAAAAGAATAAAATATCTAGGAATAAATCTTACCAAGGAGGTGAAAGACCTATACAATGAAAACTACAAGACATTATTGAAAGAAATCGATGATGACATAAAGAAATGGAAAGACATCCCATGCACATGGTTTGGAAGAATAAACATAGTTAAAATGTCTATATTACCTAAAGCAATCTACAGATTCAATGCAATCCCAATCAGAATCCCAATGACATTCTTCACGGAAATAGAAAAAAGAATACTAAAATTCATATGGGGCAACAAAAGACCCCAAATAGCTAAAGCAATCCTAAGAAAAAAGAACAAAGCTGGAGGCATCACAATCCCTGACTTCAAAACATACTACAAAGCAATGGTAATCAAAACAGCATGGTACTGGTACAAAAACAGACACACAGATCAATGGAACAGAATTGAAAGCCCAGAAATAAAACCACACGTATACAGACAGCAAATTTTCGACAAAGGAGCTAAGAACATACAATGGAGAAAGGAAAGTCTCTTCAATAAATGGTGTTGGGAAAACTGGACAGCCACATGCAAAAGAATGAAAGTGGAACATCTGCTATCGCCATTCACAAAAATTAACTCAAAATTGATCAAAGACCTGAAGGTGAGACCTGAAACTGTAAAACTCATAGAAGAAAATATAGGCAACACACTATTTGACATTGGTCATAAAGGAATCTGTTCAGATGACATGCCTACCCAGACTAGGGAAACTAAAGAAAAAATAAGCAAGTAGGACTTCATCAGATTAAAGAGCTTCTACAAGACAAATGAAACCAGAATTAAGATGAACAGACAACCCACCAGCTGGGAGAAAATATTTGCAAAACATATATCTGACAAGGGGTTAATCTCCATAATATATAAAGAACTCACACAACTGAACAACAAAAAACAAACAACCCGATCAAAAAATGGGTAGAGGAAATGAACAGACACTTGTCCGAAGAAGATATACAGATGGCCAGTAGGCACATGAAAAGATGTTCAACATCACTAATCATCAGGGAAATGCAAATCAAAACAACACTAAGATATCACCTCACACCTGTTAGAATGGCTATAATCACCAAGACAAAAAACAACAAATGTTGGAGAGGATGTGGAGAAACAGGAACCCTCATACACAGCTGGTGGGAATGCAAACTGGTGCAGCCTCTATGGAAAATGGTATGGAGGTTCCTTAAAGAATTAAAAATAGAAATCCCCTATGATCCAGCTATCCCACTACTGGGAATCTATCCAACGAACCTAAAATCAACAATCCAAAGAGGCTTATGGACCCCTATGTTTGTTGCAGCACTATTCACTATAGCCAGGAAGTGAAAGCAACCTAAGTGTCCCTCAACTGATGATTGGATCAAGAAGATGTGGTATATATATACAATGGAATACTACTCAGCCATAAAAAAAAAGACAAAATTGTCCCATTTACAACAACATGGATGGGGCTAGAGGGTATTATGTTAAGTGAAATAAGCCAGAAAGAGAAAGACAAACACTGTATGATCTCACTGATATGTGGAATATAAACCAACACATGGACAGAGAAAACTGTATTGTGGTTACCAGGGGCAGTGGGGGCAGGGGGTGTGCACAGAGGGTGAAGGGAGACATATATATGGTGATGGACAAACAAGAATGTACAACCCAAAATTTCACAATGTTATAAACTATTTAAAACATCAATAAAAAAAAAAAGAAAGGCATAAGAGCATTTCTTGAGGGGAAATCAAAGTTATCTAGATAATCTTGATGCTGTTAAGAAAAATTATCTAGAATTTAAAAATAAGGCTATAGGAAAACTGCTTATTTTCTCAATGTTGTAACAGAACATTGTCTTATTTGGGGATGTACTTTTGTTTTGATTTACTGTTTGCTATTTATTAGGGTCAAGCCTTTGTGAAATGGATGTGTTTAACATGTAGACTTTATCACAAAATTTCTGTTCTGAAGAAAGATGACTCTGAAGCTTACGGCTTTATTGCCCAGCAGCACATTAAACAGTTTTGCGTGTAACTCAAAAAAAAAAAAAAGTGGTTTGTAAATTGCTAAAGCTTAAGAAACACTGCTTTATTCAGTTTTCCACATAATTGTTTCTATAAGCTATTTTTAGTAGATCTTTGAACTTCAAAAAAATTTTTTTTTAATTTCTGGGTTAAAAATTATGTCTGTGTCTTCTAGACCTTTACCAGAAGATGATAGTATTGAAGCAGATATATTAGCTGTAACTGGACCAGAGAACCAGCCTGGTAAGAACTTGACACTTTTAGTTTCAATGAAATGATAGACTTTGTGCTATTTTTGAACATGTTTCTTTGTCAAGGAAAAAAATATACTCAGTTTTTGTTTCATCATAGGGAGCCAAAGGATAAATTGAGTGTTTAGAGAAAGCATTTTTGGAATCCTTTGGAAATCTAACTTTCTAAAAACATACCCTTGGTTTTTGTAAATTTCTACAATAAAGGGATGAGAGGAGATCATTTTTAGTAGTAAGAGGTGGCTATAAGGTCTGCCTCTGTTATTTAAAAAGACATATCCTTGCTGGGATACATCATCTTGCTGTGATGTAGAAGCAATAGTGATCAAGATTCCAAGTGTAAACTAGTGCTCTGGGATTGTGTTTAATTAATGTGATTTTTCTCAAGAATGAAATGGTTAAAATTTTCTCTTTTTCAACTTGAGCATCTAAGCATTTCTTCTAATACATCTTTCACTTTGTTTACCCATTCCAGGCTCACTAGAAGTTAATGGAAATAAAGTAAGAAAGAAACTGATGGCCCCAGACATTAGCCTGACCCTGGATCCTAGTGATGGCTCTGTGTTATCAGATGATTTGGATGAAAGTGGGGAGATTGACTTAGATGACTTAGACACACCATCAGAGAACAGTAATGAATTTGAGTGGGAAGGTAAATGTTTCATTGTTTTTATCTGAGCTTTAATAAATGTTTGTCTTTATGTACATACATGTTTTTACAATGGCATTCTCATATTAGGATAATTGGAAAAACTTAAAACTTGATCATGAAACCAACTTAAATCAATGCTTAAGGGATATTGTTGAAATATGATGTTATTCTTTCTAAAGTTCATATATTTGTTACTAAGGTATGAAATTCTGCTAACATTGAATATTCTCATGGTTTTCAAAACTATTAATAGTAGGTTACACAGGTGGCTTAATTTTTTTTTCTTAATGGCCCAGTGCTATGAAGGTATGTTTTTTTCATGTTGCTCCCAAAATATTGGTTAATAATTATGGCATGTTCTTTTATTTAGCTGATCAGCTAAGAAAAAGAGCTTTGAAGAGACATAATTTAGGGAATGTGCTAAAAATAGTTAAGGGTTTGCAGAGAGGGAGTTCTGAAGGGAGTTCTTTGAGGGTGATTTTTTAAATAGGTTTGCCTGATGGTGCTGCACTTTGTAAACAACCAACTTGAATTAATGTATACTCAGCCCCCAAATCTTATATTCCTTATCATTGGTTGTTTAGAATTCAGAGGAATTGGGATGTGTTCTGCTTTGCATGCCTTCTTTAATTAGATAATTGCTATCTGCAGTATCTTTATATAGTTGTTAATAATTTATGTATATTCCATCTTTAAAATGATGTTTACTTCAAAGCAGTGTTTAGCACTAGGTATCTTATCTGCAGTAAAGGGTAAGATCCTTGATATGCTGTATCTTTTGTTCCTTTTTTCTTTCCTGTTTTACTGGTTCAATAAGCAGTCCAGTAATAAGCAATATTTTATAAAGATAACTGAAATAGTTTTCTGCCTATGTGTTTTGTCTCTTCTTTCTTTAATGCTGCTGTAGTCATTTCCTGGAAGGATATTTTCCATTAACAGCTTTGTCTGGGAAACAAACAACTAACATGCAGTAGGTTCCCCCTCCCCCCATCTTTTGGTAAGGACTATGATACTAAAATTTTGAAAATCATTACTTCATTAAAAATCAGCTAAAATGCAATCTTGAAATATAAATTTTACCTAATCATTGGTGCTTATGCTTTGGCTAATGTCAATTTAAAATAGACTTTTGCATGTACACTTCAGAATATTATCAATACATTTCTGCTTTATAAAGCTGATCAAATCAGAAATAATCATTGACTAGTTAACCACTTTCTATCTGGTATTATAATGTTTGGGGAATAATTTATATGATGAACAATAACAAAAAACAGTTGGGTCCCAGATAGTTACTTTAAGTAACCAGTAGTGGAAACTGTCATGGACAATGTTTTTTGGGTTTTTTTGTTTGTTTTTGTGTGAGGAATATCAGCCCTGAGCTAACATCCATGCTCATCCTCGTCTTTTTGCTGAGGAGGACCGGCTCTGAGCTAACATCTATTGCCAATCCTCCTCCTTTTTTCCCCCAAAGCCCCAGTAGATAGTGGTATGTCATAGTTGCACATCCTTCCAGTTGCTGTATGTGGGACTCGGCCTCAGCATGGCCGGAGAAGTGGTGCGTCGGTGCACGCCCAGGATCCGAACTCCGGGCCGCCAGTAGCGGAGCGCCCGCACTTAACCGCTAAGCCACGGGGCCGGCCCGACAATGTTATTTTAAATAGAATCTGGAAAGACATTGTAGGGCCAGTGTACTAAGATTTGATGGCTGTATAAATTATCTTTTCTGAACTTGTGGATGTACATTGCACTGTGATTAGGTGCTTTCTGAATTAGGCAATAGAAAAACTTTAAAGAACCATGATTTCCAAAAACATAAAATGGCCTCATATCAAGAGCAAGCCTTTTCCTATACTAGGGAAGAAATAATTAAAATCCCACAGAAGTGTAATGAAAAATTCTCTGAACAATATAATTAGATAGTAAAGTGGTTAACATGTAATTTGATTTTTATTGTATAAATAACAATTTGTGATTCAAAAATCTTTATTTTGACAGATGATCTTCCAAAACCCAAAACTACTGAAGTTATTAGGAAAGGCTCAATTACTGAATACACAGCAGCAGAGGAAAAAGAAGATGGACGACGCTGGCGTATGTTCAGAATTGGGGAACAGGACCACAGGGTTGATATGAAGGCAATTGAACCCTATAAAAAAGTTATCAGCCATGGAGGTAAGAGTTACAAAGATTGTTCAGATTTTTAAGTGCAATATCAGAAATCTAAATGCTTAAAGAAACTCTCCTTTGAGATATTACATAATTTTGAAAGCATAATAAAGATTTACCATGTCATTTTAGAAACATAACAGGTTTGAAGTAAAAGGGTAAAACCAACATTTAAAAATTGTTAATACATGCATACAGTAAGTTGAAAAGGTCGAAGATTGTGCAGTGGAAGCTGTCTCCCACCCCTAATCCTAGGACCCCAAAACTGAGACTTTACTTTCACCCCTTTTTATCTATTTATACTTTATATAGAGTGAAATGCTCTAATCTTTCTCTTTTGTAGCAATTGCAAATTTCTTTTTTTTTCAGCCTTATTGTGATATAATTGACATATAATATTGTATAAGTTTAAGGTGTAAAATATGTTGATCTGATACATTATATATTGCAAAGTGATTACCACCATAGCGTTAGCTACCATCTGTATCACGTCACTTAATTACCATTTCTTTTTTGTGGTGAGAACATTTAAGATCTACTCTCTTAGCAACTTTCAAGCACATAATACAATATTATTAACTATAGTCACCATGCTGTGCGCTAGATTCCCAGACCTTATTCATCTTATAACTGGAAGTTTGTACTTTTTTTGTGTGAGGAAGAGTAGCCCTGAGCTAACATCTGTTGCCAATCCTCCTCTTTTCGCTGAGGAAGACTGGCCCTGGGCTAACATCCATGCCCATCTTCCTCTACTTTATATGGGACACAGTCACAGCATGGCTTGATAAGCGGTGCGTAGGTCCATGCCCAGGATCCAAACCTGGGAACCCTCTGCTGCTGAAGCATAGCTCGCAAACTTAACTGCTACGCCACTGGGCCAGCCCCATGGAACTTTGTACTTTTTGACTAGCATCTCTTCTTTCCTCCATCTCGCAGCCCCCAGTAACCACCAGTCTAGTCTCTGTTTCTGTGAGTTCCGCTTTTTTAAATTCCACATATAAGTGATATCACACAGTATTTGTCTTTCTTCTGTCTGACTTATTTCACTTAGAAATGCTCTAATCTTATGAGTTTGACAAATGCCCATATAACCATATATACCCCTGTAACCTACATCCCTAGATATATGGAACATTTTCATTGCCCCAGAACATTCTCTAATACTCTCTCTCAATGAATACCCCCTCTTCAGTAACTACTATTCTAATGTCTACACTGATGATTAGTTTTGCCTATTCTAGAATTTCCTGTAACTGGAATCATATAGTATACACTCTTTTGTTTACTTCTTTGGTTCAGCATGTTTTTGAGATTCATCCATATTGTTGCATGTATCTGTAGTTTATTCCTTTTTATTGCTGAGTGGTATTCCATTGTATGGATAACCCACAATTTGCTTATCCATTTTTCTTTTGATGGACATGTGTGTTGTTTCCAGTTTGGACTTTTATGATTAAAACTGCCGTGAACATTCTTGTACAAGTCTTTTGTGGATATAAGTAAAACTTGGCTTTTTAAACTATGACTCTTAATTTACCTTAAAACCCTGAAAAAATCAAATAGCTTTACCACCAAGTAGAGAACTAGTTCATTCCATGTTTCTATGGAGCACCTACTTAGCCTATTTGTGGGATATACAAAAATATAAGACTTTGTCCCTTCCCTTAAGAAATTTACAAGTCAAATAGGGAAAGCTATGAAGTACAATTATAACTTATATCAGTCTGACTGTGCTATATAGAAGTTTACCTAGGCATTGTGTAAATAGTGCCAGAATGTTAGAGGTAGTCAAAATGCAACTCACTCTGTAGAGCATGTCCTATTACCTGAAATCCTCCTAATGCTGGACAGGAGGCCACATAGGTCAAGCAGATAGAGTCATTTCCACTTAATTTACTCTCTCCCCAAATGCATTCCCCTGCTTATTTCTATAGTCTTTATTCATCTGAAAGCAAATCACTTGAATATTTGCAGTTACATTATTCTGCCTAATTTAATCTTATTCAGATGGAGAAAACAGAATAATCTGGATCAGGAAGTCCATAGACAGGCATTAATTCAGCTAGTTCATAGGAAGCAAGTTGTGAGACCTGCCTCATGGTTTAAACCTCATATCTTTCAGAAATAGATCTTTATTTTTCTTAGGGGAAAATAATTAGGGCCATTTTATCCTATTGAATTACCACAGTGTGTTTTGTGACTAGGGGATTAAGAAAGGTAGTGAAGGGCCAGCCCCGTGGCTTGGCAGTTGGGTGCGCGCGCTCCGCTGCTGGCGGCCTGGGTTTGGATCCCGGGCGCGCACCGCTTCTCTGGTCATGCTGGGGCCGCGTCCCACATACAGCAGCTAGAAGGATGTGCAGCTATGACATACAACTATCTACTGGGGCTTTGGGGGAAAAATAAATAAAATTAAATTAAAAAAAAAAAAAAGGTAGTGAAGATTCTAATGTACTTGACATGTTCAAACCTTTTCAGTGCGTGTTTGTACACAAGAGAAGTGAAAGTTAAAGCAAAAATACTTATTACTGGATACAGCTTAATATCCAGAGATTCTAATTGAAACATCCACATTTTAGTACTGTTTTTCTTCACTTAGAATTATGTCAGAGATGTAATCTTTTCTCAGTTTTTAATACCCTAAAATCTACAAAATGGTAGGCATCATTGAATGTAAAACTATTTTTTAAAAAGTACCCATTTTAACCATAAGTTTCTTAACATAAGAATGTTTCATTGCAGGTGTTGTATTGTGTCTGCTTGGGTTATATCACTACATTTGTCTACTTGCTAAAATAAGGTTGGCTTTCTCATTATGCTAGTTTAAGTGGGTTTCTGGTTTTTATGCCCACCCTTTCCTCTTCAAATTTTGTTGTTCTTTTTTTGAGAAGAGGGATTTAAAGATATCTATGCGACTGTATAAGGTAACAAAAACAAAAAAAACATACTTTTGGATCCAGAAATTTGTGGAAGGTAAACCGCTATAATCTGTCAACCATACAAATGTCCTCTGAAAAATCTTCAGAGTGAAATCATTCTGGTGATTTTATCTTTGGTTTCTTTTTCAGGATATTATGGGGATGGATTAAATGCCATCGTTGTGTTTGCTGTCTGTTTTATGCCTGAAAGTGGTCAACCTAACTATAGATACCTGATGGACAATCTCTTTAAGTAAGCATATCTTCACAAAAATGTTTGGACAGAATTCTGAGTTAATTAGATCCCAATTTAAGGAAGTGAACTTCAGCCGGGTAAAAATTATAACTATCCCAGTTCTGGTTCTTTAAGTGAAACTATCTGTTTTCCAACTCGACAGAAAAATTGTCTTTTTAAAACTGGAAGGGATATTTCAGATTATCTGTTCCAACTTCTTTATTTTATATTTGAGGACACATTAAGTGTAAAGAAGTGACTTTTATCTCAAAATCACATGGCTAAATTATATTTACCCCCAGGAAGCCATGGAACTGAGCTTTTACTGAGTTCTCTTGAATTTCCCCAGAGTCATTTTATTTCTCAACTTAGTGCAGTTTTTTAAAACTTTATTGTGGGAAATTTCAAACATATACAGAGGTAGAGAGAAGTATATTGAATGTTTCTGTACCAATCACCCACTTCCCCAATTATCAATTTATACTTCATTTTCACAATTTATACTCCCCCCACTTCATAATTTTGAAGCAAATCCCAGACATCATGTCATTTCATTTATAAACATTTCAATATGTATTTCTAAAAGATGAGAACTCTTTTTTTTCTTTAAATAATCATAATACCAACTAATGCAGTTTTAAATTTTTAATTGTTTCTGCTCTCATTGAAGGGAAGGGAAGGAAATTGTGTAATTTGGATAACCTAGTTTGGTTATGCAAAGCAGTATTTAAGGCTTAAACTTAATTTGTTTTTACAGGTATGTTATTGGCACTTTGGAGCTGTTAGTAGCAGAAAACTACATGATAGTTTATTTAAATGGTGCAACAACTCGAAGAAAAATGCCCAGTCTGGGATGGCTCAGGAAATGCTATCAGCAAATTGATAGAAGGTATTATAAATGCAAATTGAAAGCTAGTCTGAATGATTTTTATAATGGCCTGTTCAGATAAAATTTTATTTTCTGTTGCCATTTAAAGGCATCATGTACCTGCTTTCTGAATTACATTTATTAATTTCATAGCAAGTTTCTATTTTCTCAGGACAGTTTTTTAGAATATCATTGAGGAAATCAGTTTTGATGTGTTTGATAAAGAATAACTTTAATTCCTTAGAACAAACTTATAAAATAATTCTCTCTTTCTCCTCTTTTATACCACATTGAAATTTTCCTATAATTTACATTTTGGGAAAGGATAGAGAACTTAGTACATTTGCTATTTTATTACATTCTGAATTTTGCCTACTTTATAGTGGTTAGCATATTTTATGTCCTTAAGATGCTTGTTTAGCTGTAATCTTTCTTTGGAATGAGCTCTGGAAGTGTATTCTGGGAGTCAGTCATCCATGTCAGTTGAAGGAACTTTGATCCTCTGATTGGTTTGATTTGACCATAGCTAATTTGAACTAGTTTAATCAACTCAGACCCATTAATGGGTTTCTCTTCATACCTAAACATGACATTGGCTAGTTCTAGTGATTTAAAAAAAATCCTAATGATCATTTTATTACAATGTGAAATATGCATGGTAAAACAGCAGTTTTTATTTGATCATTTTAAGTTGTCTGGGATAATGCCTTTAGTCTCTTTTTTTTTTTTTGTGAGGAAGATCAGCCCTGAGCTAACATCCATGCTAATCCTCCTCTTTTTGCTGAGGAAGACCGGCTCTGAACTAACATCTATTGCCAGTCCTCCTCCTTTTTGTCCCCAAAGCCCCAGTAGTTAGTGGTATGTCATAGTTGCACATCCTTCTAGTTGCTGTATGTGGGACGTGGCCTCAGCATGGCCAGAGAAGCGGTGCATCGGTGTGCGCCCAGGATCCGAACTCAGGCCTCCAGTAGCAGAGCGCACGCACTTAACCACTAAGCCACGGGGCCGGCCCCTGGGATAATGCCTTTAATTTTTAATCTAAGTTTTAGACTTCATTAGAATATGTTAGATCTGATTCACAGTGCCTGTTCCTGTGGTGATCTCCACTCCCACCTTTTTGTCTGCACATTGCCTTTCATGGTGTTGAAGAAGTTCATACCAGTTTCCCCCAAGTCCTGGAAAATGAAAGCAGTTTACTTCTATATTTGTTATTGGCCTCTCCCCCTGGTTAACAGAATCCTGAAGACGAGTGAATGTATGCTGGGAGACATTTCATAACAGGCTGTACTGTGGACATAAATTTAGCCAAATGGAGTAAAGTTCATTTCATAGCAGTGGGAGGGACCATCAGAATTCAAGAGCGCATTTTCTTGTGCTTAGTTGTGCATCACCTCTAAATGAGAACTCTTGGATGAGGGCTTTTCAATTTTTTGTATCAACTTGCACGTACTTATTGATGTCTTAACTTTTCTTCTGGCATTAGAGTTTGTAGAGCTTTTTAAATTTTCTTTTTTTTTTTTAACTCCAGGTTACGGAAGAATCTAAAATCTCTAATCATTGTACATCCCTCTTGGTTTATCAGAACACTTCTGGCTGTTACAAGACCATTTATTAGGTAATTTTCTGAGAGCCATTGACTTTTTAAAAAAAAAACAGCAAACTCCTTGTATGAATTTCTTGTCAGTTCTGTGGGTCAGAAATATTGAGGTAATTATTTTTATTTTCTTCCATAGCTCAAAATTCAGCCAAAAAATTAGATACGTCTTTAATTTGGCAGAACTAGCGGAACTTGTCCCCATGGAATATGTTGGCATACCAGAATGCATAAAACAGTATGTTTTGTTTTATTTCTTTAATTGTATTGGATCTTTATATTTTGACGTGCAAAAGGTAAATATTTTTCCGTACTCATTCTTTCTCACTTCATATATTATAAATATTTTGTAACTGCTCTTGTTTTTGTAACAAAGAAAAACGGGAAGAAGCCATTTTTCAACACCTTCCCCATAAGTCACCATTTTCTTCAGGCTATCAGTTGAAGAAGTAGGAGGAATTTTTTCTGGTTGTGATTCATTTATATTTTTAAAGACTGGTTACAGTTTAAGAGGTGATTTCCTGATTGGTCAGTACTAAAAAACATTCTTCAAACTTGAACATACAGCTCTCCAAATTTAAATAAATTCATCATGGCATTGAATAATCATATTACTAGAGAAATAAAATATTATTTATGTCAGCCTAACCTCTATACTTGCCAGTGGCTGAAATTTATTCTGTTTACCAAATTCCCTTACTCCTATCTCACCTTTGAAAGGACTTGGTAGAAGGCTGTTAACATAAATGCTTGAGTATCACAGTGCTGTAATATAGAAAAAAGTTTCTTTATTCTGTTAATCTGAGGTTTTAGTCTGTTTAATTGTGTCCAAGTCAGATTTCTTAAGTGAGTTTTGACTTTCTACATAGTGTATTAAATATTTTTGGTTTTGCTTGCAAACTTATATGAGTCTATTTTTAGTGCCTTTTTTTTGTTTTTGTTCATCTTAATAACATGTATATTTACTGAAATAACTCTTCCCTACCAAGGTATGAAGAAGAAAAGTTAAAAAAGAAACAAAAAAGGTATATGCACACCTTGACTGGGTTGCATCTAGACTAGTCCATTTGCATCGCACAGACTAACTTTTCCTTATTGGTTGGTTAGCTTGTAGACAAAGATAATAGCATTTGTAAATATAAACGTACCCCAGAATCCAAATACAGAGTGAATCCAAAGTTCTTGGTGCTGAATATGGCTTGGATTCAGCTTGTTTTAACACCATATGTGATACCAATTAGGAATTAAGACCACAGCCCCTCCCCTCTCCTTTTTGGTATGAATACTGATGGTAAAACCAGAGAAATTACTAAAAACACTGTTTGAAAAACCAATTACTTTTAAGACCTCTCTGTTTCGCCGTATTCTTTAAATCTCTAACTTGTGCTTTTGAAATATTTGTGTACTTTTTTAAGGAATCAATTTATTTCCTTGGGATTAATGATTATATTTACAATGCACGTATTCTTTGGCTAACCAACATTGGTTTCCTTGTACGCTTAAATGGCCTGCTAACCAGTCAAATTCTACATGTTGATAAAATACCTAAAAGTTCAATGTACCATTTAATAGTTAAACACTCTGCTTTCCATCTTAAATTTAATTTTGAATACTTCTGCTTTGAGCATAACAAATATTATCTATTAATATCTTGGCGTAGAAGATGAAAGGCAAAGATATAAAATAGTTACCATTTTATATAGTAATTGAGAAAAGTGTAGGATTTGGATTTAACTTGTTAATGGATTTTTAAAATATTGACAATTAAGTTAGCAAAATAGTTTTAATCTTTCTTTCTTAAGAGTTAAGGTGAGAGATTTATATTTAGGTGAGAGATTTATATTTAGTTATCTTTTTGACCATTCTAAGGAACCAATTTTAAGGAACTGGAACTGAAGCATTCTTAACGTTGAACACATTTTAGCTCTGTTGATGAGCAAGAATTCAGTTGATGTAAAGAATCATTGCTTTACATTTCTATATGACACTTTGCAGTTTAACAAACTAATTTTAACATAGAGACGTGGACAGTGATTTTAGATCTTGCTAATTTTTCGTTCCTTTCTAGGCATTGGTGTGTGTTTTCCAGACAACTGGCTGAAATTAAAAATATAATCTGTAATTGTAGAATATTTTCAAGCCAGCTACTTCCTGGATTTCAAAATGAATTGCTTTTGTTGATGTAATTTGCTATATTGTGCCTTTTTACAAAGTTGTTAGTATTTAATTACCTGTTAGGTAATTTAGGCATCAGAAAAAAAGTGCACCTATACTTTTTATTTAAAAGTATTGTTTGAAACCTACCACTACTATTTTATCTTGATTTTTTTTTTTTTTTTTTTTTTTTTTTACTTTTGTTTAACTTTAGATAGAATCATTTCATATATCTTTAAGGCACTTCTTAGTTTTTATACAAAGTTTCTTTAGCCTTAAAAAACAGTAAGTCCTTGTCAGCTGGAAAATAATATTCAAGTTGTAGAAATAGAGGGGCATGTTTTTAAAACCGGAAGTTAACAGAGGCTATGTGTCGGGGAGCTTGCTTGAGGTGAAATCTCTATGATGAGTACTGGTGATACGGAGGATACAAAACTGAGTGTTATTTTGATAACAATATAAAAAATATTTTTAAATGTTGTTTATCTTGGCTTTATCACAGGCCAGGGCTTTTAGGTCTGATTCACTAATGTTCAGGTGATTATAGTAATGGAAACATGTGTGAAAAGTATCTTCATATATCATACCAAATTGTTTTAAATTCCCCTCCATCAGTAATTCAAACTACTACAAATATAATAGTAATAGATTGTTGTACATTATCTTTGAAAAGTTGTCTATAATTGTTGTGTGGTGATTACATAGTTCTTCTAATCCCCCCTTGCCTAAATTTTGATGTGATCTCTGTGCAGTCCACTACTAATCCAGTCAGATTTTTAAACTACATCTAGATATTTCTGATTATTAAATTCTGTGGCTTCTTACTATCAAAATAAGTGAAAGGCGGTCCTATTTTAAGTGTACCAGTAAATTTTGGAGAATAATTATGGTTTCTATAAATATGCATTTTTATCACTGAGTTTAAAAATATTAATTGATCAATTGGTTTCATTAGTTGCATTTTAATATCGCAGGTAACAAAATCATTTTTAGGGAGTTGTTTTTCGCGCCCCTCTCTTATCACTTAGATCCTTGCCCCAGCCAATTCAACATTTTAATATACCTGTTGTCATTTGAACTTTTAATAAACTTTATGTGCATTTGTATGTAAAGTATTTTATAATCTTTAAAGAAACAACAGTCACATTTCTTGCAAGTGCCCTCTTGCCTTTAAAAGTTATCTTTCCTGGTTAGGGAAATGTTTGGTAACCTTTTTACTACGTCTGCTTCTTTGCAAAGCTTTGTTTTTAACAGAATAATATTCTACGCTAAAGATAGTCATTATTTTTAGAAAGAAAATTATTGTTTTCTTTCTAAGTTGCTGGTGTCTTATTATCTGTATTGTTTTTCATTAAACAGAGTTGATCAAGAACTTAATGGAAAACAAGATGAACCGAAAAGTGAACAGTAAGTTTGGCAATCTAGTCCAAACAAGACTGAAGAATGTGCTGATGAAGCAATGCTCTGTTTTGCATTTATAATGCATTTATTGGCCCTGTTTTTTATGTAACCTGTTACAAAATTGACTTGACTTTTTCTTAATGGACTTTTGTGTAAGGGACTCTTCACTGCTGTATTGGTTTGCAAATCTCTTGAATTTAGTTCTTTACTAGCTAATTATATTGCAATCATTTTATATTTTAGATTGCTAAATAGCAAAGAACCATACTTTATGTAAAGCAATTTTTGCATTTGTTTATTGAATGATGCATCTTCTTCAGTAAAATATTTATATGCCTAACTGGTAAAGGAAAGAGATAATATATATTTTTATGTTTTTGAGCAATATTTTTTAATGTATACTTGTCTTGTGGAAGAGTATGCAGGTAAATAAGACCATGATTTTGTAAAGTGCATGTTAGAATTTTTGTTTTTGTAAATGGTTAAATACATTTCCTGGGTAGCTTAGAAAATAAAGTTGCTCATAAGATGAGGGACAGTTAAACTGGTTCTCGTGAATACCCAAAGGTCATGTACATAATCTAAGTAAATTAGTACCATCTTAAGTTTTCTTCTCAATGTGTGTTGTTTCTTAACTCAGAAGCGCAAAAACAAGTGTATTGCACACTTTTTCCTTTTTAAACTTAAAGACAAGTCAAAAAGCCATTTTTAGAACTAGAGAACTTAAGAGGCTAAGAATTGGGGTTTGTATATATGTATATACGGGACATTTTATCTTCTGGCCAAAAGTCAGAACTTGATAAAAATCTTAGGTTTGTTCACTAATGTGAAATAAGCTGTGTGTCCAGGGTATCACTCTCCTGAATTTGTGTGAGTGCAGTGTAGTATTCAGAGATTGTGAGGAGATATTCACTGTCACTACTTTTCTGTAGAAAACAGGGGCTGCTTTTTTAACTGCTCTCAATGTGGGCACTTTACCAAAATACTTTCATTTCAGTTATTTGAACTTGTTAGGTGTTTGACCTAGTCAGATATGGTGTGTTTTCACATTTTCTGTTGAATCATGTTGACAGTACTGTAAATTGTTTTGTAAGTCTTAGAGCATCATTATATTACATTGTTTTGAATAATGCATTTGATATAAGCATATAAACTCCTTGTTCAGTTTGGTAAATACCTTGACTCTACATTCAAATAAATTGTACTTATGCCCCCAAACAGAACTTAATTACCCACAAAATCATCCTAAAACAACAGATTGGTCTAATATTGTGTCTTATATTTGTGTGACTCATACATTTGGTAAACTTAGTACCCTCCTAATAGGATGGTCACACCATGCTCCAGCTCTTCCTATAAGGTAATTTAAAAAAGAGTGTCCTGGAGTAGCAAAAGTGAAGTGGATGAGAGCTAAGCTTTTAGGATTTATTCTATCCTAGACTGAACCCACATATGGCTTTTACTGTTGCCATTTTTAGTATAGAGTTTCTATTACGAAAGAGAATTTTCCTTTACTTTTTGTCCTCCTCAGTCATAAACTTGGCATGCTAACCTAAGTCCAGTTGTGGGAGATGCTGGAGGATTCCCACCATGAGACATTCCTCTGCAACTTCCCGACTTAACTTGGATCCAGGAGCTGTAGACAGATCCTGAACTAATGTCATTGTGGTGAATAAAGCCAAAACCATTATTGCTTGCTCAGGTCTTAGAAATACTTTGTTTTGAAAAAGCAAACTAACAATAACAACTTAGGCATTCCTTGTGAATTTACCATATGAGGATTATGAATAAAGGATCATATTGAATTTAGTTGAGATCAGAGTCTGTATTTGTAGAGTTCTGAAAGTAGTCTTGCATCACTCAAAGTGTGCTGAGCTTTTTATTTTATTTTTTATTATTTTTTGTGTGTGAGAGGAAGATCAGCCCTGAGCTAACATCTGTGCTAATCCTCCTCTTTCTGCTGAGGAAGACCGGCTCTGAGCTAACATCTATTGCCAATCCTCCTCCTTTTTTTCCCCCAGAGTCCCAGTAGATACTTGTATGTCGTAGTTGCACATCCTGCTAGTTGCTGTATGTGGGATGCGGCCTCAGCATGGCCAGAGAAGCGGTGCATCGGTGCGCGCCCGGGATCCAAACCCCGGGCCACGAGCAGTGGAGTGCGCGCACTTAACCACTAAGCCACACAGCCGGCCCCATGTGCTGAGCTTTTTAAATAGGTGGTTTTCCTCCACATGAATTATCCAGTTTTTCGGTTTCAACGCTTTCTTGTGTTTATTCACTTTTGCTTTTGAAAGCATTGTTCCTAACTATAGGTGCAACTTGTTGCAAAAGTGATGCGTTTTCCTAAATACTTTTAAGTAGAAGTAGCCTATATTCTATTAGAACATTAACATTCAGAAGGAATGGTGATAACACTTGGGATATAAAGAAAGGGATGTGCTGTGAATCCCTAGATTAAAAGGAACCTGTTCTAACCTACATCTTAATGGGATCTGGTATAGGGATGTGCCCCATAATAAATGTTTCATAACTATAATACTTAAGATCATAACTAGAGGTTTGAGGAAAAGCATTTATTAAATTTTTTATTTGTAGTTATGTGACATTTTCCCTGTATCAGTCAATTTGAATTTTCCATTACTTTTTGAGGTGAAAGTACATATAATTGTATTATTTTATCTTTCTGCCGGGGTCATGGATCTGACTTAACTGGTTTAATTTGATGCTTCTATCACTGTTATTTGTTATACTTGGGCTCTGAGTGCCTCGTTTTAGTCAAAAGTTTCTTGTATAAAGTAATTTGATTGTGTTCTGCTTGATCATATTCCTAAGTAGCACCAAGGAAAGTTGCTATATTGACCCCACAGTTTAAGCTTAATAGTCTTTAACTCGGGGAGTGGGGCATAAAGAAATATGATTCTAAGTAGGGCCTAGCAGGGTAGTTGGAAAGGAAGATAACAAAACAAGGAAGAGAAAGAAAACTATGAGGGGGTAAAGAGTGAGCTGTTATCTAAGAGGATACTGAATGTGTCCCTGTTAAGGGAAGTACTGTGTGTGACAGCTGCTGGTCTCATTTTTTGTATCCAGCAGGAAAACCTGCAGGCTACACACAGAATAAGTGAATAAGGAGACTGTGGAGTGAAGGGGGAAAAGGCTGATGATGCCTATAATGAGAACTTATATTTTCCTCTGCTTTCTTTGTCTCTTCATACAGAAACAAGTTTCAACAGAGAGGGTCAGCAATTAACAGTGCTCAGATTACAGTTTAGGACCAGGTTATTTTTCATATTTCATGGTTGGTAAATATTAATGCAGTCTTCCAAAATGGACATCACTATTTAGTAACTGCACTGAATTCTGAAATTTGCTGGTTGACAAGTATATATTAGTAGCTAGAATTTCTTCAACTACTATTTCAGAATTTTAAAAGGTAAGGGATCTGCTTTTGAATAGAGACTTCTTGTAAATGACTATATAGCATTACTGTTTGGCTGGTTTTATGTGAGTGCTCAGGGAGTTTGAAAGTGTTTGATTTAATGCAGAAGTGGCTTTTTAGATTTCTTCAATTGACAGATAAATTAGCAATTAGGATATATTGGGTAGAAGAGGCCAGTTTCCTGATGAGATTAATAAGGTTGTATATAAGGTGACAGCTTCGTCCTTCTTTTTCCCATGTTACATGTGTAAAATTGCTCACATTGCTTAATCAGAGGGGAGGAGGAGATAGGCTAAAAATAATCAATCACTACCCCATTCTATTTTGTTTTCATGCCTATTTTTTCCCCATCCTGTATTGATATTTAAGAAATGGATTCCAAATCTCAGAAGAATGGGACAGAGGAATTAATGTACTTATAAGTTAGACTGACAATTCTGTTAATCTTGTCATAGGGAACAGGAACTGTATAACTTGAGTTGCTGGGAGAAGGTCAAGAATTTAGACTTGTATGGGAGGGTGAGCTGGAAAGGAAGGTGGGAGATTAGCTACTCAGTGTTCTAATAGCACAGAAAAATTACCTAGGGAGGCTTTCATACCCCACCTTCCTGTCCCAAGATTCTGAAAGAGTTAGAATCAGATCAATGGTGAGTTCCAGTAATATAACTTTTCTTTAAAGTTCTAAGTGTTAACTGAAAATAAGGTAATGAGTTGAACAGTCAAGAGTGGCACTAAAATTTGAACAGAACTATTACTTTATTGCAACTATATATGATAGATCTACTTAATTTCTTATGTTTTGAGAACTACTTGAAAAGTGCTAGGAAAGTTCACATAAAGCACTTAATAACAAATCAAACACCAGGTGAAAATCAAGGGTTTAATGCTTCCAAATTAATATATTAAGCTGTTTGCTTCAGATAGCTATCTGATTCTATCTTATAAGACATTCAACAAGAGGTTAAAATATTTGCATTTTGAAATTTTTATGCATTTTCACATTGTGTGGTTAAGGAGGAACTTGGAAAATAATATTAATTAGCTACTCCACTGCACTTTTTGTGTACGGACTTGTCTAAAATTATGCCTCTTAAACAGTTTACTTACATAAACCTAGCTAGTAAATGGTGGTGGTGTTCAGGGCCATTGACTTGCACAGCCCTTGGGACACCACTCACATAGAACACAATTCTGAGTTTGTTAGACACTAACGCACTTTGATATATATTTCAAAAATTCAAATATTTTTCTTTCCATAAGTTCGCATGCTGCCATTTAGACACAATTAATGTACTGTGATCATTTTACTACTCTTCAGATGATGTTGCCTAACCTAGTGCTGTCATTTTACAGTGTGAGAAATTCAGTACTGATGACTGTGTGTGCAAGATGTTGATATGGTCCCTGTAAGAAATACTCGAGTTGGTCTTGATTTACTAAGGAGATGTAATGTTTTATTTTCCTTTCACTTGTTAGGAATACAATAACTTGTATCCTGATTTGTTGCACATCATATTTTTGCAACGTTAATGAATTTAAATAAATCAATTGGAAAATTTGTTTTTGAGTCATTTTATCACATTTTTCTATCTTCCATTATGCTATTAAATTTTTACACTGAGTTATCTTTTAAGCCTTTCAAGTAGTTTTAAACCTTTACTCTTGTTTCTCTTTCTATGGTCTGGATGCTGCTTCCTGTTCTTCAAGGGGGTGAAGAGTTCACCCAGCTTTAATTTTAAACAATTATAATCAAGCTTTGTATTTCATGGTTCAGAATTATTTTAGTAGTGGGGAATCCCATGATGAAATCAGTTCAATAAGTGGCTGAAAACATGGCATAAATGAGAACTTGTTTAGCTTATAGACCTGCTCAGAGGTTCCAGTTGGTAACACTTGTTTTTGCATTTACGCCTTAATCGCTGTTCAGCTGCTTAGTGGCAAACAGCTGTACCCGTTACTGCTGCCTTTAATCCACACTTAGGATACCGTTCGGGATTATGTAAACTCAAATATGTATTGAAGTATTTGTCTTGCATTACCCACAAATTTTAAATACAAATTCTCCCAAATTAAAATTCTTTATGAATCACCAACTAAAAGCTTGCTAGGCTAAAGGAATTGCAGCCCTGTTTTGAATGGTAAAGAAATACCTGCTATAATCTTTGCAGACTATATCTTCAATTTAGTATTGCAGGGTCTTCAATAGTATTACCCTGAACACACGTCAGGCTTAAAATGTGACTGCTCTATATTTTCTAATTGTGCATCTAACAGTGGAGAAGAGTAGTCTCTAAAAATTGTAATTCCCTTATGAACGATTTAGTAAACCCGGTGAATTACTCGAAAAGTAAGCCTTTCCACCCGTCTAGGGCTTGAAAGCTGCGGCCACATACCCCTCCTCTCTCCACGCCCCCGCCCTCCCCTTGCATGGTTTGAGTGGCGTGTGGGAGCGGGACCTCCCCGCCCCCTTGGGTAGTGTCACTTCCAGGTTCTGCGAGCACTTCCGGGTCGTCGGCCGAGCTCTGCGGTTTCTGCGGCGGCCGACGAGGTAGTGGGGGAAGTAGGTGTCTTCTGCTGTCTCCTGGTCGCGCCGCTTCGGGGCGGGAAGCGCCTTACCCACAGGTACCGGGTGAGCCGGGCCCGCGCTCCCCGACGGGGGCTGGGGCCGCGGTCGGTTGGGTCTTCTCCGAGGGCTGCGTGGAGGGCGAGGGCCCTTCCCTGCTGGGGCCCGGGGTCGGCCCATTACCGATTTCGCTGCCGGGATGACCCTGCGGCCCGTACCTGGGAAAGGAAGGGAGTCGGCGGGAGGCTTGTTGTCCACGGGGCGCAGGCTGAACGGTCCAGCACCGTATTTTTAGCCCGGTAAATGTCTTAGAGCGTCCAGGGGGTTTGGAAGTTTTGGGGGGCCGAATATCGGGGGAGCGCATTCCTTGAGTGTCTCATTCTTGGGCTCCCTCCCTTGTTTGAAGTCTGCCTTCCAACTTCATGCGAACTCAGACAGGGGAATGAATTTAAACTGGATGGTTTGATCTAGAAGGACTAGGATTATTGAGTTACTTCCGAATGTGGAGCCTTCTAATTTAGTTTTCTGAACTACAAGATGAAGGATACAGCTGATACAGCTAAAGATTTGAGCATTTCTCAAGAAATTTTTTAAGAATCTAAGATCATTAAAGCAAGTAATTTTAACGAACGTTTAAATAACAGCTATTTTAAAATTATTTTTATTGAGGTATAATTGACATATAAAATGTTAGTTTCAGGTGTACAGCATAGTGATTCGATATTCGTATGCATTGCAAAATAATCACCACAATAAGTGTAGTTAACGTCCCTCAGACAAAAATTTTTTTTTATTGTGATGACTTTTTTAAGATCTACTCTCTTAGCAACTTTAGAATGTACTATACAGTATTAACTACAGTCACCATGTAGTGCGTTACATCCCCATAGCTTACTTATTTTATAACTGGAAGTTTGTAGCTTTTGACCCCCTTTACCCATCTCCACCCCAACCAACAATCCGTTCTCTGTATTTGTGAGCTTAGTGTTTCTGTTCGTTTTGTGTTTTAGATTCCACGTATAAGTGAGATCATATGGTAGTTGTCTTTCTCTGTCTGACTTATTTCACTTAGCAAAATGCCCTCAAGGTCCATTCATATTGCCACTAATAGCAAGATTTCATTCTTTTTTAATGGCCGAATGATATTCCATTGTATATATATACACCACAATTTTTTTATCCATTCATCCATCCATGGACACTTAGGTTGTTTCCATATGTTGGCTTTTGGAAATAATGCTGCAGTGAACATGGGGTACATATATCTTTTTGAATTAGTGTCTTAATCTTCAGATAAATACCCAGAAGTGGAATTATTGGCTCATATGGTGCTTCTATTTTTAGTTTTTTGAGGAACCTTCATACTGTTTTCCATAGTGGCAGCACCAATTTACATTCCACCACAGTGCACAAGGGTTCCGTTTGCTCCACATCCTTGCCAAAGCTTATTTCTTGTCTTTTTATAATAGCTGTTCTAGAGCCGGCCCCGTGGCTTAGCGGTTAAGTGCGCGCGCTTCGCTACTGGCGGCCCGGGTTCGGATCCTGGGTGCGCTCCCACGCACCGCTTCTCCGGCCATGCTGAGGCCGCGTCCCACATACAGCAACTAGAAGGATGTGCAGCTGTGACATACAACTATCTACTGGGGCTTTGGGGAAAGAAAGAAATAAAATAAAAAATTTAAAAAAATAATAATAGCCATTCTAATAGGTGTGAGATGATATCTCATTATGGTTTTGATTTGCGTTTCCCTGATGATTAGTGATGTTGAGCATCTTTTCATGTACCTGTTGGCTGTGTGTCTGTCATCTTTGGAAAATGTCTTTTCAGATCCCTTGCCTGTTTTTTCATCAGGTTGCTTTTTGCTCTTGAGTTGTATAATTTCTTTATATATTTTGGAAATTAACCACTATCAGATATATGATTTGCGAATATTTTCTCCCATTCTGTAGGTTGCCTTTTCATTTTGTTTGATTTGTTTTTTATATGTAACTATTATTTATATATTATATCAATTTAAACCTCTTTACTGTATTTAGTTATATTCATTGTGCTCAACATTCAAGTTCACTTGTCTTCTTATCAGCTCAATTTAGTTTAATATTTAACTCATATATTGTGTTTTTTTAGCATATATAAACATATATGTATATATAAAGTCAATATTTTGAATATGGTTCAAAATTTCTGTCTGTTTTACATCAACTACATTTGTTTTTCTTTTTACCTCTTGACCCCATTTACCCATTTTGTGCCTCCAGCTTCCTGCCTCTGGCAACCACCATTCTGTTCTCTGTATCTATGAGCTTTTTTTTTTTTTTCAGATTCCACATATAAGAGAGATCATACGGTATTTGTCGTTCTCTGTCTGACTTATTTCACTTAGCATAATGCCCTCAAGATTCATCCATGTTGTCACAAATGGCAAGATTTCATTCTTTTTTAATGGCTGAATAATATTCCATTGTGTATATATACCACAGTTTCTTTATCCATTCATCCATCAATGGACACTTAGGTTGTTTCCATATCTTGGCTGTTGAAAATAATGCTGCAGTGAGCATGGGGGCGCATATATCTTTTTGAGTTAGTGTTTTTGTTTTCTTTAGATAAAAGCCCAGAAATGGAGTTGCTGGATCATGTGGTAGTTCTATTTTTAATTTTCTGAGGAACTTCCGTACTGTTTTCCATAGCAGCTGCACCAGTTTACATTCCTACCAATATTGTACAAGGGTTCCCTTTTCTCCACATCCTTGCCAGCACTTGTTGTTTCTTGTCTTTTTGATAATAGCCATTCTAACAGGTGTGAGGTGATATCTCATTGTGATTTTGATTTGCATTTCCCTGATGATTACTGATGTTGAGCATCTTTCCATTTACCTGTTGGCCATCTCTATGTCTTCTTTGGAAAAGTGTCTGTTCAGATCTTCTGTCCATTTTTTAATCGGGTTATTTGTTTTTTTGCTATTGAGTTGTATGAGTTCTTTATATTTTTTGGATATTAAACCCTTATCAGATATATGATTTGCAGATATTTTCTTTTATTTTGTAGGTTGTCTCTTCATTTTGTTGATAGTTCCCTTTGCAGTGCAGAAGCTTTTTAGTGTGATGTAGTCCCACTTATTTATTTTTGGTTTTGTTGCTTTTGCTTTTGGTGTCAGATTCAAGAAATCATCACCAAGACCTATGTCAAAGAGTTTACCGCCTATGTTTTATTCTACGAGTTTTATGGTTTCTGGTCTTACATTCACATCTTTAATCCATTTGAGTCAATTTTTGTGTATGGTGTAAGATAGTGGTCCGGTTTCATTCTTCTGCATGTGGCTGTCCAGTTTTCCCATCACCATTTGTTGAAGAGACTGTCCTTTTCCCATTGTATATTCTTGGCTCCTTTGTTGTAAATTAATTGACCATATATGCTTAGGTTTATTTCTGGGCTCTTGATTCTGTTCCATTGATCTGTGTGTCTGTTTTTATGCTGACATCGTACTGTTTTAATTACTATAGGTTTGTAATATAGTTTGAAATCAGGGAGCATGATGCCTCCAGCTTTGTTCTTCTTTCTCAACATTCCTTTGGCTATTGTGGTTCCATACCAATTTTAGGATTATTTGTTCTGTTTCTTTGAAAAATATCATTAGAATTTTGATAGGGATTGCATTGAATCCATAGATTGCTTTGGGTAGTTTGGACATTTTAACAATATTGATTCTTCCAATCCATGAGCATGCAATATCTTTTCATTTGTTTCTGTCTTCTTCAATTTCTTTCATTAAGATCTTGTAGTTTTCAATATACAGGTCTTTCACCTCCTTGGTTAAATTTATTCCTAGGTATTTTATTCTTTTTGATGCAACTGTAAGTGCAATTGTCTTCTTTATTTCTCTTCCTAATAGTTTGTTATTAGAACTATTGTGTAGAAACACAACAGATTTTTGTGTATTGATTTTGTATCCTGCAACTTCACTGAGTTTATTAGTTCTAACAGTTTTTTGGTGGAGTCTTTAGGGTTTTTTTAATATATAATATCATGTCATCTACAAATAGTGACAATTTTACTTCTTCCTTTCCAGTTTGGATGCCTTTTATTTATTTTTCTTGCCTAATTGTTCTGGCTAGGACTTCCAGTAGTATGTTGAATAGAAGTGGCGAGAGTGGGCATCCTTCCTTGTCTTGTTCCTGATCTTAGAAGAAAGGCTTTCAACATTTCACCTTTGAGTATTGATGTTAGCTGTGGGCTTGTCATATGTTGCCTTTATTATGTTGAGGTACTTTCCCTCTATACCCACTTTGTTGAGAGTTTTTATCATAAATGGATGTTTAATTTTGTCAAATGCTTTTTCTGTCCCTATTGAGATGATCATATGATTTTTATCCTTCATTTTGTTAATGTGGTATTATATCACATTGATTTTTTGTGTGTGGATGTTGAACTATCTTTGCATTCCTGGAATAAATCCCATGTGATAATAGTGTTATGATCCTTTTAATGTGTTGTTGAATTTGGTATGCTAGTATTTTGTTGAGGATTTTTGCATCTATGTTCATCAGTGATATTGGCCTGTCATTTTTTTTTCTCCTTGTGGCATCCTTGTCTGGTTTTGGAATCAGGGTAATGCTGGTCTCATAAAATGAGTTTGGAAGAGTTTCCTCCTCTTCTATTTTTTGGAAGCATTTGAGAAGTATTGGTATTAATTCTTTGAATGTTTGGTAGAATTCACCAGTGAAGCTTTCTGGCCCTGGACTTTTGTTTGTTGAAAGGTTTTTGATTACTGATTCCATTTCCTTCCTAGTAATCAGTTCTGTTTAGATTTTCTATTTCATCATGATACAGTCTTGGTAAGTTGTATGTTTCTAGAAATTTATTCATCGTTTCTAGTTTTTCTAATTTGTTGGCATATAATTGTTCATAGTAGTCTCTTATGATCTTTTGTATTTCTGTGGTATCAGTTGTAACATCTTCTCTTTCATTTCTGATTTTATTTGAGTCCTCCCTCTTTTTTTCCTGGTGAGTCTAACTAATAAGCCTTGTCAATTTTGTTTATCTTTTCAAAGAACTAGCTCTTGTTTTCATTGATCTTCTCTATTGTCTTTTTAGTCTCTATTTCATTTATTTCTGCTCTAATCTTTGTTAGTTCCTTCCTTCTGCTAACTTTGGGCTTTGTTGTTGTTGTTCTAGTTCCTTGCAATGTAAAGTTATGTTCTTATTTGAGACTTTTCTTGTTTCTTGAGGTAGGCATTTATCGCTATGAACTTCTGTCTTAGAACTGCTTTTGCTGTATCCCACAAATTTTGGTATTTTTCCATTTTCATTTGTCTCAAGGTATTTTTTTTATTGTCTTTTGATTTCCTGTGACCCATTGGTTGTTCAATAATGTTTAATTTCCACATATTTGTGAATTTTCCAGTTTTCTTTGTGTAATTAATTTCTTGTTTCATACCATCATGGTTGGAAAAGATGCTTGATATGATTTCAGTTCTCTTAAATTTATTGGGACTTGTTTTGTGGCCTAACATATGATCTATCCTGGATAATGTTCCATGTGCACTTGAGAAGAATATGTATTTTGTTGCTTTTGAGTGGAATGTTCGGAATATATCTGTTAAGTCCATCTGGTATCATGTGTCTTTTAAGCCAACGTTTCCTTATTGATTTTCTGGATGATTTATTTATTGATGAAAGTGGGGTATTAAAATCCCCTGCTATTGTTGTATTGCTGTCTATTTCTTCCTTTAGGTCTGTTAATATTTGCTTTATATACTTAGGTGCTCCTATGATGGGTGCATAAATATTTACAAATGTTATGTCCCCTTGTTGGATTGACCCCTTTATCATTATGTAACACCCATCTTTGTCTCTTATTACAGCCTTTGTTTTAATTTATTTTGTCTGACATACATATAACTACTCCAGCTTTCTTTTGGTTTCCATTTGCATGGAATATCTTTTTCCATCCCTTCACTTTCAGTCTGTGTGTGTTCTTGCATCTAGAGTGAGTCTCTTGTAGGCAGCATATAGATGGGTCTTGTTTTTTAATCCATTCAGCCACTCTGTGTCTTTTGGAGAATTTGGTACATTTACATTTAAAGTAATTATTGATCGGTATGTGCTTATTGCTGTTTTATTAATTGTTTACCATCTGTTTTTGTAGTTCCTCTCTGTTCCTTTCTTCTTCTCTTGCTGTCTTCCTTTGTAGTTTGATGACTTTCTTTAGTGGTATACTTATATTACTTTATCTTTGGTGTATTTACTGTAGGTTTTTGCTTTGTGGTTACCATGAGGCTTACATATAACAGTCTATTTTTGATGATGATTTCCTTTGCTTTGCAGAAGCTGTTTAGTTTGATGTAGTCCCACTTGTTTATTTTTGCTTTTGTTGTCTTTGCTTTTGGAGTCAGATCCAAAAAATCATCTCCCAAGACCAATGTCAAGTAGCTACCGCCTATGTTTTTTTCTAGTTTTGTGGTTTCAGGTCTTACATTCAAGTCTTTAACCCATTTTGAGTTAATTTTTGTGTATGATGTAAGATAGTACAGCATGTGTCGCTTGACGAAAGGGATACATTCTGAGCAATGCATCCTTAGGCGATTTCATCATTTTGTACACATCATAGAGTGTACTGAAGAGGAACAAAATTTGCCACCGCAAAATATGTCTCTTAAGCATGAGAATTATTTTAGGCTGATTATTTTTAAGAAACAAAAGACTCTTAAAAGTTTTTCTTGTTACCTCCCTCTTAACTGCCTAAAAGAATTCAGATGAAAAAACCTGTCTCAGGAAGTGAGCTATCACCTTAGCATAACATGAACTAGGTGGTAGACAGGGAGGAATCTAGAGAAGCTTGTTTGTTGGGCTCCCCTCTGTGTTCTTCTGTTTCTGTGGGGCCAAACACTTGTTTTCCAAACATTTGCTCCTTTTCACCTACCTGTGAATTGCCTTCCTTCCCTTTGAAGTCCTTGACTCTCCCCACCCCCAACATCTTCTTTTGTCTTTAGCTGAGAATGGTATTTAAGGTGAGGGCTTTGGCCATGTTGGCAAGTTACTCTGTTTTCCTGGGTTTTTCCCGTGTATACATGTTACTAAACTTTTGTTTTTCTCTTGTTACTCTGTCTCATGTCAATTTAATTCTTAGACCAGCCCAAAGAATCTAGCAGGGTAGAGGAAAATTCCTTCCTCCCCTGCAGTACTTAACACAAACCTAGGCTATGTGATACTAATCTTATGGGACCAATATCATATATGCAGTCCGTCACTGACCAAACATCATTATGTGGCACATGATGGTAGTCTAGTTTCACTCTGTTGTATGTGGCTCCAGTTTTCCCATCACCTTTTATTGAAGAGACTGTTTTCTCCACCTTGTGTATTCTTGGCTTCTTTGTCATAAATTAATTGACCATATATATGTGTGTTTATTTGATCTGTATGTCTATTTCATGCTACTATCATGCTGTTTTGATTACTATAGCTTTGTAATGTTGTTGGAAATCAGGAAATGTGATGCCTCCAGCTTTACTCTTCTTTCTCAAGATTGCTTTGGCTATTTGGGTTCTGTTATGGTTCCATGTAAATTTTGAATTGTTTGTTCTAGTTCTGTGAAAAAATGCCATTGGAATTTTGATAGGGATGGCATTGAATCTGTAGATTGCTTTGGGTACTATGGACATTTTAACAATGTTCATTCTTCCAATCCATGAGCACGAAATAGCTTTCCATTTATTTGTGTCATTTTTAATTTCTTTCATCAGTGTCTTATAGTTTTCAGTGTACAGGTCTTTTACCTCCTTGGTTTAATTTATTCCTAGGTATTTTATTCTTTTTGATACAATTGTAAAGGGGATTGTTTTCTTAATTTCTCTTTCCAATAGTTCATTGTTAACTATGGCTATTTTCTAGATAACTCTTAGACTTTTGTCAAATGGGCCTGACAAGATTCTGTACTCCTACTTTGTCAAGTTTATGTCTCCCTATTGGGACCTCTTCTTACCCTTTTTAATTCCCTTCCCCTTTACTTACTTACTGATTTTACGTACTTATACTTAGTGGGGTTTTTACCTTCGTTCATTTATTGAAAAATATTTATTTGGCTGCTATTATGTGTCAGGTACTGTTTGTTCTAGACATCTCATTTATTTCAGTGAACAAAACAGACAAAAGTCCCTGCCCCGGTGGATCTTACATTCTATTGAAGGATGCAGAAAATAAACATAAAATAAGTAAATTATATAATGTGTTAGAAGGTGATGGTGCCATCAGAAAAACATAGGAGGATAAAGGGGGATTGGTAAGTTCCAGAGTGGAGTTGGGAGCTGGTATTTTAAATATGGTCATCAGCTTAGGCCTCATTAAGTACGTGCTATACTTGAAGGAATTAAGAGAACCAAGTGGATATCTAGGGGAGGAGCATTCTGGATAGAAAGAACAGCCTTTACAAAGGCTTACATAGGCAGGAATATGTCTGTCATGTTCTAAGAATAACCAGGCATTGTGTCTGGAGAAGGGCAAGAGCAAGGGGGGAGATGGTCGATAAAGTCAGAGAGATAATAAGTAGTCAGATTATTATAAGGACTGAGTGAAATGGAAGCCATGGGAGGTTTTGAGCAGAGAAGAAATATGTTCTAACCTGCATTTTCAAAGATGACCTGGCTGCTGACTTGGGATTAGAGTGTAGGGGGCAAGTGTGGAAACAGGGAAACTAGTCAGGAAGCTATTCCAAGTAATCTAAATGACAGACGATAGTGGCGCAGATCAGGGTGATAACAATGGAAATGGTGAGAAATCGTTGGATTCTGAGTGCATTTTGAAGGAATAGTTTACAGGATTTGCTAGGGATTGGATGTGGAGGTAAGAAAGGGGAGAGTGAGAGGGGGATAACTTCAAAGGTTTTTGCCTCAGCCCATAGAAGTATGGAGTTATATCAGCTGAGATGGGAAAGACAAAAAGGAGAGATGTTGATTAGGCAGTTGGATCCAGGAGTGACTTAAGGGGCAAGGTCTGTGCTAGTATATGAATTTGGGAATCATCAGCAATGATATTTAAAGCCATGAGACTGAATGTTTTCACTGAGAAATTAGCATAGACAGAAAGCAGCAGAGGACAGTGTCTTGGGACATTAAGAGTTCAGGAAGAAGAGGAGCAACCAGCAAATGATACTGAGAAAGATGAACCAGCGAATTTAAGAGAACAACCCAAAAAGTGTGTTGTCCCAGAAGCTAAGCCAAGATCCTTTATCAAAGATGAAGGAGTAATCAGCTGTGTCAAATGCTTAAGTCTGGTGAGGACTGAGAACTGAGAATTAGCTTTAGCAATGCCATTGGTGACCTTCACCATGTGTTTCATTTGAGTGCTGGAGGCAAACGCCTGTGAGGAGTGAGTTTAAGAGAAAAGGAGAGAAAAGGAATGAGAGACAGTAAGTACAGACAACTCTTAGGAGTTTTGCTACAAAGAGGAACAGAGAAAGTGTAGCTGGAAGGGAAGTGGGTTGAGACTGTTATTTTTTTAAAGATTGGAGAAGTAGCCACCTTTTTGCTGATGGGAATGATCCATAGAGATGGGAAATTTGATGGTGAGGGAGAGAAGGAATAATTGAATTGTTGGAACAATATCCTTGAGTGTACTAGAGGGGATAGGACCTGATGCACAGGTAGAGGGATTGTATTTAGGCAACAGCATGGATGGTTCAACTATAGTGACAGGCAAGGAGGCAATACCTGTACCATGTGGGTACAGGTATTGGTAGGTGGTTAGATGCAGTTTCGAGAGTCTAGATGTTTTCATTGCTTCGGTGTCCTCAGTAAAGTAGAAAACTTTGTATGACACTTAGGTACTTTTATATGTGATGTTAGCACTGTGACATACCACCAAGTTATTTATTCACTAACAAATGCTTATTGAATACATATTACATACTAGGCGTTGTTCCAGGTGGTAAATATATAATTGTGAACAAAAGTCCCTGCCTTCATGGAATATCTATTTTAGTGGCTGGAAACAGAATAAGCATATATATGTCAGCTTCAGTCAATGGTATCAATGAAAATAAAGCAGTGTAAGGGGGAAGGGGAGGTAGGCCTTTTTTATAGGTTGGTCACAGAAGTCCTTTCTGATGAAGTGATATTTGAGCAGAGATATGGATCAAATGAGGGAGTGAACCATGCAGGTATCTGGGAAGAATATTCAAAGCAAAAAGAAGAGCCAGTGTAATGGCCCTAAAGCAAGAACATCTTGCCATATTGAAGAACAGCACGGGACCAGTATGGCTGGAGCAGAGTGAATAAGAGAGTAAGTGGAAAAAGATAAGTTCAGAGAGGCAGTGGGGGGCCCTAGATCATGTAGACCTTGCAAACCATTAGAAGGACTTTGTTTTTTACTCTGAGATAGGATGCTGCTATATGAGGTTTTGAATAAATGGGTGATGTGATTTGATTTACGTGTTAAAAGGCTCAGTGTGGCTGGGGTGGGGGTGGGTAGGCAAGAGTAGAAAGCTATCACAGTAATCTTAGTGACAGATGATGGTAACTTACTGCTAGCAGTGGAGATGGTAAAAGTTGTCAGATTCTGGTAATATTTAGAAGGAAGAGCTGAAAGGATTGGCTGACAGATTGGATACAGGGTGAGAGAAGTTAATGTTGACTGTAAGGTTTTGGGGCTGTCTTACTGGAAGACTAGATTTACTGTTTAATGAGGTGGCAAACTGAGGGCAGAAAAGATTTGGAGAGGTAGTGCAAAGGGCTTCTGGACCCAATTCCAACGTATGTGCATGTGTGGAGGCTTCCCTGCACCAACAAGTTCTCGGACACCAGCAGGGTGTCCAAGAATTCAACTCAAGTCTGACACTGTCTATGTGGAGATAGAATCAAATTCCATGCGTAAAGGACTCAGTCCCATAAGACCACCCCCCACTTCACACATCAGTCACAAGTCCCAGGTTGTGACCTGTACTTCTGGCCAACTGGCTATAAATCAGAGGTTCCCATGAGCCCCTTTCCTCAGGTTCAATTAAGTTGCTAGAGCAGCTCACAGAACTCAGAGCAACATGTTACTTACTAGATCACCAGTTTATTGTAAGAATATTAAAGGATATGAATACAAAGGATATTAAAGGATACAAATCAACAGCCAGATGAAGAGATAAATAGGGCGAGGTCCCGGAAAAAGAGCTTCTATCCTCCTGGAGCCTGGGGCCCGGCAAGGTGACATGTGGAAGCATTCTGGTTCCCCAACCTGCAAGCTCTCTGCAAAAAGATTGACCAGCCGTCCTTTTGGGTTTTTATGGAGGCTTCATTACGTAGTCATGATTGATTCAGTCATTGGGCATTGACAATTGATGCAACTTCAGGTTCCCCATTCCCGGAAATCAGGAGCTGGAACTGAAAGTTTCAGTCTTCTGATCACAGGGCTGGGTCTCCTGACAACCAGCCCCCACCCTTGGGTGGAGTCCAAAACTCACCTTCATTAACATAAACAAGAAATTCCTAGGGTTTTGGGAGCTGTGAGCCAGGAATTGTGGACAAAGACCACATATATATGAAAAACATATTTTGGTCATCTGAATGACCAAATATATATTTCTTATAAATCACAATATCGCAGGTAGTATCAGGAATTGGTTTTTGACAATTTAATTTGAACTACCTACTTGATATTTCCATCCACCGTCAAGTAGACAGTTTTATATATGGCAACAAGGGGAGAAGTCAAGACTGGAGATAGAAATGTGGGAGTCGTCCGCAGATACATAGTATTGAAAGCGGTAAGCCTGGGTGAGGTAACTATAGGAGTAAAGCATATAGAGAGGGGAAGACATAAGAAGCCTTAGGGCACTTAATTAGAAGTCAGGTTGCTGAGGAGGAATCAGCAAAAGAAAACAAACAGTAGTATCCAGTGAGGTGGGAGGAGAGACCTGAGTGTGGGGTCCCAAACGCCAAAGAAAAGGTTTCAGGAAGGCAGAAATGATCTAGTATATCAAATGCTCACAAGGTGTGTAATGTGAAGACTGATATCTGATCGTTATTTTTGCTGAGTTTTACCTGACGACTGTTCCTTGAATGTGTCTCCTGTCCACCTCTAAACTGACAGTGCTGTGAAGTCCGGGATCTCACACGTGACACGGAGGAGAAGCTCAGCAAGGATTTGTTGAATCTGGACTGCTGCCACCCTCAACTCTGTCTAATCTCACACTCAAGTACGTTCTTCACATTGCTGCCCATTTGTCTCACTTTTCCTGCTTGGAATGCGTCAGTGGCTCTCTGTTACCTGCACTGGAAAGCCCTGGCATCTCTCCTGACGGGACAGACCCATCCAGACCGTCTTTTTCAGCCTCATCTCCTACCACTTCCTGTTCATACCTACACCCTAATGATACAGAACAATTTATAGTTCTCTCCACAAACTGTGCTGTTTCTTCCTTCTGTGGCTTTCCTCATTCTATTCTTTTGGCCTAGGATGACTTTCCTCCTTTGCTTGGCTAAAGTCTAGCTTGAAGAATCAGGAAGTTTTTGTGAGCTAATTCATTCAAGTCCACAGACAGCCTCCATAGTACACTGTGTATATCTCGATCACAGTTCTTATTCTCTTGAATTTAACTTTTTTTTATGTCTGTTACCCTGTCTAGAGTATAAATTTTTTATGGTCA
The DNA here is from genome assembly GCF_020826845.1 of Diceros bicornis minor. NCBI lineage: Eukaryota > Metazoa > Chordata > Mammalia > Perissodactyla > Rhinocerotidae > Diceros > Diceros bicornis. Next base: position 54,586,887 of record NC_080744.1, on the reverse strand, counting down.
GGAGTGTATATTTATTCATCTTCCTCCCCCTGGTACCTATACAGTGCTGTCTTCTTGGTAGGCACTCTATAAATATCGAATTTTAAGAGAACAAGAAAAAAGGGGAAGGCATGCAAGTGTAAGCTGAAGATTGTCTGGATCAGTGACTTGGCAGTAAGTGGAAAGGAATGGTACAGGGTAAATTCTAGACTAGATCAAAAGGCAAACCTTTGAAAGAAATGGTCAAGATACACATTTTAGTAAATATAATATCTATACTTTGTATAAACGTGTATAAATGTATGTCAAAATAACAATTATATAGTAATTTGCAGTTACTAAGAGTTCTGATAGTATATATGAGAATAGATGAAGTAGACTATATTACATACATGGTTTATAATTTTTTTTAATACTTTTATATTAAATTTTTAGGACATCAATGCAAGCCTGAATAAGAAAAACAATTTCTTCCTCCTAAGCCATGGCATATCAGTTATACAGAAATACCACTTTGGGAAACAGTCTTCAGGAGAGTCTCGATGAGCTCATACAGGTGGGAGACTAAAAATCAACATTTTAATTTAGATGGGTCCATAATAATTCTTGTTATATCCCTTCTCCCAGGCAAAGAGATATGAGGTTAATTATCTTAGACTGTTTGACCCAGCAAGTCAGTGTTCAGGTGAATAACTTCTGATTCCTGTGCATTATACTGTCCTGACTACAGGGCATAAAACAATGATTGAATGATATGGTTGAATATATCTAGATTTTCAAAGATTTTTGTTAACATAAAAATTGAGATTGTTCATTTTCTCCTGTTTATAAAAAGGCATATTCCGTGTAGCTTTAAGATAATTTTGGACAATTTAATAAAGTCTTTTGAGATTTAAATTAGAATTTGAATTTATATTTCAGTTTTAAGAGAATAACCTTTTTATATAAACCTCTCATCTAAGAACATTATTTCTATTTTCATATATTTTATGAGCTTTGATAAAGTTTTTTTTTTTAATATATTATTGTCCTGTGTGTTTTATTTAAAAGAAACTTGGTTCCTTCAATTTATTGAATGCCTCTCTCCAGACACTGTGAAGAAATAATAGACAAAGTTTTGTCCTGGCATTGTAACATCACTGCATGTTTTCTTTTCAAAATTATGTTTGTGTCAAGATAGTGCAAGAAAATATTGTCCGGCTTTGCTTCTTAATTGTCAGTTATGGCAAAGAAGAGTAAGGAATTCTAGTTTAGAGGCTCTGGTTAACCTCAGTTAAATTTTAGATGATAATTCATATGTTTTGTTTATTTTCTCTTTAATGTTCTTCCCTAGGAGGATTTATGACCTTTACTTTTTCTCAGTCTCAACAGATCACCCCCCAACTTGCCCTTCAGGTTCTACTTCAGTTTGATAAGGCTATAAATTCAGCACTGGCTCAGAGGGTCAGGAACAGAGTCAATTTCAGGGTAAGGATATTTTCCTAAATCTAGAAGCCTGCACCAATGGTTGTTAGAACAGTGCTTTTTAGAACCCCTACATTTATTAATCATAAAAGGAAGAGATGGCTTGATCAAATTTTGGAACTTGTTTTATAATAACTAAATTATACTTTACTTGTAAATAACCTATATACTAAATTCATCCACTTAATATGAGATACAAAGTTGTTTTTAGATTTTTATTCCCTTTCACAACTCAACCTATGTATGTTTGGCTACCTTCCCTGAAGAGTTACTGAGATTCCAAACGCCTAAAACATTATCTGCAGGATTGAAGGTAAGTGACAGAGTAATCCCTAAGGTTCACTTATGTTTTTCAAACTCTGACCTTCACCTGTTCTGGGAAATACAGAGTTATTTCTAGAAACTTCATGTTGCCTCCCACCTACTGTTAGGTAACATGGCTTATAAAGACCTGAACTGGTGGTAATAACAGTCTATTCTGGTAGCTTGTTCTCATTTGAGTCATCTATACTTTGAACAGTAATCCTAAACTGAACAAAATTATCTTTCTCAATTTGATGGTAAATTCAGATTAAAAGGCCCAATGAAAGTATCATGGTGAATAGAAATGATTCTACCAGATTATGATATTGATGTAGATATATAAGATAGTGTATGATATTTGGCTATTTTATTCATCTAATATTTATGCTTATGTTATAAGGTATAACCATAAAGTAGAAATTAAAAGGTTGAAATATATGAAAAGAACATACAAGTTAATTTACATTTAAGAGAACTTGAGTGTTTGGGGGTATTGGTTTTTGTTCATGATGAAAAACACAAAAGAAAAATTTATCATTTATTCAGTGAACATTTCAGCACCTATTACATACCAGACATTGTTCTGGATGTTGGGTATACAGAGGAGAACAAGACAGACAAGGCCCCGTTTGACTTATATTTTAGTGAAGCGATAAAATCTGCATGTATTGTATATTCATATAAGTAAGTCTCTTAGTTTCACAAGCCTAAAAGTTATCTGGAGTAAAATGTATCTTTAAAACTATAAAATTTTATCACTGGATTCTTGAATTTTTTTTTTTTAATTTTATTTATTTACTTATTTTTTCCCCCAAAGCCACAGTAGATTGTTGTATGTCATAGTTGCACATCCTTCTAGCTGCTGTATGTGGGACGCGGCCTCAGCATGGCCAGAGAAGCAGTGCTTCAGTGCACACCCGGGATCCGAACCCAGGCTGCCAGCAGCAGAGTGCACGCACTTAACCGCTAAGCCACGGGGCCGGCCCGATTCTTGAATTTTTAACAGTAATGATTCTGACAAAATTAGTTTGCTTTTGTTTTTGTATAAATAAATGTAGAAATCTGCCCAGTTTGTTATTCAAAACATGATCCTTTCATTCTAAGTTGATCCATGCTAACACATAAACTTTTGCCCATGTAGAAAATTTGTTTGACTACTTATCAGACTCAGTAGGGTTCACAAGGCCTGAATAGTCTTCTAGTTGTATTATGGTAGGCTTCTAGTTTTTGGATCTGTTTAGGCAAAGTTAAAGTAATTTGACTTTTGCATTTCTCTTACATAGTGTTTTGTAAATTTGTCTATTTTCCAAAAGCTATAAGATCTAGTTTTTGACCAGATCTGACTTTTCATTCCTACTGCAACTGCTCAGGCTTTCATAACCCCCACCTCCACCCCCACTGTTACAGCAAATTTGATCAATTTCAAGTCCAGAACGTTTGCAAATAGCCTTCTGTTTAGCTTGGTGTGGCATATGGCAAAGACAAAAGAAATAATATATTGGTAATATCTAATTTTCACAGCCATATTGCCAGATCACATTTAAATCTGTATTGTTTACTGACCTAGCGATAAGAGCAAGGACCCACTGAAAGAACAGAGTAATCTTATGTAACAGGCTAAATTGTTTGTCTTAAATCCTCATGAATTTCATATAACTGAGATCATTTAATAGAATGTTATAGGAAAAAAACATTCTTAAGAGAGCTAAGGTTTTGATAATTTATATTTTGACATTTATTACTAAAAAAGTCAAAGTATATTTACCAAGGACCTTGAACTGAATTAATTTTTAGGGAGAGGATTCAGATTGAACTAGTATATATAACTAGTCTTTTAAAGAGCCATTGTGTGCTTTTGAGAGAATTTATCTGGCAGGTGCGAGTAATGATAAACATTATAATACTAAACTTCAAACAGTAATTAAGCAAGCATTAAAAGATTTAATGGTCAAGAAAAATAGCCCTTCTATTGACACTGACAATTTCCTTTTCCCTGTCTGTTCTTTGATGTTTCTACAATGAACATGTATTATATAACTTTTTTTTTTAATTTATTTTTATTGTGGTAACATTGGTAGATTAGCCCTGAGCTAACATCTGTGCCAATCTTCCTCTATTTTGTATGTAGGTCACCACCACACATGGCTGACAAGTAGTTTAGGTCCACACCTGGGATCCAAACCGGGGCCGCCAAAGTGGAGCGCAATAAACTTAACCACTATGCCACGGGGCTGGCCCCTATATAACTTTTTAACATGTTATTTTAACTTTAAAAAAGTGTTGCCCATGGAGCTGGCCCAGTGGCATAGTGGTTAAGTTCGCAGGCTCTGCTTTGGTGGCCTGGGGTTTGCAGGTTCAGATCCCAGGCGCAGACCTCTGCACCGCTCATCAAGCCATGATGTGGTGGCATCCCACATACAAAAAGTAGAGGAAGATTGGCATGGATGTTAGCTCAGGGAGTCTTCCTCAAGCAGAAAGAGGAAGATTGGCAACAGATGTTAGCTCAGGGCCAATCTTCCTTACCAAAAATAAAAAAAAAAAGTGTTGCCCAGTTAAAAAAAATTAGAGGGTTGGAGCCGGCCCCGTGGCGTGATGCTTAAGTGCACGTGCTTCGCTACTGGCGGCCCAGGTTCGGATCCTGGGCGCGCACCGACGTACTGCTTGTCGGGCCATGCTCAGGTGGCGTCTCACATAGAGTAACTAGAAGGATGTGCAACTATGACATACAACTATCTACTGGGGCTTTGGGGAGAAAAAGGGAAAAAAAAAAAAAAGAGGAAGATTGGCAATAGATGTTAGCTCAGGGCCAGTCTTCCTCAGCAAAAAGAGGAGGATTGGCATGGATGTTAGCTCAGGGCTGATCTTCCTCACAAAAAAAAAAAAAAATTAGAGGTTTGTTGAAGAGTTTGGCCAAATGACTGTTAAAATCAGTTACTTGACCAAAGCTAAATATTATCATTTAGAAGGAACTTTTTGAATATGAAGAATAAATCCAAAATTTTATTTGAAAAAAATATTTTTTGAGTCCCTATATTTGAGATACTAAATAGATTCTAACTTTCCAGCGAAGATATTTAAATAACTAAAAATTAAAGACAGTAACGATTAAGTTTATTAAACAATTCTAAAAAGATTATATTTAAACACAAGGAGAGATTAGGTAATAATACAAGTTTTTTTAACATTTGTTGGTTCAAAAGTTATCTAATATGGTCTCATGTTAATTGTCAATTTGTTTTAATCTAAATATTGGAAAGCATTTAATAATTTTTAGTATATAAAATTAACAGCTTTCAGTCAAGTTTTGTAGCATTTTACTTTCACAATAAAACAATACAATTTCAACATACATTTGAAAGTGACTGTTCACATACTAACCATAAATCCCAGTGACATGCCTTGTTCAAATGACTGACACAGCTACCACCAATTGGATATGACAGTAACCTACATGCTCATAGGCTCGTTGATGACACACAAGTTGAGGGATGCCAGAAATGAACACTGAGGTTGGCATTTGTCTGTTTAGCTTTCCAAAGGCTCAGACTGTAGCCAGGAGCAAATCTAATTTTTAAATTTATTTTTTTTACATGTACAATTCTTTGTCCTTTTTATCACTTACCAGTATGTCATACACTGTTATACTGTGTATTTACTTGTTTTAATGACCTCCCCTGGTAACCTAAGCTCACTGATGACAGGGACGATATTTCCATTGGTTACCATTGTATCCTCAGAGTCTAGCGTAGTCTAACAAATAGTAATTATTCGTATTTACTAAATTCACTAATATTCATAGCCATCTTAGTTTCCCTAATCATTCTCACTAGATAGACTATTTAGATAGAATCCAATTTTTGCTATTACAAGTATTACAAGTACAAGTTTTGCTATTACAATTTTTGCTATTACACTGTTAGAAGTAACAGTGCAGGGAACATTTTTGTGCTGAATGCTTTTTTTCTGAATTGAAGGTTTTAGGCATACAAGTGTCTTATCGAATACTAAATTTCATATGTGAATATGCATGTACGTGTATCTCAGGTTTTGATTGTATTCTGTTGGTGTCTATCCTTGTATTTTCACCACACTCTACAAAAATTTACTTTTAATGTTCAGTACATATTCCTGCTCCTAAAAAAAAAACACATTAATTAGAAGAATGTCAGTTGCATGGGACAATAATGTTGTAGACTTAGTAGCTAATACAGTAATTCATCTGAGCTAAGTACAGGATTAAAATGGAATGTTGCTAGGAAATCCCTGCTTTTGTACAAGTTCAGAGAATTAACATACACCCTAAAATGTTGCTTTAAAAAAGTGTTTACATAAAAATTCTAATGAACTTGCATAATTTAGCCACATGAGGGCAGTAGAAATTCAACTTTCCATTAAGCTTTCCTTCAGATTTCAGGTAAATAATTTGCAGACTCTTACAGTGCTGAAAATAGTCTGCTAAAATATTTTTTAATGCTTTCCTTAGCAAATTTATCTAGTTTCTTTTTAAGTGATTGATAGGATGAAAATTAAGAAAAATCTTAAGCAAGCTAAATAGTAAATAATCATACTGTTTTAAGAATTATATACTTGGTAGCTGAGTTCTCTTGAAAAATATGAGGGGAAAAAATGAGTTTTCATGGTATGTCTGAATGTTTTGTCTTAAAGGGCTCTCTAAATACATACAGATTCTGCGATAATGTGTGGACTTTTGTATTGAATGATGTTGAATTCAGAGAGGTGACAGAACTCATTAAAGTGGATAAAGTGAAAATTGTAGCCTGTGATGGTAAAAGTAAGTATTTATCTAATTAATGTGAAAGCAAAGCTACTTGAAATCTTGACTTCTGTTGGTGTCTGTTTTTATGAGTCTTTAGAAAATCTTCATCTGAAATTAAGGGGGAAAATGGCCAATGATCCACTCCCAGATAGAGACCTGGCTTCTACCTCAGCTGGACTCTGAATTCCAGATCTTAAATAGTCCTCTTACTGACTTTAGGTATAAACATTTCATATGACACGTAGACTTAACTTCCAACAGATTGAGTTTGTGTGGGGAAAAAAATAAGCAAATTAAAAAACGTTTCTTCCCTATTTCAGTTGCAAACTTGAAGTATTTATCAGGCTTTTCACAACCACCTTTTTCTTTAAGGAAGTTTATCGTATGGTTTCTCTGTTGCTGGATACCTGTACATTTTATATTTTGAAAGTGATTATTTAAAAGAACCTTATCACTCATAATGGTAAATATCCATTCCCCTGATTGTTACCTCTGTGCAGGTGTGTTTTCACAGCAGACCTAAGAACTTGTTCAGGTCCTTAAGTGTTTCAAAAACTATACATCTCAGTTTTCTGTTCCTTGATTACTTATTTCCTTTTTGCTAATTGTATGTTAAACATATACTTACTTTTACTCTATGATCTGAACCATTTGTGTTTAAAGCAGCTATTCCTGAAATGAATAGAGAATACTGTTACTCTCCCAGAAGGGGAGTTTTGAAAAGTAAGAGAAGAAAATGGAGAAAGTAATACCCTAACATTTCTCAGGTTATGGGTTGGATTTTTGTTTTTTTATATATATTTTGGGTTTCGAAAGAAAGAATCTAATCACTGGAAAACGTAGAGAAGACAGAAAAGCACACAGAAGAAAAACATCATTTGTAACACCATCTGTAGATAACATCACTTTTAATATTTTATTGTATAACCTTCTAGTCTTTACTTAGGTATATATTTTACAGTAATATATGTATGCATATATACACATTTCCAAATATATCATTTTTTACACATAAATCATTAACTGTTCTCTTAAACATGATTTTTAATAGCTGCATAAAATTATACCTTCAGCCCTTTTTAAAGAAATAGTCTCTTTCAGATGTCAGAAAGTCTCTGAAACTAGCAACGTTACAATGACTTATACCTTTTGGAAGGTTAACTAGGAATAATCATTCTAAGAACTTTAAGCATAGATGACTTTTTAACATAGTCATTACATACTTTGTTCCTTGCTCTGACAACAGAAAAGATCCATGTTATTTTATAGTTCCTGGATCACAAGATAACATTTCTATATGTCAGATAATGTATACTTTCATATTTTTCTTATAGTTTAGGCTAGTAGCATCCTCATAACCCTTAGGTTTTTAAGTTTTTACTAGACTGTAGAATTTAGGCATTAATTTATAACTCTTAGACCTCTATCAAAATGAGTTAATCATGTATACCAGTACTGTTCAGGAAAACTTTTATATTAATGGAAATGTTTTCTGTCTGCACTGGAAATATGTTAGGGCAACTGAGAAATTTAATGTTTTAAATTTATCAGTTAACTTTAATTAACTTAAATAGCCACATATGTCTAGCCAGTGGCTACCATACTGGACAGCACAGATGTAAACTAGGAGAGTGTCAGTTTCAATCATTTGAAACATAGCTAAGAACCAAAGAGTCCATGCAGACATATGTATTATTACTTATAGGAGCTTCTGTCCCGTGGTCCTTAGAGTTTATTACTCTGGCTTAAAGATACAAGATTATCTGTTTTTTCAAATTTCAGTGGATGAAAAGTGGCAAATCAGCCTCACCTATTGCATTGTCTTCTGAGGAGCTTGCTCCACTTACAGCACAGTGTAGTAATTGATCTTCAAAGAAAAATTGTTGAGTATTCAAGAAAAGCTTAGATTGTGTCCCATGTACTCTATGTCAGCAGAAAAGAATACAGTCTTAGAAAATTTTTTTCCAAAATTAAAATATAAATGGTTTGGAATTTAGAGGTAGAAGTTTAAGTAATTAAGAAAATACCATTCTTTAGTGAGCAGATAAATGCAGTGCTACTATCAAATAAGCCCATTTTTTTCTAGAAGTCAGCTTTCTGAAATAAAGTTGAGTTCCTCATATGGATGAAGAGAAAAAGTGATTTTGGCTAGAATTTTGGTCTGTTTCTCACCAGCAATTAAATACATTTCTTTTCTGATTGTACATTACAGTTGTTTATGGTTTAATATTTTGTGACAGTAGAAGACCTGAAAAAAATATATGGTTATATAGCAGTTATAGGAACCAAATGTAGTATAACTTGGTTTTTCTCCAGCATAAATATGGAGCTAAGCATTACCTTTTTACCTCTGCCTTAAAAGGAAAGTTATTTAAGTTCTCAAGGTTTTTCCACCATCAGCTTCCCTCTTCAACCTTGCCTCGTCTTCTTCCCCACCTCTCAAACCAGCACTGCCATTAGTTCCTATTTTATTTTTTAAAAGATATTCTTAAAATATTTAAAATTAAGTTGCTCCGTGAATTTACTCTTTTTCTTGTCTATTTCCTAGATACTGGCTCCAATACTACAGAATGAATGGGAAAAAAAAAAAAAATGGCTTCTTTATGCCATCTTCTGTTATTCGGCGCTTTTTGAAGAGAAGCATAGAAGAGACTTTTTTTTATTTATTCTAGCATTGCAGAAATGACTACACTGTGCTATACTATCAGAGAATTCAGTAGAAAAAAGCTTATAACTCTGTAGCCTCTCACATTACCTTTACTATACAGCATGAAGAAACAACTTTTTTTTAATGACAAATCAAACAAATATTGTTGCCTTCCTAAGAACATTCTTTAATAAACTCATTTTAAAACTCAGTGTGAGTAATAACTGGTAGAGCTATTAAGCTACAGTATGAAGATACTAGATAAGCATTTTGAAAGAGCACCATGTTCCTTGCAAAGGAAATTAGAAAACGCATTCATTTCAGTAAAGTCAAGTTAGTTTTATCAGTTGTAGCAGGGGCAAAACCAGATTCTGGATTGGAATTTTACTTAGAAAATCTCTTTTTTTAAAAGTTCAAAACCAAGGGTAATTATGGGTGTGAAAAACCTAAGTACAACTCAACCAGAAAAAGTTAAGTTAGATAATCTTGGGGCTGGCCCATGGCCTAGTGGTTAAGTTCAGTGCACTCCACTTTGGCAGCCCTAGTTCGGTTCCCGGGTGCAGACCTGCTCCACTCTTCAGCAGCCATACTGTGTCAGCAACCCACATACAAAATAGAGGAAGATTAGCACAGATGTTAGCTCAGGGTGAATCTTCCTCAAGCAAAACCTGGAGGCTCAGCAATGGATGTTAGCTCAGGGTGAATCTTCCTCAGCAAGAAAAAAAAAATTTAAAAAGCCAAAACAAACCAAAAACCATGTTTCCAACAACATGGTCTCCACATGTAAATGATTTCTTGAACTGGCCACATTGGAAAAGTTTCATACATTCTTAAATTATCTACATCTTACCAGTTATTAGACCTTCAATACAAAGTCCTACTAAATGTATGCCATATATTTGTGTACTTGAAGGAAAAAAGTTTCCCTTGTTTGTCAATCTCAGAATATATAATAAAGAATGTGGCATTCCTAAAATATCACAGAGGGAGAATGTCAGGCACCAGGTAATTGAGTAACTGGAATTTAGCAGCTGACTCGAGATGAATTAAGACCAACTATTTTTAATAAGAACCTGGCCCTGTTTACCATTTAGTAAGAGGAGGCTTTTGACAGCCCCATCCTGTAGTCAACTCCAATTCAATCCTAGTGCACTGTGCTGAAGCTACCACATAGGCATGAAAAATCTCCTTTTTCTCTCTGAGAGGTAATAGAGTTGGCAGTAATCTTCAGCAAAATAGCTGTTCATAAACTTATTAAAATGTTACACAGGGGCCGTGGCTTAGGGGTTAACTGCGCGTGCTCCGCTGCTGGCAGCCGGGGTTCGGATCCCGGGCGCACACCAGCTCACCGCTTCTCCGGCCATGCTGAGGCCGCGTCCCACATACAGCAACTAGAAGGATGTGCAGCTATGACATACAACTATCCACTGGGGCTTTGGGGGGTGGGGGGGAGAGATAAATAAATAAATGGCAAAGGAATTTAAAAAAAAAAAATGTTAAAGAGTTCTTTATATTGTACAGTCCCTACATCTTCAGCTGTAGAAGCATGTTATGTAATAAGTGTCATCATTTGTAAGCAACCAGTGCTCAAGTCGGATGTATTTAGCAGCACAGAAATGAGACTTTCTGCTTGTAAAATAATAGCCAACATAACTAGCTTATGGGTGAGACCAAGTGCTACACGTTACGTGTATTCTCCCGGATAATCCTCACAGCAAGCCTGGAAGAGCTTTCTCCCCTTTTTACAGATTAAGAAATTGAAATTTAACCTCGCTAAATTACTAAAAGTTATATAATTAAGATTTTTCTTAATTGCAATTAGTCAAAATCAAGGCCTTTTTACTTTGGAGGTTCAACACAGTGGTTAAGAGACAAATACATTGATAGTAAACTTAAAATGGCTGTAGAAATTTCTATTTCTTAAGGAGTAAGTTATGGTTTAAACTTTTTTCCTGTTAACAGTCACTGAGATCTTACAGAAAGGAGTATAGGGCTGGAGTTGTAGACCTGTTTGGGAATTTAAAATCCTATAAATGATGTCGATAGATTGTGCTTGCAAAAGAGTCAAGCAGCATATTGACCCTAGGTGAGGAGTTTCTTGAAAGATATGGTTGACTGGCTTGACCTACTAATTGGAGTAATAATGACTTAAGCCATTCTCTGGGTGCTCCTGCAGTGTTACCTCAGCATGTCAGCATAGTCCTCGACACTCACGTTAACACTAACTTTCATCCTTGCAGCCCATTCTGTGTAATCTGTTCTAGTGTTCTCTTCCTAACCATCCCTACCAACCATCACATAGTCTGTTCCAGTTAGGACTGAGAAAGAAACAAAGTCAGATCTAAGATTTCTCTTTTGTCTTTGGTTCTGCTGTTCCCTCCATTTCTCATGCCTTTCCTTTCAGAATCAAAATTCTATGCATCCTTCAAAACCTCAACCCAGTTGTATCTCTGAGTGTAACCCATATTGTCTCTTCTCTCCTGACCTCTTACAAAGCAGTTGTTTAGGTACATGAAAAACATATCAAAGGACAGGAAGAACTGGGGTGGGCTCCAGTACTCACTCAGGTCCGCATCCAGGTAACCGATGTGGAATGCCTAGGGGTTATGCTGCATTCCATCAGTCGAAACGAGTTCTTGTACTTAGGTTAGCCGCCATACACACCTCTGCTTTTGCCGAGGTGGGAGTGCAGAAGTCATAGCCTGACGTCTCCTGTCGGCTCTAATTACCTGCATCCACATCACACGGCTGACATTGGCATCGCGGTATAGGTGTTCTAATCTTCCCGTAGGGAGAACTCGGGCCTTACTGGAATTACAGAAAGGGGTCACAGCAAGAGCTCACACCACTTTGTGCTCTCCCACCTGGCCACAGGCTCCAGTGATAATAAGCATACTTGCCTATTAATGTGGAATAAGAAAAAAATCCATTAATTCTACTGTCAGGACTAAAAGCTGGGCTTTTGTGATAATGTAGAGTCATTACTAAATGCTGTTTTAACACCCAAATAGTAGACAAAGAATAGCCTCTTTGGGTTTAATGCCAGGCTGGTCTTGTTTGGCTTGTTTATTGTGATCTATCTTCAGCTAATTTGGGGGGAAAGTGAGTATTTGATCTCTTGGTAGACATCACGTTTGGAAACCAAGTGTTTGGCAACACAGAAACAGAAGAACACAGAGGGGAGCCCAACGCCTAGGTTCCTCCCTAACACCTAGTTCATGTTATGCTAAGGTGATAGCTCACTTCCTGAGAGAGGTTTTTTTTTTTATCTAAATTCTTTTAGGCAGTTAAGGGGGAGGTAACAAAACTTTGAGTCTTTTTTTCCTTAAAAATAATCAGCCTGAAATAATCCTCATGTTTAAGAGACACATTTTGTGGCAGCAAATTTTGTTCCCCTTCAGTACAGTCTATGATGTTCACACAATGATGAAATCGCCTGATGATGTATTTCTTTTTTTTGTGTGTGTGAGGAAGATCAGCCCTGAGCTAACATCCATGCTAATCCTCCTCTTTTTGCTGAGGAAGACCAGCTCTGAGCTAACGTCTATTACCAATCATCATTTTTTTTTTCCCCCAAAGCCCCAGTAGATAGTTGTATGTCATAGCTACACATCCTTCTAGTTGCTGTATGTGGGACGCGGCCTCAGCGTGGCTGGAGAAGCAGTGCGTCGGTGCACGCCCGGGATCCGAACCCGGGCTGCCAGTAGCGGAGCGCACGCACTTAACTTCTAAGCCACGGGGCCGGCCCTGATGATGTATTTCTCAGAATGTATCCCTGTCATTAAGTGACACATGACTGTGTCTGGTAAGGGGTTAACATCCAAAATATATGAAGAACTCATACAACTCAAAAGAAAAAAATCTGATTAAAAAATTGGCAAAGGATCTGAAGAGACATTTTTCCAGAGAAGACACACAGATGGCCAACAGGTACATGAAAAGGTGCTCAACATCACTAGTCATCAGGGAAATGCAAATCAAAACCACAATGAGATATCACCTCACACCTGTTAGAATAGCTATTATGAAAAAGACAAGAAATAACATGTTGGCAGGGATGTGGAGAAAAGGGAATGCTTGTGCACTGTTGGTGGGAATGTAATTTGGTACAGGTACTATTGAAAACAGTTTGGAGGTTCCTCAGAAAATGAAAAATAGAGCTACCATATGACCCAGCAATTCCACTTCTGGATATATACCCAAAAGAATGGAAAGCAGAGACTCAAAGAAATACTTGTACACCCATGTTCATAGCAGCATTATTCACGACAGCCACAAGGTAGAAGCAACCCAACTCTATCAACGGATGAATGCATAAACAAAATGTTACATATACATACAATGGAATATCATTCAACCTTAAAAAGAAAAAAAGTTCTGACATCCTACAACATGGATGAACCCTGAGGACATTATGGTAAGTGAAATAAGCACAAATAGTGTATGGTTCCACTTACATGAGGTACTTAGAGCAGTCAACTTTATAGATTACAAGACCCTCTACCAGCAAAAAGATTACCACTCACTGAAGGCTCAGGTGATGGTTAGCGTTTTTTAGCATTAAGTATTTTTTAACTAAGGTATGTACATTTTTTAGACATAATGCTATTGCACACTTACTAGACCACAGTATAGCGTAGACATAGCTTTTATATGCACTGGGAAACCAAAAACTCGTGTGACTTGCCGTATTGTGATACTCACTTTATTGCGGTGGTCTGGAACCGAACTCAGCATCTCCAAGGTATGCCTGTATGTAGTTTTGGCTTTGCAAGATGAAACAGTTCTGAAGATTTGTTGCACAACCATGTGAACAACAATGAACTGTACACTTAAAAAATTAAGATAAATTTAATGTTATGCATATCTTACCACAATGTTTTAAAAATCTTTAAAAAAAAAAAAAATGCTGAGGGAAAAATCTGCTGTCTTCTCCCTGCCTATCCCAGATCTGTCTGCTCTCCTCAAGCCCCACCACTTCTACGAAGCTTTCTCTCACCCTTTCTATTTCCAGTGTTTCTCAGCCTTCCCTGAACTCCTGTTTCACCCTACTTAGTATTGAATTATCTACCTGTCTTCACACTTGATCTGTAGGACTCTTGAAGAAAAGAACAGTGTCTTCAGCCTGTGGGCCCCTACAGTGCCTACCTTAGAGGAGGTGTATCAGTCAGTGTCCAATCAGGGAAATAGAAACCACCACCTAAGTATTTCAAACAGAAGGAATTTTTTTTTTAATTTTTTTTTTATTTTACTTATTTTTTCCCCCAAAGCCCCAGTAGGTAGCTGTATGTCATAGCTGGACATCCTTCTAGTTGCTGCATGTGGGACGTGGCCTCAGCATGGCCCGAGAAGCGGTGCGTCAGTGCGTGCCCGGGATCCGAACCCAGGCCGCCAGCAGCGGAGTTCGCGCACCTAACCGCTAAGCCACGGGGCCGGCCCAAACAGAAGGAATTTAACATGGGGAGTTTGTTAGAAAAGTGTTCAGAGGGCTGGAGGAGCAAAAGAAGAAAGGTAAGTGTATCTAAATAGTATCTAAGGAAGCAGCTAACATCCCTACTGCTGGAGGGAGCAAAAGAAAACAGTACGACCCAGAGTCCACAGTCACTACACCGCCGAGGCTGCTGCTACTGAACCAAGCTGGCCGGTCAGCAGTCAGTTGGCCTACACTAGCCGGCCATCACTGCCACTGTGCTGTCGCTGTCAATGCTGCTGCCGCCGCTGCACCTACTGTCGCTTCTGCTGCTCTCTGGGCCATTGCTTGTGACGCTACCAGAAGGCATAAGAAAAATGGTTTCTCCCTTCCTCTCACCTTCCAGTATCCCAGTAGCGCCTCTCAAAGGCAGAACTAAACACATCCAGCTGCAGGGAGTCTGGGAAACGGAGCTTGTGGATCTCCTGGCACAGCGGCACAGAGGGAAATGCAGGCGAGTTCACGTGGAGCTGCAAAGCGCAGACAGTGTCCAGCACTCTCCCTGGACTACTCAGTATATACACCCAGCATCTTGCCAGATTTAAGATTTCCATATAACAACTATCTCCTGTACAAAATATGCTTAATCTCTCCCCCAAAAGAAAGACGCCACGTCCCACCAGTCACTATGAACATCTGCACCATGTTAATTCCTCTTCTAGTTAAGTTAACCCGCCTGGGTATTTTGTAATCTTAAGCCTAAATTGTCAAGTTACTCACACCGAAACTTTGTCTATATAACGATAGAAGGGGAAGTGATTAACACATAAAAATATGTATATAAGAAAGAAAGAAGCAGCTGGCATGGTCCTCATTTTTATAAAGCAAATGGCTATCACTGATCTTTTTTTTCATAGCCCTTATCATTTTCCTGCTGCCCTCGGTCAGCACCTTAGCTGACTGCGGTTCTTTCCCTGGTGAGGAGACCCTAAACTTCACTCCTGAAATATCTAAGTCCTTAGTGAATCTTCCTGTAATGAGTTGCTGTTAGCCTTCCACTAACTTTTACAACTGAACGTGGGAACACTAAGGAGGCACTCCACTAGGGACACATTCCTCCCTTGGGACCCAACCAGCAGAGCCCCAAGTTGCAGGTACAGGAAGCAAAAATTCTGTGAGTGGGTTATTAGATGTAATAGAGAAGAATCGTTCTCACTTCCTCCCCTTGATTCCTGGACCCTCTGGTTCAGTGACCACCCATTAGCAAAGAGCATCCCTAATGCCCAAACTGTGGTTTATAAATACCACTCATACTTAAAAAAAAAAAAAATTCCTTGGAGAATGGCTGATTAAAGGTAAAGGATAAGAAATATAATAAGCCTGGAAAGTCGTCTTGTATCAGAAAGTAAGGAAGTTATCAAAATTACTGGAGTCATGTCAAAAGGACACAGGAACCAACTTTAAAGGGTTCTCACTAGCTGTAGTAGACTGAATTAATGGCCTCCAAATATATCGGGTCCTAATATCTGGAACATGCAAATGTTTCCTTATATGGCAAAGATTTTGCAATTATGATTAAGGATGTTGAGATGGGGAGAGTATAGGATAATCAGGGTGCATCCTAAATGCAATCACATGTATCTCTATAAGAGGGACACAGAAGGAGATTTGATACACAGAAGAGAAAGCAATGTAACCATGGAGGTAGAGATTGGAGTGATACGGCTACAAGCCAAGGAATGCTGGCAGCCACTGGAAGCTAGTGGAGGCAAGGAACAGTCTATCCCCTAGAGGCTCGAGTCAGAGTGTGGCCCTGCCAACACCTCGATTTTGGCCAGTGAAACTGATTTTGGTCTTCTGGCCTCCAGAACTGTGAAACAATAAATTTCTGTGGTCTTAAGCCACCAAGTTTGTGATCATTTGGTACAGCAGCTATAGGAAAATAGCACAGGAGCCAAAGATGGGACATTTTAAGCATCATCACAATAATAATTGCAGTGAATCACAGCATAGAAACTGTTTTTAAACAATTCGTGAGTTCAAAATGATACTGCTTCTACACACACAAACTCATTTGTCACCAGGTAACCAATTCATTGTTCTGCAAACTGACATATAAAGGTAAATGACTGTACTTCAGAGTAACAATACAGTTGATAAGGAAGTTTTGCTTTATAGAAAAATTCAAATAAAGAAGGATTTGTAGAATTAGGATATCACCATTTTGCAATCCATTATGAAATAACAGACCCAGGCAATGATCATCAATGGCTACTAAAACGATTAGGTGAAAAGGTAATGGGAAATTTATAATCAGGCTGACTACTTCCAAACCCCACAGTTCACTCCCAACATTAAAAAGAACCGACATGTACCTCCTGATATAATGCAATAGATACCAACTATGAAATTTTCTTGACAAAAATTCAAACCTGAATCTGATCAAGCTTCTGGATCTAAGTACCAGTTTACAAGAAATATTGGGGACAGAGGAATATGTTAAATGATACTGCTAGGATCCTATTAGCAGAATCCAAAATATGGGGAACTGTAGAAAAAACAGACCTAACTTCTTCAACAAATAAATTGCCAAAACAAAAAGGGTGGAGGGAGAAATCTATAATTAGTAGAGATTTAAAAGATTTATGAACCCAATGGGTCCTGATTCAAATAACCCAACTATAGAACATAATTATGAAAAAAACCATAATTTTGACACAGCAGGGAAAATGAAAAACATTTGGCATTTGATTAAATTAAGGGATTGTTAGTATTTTAGATATGGTATAGTTGGTTGTGTTCAAAAAATATCAATTACTTGAGAGATACATAGTGAAGAATAAATGAATGAAATAATATGATATTTGGGATTTACTTCAAAATAGTTGAGGTGGGAAAGTTAGTGAGAGTGTAGATAAAACAAGATTAGTCAGGAGTTGATAATTGTTGAAGCTGGATGATGGGAGTTTCATTATGCCATTCTGTCTACTTTTATATATGTTTGAAGATTTCCATATTAAAAATTTCTTTTAAAACTATCCAGTATAGATCCTCATTGCTTCCAGATAAAGTCCATACTCCTTGACAGAAGCAGAACACCAGGTTTTCTGCAATCTGGCCATCATCCAGGCTCATCTTCAC
Source organism: Diceros bicornis minor (assembly GCF_020826845.1). Lineage (NCBI taxonomy): Eukaryota > Metazoa > Chordata > Mammalia > Perissodactyla > Rhinocerotidae > Diceros > Diceros bicornis. Next base: position 54,569,166 of record NC_080744.1, on the reverse strand, counting down.
CTGCCCTCATTCCCAGCTGCCTCCTCTTTAGCTACAAGGAGCCACATTCAGTTCTCTGAACATACCCCATATTGTCATACATTTGGTAATCCCATTTGCCTGCCTGGCAAACCCTTTATCACTTTCATTATTTGGTGAACTCTACGGCCCAGTTCAAATGTCACTGTTTCTGTAAAACTTTAATAGTTTCCTTGAAACAGAAGTAATCCCTCACTTCAAAGCAATCCCAACATGTCATGCACAAGACACTCCACTGTACCCCATCACATGATCCCAGCATCATCTCCTCCTCTCCCACCTTACTCTGATTAAATTCCAGGGGCCATCATTATGATCACTCCCTTGCACATAATCTCAACTCTTTTGTCCCTTTCTCATACTTGCTTGAATAAATCACAAATCTGGGTAAGGCCACTCTCTTCCTACTCTATGCCTGTACCGTTGCACCTGAGTGTGGATGAGTGGCTGAGTTCTTTTTAAACTCAATTTCCCTAATGTCAATGAGTCCTCAGTGCTGCCTATCATATTTTTCTCCTTAAGTCTGGCTTATTTTCCAATTTCCAATCTGAAACAATTATTGATACCTTCTCCTCTTTCCAAACCTCCAATATCTCCTCCCCCATCCTCATCTCATAAAATCATCTTGCTGTTTATTTCACTGAACAAAATAAAGGTAATCAAAAGAAAACTTCTACGATATCCAAATGGCTAATAAGCATATGAAAAGCTACTTAACATCATCAGTCATCAGGAAATGCTAATTAAAACTACAATCTGATATAACTACCACCCACCAGAATGTTTACAATGACAAAGACAGATAGTAATACAGGCATACATTGCTACAGGAATACGTCATTAGGTGATTTCATCATTGTGGGAATATTATAGAGTGTACTTACACAAACCTAGATGGTATACCCTACTACACATCTAGGCCAAATGTTACTAATCTTATGGGACCACCATCGTATATGCAGTCTGTCATTGACCGAAACATTGTTATGCAATGCCTGACTGTATTGGCAAAGAAGTGGAGCAAAGGGAACTCGCACACCTTGCTAGTGGGAGTTAAATTGGTAGATCATGTTGTAAAACTATGTGACAGTATTCACTAAAGGTAAACATATGTCCACCTTATGGCCCAGTAATTTCACTTCTAAATACACACCCAACTGAAATGTATACACATGTTCCCTATAAAACATGTTCAAGAAGGTTCATAGGAGCACAATTCATAATAGACAAAATCTGGAAACAACCCAAATTTTCATCAACAATAGAATGGATAAACTATGGTGTATCGGTATAATGGAATATTACGTAGCAGTGAAAATCACTACCTACTGCTACACGCAACAACATAGATGAAACTCAAGGTTGAGTTTAAGGAGCCATAAACAAAAGAGAACATGGCATTTATAAAAAATTCAAAAACAGGCAAAACAATCTATGGTGTTAGGACTGCAGTTATCTTTGCAGCAGCTCAGGTAGTAATTGGAAAAGGACACGGCCACTCCAGGTTGCTGGTAATGATCTGTTTCTTGATCTGGGTTCTAGTTGCACAGGTGTGTTCACTTGGTAAAAACTAAGTTATTTGGGGGGAATTTTTGTATTTTTCTATGTATATATTATACCTCAGATAAAACATTTAAAAAGAGAAAGAACTCCACAAACTCCCACCACCACGTTGACCCATCTGTGTACATCTGAGCCCACCCACCCTGCCTGCACTCCTGTTACTGTGGGTGAACTACTCATGCTTCCACCAGAGATAGGCCTTTTTTCCTGTGCACTACATAATTACCCCCCTCTTCTTCATAAGGATGTCACTCTGGCAAGTCTCTTGTCTCATTCCTACATCTTCTCCTCTTGACTAGATCTTTCCCATCAACCTACAAACATGCTATCACTTTTCCAATTTTTAAGACAAATTTCTCTTAACCTTCAGTTACTGTCCTGTTTTTCTCCTTCTCTTGGCTTAAAGCAAAACTCAAAAGATTTATCCATACTTGCTGAATCCAGATTTGTGCTCTTTGAGCCAGCTCCAATCATGTTCTCACCTCCACTCCACAAAAACTGATCTTATCAAGGTCACCTCCACATTGTTAAATTCAACAGTCACTATGCATCCTCATCTTACATGATTTTCAGCAGCTTTAGGCATTGGCATCCACTCCCTTTTCCTGAATCACTTTCTCCTCTAGGCTTCCAGAACACTACACACCCAGTTTTCCTTCCACCACAATAGCTGCTCCTTCTCGACTTTCTTTTGTTGGTTCCTTCTTATCTCCCTGACCTCTGCATTTAGCAGAGCCCCAGAGTTCATGTGGGGACCTCTTTTCTGTCTATGTTCACTCCATTGGGACTCTCATCCAGTTTTTCATGGCTTTACACAATTCATAAACTGATGAACACCAGATGTGTCTCCAGTCCAGACCTTCTGAACTCAGATTCCCATCACATTCATCTCTTCAACTGTCTAATAGGCATCTCCAGTTTTATATGTTCGAAAGCAACCTCATGATCTTCCCCTAAAAACCTACTCTTTTACAGGTTTCCTGTCTTGGTTACTGTTAACTCTGTCCTTCCAACTTATCATCAGGAACAAGTCCTTGAAGTCATTCTTGACTCCATTTCTCTCATAAACTCAATCTGTCAGCAAATCCTCAAACTGAACCTTCAAAACATTTCCAGAATCGGACCACTTTCACTACTTCTACTGCTGCTACCCCAGTCCAAGCCATTATTGCGCGTGTCCAGATTCCTGCATAGCCTCCTAAGTGGCCCCTACCCTCGTCTCCCAGTCTGTTCTCAACGCAGCAACTAGAGTCATTCTATCAAAACGTTAATCAGATCATGTCAGTCCTCTGCTTAAAAGTTGTCAACGGCCTCCTATTTCACTCAGAGGAGAAGACAAAAATCCATATAATGGCTTACAAAGGCCTTCAAGGGGACAATATATGCTTGTGCCCTGTACTCTTAACTCCTCTTCTTCCCCTCCTTTACTCTGCTCCATTTACACTAGCTTCCTTGCTGTTCCCCCAACATGGCAGGTGTGTTCCTGCTTCAGGGCCGTGCAAGTCTTTCCTCTTGGCCTAGAATGCTCTTCCTCCATTTATCCTCATGGATCATTCCTTCATCTCCTTCAGATATTTACTCAAATGTCACCTTTTCATTAGGTGCCTCCATGACCACACTATTTAAAATTTCAAGCGTCTTCCCTCCCCACCCCACCCTAACGTCTTTATCACTTCCTTCAGTTTCTCTCTAGCACTTGTCTCCTTCTAATATACATATATATTACTTATCTGTTTATAGCCAGTTTCCAAACAACATGAGCATGGGGATTTTTGTCTGTTTTGTTCACTGCCATATTCCCAGTGTCAAGAACACTGCCTGGTAAATAGTAAGAGCTTAGTTAATGTTTGTGAAATGAATGAATGAGTTATTTCATTGCTTGTCATACACTTAGGCTTCATAGAGACAGGAACCATATCTTAACCATCTTTGTAATAAATGACTGACTAAATGGAAGAAGAAGAGATCTTCAGTTCAATTAAGGTACTTAAGGCAGGCAATATATTTAATTGTTCCTTCCATCTTTAATCCAAATACTTGATCTCCCCAAATAAATTATGTCATCTGTTCCCAAACAAGGTTATCAACTGCCTTTTCTTCCTTTCTTAAAAAATTTTCAGGGGCCGGCCCGGTGGCACAAATGGTTAAGTGCGCATGCTCCGCTGCGGTGGCCCAGGGTTCACCTGTTCGGATCCCAGGCGCGAACCAACGCACCACTTGGCAAGCCATGCTGTGGCAGCGGCCCATATAAGTGGAGGAAGATGGGCACCGATGTAGCCCAGGGCCAGTCTTCCTCAGCAAAAAGAGGAGGATTGGCAGATGTTAGCTCAGGGCCGATCTTCCTCACACACAAAAAAAATTTTCAGGGGCCAGCTCAGTGGCATAGTGGTTAAGTTCACACACTCCACTTCAGCGGTCTGGGGTTCGCAGGTTTGGATCCGAGACATGGACCTACGCACTGCTTATCAAGCCATCCTGTGGCAGGTGTCCCACATATAAAGTAGAGGAAGATGGACACAGATGTTAGCCCAGGGCCAATCTTCCTCAGCAAAAAGGAGGATTGGCAACAGATGTTAGCTCAGGACTAACCTTCCTCATCAAAAAAAAAAAAAAAAAAAAATTTCACTCCATCAAGAGAACAGCAAAGATTACAATAAGCAGAGTGTGCAACAAAAATAGTTGTTAAAACAATGCTTACCAATAGTCCACAAATCAAAAATAAAGAGGAAATTCAAACCTTGAGAGGTAATACAAACATAGTTGCTCAATTTTCCTTTCCAGAGAAAAGTTAAAGAAACAGGTATGACTCAGAGGGAAGGAAAAATCAACAGATGTGTTGGTTTAATTGTTTGACTTCTAAGATACACTAAAACAAATGAGGGAGAAATTTGATCCTTCTGATATGAAGACCTTATATTAGTAAAGAGCACTTCCTACTCACCTGAATATATTTCTAGAGAAAATTTCAATGCTTGCAAAATTCCAGCAACTGCTCCCCACAAAATGACAAGTTCACATTTTAATCTTTTTAGTTTATTTACATAAAATTTAATAATTTATTTCACATGAAAATTGACAGAGGAAGTTGACTATGAGGCCAAAGACCTGAGTTCTTTTCTCAGAACACAAGTGCTCAGGGAAGATTTCCTGCCCACCTTCCACAGCAGCAGCACATCCCCTTCCAGCCCCCTCAAAGGAGGACTAAGGACAGTCACAAAGGCTAGCAGGTGGAGAGGTCCATGATCGCCACTGCTGCGAGCAGACCTTACAGGGCTCATCTGCTGAGTGTATGACTATTCATCAGTCGTCTCCATGGCAGGGCCAGGAGTGAGGTGAAGAGGACTCAATATTACGGTGCAGGTAAGTTGGTGGTGGCCATGCCCATTACCAAAGGAGTCTAACCTCACAAAAAGCAATCACTAACTTATAACTAGAAAAGTCACTGTGTCAGACACAGAGCTAATTATGTCAGAGTCTATGGGTTGCAGGGAAAGTTGATCGTGAGAGAAAACTTGATTAACTGAATCACCGTCAGAAATGAAGAAACACAGTAATGACATCATGTCATATTAATGGGAACATCATTCAAATGACACAAACTAATTTGTATATAAATCACTTTTCCAGAGTATATTATCTGCAGAAGATCAGCTGTAGTATATACAAGACATGCCTATCTTTTATATAGTAATCTTACCCATCACAGAAGAGCATGACTAACAGCCAATTGCCTTCCTATTGTCTGACAATTATCTCTGGAGCTTCATAAAAGAAACTGTTTCACTGGGTAACGTTGTGGGGGGAGGGGGGCAAATACACACACATGCGCACACACGCACACAATTGTCTCCCCACAAGGAAATGTATAAGCCACAGAACCACAAATAGTGACCCTTCCATCATATACTTAAATAATAGAGTTTTGACTCAAGAAGCCTAAACATGGAATAACCCGACTTCTGGTTTAGCTAGACAGTTCTAGTTTATTCTTGTTTCCCAACAACATTTTACTAGCACAGCCCCCACCCAACCCACTAAAATGTGTTCCAGTTTGGACAATAAATTATATAGTGACCTTACCTAAATGGGTATTATATTTGTTACAGAACGTTAAGCTTTGGCTGCGAGGCTGGCAAAATCAGTGCTGTAATTTTCCCATAAAGTTATGGGTGGTCAAATTGGTTGAACCACCCTGCCTTTTCCCTTACAGAAAAGTCACGAATCTGGCAATGTAAACCAATGTAAACAAAATAAGGAGCACTTTCAATAATAAAACAATCAGCTCTGTTCCTCTATATTCTTTTGAATTTGCTATTTATACAGCCTGCCATGAACATTTTAGAATAACGGGGATTCTCTTGCCAGCCCCCAGGGATTTTAAATGTCACCAACAGTTATGAGAAGAAGTCTCACACTTTTATTTCTGGCTTACTACACAAAAAGTAAAGGTAGGGTTTTGAATCAGGAGCTATTTATTTTTAAGTTAATAGTACAAAAGAGAAGGCCCTTTTTCCATCCAAGTCCCCCTCCCCACTACCAAGCCTAGAATTATCAGGAATGGCATCTCCACAGCGTGAAAAAGCTGACAACTAACATTCAACTGACATCTCAGGTCTCCTGCCACACTTCCCTCCCTTACTCTCCCAAATAACTGATTCTTATTCTCACCCAGTGAGAAAGTCAGTGGAGACGCTATTGAGAGAACAGTCAGTGTTCACCCAGGGCAGAAACTTGCACAGCAGCAGATCTACTTACCCACCCTGGATTCCAGAGCCCTGCTTGCCCACCCACACTGTCCCAGCATGTTCTGGGCATGTTTGCACATGTTCCTGCCCCCCACCCACCGCACCGCCCAGGCAGCAATTCTCTCACAGGGTATCTCCGAGTTCAGTCCCGTAGATGGCCTTATGACGTAAGTACTCTTCTAAGCACTGAAGAACATTATCATCCACCTTTGGGTCAAATTTGTTGGCCAACAGGTGATGGTTCTGAAGAATCCAGTGCAGGTCCCCAGTTCCATAAATACAGACAGCCCGCTGGTGGATTCCAGAGCAAGGTTCATAAGGTGCCCCCATACTGATGTTTCCCTCATGGTCCTGCCACTTGACCAGCCTGGCAATGGCAGTCATGTCAGAGATGTGAAACTTGGGGTGGTAGGGAACAGAGCCAGGCATCCATGGTGCACGGTGAAGGGTGGCCCAGAGGTGTTCATCTGGGCTATAGGTGTCTTTGACCCATTCAATCAGTTGTCGGGATTTGGGGTTTTCTAAGACATGTTGGATAAAGCCTCGAGAAGCCACAATGTAGGCATTCCCCGTGAACATAGGTAAATTATCAGGGGGAGGGTCCTTCATCTTGCCCGTTATGTGCAATGTGTCTGTCACCTCATAGTGATATTTCCAGCGAGACCTTTTGTACTCAGTAGGTATCTCTGACTCCATACTGTTCTTCCCATTCAACATCTTGAGGGCCAGGACCATCTCGGCATTGGTCTTGATAGGAAAGTCTGTCCCGCATGTATTTAGGAAGTATTTCCATGGCACTGGGCTCCGGAGCAAGTCTTCCATACAGTTTAAGTCAGCCTGCACCCTGGACCAGGAGGCATAAACCACCCGAACCAGCTTACTGGCCATGAAGACGTTAGGGAAACATGAAATAATCGCCTTGACTGCCTCCTTGAAAGTTTCTGGGGACTTCTCATCCACATGGATGCAGTATATGTTCTGAGGGGCATACACAGCTCGCAGCAGCCTTTCAAAGTTTTCAATCTTCTCATGGATCACCATAGAGTACGCAATAGGGAAGTCTAACTCTTCTTTGCTCAGTGGGAACCGTATGAACTTCCTTTTGGCCTTAAAGTGCTCACAGTCTCTGGTCATGTTGAGGTAGTCAGCGTCTGTGAAAGGCTGCCGCTTCTTCTTGACCTCCAGGTTGTCCAGGAGAGCCCCTATCACTGCTTCCCGGTCCCCGCGGATGATCCCGGAGCAGTTGATGGGTCTCCTTACTGGCAGCTTCAGGGACTTGTACAAGATGTCCCGACAGCGCTGGCTTTGAAAATCCCTGGACTCCAGATCCACGGAATTAAAGTCACATTTCAATCTGAGAGAAAATCTCAGAGCCACAATGGCCAGCAGCATATAGCAGCCCACGGCCCACAGATAATGCTGCCGGCAGAGTTTCTTCTTCCACCAAACCATCTTCATGGGATAGGAGCTGGCTAGAGCTTGGGCACAGGGAAGGAGGAGGATGGAATCCTTGGACAGAACAAAATGCCTTCAGTTACAAACTATCCCTGAACATGCTCACAGGAACATCAAGTTCAACTCCAAAGTGATGGCAAAAATATATTTCTTCTCTAGACAAATATCCTCAGTCAAGACCTGCCTAGGAACCTCTTACACCAGCCTACTGATGGAGGTCTATAAACTGACCCTACAAACTAGCTGAGCATCCTGGGGTCAGGATGGGGCTCCACCACCCCAGGAGAGGGATAAGAAGCAGAACTGAGCACCTGCTGACGTAGAGGGGTAATTAGTAAGAAGGCCCCACCCTTCAATCCTCATTCTTCCCCCCACGCCTTACCACTCTGTTGTTAACATAGCTCTTATCTGGGGCCTAGAATTTCTGATCAGTCTATAGAGAAAATCTATGAGATTCAGACATGCAGCATCAGTTCTAGAAATCCAAAGGTCCTTATAAAAGAAAAAGTACATTTCTTGCTCTTGTTTGGCAATTTATGTATTGGGATGCTTTCACCACATATAATTTATTGGTTAGATGTGATATCTAGCCACCCTTTTAAAAAAAATGTTCTTAAGTACAAAAAATTGGATATAATCCAAAAAATGCTTCATAATCATTCACATAGACAACTCTTAGTCTATAGAAATCTAAAATACATCTACACACGGAGACACACAGAGCTACGCATATGCAATTTTTGAGTGCTTTCTATGGGCCAGCAATATTTCTTTACATTGTCTCATTTAATCTTCACAACATACCTGAAATGTACTATTATTAAACCTCCTTTATAGATAGGAAAACAGAAGCTAAATAACTTGCCAATTATCACATATATTATAAGAAGCAAATCTGGGACTCTCCTCCACTACCCCTTCCCCCTAATATTTTTGTCTGTAAGCCTAACACTTGTTCCTCCAAACCACAGCTACCTTTTAAATACAACATAGGGTACTGAGTACCATCCAAGAAAATCAGATACTATAGGGAAAAAAAAATCCCTAAAAGGAGAGAAAGAGACACAAAATGTGATACATCCTTCCAGCAATGATTGTTTTCCCTTGTTGCATTCTCTTTCTAAACATAAGATTGTATCCTCTTTAGTAACAGCTTTCATGGGAATCTAGAAGGAAGAAAAAATGAAAAATTAAGAAAATTCTCACCTTTAATAGCCTCTTTCCTGCTTAGGGAAGATCTCTTGTCAGAGTGTGTTTCTATTTCCAAGGGAAGATTGGTTGGTCTTCCATGGAAGCCAATGTGTACACCATATCCCCTGGTCTTCTTTTAGCCCCTACAAAATATATTTTCTGATATTCACAGGATGTCCGAGAAACTGTCTCAGGCTCTTCCTTAATCCCTGGAGAGTAGAGAGCAGCAGGTGGCTCTATCACTCACCTTTCAGCTTCCTGCCCTCAGATGAAAGAACAAGCTCAGATATAACACTCAAGAGCAAACTGTCAAGAACGAGTCATTCAGGGAGGTGAGCAAGACAGGGAAAAAAAATGCTGCCGATATCTGAGAAGGCAAGCAGGTATTTCAACCAGAACAGCCCAGTCTGTATCTCTGCTCTCCTGCCACAAAACCATTCATAAACACCTGTCAAAGCTCATACAAAAACTGGAAAGCTTTTTCCACCTTAACAAGGAACCATAGAAACACACAGATATGCCCCTGCCTTCTACTGGCCTGAGTCCAAGTGCCACTCCTCTATGTTCCCTCAACATGACAAGACTGAGCAATAAAAATTCCCTTCAAGGACTGTTTCTTTTTTTTTTTACTCAAAAAAAAAAAAAAAGTCAATGAAAACCACAGTTTACTCTTCAAATGGCAACTACTGAAAAAAATCCATTTGCCTGACTTTCCGTGACTGTTCCTCTGTAGGTTGTAGAAATATGCACACGGTTCCAGACTGTAGATCTCCCTCACTAATGTCTGTGAGCCTACGGGTCTTGGCAGTCTGAAGAATGGTTAACACCATATGAGCCTGGACTTTAGTGAGAGCCCCATGCGACGGGTTTGGCAATACAGTGTGGAAAACGCCTTCTTCAAAGCCGCTGACATCCTTTGCCACTGTTTTCCTCCCCATGCCCCTGCGCCCAAACCACCCCTCCCCAAATGTAGCATTCCTGGACAAATATTTGAGATAGCAAGTTTAATATAAAGAACTTAAGTAGATATCAAGTTGTTAAATAACTAAAAAGGGCTGGAGGTGGGGGGTTTAGACGACACTAAATTATTAGGGAAGTAGCTAGCACTCCTAGGCTGAAGGAATGAAGATTTGGGAATTATTAAGTTTAGAATTCGGGAGGAGGGGTGCCAACAAGCTGAAACTCAGACCTCTGAGACGGGGACACGACTCAGATGGTGCTGGGGCCTCTGAGCTCAGAGGAGGGCCCCAGGCCGAGACCCAGACCTCTTATACGGCGGCTGGTGTCTCTGTCCTCCGTTACTGTAGAGCGGATTTAACGCAGCTCCATAAAGGAACCACCACGGCGAGGTAACGGACTGACGTTGACACGGCGACGCTCACAGCAGCAGGAAGTAGACAGGAAGCAAACAGGAAGGCCCGCTCCAGCCTGGCGGTCTCCCTCCAGCGCCCCCTCTTGGCAGAGCCTAATAGGAGGCCCCTGGAAAAACACAAAACATGGTTTGCAGAGTCTCCCTTCTGGCGTGGCAAAGCTGAGTCCAGCGGGGTGGGCTTCATCTGAAGACAAAGGCATATTAACGGAGATCAGTGTTGTCTTCCTACAAGGATTGTTTACGTAGCCCCCAATATAACGTAAGGAATTTAGGTCTTTTCTGTTTTTGGACCTCCTCTGCCTGTTGCTGACTCTACATGAAGACAGGCCAATGGCAGGGAGCCATCTAGAGTCATCTGCACCCCCACTTTTATGGCCCCACTCCACCGGCCTCTGTCTTCTGCCAGCTTCAGTCACTCGGATTCTGAGTGACTCTCTGTTGTTGAGCTGTAAAATCTCTGAGACAAAAATGATTAAAGGATAAACACTTGCTCTAGTACCTGAATCTAGAAAAATCTCTCCAATTTCTTGATATCTGACTTTTCTTTGATGGCTCCCTCAGAGTCCCACCTGCTTTCCCATAAAAAATCACATCATTGAGTCTCTCAATAAAGAGAAAATATTTTGAATATTTTTTAAGGTAACCAAAATAGGTATCTACTCATAATTGTTAAATATATGATAATATAACATTAACGAATTATGGATATATATTGTTAAGATAATCTATGTATTAGGAACACCAAGTGGGTAGTAGTTATGGGCACCCCTGGGCTTTGGCAGGACAGAGCTACGTCTGAATCCTGGCTTTGCCACTTTCTAGCTGGGTGACCTTGGGCAAACTCTGTAATCTCTGTGCTTCAGCGACTTCTTTTGTGTAATTGGGGCTAATACTTATTTTATAGGATTGTTGTGAAGCTTAAACAAGATAACACATATGAGGGACCTGGCTTAATAGCTGGCATATGTAGCACCTCAATGAAGGTTATTGTTATGTAGGCTCCAGTGCCAGCCCACAAAGATCCTATTTTACTCACAGAATAGCTCAAAGAGGGTACAAATAGCATTCTTGAACTCTGGACCAAGCAAAAGTATTGATGCTGGTGATGTGGCCAGATGGGTAAACCAAGGAAAAGACCTAGTATTGTCTTCTCTGTGCTCCAGAAAGAGACCCAGTTGTAAATGGTCACCGTTACCACCGCAGAGACTGGGGATGAGCTGCAGCTGATCCCAGGGAATTGCAGCAGAGGGAACAGAATGGGGCACAGGAAGATTGGGAGCCAGGCCACCTGTAGAGATCAGGTGGGCATTCGGAAAGATGGTCAGCGGGTTCCACACCTTAACTCCATGCTGGCCTTGAAGAGCAGATGGGGCATTGGCAAGAGAGAGGAAGGGCCCGGTCCCAGCATGCCTGAGAAACCAGGAAAGTTTCATGGCAGGAACCCAGACCCGGGGTATGAGGCCCTTCCTTACGGTTTCTTTTACCCTTCCTGATGCCCAGTGGCACAGCCAGATGAGCCTGGAGGCAAATGTACCCAAGAGTCCAGGATTACATGAAGATATTTAGAAGTCCCAAGCACGGAAAATGATGAGCACTCACCTCCATCAAGTATCCGAAATAAAAGCAACATTAAACCAGATAATGGGTATGAGGAAGTCCAACACAGCCCTGAGTTTTCCCACAATGGCTACCGCTATGGTGCTGTTTATGAAATAGCAAACTCTTCCCACTCAAGCCCTCAATCCTTTTCTCCTAATCATGAGTTTAGCCTGCCTATTAGGTAAAAGCTTTGCCTGCATCCCCTGAGTTTTGAATTATAAAGTCTTGTATGTTTGTGGGAGGGTCTCAGAGTTCCAGCAGTGGGGAGCAGAGAAACTAAGCCAGGCTCACCTGGGTATATCTGGAAGAATTCACTGGAGTTTAGTGTTAACTTCGATGGAGGTTCCAGGGACTCTACAGTCCCAACAATAGGGGCAGAGGAGGGCCCAGGCAGCAGGGATCCAACCATTTCAAGCTGAATTTACAAATTGGCAAATGCACCCTTTTACTTATTTTATTATGGTAGCGTTTCCCTCTGGTAAGTGTCAGCTTTGTCCTCTCATTAGACTGGAAGCTCCTGGAAGCCATGTTCTGTACCCGTCAGCACCCAACACAGTAGACATTAGCAGAATTCCAAGGCTGGCCAGGAGAGAAAGGTTGTGTGCGATCATGGATGGCAATGGCGGCCACTGACCAACAAAGAAGAGACCATGAGGCAGAGAGGCAGGAAGCGAGAATAGATAAGCAGGCACAGGCCAAGTTAATGTGTTACTGGATGGGCTGGAGCTGGGGTTTGAAAGAGACTGAAGGTACTGAGGAAGATAGAGCGGGGGTGCTTTGAACCTTAAACTTATTTAATGTTCTGTGTCAGTGGGCTCTTGGCCAAGATGGGGCTATGATCTCTGGGCACAGAGAAGTGGTTAAAACACCCAATAAGATCAACCTTGTCTCCCATCTGGGTTGTAAAACGACGCTCATGCTCAGCTGCAGGTTGCTGGCTGGAAGGGCGCTCTCCGGTCCCTCCTAGAGCTCCATTTCCTCTAGGCACCCAATGCCATCCCTCCCCGGGGACACGCTCCACGTGAGCTGCAGTGACAGAGGAGAGAGATTCAAGAAAGAAAAAAAAAAAAGAAAGAAACCCCATAGAACTCAATAAGTACTTAGTCACTGAATCTTCCCAGGTGAAATAATCCAACTTGCTCCTTTCTACTCATGTTCCCAAGACAGACCATTTGCTAAATTGTAAAGGACACCTCAAGTCCTTACTGCCCCCCGCCCACACACACATACACACATCTTTGGGTGGTGCTCCGCTCTCTACCAAGGCCGGGCTGCCTGTTCCTCAGCACCCTAGATGGGGAGGGCAATAACAACCATGGTTTTTCTATCCCCCCACCTCACGAACTAGTCTAAACGCACTTGTCCTCATCGTGGCGTCATGAACTCGAGGGCAGGGACCTCCCCACAGCAGCCAACACGAGAACGTGCAGAGGGTAGATTCACTGTGAATGTTTCCTGAATGAACAGCTACCACCGTGTCCCCGGGAGGGTCCCCTAAGTACTGGAGTCTTGGCACCATGGCTTACTAGTAGTTACTGGAATTAATGCATAGAGGCACCCTGAAGTAAGCTCAACACAGAAATAGAATGCCACAGAGCTGAAGCTAACTGAAATCCAGACAGCATTAAAGGGGTCAATTTTTCTTAGGAAACTTTCTCGGAAGTAACCTTCCAAAAATGAGATTTGGAGGCGTGTTAAGAATGAGATTAAGGTAACTCCTACTGTGTAATTAGCAGATAACCTTCGAAATGGAACCAATAAAAAATGGTACGTAACATGGCAGTGTTTCATTCATTCAGTCTATTTCATACCTGTTGATTGAGGAAGCTGCTAAGTTTGAAATGCTAGAGATACAAACTTCATTAAGACAGTCCCTACTGTCAAGGAACTCATAGTCTTGTATGGGAGAAATATTTGAAAATAGATTATAATGCCATGTGTAAGTACAAAAAGAGATATGCACTGGGTGTAATGGAAGCCCAGAGGTTGAAACTAAAAAGGGAACAGTTAGAAATACAAGTGCAAACAAATAAGTGTGGATCTTAATGAAATCTAAAAGAAGAAGATTAGGAGTTTGTCTGGATGCCTCCTACCTTGTCTAGGAAAGGATCTTGGCTGGTGGCTACAAAAGTAACAGATACATGGGTTAAAGAAAATGCCCCCTGAGAGCAGCAGCCATTTGGAAAAAGAAAGTTAGATCCCCACTCCACACTATAAACATAGATACATTTCAGATTTAAATTAAAAAAAAAGACATTTCTAAAATTTCCAAAAAATATATGAAATATTTGATACCTAGGTTGGGAAGTCCTCTTTAATATTACACCAAGAACAGAAAATTACAAACAAAAAAGAGACAGATTTGACTATGTGGAAGCCACAAACAAAAATATAATTGAAAGTGTGAAATGGTACTTCTGGGAAAGCTCCTTAAAAGGGGGGCTAAGCCACTCTTCTCTTCCTTCTTTCATTATCATGAATGTAGTTGTAATGGTTGGAGCTCCTGCAGCTATTTAGGACCTTGAGGCAACATTGAGAATGGAAGTGATGAGCTAAAAGATAGTAATACCATGGAGCCACTTCACCAGTTCTGGACTGCCCACCCACTTCTGGGCTTCATTTATATGACAGAAGAATTAATTTTTACTTTATTTAGCCATGACTTTTTCAGGTCTCTGACATAAGCATTATTCTCAAATGGCTAACTCATATGGAAGCTATTTCCTAATTCAGGGACATTTAAAATCATAAGTATGAAAAAGGCACATGGTTCAGGGGAGTCAAGAAGCTGGTCTGAAGCCTGCAGAGTAGAGAACAGAAGCTCTAATTCCCATTCTTTCTACCACCACCATCATCTTTTGTTTCTTATTTAAAAACACATTTCAGGGCCGGCCCCATGGCTTAACGCTTAAGTGCGCGCGTTCCACTGCTGGCGGCCCGGGTTTGGATCCCAGGCACGCACCGCCGCACTGCTTGTCTGGCCATGCTGGGGCTGCGTCCCACATGCAGCAACTAGAAGGATGTGCAGCTATGACATATAACTATCTACTGGGGCTTTGGGGGGAAAATTAATTAATTAATTAAAAAAAAATAAAAACACATTTCAGAAAAGAGTCTGCAAAGGAATGTACTAAGAGTTAACCCACATTCTGGGTTGTACGATTACTGCTGGATTTCAGTCTCTCCTTTTGTCTCATCAGTTTTCTAATTCATCAAGAATGCACATCATTACGTATTTTTTAATTTTTTTAAAAAACTATTTTAGAATCATCTTAGGAAACAAAACAAGACAGTGCTCTCTTTGATCGCAGAAGTCAACCATGCTTTTTCTTTATTTCACTTCTTTGCAGGCCTGTGTGAACAGATCTAGTCTTTTACTGGGGAAATTAGGATTGTGTGTGTGTGCATCTATGTCTAACTGAATCCTGGTAGAACTACCTTTCTAAGAATGTAAAATTGCATGTTTTTATAATGAGAGCAATATAATTTAAACAAGATAATTCAAATACTTGCATCACGTAACACAGAACATCACTTCACTGGCTCAAGTTATCTTTTAAAGGAAAATGACCACCATGCCAACTACTATATGCAAATATAAAGATGGATTCAATGACAAAACAATATGCAATACATTTTAGTTATATTTTCTTGATCTTAAAAAAACAAAACAAAAACAAAAAAGCTACTGGCTCTTCATGCCATCCTTTTTGGTAGCAAATGAGGAAAATATTTCTAGGGCCCCCTCTGTGCTGTCCTAGCCCACAAGGTCTTATCAACTGTATACACTCTGGGCCCCTGGAGAATTCCAGTGTGTAGTTATGGTCACTGCCAGCTGGCAGGCGTGGATCATTGAGACATCGTGCTGGGTGCTGGGCCCTGGGCAGAGACTGTCTCTACCTTCCTAGGTGGGCAGCAGCAGGAAAGGTGAGGAGGGGGAGCACAGGCCTGTGAGAACGAGGGGAGAGTCTGACTTCTCTCCCACCCACACTTACCGGTCAGGAAGGCACAGAGTGCATACCTGAGCAGGTGAGAAGCCAAACAGACGGGACTCGGTCCTCAGTACCTCCCAGCCCTCAAATACTGTAGTTCCAGGTCATTAGAGATGAGCCTCGCCTTGAGGGATGCTTCCTGCCCCAGCCCTGGCCAGGGGAAGTCGGCAGCTACAGCTGGCGTTCCGCCTGGGTGTGTACCTGCTTCAGATCATTGACGGTGGACTCGAGCCCGTGGTGGAATTCAAGAACCTGAGTGAAAATTCTAGCTCCCTTTATCCTTGGGAAGCCCCTGGATCCTGTCCTTGCCTCTGTCATCTCATCTGTAACCTGAGTATACTAATGGGTATGCCTTGGTAAACAATTCCCATGCAAGTGGGACCACGTAGGAGCTCATAGTTTAGTAGGGAAGAGGAACAAACAAGTAGTAACAAAAAAGTGAGAAAAGTTCCAAGGGCACCTGTAACAAGTAGACCTCAAGCTGTGTGGGAAGGGGGAATTCCTGGAAGACATCTTGGAGGAGGTGGCATTTAGGCTAATACCTGACAGGTGAACAGATCAGTCAGGCAAATAGTAGGGTTCCAAGAAACAGCCAGGGTGAAGGTCCAGCTGAGTTGCCACATCCTCCAGATCACGGTACCTGTCCTTGCCCCACTATGTGCTTAGGTATTTCTCCTGCTTTCCTGTCAGTACCTGGAACTAACCAGGCTCTCCCTCACCTCTGGACTTTGACTCAGGCTGTTCCCTCCACCCAGAGAGAATGCCCACCCCTGCCTCCTCTAGGTCTCAGCTTGGCTGTGACTTCCCCTGGGCAGCCTCCCCTGACCCTGTAGCCTGGGTTGGAGGCCCCTCTTCCTTGTCCTTGTAATATCCTGAAACACTCCCTCGTCATGGCGTTTCCCACACTCTATCCTCCACTCTGTTGTCGATTCTTTCTGCACAGTACAAGGAAGTACGGTTCTTTGTCCGCCTTTTAATCCCTAGTGCCTCGCAAATAACAACAACCAACATATACTGACACTTATTATGCGCCAGGCACTGTTCTAAGCACTTTACGTTTAATCCCCATGACACATCCTATCAGGTACAGGATAACCTGAGTAACCTACTCAAGATGATACAATTAGTAGATGGCAGGGCCAGAATTTGTACCCTGGCAGTCTGGCCCCGCTCCCACCCGCTTATCCACTCCACTCTGCTCCCACTGCCCACACCAAGAGTACACGATTCCTAGGCAGGCCACCTCTCCTGGTATAATTCTAGATCAGCCTCTACTCTTCCCTGGCTGGGAAGCCACCTGGGGTGCAGCCTCTCTCTTCCTTGGATTTCAGTTTCTCCACCCATAACAGGAGAGAGTGTATCACGTGTAAGGGAAGAAAGGAACTTGCCCAAGATAAGAGCTCCACGCCCTGTGACGGGTTCGCACTCAGTAATCCAGCCTCCGAGTCAGTTTGCTTAACCTCACGCTCATTGCCTGAAGCGCACAGTGAATGTTTACAGAGTGAGCGAGCGAGTGGATGAACCCTGCCCAGCTCTGAAGGGAGGCAGGGTTCCTGGAATCTAAGAGATATTAATCTAGCACCTTCCGACTGACTCGTGGTATCCTTGCAGGAAACTTCCAGAAGAACTGTATTATATTTTATAATCTTGCCCCTTTGAAACTTGCTTTTTCTCTTTACAATACATATATTGAAAGTCATTCCACATTAGTGTATTTTTTATCATTGGAAATGAAGTTATTTCTAATGCATTTCTAATTACAAAAATGGCTGCCTTAAAAAATTATATATACATCTTTGTGTATTTGTACAGCTATTTTTATAGAATTATTAGAAGTATAATTTCTGGGTCAAAGACTATGTAACTTGATACATTTTTCATTGGCACTACCCAAAAAGTTTTACCCACTTACTGAGAAAGTACCTGGTGTTGTCCCGTTTTTGTCTTTTCCACAATCAATAGATGAAAAATGATATCCCACTATGGTTTTCATCTATGTTTCTTTGATTATCAGTAAGCTTCAACCTCTTTTCATATGTTTTTGGCCATTTGCCTTTCTTAAATTTCTTTCCTGATTTTTCTACCCATTTATCTATTGGACTGTTAGTTTTTCTTATTAATTTGTAAGAGCTCTTTGAATTTATCAATTGTTTGTCCTTCATTCTGGTTTTGTGGCTTTTTCATCCTAGCGTGTTGTTTGACTTTGACTACGGTATGAGGTTCTTTCCTAGGTGCAACACTCGATACATAGAAGTTTGCAATTATTTTATGTAGTCAAACTTATCTATATTTTCCTTTTGGCTCCTGAGTTCCATATAATTCTGAGAAAGCCCATTTTCACTCCAGAGTCATACAGATATTCACTCACACTTTCTTTTAATAATTTTTATGAGTTTTTTACCTTTAAAATTTGAATCCATCTGGAATACATTTTGAAATATGGAATAAAGTAGGGAAGGCAATGATTATGCTAGGAACAAACAGCTATGCTTTGAAATACAGTTTTTAACCTTTTGGCTTGGCACTTCAGGAAAATACCAATGAGTAGGGGGCAGCGGGGGAATGGGGACCTAAGGAAACTGAGCTGCCCCCTGGAAGAGGAGGTGTCATTAACTTCCAAAAATACATTTGATTTGGGATATGTAAACATCAGTCAGATTTTGAAAAAACCACACAATGCTGGTGAATTTGTGGGGGAAATCAGAATCTAATTTATAAAAAAGAAAGCAAACAAGCCAAATCTTAATTGCTATTACACATGGGATTTATTACTTCTATTAGGAAGCATCTAATCTTGGCCACATTCTGAGTGGCCGAGTCCACCTACCTCGGGTGCTATTTAAATAAGATACTCTTGTGGGCTCTAATCAAGTTCCCATTCACAAGCAAGCAGATACGATACGTATCATGGTCTGTGCAACTGTGCAAAGATAAATGGCACCTAACGCCAAGCTGATCCGATTAGATGTGTGGGGAAAAAAATTTTTAATTAAGAGACTAACTCACTTGTTGGTTCTCTGTGGGAGAACCAAAAAAAAAGAGGAGAGATTAGAAGGCGTTGTTCATGAAGGACGACGGAAGTGCCACTGGGAGGCCAGACAGCTGGAAGAAAGCAGAAATACACAGTGAACAGCAAACAGAATTAACTATGGGAGTATCAGGAAAACCAGCCACACAATCAAATGAGTGGCAGAATAAGGAAGCCCGTGTGGTTAAAGCAGGCAGGATACTAATGCCAAAGGAAAGCAAATCAGGACTGCTCTGGAAAGTATTGGCTGAGGCAAGAAAAGCTTGGATTAATTGGCACCCCCTTCTCCATGCCCATTAATAGAAACATTTTCTTCCTGGTACTTTGCAATGGAAATGAAGGGGGATTAGGATAATGTCTAGGATTTATGCACAAAGTTAGTTTCCAGGGACTGTCCAGGACACAGTCATCCTGATTACCAACCTCTTTCAAGACATGCCTCTCTCTCATTGTGTGACTTTAATCAGCTACATGGCTTTTCTGGGCCTCAGTTTCCTCACTGTAGAAACCCTAACCCTAATCCCTAACCCTGAATCTGAAAGACAAGCTCTTTCAATTCAGAAGTCTTATGATCCTATTGCCTGGCATCTTTGCCCTGGCAGCAACATGTCAGAGCCATGGTTCAAGAATCTTTATTTGGCGGCAGAGCTCACCAGGTTTGGAAGGAAGGAGCGGTAGTCTGGAAGTGAGTAGGCCAGCTGGGAAGATATTGCAGTGGTCCAACTGGACATGAGGGCCCAACCAGGTCAGTGACAATGGGGATAAGAGGAGAGGGCAGTGACAGACAGGAGGAACTTAACAGCACCACAGAGATAGATCAGAGAAGGTTTAGAAATCAAATCTGAAAGCTAGGAGCCTTCTGACCCCAAGTTCACAACGGCAACCCCAGGTCATGCCAGCCTGGAAAAGTCAATCATGCTAAAGCATCATTTTCACAAAAGTTCAAAACAAGACTCTCCACAAAGACACATGCATCAAAAACTTACTCGACTCACTAATTAATGACAGAAGCAAAAAGATGATAAAGCTGGTTCAAAGAGCACCTTGAGAAACTGGATATCTGTAGACATTTATAAAAAAATGTTAGACTGAGGGGCCAGCCTCGTGGCGTAGCAGTTAAGTGCGCGCACTCCGCTGCTGGCGGCCCAGGTTCGGATCCTGGGTGCGCACCGACGCACCGCTTGTCAGGCCACACTGTGGCGGCGTCCCACATAAAGTAGAGGAAGACGGGTATGGATGTTAGCCCAGGACCGGTCTTCCTCAGCAAAAAAGAGGAGGATTAGCATGGATGTTAGCTCAGGGCTGATCTTTCTCACACACACAAAAAATGTTAGACTGAAGGGCCTAGGTTAGATACAAAACTGCTTAATGCCCTACAAGATGATACAAAACCACAATGTTTCGGATCTCTCTCCTACTGGGCAGAAATTATTGCATCTCTACAAAACAAGATCTGCAAATTCCCAAGGAACTTGACTGAGTCTGAGACCTTAACAGCAAATAGCAAAGTCAAACAATGCTCATTCTTCTAAATCAGTGGTTCTCAACCAGGGCTAATTGTGCCACCCGGGGGACATTTGGCATTACATGGAGACATTTTTGGCCACAACTCAGCAACTCGGGGTAGGCAGTGGGGAGAGAGGACATCTAGAGTAGAGGCCAGGGATGCTGCTAAACATCCTCCAGTGGACAGGACAGCCCCCACAACAAACAAGTCTCCCACCTAAAATGTCAATAGTGTGAAGGGTGAGAAGCCCTGCCCTAGATAATTAACTAACCCTTGGGTGAGCTTATTAAAAAATGCCCTTAAATACAATGTCTTCATTGCAAGGATATGCTGCCCGTTTTTTTCTTATTTCCAAGTTTTAAATAATTTTTCTTAATGGTAACAGTCAACCATCTGCATTTGAAAGAAAGTAGACTTCTCTTTTTTACAAATATTTCATCTGAGTATTTTTAAAAGGTTTTCTACTTAACCCAAGGACATCAGAAAAATTCAATTACACAGAACACCCCTCCCCAGTTAGTGAGCATTTGTCTTGTTAAGATCTTACCACAGTTGCCGTTCAAAGACTATGGGATTTTTCCAGGGAGCATAAAAGTGCCCATAAATTATTTAAAAAACAAGAATATTCAACTAAAAAAAAGCAAAAACCAAAAAGATGTTCTGGTATAATTGGGGAGAAGCTGGCAGAAGGGCAGAGGTCACAGGAAGGACAGAACTGGGAGAAGACAGATGCCAACAACCACCTCTGCCGATCCAGTCTGAACACATCATCTTTCCTCCTATTCCCGCTCTGGCCCTATGGTTCCAAATCACTGCCAAGGCCACCATCCACCCAGGCCTGACTTTGCCATGATGTCTTAGGTTCCTCTTCTTTCTTTCCCTTCTATGTGAATTCTCATTCTGTAAAACACTGATGGAGCAATTATTGGCAGGCACTGAGTATATACAGAGCAAAACTGTCTTTCAGCTGCTTGCCAAGGCCCTCGGATTCCTCCTTGATTAGCTCCCCATCCTTGCCACTTTCCTTTCTTGCCTTGGTTCCGGTTCTGCAGCCACAGCTGCTTAACTTATTCCCCTGCCACGATTTAGTCTCTGTTTTTAGATTACGGCTCTGAAGCACAGCTCTGCCCATGTAACTCTCCTGCTAAAGACAAATCCCCAAGAGCTTCCCTTGCATGGGTTCAGAGAATAAAATCCAGACACCTCCACTCAGCAGACTCCTTCACACTTAACTCCCAGGCTACCTGGCTCAAGGATACTGTCGCCAACAGCAACCTGCACAGCTCCCAGGCCAGAGGACAGGCTCTCCCACCCCCGTGCCTTTCTTGCATCCTCGTTTTTGACAACTCCCTCTTCTACAGGTATCAAAAGGCATCAACCAATGTATCTGTCATGCTAAATATTTACTGGCCCCAAAATAAATTTTCCTAGCTTGAGAACACAATTTATGATCATCTACAGCATGTCTTCTGTGACACACTTTTAATAGATTTTTTTGTTGCTTTTTCACTTATAAATGAATTTTGTTACTTTTAAACATTTAAAGGTATAAGTTTAAAAACCTAAATTTGAAGCAACAAGTTCTTTGGAAAAAAGATTCCTCAAGGGAAGCAAGTGCTATATTCTTTTTACGATATCCTCACAAAGAACATTTATCATTCGTTCAACCCGTGCTGGACACAAGGATATTCTTGGTGGACCAAACGTGGACCCTCACCTCAAAGAATTTAACAGCCTGCTGGAGAATACAGACATAGGACCGTGTGTTAAGTGCTCTGATAAGGTGTTTTGGAAGCAAATATGTGGGTCGGGAGCGCTCCTGAAAGAGGTCATATCTAAGCTGAGACTTGATATTTACACCTCTTTTTTCCCATTTTATAAGCAGAAAGCTTAAATAGCAGGATTGCCTGATTCCAAACCTGAACGTCCCTTAGCACTTGTCACAATGAGGTCTAGACAGTCATTTAATCTTGTGCCTGCACCCCACCCACATCACTACTCTGGCCTGCCACCTTCATGCAGATCAAGACCGTACCTTACTCATTATGTATCCCCAGGACCAAGGATTGTGACTAGTATTTGTGCCCAACAAATGTCTTTGGAATGGAATGGATAGAATGGAACAAAATGGAAATAAAATATTTTTTTAATTACTGAATATCCTCATGCAGCTGCAAGACAAATCACCTGGTTATACTGATGAGCAAATTCAAGTAATGTCTGATCAGTTCAGTCCAATCATTGCATTTACTTCCTTAAATGCTAGGCATTTAACCTTTCTTCTCTCATTTTGGGAAAAAACCATAAAATGCCCCAAAGCCAGTTCTCAGACAAGGATGACTTGTACCTGTGCAAAGTAAACAAGGAAGTCTCAGCCACAAGTGTCCTGATCATTCTGGTGAACCATCGTTTTCCTCTACCTACACAAGGCAGGCAAGAAAGTCTCACAAAAGGGAACAGTATTAAGACAAGGGGAAACTTAAGTCAAGTCTGAAGCAATAGTTTAAATGCATTTGAAATGTATCAGCTTGGACTAGTCGTAATACATAAATAGGACTATCTTGGTCTGCTTGACCGGGTAGATCTTCAGACCAGGTGGGAATCTATCCTGTGTCGGCTCTGGCTGTGATTCTCCTAAGACTGAGGGTGAAGGAGGCAAATGCATCTCAACACAGAGATGACAACACAACCGGAAACATCTCACTTAGAAGCTTAAAACCACTTTTCATGTCTTTTCCTAATCATCACATTTCTTCAAATCTAAGACGCTGTTGATCATAAGATGCATCATTATTTCCTAAGCCACTAAGGAAGAGCAAATGCTGCCAGCCAAAGCTGGACACAGAGCTTTCTGGTCATTTAGAATGTTTACTTTAGGCTCTTTGAAAGAGCTCCTTCAGACTTATTTAGACACAAATGACCTATAACCTGTGCTCATGATCTTCTCTCCTGAACTTTCAGCATCAATGGGGTAATTCTGAGGATGTTGAAGAACCGTGGGATTCATATTTGGCTACATTTGTAGTTTTGTTTTTGGCTCAACTGAATCACCTGTCTCTGGAAATTGAGCATCTTCTGTTCAAACTCAATAGGAAGTTTTTCTAAGAAATTAATGATCAACTCCTTAACGATAGTTCAACGTGATGTGTGAATCAGTCACCTAGACATGTCATGGCTTTGAAATTTGTTCTGATGAATTTGGCAATTCTTCCTGCCTTCAGATGCACTGCTTGGCCTGGGAAAGTATCAATAATAAAGTACAGGTTTTTATGGCCTCATAGCTAACTTCCTTTCTTATCTCTCATAAAATACTTTGTTGGTGGCTTTACAAGAAAATGTAGGATTTAGCTCATGCCTCCAACAATGAACATTTGCTTCTCTTATCGTTTATGCTCTATTGTACTTTTTGTTTTAATGCCATATCATAAAGTCATTTTTTGTGTGTGTGTGAGGAAGATCAGCCCTGAGCTAACATCCGTGCTAATCCTCCTCTTTTTGCTGAGGAAGACCACTCTGAGCTAACATCTATTGCCAATCCTCCTCCTTTTTTTTTTGTTCCCCAAAGCCCCAGTAGATAGTTGTATGTCATAGCTGCACAGCCTTCTAGTTGCTGTATGTGGGACGCGGCCTCAGCATGGCTGGAGAAGCTGTGCGTCGGTGGGCACCCGGATCCGAACCCGGGCCGCCAGTAGCGGAGCGCGAGCACTTAACTACTAAGCCATGGGGACGGCCCTAAAGTGATCTTTTTTTAATGGCTCTCGCCAACTCCTAATTTGGGTCTCTTGCTCACCTCATATCCCCACTGCCTTCTATCCGGAATACTCAGGCCCTCTACCCGTAGGAATTGATCTTACTCTAGTAGCCCCTGTCCTCTATTTGCTGTATGTTTTCCAGAGTCTGAGGCTGGAACCACACTTCAGAGTGTATGTGAAGTGGGGACTGCTGTGGCTCATGGCTCACAGGATATTCGGTGATACTCATTATTACCCCCAATCTTTCAGGGTAGACTTCACAGTTGTAATTTTCAGGCACTCCAGTCTCTTCTCTTAACAGTCCAGCAGGGAACAACACAGAGAAATAATAGTTCTGAGACAATACAGTATAAATCCCAAAGGAGGAAAAGAATCTGTCTCCCAATTGTCTCCTACTTTGCAACGTACCTCCCTCTCACAATGTAGCCAATAGCTCACAGTAATACGCAAAGCAGCTGTAGTTCTTTTTCTTTGGTCCCTGCTTTCCAAAAGGAGCGTAATTCCATTAGGATAATGTCCTGTCTCGCAAATTTGAAAGTCAAAGCTTCCAGATTTTTACCACAAGAGCGTGATTACATTTTAATCCAATATCTTCTCTATATTTTCTGAGGGTGTGTTTAGAGGGCGAGGTGAAGGAAGATCGTTTTATTATTCTAGTTACACATTATTTGAGTAGTTAGACCATATTATTGCACTTTTAAGGTTTTTGATACTGTTCTGTTAGGATATGAAGAGAAAAAAGAGAAAAGCAATGTTTGTGAAATTTTTATCAAGATGTCATTCTATACTGAATATGGGATATTTTCTATGCAATTATGTAAATCACACCTATATCAATTACATATATCACCATTACATACATATTTGTGTGTATGAGTATATACGTGTGTATATATAGTATTGTGAAGCTGTTCAAGAATGTAAGCCTTTACCAGCCTAGGGTAGACCCCTAAAATGGCATAATTGCACTAATTCCTGAAAGAATAATTGAGGAGCCCTAATTTCTAGGAAGCAGCAGCTTCTCTGAGCTTATTTTTCAAATTCTTCCTCCCAGTACCTGAGGCCCCGGAGAGGAGGTTTTCGTGACGGGTGCAACATGGCTCCTTTGTTTAGGGTCGGGGGCGAGCCGGCACTGTGTTTCCTCTGCGGTGCTGACGCATCTGGGCTGGTCTGGAGGACAGGTGCTAAGGATCAGTCAGGAGTCTGTTTGAATCATTGAAGAGCCTGGGGAAGGAGGATATTATCCTTGTGGAAGTTGGCGAGAGACAATTAAGCTTGGGAAAGAGTGAAAATTGCCATTGCTGCCAAGCCCTAGGGGAGGCGCAATTTTAACTACAGAAGAGAATCATTGCTCAATTTCAGCAATCCCAAGGGGTCAGTTCAGGTCATCTGAGCTGCAGGCGCTCAAATGGGATTGAACACGCAAGGCAATTATAGGGAAAGTGCCTGTGAAGAATAAAAGGAGACAGCGCAGAAGCGGGCAGGGGTGCTTTCAGACAGCCTTCTAGGTCCCACACGTGTCAACGGGAGAGGGAGGGAAGGATGATGGAGGAAGAGCGCCAACCCACAGTGCAGGTCTGAGACACCTTCGGCCAGGATGGCGGTGAATCCCCAAGCCAAAGGTGCCTGTTAGAGAAGCCCTACGCTGCAGGAACGGGTGAGCTGCTGGGAGCAGCCACAGGGCAGTGCAGCCTCCATGTTCACTGGGCAGCATCTGAGGCTGCCAGTCAACTGTGCTCCTCTCAGCTTCTCTTTAAAGGTGATATGAGTGGGGTGCTCCATGGCCAACACATAGCCACTTCTTAAACTTGTTCAGGGAACAGTTCTTCCAAGGTTCCTGTGAGAAAACTTAGAAGAGGAAGATTGGTGGGATGAATTCCAGCCCCGTTTGGTCTCAGGAATGGACTTGACATTCACGCTGTCCTTATCCACAGTCTACTCTAAATTCCCTTCACCCTCATCTATCACCTCGTAGGCCTTGGTGGCTTCCTGGTGGTGTAACCCAAACTTGCACTTGAGGGTGTGTGCCCTTGGTAATCAGACCCTTCTAATTGCTTCACGTTAGCTCTGGTTACAATGAGGCAAGGGAGTACAAGGGGTTCCACACATATTCCTCCCTTCTGCCATTGTATGAAAGCAGTCCTGACTTCTGATGGTTATGGTCAATACCCTCATAAGATGACAACTCCTTTTCTCACCTCCAGTGTTTGGATGTGAGTAGCTCAAAGTGTCCTGGTGACAGATGTAGATTATAGGCTCTGTCCCCTAGTAAGAGTACATCCCCACTGGGAACCAGGATCTCCAGCCCTGCAGAACCCAGAGTTGTGGGGATGGAAGCACCAAGTCCCCCCCATGGGTCACTGTTCACTTCTGTTTCCACCTATGTCAGTTTGAGGCCTCCAAGAAACAGAAACAAGAGTAGACCTACAAGATCTTTATTGGGGGAAATGCCTGTGAAGGATAAAGAGGGAGAAGGCAGAAGTAGGCAGGGAGAGCCATCAGACCACAAAGCAGGTCTGACACCTTCGAAAAGAGAGAGGGTGATGGAAGCGTTGTCTGCCTTGATATGCATTCATCAAAGTTGATAGAATGATACACTTAAGAACTGAGCATTTTACTATACATAAATTATAGTTCAATAAAAATATTTTTTAAATATGAGATGTAATTTTAAAGAAATGAAACTACACAAATGGTAGATGATATGTGGATGAATTCTTGTATAATCTGGGTATGGAGAAAGACTTTCTAATGATGACTCAAAATCCAGATGCCATAAAAGAAAAGACTGATACATTTTCATAAATATAAAAAGCTTTGCATAGGAAAATAAGACCAAAAGCAAAGTAAAAAGGTAAATGACAAATTGAAAAAAAATATTTGCGGGCCAGCCCCGTGGCTTAGTGGTTAAGTGCGCACACTCCGCTGCTGGTGGCCGGGGTTCGGATCCCGGGCGCACACCGACGCACCACTTCTCCGGCCATGCTGAGGCCGCGTCCCACATACAGCAACTAAAAGGATGTGCAGCTATGACATACAACTATCTACTGGGGCTTTGGGGGAAAAAAATAAGTAAATAAATAAAATTAAAAAAAAAATATTTGCCATATATATCACAATCAAAGGACTAATATCCATAATATACAAATTGTTTTTAAATAGAAGAAAAAAGGACCAAAAATTCCAGGGAATTTACACAAAAGACATGAACAGAAAGTCATAAAGATATTAAAATTGCCCTTAAATATGTGAAAAGATATTTAGCTTTACTCATAATAAGAAAAACGCTGATTAACAATTCCAAACCTTGAAAATACATATGTTGGTGAGGCTGTGGGGAAACAGACTCTCTCAAACATTTCTGGTGGGAATGCAAAATGGTGTAACCTTTATAGAGGGGAATTTGGTGATATCTAACACAACTACACATATATTTATCTTTTGATCTAACAATTCCACTACTAGGAATTTGCCCTGAAGTTAGACGCTCAACAGTCCAAAAATACAAATGTACACGGTTATTCAGTGCAGTATTATTTATAATTGAAAACACTTAAAACTATATAAATGGCCAAACATAGGAAATGTTTGTATGGTGATCCATCAACAAAATGTGGTCCTCTGCAGCTGTACAAAGGAATGAGGAAGATGTCCCAAAACTGATATGGAGTGATTTCTGGGATATACAGTCAAGTGAAAAAAGCAAAGTACAAAAGAGTATATATTGCATACTACCTTTTCTTTATAAAAGAGGGAAATAAAAATTATGCATGTATCTGCTTTTTTTTTTTTTTTGGCAAAGAAACATGGAAAAGACAAGCCATAAAATAATGAAATTGGTTAAGCTACAAAGGAATGGGGAGGAAGAAAAAGATGGAAGTGATTTTGGAGGAAGGGACGCTTCTCTGATATTATCTTTTTGGGCAGTTTTGACTGTTAGAAGTATGATACTGTTCCATACGTCTGAAAAATCAAATTAAACAGCAAGGCGGGAGGGATAAAACTAAATGCAAATGGAAACAAATAAACCCCATTGTATTTCAAATGAATAACATAGCCACACTGAAGGCGTTGACAGGAAGAACCAACCCAAGTAACTTTGAATGCAGTACGGTTACTGTGTAGCTTTAGGCTAAAGACAAAAGAATTGCAAACAAATCTTGAATTGTTTTTAGAAAGTTTGTTTTTCACAGTGGTTGCGGGTGCAAATCCAAAACTATCTTATGCAAATTGTAGGTTTGAGCAAATGAGCGATATGAGAAATACGGTGATGTTGGGAGCCAGGGTTCTCACTGTGGAAGGACGGAAATAGAAATGTGAAATGAGAAAAGGCAAAGAACCCTGTGGGGTAAAATTGGAATGGAAGGTATCAAAGTGAACTCACGGCCTCTAAAATAGTATACAGTCGTCCCTTGGTATTGGCGGGAGATTGGTTCCAGGACCCCCCGCAGATACCAAAATCCATGGATGCTCAAGTCCCTTGGGTGGGCCCTCCATATCCTCAGGTTCCACATCCCCAGATGCAAACATGAATTGTAAACATAGTGCGCGGACGGCTGACTGTATATATATAATATTATATATGTTATGTCATATATTTTATATATAATACATAAATTATGATTATATATCTTACAATATATAAATTATATATTATATATAAAAAAATATACAGAGGGCCCCCAACTTACAACGGTTCGACTTAAAATTTTTTGACTTCACAGTGGTGTGAAAGTGATATTCAGTAGGAACTGTACTTCCGATTTTGAATTTTGATCTTTTCCCATAGCGATATGCAGTAGGACATTCTCTCACGATGCTGGGCAGTGGCAGAGAGCCTCAGCTCCCAGTGAGCCACGTGATCACGAGGGTAAACAACTGATACACTTACACCATCTGTACCCATATAGCCATTCTGCTTTTCACTTTCAGTACAGTATTCAATAAATTACATGAGATAGTCAACACTTTATTATAAAATTGGCTTTGTGTTAGGTGATTTTGCCCAACTGTAGGCTAATGTAAGTATTTTGAGCACGTTTAAGTTAGGCTAGGCTAAGCTATGCTGTTCGGTAGATTAGGTGTATTAAACGCATTTTCAACTAACCATGAGTTTATTGGGACATAACCCCATTGTAAGTCAAGGAAGATCTGTATATATAAAATTTAGAAGTCATGAATCAAATACTCTATATATAAAATATAAATCCACTGACAGAGCCTAGAAACAATGACATCCCAAGAACTATGAGCACACCTAGTTCCCAGATCTTGGCTTCCAAATGTCATTCTCCCCTGAAAGGAATCAGGGCCCTTGGAGAAGTGGATGATTCCAGGGCTGGGTTAAGGAAGGTACAAAATGAGACTGGAATATCTTGCTATGCCAGAAAGTAAGGAAGTGCTCAAAAAATGATGGAAGTGTATTAAAAGGACACAGGAACCAGCTTGAAGGGACTGGTCTGAAACAATTGAGCATTAAAATATATTAGAACAGTAATAGATTATAACAATAACTAAAATAGGAATCCATGAGTTCATACTGATAAAACAGATGAATGATATGACAGATACGTGGATCAATAGATGATGGGTGGATGGATGGATAGGCAAGTAAGGAAGGGCACTCCCTCCCTTACAGGAGAATACCAACTGATAAATGTGAAGGAGGTGGCGGAGTTGGAAAATCATCATTTTGCAACCATCATAGTAAAGATTGGTTCATGCATGGATCATCAATGGATTCTAAAGACAGAGCGGAAAGTTTAGAGAGGAGCAAGATACCTGCGTGATCTTAAAGTGCCCCCACAGATTATTTGCTAATTGCAAGGGGTAACATATTAACAATACAGTGGAGAAACCAGACAACACCTTGACCTGGTGATTAATTATCATCACCAACGAGGGGCAGACAGACATTATGTGCCTCCCGACGCCACACCCTGAGAAGGACACACGCTCTTGTATAATGTTCCAACCAGACGTGAATCTAATGAGGAGGACACGTCAGACAACCCCCAATTGAGAAACATTCTATAACATAAATAGCCTGTGTCCTTTAAAAAAAGTCAATGTCTTGAAAGCCAAAGAAAGGCTGAGCAAGTGTTCCAGATTAAAGCAGGCTAAAGAGGTTTGACCACTAAAGGCAACACATGATCCTGCACTGGGTCAGGAAAAATACTGGGTACAACTATGTGCTATATATAAAATATGCTATAAAGAACACTTTATTACATCTGTGTAAAATGGGACAATTGACAAAATTGGAATATGGACTACAGGCCACATACAAGTATAGTATTAAGATAAATTTTCCTGAATTTGGTACTGTACTGTGACCACATAAGAGAATATTCTTATTACAAAATACACACTGAAGTCTTAAGGGATAGGCATAAAGGGATATGAGCATGTAACCTACTCTCAAATGATGCAGGAAAAAAAATCCATGTGTTTGTGTGTGTCCGGGGTGTTGGGGAGAGGGAGGGAGTGAGAGAAAATGATAAAGCAAAAGTGGTAAAATGTTAACATTTAGGGAATCTGAGTGAAACATATATGGGATATTTTTTGTACTATTTTTGCAACTTTTCTGTTAGTCTGAACTTACTTCATTTAAAAACAAAAGTCTGAATGTATTTATTACAACGTAAATTTTTTTAATCCAGTATTATACACAGAGGAGAGAGAAGGGGCGGGGGGCGGGGAATGACACAAACCCCTGCCGCTGAGAAAGATGGAGAGAAGGTAGAGAGCCCCTCCTTCGCACTCCCAGGTACCTTTCAGGGGGGAGGTGTGTGCAGTAGCAGGTCAGGAGAAAAGTGAAGGCACACATTAGTTTGATTTGATGATACTAGGGTTAATTTCTATAGAAAGAGAAAAGTGATTATAGAGTTCAAAAGAACTATGCATGAATTTTTACAAAACCCTTCACTACTTGAAAAAATATAGTGCTCAGTGAGGTCTTCTTCCACCTGGGCTGTGGAACCCCAGGGTTGTCTACTCTTGCTCCCCCAATACAAGAACATATGAAGGACGTGAGCAAGACCAGTGCATAGAGCGGAGGATGGAACCAAATATTTTGGAGCAGGGATTGGCCATTCCCAGAATTTATGCCAAAGGTAATTTTGTAGACAGAGTTGGGCCACCAGGTCCTGGCCAGCCTTAGACAAAGCTACAGAGTTTGGCTTCTCTGGGTCACGGGTCAGAGCAGCTAGCTGTTTGCCTCTCTGCTTCAATTCTAGATTACTCCACGGGTTTCACAAGCTCTCTCTCTCTTCTTCCAGGAATGGTGAAATTCTTCCTGAGGCAATTCATCAACCCCATCTGGATGGCAGGTTAGGCAATCAGAACCATCCCTTCCGTGTATTCAGTGTTTTGCCTATTCTCCGGATTTCCATAACCCTGTGGGACAGGTTGGGATCCCTGGGTTATGGTGAGGCCACCAAGATGCAGAGTGGATAAATGCCACACCACTGGCGGGCTAGGCTGCCAGTGCTCAGAGATCTTCTGGTTCCAGGTTCAGTGGCTTTGACCTCTAAGGTCCCTTTTAGCCCTTTCAACCTCTGTTACCTATTTTTTCTGTTTTTAGAGGCAGGGAGGTACGTGCTTGCAAGCACTTTTCCCACTTTCCGCGTCAACACCCCTTCCTCCCTTTTGGTTTCGCCTACCCATTCCTGGAACTTCACTTGTATCTGTCACTCTTACACAAAGCTGCAGCCCTTCTAGAACAGCGAAACACCAGAAATAATTGAAATACTTATATTACAAGAAGAGGTAAATAAAGCATGCTACTTTACTGATCTGATGATACCGTTATAAAATATTAAACAACTTAAAATGGTCTTTGTAAGAACTAATTAGACTCATAAGGAAGTGTATATGATAGTAACTAGAAAATAAAGACAGATTACAGATAGAAAAGATACAGATTATAAAATTGTATGCACACTATAATTATGAGAATGTAAATTGCTTTCTTCTGAGTGAGGTCTGGAAGAGAACCTGAAAAAATGAGAATATCTACCTGGTTCTTGCCATGGGACAGACCCTGTTCTAAGGGCTTTAGAAACATTACTTTCCTTGATCCTCAAAACAACCTATAAGATAGGTACCATCATTTCCCGTTTTGTGGGTGAGGACACAGTGGTTAAGTTGTTGAAGGTTACAGAGCCGCTTAGTGGTGGAACCAGGACTTGACCCCGTGTAATCTGGTCTCGTGTTTCCCTTGTACTCCTCCATTACTCTTATACCATGAGTAGTTCCCTCACACTCCGCTACTCCCCTTATGCTATGAGCAGTTCCCTTATACTACTCTAGTCTATCTCAAGTTAAGGAACTACAGATAATTTCCTCTTTTTGTTTTTTTCCTCCCTCACTATCACCCTATTCTTGATTGCCTAACAATTTAAAACAAACAAAAGGAACAAATCAATATGACCACTTTGATCATGTTACATACATATGTAATATATATGGTTTTAAGGTCAGATCGATTTTTAGTGAGTTTTTGCTAGACAATGATTTCTAATGACCGTGAGAGAAATATTTTCATGTTGTGTCAGCTGAGAAAAGGACAGATGTTTAGCTTCATCTGAGAAAATTCACTCAGTATGTGATTGTGATTATTTGATCCACTGACAAGCAATTTCAATAGATTTAGCCCAAAATAATGACTCAAGAACTCGGTGTTCTTTTGTGTCCTAATTTAAGAAAATATTTAGAGATGAGAGGATATGCCTGGGAATGCTTCAAATTAATAGTGAATGGAGGTATAGATAGGTCAGGATTGGCCAATGGATCAATAATTATTAAAGCTGTATAATGGGTTCATGGAGGTTCATTTTACTGTTCTGTCTACTTTTGTGTATACTCAAAACCCTTCATAATGAAGGTTTTTAAAAGTACATTTACTGGGCCGGCCCGGTGGCTTAGTGATTAAGTGTGCGCACCCTGCTGCTGGCGGCCCGGGTTCGGATCCCGGGCGTGCACCAAAGCACCGCTTCTCCGGCCATGCTGAGGCTGCGTCCCACATACAGCAACTAGAAGGATGTGCAGCTATGACATACAACTATCTACTGGGGCTTTGGGGGGAAAAATAAATAAATAAATAAGCAAAATTTAAAAAAAAAAAGTACATTTACTATGAAAAAATCATGACATCTGATGTTATTGGTGCACTACTGATGTGATTACAATCCTCAAAGACTATTTCTTGGGAATATATAATCATATGTACCACAGAACAGAAGAGTAATGGACAAATTTGATTTTTTAAGGTAGTTGCATTTTTAAAAATCCAAAATGTAACTTATTCCAAGTGAAATTTTAGTAATATAGGTTTAAACTATCACACTATAAATTTCAAAGTTTAAAACTTGAATCATAAATTTATAGTGAGCACCTGTCAAAGATGTATTTAACTCATTAATGAGGGAATCAGCAGGATATTAGAGCTGGCTCCAAGGAGGATAGGAGAGATTGATAAATATATAATTAGGGGAAAAAACAATGCTGAAATACACCTTCTGGTTAATTTTCTACAAGATAAATAAACGGTAAGCTTTCAGGTTATCTTTTCTAACAAAATTATTTTCATCTAAATGAAAGTTAGTTAACATTAAATTTATGGAGTCTGGGCCCTAATCAATAGTAAATAATAAGCTAAAATCACATCTCTTAGAATCAGATGACTTAGCAAGTGTGTTAGACAATGCTGTCGTGTCTCACATGATTTTGAAAGGGCACGCAGCAATCTTAATGCCTCATTTCTAAATTTTGGATAGTTTTTCTTAATAGGTCCTCGCTCCCTGACAACCATGAAGCATGACAGTTTGCTCTATTGTCAAGTCTCAACCAGAAAATTATGTACTGGGTTCTACATGTTATCATTTCACTATGAGTTCAGTGAAATTGGCAAGGATTTTACAAATGCCTTTTTTATGCCCAGGTCTCTATACTGCGTTCTAGGTTGCCAGAATAAAGAAAGCACTTCCATAACTAGTCTGGAAAAGCTAGAATATAGACCACCTGCAGTGTTCCAGTACGCAGGTCAGCTGATGTCTTCAGTCTCAGTTTTTTCATCTGTAAAGCGAGAATAATCCCTACCTGACCTATCTCAGAGGTTTGTGCTCTTGCTCATTTAAGTTGAAGTATGTGAAAACACTTTGAAACAATAATGGCATGATAGCATAAATTGATATCATTATTAGTTTGGGCCTAGAGTCTAGACCTATGTTTATCCTCACTACAGATACAGGCGTTGGGTCTTAGGGTACCCTTTTTCTAGGGTTTTACCTCAGTTGCAGAATTTGGCAAATAGATCTATATTGCAATCTACACTTGCCATGTATAACCCGTGTTTTCCCAGCCTGCGCCAATCTTGAGGTAAAAGTGAAAATTCTGGAAGTCTATCTCTGGCTCCAATCCCCACAGGCTTTCTGGACCAGGACCTCCTCTCTCTATCCTTTAAAGTCACCTCCCAGAGTGTCTCCTGTACTCACTAGGATGCTGTATTCTCCTTTCCTTAGCTCTCTTTTGAACCCTCCACTGGCTAAAGAGCTATCTGAGAGAACCTCACAGCTGCCGTTGCAGCTGGTTTCTGCTGTTAATGACGTTGTTGCCCGTGCCAAGACCCTGTCACCCACTGCCGCTGAAGTTAGTTGTGCCTATTAAAGCCATAGATGCCTCAGTGACGCTGAGCTGAGACCATGCTGAACCAGCACTGTCAGGGGACCCTGTGGTGATGCCTGCAGCCAGACCCTCCAATGTTCCACCAAGACAGCTCATTTTAGCTACTACTGGCAGATGGACTACCAACAGTGCTGGCACCATCTCTTAACTCTTAATGACACTCAGGACTGGCTACATAATTTGCAGGACCCAGTGCAAAATGAAAATACAGAGCCCCTTGTTAAAAAAGTAAGAATTTCAAAAACTAAGAATTTCAAGATGGTGACAGAGGACATTAAACCAAATGCAGGGCCCTTCTGAGCGTGGGGCCCTGTGCGATGGCAGAGGTCACGTGCCCACGTACCTGGTCCTGCTGACACTCTGAGACTGTCTTGAAGATAATTCCCAGAGAACAAATTGCTTCCCTCATCTTTGTGCCCACAGTGTTAATTAAACTGGGCTTAACACGAGCCCAGCCTCTTTGAGATTATGCATCCAACACAAAAACTGAGCTCTTTTGGTTTGGTTGTTATTGCTGTTGTTGTAGTTGCTGCTGTTTACTTCCATCGCTGGACCCAGCAGAATGACCCATGCTGTACTCTCAGTTCCCACCCTGTACCCCAGTACCATACCTGGCCATGGCCCTGCACCTGAACTTCTTTCCTTGGGATGAGTTCTAGTCAGCAAAGTTCCTCAGCCTCATGCAAATGGACTTACGGTGACTGCCTGCACCCTCCTCCAGACAAACCAAGCACCCAAGGCCCCCCCACAATGATTGAGGCACCCAACAATTCTGGCAGCTTGATAGCTAGAAGCTGGGAAACCACTATGTCAAAACTGCCAGCGGTTTTCTGTTTAAAGGAGAGGCAGTATTCAACTTTCAGTGCTAAAGTTAATATTTCTTTTGGAATACTTTGTGGCTGTTTTGGAGTTGCAGAGGAAACAGCCAGATCCTGCCTAAGAATAGGAAGTTTGAGTCTGAAGGGGTGTCACCCTCGAGAGTGGAGCTGCATATCTGCAGGGATGTTGAGGAGAGGAGGGGAGGATTTCCTCCTTCCTGTGTGTGACATTGTGATAAGAAATCTATATTTGGTCTTCATCCCCATTTCTGGCACTGAGTTCCTAAAACCTTTGGAAATTCCTAAGTGTTGAGAGCGCCAAGATGTCTTTTGTTATGTTAATGAAGTTACTTTTGAAATGCATCTAAAGTTGGGGGATGGTTGCAGGAGAACAGAGCAGGTGATTGGAGGGCTGGAACCTTCTATCCCACTTGTCTGAGGTCCAGGGAGGGGAGAGGGGCTGGGGGTTGAATCAATCATCAATGGCCAATGACTGAATCAATCATGCCTGTGTAATGAAGCCTCCATAAAACCCCAAAAGGACAGGGGTTTGAAGAGCTTCTAGGTTGGTGAACATGAAAGATGTAAATTATATTAAAAATTTAATATGTTAACACCTTAAGGGGCAGTTGGGGCGAGTCTTCTATGAATAGAGTCTATCGATCCCAACTGACTCTGTTCGCGGAAGACTCACCCTAAACTGTTCAGAGAAAATTGAGAACAAGGGAGTGCTACAGAGGGATAAGTTTGGGAGGGTCGGGGTGGAGGGGGGCCAGGTGGGGACATGTGTGTGCACCTTGATAGCTGTTTCGCGCCGTAGCAATTCGCGCCATAAAATGTAACTGTCTGAATGTTTTGAATTAACCAATCATGTAAAACCGCGCCAACCTTTTCCCGCTTTATGCTCCCAAATCCTATAAAAGAACTTGCCCCCTAAGGCTCGGGGTCGACCCCTCTGTCTCCTGCGAGGGACACGAGTCGACCCGGAGCTCCGCACAATAAACCTCTTGCGTTTGCATCAAGTTCGGTCTTCTGTGTCTGTGGGCCCGCGTCATCCCGAGACCTGGTGAGTTGGGATTTCCCTCCCCTTCCCCTTGGGAATCCAACATTTGGGGGCTCGTCCGGGATCCACGCGGTAACCCCAGACTCCGAAGACCCCTTGGAGGTAGGCCTGAGTGACTGAGTGTGTGAGTGTGTGCGGCGCCGCAAAGTATTGTTTTATTGTTTTGGTTTCAGTATCGGGCAGCCGCCGCTTCGGCCCGTGAGGACCGAGCGGCTGCAGTGGCAGACGTGCTGGGAACTGCAGGCTGCAACCCTGGGGGACGCCCCAAGGGACAAGGGGAGTCAGGAAAGCCTGACTACCCCCTTTCAGGTAGAAAAAGAAACGGCACTCTTTTTCCCAGGGAGGACACGAAAACCCCTCCCGTCTGAAACCGCCTTCGGTTGGCTTGTACAGACACCAACCGGGCAAAGTTGTTTTTGTCTTGCTGTGTTTTTGATGTTCATTGTTCTGTTTTTGTTCGTTACGTGGACCTCATTTGACGGGATGGGACAGACTATGACGACCCCCCTCTCTTTGACCTTAGACCACTGGACTGAAGTGAGAGCGAGAGCGCACGAATTGTCGGTAGAAATAAAAAAAGGGCGTTGGCAGACTTTTTGCACCTCTGAGTGGCCCTCCCTCAATGTGGGTTGGCCCCCTGAGGGGACGTTTAATCTAACTGTTATCCTCGCGGTGAGGGCTATTGTTTTCCAGGAGAGACCGGGGTCCCATCCTGACCAACGACCATATATTACAGTGTGGCAGGATCTGGTGCAGAACCCACTCCCGTGGGTTAAGCCATGGGTAAAAGCAGAAAAACTAAGCCCCCGAGTCCTGGCGCTGCAGGATGCGGAGACACGGCAAAAATCGAAATCAACCCGAACAGCGGAGTCGGAGACCCCTTCGGCCCCCCCCCCCGGGGTCTACCCTGAGATTGAGCCTCCTCCCGAATGGCCCCCTTTCTCGCCTCCCCCTTACCCCTCCCCCGCTCCAGGATCGCAATCAGGACGGAGGGCGACTGGCTCGGGTCCCTCCGCTGGAACCCAAAGCCGCCGCGGAGCCACTCCGGACGGGCCTGATACCACGGTGGCGCTCCCGCTAAGAGAGTATGGAGCTCCTGCGGGGCCCAACCAGCTGTCACCCCTCCAGTACTGGCCTTTCTCTTCCTCAGACCTGTATAACTGGAAAAATAACCATCCCCCCTTTTCAGAAAACCCCGCCGGATTAACCGCCCTGATAGAGTCCCTAATGTTTTCCCATCAGCCCACTTGGGATGACTGTCAACAGCCCTTACAGGCACTCTTTACCACGGAGGAGAAAGAAAAAATCACACAGGAAGCAAGAAAGAATATCCGAGGCACCAACGGGCAGCCGGCAACGATAGCGGAAGCGGAAGAAGGGTTTCCGCACAACCGGCCCAATTGGGACTATAACACGGCTGAATGTAGGGAGGCGCTGTCCGTTTATCGCCGGGCTCTAGTGGCGGGTCTCCGAGGGGCCGCAAGGCGGCCCACCAATTTGGCTAAGGTAAGAGAGATCCAGCAGGGGCCCACTGAACCTCCCTCCGTTTTCCTAGAACGATTGATGGAGGCTTACCGCAGGTACACGCCCTTCGACCCATCCTCGGAAGGGCAAAAGGCCTCTGTCATTATGGCCTTTATTGGACAGTCTGCCTCAGATATAAAAAGGAGATTACAAAGGCTAGAGGGGCTGCAGGACTACGACTTGCGGGACGTGGTAAAGGAGGCTGAAAAGGTGTATCATAAAAGAGAGAGTGAGGAGGAAAAGCGAGAGAGAGAGAGAAGGGAGGCTGAAGAGAGGGAAGATAAGAGAGATAGGAGACAAGAGAAGAAACTGACCAAAATACTGGCCGCAGTGATAAAGGCGACAGGGCCAGATCATAGGCAGTCAGGGAACCTGGGCAACGCCCCACGACCAGGCTCACGCAGACGGCAACCCTTAGACAAGGACCAATGTGCCTATTGTAAGGAGAGAGGACACTGGGCAAGGAAATGCCCCAAGAAAAGGGCCACACCCAAGATGTTGTCTTTAAGAGAGGACGAAGAATAGCGGGGACGGGGCTCGGGCCCCCTCCCCGAGCCTAGGGTAACCCTAACTGTTGAGGGGACCCCTATGAGTTTCCTGATTGATACTGGGGCTGAATACTCAGTACTGAAGCAGCCTTTGGGGAAATTAAAAACAAAGAAGTCCTTGGTTGTCGGAGCCACTGGGCAGAAACAATACTCATGGACCACTTCCCGGACAGTGGACTTGGGGAAAGGAAGGGTGTCCCATTCCTTCCTAGTAATTCCTGAATGCCCAACCCCGTTGCTAGGTCGAGACCTTTTCAAAGAGGCCAGAGAAGGAATCCGCCCCCATATCCAGAGGCTGCTTCAACAAAGAATCCTAGTTCCTTGCCGGTCTCCTTGGAACACCCCTCTCCTGCCTGTAAAAAAGCCTGGAACTGCTGATTATAGGCCGGTCCAGGATTTGAGGGAAGTGAACAAGAGAGTGCAGGACTTACACCCTACTGTGCCAAACCCATATAACCTACTCAGCTCCCTCCCCCCATCACGGAAATGGTATACTGTCCTGGACCTGAAAGATGCATTCTTCTGTCTGCGGCTGCACCCAAAGAGCCAATTACTTTTTGCTTTCGAGTGGCGCGACCCTGACATGGGGGTCGCTGGACAACTGACTTGGACAAGACTGCCTCAAGGGTTTAAAAACTCCCCCACCCTGTTCGATGAGGCCCTCCACAGGGATTTGACTGACTATAGGGTTAAAAACCCTCAAGTGACTCTTTTACAGTATGTAGATGATCTACTGTTGGCTGCGGAAACCCCGGAAGACTGTGAAGAAGAGACCAAGCGCCTCCTGGCCGAGTTGGGTGAGTTGGGGTACCGGGCGTCGAGGAAGAAGGCACAGCTGTGCCAGGAAAAAGTAGTCTATTTAGGCTACACACTAAAGGACGGCCACAGATGGCTGACCGACGCACGGAAAAAGACTGTGACCCAGATTCCGGCCCCAACCTCCGCTCGCCAGGTAAGGGAATTCCTGGGGACAGCCGGCTTCTGCCGATTGTGGATCCCTGGGTTTGCTACCCTGGCTGCTCCACTGTACCCATTGACTAAGGAAAGTGGGAACTTTGTCTGGACTCTAGAGCACCAGAAGGCTTTTGAGACTCTAAAACGGGCATTATTAGAGGCACCCGCGTTGGCCCTACCAGATTTGACCAAGCCCTTCACCTTATATGTAGATGAAAGAAAGGGAATCGCCCGGGGAGTCCTAACTCAAGCCCTTGGGCCCTGGAAGCGCCCAGTCGCATATCTATCAAAAAACTGGACCCGGTAGCCAGTGGATGGCCCTCCTGCTTAAGGGCGATCGCGGCCACCGCCCAGCTGGTAAAAGATGCAGATAAGTTAACTCTGGGCCAACAGATAACCATAGTAGCCCCCCATGCCTTAGAAAGCATTATCAGACAGCCTCCAGATCGATGGATGACTAACGCCCGGATGACTCACTACCAAAGTCTGCTCCTAACTGAGAGAATTACTGCCCGAAGACATAGACTCCGGGGAGATAGGCCCGGAACCTTTTGAGAGATAGACTTTACTGAAATCAAACCGGCCCGGTATGGAAATAAATATCTTCTAGTATTTGTAGATACCTTCTCGGGATGGGTAGAGGCTTTCCCCACCCGAAAGGAGACTGCCTCTGTAGTAGCCAAGAAGATATTAGAAGAAATCCTCCCAAGATTCGGAATCCCAAAGGTAATTGGATCTGACAACGGTCCTGCATTCGTTGCCCAGGTAAGTCAGGGATTGGCCAGTCAACTGGGGATCAATTGGAAATTACATTGTGCTTATAGACCCCAGAGTTCAGGCCAGGTAGAGAGGATGAATAGAACAATTAAAGAGACCTTAACTAAATTGTCTATGGAGACCGGCGGTAGTGACTGGACAGCCCTCCTGCCCTTCGCCCTGTTCCGCGTCCGGAACACCCCACAGGGACCCTTAAAACTTACACCCTT
Source organism: Diceros bicornis minor (assembly GCF_020826845.1). Classification (NCBI taxonomy): domain Eukaryota; kingdom Metazoa; phylum Chordata; class Mammalia; order Perissodactyla; family Rhinocerotidae; genus Diceros; species Diceros bicornis. The sequence goes on along the minus strand of NC_080744.1, from coordinate 54,528,365 downwards.
TGAAATCCTCTATGGGACCCCTTCCCCTTTGGCACAAATAGGGATACATGACCCTGACATTATACCCTCTATACCCTTGTTAGCCCGCTTGAAAGCACTCGAAGCTGTCAGGCGCGACATCTGGAGCCAACTAAAAGAAGCCTACCAGCCCGGTGACCTGCTCATACCACACCAGTTCCAGGTTGGGGACTCTGTCCTTGTGAGACGACATCAGACGGGGTCGCTAGAACCACGCTGGAAAGGGCCCTACGTGGTGCTCCTCACTACGCCTACAGCAGTTAAAGTAGACGGTATAACTTCTTGGGTTCACGCCACACACGTGAAGAAGGCACCCCAGAATGCAGCAGATCTCTGGAAGGTGGAAAAGACTGATAACCCTCTTAAGCTGCGTTTGCGTCATGGGAACGGCGAGCAGGTCGTCCAATCCTAATCCCCACGCTCCTCAACTGCTCACGTGGCAAGTCGTCTCCCAGGTAGGAGATATAACCTGGTCAATCCAAAAAACTGCTTCCCCTTGGACATGGTGGCCAGACTTACACCCTGACCTTTGTAAACTGGCTATAGGAACCCCCGACTGGGATTTCATGGGTCGACGAGGGGGGGGCAAAACAAGCCGGAGGATGCCACTCCCCCCCTCGCAAGGGTAAACTAAAGGCATACCCCTTTTACGTGTGCCCCGGTCACCACAGACCTCGTTCAATTGACTCCTGGTGCGGGGGCAAAGAAGACTTCTACTGTAAAAACTGGGGATGTGAAACCAGTGGGACTACTTATTGGGAACCCTCCTCTTCTTGGGATTTAATCAGGGTTAGAGCAAATTATAGCCACCAGATGAGTCGGGGCTCAGAATGCAATACCTGGTGCCACCCCTTAACCATTCAGTTCACAGGGAAGGGAAAAACAATTAAAACCTGGATCGGGAATGGTCATTCATGGGGAATAAGATTGTACAAAGAACGGTACGATGATGGCCTGACCTTCTCTATTAGATTAAAAATAGAACCCCCCGCCAGCAGACCAATAGGGCCAAACGGGATCCTAGCCGATCAGAGGTCCCCTCTGCCCCAAAAATCCCCCGCCAGCAGACCGATAGGGTTAAATAGCCCCAAACCCCCCCAGGTAAAATCCATAACCCTAAATGGGGCCGTAGATATGGTCACCAGATCTGCTCTGCGACCACCATCTACGCCACCTCCCGCAGTACCTACTGAGCAAAGATGGCACAGACTGTTTAACTTAGTCCTTGAATGATTCCAACCCTGAAATGACTGAATCATGCTGGCTATGCCTAGCGGTCAGCCCCCCTTATTATGAAGGAATTGCCACCATGGGGGTCTATAATAACACCCCAGACCACACGACTTGTCTTTGGGGCAAAGAAGGGCGGCTAACCCTAACGGATGTGTCGGGGACCGGTTCAGGACTATGCTTAGGAAAAATTCCCCCAGGCTACCAGGCTCTATGTAATAAGATTGAAGTCAGCCTTCCGACTACTCCTGGTCATTTTTTGGTACCAGGACCCAATAGGTGGTGGGCCTGCACCACGGGCCTAACCCCCTGCATCTCAACTAGCGTATTCAATTCGTCACAAGATTTTTGCGTGCTTGTGCAGTTGGTGCCTAGAATTTATTATCATACTGCCAATAGTTTCGAGGATGAATTTGACCAGAGATCCAGATTATGGAAAAGAGAACCAGTATCCCTCACCCTGGCTGTACTCCTGGGACTGGGAGTTGCCGCGGGCGTAGGGACTGGCACTACGGCCTTAGTCACAGGAGAAAGGGGATTAACTGCCTTGAGCAATGCTATAGATGAAGACCTCAGGACTTTAGAACAGTCCATCTCTAAATTAGAAGAGTCCCTCACCTCCCTGTCTGAAGTAGTGCTCCAGAATAGAAGAGGATTAGATCTGCTGTTTTTAAGAGAGGGAGGACTTTGTGCGGCCCTTAAAGAAGACTGCTGTTTCTATGCAGATCACACAGGGGTAGTCCGAGATTCAATGCAAAGATTAAAGAAAAGATTAGACATGAGGCAGCAAAGCAGGGAGGCGCAACAAAGCTGGTTTGAATCCTGGTTCACTAAGTCCCCCTGGATGACGACCTTACTATCCTCCCTAGCAGGACCCTTGCTGATTCTTTGTCTCTTTTGGTTTTCGGACCATGTGTTTTCAATAGAATTACTGCTTTCATAAGAAAAAGAGTCAATGCAGTGCATGCTATGATGCTCCAACGCCATTACCAAGCTCTCCCACGCAATGAGCCACTGATAGTAGACACCGAAAACTAAGTTCTAAGATTAGAACTAGGGACAAAAGAAGAAGTGGGGAATGAAGGAAGTAAATTATATTAAAAATTTAAAAGTTAATACCTTAGAGACAGGCACCTCCACACCCTAAGGATTCCTGGTATAAGGGGGAACGTTTGTCGATCCTGACTGACTCTATTCATAGAAGACTCGCCCTAAACTGTTCGGGGAAAATTGAGAACAAGAGAGTGCTCCAGAGGGATAAGTTTGGGAGGGTCGGGGTGGAGGGGGTCCAGATGGGGACGCGTGTGTGTAACCTGATAATTGCTTCGCGCCATAGCAATTCGCGCCATAAAATGTAACTGTTTAAATGTTTTAAATTAGCCAATCATGTAAGACCGCGCCAACCTTTTCCCTCTTTATGCTTCCGAATCCTATAAAAGAGCTTGCCCCTTAAGGTTCGGGGTCGACCCCTCTGTCTCCTGCGAGAGATACGTGTCGACCCGGAGCTCCGCTTAATAAAACCTCGTGCATTTGCATCAAGCTCGGTCTCCTGTGTCTGTGGGTCCGCGCCTTCCCGAGACTGGAGTTGGATTTCCTTTTTGGAATCCTACAAAAGCATGCACAGAAGAAGAAATCTTGACCTGAAATGACCACAGAGCCCAATATTCTCCTACCCATGGAACCAAAAGACAAGGATATGACCGGAATTTAAAAGTCACACTCTTATCAGAAGCAAAGGGTCCCTCATTCAGGAAGATCTGGTGTTAAAATTCCTTCCCCACCTTACCATAAATGTTTAGAACCTATCAGAAATGTTTAGAACCTCATCATAAATGCTTGAATCCCTCTAATCAAAATCTGTCCCGCTTCCACGTGCCAGCCTATTCTCCCTAACCTCTTAAATTTCACCCCAAATCCTGAATCGAGGAGACATATCTGAGGGCATACGCCCTGTCTCCCTGCAGGTCCATCTCACAAAATAAAGCTGATCTCTTTTCCCAAAGGCTGACACCATAGTTAATTGGCCTGTTTATGCGCATCGGGCAGAGAACCCCAATTTTGTGCAGTAACAATTGGAACCTCCAATCTATAGCCAGTCAGTCAGAGGAACGAGTGACTTGTGATTGGTCTCCAAAGTTGGGGGGAGAGGCAGTCTTGTAGGACTGAGCCCTTAACCTGTGGAATCTGACACTATCTCTGGGTACATAGTGTCAGAATTCTGTTGAACTGTAGGACACCCGGCCAGTGTCCGAGAATTGCTTAGTAGTTTGGGGAAAAAACCCACACCTTGGAAATTGGTATTAGGCGATTGGAAATTGGCAAACGAGAGATGAGGAACTGGATCAAAGGAAGCTAGTTGGCCCCTATAGCAAAGCAGCCAGCAGGAGGCGAGGAAGAGCGTGAACATTCAAGTGACTCTTCCTCTTATCCCCCAGGCTCTGTCTAATAGAGGAAGAGCCTATGCGCTTTCTTGGGACAGGGATGGCAACTGTTTGGAAAGGCTGTTAAGTGATGGCGAGTGTAAACTTCCAGGGAGTGTCTGGAGCAAGAAGCACGGCTGAAGCGAGCACAACCTCAGGATAGATAAGGAGACAGGTTCGAATCATCTAGCAGTCTCTGAAACACTTGTGGAAGAGAACTCAGTTGGAAGACTCTATCTCCCATATAAAGGTGTAGACCGTGTTTTTGGGTAAAAAGGGAGGGGTGACCCCTGCCAGCTGGAGAAGTTGATGACATCTGGGTTCCATGTGTTTTACCATCTCAGACATGCCCCCTTTCAAAGTGGTGTCTATATGTTGTCCTAGGATTTCTGGCCCTTGTGCCCTTGCTTTTCCCATTACATGACATCTGTCCAACAAAGTTAGGAGAGATTTCCAGAGCAATGGCAAGTAAATGCAAGTTTCAGGTGACTCCTCTTGATATCCTGTTGAAATTTTCATGTCTGTTTCTAAGATGGAAAAATTCTGCTCACAGCACTTGAAAGTAATGAAAAAGATTACTGTGAGAAGAGACGTTACAAGTGATACCACAGAAATACTCAAAGGATCATAAAAGACTACTATAAACAATTATATGCCAACAAATTGGACAACCTAGAAGAAATGGATAAATTCCTAGAACATACAAACTACCAAGACTGAATCATGAAGAAATAGAAAATATGAACAGACTGATCACTAGTAAGGAGATGGAATCAATAATCAAAAATCTTCCAACAAAGAAAAGTCTAGGACCAGATGACTTCACTAGTGAATTCTACCACACGTTTAAAGATGAATTAATGCCAATCCTTCTCAAATTCTTCCAAAAAATAGGAGAGAACACTTCCAAACTCATTTTACAAGGCCATCATTACCCCAATTCCAAAATCAGAGAAAGACACTACAAGAAAAAAAAAAAAAAAAAGTGACAGGCCAATATTCCTGATGAACATAGATGCAAAAATCCTCAACAAAATACTAGCAAACCAAATTCAACAATACATCAAAAGGATCATACACCATGATCAAGTGGGATTTATTCCAGGGATGCAAGAATGGTTCAATATCCACAAAAAATGAATGTGATACACCACAATAACAAAATGAAGGATAAAAATCATATGATCATCTGAACAGATGCAGAAAAAGCATTTGAAAAAATTCAACATCCATTTATGATAAAAACTCTCAATTAACTGGGTATAGAGGGAATGTACCTTAATATAATAAAGGCCATATATGACAAGCCCACAACTAACATCATACTCAACAGTGAAAAGCTGAAATCTTTTCCTCTAAAATCAGGAGCAAGACAAGGCTCTCCACTCTTGCTACTTTTATTCAACATAGTATTGGAAGTCCTAGCCAGAGCAATTAAGCAAGAAAAATAAATAAAAAGCATCCAAATCAGAAAGGAAGAAGTAAAACTGTCTCTATTTGCAGGTAACAGGATATTATATATAGAAAACCCTAAAGACTCCACCAAAAAGCTATTAGAACGAATAAATGAATTTAGTAAAGTTGTTGGATACGAAATCAATATATGAGAATTAGTTGCAGTTCTATACACTAATAACAAACTATCAGAAAGAGATATTTTTTAAAATCCCATTTATAATTGCATCAAAAAGAATAAAATACCTAGGAATAAATTTAATCAAGGAGGCAAAAGACTCATACACTGAAAAGTATAAACACTGATGAAAAATTGAAAAAAAATACACAAAAAAATGTAAAGATATTCTGTGCTCATAGATTAGAAAAATTAATATTGTTAAAATGCTCAAACTACCCAAAGCAACCTATAGATTTAATGCCGCCCATATCAAAATTCCAGTAACATTTTTCACAGAAATAGAACAAAGAATCCCAAAATTTGTATGAAACAACAAAAGACTCCAAATAGCCAAAGCAATCTTGAGAAAGAAGAACAAACTTGGAGACATCACATTTCCTGATTTCAAACTATATTACAAAGCCGTAGTAATCAAAACAGTATGGTATTGGAATAAAAACAGACACATAGATCAATGGGACAGAATAGAGAGCCCAGAAATAAACCCACACATATATGGTCAATTAATTTATGACAAAGGAGCCAAGAATATACAATGGGGAAAGGACAGTCTCTTCAATAAATGGTGTTGGGAAAACTGGACAGCCGCATGCAAAAGAATGAAACTCAACCATCATCTTACACCATATACAAAATCAACTCAAAATAAAGACTTGAATGTAAGACCTGAAACCATAAAACACCTAGAAGAAAACAATGTCAAGCTCCTTGACACTGATCTTGGCAATGATTTTTTTGGATTTGACACCAAAAGTAAAGGCAACAAAAGCAAAAATAAACTAGTGGGACTACATCAAACTAGAAACTAAAAAGCTTCTATCCAGCAAATGAAACCATCAAATGAAAAGGCAACCTATGGAATGGGAGCAAATATTTGCTAATCATATATCTGATAAGGTGTTAACATCCAAAATATACAAAGAAATCATAAAATTCAATAGCAAAAAACAACCCAATTAAAAAAGCCATATCAATGGCCAAGGGACACACGAAAAGGTGCTCAACATCACTAATCATCAGAGAAATGCAAATCAAAACCACAATGACATATCACCTCACACCTGTTAGAAGGCTATTATCAAAAAGACAAGAAATAAGTGTTGGCAAGGATGTGGAGAAAAGGGAACCCCTGTGCACTGTTGGTGAGAATGTAAATTGGTGCAGCCACTATAGAAAACAGTATGAAGGTTCCTCAAAAAATTAAAAATAGAACTACCACATGATCCAGCAATTCCACTTCTGGGTATTTATCCAAAGGAAACAAAAACCCTACCTCAAAAAGATATCTGCACCCCCGTGTTCACTGCAGCATTATTTACAATAGCCAAGACATACACACCTACATACATGCACACAAACATACAGAGCAATATTATTCAGCCATAAAAAAGAAGGAAATCTTGCAGTTTGTGACAACATGGATGGACCTCAAGGCCTTTACGCTAAGTGAAATAAGTCAGACAGAGAAAGACAAATACCGTATTATCTCCCTTATATGTGGAATCTAAAACAAAAAACTAAACTAAACTCATAGCTACAGAGAACAGATTGGTGATTTCCAGGGGCAGAGGGTCGGGGGTAGGAAAATGGGTGAAGGGGGTCAAAAGGTACAAACTTCCAGTTATAAAATAAATGAATCCTGGTGATATAATGTACAGCATGGTGACTACAGTTAATAATACTGTACTGTATATTTGAAGATTGCTAAGAGTAGATCTTAAAAGGTCTTATCACAAGAAAAAAGATTTTGTAACTATGTGTGGTGGTGGATGTCAACTAGATTTATTGTGATCATTTTGCAATATATACATATCAAATCAATGTTGTACACTTGAAACTAATATAATGTTATATGTCAATTATCTCAATTTAAAAAAAAGATTACTGTGTCACTGGATCTAGTAAAAGCTTATGTAAGCGCTCAGCTCAATAGAACAAGATTAAGAAATAGCACCAACAGCTGATCTAAGTTTGGAGTGGGGGGAAAAACAGTAAAACTGTTTGCCCTCCCTCCTCTTCCTATTTAAAAAAGGGGAGGGGGCATATCAAGAAACATTAATAACCAAATAGGTAATTTTTGATCAATCAAGTAACTTAGAGCCCAACTTTGAAAGTTCAAGCACTACATGGCAATATAATAAATGCAGACACTATTCTGCAAAGAAATTAAATTTTCATTTTTACCTAATTCAGGTAAAAGATGGGGATGGTGATGGGATGGGCAGAGAGCAAGGCTGGGCCCCGACCCTGGCTGCTTCTCCTACCTTGGAAATGTCTCTCAGTCCTGTCCGCAGTGCTTGCAGGTGCCAGGCCAATCAGCAGTGGGTGCTGGCCAACCCCCAGGAGGAATGACCAGGCCAGGAGATGCACTTGCCCACTCTCTTTTTGCATCAACAGATCCATGCTCTGGTCCCGATTTCTGCAATGACTGTGATAAAAGTACCCACTCTGACCTGGGAGTGCTGCCTTCAGGACAAGCCGAGACTCAGGGAGGTGGCCAGTGCTGCCTCCAGCACCCAACCTTGGCCCTCCCCAATGCCCAAGTCAGGGACTGAGCCCCCGCTTCAGGCCACGTGGTTCTGGGATACCCAGAGAGTGGCATGGGCCCCATTACAGCTCTCGGACTTGATGTGCATATTTGACTCCTCTGACTTAGTTTCCCCCTCCCTGGGCCCCCTCAACTGACCTAACGCACACAACGTCTAACTCAGGGATAGAGAAGGGAATCTGCATCAGGTGAACAGATGTTCTCCATAACTGAGGGCTAGACTAGGACAACCCCTAGGCCAACCTCAGTTTGGGCTCAAGAAACTGACAGAAGGAAGAGACATCCCCTGGCTGGCTGAGCTCCAGCCCTGGACTTGACCACTAAGCCGGTAGTGAATGGACCCTCTGCAGCAGTACAAGACCAAGAAATGTGCCAGGCTCCTGTGTGTCTGTCTGGGAGGAAACCCCCAACAGCCTCCCATAATAGAGGGGGTCTCCAAGGAGTACCCAGTTAATTGCAAAGAAATAATCTGACCCTCTTGAGAAGTTCTACAAGAAAAAAAAAGAACAAAGAAAGAGCAAGGAGGTTAAAATCATCCCTAAAGTAGCTCTCCAGGACATTCTGGTTCTAGTCTCACCCCCAGTCCATGTTGCATCTGAAAGGGTAAGAAGGGAGTGGTCCCTTGGACAGACAAGGAACCTGTGTTCCCCACACAAGCTCTATAGGCAAGCTGGCTTTTGCCTGGAAGAATGGGAAGGTCTGGTAAGGTCATTTCCCAGGGGAAATGACCTAAGCTGAGACCTGAATCACTGACCAGGTAAAGGAGGAAAAGGGAAGAGTCTTCTAGGCAGAGGGACAGCACATGGAAAGCTTTGAAGGTGAGAAGAGAGATGCGGAGCCTCTCTAGGACAGATTATAGGAGATTTCAGATCTCAAATTGGGACAATAGCAATGGATGAGGCTAAAAAGGTGAATAGGGAGCCAGTTTATGAAAAACCTTTGTAAGCTAAGGAGTTTGGACATTTACTCCCAACGCTGAGTGCAGTTAGCAGGACAGTGACCAATACAAGCTTTAAAACTATCTGCCTGTCGGCTGGGTGGGGTATAGACTGGGGTAAGACTGGAAGCAGGGGGACCAGGTAGGAGTGTCTTAGATTAGCTCACAGTGAAATAAAACGACCTGGGCGAGCAACACTATCAGCACTTGCCCAACACTTACACTTGCACAGACAGGCAAGGTCCCAGGCACTTTACACCTATTGATCGTTTACACACAGCAAGCCCATGAGGAAGGCACCATTACTATTTTCATTTTATATTTGATGCAGAGAGAAGTTGAACAATTTGCCCGGGGCCATATAGCAGTGAGGACAGAGCCAAAATTCACCCCTTGCGCTCTTAACCATTACTTGTCCTCTCCCGAAGGTGCGGAAAAAATGGAAAACAGATTCTAGAAATAATTAGGAGGCAGAATTGATAGGACTTTGTGGTGAATCGGGTATGAGAAAGGGAAGAGTCAAGAATGATTTCCAAATCTGTAGCTTGTGTAACTGGATGGACGGCAATACCTTTCAGTGAGGCACAGAAGACGGTCAGCATCTGTGGGGGAAGATGATGAGCACAGTTTTGACATGCTGAGTCTGAGATGACTGTGGAAAATCCAAGTGGAAACGTTCAGTAAGTGGTTGAACATATAGTTTTGGAGTCCTGGAGACAGACTTAGACAGGAATTATAGAAATAGGAGCCACTGGGTAAGAATGCCCAGGGAGAATATGAGCGCCAGTAAGAGAAAAGGGCTTTAGATAGAACCCTGAGGAACACTAACATTTGAAGAAGGGCCGAGAAAGAGAACTCCAAGGAGACCTTTGGAAGAAACTTCTGAGAACATGAGAAAGTCAACAGAATGTGATGTCGTGGAAGCACAGAGAAGGCATTTCAAGAAGGAAGGGATGGTCAGGACTGGCAAATGCTGCTGGGAATTTACAAAAGAAAGAGTCTGAAAGGTTTATGGGTGATCTTAGGAAGGGGAGATGCAGTGGATTAGCCAGGACTAGGTTAGGGGGTCGAAGCAAGGTAGAGAAGTAGAGAAAGTGTATATAGACAACTCCATAGAAAAGCTTGGCTGTGAAGTGGAGGAGGGAAAGAAATGTCCAAGGAGGAGGAATGATTTTGGTTTTGCTTTTGTGTTAATATCACAGAGACCTGAGTGGCTCCTACATCATGGAGGGAATACAAAGAGAGTAGACTCGACTATAGGTAACTCAGGTGGGTTCAGTAGAGAGTTAAAGGATTTGCCATCCAGTGGTTCCTATTTTATTGGGAGGGGTCGGGGGTGGGGCATGGAATAGAACATTTCACAAACTTGTTCGATAGTCTGCCCAAGGTTACGCAGGCTTTCATTGGCAAGTCAGGACTAGGACCCAGATCTCCCAGCTTCTAGTCCTGTATTCTTTCTGTTACACAACTCCTTAAAAGGTTTCTTTTACTTTTTCTCAAGTAAGTAGTTTTGAAGTGTTATTTTTCTTATAAAATATATAATCTTGTTTAATAAATTGCTTTCTCTTTCAAGAGAGGACTTTACTTGATACGGATTTGTGGAGAAAAGAAAGTGTACTACACAGCATTTGAAATCAGTTTTACATTCTTGAGGTCTGGAGGCTCATCTACTGAGAGGGACGAGGAATCAGTTATGAATTTTAGATTGCAATGCAAGCCTTAGAAATTCATTTACAAGTTGTGCACCAAAAAACTCTTTAGAAAAATGAGTAGTTTCCTCCATTTTGGTTTGTAGTAAATAAAAAGAGAAAAAACTAGAGGGTCAAAATAAAGGAGGCTGGATTGGTTTGGATGATATTCTTAACTTTTTATAGCAGAGTTGGGGATAAACTCAATGTCCAAGAACCACAGTCTGTGTGGTGTGGCAATATATCTAAATACAGATAGATTTGAAAGATTGAGAGAGTGAGCGAGCAAGTTTGTTGTAAAAAACTTGGAAAGGACAAAATTTCACCCATCTTCTCATAACATAAAATCATATTGGTCTACTTCCAGTCTTTTTTTTTAATGCATACAAAGTCGTACTATGTATACAGTTAAGAACTGCTCTTTTCACTTAGCATTATATGCTAGGCAATTAGTCATGCCATGAGGACTTCTTTGTAAACATCATTTGAATGGCAGTGTGGGGGATCGGGATTGGCCACCCCAAAATGTGTCTCTTTGGCATGAGGATTATTTTGGCTAATGAGGATTATTACTTTTAAAAACTGCAGATATGGGAGAAGCTCTGAAGAGTAGAATTTACCCTTTGTAAGAGACATTTACATTTGTAAGGGAAATCTCCATATATAAAGGTATTTCCCTCTCTGTGCCAGGAAGAAGGGGAGATGACCTTATCTCTAGAAGCCCTTACCAATGCTGGAGGCAAGGACTTAAATCTGCCTAATAACCTTACTCTTGTTTACTGTGCTTTTCCGGTAATCTCCCATAACTGATTCCTCCCACCCCCAACATACTCTTTTGCCTTTAGCTGAAGATAGTATTTAAGATGACAGCCCCTGCCATTTTGGCAAGTTACCCAGTTTTTCCTGGGTCTCTCCTATGTATACGTGTTATAAAGCTTTGTTTGATTTTCTCCTGTTATTCTGTCTCATGTCAATTTAATTTCTACCTCAGCCAGAAGGACCCAGAGGGTAGAGGATTTGTCTTCCTCCCCTACAGCAGCGTGGGATCCCAGCCCAAAGATGTCCTGTAGCCCATCTTCCTCATTCATAGACCTGTTCTTGGGCAGTGAGTACTTCCTTGCCACTTGCTCATTTGTGTAGTCAGGTGGGGACCAGGAGCTTGGAGCTAAGAAGAGTGGGGCCTTGTCCTGTGGAAAATACAATTTCTTTATTGGGTTGGTCTTGAATTTTTTTGTACTAAAGCAGTAAAAAACGAACAAAGCAATCAACAGCAGGAAAATGCTGTTTGATCATCTAAGGATTACAATTTCTCTATTTATTCTATTTTCTAGGTTTCTGAGACAGTAATTATTTGTTTAAGCTCTCATGGGCTTCGCCTGGCTGAGAGTTTTGGACAAAGTAAGGTGTTGCCTTTCACAGCCTTGAGCAAATAAGTGAATAGGTTTAATGCCCTTCTGTCGTCCAAGAGGAAACAGTGAGATGGGCAGGCATCTCCTTGTCAAATAATAAATTATAAAAACACCCACCCGGATGCCACCTCCCACAAGACTGCTGGAATTCTGCCTCCTCTCCACCTCCTACCCGCCACCAAACAGCACACTATTTATACTATCCTAAATCATTCAGGCTAATGATCCCAGCACTGGGCCTTGGACATGCTGGGCTGCCCTTCCTCCCCTCCTTCCTCTCCACATTGAAGCCTACCTGCAAGTCCAGTTCAAGCCCTTCCGATGCTGTCTCCTCAGTCCAAAATGGCATCTAATTGAGGCAATTGCTGAGAAATAACTTATCTGAGCTTCAGTTTCTTAATCTATAAAACGGAAAGAATATTACTTAGTCATATGGTTATAGGGATTTCTGAAATAACATTTACTTCTGCCAGAAGGAGAAGTAAAGATCATGAGAAGGAAGTAAATGTTTCCACACAGAAGTGACTGATACTCCAGAGTGAAAGACGTTGGTGTTTCTTGTGACACGTTAGTTTCAGTCAACTTTGCCTTACAAAGCTTAGAGAAAGACACTGGACCACTAAGAAGCCATTCTGCGTTATCTAAAAGGTTAGTACTAGGTGTGGCTAAATCCAGTGAGGAAGGAGCCACCACTTCTGAGGCAGCAACTGTGGGAGACTGAGAGCCCTGGCCGCACGCCCTGCTTGCACAGTACAATGCAGTGTTATAGGCACCAGTGCGGGGGCAGAATGCCTGGGCTCAAATCCAAACTTTGCTACTTCTTAGTGGTATGACTTCATTGGACTAATTATTTCACCACTCTGTGCCTTAGCTTCCTCATCAAGAATGAGTTCCTACTTCACAGAGTTATAATAAAAAATAAATATATGTAAAGCCCTTAGAGCAGTACAACCAATACCTGGACAAAAATAAATGCCCTGCAGATGTTAGTTATTATTAATCAGATGCTGTTTTGAGCTCTAACTCAACTATTTTCCTTTCCTCTGGAAGAAAATTCGGATGCTGGAGAAGCAGCAGTGGGTAAACCATGGTCCCAGAGAAACCACCATTCATTTGGTCATTCCACAAATTATTACCAAGCGCTGACTAAGTGCTCTCAAAATCGGAGAATATGGAGGGGCTCTGGAGGGGACTACTGGCCTGCTAATAAATAAAATCTGCTCTAAGTGTTAGCTAACTCACACTTGTTTGTGCTTTTTATGGGCTAGACTTTGCTAAGTGTTTTACTCATTTAGTTCCATAGTAATCCTATGAAGTTGCTGTTGTTGTTATTATTATACAGATGAGAAAACAGAGGCTTCGAGTTAAGCACATTGCCCAGACCAGCAAAGGAGGTGAGGAAGAGCGTCTACTTAAAGGTGCATTCTCCACTTTAGCAGAGGGAACCACACCATATCCCTATCTGTATCATTCACAGAGCCTTGCATTTAGCAAGCTCTCAAAAGTATTTTTGGAGTAATTCATTTTTTAGTGTGCGGCTAGCTTGACCTTTAAAAAACCCAAAATTCATTATTTTTCACTTTTGAATAATACATATCAATATATCCAGCAAGAGACATTTAATCAACAGCTTTGGCATAATTGGCTATCCATATGGAAGACATACAATTCGATTTGTACTTCATGCTTTACACAAAATAAATTCAAATCGATTAAAGTTTAGTTTTAATATAAAAATAGAAAAATGGAGAATATTTGTATTGCTTAAGTAGAAAGGTGATCTTTTAAAGCAAACCAAGAAACACAGATGCTGTAAATAAGTAAACAAAAAAAACCCCCCCTGAGATTTAACCATATAACAATTAAACATCTCAGTATAGCAAAAGACAGAGAACTTCTTCTATATAACAATTAGAGGTTGCTGTGTCCTGCTGAAATTTGCAGAAATATGTCTTGTGACCTGCCCATGGTGTCTCATCAGGTGGGTACAGGGGTAGTGGAACAACAGTCTCTTACTTTAGTGGATATATAAGATAAACAGAATAAATCAACTCTTTATTAATTACTTTAATAAGTTAATAAGTTAATTCTATTCAAATCCTTTTAGCAGCAACTGGAACTTGCACAGTGCTTTCACACACATGCTGTCTTGAGCCTGGCCAGTTGGCCCAACTAGCCCATCTCTAGCTGTATCTTCAACAACATTCTTCCTCTTCTCATTTTGCTCCTTGCTATTCCTCAAACATTCTAGCATCTCCTGACTCAGGACCTTTGCACATACAGTTTCCTTCTTTTGGATATTCTTGCCCCACATACCCTCACGTTTGATCCCTCATTTCATTTAGGTCTCTTCTCATTTGATCCCTCCTCAGCCAGGCCTTTCCGAACCAAAAGGGCAGGGACTCTGTTTTGCTTCTGCTGTGTACCCAGTGCCCAGAGAAGTGCCCCGCCCATAATACGCACTCAAAAATCTATTGGATTGTAGAATTAGTCAATTACATCATTTGATTCTCACAATAAAAAAGGCTTATTTATCCAGGATATTTACATTTCTTGATTTGAACACAATACACATCCTGTATTTTTTTTTTCCATCCCTCCAGCTCAACATACTTGCCTCCCTAAAGCAGTTAAATGTTCATCCTTTCCAAAGGTGCTAATGTGAGCTATCCTCCTACAGAGATTCCTCTGTCTAAATAACTCTTGTGAAGTGAACACTTGCAACCAATACTACTGTGATATGACTCATTCTTTCCTCTGGTTGAGTTGAATCGCAGTCAGTGTAGAAACTCGAGCAAATTGACAACTGTTAGCAAGTCACCCCGAAGCATTCCTGTCCTGTGATGATTCCAGGGTCAAGTGGCACTTCATTGCAGCGTCCTGCAAGAATTTCCACCAAAACACGAAGCTGTCCTGCCACTATCTTGTGCTCACCTGTTGTCACACAACAGGCATGTCTCAAGACTAACCTCAGCAGGTTCCAGCAGGTCATAGCGACCTGATGGTTCTACATCAGGGCCACACTCAATGGCCTAGTGATTCATAGAGAAGAATAAATGCTATTTCCGTCATCTAATCCGGGGTGGAGAGGGTAAATAAACAAAATGGATTAAAAATGCTTGCACTTGAGAAGTTAAAATATAACAGGAGATTCAAGTCATGAAACCAGATTATAATAAAAGTCAGAATGAAATAGATGCTAAACAGAAGTCCAAGCAATGTGCTATGGAAAGGCACACTGAAGGGAGAAGGAGAGAAATAGGTTTTATTTGTTTGCATTTAAGGATGAGAATGCTTAGGTTAAATTGTGGCAGACCTAGGGGTGTGGGGAGGAATTTAAGATACAATAGAGAAGGGATGATTATTGGTAAAGAGGATGATAATGAGTACTTGGGTAGGTAGGACAGTCTCAGGCAAGAAGAGGGATTATTTCCTCCTCTGATGCATGGAGGCATGAGTTGAAGAGAATGCATGAGGATGTGGCGACATCTTACTGAGGGACAGCAAAGTTTACGCCACAGTCTTCTCAGAGAAGTGGATGGCTAGGTCACTGAGTGAGTGATGGCACAAGGAAGAATGAGGATGCAAGAATGAAGATGCAAATGAGAATAATTCAAAACAGCTAGGGAGAATAAGATAGATGGTAACTAGGGATAAATAAAAGAACCAAACAGTGTTCAGAGTCCAGCTTAACACTGATCACACAACTTTCAAGCAATGTGGTTCTATGTCTTTGGTTTTTTGTTTTGCCAGCACTATTTAAACAGCTTGTGAGCACACGTACAGGAAATTTTCAGCTAGGTTTACCTAAGGTGGGAAATTGACTAGGCTCCTGAAAAGAAAATCAACGGTGAGAAGAAAGGAGAATGTTTGTGAGAGCAGAGAGATGGTTGAACACAAGGTCCACCCTGTACAGAGAAACAAATGAAGCCAGCAGGGACTGAGGCATTGGGAGAATAAGGAAGAGTTGAGGAACCAGAAGTTGAAATACTACTATAGAGCAGGTGTAGGGGGCAAGAGGATATAGAAAAGGCAAAAGGTCTTCGTTGGAGAAAGGAACTCCAGGGTTTACAGTTTCAGATTCTGTAAGAGTACCTGTCCCAGTGGGTTGCTCAAGTAGAGAGGAGGAAGACACAGTGAGGCCAGATGCTGGAAGAGTCACTCATCCAGACCCTGGGGGCACCCTGGATGGTCATTAGGGACTGAGTTCTGGGCAAGCCTGAGATCCAGGGGCCAAGACGCTTAACGCATCTGGAGGAGACCAGGATGTATAAGCAGCAGGCAATATGGCTGGCTGGTGGTGGCTTAAGAGGGGATGATCAAATCACTGTCTGAAAGCAGAAATAGACAGCAGAGAAGTGGTGCTGTCCTCCTAATGCCAGCATACAAGGACTATGAGGTTGTAGGGAGGGATGTTAAAAAAAAGAAAAAAAATAGGGTACTGGCCCCATGGCCTAGTAGTTAAATTTGGCCTGCTCTGCTTTGGCAGCCCTGGTTCAGTTCGCAAGCACGGACCTACATCACTCATCAGCAGTCACGCTGTGGCAGTGACCCACATACGAAATAGAGGCAGATTGGCACAGATGTTAGCTCAGGGCAAATGTTCCTCAGCAAAAAAAACCAAAATAATAAAAGTGGCTGAGCCCCTGGGGAAGAGTGAGGACAATGACAATAGCAAGGGCTTCCCAGTGCAAGGGGTGGGAGAGTCCGGTTGGGTGAGGGAGCCAGCTCACCCCAGTGAAGGCCCTCATCTCGACCATTTCCAGGCCTCACAGTGCCTACCTCCCCCCCCCCCCCCATCAGCCTTCAGCTGGATCACTGAAACTTCAGTTGCATCATGGAATTTCCTCCTCAAGTTTGTGACTCAGCAGTGGTATCATTTTCTGTGCTCAAAGGGCCTCCAGCACTCAGTGTCTGGGTCAAAGTACTAACAGATTTGAACTCTACAGACGAACTATCAGGTAATTACAGCCGTCTGATAAAGAATGGCCTTCCCCTAAGTAATCATTGGAGGTGTCTAGATAGTCGTTGCATGATCATCAGTCCATCTGTCGGGCAACAGTTCTTAATAAGTCACCCATGAAGAAGGAAATGTTGGTGATGAAAAAGCCTAGTCAGAAAAGAATCTAAGAACCAACTATCCCAAGTGCCTCACTCACTTTTCTTCCTTGCGCTGCCTCATTCCTCTTTTCTCCCTCCCCCTGCCTCTGTGTGTCCCCATGACCAAGGGCTCGAGTCCTCATAGTTAAGGTGCTCACAGGTTGCAAGGAGGCCATGTTGGGCAGCACTCGTAAACACCAGTTTGGGTCTCAGATGCAACTGTGCTCTGGTCCTAGCTCTATCACTCCCCAGCTCTTGAGCAAATTACATCATTTCTATAAGCTTCAGTATCTGCACCTCTAAAATAGGATGATAATACTATTTACTTCATATAGGGTTTTTGTAACTATTAAGTGTAGTTCCAGAGCCTGGTATATGGTAAGAGTTTAGTAAGTGTTAGGTATTATTACCGATACTAACTATTAATAGCAGCACTGTTAATATTAAAATATCACACATAACACATATTATACATATATCTATATGCATTGATATATACACATGTGTATGTATCACAGAGCAGGTCCCCAGGGAATGTCTATTGAATGAATGAATGAATGAATGCCCACGTACTTCTCCAGGGATGCATTAATCTAGTTATAGACATTAGAAGTACTGAGAAATTTGGTTCCCCTCTTCTTGAGTATGAAAATTAAGAGCGAGTTTCCCTACAGACACTACATTTCTCCATTGGATGGAAGAGTCAACTAGGTCACCCCTATTTGCCCTTACGACCTAAGATTTATAAAGTCTACCACGGTTGCCTGCTGCCTAGTTTTCGTCACCTTTGTACCAGTCACCATTCCATTCAGTTCACCATCCATGCTGCACAGGCACCAAGGCTCCCTTCTGAAATGGTGGCAGTCTCAGATATTTCTCTCCTCAGGATTTTCTCTTCAGTCTTCTCACCCTTCCAGCTTCTGGCCATTCTCTCTTCTTCCTTTCTTTACCCATGTTCTCCATCATCTTTTCTTTGTCTACTGTCTCCATTTCTCCACTTTTTATTCCTTCTACACTTTCTGAAATCTAGTGCTTAAGTTCACCAATTTGCTGACACTGCTCCTTTTAAGAGTAGCCCTGCTAAGTCCATTGGAAACAGCACTACCCTCCTGCTCCATTTCTCCTGGGACCTCTTGCTGTTGGGCTACAGCCATTGCAGCCTGCATCACATACTCTTCTTCCCACCTCCGGTGCTCACTGGCCTATCTGTATTAGTGCGACAAAGGAGGAAGCTAGGGACCTGTTTTACTTATCGATGGCTGTGTATCAAATAACTCCAAAACTTAGTATTTTAGAACATTTAGTATCTCTAATAATGTTGAGCATTTTTTCATGTGCCTATTTGCCATTTCTGTATTTTCTTCAGTTAATTGTCTAAATTTTTGCCCATTTTTTTAGTTTTTGTTTCCTTACTATTAATTTGAAAGTTCTTTATATATTCTGGATATAAATTTTTTTTTCATCAGATATGTGATTTGCAAATATTCTGTTAGCCTGTGGCTTATCTTTTCATTCTCATACCAATGGCATCCAAAGAGCAGTTTTTAATTCTGGTGAAATCCAATTTATCCATTTTTTTCCTTTTATGGATTATATGTTTTGGGCTGTATCTAAGAAATCTTTGCCTAACCTTAGGTCACACAGATTTTCTTCTAGAAGATTTATGATTTTAGGTTTTACATTTAGATCTATGTTCCATTTAGAATTAATATTATCATATGGTGCAAGGTATAGATTGAAGTTCTCTTTTTTGCATATGGATATTCAGTTGTTCTAATTACTGAAAAATCTTTGTTGAAAAAACTTTCTCCACTGAATTGCCTTTGCTTTGTGAAAAACCAATTGACCATATATGTATGGGTCTATTCTGTTCTATTGATCTATTTGTCTATCAAATAACAGAGAGTGTCTACCACACTCTCTGTTACTGTAGCTTTATAATAAGTCTTGAAATCAGGTAGGTAATATTGTTATACTTTTGTTGTTCTTTTTCATAGTAGTTTCAGCTATTCTAGGTCCTTTGCGTTTCCACATGAATTCTATAAACAACTTGTCAATCTGCAAATAGAGTTTTACTTCTTTCAATTTAGATGCTCTTTTTCATGTTTTATTTGTACTGGCTAATGTCTCCAGTACAATGTTGAATAAAACTGTTAAAAGCAGATACTCTTGACTCGGGAGGAAAGCATTCCATCTTCCACTGTTGAGTATGATGTTAGCTACAGGTTTTTTGTAGACATCGTTTATGAGATTGGGGGTACCTAGTATGCTGGGAGTTTCTTCTTTTTAGCAGGAACGGATGTTAGACTTTTGTCAAATGCATTTGCTGCATTTATTGAAATTATGCTTTTTCTTTTTCTTTAATATGGTGAAATATGTTGATATTCAAAAGTTAAACCAACCTTGAATTCCTAGATAAATCTCACACAGTCATGATGTACTATCCCTGTTATATGCTGTTGAATTTGTTTATTTATTTATTTATTTATTTATTTTTCCCCCAAAGCCCCAGTAGATAGTTGTATGTCATAGCTGCACATCCTTCTAGTTGCCGTAAGTGGGACGCGGCCTCAGCATGGCCGGAGAAGCGGTGCATCGGTGCATGTCTGGGATCCAAACCCGGGCCACCAGCAGCGGAGCACGTGCACCCAACCGCCAAGCCACAGGGCCAGCCCTGAATTTGTTTTGCTAACATATTGTTACAAATTTTTGTATCTATATTCATGTGAGATATTGCTGTGTAGTTTTTTCTTGTAATGTCTTTGTCTTGTTTTGGTATCACAGAAATGCTAGGCTTATAGAAATAGCATGTATTGCCTCCTCTTCAACTTCTGAAAGAGGGTGTGTAGAGGTGTTATTTCCTGAAGTATCTGGTATAATTCACCAGTGAAGGCATCTGAGCTTGGAGATTGCTCGTGTGTGTGTAGGAAGATTTCTAACTACAAATTCATCTTCTTTAATAGATTTAGGGCTATTCAGGTTATTTATTTCTTCTTGGGTGAGCTTTAGCAGTCTGTGTCTTTCAAGGCATTTGTTCATTTAGTCTAAGTTGTCAAATTTATTGGCATTTTTAATCAAAGTTGTTCATAATATTCCTTTACTATCCTTTTACTATCTGTAGAATTTGTACTGATGCCACAT
Organism: Diceros bicornis minor; assembly: GCF_020826845.1. NCBI lineage: Eukaryota > Metazoa > Chordata > Mammalia > Perissodactyla > Rhinocerotidae > Diceros > Diceros bicornis. The sequence continues at coordinate 54,508,238 of NC_080744.1, read as the reverse complement.
TTTTTATTCCTGATATTGGTAATTTATTTTTTTTTTCTGGTCAGTCTAGAGGTTTATCAATTTTATCAATCTTCTCAAAGAACCAGTTTTGGGTTTTTATTGATTTTCTCTATTGTTTTTCTGTTTTTTTATTTCAATGACTTTTGTTCTATATTTGCTTCTTATGCATACTTTGGGTTTCATTTCCTCCTCTTTCTAGTTTAAGGTAGAAGCTAAAGTAATTGATGGAGACTTTTCTTTTTTTCTAACATAGATGTAATTCTCTTTAAGTACTACTTTAACTACATTCCAGGTATATCAATATGCTGTGTTTTCATTTTTTTTTTACTTCAAAAGTTTCTAATTTCAATTTGATTTCCTCTTTGGTGTGCAAGTCATTTAGAAGTGTGTTAGTTTCTAAGTATTTACAGATTTACCCATTATCTATTATTGATTTCTAATTTAATTTCACTGTGGTCAGAAAACATACTTTGCAATACTTGAATTCTTTTAAGTTTATTGAGAACTGTTTTATAGTCCAGAATATGGTCCATCTTGGTAAATGTTCCCTGTCCACTTAAAAAGAACGTATATTATGCTGTTGTTGGGTAGAGTACTCTATAATTGTTAAATCAAGTTAGCTAATGGTGTTGTAGCTGGGAACGGAGAGCTGTGGGATCCCATACCAGTTCTTAAATGCTTCAACATTTACTTAATCAGCACATCGGCCAGAATTGGTCACATAGCCCTAACATCACAGGGCTGGGAACTGTTGGGGAACACACGCATATAACAATAGTCTTGCATGTTTCTTAGAATGGAGGCAGAAGTGACATCTGAATAACACACCCCTAGGAGATGAGATCTGGAATCATAGTGTAAATGCATGATCTCCTGAAACTTTCAGAGTGAAAGTGTACCTTGCTTTGCTATAAAGGATGACCCCTGGGAGTGAGTAATGTTAGTTCTTTTTTTACTTTAGTTCCCATTCTACTTATTCCTAGTTGTATGATATTTAGTCCAGGTTCAGTAAAAACATTTTGATATTTCATTTCTTCAATTGGGTGTGTATGTGCTTCGTAGTCCCATCTGTCCCTGGGAAATTACAGGTATTGTGAAGTGACTTTACTTTGAGTTATCAGAGGCAGCAACGATAAGAGATGAGCAGAGGTCATTGCTGTTTATTGGTTTTAATTTAAATAAGATTTCTAATCCCTTTGAGAAAACTTTATAATACTTTCTGGTAAATCTTTCAACATGTTTGCATGTGTTCAACTTGGGACAAATTTCCTCATACAGACTGAGATCTTGCCGTCTGTGACTTGCAAGTTCAAACTCAAGATATACGGCAACCACTGGGAACCTGCCAAGAAGTCTTGCCCGTTATTGTCTCCCTTTAACTCTCCCAAAGAGCATCCTAGGCCTCACTACATGCAGATAAGGACACAAGGCTGCCCCACAGAACCTTAGCCCTCGTGCTGAATCCCTGAAAATCCATCTAATGTGGAACAATTGACATTTACCAGAGTTTCCCATTCTTTGTTTCATGACACACACATACACCCATCCCAAGTGTTCCATGATGGAGTGAGAGACAAATTTCTTCAACTCCCAGCCCCTCTTTGGAATTCAGATCTGTGTATTCCTCTCCCTTCGCATGTCTCATGCACTCAGACTTAAAATGTCTCAAGTTAGACTCTTGATATCCCCTCCATTAACCAGCCCCTCTCCCAACCAAATCAGCGTCTCTTTCAGGTCTCCCTTCAGTAAACGGTACCAATGGCTTTTACGAAAAACTCAAGAGTCATTCTTCGCACCAACTTTTTCCTCACGCCACTGTATCCCCAGATCCTATCAATTCTATGTATCAATATCAATGCCATATTTCCTCAATTCTAAAACAGATAGTCCCCAAAGCAGAAGTATTATGAGGATTATTGAGTAATATAGAGAAACTGCTTTACACAAAGTAGGTGCTCAATATCTACTAATATTATCCTCTTACAGCCTACATCAGATGGCCAGTAGGCAAAAGGGTGGGTTGTGGCACAGATGGCTATCACTACTCTGCATGTGTAAACTTGGCTGGGCAGCACAGGTGTCCCTATATCTGTTGCCACATTTGTGGGACCCTTCCACGGAATTTGCTTTAATTTGGATTCTTCATGAATTAACATAGTTAAGACGTCCATACTTCCTAAAGCAATCTACAGATTCAACACAGTCCCTATCAAAGTTCCAACAACATTTTCCACAGAAATAGAACAAAGAATCCTAAAATTTATATGGAACAAAAAAGACCCTGAATAGCCAAAGGAATCTTGAGAAAAAAGAAGAAAGCTAGAGGTATCATACTCCCTGATTTCAAAATATACTACAAAGCTATAGTAACCAAAACAGCATAGTACTGGCACAAAAACAGACACATAGATCAAGGGAAAAGAATCAAGAGCCCAGAAATAAACCCACACATCTACAGACAGCTAATTTTAGACAAAGGAGCCAAGAACATACAATGGAGAAAAGAAAGTCTCTTCAACAAATGGTGTTGGGAAAACTGGACAGCCACATGCAAAAGAATGAAAGTAGACCATTCTCTTACACCATACACAAAAATTAACTCAAAATGGATTAAAGACTTGAATGTGAGACGTGAAACTTCTAGAATAAAACATAAGCAGTACATTCTTCAACATCAGTCTTAGCAACATATTTTCAAGTACCATGTCCGAGCGGGCAAGGGAAACAATAGAAAAAATAAACAAATGGGACTATATCAAACTAAAAAGCTTCTGCACAGCAAAGGAAACCATCAACAAAACGAAAAGACAACCTAACAATTGGGAGAAGATATTTGCAAACCATATATCTGATAAGGGGTTAATCTCCAAAACATATAAAGAACTCATACACCTCAACAACAAAAAACTAACAACCCAGTTAAAAAACGGGCAAAAGACCTGAACAGACATTTCTCCAAAGAAGATATACAGATGGCCAACAGGAACATGAAAAGATGTTCAACATCATTAACTATCAGGGAAATGCAAATCAAAACTACAATGAGATATCACCTCACACCCATCAGAATGGCTATAATTAACAACACAGGAAACAACAAGTGTTGGAGAGGATGTGGAGAGAAGGGAACTTGCATACACTGATGGGAGTGCAAACTGGTGCAGCCACTATGGAAACAGTATAGAGATTCCTCAAAAAATTAAGAATAGAACTACCATACAATCCAGCTATTCCACTGCTGGGTATTTATCTAAAGAACATGAAAACATAAATGCATAAAGATACATGCACCTCTGTGTTCATTGCAGCATTATTCACAATAGCTAAGACTTAGAAGCAACCTAAGCGCCCATCAAGGGATGAATGGATAAAGAAGATGTGGTATATATACACAATGGAATACTACTCAGCCATAAGAAACGATGAAATCCAGCTACTTGTGACAACATGGATGGACCTTGAGGGTATTATGTTAAGCGAAATAAGTCAGAGGGAGACAGTCAAATACTGTATGATCTCCAAACACACAGAGACAGAGATTGGACTGGTGGTTACCAGAGGGGAAGGAGGAGAGAGGAGGGTGAAAGGGATGATTAGGCACATGTGTGTGGTGATGGATTGTAATTAGTCTTTGAATGGTGAACATGATGTAATGTACGCAGAAATAGAAGTATAATGATGTACACCTGAAATTTTTATGTTATAAACCAATGTTACCGCAATAAAAAAAAATTCAGATTCTTCCTTCTTTCCTAAAATATCTTCAAAGGGATTATATTATAATGCAGTTTTTTCCTTTTAACATTTTATTTTAACGTAATTTCAGACTTAGAGAAAGATTGCAAAAAGTACAACTTTTTGGTAAAAAGAATTCCCTTATACCCTTCACTGAGATTTCCCAAATTTTAATATTTCCTTACTTCCAAACCATTTGAAAGTCATTTACATGACTGGTGACATGGTGCCTCTTTACCCCTAAATACTTCTTTTTATTTCCTAAAAAGTAAGAATGTTCTTAAATTACTACAGTACACTGACCAAAATCTGAAGATTAACATTGGTACAATGCTATTATCTAATCTACAGACCTTATTTACATTTTGCCAGTTGTCCTAAGTCCTTAGCAAAGAAAATTCTGGATCATGTGCTGCATTTAGTTGGCATAACTCTTCCACCTCCTTTCATCTTAAGCATTTCTTCAGTATTTAATAACATTGATATGTTGGGTAAGTGCAGGCCAGTTATTTTGTAGAATGTCTCACCTTGGATTTGTCTGACGTTTCCTCATGACTGGATTCACATCAGGCACTTTTGTTAGGAACACCACAAAAGTGTGGCATCTCAGTAATGATAGTTTTGAAACAAAAATCTATTGGAGGGCTGGCCCCGTGGCTTAGCGGTTAAGTGCGCGCGCTCTGCTGCTGGCGGCCCGGGTTCAGATCCCGGGCGCGCACCGACGCACTGCTTCTCCAGCCATGCTGAGGCCGCGTCCCACATACAACAACTAGAGGGATGTGCACCTATGACATACAACTATCTACTGGGGCTTTGGGGGGAAAGAAAAAATAATAGAAGGAATTAAAAAAAAAAAATCTATTGGATACACAGAAAATTACCTAGCAATGCAAATAGCAGAAATTGCCTATTCTTTTCAGACTGGAAGAGTTGGAAAGATTACTCATGGATCTTGAAGGACTGTCACTTAGGGCCGAGCACTGTTTAAAGAATCCAGGTGACTTTCAAGAGGAGCCATTTAATTTTCAGCATTATATAATTCAATTAGGAATAAAAACCAAATCTATGAGTCAAATCAAATAGGAAATGCAGATGACATCCCCCATACTTTCCACTATCCCTTAAAATTATACTTGCAATTCATAAAGGTGTTAGAGATAGAGATTGCAAGCATAGGTACGGGGGAAAGTGACAGCCTGAGCTGTTAATGGCTGAAAGTGATTCAGAAGCATCTTTAGGCTCTGAATGTGTCAAAAATCTTAGAGTCAGATTTTGATACTTAAGAAAAAAGTTGTAATTATGTGAATAAGTGTATGCCATTGTCAATTAATTTATAATTGATACACAATGAGCAGGCACTTGCGCCCGTGCAAGTAAACCAGCGTACTTAGGTAAAATGCACATTTATACACACATACACCTAGTCCATAAAAAATATATATATTACTATACAATGGCAGGTGACTTTTAAGTGATTTTTATACTTTGTTAATAGTAGGAATATTAGATAAGGTTGGCACTTTTTCCTAAGTTCAGACAATGGACAGAGTCCTTAGAGAACAACGACGAGAAAAAGCAGTAGAAAAAAATCCCATGTTTGTCTTCATTGGACCAGGAAAGGTTACCTCCCTAAGGTACTCATTTGAAATGTCTCCAGTACAGAAAACAAGGGTTTATTTTCCAACTTCCAGGAAGTTGCTGAGTTCAAGATTTAGTTATGAAATCTAGAGTTCATTTTGCGTCAGTGTTGTCAGTAGCAGGGCAATAATCAGATTTTTATATCATGAGGTTCATTATCAGCTTAGCAGCAATGTGATATTGATTTAAGTTGGAACATTCTCATTTATCCAGAACAAAAGGTAACATTTCTTTCCACGCCCCCCTCCTCCGACATAACCATGTTCTCTATTCTTTTAAGATACAACAAAAGAGAAGGTGAAATAGGGACTTTTCTATGAATTAAAAAATTTCAGGTATGTCATTAGGTCAGAAATCAAATCAGCCCAATCTCCCATACCATTTTTAGCTACAGCTTGTACAATGATAGTTGATGTTAATCATCAGGATTATAACACATAATCAAGCTCACAGAAAGATAAATTATGTGCCATTAATTTTAATATTCTATAGTTATAGGTTCATTATTTTAAAAAAATTACCCATGTGTAGTAAACATAGAATATCTCTATTAAATAGAATTTTCAGTTAACCAGACCATATCTGGTTCCTAACCTTTCTGAGAAACAGATTAGTGTATTAACAATGCTATGATTATGGAACAACAAAAGACCCTGAATAGCTAAAGGAATCCTGAGAAAAAAGAACAAAGCTGGAGGTATCACACTCCCTGATTTCAAAATATACTACAAAGCTATAGTAACCAAAACAGCATGGTACTGACACAAAAACAGACACACAGATCAATGGAATAGAGTCGAAAGCCCAGAAATAAACCCACACATCTATGGACAGCTAATCTTTGACAAAGGAGCCAAGAACATACAATGGAGAAAAGAAAGTCTCTTCAACAAATGGTGTTGGGAAAACTGGACAGCCACATGCAAAAAAATGAAAATAGACCCTTACCTTACACCATACACAAAAATTAACTCCAAATGGATTAAAGACTTGAATGTAAGACCTGAAACTATGAAACTTCTAGAAGAAAACATAGGCAGCACGCTCTTCGACATCGGTCTTAGCAACATATTTTCAAGCACCATGTCTGACCGGGCAAGAGAAACAACAGAAAAAATAAACAAATGGGACTACATCAAACTAAAAAGCTTCTGCACAGCAAAGGAAACCATTAACAAAACGAAAAGACAACCTAACAATTGGGAGAAGATATTTGCAAACCATACATCTGATAAGGGCTTAATCTCCAAAATATATAAAGAACTCATGCATCTCAACAAAAAAAAAAAACTAACAACCCAATTAAAAAATGGGCAAAAGACCTGAACAGACATTTCTCCAAAGAAGATATACAGATGGCCAACAGACACATGAAAAGATGTGCAAAATCATTAACTATCAGGGAAATGCAAATCAAAACTACAATGAGCTATCACCTCACGCCTGTCAGAATGGCTATAATTAACAAGACAGGAAACAGCAAGTGTTGGAGAGGATGTGGAGCGAAGGGAACTCGCATACACTGCTGGTGGGAGTGCAAACTGGTGCAGCCACTGTGGAAAACAGTATGGAGATTCCTCAAAAAATCAAGGATAGCACTACCATATGATCCAGCTATTCCACTGCTGGGTATTTATCTAAAGAACTTGAAAACACCAATGCGTAAAGATACATTCACCCCTGTGTTCATTGCAGCATTATTCACAATAGCCAAGACTTGGAAGCAACCTAAGTGCCCATTAAGGGACGAATGGATAAAGAAGATGTGGTATATATACACAAGGGAATACTACTCAGCCATAAGAAACGATGAAATCCAGGCATTTGTGACAACATGGATGGACATTGAGGGTATTATGCAAAGTGAAACAAGTCAGAGGGAGAAGGTCAAATACCGTATGATTTCCTTCAAGTAGTAGATAATAACAATAAACAAACACATAGAGACAGAGATTGGATTGGTGGTTACCAGAGGGGAAGGGGGGAGGGAGGAGGGTGAAAGGGATAATTCGGCACATGTGTGTGGTGATGGGTTGTAATTAGTATTTGGGTGGTGGACATGATGTAATAATTTAAAAAAAAAAAAAAGTTAAAAAAAAATGCTATGTACCAAATAGAAAATAACAGAGGAACGCCTAATTTATACTGTTTGCCAATTTACCTGGTATAAATACTCCTATCACGCCCTGTTTTGAGTTATCAATGGTTTAACAACCAGCTCACAAATTTCCTTCGTACAGAATTTAACCATAGTCTCTCATAAGCTGGTATGAGTAGGCTCCAGAGTACCACCAGTGCTGAAGAAAATATCTATATGGAAGCACAGAGAGTCAAAGGATAGAAAAATGTAAATGAGAGGTAAGAGAAATAAAGCATACAGTGAAAAGGTCTTATGTTTAATTGTAGTTGCAGAAGGAGAAAAAAGAGAAAAAGGGGGTTAGAAGAGAGCTTTGACAAGATATTACCTGAGAATCCTCCAAAACTGATAAGAGGCATTATAGTCATGTGTCACTTAACGATGGCAATATGTTCTGAGAAACACACCTTAGGCGATTTCACCATTGTGTGAACATCATGGAGTGTACTTACACAAACCTAGGTGTTATAGCCTACTACACATCTAGGCTATATGGTTTTAATCTTATGAGACCATGTCATACATGTGGTCCGTTGTTCACCAAAATGTCATTATGCGGCTCATGACTGTAGTCTACCGATTTGAGAAGCCTTATAAACCCAAAGCAGAATAAAAAAAGAAAAACACTCTTACCTAGACACATGATAGGAAAACCGCAGAGAACCAAAGGCAAAGAGAAATCCTAAAATCTAGAAGTAGCCAGAGGCAAGAGGCTTACTACTTTCCAATTAGACTAAAGAGCTAACATTTCAATCTAAATGATTGAAAGCAGAAGATAATGGAAAGCTATCAAACTTCTGAAAGAAAATAATTGCCAACCGAGGATTCTATAACTAGTGACATTATCCTTCAAGAATGAAAGTAAAATAATTTTTAGGCAAAAACTAAGAATGTTACTAGCCGACTACGCTAAAGGACACAAAGAGTGATCCTCAGGCTGGAGAAGTTGATCCCAGGTGGAAGCACGAAATGAAGGAACAAGGAAGAACAAACACAGCAAACCTAAACAGAATACAAAACAACAGCAGCAATCTCTTGTAGAGTTTAGAACTAAAATATTTGGCAGCAATTGCATGTAAGCCAGCTGGGAGGGAAATGGACTCAAAGTGTCTAAAGGTCCTAAGATTATCAGCAAAAGGGCAAAAGCACCAACATTAGTTTTTAATGCAGATTCAATGCAGTCAATCCCAATCTAAATCTCAGCTGCCTTTCTGTAGAAGTTTTCAAACTAATTCTAAAATTCATACAAAGGACTCAGATGATCCAGAACAACTTTGAAAAAGAACCAAGTTTAAGAGCTAACACTATGTGATTTCAAGACTTATCATGAAGCTACAGTAATCAAAACAGCATAATATTGGCATATAGACAAATAGATCAATTGAACAGAAGAGTTCAGAAAAATTCACATATTTTTTTTTAAAACACAATGTGCCAAGCCAATGCATTGGATAAAGGATAATCTTTTCAACAAATGATCCTGAAACAATTGGATATCCATGTTAAAAAAAAAAAAAAAAAAAGAACTTGGACAGACACCTCAAATTAGCTCAAAAATCACAGAACTAAATGTAAAATCTAAAACTATCATGTCTAGAGGAAATGATAGAAAATCTTTGTGACCTCGGGTTAAGCAAAACTTAAGTATGGCATTGAAAGCATAATACACAAGAAAAAATTGATCAATTAGACTTCATCAAAATTATATACCCCTGCTCTTTACAAGACACTAAGAGAAAATACAAGCCTTAGACTGAAGAGAAATCTTTAAAAATAATATAATTTGAAAAGGACCTGTATTCAGAAAACATAAAGAACTCTCAAAACTCAGCAATAAGAAAATCCAATTTTAAAATGGGCTAAAGATTCAAATAGACACTTCCCCCAAAAAACATATACAAGTGACAAAAAAGCACACGAAAAGATGGTCATCAGTTATTAGAGAAATGTAAATTAAAACCACAAGATACCACTACACACCTATTAAGACAGTCAAAATGAAAAAGATTGGCCATACTAAGTGTTTAAGAATGTGGAGAAATTCAAACTCATACTCTGCTGGTGGGAATGAAAAATAGTACAACTACTTTGGAAAACAATTTGAGAGTTTCTTAAAAAGTTATACACCTATGATGTACTCCAGCCATTCCACACCTAGGTACTTACCCAAGGGAAAGGGAAATATATGTCCATACAATGACTTGTCCATACAATGAATGCCTTCAATAACTTGAGTAATAGTAAAAAATAACAAACCCCGCCCCACCACCACCACCTGGAAACAACCTGAATGTCCATCAACAGGTAAATGGATAAATAAACAGTAAATGCCAACTCGTCTATAGTGACAGAAAACAGATCATTGGTTTTTTAGGGAGGGAAGGGGAAGAGGAAAGGAATACAAAGGAAGGGGAAGAAACTTGTGGGGATAATATAGTCATTATCTTCATTGAGGCGACGGTTTCACAAATGTATACATATGTCAAAACAAACTGTACACTTTAAATGCACACTTTGTCTTATGTCAATTGCACCTCAATAAAGCTGTTTTTTAAAAAAACTATATTGAGGCACCACTTATTGCCTATTAGATTTTAAAAAATTAAAGTCTGACAGAACCACACAGATGAGACTGTGCAGAAGCAGGTGCTCAGGTAAGAAGGGCAGCCTCTAAGGAGAGCCTTTTGATACTATTTATCAAACTAAACGCACTTGCTCTCTGATCTGCAATGCTTCTTCCTATTCCACAGAACTACTTACATATGTATAAAAATATATCACGATAAGATTATTTATTGAAGCATGGTTTGCTATAGCAAAACAGTAGAAACAACTTCAGTATCCATCAGTAGGGTCTAATTAAAGTTAATTAAAATGAATTACAGTAAATTCATATAACAATACAATGGAGCTAAAAAAAAAAAGAGGGAAGGAGCTCTTTATGTACTAATAATGGAAAGATCCCCAGGATATATTTTTAAAGGACAAGGTATAGAACAGTATGCATATGTTACCAGGTGAAGGGAGTGAGGGGAGAGCGCAAGCAAGAATGAGAATAGACAGACTAGCCACAGAGGTGGAGATGATATTTGTAACACATACAACAAAACATTCTCCTTTTTGCAGTCAGAAGACAAGAAACTTTGAGAAAAAATGGCGAGACTTAGACATTTACAAAAAAAGATATCCAAATGGCCAACAAACATGAAAATGTGCTCAGCCTCATTAGTAATCGGGAAAATGCAAATTAAAACCACCATGAGATACTTTTACAGACCTGCTGGATGGCTAGTGTTTAAAAGACTAACAATACCAACTGTTGGTGTGGATGTGAAATAAACTCTCCTGCACTATTGGCTGGAGTATAAATTGGTTCAGCCATGTTGAAAATAGTTTGGCAGTGTCTACTGAAGTTGAAAATATTCATATTCTGTGACTCAGAAATTCCATTCCTTGGTATATAACCAACAGAAATGTGTGTACGTGTTCACCAAGATAAACGTATGAAAGTGTTCCCAGCAGCCTATCTTCAATAGCCCCTATAAGTTCCGCACACCCAATTTCACTGTGTGGGGAGGGGATTTTCCACACCACTAAGCAATTCTCCAACACCAGCTGAATGTCCTACAATTCAACTCAGTTCTGACGCTCTCTCCAAGTAGACAGTATCCGATTCCACAGGCTAAGGGCTCAGTCCCACAAGATCGTCCTCCGCTTCAGCTGTCATCTGAAAGCCCAAGTTGTTATTTAGGCTTTTGATCCACTGGCCATAAATCAGAGGTTCCCACAACCCCCTACTTGAGTTTGATTACTTTGCCGGCTCACAGAATTCAGAAAACTTGTTTACTCAGTAGATTACTGGTTTGTTACAAAGGATATTAAAGGAAACAAAAAAACACAAGGCAACAGCAAGATGAAGAGATACACAGGGCAAGGTCCCAAACAAAGGAGCTTCTGACCTCCTGGAGCTGGGGGCCTGGCACAGTGACACGTGGAAGCGTTCTGTTTCCCCAGCCTGGGAGCTCTCCAAACCCCCTCCTTTTGGGTTTTTAATGGATGTTTCATTACATAGGCATAATTGATTAAATCATTGGCCATTGGTGATTGATTCAACCTCCAGCTCCTCTTCCCCTCCCTGGAGGTCAGGGTGGTGGGACTGAAAGTTTCAGCCCTCTAAATCATACGCTTGGTTCCCCTAGCAATCTGCCCCCATCCTTAGGTGCTTTCCAAAGGTCACCTCATTAACATAAACCCAGCTGTAGTGAAAAGGGGCCTGTTGTGAGACATCCGGTTAGCCTTTATGGCTCTGAATCAATTTCAGAAACTGAGGACAGGAGACCAGTTATTATAACAAAAGATGCTCCCATTGCCCTTACTGCTCAGGAGGTTCGAAGTGTTTGGGGAGCTGTGAGCCAGGAACTGTGGATGAAGACCAAATATATGAGAAATATATGTTTAGTCATTCAGATGACAAAAGTATATTTTTTTATAAATTACAATATCACAGCCCCAAACTGGATACAACCCAAATGTTCACTGACAGTAGAATGGATATATCAATTGTAGCATATTTACACAATGAAACTGGGTTCCCAGCAATAAAAATGAACCAACTACAGCTACATACACCACGGATGAATCTAACAAATTAAATGTCGAGCAAAGAAGCCATTACAAAAGGACACGTAACATATGAACCCAGTGATGCGACAGACACCAGCAATTCAGAGACGCACATCTAGGTGATAAAACTATTAAGCAAGGAGATAATGACCACAATAACTTAGTAGTTACCTTTGGGGAGGGGTTGTGATGGAGAGAAGAGGGCTTAGGGGATGATGCAGTGTTCTATTTCTTGACCTGGATGATGGTTTCAGTGTTTACAATAATTGAGCAAAGCATTATACGTTCCTGCTCTTTTCTGTATGCATCATATTTCATTGTAAAAATGTTTAAGGTATACAAAAATCCTGCTGCCACCCACCCTCTTCCTCTGCCACCAGTTTCTACACCTTGACATACAACCACTTTATTAGTTTACGTATCCTTTCAGAGTTTTTTTTTTTTAATGCATTTACAAGGACATGTCAATATATACTCTTACTACCACCCTTTCTTTTACACAAGATATAAGCAAATTGTTGTTCTCCCCCTTGATGTTGGTTGGGTTTTTTTGTTTGCTTTGTCTTTTAGTTAACAATAGATCTTAGAGATTTTTCCACATATTCTCTTCTGCAGCTGCATAGTTTTCCCTTGTATTTATATACCATGGCTAGTCCTCTACAGGACATTTGTTTCTAATCTTTCGCTATTGCAAAAGTTTCATATGTGGTTTTTAAAATACAATACATCCATGCCTTGGAATTCTATGCAGATATTAAAAAGCCTGGGGACAGACCCTATGTATGAACATGGAAAGAGCACCAAGATGTGAGGAAATGACACGTGAAGTGACACATAAGTGAAAAAACACAAGGCACAGAACAGAACGTACTGTGTGATCCCATTTGGGTTGGGGAGATAGATTTACATGCTTTTCTGTGCTAGCTGATAGATCCCTGGACTCGAGAAACTTAAGTGGTCTCGGAGTGAGACAGGGCTGAGGTGAGCAAGGAGTCCTCCATCTTTCGTCTTGTACTATTTGGTTCTGATTTTTATCTTGTATGACTTTTCTTAAAACATAATAATTTAAATAAAAATGGATAATGATATCTACCTCATGGGCTAGTTGAAAAGACTAAATGAAGCCACCTATATAAAACACATTTCTGTGAAGTATAACACAATTCACCAATATCACTTCCATCATTCTAAATAGAACCATGTATCTATTTATTTAACTCTATTCTAATAGTAAACAAGAATCACCCAATTTAGAACTTCCATCTTTAATATTCTTGATGGTTTGAAACACAAGACCAGCAGCCATCTGAGGATGCTGTGCAGGCCACCGAGAGCTTTGCCTGTCCCTCCTTGTCACCGCCCCGAGATCATGCCACCATCTAGGGCTCCCTGCTTCCAGCCTTGTCCCTGGCTGTTTACCACACAGCAGTCACAGGGAACAAGCAAAAACATAAGGCAGTTAGGCACTCCTCTGCTCACAACTTTCTGATGGCTCTCAACTCAGCCAAAGCCAAATTCCTTACAAGGCCCTTGAAGGCCCTACATAAGCTGTCCCCACCCCTTCCAATTCTCAGCCCACTTCTACCTTCTCCCCATGGCTCCAGCCAAAAATCTCTTGGCTGTTCCTGGCACACCTGCACCTCCTTCCTCAGGGCCTCTATACTCACTTGTGTTCCCATTACTGGAACATTCTTTCCTGGTTATGAACATGGCTCAGTCCTACAAGTCATTACTCAAATGTTGCCTTCTCAGGAGAACCTTCCGTGATCACCCACTTTAAATTGACACCCCTCCTCACATCCACACACACCCTATCCTCGTTTTCTGGTTTATTTACCTCCACAGCATTTATCACCATATATTATATTGCCCATTGCCTCCCCCCCACTGTAAAATTTGCTCCATGAAAGCAGGGAGTGTATTGTCCACTGCTGTATTCTCAGTCCCTAGAACAGTATGTGCCACATAGAAGGTGCTCGAGACATTTTTTGACTGAATTCTGGCCACAGGGAGATGGAGTAACATGTTGAACTAGTTTACTTAACTACCTGCCAAAAGACAAGACAAGAAAAACTTGAGTAGGTAGGCAGGCCACCCAGCTGTTGGGGGTGCTTTTTAAAATCGGAGGAGTGTATGTATGTAATGAAAGCAGAAAAAAGCAGCAGAAGAGATAATAGAATCATTTGCCTAAATTGACAGGAGTTTACAGGTAGACATGAGTCAGGCAGTTGCTAATCATCATACAGGGCTTCCAGCTGTCAGGCAATGTTCAGGGTTACAGCCTCCCTGATGAGAGATAGGGAGCATTCTTGCAACAAGTGAACATAGAATCAATACTAATATTAATGATAAAGCAGGAAAGGTTCAACACTGACTCCGTGCTCATGATAAATGGATTAGCAGATGGTGGAGGTTGGGAAAGACTGGGGCAGTTCCCGGGTAGATGGAATCAGATTACAAGCAATAATTACCTCTCTTCCAATAACTCCATGGGGGTTCTAGCCCTAGTGTCAAGCTTGCTGTCAGTTTCATAACTCTGCTTACCCATCTTGTGGCTCAGGTACGTGGTTGAATTTGTCCTTACCACAAATATGGAGTCCCTGAGATGAGAACAATGGGAGGGCCTATGAGTCAATAATTTATGAGTAACTGTCTTTACTGAGATGGTGTGGTCGGTCACTGCTGGATGGGACCCCCTAATTGGGCCTGTGAGTCACAAGAAAACTAGAGGGGCCCAGAACCTGAACATGAGAAAGGACCGTTATTAGACAACCCCAAACAACCACACAGGAGAAGCTGCACTTCCTTCAACACACCTGTACATGGACCTGGTGGTCCACCAGGTGGGAATGTTCTTTGTATTGCTTGCGGTCTGATCTTCTATAAGAAGAGGTGGAATCTAATTCTTGCAGAAAGAGCTATTTCAGTCTGCTTTGGGAAAAGCTCTGCCTTCTCTCCCCATTTCTTTCCACCTTCCTCTTCCATCTCCTCTCCATCCCTCTTAGATCCCACTTCTATTTCTCTCCTAAGTTCCATTGACTACCATAGCTCGAGACCTTTGAGCTGGAGGATGTTAGTGGGGGCAGGGAAATTAAAAGGGAACTATTCTATGTCTTCTGGATGTTTTTCATTCCTAGAAGCCTGAACAAGTTAATATTTGGTTATTTACTTATACCCTCATTTATCCTAAAAAGAGGATTTAATTAAAATATACATAAAATATACCAAGGTAACAAAAATTAGGAATGAGTAAGAGAGATGAGGCAAAGAAACAAAAGGGAGGCCATAAAATGGAATCAGGAATGTGGCTAATACAAAACGCATACTAGGAAGTCTTATGCCCTTAATAAGGAGGGCTGCAAATTCTATTCTAAATTTTCTAGATTAAAAAAAAACAACAACACAAAGACTTAGTAACAATCAGACCTAGGGTCTGATTCAGAAAATAGAATGGTTTGAGAAATATATACCTGACCTGATACCAATAGGAGAAAGAAATTCCTTCTACAGATATAATGTAATGAATGATGTCTCAATAATGTCTTGAGAATGGAGAAAGTGACGGTTTCACAGAACTACTTCCTACAACATCCCTCAAGGAAAACCATGGGCATCTCTCCACAGAACCATTGATAGAAAGCAATTCTGGGGAGTCCAGGCCCCAGACATCCGCTGGTCTGGCACACCTAGCTGCACACTTGCAGCCCACAGACTTGGTTTAGCTTGGACTGTTTCGTGATTGTCACTGCTGTTGTTTTTAAAGTTAATGCCCTTAGGGGAGGCATGCAAGCCCCAATTCTCCAGCCTCTATTGTTTTTAATCCAGTTACTTTATATACTTATGTTGCATAACTGGTTCCTGAAGGTATTGCCTCGGAGACCCCATTCATTCATCTACTCATTCAATGGATATTTTCTAGCAACTTTTATTGCCTGGCACTCTTCTCTGCAAGCAAACAAACAAGAAACATATCCTGCCTCAGGAAGCTTAAAACCTAGTGGAAAGAAACAGGCAATAGATAAGTAAAAATATGTGGTATATCAGATGGATAACTGTTATAGAAAATAATAAAGCAAGGAAGGGCGAGGGAGTGCTGGAGGGAGGAAAATTTTAGAGTAGCCAGGGAAGGCCTACACTGAGAAGGTCGCTTTTGAGTAATGATCTGACAGAAATGAGGAAGCTGTGTGGGTATCTAGGGGAAAGGCAAGTGCAAAGGCCCTGAGGTAGGGAGGGGCCTGCCTTATTGGAGGAACAGCACACAAGCTAATGTGACCAGAGCTAAAAGCAAGGGTGAGCCAAGAAGCCCTAAACGGAGAGAGGAAATGGTAGAAGGGCAGGGCAGATAACACAGGGCCTGGGAGATCACTGTAGGTACTTCAGAGGAAGCCATTGGAGGGTTTTGAGTGGAGAAATAGTATCACCTGACTTAAGTATTAGACGGACTGCCGACTGCTGGACACAGTAGATCAGCTAACAGACTATTACAATCACCCCAATTTAGAAAAATGGAGTGATTGTACAGTCTTCAAGAAGTTCCCCATAGGCTTCTTGCAGCCTTTGCAGTGGTACCCCCAGCAAACAGCAGGTGTGTAGCCAGTTCAGGGAGAGCCAGTTCATAGGAGAGCTGAGAGCATGAACTGAAGAGCCAGACCAAGACCGGTACCTGAGGAGACCATCTCTCCTCCCCTCCGCAGAGGTGAGCTGAGCAAGTCCTCGGGTGTCAGTTTTATTCTGCTCTAAGACCAGGTGACTGACATCCGCGGGAGCAGGGCTACGGTAACTGTCGGCTGGAAAACACTCAAGCAGCAGCTACAACACAACTTTCAGTCATTAAAAAAAAAACGTTGCCTGGGGAACACTCAGCTTTGAGCAGTCACTTCCTTGTGAGGCCTCCAAGACAAACGAGCGGCAGGGTAAACTGAAAGGTAACAAATCAAAGACTGGTTTCCTGGGTTGTCATAATCAGCTACCAAATGATTAACAGCCAGGGGGCCTGAGCGTGGGTCATGGGCTTGGAGAACAATAGCCCTTTTTTCCGGTCTGCGAGTGACTGTTTCCACGTGTCCTAGAAGTTACGGCACCTGGACAGGATGTGCTCCCCACAGGTGACCCAAGCCTCTGCGAGGGCACCCATGTGGAATGGAAGGGAGCCCTGGGCACCCCAACTCTGCAGCTCACTGGGTGGTAACCTAGGGCAAGTCGTGCCTCCTCTGTGAGCCAGTTTTTCATCTCTAAACTGGGAGTTTTATGAGGACAAGAGGAGATTATGAATGTAAGTACATAGCACAGTTCATCGTAGGGACTCACTCAATTCACGTTGGTTCCCCTTTGCCCACCACCTCCCCAAGGTTGGCCAAGGCAAGGTCCCCAGCAAGTCCCCCTCCACTGCTCCAGCACATCTGACTGCTTTTCTGTCTGACTTGCCTTTCCCTGGTTAAGGAAGGCTGAAGCTCCCCTGTCCACGAGGAAGGCCTAAGGAACCTCCCCCAAGACTTGAGCAGTTGGTTCCTTCAGAAGGCCGAGCAGATCCCTGGCACATTCCTGCTGTGATCTCCGACCCTCACACGCCTCCATGCACTGCCCTTGCCCCATGCACACCCACAACCAGGGAGAAAGCCCTGGGTGAGCCTCCATGGCAGAAGGCAGGGAAAGCTCCATAGAGAGGCCTGGCCTGGCTGAGCTCTCATGAGAACCCAGGCTCCCGGAAACTCAGTGAAAATATTTCTTTCTCTACCAAATAAAGAAAATGCAAAGTTGCCTAAGAGGGCTTCATGTTTTAAGACAAACAGAAAAGAGGAAGTTCTTTTTGTGGAAAAGAAGAGTTTTCCTGGGTGTTTAGTATGTAAGCAAAGGCTGTCCAGGTTGAAAGAATGCTAGGAGAGCTAGGAATTAGGCCATGGCCCCCTGGACACAGAGGACCCAGACACTCCAGCCAGCCACCCTTTGTGACTCCCCGGCAACCTCCCAGGGCGGTGGAAGCTGCCAAGAGGCTGAGGAGCCAACTGACAGATACACGAGACACACAGAGGCAAAGAGAGGAACTGAGTCATGCAAAAGATGGAGCCCAAGATCTAGCAAGTCATGCTGCCAACATGTGTGGCGCCACCTGGGGCCCAGATCTCTCCATCTCAGCTCTCCTTGGGGTGGTAGGGAGGGTGACATTCAGCTTTTCAATTCATAGGCACGTGTCCTCACGGTGAACCCACATTGCTTGAGATAATTTGACTCTAGTCCTACCCAAGGAAGTCATGGTGCCACCAAGCCCCTGCCCTTTCTAGAGTTGTTTCTATCTAAAGGACCAGCACCACAGCACCCGAGTCCGAGCCCCTCTTCTCCGGCTGGTGCAGGATAAACACCTTCCCCCCAGCCCCACCCCAATTCTTGGCCTCGGCTCCTGTCCTCCTGCTCCTCACAGCCCACCAGTCTTCTGGTCACACCTCATTACCGCAGATATCGGATCACGCGATGTGAGAGAGAACTCTGGGGCCTGAGAACTTGGGGGTCACCTCTGCTGGATTTGGGGGCTTCCAGAGCTTCCTCCCACACACGCTTGTGTCAGATACATATCTCCCCTTCATGAGCATCTCCCCACATTAGGTTGGTTTCATCAGTTTCAGTCCACGCAGCTGCACTCGTCCTGACCTCAAACCCAAGTTCAGATACGTCTCAGCTCAGCTCCACAGGCACTGACTACATCCCCAGGTGACCCAACAATCCTGCCACTTCAACTGCACAGCCTCCACTTCAGAGGAGCAAGGGAGCTTAAATTCATCAAGTCCGCACAATGCTTGAATCCTTCCTGCTATAATTAGTGGAGTGTATCCTCCTTGAGGAGACAGGAAGCATAGCCCCCACAGCCCCCTCTGGACAGAAATGAGTCCTCCTAACCTAGTTCTTCCCCTGAAACACACCAAGTCAGCCCCCTCCCTCCTCCTAGGGGGAGCCCTTCCAGGGTCAAGTCACTTACCCGCCCCCTTGTGTTCTTTCTTCTCTCCTCCTGGCTAAACATCTTCAATTCCTCTCGTTGCCCCCTCAGATGCTTCAGTTTTGAATCCCCTCACTAGCCTCCTCGCTCTTCTTTAAATATGCCCTGGGCTCACAGTGCTTCTCTCACCTTAATGTATAAAAATCACCTGCGCTCTCCCTGTCCTTCCCCCTCGGGTTCCATAGGTCTGGGTGGGGCCCAGGAGCCTGCATTTCTAACAAGCTGTAAGTGATGCTGCTGCTGCTGCTCACCACTTCGAGTAGGAAGACTTCCACTTGGGATCACCTGGAGCTTGTTAGAAACGTGACTCTTGGGCCCCATCCAGATCTCCTGAATCAGAATCTGCAGTTTAATAGTATCCACAGGTGCATAGAATGCCCTTTAAAGTTTGAAAAAATGGAGGTTGGCAACCATGGCTGCATATTAGAGTCACCTGGGAAACTGGACAACAATCCCATGGTCCAGCAACACCCCAATTACATAAGACCAATTACATAAGAGGGTGGGATCCAGGCATCAGCGGTTTTAAAGCTCCCCAGGTGATTCCAATGTGCAGCCAGGGTTAAGAACTCTGCCATAGAGCATCTTAAAGTCCAGACCCTACCTTTGAGACCACTGCCAGAGAAAGGCAGGACTTGCTTTGTTGCCTTGAACTTCTCCCGTTGCAACCTGGAGTCCCATTTGTTCTGGGCACCCATCCACAGTGCTGACTCTTTTTGAGGCAGTATAGAGCTGTGGTTAGGAGCTCTATTTCAGAGTCAGGTAGACCTGGATTTGAATCCTGATACCAACATTTATTGGCTGAAGGACCTCAGAAAATTTACCTAATATCTCTGTGCTTCATTCCCTCATGTATAAAGTGGAATCAAGATGGAATCTACATCCTAAAGTCATTGTGAGGGTTGAATTAAATGAGAAAAAGCATGTACAGTTGTTAGCACAGCAGCAGCCCCATAGAAGTGCTCAGTGATGGTTAGCTGCTGTTATTAACGTTGATCCTAAAACTCCTGGACGTTTCGCATGAGCCGCTTCTAAGCCACATTAAGTCATCGTATAGGTTGAGGTTTCCCTTTGCGAGCAACTCCTGTTTAACCAATTCTTGCTAACCTAGGCAGAAAAGAAGTGTATTAGAAGACTTGTGCCCAAAACTAAGCACAGGAATGGAGCCAGCTGCCAGGATCTCAGCTGGAACTGTCAAGTGCTGTCCTCAGAACGATTCAGTCCCAATGACTTCCATGAGCCACTTGGCTCAGAGTCTGATCTGGCTCAGCTCGGGTTGTTTGCCCCCTTTGTGGGAGGTAAGGGGCCCTGTGAATAATACTCCCAACAGGACCACTAGGAGGAAGCTGGTTCTCCAGAGAAACCAGAGGCTGTTACCTAAAAGAAGATGGAGGCTGGCCAGGCAAAAAGAGATGTCTGCCTCAGCCCAGCTGTATTTTGAACCCAAAGGCAGGACCACGTGTTTATTCTTACCACGTTTTTTAATTGAAGTTGTTATTTCCTCTTTGAGTGCTTTTTAAATGACAGCTTTATTGAGATATAATGCACATACCAATAAAAATTCACCCTTTTAAAGTGTACAATTCAATGGGTTTTAATATATTTACAGAGTATCACCATCATCTAATTCTAGAACATTTTCATTACTCCCAAAAGAGACTCCATTTCCATTAGCAGTCACTCCTCACTTCTTCTCCTCTGCAACCCTTGCCAACCACCTGTCTACTTTCTGCCTCTATGGATTTGCCTATTCTGGGCATTTCATATAAGTGGAATCATAGTATTTATCCTTTTCTGTATCAAAATTTCATTCCTTTCTATGGCCAAATAACCATATTTTGTTTATCCAGTCATCAGTTGATGGACATTTGGGTTGTTTCCACTTTTGGGTATTATGAATAATGCTGCTATGAGTATTCTTGTACAGATTTTTGTGTGAACATTTGTTTTCAATTCTCTTGAGTATATATCTAGAAGTAGAACTGCTGAGTCACGTGGTAACTCTATGTTAAACCTTTGAGAAACTGCCAGACTGTTTTCCATAGCAGCTGCACCATTTACATTCCCACCAGCAGTGTATGAGTTCCAAATTTCTTCACATCCTCACCAACACTTGTTATTGTCTGTCTTTTTTATTTTAGCCATATTAGTGGGGTTGAAATATTTCATTGTGGTTTTTGGTTTGCATTTCCATGATGACTAACAATGTTAAGCATGTTTACATGTACTTATTTCCTATTTTATTCTGTTAAATTCAATCCGTGATCTCAAATGATCACACAGTCGGATCCTGTTCCTATCTTTGCAATTCTTTCAGTTCATGGTCAACTGCAGATATCATGGGAGTACCCTCTATAGCCTGTTCTCCAAAAAAAATTATTGAACATCTTGGGACAAGTGACTGGACTCTACAGTACGCCACAAGGAATCTCTCAGGTTGGCCCTGAACCTTATTTAGCTATCTCTGAGTGAGAGTGAATTCTTCTCTCCGTGACTCTAACTCGAACCACCTCTCCGCCCAGGCTGTATGGCTCTCTCATCACCCTCTGCCCTGGAGTTGCTTCTCTGTCCTTCTGCACTTTAAGCATGTGTTCCTTTAGCCACCTGGGCCTCTTCTTCCCCACATTTCTCAGCTTAGCCCCCAAACTATAAAGTCTCCAGACCACATCCAGGGAGAGGAAACCATGTCTGGTTTCTTGAGAAATACTCAAAACCTCTCCTTCTGTTTGGTTGGCTTATTAATTCCTAGGTTCACCCTCCCACCTAGGCACGATGCTGGGGAAGATAAGACCCTTCCTCATCTCAGTCTGGTATCTGCTCCTTAAGTGACCAGGGCTCCCAAATATGCAGACTCTCCAGCACCCTGCAGCATGGCCATGGTCTGACTGAGCAGCCAGAAAGAGGCTCATCAGCTGGGATGGATTTGTCTCCTGTTTTTGGTTCCTTCATCTAGAGCAGGGATTTTCAAGATGTGGTCCATGGACTGCCTGAGTCAGACTCACCTCAAGGGTGTTAAAACTCCAGAACTACTGAGGCAGAATCTCCATGGGGTGGATCCTGAAAAACCTACATTTGGAACAAGGTCCTCAAAGATTCTTACATACACTAAAGTGTGAAAAACAGACATCTA
This sequence comes from Diceros bicornis minor, assembly GCF_020826845.1. Taxonomy (NCBI): domain Eukaryota; kingdom Metazoa; phylum Chordata; class Mammalia; order Perissodactyla; family Rhinocerotidae; genus Diceros; species Diceros bicornis. The sequence goes on along the minus strand of NC_080744.1, from coordinate 54,485,990 downwards.
GAGGTATTATTATTAATTTATTGCTAATCGACACACATGTATTCATAGGGCTCTTTAAAAACTTATATTTTTGCCCAAGGACACACATCCCGTAATGAGCAGAGTGAGGACTCAAACACAGGCCTTCTAGTTCCTTGCCTCTCTGCTCCTCCCCCTATGTATCATATCCTCGCTTTTGTCTGCAGAAGCCTCAGGGCCAAAGCCTGATTCGCAGTCACCTGCCTGACACCAGAGAGCCTTGTCACTTTCCTGGAAGGTGAGGGGTCCCTGGATCTCACTCCATCTCTTTAGTTCTCTCTCCCTGTCCCTTCCAAGACATAGGTTTCAAACCAAGAATCCTGGAATATATACTAAGCAGCTGTAGGATAAATATCCATGTAACTCAGATATCAGCTAATTTATGCCAACTTTCCTCCACCACCTCATCCCCTAGCAAGCAGAAGAGACTGCACACAAGTTTAAATAACTATAGACCCAACTCAGCGTTTTGCACCAAATCATATCAGAGATTACTAACTTGCCAGCAATTGGCTGTGTTTGATAGAGCGTCCACCTTGGTCCAATTAGCTGTGACCAGGGGCATAAGCCATCTGGGCAATGGAGACTGTGTGCAGGACAGTTTCACTTAAAGAGTTGTGGGCACAGAAGTCACCATAACTGATATTTTTAGAATAATTCACAAAGTGGTCAAATCACAGAAGGACTACTGAAAGCACATTTTATGATAAGTAGTGTTCCATATAGTTTAAAGCTATTTGCTGATTCACTAATGCTTCAAATAGAAACAACACCATCTACTCTTATATCAATACATGTTCAGTAATAATCATTTATTCAGCAATACTTATTAATTACCTATTATCCAGAATACAGTTTATATTTTGAGAGGGATTCAGGGCCTAGAAGTGGTGAAATCACAATGTAAAGAGAGAGCTTCTTCCCACCAACAAGCATTTTCAGTTGAAAATAATGAACACCCCATGAGGCTTTATTCAAAGGGTCAAGCTACCCACAACTGCCTACAACAGGCAGCAGAGAACTACTAACAGAAGGTGTTACAAAAACATCTGGAAAATGTGTCAAGACGAGTGATGAAAGGGAAGAGGGATTTTTTTTTCAGGCTGAAACTAATGAGTTTTACACACTGATGCTATGATGTTATCTTCCACTCCTTTCTCACTCTCCTCCCTCCCCTTCTGCTGCTTTAAAGGACTGTGAAATGCAGACCTAAGTATCCACTGCACAAAGGAAGGCTCTGACACCGGAATTCCTTCCCATAAGGTTTAGGGATGTAACATGGTTGCAGGAGGAAACACACTACACCTGCAGTCAAAGGATATAGGAGCTCAGCCTGCATCACCAGCTATGTGACCTCGACCAAACATCCTTGAGATTTAATTTCCCTTTTTGTAAAATGGAAACAGTAATTTCTTACTCATTGGGTTGTTGCTGTCCAAATTGAATGAGGTATGTATTTTGAAGTGTCTGGCACATTGTAAGTATTCAATTAACCTTAGTAACTTCAGTTTCTTCATCTGAGAATGAGAATAATGATAGTACCACAAGGGTGTTATGAGGCCTAAATTTTTTAGGTAAAATTGGTTTGTTAATTACAAAGTTCTATGCATGTATCAGGTCATCAATTTAAGAAATTTGAAAGTTGGGGAGGGATAGGTTTTTCTTCATTGTTTCTTTAAAATCTAGCTTATTGCCCCATCTAGTGATGGACTTTATGGTTCTGGAAAAAGAGCCAAAATGAGTTTAAGCTGGAATGATTTCTTCCCAAGTCATATGAAGCCAGAGAATTCTACACCGTCTACCTTTCAAAACACCTGTTTAAAAGAAATCTGCAATAAAATTTATTTTTCACGTTGCCCAGAAATAACATGTAAAAGAGAGAATGTGCATAAAGCACTTTGCATGGAGTAAGTGTTCAATGAACGACTCATTCGGTGGTCCCCAATATTTTCACTTCACCTTCCTTTTGGTGTTTTACTCCCAAACACAGACCCTTTAGAAAGATTAGTTAGTAAAAGTGCATTAATTAAACAACAATTAATTCATTTTACTTTTTATTCACCAAAGACCTTAACCCTTCTGTTATTATTAAGTGGAGCTTCTAATTAGTGTGAGGCAGGAAGCTGCACTTCAAGGAGCTGTTGTAATGGGAGACAACATAAGGAAAGCTGAAACTAGTTAATCTGCAAGTCTTTCAAGGTTAGCATCTGACTTCTGTTAGATATTTTGAGATATTTGGGGAAATGTGACCATGCCTTCAAGTAGATCACTGTCTAGGGAGAGGACACGCAGGTACGTGTAATGGGACAGTATTTTTGAAATATACTAATGTACTGGTGTCTTACATCACTTTGCCCTCCACCTGCGCCCTATTCTGCAGAAGCATCCATTTGCCCAAGAGGGAATGAGGATGGTCACAGCAGGAATGCAAAGAGAAAGCAGTCCACCTTCAGTTTTGTAAACCAGAATAGATATCCTGAAAGCACAGAAAGACAAATCTTAAAAGCCAGGCTTTGCCATGAGAGAAAGAATTTTCTAAATTCCTTTAACTCTTATTACTGGCAAAGGCCGTGGGCTTTAGGCCAGGTCATAAACCAAACCTGCCTCCGTAATGCAGAGAGAACACCCCCTCCTACCATCAGGGGCTTGGACTCCCCCCACCCCCAGGAATGAGGAGGATATGACTGGATGGAAGGCCATTCTGGAGAGGAAGCAGAAATAGAAACCCCAGCTCTCTCTTTCACCCCAGTGGAGTGTGAGGAGGAGGGAGGAAAACTGATGGACATGTCCTCCCTTTCCTTCCTCCTGAGGTGAAACCCAGACGTGCAAAAACTGTTACAAATGCCAAGGTATGGCGACCGGGACCACGTGGCTCTCAGAAAGAGAGGGGGGAGGGGCGGCCCTCCATGGGAAAACTGTCGCTCTCCAAGTTCTCTCACAGCCTGTGGGAAATTCCCATACGGAGGGGACCGAACTGTTGCAGGGTGTCTTCATCAAGCTAGCACCCCAGGAGAGCGGATAGTGAGGGAAGAGCAAGAAGCCCCAGGATCGGGTAGGTGAAAGAAAGAGCCCCTCCCCCCACCCGGCACACCAGCACAGCCAGTCAGCCAGAGCGCCCATGGACAGCAGTGGGTTCAGAATACATAGCTATTGTCTTTGGTGAGGAAGATTGGCCCTGAGCTAACACTGTGTCAATCTTCCTCTTTTTCCTTGAGGAAGACTGGCCCTGTGCTCACATGCATGCCAATCCTCCTCTATTTTGTATGTGGGACGCTGCCACAGCATGGTTTAACAAGTGGTGCGTAGGTCCACACCCAGGATCCGAACCTGCGAATCTCGGGCCACTAAAGCGGAGTGCAGGAACTTAACCACTACACCACCAGGCTGGCCCCTAGAATACACAGCTCTTGACCCCTACCCAGTGGCAGCAGGTGGAAGCTGCAACCAGATATTTTCAGCATGAGGAAAAATAAGCCCACTCCCTCAAGCAGTATGCAAAAATATATTAAATCTCCAGACCAGAAGGAAAATGACAAGCACCCAGAAATCAAGCCTGAAGGCACTGAAATTTATAACCTAACGACAGAGAATTCAAAATAGCTATCAAAAAAGCTCAACGAATTACAAGAAAATACAGAAAGACAATTCAATGAAATCAAGAACTTCTTCACAAAAGAGATTGAAACTATAAAGAAAAACCAATCAGAAATGTTGAAGATAAAAAACACAATGGAGGAGATAAAGAAAAATCTGGAATCTTTAAAGAACAGAGCTGACAATATGGAGGAAAGAATTAGCAATATTGAGGATAGGAATGCAGAAGTGCTCCAGATGGAGGAGGAGAGAGAACTCAGACTAAAAAGAAATGAAGAAATTGTCCGAGAAATATCTGACTCAATTAGGAAATGCAACATAAGGATTATAGGTATTCCAGAGGGAGAAGAGAGGGAAAAAGGAGCAGAGAGCTTGTTCAAAGAAATAATAGCTGAGAACTTACCAAACCTGGCAAAGGAGCTGGAAATAGAAGTGAATGAAGTCAATAGATCTCCTAAATATATCAACACGAAAAGACCCTCTGCAAGGCCTATAGTAGTAAAGCTGGCAAAAGTCAATGACAAAGAAAAAATATTGAGGGCAGCAAGACAAAAAAAAAATAACGTACAAAGGAATTCCTATCAGGCTCTCAGCCGATCTCTCGGCAGAAACTTTACAGGCTAGGAGAGAGTGGAATGATATATTCAAAATTCTGAAAGACAAAACCTTTCAGCCAAGAATACTCTATCTAGTGAAAATATCCTTCAGATATGATGGAGAAATAATAACTATCCCAGATAAGCAAAAGCTAAGGGAGTTCATTGTCACAAGACCCCCACTACAAGAAATGCTCAAGAAGGCCCTCATGACTGATAAAAAAAGAGAAAGGAAATATAAATCTTGGCGTGAGGAGAAAAATAGATAGACAAAATCAGAAAAATTGCAGCTCTCCAGCAGAATAGGTTAGCAAACACTTAATTATAACATCAAAGATTAAGGGAAGGAAAACACCAAAAATAAATATAACCTCATCACTTTAAACACAAACTCACAATAGAAGATGGAATAAGTTGTGACAATAATAACTTAGAAGGAGAAGAGGGAAGGGATGGAATCAACTTAGTCTAAAGGAAATAAGAGGTCATCAGAAAACGTACTATCTCATCTACGAGATTTTTTTATACAAACCTCATGGTCACCACTAAACAAATAATTAGAACATACAATAAATAAAGAGAAAAGTAAGAAAATCGTCATACAGAACTACCAAACTGAATTGGTGGTCCAAAACACATGGGACAAGAAACAAAGGAAATGCAAAAGAACCAGAAAATGAGCAAAAAAATAGCAACATTAAGCCCTCATATATCAATAATCACTCTCAATGTAAATGGATTGAATTCTCCAATCAAAAGACACAGAGTGGCAGGATTTAAAAAGCAAGACCCAACAATATGCTGCCTCCAGGAAACACATCTCAGCTCTAAAGACAAACACAGGCTCAGAGTGAATGGATGAAAGATGATACTCTAAGCTAATGGCAAACAAAAGAAAGCAGGTGTTGCCATACTTATATCAGACAAAGTAGACTTCAAGATAAAACCGGTAATAAGAGACAAAGAGGGCAGTAGATAATGATAAAAGGGACACTCCAATAAGAAAACATATCACTTATAAATATATATGCACCCAACACAGGAGCACCAAAGTACATAAAGCAACTATTAACAAACCTAAAAGGAGATATTAACAACAGTGCAATAATAGTAGGGGATCTTAACACCCCACTTACATCAATGGATAGATCACCCAGACAGAAGGTCAATAAGGAAAGAGTGGATTTAAATGAAAAACCAGACAACGTGGACTTAACAGATATACATAGAGCACTCCATCCAAACACAGCAGATTACCATTCTTCTTAAATGTGCATGGAACATTCTCAAGGATAGACCATATGTTGAGAAACAAGACAAGCCTCTATAAATTTAAGAAGATTGAAATCATAACAAGCATCTTTTCCAATCATACTGGTATAAAACTAGAAATCAACTACAAGTAAAAAACTGGGAAAGTGACAAAGATGTGGAGACTAAACAACATGCTACTGAACAACCAATGAATCATTGAAGAAATTAAAGGAGAAATATCTGGAGACAAATGAAAATGAAAATACACCATACCAACTCATATGGGATGCAGCAAAAGCGGTCCCGAGAGGGAAATTCATAGCAACACAGGCCCACCTTAACAAACAAGAAAAATCCCAAATAAGCAACCTTAAACTACACCTAACATAATTAGAAAAAGAAGAACAAATAAAGGCCAAAGTCAGCAGAAGGAGGGAAATAATAAAAATTAGAGCAGAAATAAATGAAATTGAAACCAAAAAAACTGTAGAAAGGATCAATGAAACAAAGACCTGGCTCTCTGAGAAGATAAAAAAAATTGACAAACCCTTAGCCAGACTCACTAAGAAAAAAAGAGAGAAGGCTGGAATAAATAAAATTAGAAATGAAAGAGGAGAAATTACAACCAATACCACAGAAATACAAAGGATTATAAGAGAATACTGTGAAAAACCATATGCCAACAAATTGGACAATCTAGAAGAAATGGATAAATTCTTAGATTCATACAACCTCCCAAAACTGAACCAAGAAGAAATAGAGAATCTGAATAGACCAGTCACAAGTAAAGAGATTGAAACAGTAATGAAAAACCTCCCAAGTAATAAAAGTCCAGGACCAGATGGCTTCTCTGGAGAATTTTACCAAACATTCAAAGAAGATTTAATATCTATCCTTCTCAAACTATTCCAAAAAATAGAGGAAGATGGAACACTTTCTAACATATTCTATGAGGCCAACATCACCCTGATACCAAAGTCAGACAAGGATAACACAGAGAAGGAAAACTATAGGCCAATACTGCTGATGAACATAGATGCAAAAATCCTCAACAAAATATTAGCAAACTGAATACAGCAATACATTAAAAAGATCATACACCATGATCAAGTGGGATTTATACCAGGGACACGGGGATGGTTCAACATCCGCAAACCAATCAATGTGATATACCACATTAACAAAATGAGGAATAAAAACCACATGATCATCTCAATAGATGCAGAGAAAGCATTTGACAAGATCCAACATCCATTTACGATAAAAACTCTCAACAAAATGGGTATAGAAGGAAAGTACCTCAACATAATGAAGGCCATATATGACAACCCACAGCCAACATCACACTCAATGGGGAAAAACTGAAAGCCATTCCTCTGAGAACAGGAACAAGATAAGGGTGCCCACTCTCGCCACTCTTATTTAACATCGTACTGGAGGTTTTGGCCAGAGTAAGTAGGCAAGGAAAAGGAATCCAAATAGGCAACGAAGAAGTGAAACTCTCGCTGTTTGTAGACGACATGATTTTATACACAGAAAACCCTAAATAATCCATTGGACAACTATTAGAAATAATCGGGTGCCAGCCCGGTGGCGCAAGCAGTTAGGTGCTCGCGCTCCGCTGCAGCTGCCCAGGGTTCACCAGTTCGGATCCAGGTGCGCACCAACGCACCGTGTGTCAAGCCATGCTGTGGCAGAGTCCCATATAAAGTGAAAGAAGATGGGCATGGATGTTGGCCCAGGGCCGCTCTTCCGCAGCAAAAAGAGGAGGATTGGCAGATGTTAGCTCAGGGCCGATCCTCCTCACAAAAAAAAAAAGAAAAGAAATAATTGACAACTCCAGAAAAATTACAGGGTACAAAATCAACTTACAAAAATCAGTTGTATTTCTATACTCTATTAACGAACGATAGAAAGAAAACTCAAGAAGACAATCCCATTTACAATCGCAACAAAAAGAATAAAACATCTAGAAATAAATTTAACGAAGGAGGAGAAAGACCCATACAATGAAAACTATAAGACATTATTGAAAGAAATTGATGATGACATAAAGAAATGGAAAGATATCCCACACACATGGATTGGAAGAATAAGCATAATTAAAATGTCCATACTGCCTAAAGTAATCTGCAGATTCAATGCAATTCCAATCAGAATCTCAATGACATTCTTCACAGAAATAGAACAAAGAATACTAAAATTCATATGGGGCAACAAAAGACCACAAATAGCTAAAGCAATCCTGAGAAAAAAGAACAAAGCAGGAGGCATCACAATCCCTGACTTCAAAATACACTACAAAGCTATAATAATTAAAACAGCATGGTACTTGTACAAAAACAGACACACAGATCAATGGACAGAATTGAAAGCCACACATCTACAGGCAGCTAATCTTCCACAAAGGAGCTAAGAACATACAATGGAGAAAGGAAAGTCTGTTCAGTAAATGGTGCTGGGAAAACTGGACAACCACACTCAAAAGAATGAAAGTAGACCATCTTCTTTCGCCATACACAAAAATTAATCCAAAATGGATCAAAGACTTGAAGACAAGACCTGAAACTATAAAACTCCTGGAAGAAAATATAGGCAGTACACTCTTTGACATTGGTCAATGTTTCCATATCTACTTGGACAAGGAAAACAAAAGAAAAAATAAACAAGTGGGACTTCATCAGGATTAAAGAGCTTCTGCAAGGCAAATGAAACCAGGATCAAAATGAATAGACAACCCACCAGCTGGGAGAAAATATTTGCAAATCATATATCTGACAAGGGGTTAATCTCCATAATATATAAAAAACTCACACAACTGAATCACAAAAAAACCTGATAAAAAAATGGGCAGAGGATATATGAATATACAGATATACAGATGGCCAATAGGCACATGAAAAGATGTTCAACATCACTAATCATCAGGGAAATGCAAATTAAAACAACACTAAGATATCACCTCACACCCATTAGAATGGCTATAATCACCAAGACAAAAAATAACAAATGCTGGAGAGGATGTGGAGAAAAGGAAACCCTAACTCACTGCTGGTGGGAATGCAAGCTGGTGCAGCCTCTATGGAAAAGAGTATGGATATTTTTGAGGAATGTCCATTATGGATTCTTTGGATAAGAATGTCTACTTATCCAAAGAACCTGAAATCAACAATCCAAAGAGGCTTATGCACCCCTGTGTTTATCGCAGCATTATTCACTACAGCCAAGAAGTGGAAGCAACCCAAGTGTCCCTTGACTGATGACTGGATAACGAAGATGTGGTATATATATACAATGGAATACTACTCAGCCATAAAAAAAGACAAAATCGTCCCATTTGCAACACCATGGATAGATCTGGAGGGTATTATGTTAACTGAACTAAGCCAGACAGAGAAAGACCAACACTGCATGATTTCACTCATACATGGAATATAAACTAACACAGGGACAGAGAGAACAGTTTGGTGGTTACCAGGTGGTTGGGGGGTGGGCACAAGCGGTTAAGGGACGCATTTTTATGGTAACTGACAAACAAACGTACAACTAAAATTTCACAATGTTATAAACTATTATGACATCAAAAAAAATCATTCAAAAAAACAATGCCCAGGTACGTTTGAGGAAGCTGAGAACATCGTGGGGAGAGTGGAGAAGGCTCAAGTCTTAAGAAACTCAGCATGCGTCCTGTCCAACATGGTTTGGGCAGCAGCACCCCAGCTGTTGGACACGTGAGTTCTTGGGCAGATTCTAGGGTGCCCGGCTGAGGGCCTGGGAGGTGCTGATGGACCAGCAGGAGCCTGAGGCAAGGGCAAAGGGACGGCTCCGTCCAGGACTTCCGGGCAGATAGGAATCAGTGCCCAGCACAACGTGAGGCACACCGTTAGCTGGCAGCAGAGGTGGTGTTGGTTTACCGGAGAACACAAGCCAGGAGGTTCCAAAGAGCCACACAGCACCGGCGGAAAAGCAGGTACGCGGTGTGGCGGAGCCGCGTGACCATCGCAGGCGCAATTTACTCTCCTTTAGCATTATGTCCGTGTGGGTCCAGTCAGGAAAACAGAAACCTCCCTGGATATCTCAGACAGGGAATTTAATACAGAGACTTGGTCATCCCGGGTGTGAAAACCGAGACGCCAACAAGGGACAGGGAAGCATCCAGAGATCATAAGAACAGGAAGCCCTGCCTGACCGTGCAGCTGAAGGACGACAATTAGCCGCTAGGTGGGCACTGAATGCCTGAACCGTAAATCGCTTCATTTTATCAACATATTAAGATGTAGGTAAATTCTTCCCCCGGATGTCTGCCTGGCTCCCCCCTCACCTCCATCAGGTCTCTGCTTCTCAGCAAGGCCTTCCCTGGCCGTCCTGCTTCCACTGGCACCTCCCTTCCTGGCACTCCCCACGCTCTGCCCCTGCTTTATTTTCCTCCATAGCACTTACCATCAACCGGCATACGTGGTACGTACTTGCTTGTTATTTTCTCTCCCCACCCCCACCTCCCGCCAGAATTAACACTCCAAGAAATGTTGGTCTGTTTTGTGCACTGCCATGTCGCAGCCAGTGCAGAGTCGGTGCTAACTCGCTATTACTGTTACAGCCTGTCTGTCACACTGTCCCGCGTACTCACCGGCACAGCCCCCTTCTAGCTTCTCTGGTACTCAGTTGCTCGTTCCAGGAAATGAGAGTTGAACTCAGTGACCTCCAAGGGCCCTTCCACTGACCATTCCTTGGTCTGGGTTCCTCCTATTGAAACAGATTCCCTAGGAGTTTCTATTCCTTCCACGTGGGGGCAGCAAAGGACAGAGGGCTGACGAGGTGTGGCGGCAGAGCTCGCGCTTCCGTGACGACAGCAGGAGATGGGAACGTGCAAACATCTCACTGCCCTCCATCCCCGCTCCTCTGCCGCTCTCCCTCCGTGTCTCAAAGAGAAGTCAGATCCTTGCTTTATTCGTGTCCCAACCGAGTTCCAAGAAGAATTGAGTCACAAGTTTGAAAATTAAACAAAGCAGAACAATTAGGGATAAAACAGACCAGAGACCATGAAGAGCAATCAGACACGCCTGAGATAAGCTAATTACAATAACTGAGCACTGAACTTAGCTCCAAATTTCTAGGCATCCAGGCACGCCGGGATTAGAGTGAGCACTCACCTCAAATGCTAAATGTGGAGGGGAGCAGCCAAAATCCTCAGTCATCAAGATAAATAATATTTTAGTACAATATTTCTAAAAATCTAAATTAACAAAAAACATCCATGATCAACAAAATGTCAAAAATTTAAATAAAATTATATAAAACATGTATATAGGGGCACACATTTTTCTTTTTGCCTCAGTTTCAAAGGGTCATGGTTGGATCTGGTCTTCATTTAAGGTCTGATATTTTGTTCATCATGCATTTTTTGCATTGATTTTGATCTTAAAAATACTGCATTAATATTTTATTTATTTTAATTACGGAGTTTCTGGTGTCCCTTTACATTTTCCAAGCTGAATGCTTCACTTTGCCTAATCATAGGCCTGCCAGGTCCCCCTCACTAGGGAGCATCAGAATCACTTGAGTCCCCTGGACCACAACCCCTTGCCAGACATCCTACGTGCCTGCAATGTCCTGGTGGAAACCTGGCAGACACAGCACACAGGCAGCCGCCACTGTCCCTCCTCCTGACTGACACATCTTAGCTCTTCCCTCCGAGTCTGGCACCAGCCAACTGATCCTTCTCAGCACAGTGCTCCAGGCAGCAATATCTACTGATCAGAACTGGCAGATGAGACAAAATCTTATAAAGACAGATCTGGGAAATCATCTCTGATAGGGACAACTGACATAACATTGTAGAGATGAGGCTGTAGGAAAGTCTCAGGTCCAAAGCTCATTCCAGGCTGACAGATGAAGGTACAGAGTTGTGGACAGAGCTGTCAGGTGAAAGGGTGAGGAAATTATTGCTCCAGACCAGGGCTGTCCAATAGAACCTTCTGCGAGGATAGAAATGTTTCACAGTTGCATTTACAATACCCTAGCCACTAACCACATGTGGCTATTGAGCACTTGAAATGTGGCTAGTGCAAATGAGGAACTGAATTTTTAAATTTATTTAATTCTGATTACTTTATATTTAAATTAAAATGACCACATGTGACTCATTGCTACTGCATTACAGTGCAGCTGTAGATCTACGAGTCTCAAATTTAACCTACATTAGAATCATCTGCAGGACTGGGGAAAGCAGGTTGCAGAGCCCATCTCAGAGCGTCTGATGCAGGAGGTCTGGGGAGGGCCCGAGTGGTTACAGTTCTAACAGCTTCCCAGGTGATGCTGATGCTGCTGGGCTGGGGACAGGTTGAGACCACAGATCCAGACTGTATTCTGATTCCAAACAGCTGTGGGATACTGAACACATCACGTTATGCCTTGGGCGTTGGCTTATCTTGCAACAAAATGGCAGCGTGGGCTTTGAAGACAGATAGATATGGACTCAAATCCCTGCTCCTCCATTAAATAACTATATGACCTTCCTTCATCTGCTCCATCACAAAATGGAAATAACAGTACATACCAAATGGGGTAATTACAAAGATTAAAGGTGATAATGTATATGTCATTCAATATGTTTTTAAGGTCACTTCCTGCTCAGAAAGTGTATTAAATGGGATTATATACATGAGCATGTAATTTATAGTACAAGAAATAAGAATTTCCATAAAATAATTCTGTCAAGATTCCCCAGTGCCAGTATATTAATCTATTGCTGTGTACAAAAAAATTACCCCAAAATGTAGTGACTTAAAACAACACAAATTTCTTCTCACAGTTTCTGTGGGCCAGAAATGTGGGTGTGGTTTAGCTGGGTCTCTGGCTCACTGTCTCTCATGAGGTTGTAGTGAAGCTGCCAGGGCTGCAGTCTCATCTGAAGGCTCAACTGGAGGGTTGGGGAATCTACTTCTTCTCTGTTTTTTTTTTATTGTGGTAAGATATACAAAAATTTTACTATTGTAACCATGTTTAAGTGTACAGTTCTGTGGCATTAAGTACATTCACAGTGTTGTGCAACCATCACCACCATCCATCTCCAGAACTTTTTCATTTTCTCCAACTGAAACTCTGTACCCATTAGATACTAACTCCCCATTCCCCACCTCACCCCCCAGCCCCTAGCGACTATCATGCTCTCTGCCTCTATGAATTCGACTATTCTAGGTACATCATACAAATGGAATCATACAATATTTGTCCTTTTGTGATTGGCTTATTTCACTTAACATAATGTCCATCCTGTAGTATGTGTCAGAATTCCTTCCTTTTTATGGCTGAATAGTATTCCATTGTACGTATATACCACATTTTGCTTATCCATTCTTCCATCAGTGGACACTCAGGTTGCTTCCACCTTTTGGCTGTTGTGAATAATGCTGCTATGAACATCGGTGTACAACTATCTATTCAAGTTCCTGCTTTCATTTCCTTTGGGTAGGGGGATTCACTTCTTAGTTCACTCACATGATTGTGGAAAGTGTCAGTTCATTTCAGGCTATTGGAACTGAGGGCCTCGGTTCCTTGCCACACCACATGGCCCTCTCCATAAGGCTGCTTACAGCATGACAGCATGCCTCTCCCAGCACAAGTGATGAGAGAGAGAGAGAGACAGAGAGAGAGAACAAGAAGGAAGCCACAGTCCTTTTATAACCTAATCTCAGAAGTGACTAGCCATCACTTCTGCCATCTTCTATTCATGAGAAGCACGTTAATAAATCCAGCCCACGCTCCAGGGGAGGGGATTGCACAAAGGGGTGAATACCAGGAGGTGGGGATCACTGGGAGACATTTTCGAGACTGCCTACCACAGCCAGAATCTTGACGCTAATCGTCAGATGGGTCTGCAGTGCAGTTATCTATATAAACAGATACCTAGAAAAGTCCTTTAACTCTGGATTTATGTGGATGACAAAAAAAGGTTTTGAAATTAATTGAACCCAAAACCCACAATGAGAAATATAATCTACTACACATTATCATAAGTGTAATTCTATACATTTAGTGGGATTCTGAATTCACCTGCCAGTTTTTCCCTACCACAGAGCTGATGATTGTCTGCACACAATGCACACCTTTTGTCAGCTTAGCCCAGCCACACACTGACTCGTCCAGTCTATACAAAGAAGTCTCGAATCCCAGCTGGCCTTTCAGGCCCAGCCCCACCTGCTCTGGATCTCATTTCCCAACTTGGACTCTGGGCTCCCACCCTCAGCCTCCATGTCAGCCTTTACTCCTCCTGATGTGGAGTTTGTCCTTTCCCCAGCTCTGATCCCACCCATCCCAACTCTCTCAACACAGGCCCCTCTAGTGGATGCGCCTCATCCCAGGATGCTCCAGTCATGAGACTACCTAGCTCGAGAATCTGCCTAGCCCTGCAACACATTCAGGGACTGTCTCCCTTCTGGTCCTTGTCTATTCAACTCTTCATGCAGGCTCGACTGCTCTTCTGTGTCTCAGGCTGGGATATCACTTTCTTCAGAGGTTAGAGTCACTTCCCATACGTGGTCCCAGCAGATAATGGGACACTTTGGACCAAAACATGGACCCCATATGCTTTCCATGTCACACCACCAATATCTCCCCTCCCACACCCCATTTTTCACCACTTGATACTCAATATTGCATAAACTATTTCAGCATTTTGAAAACTATAAACTAGCCTCCTCTTTTTAATTCTTATAATCTCCATTCTGCAGATGAGAAAACTGAGACTAAGAGAAGTTAAGAGAACTGCCCAAGGTCACACAGCTACAAGAGTGCAGTGACAGGAAAACTCCATATAGTTACTATGGAGTTTCCAGGACGTCATGAGTGGTGTGTGGGTTTCTTCAGGCTGAAAGGCTAGTGAGATAACCATAATTTAGAGGGAGCCATTTTTGTCCTTCTGCTCTGCACTCACCCAGCATATTCCATCTCCCAGTGCACAGAGCTGCAGTCCACTACCTAGGACAGCCCAAGCACAGAGGATGAAATGCCTGGGATCCTGCAGTCCCATGGCACCAAGTGACCCCCTCCCTTGTCCACTGACACACCAGAGGAAAGCACCCGACCCAAGCAAGGCTAATAAGATTGTTTCTCTTAGGTATTTAGAACTGGAGCATTAGAAAAGCAAAAGGACTCAGATGGGGGAACTGTCAGGTCATGTACAGACAGGGCTGGAGTCGGTAGCCTGGCAAGTCAGAGTTATGTGGGAAGCAGGGATGTATCTTTAGAGGTAGGGTATAGACTGGTTAGGTGCTTGGATTGGAAGTAGGCTGCCTGGTCTGAATCATGGCTCCCAGTTACTAGCTGCAGGATTTGGGGCAAGTTGCTTAACCTTTAGGTGACTCAGTTTTCTCACCTGTAAAATGGGGAAATAGTACTTAACTCATTATTGTTATAATGAAATGAGTTAACACATACCAAGGTCGCAGCAGGAGCACATAGCATGCTAGAAACTGCCAGCTGGCATGATTCTGGAGGGGAGCAGGCGCCCGCAGCCTCAGAGAGCCATAGATGGAGCAGCTCCTCGTGACTTCCCAGCTCCCGGCAGGGCTGCCAGGACTTAGAGCAGACTTTATTTCAACCACCAAAGGGTTTCCACAAGAAGGTAAGAGGAGAATTTCCTATGGCATTTTACCTAATCAAATGTTTGCCTTACACTAAAAGACTTTAAATTTAAAAATCATACACCACATTTATTTGGAAATTTTATTCTTTTTATTGCAAATTTCTGGTAAAGGAAAGAACACGGAAGCAGATTCTCATTTAAACTTTGGTGATAAGAGTACGCTGTAGCTCAGTGGCTCACAACCTCACGGCACATGAATCACCGGGAGCCCTTGACACGTACCGATGCCCGCGCCCCACCTCCCAGAGTTCTGACTTAATCGGTCTGGGGGGCAGCCCCGGCATCAGCAGCTTTGTGAACTCCCCAGGCGATGGCAACATGTAGCCAGGGTGGAGAACCCCGCCGGAGCTCATGCCATGGGGTTGGCAGCATCAGAAACACCTGAGCGATTCAGCGGACAGACAAGCATCACCTGCTCAGTCACACCCTCGACCTGAGTCCAGCTGGTGTCCTCTGTCCCCCTCTTCCCAGGTGTCACATGTTCTGATTCTTCCTCCTCAGAGACCCCAGAGGAGAGAGACGCTGGAGGGGCCGTGGCTTGTGCTTAAACGTGGAGAACTGTACTAGACACGGTTACTCTATCACAAAAAGAAATTCACTTTCTGATTGCAAAAGAGCATTCCTTTTTTTTTTTTCATTGTTAAATGGAAATAGTCTTCCTATACAGAGATGCAAAGGTTCGTGACAAAACAAGGAAATATGTGTTGGATGACATATTCCTTATGTGACTTATCAGGTCCAAATTTTTAAAAAAACTTTTGTCAAGCCATTGAGGGTAAAATATTATATACTTTCGCAGCATATTTTATGTGGGTAAACAGTAACAGCCAGTTAGATATTCCATTTATAATTTATCTTAAAAATAGAAAATGCTTTAATCTTCCTGAGTCCTTGGCAAACCAAAAAAAATTTTTTTTAAATGTTTAAAGTATTCCTGTTTTCTTTTTCCTGGGCACCCTCACACTTTAGAACGGTGTGTGTCTCCTGTCAGTTTTCACATACACAGGTGAATAAACAGCACTGGTGCCAATTTTCAATGACTGATCCAATATGGAGACTGAAAATAAAACACCTATTTTCACAAAGTTGCTCAAAATGAAAGTTTCTTGACAGTGTTATAAATGCAATATCAATTTGATTCTCTGTCCATACAAAAGTATGAATTTCTATTCCGTTAATAATACTGAATGATTAATGATTAACGGTGATAAAATTTTTACAACATTTAAAAAATACATAGGATCCCATTTTTACATCATCATATTGATGTATTATCATGCCTTCTACTTTGTCTGCAAAACTTTTCTAGGGTACAGTGCATTGAAAACCAAGGCACAAGTCTACAGTTAAATTAAGTTCATATAAACCTTAGCACTCTGTGCCAATTTTGAAAACATTTAGAGAGGAGATTATATAGCCTGAAAAGTTCTCACATCCTATTATGATTAATGAACAATTAATTGTGCAATAAACAGACTATTAACCACCATTCTGTTATTAAATATATGGCTATCACTATACAGGCTGTGGATAAGTGAAAAAAGTTTTCAATATTAAAACCTGGTATAACTAGGTGGTTGATGTAGATATTGTGCCTTGCATTATCTAGATAATTGTCTTAATTTTCCATTTTAATTTGCAATCTATATGGCAGTTATCAATTTTTAAACTATTTCATTACATAAATGGTGGGTTTTTTTCCAAATGTTAAATCCCCTCCCCCTACAAAAGACAGAAGATTTACAAGAAGATAACCAATATAAGAAATGCACAGATAACAATAATGAAATCCAAATATGGACTCAAAGGTTGAATTCTAATCTATCAGGACATTCTCTTGATTTAGGGTGAGGAGCAATACATTCCTGTGACAATTCGTTAGTTTCTTAATTTAAAAAATCACCATGACATTTTTCAAAATAGTAAAGTCTTGGCTAGAGCATCAAGCATTGAAGGAAAATTAAGTCTTTTCACTCATAAAATGAAGGGGATAAAAGCCTTTCAAAATCCAGGGGGAGAATATTCCATTGAATTTAGAGAAGTGGAATAAAGCGGTAAAAACTGTATTTAATACTTTTAAAGAAAGAGTGTTTTCAAGACTCAAGGTAAACATTTAGACCCATGAAAACACACCTCTTGGCACATGCACGCCATGAATAGAACAATCCCGAACGCAGCCACAGCCTGGCTACAGAAGTATCTAGCTCTTAGCCCCACTGGTAAAACCACCTCTGAGGTCCTTGTCTCAACTCCCCTCACATGGGAGCGTCTGGCTTCTGCATCTGTTGGATTTGCTTCTGTAGCTGGTCCTTGTCTAGCTTCATCTTGGCTTCGAGCACTTGCCTGAGGGATCCTATGCTTTCATAGATGGCTGTAAACCCTTTAAAAAGAGGTAAATTTTATAAGAGTTAATATCAAAAAGCAATGCTGTGTCAAATTCTACAGCACATAGTAATGGTTGATTTCGGCAAAAATTATCCATAGATGCTAAAACTACTGGAGTGAAAGTTTGATGGGAAACAGGATAGTCACAGTTTCATAGTATCTCCCTACAGGTTACTTTTTCATTACAAAGGGGGAAAGGAACTTCTACAATGGACAAATCTGGCAGATACACTTTAACCAAGTGATCAAAGCTAATGTTACCAATACTGGGAGAGACCAACATCATGTACCCCTTGATAAAGTACCCTGGGAAAGACACATCCCTTCTGTGGCATTTCTGTCCAAAACACACAAGCTGGATCTAATTAAGAGGAAGTAAACAGACCCAAACTGTGGGACATTCTACGAAATACTGGCCTGTATTCTTTAATGATGTCAACATCATGGAAGAACTGATCTAGATTAAAAGAGATTAAATCAAGAAACATGATAACTAAATATGTGTGATTCTGGATTAGAACTTAGATCAGGGAAGGTTTGCTATAAAGGAAACAATGGTGAAAGTTGAGAATTGAATACTACAAAACATTTCATCGCTATTACACTGTACTATAGTTATTTAAGAGAATGTCCTTGTTCTTAGGGTTTAAAGACTGAAATAATAAAGGAGTAAAAAGGCATCACGACTTCTGCAACTTACTCCCAAGTGATTTAGGAAGAAAAATTATATTCATACACACACACACACACAAAGAGGTTAAGCAAATTTCCAAAATGTTAACAATTGGTTAATCTAAATGAAAGATATATAGAGTTTTTGGACTATTCTTACAGTTTTTCTAAAGTTGAAATGATTTCAAAATAAAAAGCTAAAAAAATGAGAAAATCCCCATCAAAAGAGCATTTCATATTATTCTGTATTCCTACTGGTTTTTAAAGTAAATTTTTAAAAGGTCTTGTCTTCATTAATAAATTTAGAATTTTCTCTTAGAAAATTTTCTTTACGTGACAATTCATGAAAAAAGGTATAAAAATTACTTATTAAAAACAATGTTCCTTGGAAGCAACCTAAGTGCCCATCAACAGACGAATGGATAAAGAAGATGTGGAATACAACTATACAATGGAATACTACTCAGCCATAAAAAAGATGAAATCTTGCCATTTGAGACAACATGGATGGACCTTGAGGGTATTACACTAAGCGAAATAAGTCAGACGGCAAAAGACAACTACTGTATGACCTCACTCATATGAGGAAGATAAACAAACACACACACAGATTAGGAGCACAGGTTGGTGGTTACCAGAGGGGAAGGGAGTGGGGGGAGGGCGAAAGGGGTAAAGGGGCACATATGTATGGTGAGGGATGGAAACTAGACTTTTGGTAGTGAACACGATGTGGTCTATACAGAGGTCGAAATATAATGATGTACACCTGAAATTTATGTAACATTATAAACCAATGTGACCTCAATAAAACAAAAATAAAAACAATATTCTTATTGAATGGAAAGATACAACATATTACTAAATAA
The DNA here is from genome assembly GCF_020826845.1 of Diceros bicornis minor. Classification (NCBI taxonomy): domain Eukaryota; kingdom Metazoa; phylum Chordata; class Mammalia; order Perissodactyla; family Rhinocerotidae; genus Diceros; species Diceros bicornis. Next base: position 54,466,962 of record NC_080744.1, on the reverse strand, counting down.
ACGAGTAGGTTACAAATCTGCACGTATAGCACGAGCTGTCATTTGAAAAAGCACATATATATCCTAGATGTATACATAGGTATACACAAAAATGACCTCTGGGTGAGAGAAGTTATGAGTATTTTAAAAAATATTTTGTGCTTTATGCTTCTCCACTAAGAAATGTATTGTTTTTGTAATAAGATAAAACTTTTTAATTTTAAAAAGGCTCATATGCATTTCTTGTTAAGTACTCAATATTAATAACCTCAATGGTATGTTGAATAGATGATAATAAATCCACTCAGGAAATTATGCAAAGTTAAACATAGATGAAATATTCAAATGCCATATTCTAGCAGCTGAAAAGATCAAGAGAGCAAATTTTTTTATCTTTACAAGTTCTTCAATTCATAAATTTAATTGTGGCTTCTACTTAAACAAAATAATAAACTTTTGGTGGTAACAACAAAATTATTCTTGAGATAACTAACTACTTTTATTTCCATGTGGCCAAAACAGAAGAATTCCACAGAAGAAAATTATGGAATTATAGAATTGGAATTAGGAGAATACTTTAGTCCCCCTTCTCACACTACAAGACTGTCTTCTTTTTCCTGACCACGATCAAACAGCCTCCCCTTGAACACCTTCAGTAACAAAGAGCCCTCAAGCTCACACAGCCTCCAGGGACCTTCCAGGACCCATCAACTGAAGATACTTCTGCCTCATGTTGAGTTAAAAGTCTGTCTTGGGGTAACTTCCACTTATTGGTCCCAGTTCTGTGTTCCTGAGCTCAGAGTGTAAATCGAATCCCTCCTTTATATGACAGCACTTCAGAACTGGAAATCAGCTTTAACATTTTCTTCTAAACAAGTGTGAATTACAGGCCCTGTTGACTTCTGAGGAGAAGATCATTCACCGCATGGTGGTATACTGCCAGCAGTATGAAATAACCTTCAAAAGCCCCTCCAAGATACATGCTTCTTTCTGAGACATACCGACCGTGGCTGGGAACAGAAAAGAATCTGCAGATGGCACTAAAGACAATGCACAGCGGTTGCAAGCTAAGCAATTTTAGTTTTGTTTGCCTGTCCCTCGTGGTGGCTCTTCGTGCACTGGAACTGAAACATTTTAGTTCAATGCAGCAGAGCTACTTAGAAAATCACCTACGAACATTTCACCGTTATCACCATTAGCTATGTTCACAGGTAGTCGTAGGGGGATACTAATTAATTGGTTTTCAGATCAAATAGCAAATAAACCCTGAGAGCTGCTTTCTTTCTGGCCTACCAGCATCCACCTCTGCTTTCATCTCCCTCAAGTCCTCGTTCATCTGTAACTCCAGCTTGCTGATCCGCCCGTGCACCCTCTCCTCTTCTTGTTTGCTTCTCTGCACTTCCATCGTCTTCTTCTGACTCTCCTCTATCTTGTCGAGTCTGGCTGACATCTGGCTGAGCTTCTTCTCCACGTCCCTTTCGCTGGCTCCCTAAAAGCCATGGTAAGAATCGGACTTGATTACTCCAAAAAGAGTCTGTACTGCGTTCGCCTCAGTCCTGATATCATTTAACAACAGTCTGCAGGGAGCAGAATCACAAAGCTTGCTCATTGCTCACCTCCATAATCATTCTCCCCTTCTTCCTTAACACATCCCCAATTTGCAGGTGGGTATAAGGTCACCCAGAAGAAAGCGAACATTTTCTCCTGTCTCCTGAGTTTGGTGTGGCCGTATGGTTAAGTTCTGGCCAACAAGATGTAAATGCAAGCGTAGGTGGCAGCTTCCAGGAAAAGTTAAAAGACAGCTGAGGCATGTTCTTGCCCCTCCTTTCTTCCTTCTGTTCCTGGAATTCAGACATAATGACTGGAGCTCTAGCAGCCACCTTAAACTACAGGACAAGGACCACTCTCTAGGATTGGCAGAGAGTTCAGCCAGAAGGATGTGAGGTCGCTGAGGGCTGACAAGCTACCACGTCGGCCCTGCAATTCCTACACCCAGACTTCTTTTATGTGCAAGATAAATAAGCTTCTATCTTAGTAAAGCCACCATTATCCTGGAGTTTACTGTTGGTTATTAAACCAATCCACATGTAAAATAAACAGTGATCTCAAGACCCGGACGCCTACAGATGTCTTATTATGAATCTAAGTAAATCAATCAGTAAATCAGATAAAAATATGGAGAACACTTAAAAAATATTTGAAATATTAAATATTTTCTTTCCTTTCCTTTCCACGAAAGGGAATTTGGGCATTTTTACGGGACTCTGTGTCCGCAGGCGAGCTTTGGAGGCCATGACTACAAACACCAAGCTGTAAGTGGGCCATGGCATGACAAAGCTCTCCCGATGGAGTTCACTGCAAAGTCTGCAATTCACCAGCTTGGCATGGAGAGAGAGAGCAGAGCCGCAGGGGCAATCTGCACCAGTCACTTCCGCTCCATCGAAGTCCAACAGGAAGAAGCAATGCAGGAAAAGAGAAGGGAGGGGGAGATGTCAGGCTAGATAACCAAACCAAAAAACATTTGCTTGCCAAGTACTGGTTTCAGAGCCTATTTTCAATATTATATATGCAAGGCTTTCTTGATATGGTTTTTGAGCAGTTCTGCAAACCTCAGTTCTGTGGGAGAGTGGGGTAAAAGCAGAAGGAAGATGGAAAAGAAAATGGTGGATTCTGTTTACATGTTGCACTGTGACCCCTCATACTGCGGTCATAGTGTGAGGGCCGGGCCTGGAAGGGGAAATGTAGTCAGCACAGTTTTTACCAGATCCTGAAATTAAAACAAACTGGGATTAAGTTTTACTCATCATGAGTTTTATTTAGAAATGCAGCTGTATCATTTGGTTCACTGAGGTCTTGACATAAGTTCATCTTAACTGAAAGTACTGAAATTTTCTACTTAGCTTTTGTTAACCAAAACAAGTCAAAGGGCTCTGTCTCTTTATAACAAATATGAAGAATCAATGGGAACCATGGAAATGGATTCTAAAGCAAGAAACAATTGAACAGCTTAATGTGTTGCTACATAAATCAATGATAAGTTACTAGATATTATTCAAATATTGCAGGCCCCCACCAAGTAACTTTACTATATTATTGCCACACATCAATACCTACACTGTTTTCCTTAACAACCAAGGAAAGCTGATCGATTTTCTGTAAAAGTTCTTTCTCTATCCGTTCTTGTTCCTGTTGCAACCAACTCCGTGCAGATAAAATCTGGTTACTGAGTTCCTCAATTGTACCTTTAAATCTAAAATAAGAAAGTTAGCAAGTTAGATGTAAAACAATTTTAAAATGACATCAAACAACCTCCATCTCCAACTATCAAATTTCTCATAAATATGTCAGCATTAAACTCAGCTCACTCAGAATTACTGCTTAACTTTTCTTAGAATTGCATTTAGCACTAAACTTGGAAGCGTGGGAGGGAAGGAAGATACAACGGAGAAGCACTTGATACTACTTCCCACCCATGAAGAGCTAACAGTGAGGGCACTGATGTGTCACACAGTGACACAGAGACACACCAGGTGTTAATCTCTGCAGTTCAGAGGGTGCCCAGTGCTCCCGGCTCAGAGGACACAGTGTCCCGGCTCCCCTCCAGGCTCCCCTTCTTCCCTGGGCTCTTCCTCCTCTCCTTTTTATCTCCTAGAACTGGAGCCTGGCTCCCTTTCTCTCTAATGTTCTCCAAATTGCTCTTGCCCCAGACAGATATTTCCTAATTTAAATCAAAAAGAAAATTGAAAGGGAAAAAAAACACCCAACCCTCCATTTCTCTAGTCCTCTCCCTTTCCAAATACCTTAAAATAACACTCCATACTTGCTACCTCCCCTTAATTACTTTTTTATTATTTTTATAAGAAGTGTAATAAAAGTACAAAAGAATAGATGCAACTTAAATAATAATCATAAAATAAACACCCATTGTGGGAGAAGCCCCTAATTATCTGCAATACCTGTTTTCTTCTTTTTCTCTATTAAGAAACCCTCAAATGTGAACTGGGTACATGGCTGCCTACCAGAGACTACATTTCCCAGCCTCCCTTGCAGCTAGGTGTGGCCATATGACTAAGTCAGGCAATGCGACACGTGTAGAAGTGATAAGTACAATTTCCTGGTCATATCATTAAAAACGAAGCTTTTGGCCTTACCTGGGCAGGAAGCCAAGCCAGCAGCCCCACTCAACTGTGGAGCTCAGCCTGCAGCCCCACCTGACGAGGGAGACTGACCACGGACCACAGTAGCTTTACTGAATTCATTTATTCTAACAGTTTTTTGGTGCAGTTTTCTTAGTTATCTATGTATAAGATCACGTCATCTGCAAACAGGGAAAATTTTACTTCTTTTTTTCTGATTTGGATGTCCTTTATTTCTTTTTCTTGCCCAATTGCTCTGGCTAGGACTTCCAGTACTCTGTTGACTAGAAGTGGTGAGAGTGGGCACCCTTGTCTTGTTTCTGATCTTAGAGGAAAAACTTTCAGATTTTCATCACTGAGTATGATGTTAGCTATGGGCTTATTATATATGGCCTTTATTATGTTGAAGTACATTCCTTCTATACCCAATGTGTTGAGCGTCTTTATCATGAAAGGATATTAAATTTTGTCAAATGCTTTTTCTGCACTTATTGAGATGATCATATGATTTTTATCCTTCATTCTGTTAATGTGGTATATCACATTGACTAACTTGTGTGTATTGAACCATCCTTGCATCCCAGGGATAAATTCCATTTGATCATGGTGTATAATCCTTTTAACATGCTGTTGAATTTGGTTTGCTAGTATTTTGTTGAGAATTTTTACATCTATGTTCATCAGGGATATTGGCCTGTAATTTTCTTTTCTTGTAGTGTCTATATCTGGCTTTGGTATCAGGGGAATTCTAGCCTCATAAAATGAGTTTGGAAATATTCCCTCCTCTTCAATTTTTTGGAAGAGTTTGAGAAAGACTGGCATTAATTCTTCTTTAAATGTTTGGAAGAATTAACCCATGAAGCCGCCTGGGCTTTTCTTTGTTGAGAGGTTTTTTTGTGTGTGTGTGAGGAGATCAGCCCTGTGCTAACATCTGCCAATCCTCCTCTTTTTGCTGAGGAAGACTGGCCCTGGGCTAACATCCATGCCCATCTTCCTCGACTTTATATGGCACGCCGCCACAGCATGGATTGCCAAGCAGTCCATCGGTGCGCGCCCGGGATCCAAACCAGCGAGCCCCGGGCCGCCGCAGCGGAGCACATGCACTTAACCGCTTGCGCCACCGGGCCTATTAATGATTCAATCTTCTTACTCATTATTGGTCTGTTCAGATTTTCTATTTCTTCATGATTCAGTCTTAGTAGGTTGTATGTTTTCAAAAATTTAACCATTTCTCTAGATTATCCAATTTGTTGGCAAATGATCGTTCATAATAGTCTTTTATGATCCTTTGTATTTCTGTGGTATCAGTTGTAATGTCTCCTCTTTCATTTATAATTTTATTTATTTGAGTCTTCTTTCTCGTTTTCTTGACTAGTTTAGCTAACCTTTTGTTTATTTGGTTTATCTTTCAAAAAAAACCAACAATTAGTTTCACTTATTTTTTCCCATTGTTTTTCTATTGTTTTCTATTCTCTATTTCATTTATTCTGGTCTAATCTTTATTATTTCCTTCCTTCTGCTATCTCTGAGCCTAGTTTTTTCTTCTTTTTCTAATTCCTTGAGGTATAAAGTTGTTTATTTGAGATCTTTCTTTTTTTCATAATGTAGGCATTTATTGCTGTAAACTTTCCTCACAGAACTACTTTGCCTGCATCTCATAAATTTTGGTATGTTGTGTCTCCATTTTCATTTGTTTCAAGATTTTTTTATTTCCCTCTTGATCTTCTTTGACGCATTGGTTATTTAGGACTGTGATGTTTAATTTCCACATATTTGTGAATTTTCCAGTTTTCCTGCTGTTATTGATTTCCAGTTTTATACTATTGAGGATGGAAAAGATACTTGATATGATTCCAATCTTCTTTAATTGGTTAAGACTTGTTTTGTGACCTAACATAAGATCTATCCTGGAGAATGTTCTGTGTGTGCCTAAGAAGAATGTGTATTCTGCTGCTGTTGGATGGAATGTTCTGTATATGTTTGCTAGGTCTCTAGTCGGGCAGGGCTGCTACCTGTGCTCTGAGGTGGAGGGGACCACTGGCTGGGCTCCCTGGCCAGGTGGGGCTGCTGGCTAGGCTGCACAGTCAAGCAGAGCCAGTAATTGGGCTCCTCACCTCTGATCAGGTGGGGTTTAGGCTGTGTTCCCTGGCAAGGTGCTGCTGCTAGTTGAACTCCATGATTGGGCAGTGCTGCAGGCTGGGCTCTGCAATTGCACCTGATCAAGTGGGCCCCCATGCTGTGCTCCCCAGTCAGATGCTACCACTGGCTGGACTCCAAGTTCAGGCAGGACCACAGGCTGGGCTTCACGATCAGATGCGGCCTCAGGCTATGCTCCACAATTGGGCAGGATGCTGGTTGAGTGAGGTCACTAACCAGACTCCCTGGTCAGGAGGGCTGCCAACTCTACCTCGCAGTTGGGTGGGATTGGAGTCTGTGCTCTGCAGTCGGGTGGAGTCGTTGTCTCGGCTCCCAGTTGAGGTAGGGCCACAGGCTATGTTCTGCTTTTGGCCAGGGCTATTGGCTGGGTTCTCCGCTTGGACAAGGTCACAGGCTGTGTTCAACAATTAGGCAGGGCCATGGACTGGGCTCCAAGGCTGCCTGGGGTCACTGTTCAGGCTTCCTAGTCAGGCAGGGCCAGATGTTACAGCTTTTATTTTTGATTGTTTTATTTTCTAGAAGTTTTATTTGGCTGTTTTTCAATTCTGACTGGTCATTTTTGTGTGTGTGTGTGAGGAAGATCAGCCCTGAGCTAACACCCATGCCAATCCTCCCCTTTTTGCTGAGGAAGATTGGCCCTGAGCTAATGTCCATGCCCATCTTCCTCCACTTTATGTGGGACGCCACCACAGCATGGCCTGACAAGCAGTGTTTCGGTGTGCGCCCAGGATCTGAACCCGGGCCGCCAGCAGTGGAGTGCGCGCACTTGACCGCTAAGCCACAGGGCCGGCCCATGACTGGTCGTTTTTGATAATCTCTTATCCCTTAGTCATACTTTCAAAATGTGTGTGTGTATGTGTGAATGAATACTCACACATACATATACATACACATATATACATACATACATACATGTATACTTATTTTATCCAATAATTCCTACATAAGCAGTATTTAGAAGTCTGATTCTGCTTTTTGTTGTTTCTTCTATCACTTACGTGGCTTTTTTCCTTGTGTTGTTTTATAATTTTTTATTGTACATTCATGTTCCTTAGAACTTTATCTGTTTGTGGGGAGACTTGAAGACTAAGGATTTGCATTTGCTTCTGCCAGGCATCTCAGGCCATTACCAAATCAGGATCATTCTAAGATAATTATCCACTGTGGTTTTCTTCAAGCTTCTTGGGTAATGTGAATTCTAGTTCTAAACCCATATAAAGGTTGCATTGTGGTCTTGAATTTTCAAGAAATATCTTTTACCCCTCTACCCAGAGCCAAGATTTAGACAGGTAAGTTTCCTATGATCTCTTTGTGGAATGGGAGATTTTTCCTAGTTCATCCATCTGGGGTTTCACTTCTTGGGTCTCCAGTCTGACCTTCTACCTCACACAGGGCCCAGGGTTTGTCTCCTTCCCTCTGTGAATAGCCTTTGTATCTAAACTTATAGACTTTAAATTGTAGGAAGAAAAATACAGATGTTCATGTCTGCTGACTAGTAATATCTCCTAAGGAAATAATTCACAGAAGGAAAAATACTAAGATGTTGATTTTCCTCCTGTGTGATGGAAGGAAGAGGATTGGAGAGATCTTTCCCTATTTGGCCAGCTAGTAGGATCTATGAGAAATGGTGATGTACTTCAATAATTATATAAATACAGATAATTAGAGGAGAGGAAATGTGGTTTTCATAAGAGAATTCCTGTTAAATTGGCAACAACCGTGAAACGGCATTAAACGTGGAAGCAATGAGATGTAAGAACCAAGAGAATGATTAATTTAAACTTTCCACAAGCCTCTAACAAAGTTCCACACTGAAGTCATCTTTAAAAAGTATATTAAGTCAAATATATATGTTTATGTATGTACACACACATGCACATATATAGTCACTCTTGGCTCTGCTTTGGCAGGAAAATGCCAAGCTCATGAAGATTTATGATGGGAAAAGTGTATGGTTTTGTGATTGAGCAGAAGGGCAGCAGATGAGTTTCCCTGTGGACACGTACAGTTTACAGCGTCACTGTAACAAAATGGGAAAGTATAACAAATCATAGTGCACTCACTACATACTTCAAAATCACCCTAGTGCAGACCTCCCCCACCTAGACCCCTGCAACAGAACGCCTACTGACTGATGCCCCCATCTCCGCTCTGGTTCCCTGTGATCCGTTCTCCAACTGCAATCAAGTCCGTTTAAAAAATAATATATAAATCTGATTATATCACCTCATCTGCTTACAATCCTCCAATGGCTCCTTACTGCTCTAAAGATAGAGACAAAAAACATCCCGAATGTGGTCTGCAAGGCCCTGCAGGCTGGCCCGCCTCCTCGGCAGCCTCGCTGCCCCCTCGCTCTCTGTTCCAGCCACCTCTGCCATCTTGCAGTTTCGTGCATGCCACATTCCTCCCACGACAGGCTTTTCCCTCTCATATGTTCTTCTCTCACTCTCTACCCAGTGAATTCCATTCATTCTTCAGCTCTTACTCCAACATCGCGTCCTCAGGAAGGCCCCAGATCCAGGCCTCTGTTATTCACTCCCATAGCACCATTGTATTAGTTTCCTATGGCTGCTGTGACAAGTTACCACAAACTTGGCGGCTTAAAACAACACAATTTTTCCCTTACGGTTCTGCAGGCCAGAAATCTAAAATCAGTTTCATCGTGTGTGGGCAGGGGTGGTTCCTTCTGGAGGCTCTGAGGGGAGAATGTTTTCCTTGCCTTTTCAGCTTCCACTGGCCACCTATATTCTAGCCCTTTCCCCCATCTTCAAAGCACCTTACTCAAATCTCCACTTCCATGTCACATGCCTTCTCTCTTGACTCTGACCCTCCTTCCTCTCTCTTACAGAGACTCTAGGGATTACATCGGGCTTCCCCTGATAACCCAGCATAATCTACCTACCCTAAAATCCTTAACTTAATCTCATCTGCAAAGTCCCTTTTTGCCACATGAGGTAACATATTCACAGGGATCAGGACATGGTGATATTTGGGAGACCATTACTCAGGCAACCACAACCGTGTACCTTTCCTTCAAAGCACTTATCACCATTAGTAATAATACAGCATATGCTTATTTAAGTCATTATTTGATTAATGCTCATCAACTCCCTAGACTATAAACTCCAAAAGGATAAGAACAGAGTCTGAGGGGCCGGCCTGGTGGCGCAAGCAGTTAAGTGCATGCGCTCCGCTGTAGCGGCCCGGGGTTTGCAGGTTCAGATCCCGGGTGCGCATTGACGCACTGCTTGTCAGGCCATGCTGTGGCGGCGTCCCATATAAAGTGGAGGAGGATGGGCACGGATGTTAGCCCAGGGCCCGTCTTCAAGCAAAAAGAGAAGGATTGGCAGATGTTAGCTCAGGGCCAATCTTCCTCACAAAAAAAAAAAAGAACAGAGTCTGTTTTTCTTCATTATTGGATCCTCACCACTTAGGCCAGTGCTCAATAAATATTTACTGAATGAATAGATAGTTTATTATCCAACCACTAAAAACAATAATTCAGAAGCTAAAATGGCAACATGCTACACAGAAACTTTTCCTTTGAACTTCCAGTATTGTTTTCACTTTATGCAATAAATAAAAATCAAGAGGAAAAAAATGGTATTATTGAATATGCTCATAAAAAACCAAAACAGGGGCCAGCCCGGTGGCGAAGCAGTTAAGTGCGCGCGCTCCACTGCGGCGGCCTGGGGGTTCGTAGGTTCGGATCCCGGGCGCGCACCAAGGCACTGCTTGCTAGCCCATGCTGTGGTGGCGTCCCATGTAAAGTAGAGGAGGATGGGCACGGATGTTAGCCCAGGGCCAGTCTTCCTCAAGAAAAAAGGGGAGGATTGGCATCAGATGTTAGCTCAGGGCTAGTCCTCACAAAACAAACAAACAAACAAAAAAGAACCAAAACAATGTTTATAAGTTGATTACTTACTTAGTATCCAAAAGCTGAAGCTGGTGGTTACTATCTCTGTGGGACATCTTCAGTTTGGTGCTTTGCTCTGATATTGACAAGTCGACTCTGTTCAAAAGCTGAGAAATCTGGAAAAGAAACTTTGCTTGTAAATATCACATCTAATCTTTTTAGTGGTAATTTCAGATAACGGTTAGTAAGCTATATTCTAGTCAATGGCCTTAAGATTCAATCTAATTTAATAAATTCATTTGGGAGTGCGTCTCATCTTTCCACTCCCATTTTCTATCACACACACCCATCAAAAATCCAGACCAAGAGCACCGCCAAAATATTCACTATGCTCCTTTATGCTGTGTAAAGTTATGCTGTGTAAAGTTATGCTTCACTTAACTGTCCAGTTCTCTGATGAGCAAGCCCAGTTCCTGCCCAGGACCGCCATTTCCACCTGCAGGTTACCTTGGAATTTCTACCACCGGTGTGGCTGTTAGTCACAGAGAATGGAATTCTTATCGCTTGCAAAATCCCTTAAGGTCCCACATTTACCTCTGTATCAAGTTAAGTCACCAGAAAATATAATTTGTAAACTATATCCCTCCTACTCCTTTCTCCCACTACCTACCCATTTCCCTTGTCTTTTTACTAAAATTTAATAAAAAACTAGTCCTATATGAAATGTCTTTATTTTCTGCAAAAATTATGATGTTCAAGGTTCCTTACTTAAAGATTCATGGAACAATTATGTATCAGATCCAAAACAAAGAAAAAGTCTGTTTGTTTTTATGAATTTCTAGATGCATTTTACTTGGCTTGGCTACTGGGAAGCTTAATATTTCCTTAGCATCTATTTTTTGATGTAATAATTCTGTCCTCACTCAATCTTTGAAAAAAAATATTAGACTTGTCATTTTATTCTTTTTTTTTCCTTGGTTTTATAATATGTGTTTTTTACATAAGTAGATTTAGATCCTTATCGGATATAGTTAGGAGACAAGTATTTTTAATCCAATAAATTGACCAGATGCCCCAGTTTACTGGAATAATCTCTCTTTAAATGAAGAATAGCAGGTAGGGCAGATACTGTGGAAAAGTCCTAGAAGACAGGCCCCCACTATGGCAGAGAGAAACTTTTAAGTGGCCAAAACACAAATTATGAAATGCCAAGAGTTTTGCTTTGTGACATTAGTCTGTGAATTTCAAGGTAGAATACTCTAAAATTCATCAGCCAGCCTGCCCTCTCGCTTTGTCCTAGTTTTTTCCCATATACAGACTATGGGATGGGGTCATACAAAGGATGAGTCTCAGTGAATAGGGTAACTACTTCCTAACCAAAAACTGGGACGAGTGGCAGTTAAAAGAATGCTTGCTCATTTACCTACACAAGACGTAGTTTTGGAGTTATAATTTAGAATTTCCAGAATATATTAATTGTTTTAGGAATGAAGGGAAAGAATCTTTAAAATTAGGACTGTACTGAAAAATCTTTGCAGTTTGGTTGCCATACCCATGAAGTGCCACTCCAGCAAAAGAGAGGAAGGAAGAAATAAAGAAAAGAGATGCTCACACTGAGTGCCCTAGCTAGTTTCTCCTGTCGGAGATAATCAACACCATGTCACTCTCAGCCAAGAACAAATTACCCACTTTTAAAAGGGGACCTGAAACAGGTCATACCTGTCCCTCTGCATCTCTTATTTTCGTTTCCAAGACGAGCTTGGCAGCTTGCTGCTCTTTGTTCAAGTGCTGGAGCCCCTCGTAGGTCGTTTTGTGCTCCGCGGAGAGTCTGGCTATGCTGGCGTCACATCTGCCCAGACAAACAAAGCTAATTCTTGTGAAAGTTTAAAAACAAGTGCTATTGTACACCATAAAATGCATGACCCCACTCAAAGAAACTGCACTATGAGTCACCCTTTTTAACAGAGGTTTAGAATTCAGAGAGCTGCCCTCATTATGGTTTTTAAGTTAACCCACAGGGATGTTGCTTAATAAGACTAGGGACGTACCCATCAAAGTAGCAAAGGCTTTCCAGCGCTCATGAGTACAAAACCGAATATGCAGCGAGAGCCCAATTATAAAAAGCTCACACAGTGTGCCAGACATGGTCTGCTGCTCTTCAGGACCACGCCCGCCCTTGCAAGTTCGGGGCCTCTTTGGATTTTGGAGGCAACTTCTACCACATTTGAAAGTACTACTCCTAACCCTTCACCAAATCCCCTATAAGGCTGCGCGCTCTGAGTGGGTCTAGAGCAGGGGAAGGCTCTGCAGCTGGTCCAAGCTTCAGTGAAAGCTGCTCTGCCCCTGGGGCCTTACAACTTGGCACTTCCATTGGCGCTCAAGACATCTGTGGCAGACAAGCTGTGTGTGAAGCTCTGTCCAGCCCTATCAGGAGAGTCACAGAATGGACCCCTAGGGACAGAGCAAAGTCCTGCCCTGTTCCTGCACAATCATTCCTGCTTTGCAAAGTAGCTGCTGGCTTGCTACTGAGCTCTAGTAGAGACTGCAGGCCTAAGCACGGGACACTCAGTGACCACGCGGTCTGGGCACCAATCGTGAACACCAAGCCATCAAGGTAGGCACGAAGCAGCACTCCATCTTTGAGGGGTAGGGGTACATATAGACATCAGGCTTGAACAGGTCCTACAGCCCTAAGTAAATTACATGAGCCAGACTCCCACGGCATCTACTCCTGCTACTGTGCCAGCTTTCCCTCAACTCACACCTGTGGCCTCTTGAGGAGTTCCTGATGACCAGGTGGACTGAGGGAGGAAAAGTCAGGCCTAGTTCACGGATGGTTACCCCCAATATGCTGGCATCTTCCAGAAGATTTTTTTGCTGACACTTAAAAGCCCACTCCGGGGGCTGGCCCAGTGGCATAGTGGTTAAGTTCACGCACTCTGCTTCAGTGGCGCGGGATTCACAGGATCAGATCCTGGGGGTGGACCTACACACCACTTATCGGCTCAGGGCCAATCTTCCTCAGCAAAAAGAGGAAGACTGGCGGGGCTGGCCCTGTGGCTTAGTGGTTAAGCACGCGCGCTCTGCTGCTGGCGGCCCGAGTTTGGATCCCGGGCGCGCACCGACGCACCGCTTGTCCGGCCATGCTGAGGCCGCGTCCCACATACAGCAACTAGAAGGATGTGCAACTATGACATACAACTATCTACTGGGGCTTTGGGGGAAAAATAAATAAATAAATAAAATTATTAAAAAAAAAAAAAAGAGGAAGACTGGCAACAGATGTGCGCTCAGGGCCAATCTTCATCACACACACAAAAAAAAGCCAACTCAGGAGCAGCCCTAAAGGGTATTAAGGAAGGGAAACCCTCACAGCTGACAGAATATCAAACGATATATCATGGGGTTCATTTTTGCCTAGAATAAGAGATGGCCAGACATTCATGGGAATTGGATAATGGCAAGAGACTTAGAAAAAAACGTATTGGAGGACTGGTGACAAAGGGTAGAGGTCATATAAATGGGTCACTCAGAACTGACAGAGCATTCCTGCTCCTTGTGAGTGCTCTCTGTATCACAGGGGCAGAAGCCCCAAAACCGTACTTCCCAGACTCCCTTGCCCTCAGGGTTCTGATTTAGATTCCACCAATGAGAGGCACTTAGGCGAGATTTGGAAGGCAGAAGAGAAGGAGAAGCCCTTATTGTCCCCTAGCAGCAGTGGGCAGAAGACACATGGGCAAACGGCAGATGTGAGGTTTACAGCCACTGCCAGGCACACGCCTGACCATCATTCACTTCCGTGCTATTGGCAGCTCAGATTATCAACGGCTCCTTTCTGTGATTCTTGCACTTCCTATTTTCCTGAAGGCCAATAACAGTTTCCTTCATTTTGCTTCCCCAAATCTTCCAGTGGTTTTGCAAGCTCTAATTTCCTGTAATAAATCCCTTCCTGCTAAAATACTTAGAGTGGTTTCTGTTTTCTTGATTGAACCTTGATGCAGATAGTTATTAAAATTTGACAAGCAAGCATGCAAGATATTAACCAACTATCTCCGGATCATAGGTGATTTTTATTTTATTTTTCATTCTTTTCTAAACTGTACAACTTTCCTGAAATAAGTATGTATGATTTTTATAATCAGAAAAAAACAATTACACAAAGAAAATATTTCAATCAACAGCCATGTACAAAGAATATGTTACAATTTTATGGAATATGCACTATCCTATCATCTTTTCCTGGGCCCCTCATGCAGCAGAAAGGTGGCTGGGGTACAAGGAAGCCACAGCTAGAGACATGTGGGATAGAGTCACTGTCATGAAAGCAAGGTCAGCTTCAAGGCAACACACAGTAGTAGTGAAGAGGCTATGGTTGGAAGCCCAATCCATAATTCATCCAGTCAGTCAGTAAGTATTTGGAGAATGTCTATTATGTGTCAGATACTATTATACAAAATAGGGATAATGCGGGAACTTTTTCTCTCCAGTACATACACTACATTAACTAGAAATTTAAAAAACATTCTTATGTCATCATTATCAAAATGTTATTCAGCTGACCGTATATTTTTCTATTATTGAGGGAGATTACATTTGACATCTCGTTCTTGTTCATTATCTCCCTGATTCAGACAGAGGAGTTCAGAAGATAGTCTGGGAACTTGCCGAACAAGTCATTATAAATACACACAGAGAAGAACAAGCCTGTGGCTGGTCTCACTTCCAGTAAATCGGCAGTCTACAATCTCCCTAAAAGCACTGGGGATGTATTCTTTAAGATGTATATCTGCACTGAGGCCTGAACAAGGTTTCTGTTCTATTCCCTAAGTGATTTATATACTGAAAAGAGTCTCACTCACCACATCACATAGAATATTTGCAGTCAGCTTTCAAAAACATCATATAAATTGACACATTAAATTATATCCCTCCAAAAGCTAGAGAAAATAAAATATTATTGACCTATAGATTATAAGCCACAAATAAAGTTTAGAGAGCATGCCAGTGCTTGGTAGCCTTTCTAATAAGCTATAAGATTTAACCAACTTACTAATCACTTTGTATGAAAACGCTGCAAATTAAAACTACTACCTGGTCTTTCAGCTAAACATGGTGGACTGAACACATGCTCTTATATTGGCTCCTGCCTGAAAATCTATCCAGATGACACCAGATGAATAAAATAAGTATAAACCCACAAGGACAAAAAAGAAGGGATGAAAGTGGAAAGCAGATAGCTGGTACAGAAGAGAGAGCAAAGCATGTGTTTTGCTAGAGCTAGTGCTGTAGGCTTGCTGGGGCTCTGTATCTGAAAACCAATAGAAGTAAGAGGAAGTTTTAGTTCCCACAGGGCAACAGGGGCAAGAACCGACTCCACTTATGAGAGAATACAGGAACCAGGGTAACAGATCAGAGGCTTGAGTGGGGCTCCACCAGCTAGGGATAGCTTAAAAAACAAAAATCAAAAAATCCTGGGATCAAATAAGTTTAAAATAAAGATGTTTAAGAGACTCAAAAAATCAAAGATAGATTAACATCCATCAGACAACTCTAAATTATTAAACAAAAACAGGCAGATATGAAAAAAGAACAAGTGGATAAGAGAAAAAATTTAGAAACTCTGGAAATAAACTACACAGTTGTCTTAATAGACCCGACAAACTCTAGACTGAACATAATTGAAGATAGGATCAGTGAATTAGAAGATCGTAGCAAGGAGCTCACTCAGAATGCAGCAAACTCAGACAGAGATTTAAAACATGAAAAAATAGTTAAGAAACAAGAAGGACAAATAAAGAGATGGTAACATACGTCAAAGAGGAGTTGAGCAGTTCCAAAAGAAGGAAACGGAGAGAATGGCAGAGAAGCACTATTTGAGGTATGAGTGCTGACAATTTCTTAAGACTGAAGAAAGACATGAGTTTTAAAGTGTTCAATGAATACAAAGTGGGGTGAGTAAAAATAAATAGAATGTGGTGAAATTCAGATAACCCATGATAAAGATAAAATCTTAAAGACAGGTAACCTATCAAAGACCGACTGTTAGACTGACAGCACACAATAGATGTCAGAAGAAGATGAAGAAATATCTTCTACAGATTGAGGGAAAATAACCCATCATCCAAGAATAAGTGCAAAATAAAGACAGTTTCAGACATACAAAGATTAAGAGCTGTATCGCCCACAAACCTGTACTGAAAGAGTCACTAAATAATGTACTTCAGTAAGAAGAAAAGAGCACTCAGAGAGGAGTGGGATGCAAGAAACAATGGTGAGCAAACTGAGAAACTCTTGGAAAATTTAATTTATTGTAGACTCTGAGGAAAGCAAGCTACCAGCTCAATTATCCCAACTTTCTTAAGTCCTTACTTGGTATTGACTCACATTTTCTCTAAGCAAGTTGAACAACTTGCTTAGCTCTGTCATTTTGTTAAATGCTACAATCCTTTCTGGAAGTAACAAAAAAAATTTATTAGGACAAAATTTTTTTTAAATATTGACAAATATTTTTAAAAATATATTTTAAAACATAATCTGACAAGCCACATATGCGCATTTTAAAAATTTCAATATTCATAATAAAATGTACACAAATTAAAGCAACAATTATGTCATTGTTCTTCTGTATTGGAAATCTTTTTTAATGTTAATGCCCAATGTTGGAGTTTGTAGAATCAAGCTATATCACACACTACACGTGGGAAAATAAATTTTACAAGCTTTCTAGAGGGCAACTTGGTAGGATATACCCCAAAACTTGACACATGAATATGTTTCTATGTACTTTCAATCTAGGTATTAACTCCAAAGGAAAAAAACTGTGAGCAAAGAAAAATCAAACTAAATACAATTCTGTATAAATTCCTTGAATAACTTCCTGCTGTTTTAGGATACAGACCAAAATCCTTTAAAATGCCCAGGAAAAGTTAGTCCCTCCCCACCTTCCTCCCTGCATCGTCTCACACATTTCTGTCCCTTTTTCCTCTGCACTCAGCCACAGTGATTATATAACAGGGCTGTGAACTTACTTCACTCTTTTCCACTTCGAGGCCTCCCCACTAAAACCCTAGTGCCCGGCACATTCCTTGCATGTAGTAGAGGCTCAGTAAATATTTGTGAATGAATAAAATAAGAACTATTTACTATGTACCATGCACTGCACAAGACACTTGACATTATTATTTCATACAGTCCTCACAAATCATCCCCATTTCACAAACGATAGTTAAAAATAACACCAAATACAGACCTTTCTTTTTTGAGTTCATAATTTTTTATCTGAAAAAATTATTTAAATCATACTTGGGGAAATCCGAGGTTTTAACATACCATGAAATACAAAAATATTAGAGAAACGCATTATTTTCCAACCCAAACATGAGCTCACTGGATGGAAATTGTCAGGTATCACTACATCAGACCAGTTTCATCATCTTTACAAAGCTGTTCACGGGACAGACTATGTTTGAAAAAGTTATTTGGAAAGGTCTCAAAATCGTCCTGAAGCTCAGGGCTCACTGATTCTCATTAGCTATAGCTTGGCTTCAATACTGTGTCTCACTTGGAAACACAGACACTACAACACAAATTTCCATTAATAGAGGAGAGGTTAAATACATTAAATTAGGGTACCTAGATGTAGCAGAATACTCCATATCCAATTTAAAAACATGCTAGACCTATATGTATACTGGAAAGAGGCCCACAATATATTGTTATGTGGAAACACTCAACTGGCAGAATAATATGTATAATACTCTACAAAATTAAAATCACACTGCCAGGTAATTATTATGCCGCAAATCATTATATTACTGTAATGATAAATTATTACCTTATAACTATGTATGAGAAAAGTCTAGAAGGACAGACACCAAACTGTTAACATTAGTTATCTTTCTAAGGAGTAAAACAGAGCTAGGGGCTGGTGAGCCTTCATCATTTTACTTTATATATTTCATAGTATGTCTGACCGTTTATTACTAGCACATATCACTTGTGTCCCTTTATTAATAAAGGGGCAGAAGGCTGGGAGGCAAGGAGGGCACAGGGTGGGGTACCAAAGCCTCCCGTCAGGAAATATACACAGGGAAATCAACTCTGGTTTTCTTACATTTAAAACAATGTTATTGGGCCGGCCCCATGGCTTAGCGGTTAAGCGCACGCGCTCTGCTCCTGGCGGCCCGGGTTGGGATCCCGGGCACGCACCGACGCACCGCTTCTCCAGCCATGCTGAGGCCGCGTCCCACATACATCAACTAGAAGGATGTGCAGCTATGACATACAACTATCTACTGGGGCTTTGGGGGGAAAATAAATAAATAAAATCTTTAAAAAAAATAAAAAATAAATAAAACAATGTTATTCTTATTCTCGAATGTTTCAGAAAAAAATTTATATATGAAAGAATAATGGAGTAAATGGGACAAAATGTTAATACGTGGTAAATCTTGCAAATTTTCCGTGTGAAATATTTTCAAAATATTTTTGAAAATATATAAGAAACATATATAAAAAGGGGAGAAGCAATTTGCTCTTTCAGTTAATATTGAATCAAAGACATCATTCCTGTCTTTTCAGAAAAACACTCATAATACAGTGTCATGCATAGCTCACAGCTTTAGTCAAACAAGGGTTTGCAATGAATCCAACCAGTTGTCCTATTCATCCTGATGATATATTATAAATGAACCAATAATGTACTCATTCTAGATTTTCCCTCTTCAGATCTTTGGGCAGCTATTTCCCAGGTGTAGCTCTTCGCTGTGGCCATGAGGTGGCAGAATGACTCTATCTCTTGGCTATCAGATCAGCGATGGCAGGGAGGTAGGTGGTCAGAAGTCCATCAACAGAGTCCCAAAGGTCTAGCAACAGACATGACTTGGGCAACATGCTTAAGCAGAACTTCTCTTACAGCTTGTGACACGGTGGCATAGCACACTGAAGGCAAGGACATTTAAATCATTAAGCAGCTCATCTTCCACATTACAATAATTATTTTATATATGTGTGTATACACACATATATATGTGTATATATATGTATACATATGTATACACACATATATAAAATAATTATTGTATATATACATGATTATATACACCTAATTACTGTATATATACATCATTAAGCCCTTAAGTGCTGGCAATAATTTAATTGAATTAGACTGTAGAGCAATTTATGTCCCAGGGCATTGTCAAAAAACAGTAGATCAAATTGCCAGCAATTAGTGGAGTCTAAGATTTCGGTGTGATACCAACAGGGGCAGACAGCTTAATAAAAGATCAGAGAAAGAGACAGTCAAAGAGAGCCTTGCTAAAAAAACTATCATCGCAGGGTGACTCTGCACCCTCTGAGGAGTGACATCAGAGGCTTCATGTTGTGGGGGAAATAGACATCCCTAAAATAGTCCAGCCAAGTCACTAAACAAACAACAAAAACAAACCCGGGGGGCAGTATCCAGGACTGCTACAATATATCACCTAAAATGTCCAGTTTTTAACAAAAATTATGAGACATTCAAAGAAACAGGAAAATATGAACTAAACACAGGGGAAAAAGCAGGCAAAAGAAACTGCCTGTGAGAGGGAACAGATGTCAGATTTAAAAGACAAAGACGTCCAGACAGCCATTATAAATACAGGGTGATCAAAGAAATAAAGAAAACATGCTTTACAAAGTAAAGGAAGGTATAATGACAATGTCTCATCAAATAGAGAATAACAATAAAGAGAGAGAAATAACTTTTTTAAAAGAACCAAATGGACCCAATCAAGAAAATGAAAAGAAAACTGTTACAACAGGGGACAATTTTTTCAAATCAGATATCTGATAAGAGAATTGTATCCAAAATATGTAAAGAACTCCTACAGCTTAATAATAAAAAGACCCAATTTAAAAATGGGCCAAGGATCTGAATAAACAGATCTCCAAAGAAGATATACAAACGACCAATAAGCACATTAAATGATGTTCAACACCAACAGTCATTGGGAAATGCAAATCAAAACCACAAGATGTCACATCACACCCACTAGGTTGGCTATAATCAAATAGGAAAAAAGTGTTGGTGAGGATTTGGAGAAATCAGAACCCACATACTGCTGCTGGCAATGTAAAATGGTGCAGGCACTTTGGAAAACAGTCTGGCTGTTCTGTTCCTCAAAAGATTAAACATAGAGTTACCATATTACTCAACCATTACACTCCTAGGTTTATATATTCAAGAGAAATGAAAACATATGACCACATAAAAACTTGTATGTGAATGCTCATAACAGCATTATTTATAATAGCCAAAATTTTTAATCTGAAGATGTCTCATTTATCTTTTTTTTTTCTTTGCCCCTAGACTTGCTTACCTTGAGGGAACTTGCACACCTGCCTCAGTATACAGATATTTCTCCTGTAAGGCTCTGACACCATGCAAACAGACCTCACAGAGGAAAGTGGATGTGGCCACTGAGTCTTGGAAAAATGCAGAAGACAGGCCAAACAATGTTCTGGTAGGAAAGCTAAACTCCCTGAGCTCTGCTTTAGGGAGAAATGGAAACTCTCTGAGTAAGTCCTGTTTAGGGTATGCTATGTTCAGTGGGGTAGGCTGTCTCCCACCTCCATGCAGAATCTGCCTTTGCCCTTCCGGGCTGATCCACAGGGGAGGTATCAGGGCTGGTTTCCTACCAACTACATCACCAGTGGATCCATAAACACTATAAAATAAAATCTGAAATAATATAGCAGCCTAGTAATTTAAGAATATCACTTAAAAAGTTCACACTTGGGGCCAGCCCGGTGGCGTAGCGTTTAAATTTGCGCATTCCGCTTCAGCGACCTGGCGTTCGCTGGTTCGGATCCTGGGCGCGGACCTACTCACCGCTTATCAAGCCATGCTGAGGCAGCGTCCCACACAGAAGAGCTACAACTCTACAACTATGATACACAACTATGTACTGGGGCTTTGGGGAGAAAAAAAAAGAAAAAGAGGAAGATTGGCAACAGAAGTTAGTGCAGGGCCAATCTCCCTCAAAAAAAAAAACAAAAAAGTTCACGCTCCTTCAATACAATGACATAATCAATGCAAGAAAGCCAAAATTTTGCCAAAGAATTTTTATTTCACAAGAATTTATTTCAACAATCAAAGTCTCACTAGTATTCTGGGGGAAAGATGAATATAGCCACAAAACAAAGCAAAAATACATGGTGCTCACGACAAATGTTTTTGATTGTTTCAGAGTAAAAGCATTTGTTACAGAACAAGCTGGGTAGAGAAATTAATAAGAGACTGCAGAAGAAAAATGTAAAATTCCTGAAGGTATTTCAAAATAATTTCTCTGTTTTGTAATTAGGACCAGCATCGTGAGGATAATTTCTCTGCTGCTGCCCTGCGATGATGATAGTAGCTCCCCTGTGCTGTACGTTCACTCCATTCCACACTACACTAAAGCTATTCCATACATTGCTGCCCTTAATTTTCATCGGCAACCACAGTGACTAGGAAGATCCTCAGAGTGCTCCTAATGTCCCTGGGGTGAAAGAGCTCTTTTCAAAATTTCCAATCCATCATGGACCAATACTTTCAGAAAAATAAAATTAAAATGAATTACAAGAAAAATGAAATTCTAAAACACACATGTAAAATATAAGTCTCAACTTTGTATTATTGGATTCAATAAACATAGTATTTCTCTACCACATTACACAGGTCAGCTGAGCTCTCCCAGCACGTCCTGCTACAAACACAACTCCAATTGCAAAAACACGAGAAATCATGGCATGCTCATCACCATGTCTAACTTCTACTGTTATATCTTCTGGGCAAAGGAGGGGATGTACTAACATTACGAAGAATTTGCTTTGGGGCTTCATGAATATATTCCCCACTAAAATGGAGTTGAGGCAAAACAGCTTTTGATGAGCAGAGTCCCAAACATTTGACCACCTACCTTGCCACTCGTCCTCGAAGATCTCCCAAACCAGAGAGCTGACGCATCTCCAGAGTCTTTAAGGCAGAATTCGTTCCGTAGCTAATGTTGTCCCGGGCACGGATCTGCTCCTGGAGCACCTGGACCACACAAATAACCACCAAGGGAGAATTTGCATGCTGCCACAAAAGCATTTTATACTTTTGCTAAAAATAAGGATGTTTAACTCCTTTCATAAGAGGCTCCTTTTTAACAGTCACCTGATCTACACATATACAGAGAGTAGGGGGCTTACAAAGAGACACCTCAGAGATCACACCTGGACCAAGTCCCTTAATTTACCAATAAAAACACTGAGACTCGATGTCTAGTGACTTGATGGAGGTCCCGCTGCAGGAAGAGGCAAAGCTCAGACCAGGACCCCGGACTCTTGGTGTGCAGTTCAGAGCTCTTTCCACCACTCCACGCTGTTTTTTGACAGCATTGTTTTAAGTGAACAACCCTAAATCTTTTAGGAAGTAACAAATCAAGAGCAAGCGGGGACGAGGGGGATCAGACAAACAGGTTCAAATTTTGGTTCTTCTAGCTGTGTGATCCTGGGCAAGTGTCCTAAGTTCTCTGAGCTTCCTTTTCCTCATCTGTCAATAGTAATGGTGACTATAATCTTAAGGCCATTATTAATATCACATAAGATAATTCATATAAAGCACTTAGCATAACGCCTAGTACACAGTAAATACAGCAAATCCTAATTATTCTTTCTAGTACAAATTCCATAACAATATTTATACTGAAACGGCAGAATGGTGTCTCGTAGGAAAGACATTAAAGGACAGCAAAACTGCTTGAAGATCAAGTGACCCAACATAAAAGCACGAGCTCGCAGAGCATCCATCCTGGGAAATCTTCAAAGGAACGACGGAGAGGATGAGGACACCCGTGGTGTGTACTGAGCAGGTACTAGGAGGTGCCGGTGCTGCGCTGCCTGCTGACACGCACCAAATGCACACAGCAACCCTGTGAGCGAGGGGCTCTCGGGAGCCCCATGTCACAGACCAGGAAGTGAGGCCCCAACAGCTGCAATGACACGACCAAAGTCACATGGGTAGCAAGTGGCTAGACGGGACTGACCCAGACTCCCTGCCTCCAGAACCTGCACTCAAAACCACTCTTGCAGTGCTGCCTGCCAAGAACAGGAACACAGCTGAAGCTGAAGCCTACAGACAGACAGACAGACAGACAGAGAGACAGACAGACAGACAGACTGGAATACCTGAGTCCTAGGTAGCAGGAGACCCCTCAAAAGCAAAAAGTTACCTCAGACGTTTCTATTGAACATTTCCCCACTCTTTTGCACAACTCCTCCTTCCCCACCCTTGCCTCCTCCAATGATATTCTGTCCTTCACGACCCTTTGCCCCTAATATCTTCCGGCTCCTTCTTTTCAAAGAAAAAGCTTTTGATTTTTTTGTATCCTTTCAACCATTTTTAAAAATTTTTCTATCTCCTTGATGTCAGCTTAAGTATTTATTAAGTCCATCTTGCTTTGTTCTGGTTTAATTCTTTTTTCAGTAATTTTAAAAGATGAGTACTAAGTTCCTTTATTTTTAATGATTTCTTTCTCAACAATGACGACATTTTCTTTTTAGTACAGTATTTGCTATTTCCGTAGGTCGGATACGAAGCATTTTCTTTTTTACTGTTTCAATTTCGGTTTTGAATTCCTCTTTGATCTAACCATATCCAGGTATCTAAGGATTACTTAGAACTGTGTTTCTTCATTTTCAAGCAGTTGAGTCTTTTTTTGTAATTTTTATTATTTATTTCTTATGATCAAAAAATATGATCTGTAAAATATTTAATTTTTTGAATGTATTAAGCTTTGCTTTGTGGCTCGTGACTGATTTTTTCAAATGTTCCATGGCCCTGCAAAAAATTATCTGAGGAACAAAAGGTTCAACATTGTCTATTAAATTGAGTCTGCTGATTCCATTATTCATTTTTTCTAAATCTTATTTATTTTTGTCTACTAGATCTCTCCAGCCCTGAAAGAGTATTATGAATTCTCCCACTGTAAAATATTTTCATCAAGTTCTCCTTACATTTTTAATACATTTTACTTTATATATTTAGCTGCCATTCTATGTGGCATATACTGATTTATGATAAAAGTGACTACTATTACCATTATATAATAACTTTCTTCATCTGATTTAGTGCTTTTAATATTTTCACCATAACTAATATGAATATTGCAGCTATGTTTTACAAATAATAAAGCAAACACTTGCTTGGTCTAACTGGAACCAGGCACTGTTCTAAGTGCTTTAGGTATGTGAACTCATTTAATCCACACAACACCCCGTGAAGGAGGTACTATTATTATCCCATTTCACAGGTGGTGAAATCTCTAAGCCATTAAGTAACTTGCCCAAAGCCACAGCCAGTAAGTGACAGAGCTGGGATTTGAACCAGGGAGTCTGGCTCCATAGACTGTGCTCTCCATCACAACACTACGCTGCTTTGTTTGTGTGTGTTTTCATTCGTCCTTTCATCTCACTTTATGTTTATAATTTATGTTGCTTTTGTTGTTGTTTTCTTTCTCCTTTATTTTGACTGGTTGAATCAGGTCACCATTCATTGCCTTTTCTCCCCTTGTTAACGGGGAATGTTCCCGGATATCGCTGTTCCATGAATGGTTACCTTCCCCTTCCCAACGTTCATAATCAAATGCATCTCTACTCCAGGCCCTATTCTTGTACAGCTCCCCCTCTCCTCCATATGAGACACTCTGCACACCTCACGTCCACCCTCCTTCACGCTTCAACCTCACGTGATTTATTTGGGAACATTTTACTTTCTCCCCTCTTGCCCTTCCCCCACCCCAACTAGGCTTCACTATAATAACTCATACTTCTAGTTGGGCTATAATTAAAATTTTGCTCATAGGATGTCTCTTCTATTTCAATTTTTTTTTCTTTTTTAGCACTCTGTTACCCAGTCCCAGGCATTTCTCAATCTCCATTTACAGGAAGTGATTTAGGTCTTTTTTTAAGGATCACTGATTACCTTTGTGCTTCTCCTTTTCATTTTCTCCTGTCTTTAGGGTCTCTGTGCAGACTCATTGTCTTTCGATTAGAGTCCTTTCTCTAGGATTTTCCTCACATAAGGCACTTGGCCTGCCATGTGCCTGAACCCCTGCCACGTTGAGAACCATCCTACCCTCATCCTAAACAGTGGGTGATACACTGCAAGTGTGAGACTTCTTTACTTACAGGCCTTTCCTCCCAGTGAACTTTGAGGCTGAGAGGAAATCTGACACTTCTTCCTCTATAAGTATCTTGGCTACTTATGCCTAGAAACTTGTAAGGTTTTTTCTTCATCTTTGGAGTTCAGGAACTTTATCAGAATACGGTCATGCGTTACTTAATAAGGGGGATACCTTCTGAGAAATGTGTCGTTAGGCAATTTCATCATTGTGCAAACATCACAGAGTGTACTTACACAAATCTAGACAGTATAGCATATTATACACTTAGGCTGTATGGTACTAATCTTATGGGACCACCACAGTGAACGCGGTCTGTCGTTTGACCGAAATCTCGTTATGCAGCATACGACTGTATACCTAGTTGTGGATCTTTTTTTCATTTTTAATTCAATTTTACCTGGAACTCAGTGAACTTTTCCATCTGTAGTCTCAGATTTTTCTTCAACTCAGGTAAATTTTCCTCTTCTGTGTAACTATTATTTCTTCTCCATCTGCTTGTTTCTCTTTCTGGAACTCCTATTATTCGCATGTTGAGTGTCCTGGATCTGTCCTCCAAGTCCTGTATCTTTTCCCTTGTGGTTTCTCTCTCTTTGTATTTGGCTCTGATGTCTCAGCATCTCTTCTACTTTGTCTTGTGGGCAATTAATTCAATTCATAAAAGTAACCGTCCTTGCCCCTAGTTCATCTACTGACTTTTAAACACTTAAGTTCAAGGAAGAAATTTTATGTTGTACTTGGATCTTCTTAAATGCCACCTTAGTCTGCTAGGGCTGCTGTAACAAAATACCACAGATGGAGTGGCTTATAAATGACAAACATTTATTTCTCACAGTTCTGAAGGCTGGGAAGTCTGAGATCAGGAGTAGATTCTAGTGAGGGATCTCTTCCTGTCTTGCAGATGGCTGCCTTCTCCCTGTGTCTTCACATGACGGAGAGAAGCTCTGGCCTCTCTTTGTCTTCTTATAAGGGCACTAATCCCATCACCGGGGCCTCACCCTTATGACCTCATCTGAAGCTAATTACCACCCAAAGGCCTCACCTCCAAATACCATCACGTTGCGGGTTAGAGCTTCAACACATGAATTTGGGGAGGGACACAAACATTCAGTCCATAGTGTGTCCTCATTATTTTTCATTCAAGGTCCACCTATTATTGCATCCAGCCCTGTTCTAAGGGCTCTGCCTATTTTTCCTCCCTCTGGCTGCTGGGCACCCTTAGGTGTGACATTTCTTTTTGTTCTCTGCTCACTGAAGTGAGATCAAGCAGGTGGTCCTGAGTGTAGTGAAAGGAGTTTACGAGCTGGAGGTGCAGCCAGTGAGAGCAGAGCCAGTCTGCAGGTGAGGCGCCAGGAGGAAGCCTCTCTGCATCCTGCTCTCCGCAACACTCCCCCTGGAGGCAGTGGGGACACAGCCCACCTCTACAGCCCCTCCTTGCCTCCACCTCTGTGAAGGCAGGAGACTGGCCTTCCCTCTCTGACTCCTAAGCCATGGTGTCCAGGACCTCACTCCCAGGCTCTCCTGGGCCAGGTCCCTACTGGCTCCCCCAGGCCTTCCTGCCAGCATATCCCAGCTGTTCAGGAAGGTAGCACTGCAACGGGGAAGAGTGGAGACAGGCACGCTGAACCACCACCTTCCCATTACCTCTGTGCCAACCTAGAGGTTTCTTAAGGATAAATTCATGTGTACCTACTTGTTACTATTTATTTCTAGAAATTTGATGATTTCTAATATACTGACAATTTGCAGTCCAATTTGCAAATGAACAGGAAAGCCCTATTAGAAACAATGTAATTATGTTTACATAAATTGTTTTTGTGCTTCCTTTTCTCAACTATTTTTTTCAAGGATAACATACATGCAAAAAAGTGCACTTACATAAATTTTTTAGGATTTTCAAACTTCCTGGTAAAAAGTAGAAATTAGCAATGTGAAGACTCTGTGTTTTCCTTATTGGAAACCTGGCTGGAGCCACTATAGATGGAGTGACAGTAACAGTAAAAACATATTTCACTGAAAGGAATTTGGAACTGCTAGACCTATCTGTTACTTGCTGTAGTTTCCAGCTTTTTCTGAATGAACCTGCTCTATTATGAAGACTGCAAACCAGTTACAATCACCTGTGAATGACAAAACGTTAGTCATCTGAACGCATTCTTGTAAGAAAACTTCAGATCTGACTAATCTGGGTCTGACACTCTCCCACTGATGAAAAGGCGCTAGTGTTCTCTTTCTCTTTTAGTAGGAAGTAACACTTATTAGCTATAGTTAATAGTAATACTTATATTTTTTTGGATGTGATGCTTCAAACCTTTGTTTATAATAAGGCTTAAGACCAGGGATTCTCAAACATCTTTGGGGTGCATAAAGAATCCCTAGATGGCTTGTTAAACACACAAATTCCTGGGCCCCACCCCCAGAGAAACAAAGCTAGGGACTGGGCCCAGAAATGTGGATGTTCATGGTCCACAGTCCTCTCCTGGAGAAACACTGCATTAGACACTGTAGAAATGACAAAGGCTATAACCAATCTTATTTCATTTGAGTTGTTTCTCAATCAAAAAATCACTAAGCAAATAAAATGAACATCAATTCACAAAAGAGGCACTAAAACGTCACATTTTTTAAAAAGTTCAACCTTTCCAGTAAGCAAAGAAACAGGAAATAAAAATCATACCATTATAATGTACCACTGTGGTGTGAATATTGATAGTGGGGGAGACTGGGCAAGTGTAGGGGCAAGGAGTATATGGGAACTCTGCTTTCTGCTCAATTTTGCTGTGAACCTACAACTGCTCTGAAAAATAAAGTCCATTTGGGCCGGCCCTGTGGCTTAGCAGTTAAGTGCACGCGCTCCACTACTGGCAGCCCAGGTTCGGATCCTGGGCGCGCACCGACGCACTGTTTCTCTGGCCATGCTGAGGCCGCAGCCCACATACAGCAACTAGAAGGATGTGCAACTATGACATACCTACTGGGGCTTTGGGGGGAAAAAAGGAGGAGGATTGGCAATAGATGTTAGCGCAGAGCTGGTCTTCCTCAGCAAAAAGAGGAGGATTAGCACCGATGTCAGCTCAGGGCTGATCTTCCTCACAAAAAAATAAATAAATAAATAAAGTCCATTTAAAATTAAAATTTAAAAAGTCAAACCATTTTCATCTATTAAAGAAGCAACTATTTTTAATTTATAATACTAAAATGTATATCAAAAATCAAAAATGCAGAGTTGGCCCTTCCTGATACATCTTTCTGGAGCGTGGTCCATCAAAATATATTCATAATGTTCATAACCTTTGACCCAGTAACTCTAGTTCTTGGAATAATCTTAAAGGGAAATAATAAGAAAAATGACAAAAATATCTGCACAAAGATGTCTTGGTAGTGCGATACACATAACCAGTATTTTACAAGGCATCTACATGGTACATTATTGTGCAACCAGTAAGAGGTTCATGGAGGGCTTTTAAAAAGAAGGAAAATGTTTACAATCTGATACAATCAGGATACAAAATAAATATACAGCACAATTCCAGCTGTGCATAATGTATAAGATACACATAAAATAATACTAGAATATTCACGTTTCACTTATCTCTAGGGTGGGATTATGGTTGATTCCTCTTTTTTGTACTTTCCAATGGGTTTACATTACTTTTATAACCAGAAAAAAAAAGTGTGTGTGTGTGTCTCTTAATGATCAGAAATTTAAAAAGCCCATTTAACTTTCAGAATTCTTATGCAGATGAATAAGATATTGTATTAGAAGTGCTTTCTTTGCGTAATACAGAAAAGAATTATATCTGAGCTTAACACAGTATTCACATTACTGAAGAGTTATGTGAAAACAGAAGGCTTAAGAGAGCTTACTATTTAAAGAAATTCTATCATGAAGCTTTAGAAAAACAATCCCTCTGTAAAGCCAGTAATGTTCCCTAATTTGTCATTTTGGAATAATATATCATCATGATGTGTTCACTTAAAAAAGGTTAAACCTCTAAATAGATCATCAATTCTCCGTTATTGTCAATTCAATTCAAGAAACCGTTTTCTGCATGCCTACTATGTGCTGTGCACCAGGCCCACCTTCAGGGAGCTCAGTTGCAGCAGGAAAGACTAGAGGGTGGTAAGCGCAGGGCCCAAGTCCATATGGTAACATGTTTCACACGAGCAGAGAAGAGGCCAGCCACCTGGAAGAAGCGATGTCTCAAGTCTTCATTTATTTTTTCTAAAACATGGTCTTCAAAGACTCCCCTTCCCAAAGACAGTAGAAAACGGCAACCCCCATCCCAGCCCTGCATCACGCTGTTTACACAAAGGTGATGAGAACCCAAGCCCCGGGAAACTACCCACCCAGACAGGCTAGTGTTGCCTAGGAACGACCAGGAACGAAACAGCTCTCCATGTGTCTCCAACTCATCCTAGATTTGTGAGGATTTGGAAACGAAGGTGTAACTCACTATCACCTGGAGAAAGGCCCAGGTGAACAGGGCAGGGCCTTCCTTATAAGATGGTATCTCCCTGCATGGCTTTTTCATCTTCACAGTAGCACTTAAAACTCCCCCAGCTGCAGCCTTACGTATCAAATTTGCCTTCTTGGCATTTCCACCTGGATATTCAAGAGGCCCCTAAAACTTGCCACATCCTAAACAGAAGTCTCTCGATCTCCTACACACAGGAAGCCCTGTCAGCTCTACCCCCAAAACAGATCCAGAATCCATCCACTTCTCTCCATCTCCCCCAATCCAAGCCACAGTCACCTCGCCCCCCAACCTGTTTCCATTCTCCATGCAGTAGCCAGAATGATCTTTTTAAAACACAAATCAGGGCCGGCCCCGCGGCTTAGTGGTTAAGTGCGCGCGCTCCACTGCTGGCTGCCCAGGTTTGGATCCCGGGCGCGCACCGGCGCACCGCTTCTCCAGCCGTGCTGAGGCCGCATCCCACATACAGCAACCAGAAGGATGTGCAGCTATGACATACAACTATCTACTGGGGCTTTGGGGGAAAAAAATAAATAAATAAAATTAAAAAATAAAACACAAATCAGTCTGTAAGCAACAGGAGGGCAAGGATTTTTATGCACCAATGTATCCCAGCACCAAGAGTGTGAATGCATTATTTTAACTCCTTTGCTTAAAACTAAATAATAGCTTCCCATTTCCAAACTCTAAAATTCCCATCACAGCCTTTGAGGCTTAAGATCTTGTCATGACAATCCAGTCCCATTGGTCCTCTTTCTGCTCCTCAAACATGTCAAACTTCTTCCTGCTTATGCACTTGGAACCGCAGTTCCCTCTCTCTGGAACGTTCTCTTCCCTGTGTGTCTCCTCCCCCCATACCACCACCTTGGCTTCGCTAGCCCCTCTGTCATTCCAGTCTCAGTTCACATGTCACCTTACACCTCCACCACCTTCCTAAAATAGCCCCACAATCACTCTCCATCATATTATCTTATCAGAGCACTTGACGTAGGCTGAAATTACCTTGGTTACTCAGTGTTTACTCCTGTAAACCCCACTAGAATGTGCAGCAGGCCCAAGAGCAGGGGCCTTGTATGCGTGGGTCTCGACTGTAGCCCCAGTGCCTCTAACAATGCCTGGCTCCTGGCAGGCAGCTGAGTAATTTATCAATTAATTTAGCTCCATGTTCCAAGATTAGGTCTTCGACATTGAAGGCTCAGCGACTATACCTAGCTGGTGCCTAGAGGTGATCAGGTCCTTAATGACAGACTCAGACAAGCTAAAATGTATTGGAGACAAGGGCAGACACCAGAACACCAATTCATTAATTTACAGTGAAAAACCTCTATCAACAGAACTGAACAAATACTCAAATTCCATTCTATTCACTGTCTTCTCTCCCTAGAGTCAAGCCACATGACAAGCCAGTCTAATGGGCAGAGTTAAAACAAAATGAATTTGGATAATGTGATGGTTAATTATGCGTCAACTTGACTGGGCCACAGGATGCCCAGATGGCTGGTTAAACATTATTTCTGGGTGTGTCTGTGACAGTGTTTCCAGATGAGGTTAGCATTTGAATTGGTGGACTGGGTAAAGCAGACAGCCCTCCCCAATGCGAGTGAGCATAATCCAATCCATCGAGGGCCATAATAGAGCAAAAACGAAGAGGAAGGTGGAATTCACTTTCTGCCTGACTGAGCTGGGACACTGATCTCCTGCCCTCAGCACTCCTGGTTCTCAGGTCTTCAGATCTGGACTGAAATCTACACTATTGGCTCTCTGGCTCTCAGGCCTTCAAACTACACCACCAGCTTTCCTGGGTCTCCAGCTTGCAGACGGCAGATGGTAGGAATTCTCAATCTCCATAATCATGTGAGCCAATACGTTATAATATATATATATATATATATAATATCTATCTATCTATCTATCCCTTTGGTTCTGTTTCTCTGGAGAACCCTGACTAATACAGGTGATAATCACTGAAGTCCCTCTGCTGATATACCTATTCCAATGGGACAAGATTGCTTATCTGCAGGCTGAAATTCCCTTTTTAGGTAAAATACATGAAGGCTAGTAGCCAAGACTCTCCTCACTGACTAGAGGCACATGGAACCAAGTTCCCATCCATCCATCCAACTATAGTATATGTTAACATCATCATCCATTCTTCTGCTTTGACATGCTAATAAAGCCCAACTCGGCATGCATCACTTGAGTTCAGAAAACTCTTCAGAAGCCCATTTGCAAATTATTAAACTAGCAAATTATGTATAATCCAGTCAATTAGATAAGGCTTGATACAATTTCTCATAACCCAACTAGGTCAAAGCCAACACCCCAAGCCCGCGGGACATTATGAAGCCTGATCATGTGGAAACCAGGAGTAGGTCTGCGGATTTTAACCAGCCGGGTAGCAGACTCCACTGCCTGGCTCCCCAAAGGCAAAAGATACTGCAAAAGCCCTAAGGGGACATGGGGGTCCCAACCACTTTCCCAAGCCCTCAAACTGGCATGGAAGGAAAAGCTCACTAACAACAAAAGGGCCATGGAGTGCTTACAAGGACTTGGGTTCCAGGGACTGATAAGAGCTTAAATCAAAAACAGTATGGATAATCCAGATATGTATAATTCATAGTTGACTACATTACCTCTTCTAAATTTATAATGATGACGATAATTTGTGGAAAGTTTCTAAGGAATAAATAATTGATAACATATTCCACATAACAAGGCAAACTGCCAATGGAGATGACGGGCAGGGATATATTAAAACAAGATTCTTTCATTCAACATCCATCAAGCACCTACTGTGTGCTAGTACACAAGAGTCATCTGTTTTGATGGCATCTGCTGATAGAACATGGGCAATAATCACAGGGTTCTAGAAGGGCCAAGGACCCAGAGACTTTGATTATGAAACATTTATTGAGCACCTACTATGTGCTAGACACTGCAGTAGGTGCTAAAAATAGAAAAATTAAGACTCAGTTCTAGCTCTTGAGGATCACATAGGCTAGTGGTTTGACAATACATTTTACTTTTCTTCCTGCATATAACTGTATGCAGAGCCACATGATAGAGACTCATAAAGACTATTCAAGGCAAATTTACCAAGATGTAGTAATAACATAACACAATTTGATTAGCTCTATCAAATTGGGGGATTTACATGTTGAGAAGGGCTTCAGCTTTAGTTTTGAAATACAAAATCACCTGCAGGGACAGATTTTTACAAAACAAATACCCAGTAAAATTTTACTGAGTGAACTGAAAAACAAGTGTAAACCCATAACAAAAATAATTTAAAAACCAGGCAATTAACAGAAGAAATTTATTAAGAATCTACAGACAAAAAATATATCTTTCATGTCACTTAAATACAATTTGAATATTTTCACACCTCTTTATTTTAAATATGCAAATATTCCTTTGCATAACCTACCCTCCCAATTTTATATTACTTATAAATAAAGACTTCCTTTTAGTACTTTTTAAATTTTAATCTACACTATGATTTCGTTTTTAAAAAGTTTGGCTACAAGGTGGCAATTCTGATGTCTCATCAAGCATCCTAATTTTGGTTATGTTTGGGTAAATGTGCTTAGGCTCATAAAATATATAAAAACTAGACAATTAATGTTTCATATTGGAGTCTAGTAAATTTCTAAACTTCCTTCTGTTACTTTATAATGATATATAGTTATCACCAGTCATAAAAAAGTAAATGCTCACATATGCAAAGTAAATTTTTTACCAGAATTAGATTTTACTCAGTGTTCCCTCTCTACAATGGAAATCATCTTTTCATTCGCAAAACTGTACATTCCAAAAATATATGTAAATGGAAGAGTGCTGTCTAGTTAAGGCAAGAATAATCATTACATAAAATGTGTTTCAGATGGAAAAACAGCAGAACTGAAATTACTTTAAAACTCACTGCACTGAGCCAGCCCTGATGGCCTAGTGCTTAAAGTGCAGCGTGCTCTGCTTCGGCGGCCTGGGGTTGGTTCCCAGGCGCAGAACCACATCACTCCTCTGTCAGTAGCCATGCTGTAGCAGCGGCTCACATAGAAGAACCAGAAGAAGTTACAACTATACACAACTATGTACTGGGGCTTTGGGGAGGTAAAAGAAGAAAAAACGAGGAAGATTGGCAACAGATATTAGCTCAGGGCAAATCTTCCCCAGCAAAAAAAAAAAGAAAAGAAAAAGAAAGAATTTGGCATTTAAAAAAACTCGCTGCATTGTAAATTGTTTAAAAAATCATCTTAAAGAAACACATTAAAGAAAAATTGTGTTAAAAACACACGTTACATACAGCAACTAGAAGGATGTGCAACTATGACATACAACTGTCTACTGGGGCTTTGGGAAAAAAAAGGAGGAGGATTGGCAATAGATGTTAGCTCAGGGCTGATCTTCCTCACCAAAAAAAAAAAAAAAATTCTATTAAAAAAACATACCTTAAAGAAAAACAATTAGCAAAACCCTAAATGACTGATGACTTTAGATTCCTAAGTATGTTTGCTAATGACTCTAATTATCTAAGCAGTTCAATGAACTCACATTAAAGGAACAATGGGGCAGAGGAGAACTCAGTGAGAACTAAACCTAGATTTACCTAGAATTAAAGCTAGAACTAAAGCTAGTTTCATGAAGAAATTCTTCCTGAAGAGGTAGAAATACTCAGAAAGCAAAGAATGGCTGAAGAGCCATTGTCTAGCACAATGTTTGGAGCAAAATGCCATCAACGCAAAGATGAGTAAGACAAGGTTCCTTTCTTTTTGAAGAGCTGACAATCTATCAAGGGAAACAGACTTGTAAAGAAACAAGGTCAAACCTCTTCAGTAAATGCTATGGTAACACTGGCAAGTGGTGGATGCTCAGGACACTTTATGGGAAAGGAAATTGAGATACAGGAGGAACTGGCAGAAGGGCTTCCTTGAATGAAGGAACTCTTAAACAGCACTGAAGGCTCAGCTGAAGCTGGAATTATATATTTAAAATGGTTCCGATGGTTGGATTAATACATAACAGCTAACAATTTAGCAGCTAATAATTGGCAGCAGCTAATATTAATACTAATTAATATAAATATTAGAAGCTAATAATTTGCAAAGGGGAAATTATTCCCCAGATTCCGCAGTTGCACTATCACCTGTTATACTGACAGAAAAAATTCAGTCCAGAGTTTTCTAAGGGCTTTTTCCTGAGCACAGCAATGCCAGAAGAGATTAGCTCCAGGCTCCAGTCTGTCCATCACCCACATGAGAAAAGGGAACCCAGCTGAATACACACAGGGAAACGCTGGGCATGGAAAGAATGGAGAGGTCACACGATTTTCTAACATGAAACATAGGGTGCTTGTATTTTTTTTATAATGCATTTCTTTGCCATTGGTTGAGTGGCTGGGAACCTGAGAATCATTATTTATCCCCAATCACTTTTTGATTTTATCTATCTCCCTTTCTAGATTTGGGTGTGGCAAGGCTGTCAGTCTTCTAATCTATCTCTAATCCTTTTCAAAATTGAAATGTTTAGGGCCCCGCCCCAAGGCCGAGTGGTTCAAGTTCCGTGCGCTCCGCTTCAGCGGCCTGGGATAGTGGGTTCAGATCCCGGGCACGGACCTACTCTACTCACCAGCCATGCTGTGGTGGTATCCTATATACCACATAGAGGAAGATTAGCACAGATGTTAGCTCAGGGCTAATCTTCCTCAAGCAAAAAAAAAAAAAAAAAAAAAGAAGAGGATTGGCAACAGATGTTAGCTCAGGGTGAATCTTTCTTAGCAAAAAAAAAAAAGTGAGATGTTTAAGTTGGAGTTCTTCAATTTTCTGAAGGTGCCAACTTAGGGTTGGCAAGTTATTCAGCCTCTGGGATAAAATTGCTTTAGCACTCAAATATAAAACTGGAGAGATCATTCTAATTTTGATACCACCTTCCAAAAACAAGTAAATTATCTACAGAAATCTCTTAAAATTTCCATGCCCCCTCTGATGTCATTAGAGTTCTTTGGTTGCAGGTAATTGAACCTGACTCTGGCTAACTTAGAGGGGAAAATGGAATTTATTGGAAGGATATAGGGGAGAGTATACACAGTCAACAGGGCATCTGGGGATCCAGACAGAAAAAGACACAAAAGGCATTTCCTAGGGTCCAGTATCCTGCAGGCACAGCTGCTGCAGGGAAGGCACTCCAGCCATTTCCAGTCCATGGGTCACTCTGCTCAGGTTTCAAGTTCCATGGGTTCAGTGTCTCAACACTCTGTCCTGAGTTATGAATTCCAATCCTCTTTAGCTAAAAAGGTGATAAGGCACCCTGATTAACAGCCATCTGGCCTGTATCCAATGGAAGAAAGGTAAACCCCAAAAGGAAATCAAATTGCTGTCACCAAAAGAAATTGGAATGGATGCCATCAGTCTCCAAAGCAAGAAAGACTGGCTACATCCTCTTAATAACAAACACAGCGCTTTTCTTTAAACATAAGAAACATAGAGCAGAAATTCTAGAATCCTAAAGACAAATGCACTTTAATTAGGGTACAGTTCTGAGTGAATTTCTGTCCTTAGTAAATACACGTGAGAATCCCAGAGAACAGTGAAAGTTGGTAATCATGTGGTCTTCACTTAGGCATAAGCAAAGGGAGAATTATGAAAAAAGAAAATTAACTATGTAAATAGCAGCCATAAAAGAGCTGGAATAGCTGTATTAATATCAGACAAAATAGACTTTAAGACAAGAAATATTACTAGAAACAATGAGACATATTTTATAATGCTTAAAAAAAGGTCAGTACATCAGGAAGACATATACAATTATAAATGTATACACACCTAACAACAGAGCCCCAAAATATGTGAAGCAAAAACTGACAGAATTGCAAGGAGAAATAGACAATTTAACAATAAGAGTTGGGGATTTCAATAATTGATAGAAC
Source organism: Diceros bicornis minor (assembly GCF_020826845.1). Taxonomy (NCBI): domain Eukaryota; kingdom Metazoa; phylum Chordata; class Mammalia; order Perissodactyla; family Rhinocerotidae; genus Diceros; species Diceros bicornis. The sequence continues at coordinate 54,430,246 of NC_080744.1, read as the reverse complement.
AAGAGTCTTAATAAATTTAAAAAGATTAAAAAAATACAAAATATGTTCTCTGCCCACATGGAATTAAATTAGAGATCCACAATAGAAATAAATTTGGGGAAACCCCAAACATTTGGAAATTAAACAACACATTTCTAAATAACACATGAGCCAAAAAAGAAATCACAAGGGAAATTTTAAAATATTTTCAACTGAATGAAAACAAAAACACAACATACCAAAATTCATGGGAAGCAGCTAAAGCAGTGCTTAGAGGACACTTTATAGCTTTAAACACCATTATCAGAAAAGAAGAAAGATGTCAAACCAATTACCTAGGCTTCCACCTTAAGAAACTAGAAAGAGACAAACCAAATCAAAGCAAGCAAGAAAAAAGGAAATCAATGAACTAGAAAACAGAAAAGCAATAGAAGAAATGAATAAAACCAACAGTTGGTTCTTTGAAATGATCAAAGACTCATCAACACTGTTAAGATGGCAATTCTCCTCAAATTGATCTATATATTCAAAGCAATTTCTGTCAAAATCTCAGCAGGCTTTTCTATAGAGACAGACAAGCTGATCCTAAAATTTATATGAAAATGCAAAGGACCTAGAATAGCCAAAATAATTTTGAAAAGAGGAACAAAGTTGGAGGATTTATACTACCTGATTTCAAAATGTATTCTAAAGCTAGAAATTCAGGCAATGTGGTATTGGCATAGGAAAACCATACAGATCAATGGAATCCAGAAATAAGCCCTTATATTTTATAGTCAATTGATTTTCGACAAATGGGAAAATGATAGACTTTCTTGGATATCCATATGGAAAAAAAATTAACTTAGACCTTTACGTCACTTGAAAATTAACTCAAAATAGATCACAGACCTAAATGTAAGAACTAGAACTAAAACTTTTAAAGAAAACATAGGAGAAAAATCTTTGTGACCTTGGGTTAAGCAAATAGTTCTTAAGATACAACACCAAAAGTATAAACCATAAAAGAAAAAAACTGATAAGTTGGACTTCATTAAAATGTTTTAAAACTTGTGCTTCAAAAGACACCATTAGGAAAATAAAAATAAAAGCCACAGAATGGGAGAAAATACTTGCAAATCATCTATCTGATAAAAGATTTGTATCTAGACTATTTAAAGAACTTTTACAACTCAATAATAAGACAAATAACCCAATTTAAAAATGGGTTCTGACACATGCTACAACATGGATGAACCCTGAAAATATTATGCTAAGTGAAATAACCCAGACACGAAAGGACAAACCCTGTATGATTCCACTTATATAACATACCTAGAATAGGCAAATTCACAGAGACAGAAAGTAGAATAGAGGTTACCAGGGGCTGAGGGGAGAGTGGAGTGGGGAGTTATTGTCTAATGGGAACACAGTTTCTGTTTGAGATGATCAAAAAGTTCTGGAAATAGCTAGTGGTGACGGTCACATACAACATTGTGAATATACTTAATGTCAATGAATTGCATACTTAAAAATGGTTAAAATGATAAATATCTTACTGCAATAAAAAAATAAATTTTTAAAAAATGGGCAGAAGACTTGAGTAGACATTTCACTAAAGAAGACATACAAATGACCAATGAGGACATGAAAAGGTACTTAACATCATTAGTCATTAGGGAAATGCAAATTAAAACCACAATGAAATACCACCACACACCCACTATAATGACTATAATCAAAAGGACAGATGATAAGTGTTGGTGAGGATGTGGAGAAACTAGAACCCCCACACATTGCTGGTGGGATTGTAAAATGGTATAGCCACTTTGGAAATTGTTTGGCTATGGTTTAAAAAGTTAAACATAAGCTTACTATAAGACCTGGCAATTCCACTCCTAGTAATTTACCCATGAGAAATGAAAACATAAATCCACACAAAGACTGGTACACAAGTATTCACAGCAGCTTTATTCACAATACCTAAAAACTGGAAACAATCCAAATGTCCATCAACTGATGAATTGATAAACAGAATGTGGTATATCCCTACAATAGGATACTACTCAGACATAAAAAAGAATGAACTACTGATACATGCTAGAACAAGACTAAACCTCAAAAAGATTATGCTAAGTGAAAGGAGCCAAATGCAAAAGACTTCATATTCCAAGATTCCATTTATATGAAATGTCCAAAAAAGACAAATTTATAGACAGAAGGTAGATTAGTGGTTACCTGGGTCTGGGGTGGAAGTAGGGATAACTGCAAACAGGTTTATATAAATTTGCAGGGGTGATAGAAATGTGCTATAACTGAATTGTGTTGATGGTTGCACAATTCTATAAATTTACTACAAATCATTGAATTGTACACTTACAATGGGTGTATTTTTGTGGCTTTTAAATTATACCTCAATAAAGCTGTTAAAATAATAAATAAATACAAATCTGACACTGAAAAAAAATGAGGCTTAATTTCAGGAAGCATAATTAAGACACAATCTCCATGACTTGAAACAAAAGTTTTCCTTAATCCAGCCATATACCTTTTCTTTACATATTTAAAAATTATATGTGAAGGATACTGACATTGTTCAGTGATGGAAGCCCTAAATGATCTTAAGCTTTCTAAATTAAATTGTGTGGTCCGTGTGATTGCTCAATAAATAGCAGTAAATTTACAAATTCTAAAAATAGACAATATTGACCTTTTATTGGGCTCATTTCAGAGAAAAATAAAGCAATAAAAGAGAAGTCTGCAAAGCAATTCAGATCTCTAGATTGTGTGAGTAATAAATTGAATTATATATAATCATTATGACCTAGAAACACTTAGTGAAGCAGCAAAGGCTAACCTAATAACTGATTTAATAGCTGTCTTCAACGATATGAAGTGTTTTACAGAGAAACTATTGGACTCGTTCTTCTCTCTCCTTTGAGAGCCAAACAAAACAAAGTGATTTAATAATCAGCAAGGTAAATTTAGATTAAACATAAATAACGCTGACAGTAACTGCTATCAAATACTGGAATTTAACCAGGATATCAGTTCAAACTGTTTCCTTGGCGATCATTAAGAATAGACAAGACAGACAGCTTTGGTCTGAACGCATTCCTGCCCGGAAGGTGGGAGTTGGACTTGCGGACCTCCTAACGTGGAGCGGGTCTGTGGAGGGTAGCGCAGCCTACCTGACTTGCACACACCTTACCTCGATATCCCGATTCAGTTGCTTCACTATGGCAGTTATGTTTCTGATGTGCTCTTCCAGGAAAAGCCTGGCCAAGCGGTCGCCTCCCCCTTTGTTTTGCATTTTCTGCAAACTGTTGACGATGTCGTCTTTAATCCGGAAGGCATGCTCCACGAGGGCGGCAGTGGTCTTCTCGTGGCAGAGGATCCTGTCTTCCAGCTGCTCCACTAGACTTACAGATGAGTAGGGAGCCATGGTCAGGGACTGGCTGTGTCGAGGCATGGTTCTAACGCGCCTACGGAAGGGAGCCACATCACCAGGGTTGTTAATCCGGAAAAACTAACTTTTAAAGCCAGATTCAAGACTCCCCAGAGAAGGAAATACAAATTATCTTTCCCTATAAGCTAAACGGGGTTTGAGGGAGGGTTTTCTTTATGAGCCAGGCAGCATCTTTAAACAATTGTACCCAGAGAGTAAAGTGTGCTGGTAGCAGGCTCCATGACCTCCAAAAGCAAGAGGAATTGGAGACACTGAGAGGTCTCCCCAATCTAAGCTGTGTTATCAAGATCAAGCTTATTAATAAAATTTCTGACACGCCCTCCTCCTCCCTCCCCATGAAGCAGTGGTTACAAATTGAAATGCCTATGGGGTCAGGTCAGGCAGGTGACACAAATGAGCGAAGCATAACACATATGATGCAATAGGCAGTGGTGGGGACTTGGAGCACCGGAAAGGGCATTCCTCAACTAAAGGGAGCCACAGTTCTGCTCCACCCATTACTGAACATCTGGGAATGCAGGTCCATTTTTCCAGATCATCTGACATTCAAGAAGAGCCAGGAAATACAGACTTGTATGTGAAATTGCCTGATTTTTAAATATTAACAACTCATTTAAAAAGTATTTAAGATGATACAGGCCAAACAATGTATTCCTATGAGCCAGTTTTGGCCTATGGACACCCAGCTGCAACTTCTGATTTAAAAGGGTTAACAGGGACATTAGCCCCCAAACCCCTCGAGTTACATTTTACTGTTGACCAGAGTACAACTCTACTGCAGGGCCACGGTGAAATCTCCACCTCTCATGTCACTGAGTGGTCCACAGTATCCTACAAATTGAAAGCCGGAGAAGGGACACAACAGTTCTTCTCTTGCCCTTGAACAAAATCATTCTTGGATAATGTAACAGCCTCAAGGCTTCCTTTATAATGACCGTCACACCCACTAGCAACCCTCATGGGATTGGTGGAAAGGAAAAGTATACCTTAGATGCATATTTTCCATATATTATACCTTTCCTCGGTGACAAGAGAAGGAAATACAGTGCTCCGTTGGGCCATTTTCTTTTTAATAATTCACATCTGTTGAAAAAATAAGCATTAAATTATTTAACAGTTTATATCTAGAACTTAAATGACCCTTAAAGCTTATTACTAAGTTACTAAGTGGGTCATAAATTATGCTGACAAGTTGATCACTTACATTATTAAATACTTTATATCTTATATATGAAATAAACAGAAACCGTTTCCAAACAAGGAGAAAAGAATCAAGCAAAATCAAAATGCTTCTGAAATTAATACTGCTAAGCTTTGCTAGACAGATCAACAAGGATTGTTAAATGGAGTTTCCTGAAGTTTCCTCACCTGCATTTCAATCTTGAGAAACCACTTTTATAGAAACAAGATAGTTTCACAGGCTTATTCAATCTTGTACTTCTCTGTAGAAATTTATAGGAAACTATCTTAGCAAATTCGATCTCAGCAAATTTAGTAAATTCTACAGCATATTAAGAAAACTTGTTTCTAAATTAACCTTAAATAAAACAATGCATGATGAATGGGATCTGATTTGGGGGAACCCATCTATCCACTAAGAGAATGAGAATGATATCCTTCATTAAAACTTTATTATAAGATACAATCATTCATATTATATCTTGCATATAAGGAACATTTGATCATGACAACACATTAGAAATCTGAACAAAACAGAAGGGTTTTTAAAATATTTCATTACTTAGGTTTCTCAATACTGCTGTTAATTGCCTTAAAACAATGAATGCCTAGTAACCATGATCTGATTCAGTAATTAGTTCTCATTTAGATGCTCAATTCAGAAAGAATTTCTGATTGAAACCATTGTTTTGGCATCATCTCTCCAGTGTGTTATTTTTAGAGTTTCAAAGTGTGAACATTTCACTTTCCTAGACAAAGAACTTTGAATTTAAACAAATTACATTTAAGAAAAAAAGTGATTCATGCCAAACAAGCTATGATGCCAAAGGAGTTCTTCAGTATCAAAGATAATAATTTCTGCCATTTAGACTACATAAAATTAGGCCACTGTGGAAGAAGTTAATATTTAGGATGATAGAATCTTTATAATTTTAAAGTTGTAAAATACCTTAGTTGAGATATTAATCTATAGAGTAGCCCAAACTAAGAAACATTTATTTGGCATCTATTAGGCAGCCAAGTAACCTAAATAGTAGGACAAAAATTCCCTCTCTCAGGAAATAATAAAAATTAGAGCAGAAATAAATGAAATTGAAACCAAAAAACAGTAGAAAGGATCAATTAAACAAAGAGTTGGTTCCTTGAGAAGATAAACAAAATTGACAAACCCTAGCCAGACTCACCAAGAAAAAAAGAGAGAAGGCTCAAATCAATAAAATTAGAAATGAAAGAGGAGAAATTGCAACGGATACCACTGAAATACAAAGGATTATAAGAGAATACTACGAAAAACTATATGCCAACAAATTGGTAAATCTAGAAGAAATGGATAAATTCTTAGATTCATACAACCTCCCAAAACTGAACCAAGAAGAAATAGAGAATCTGAATAGACCAATCACAAGTGAAGAGATTGAAACAGTACTCAAAAACCTTCCAAATAATAAAAGTCCAGGACCAGATGGCTTCTCTGGAGAATTTTACCAAACATTCAAAGAAGATTTAATAACTATCCTTCTGAAACTATTCTAAAAAATAGAGGAAGATGGAACACTTCCTAACACATTCTACAAGGCCAACATCACCCTGATACTGAAGCCAGACAAAGACAACACTAACAAGGAAAACTACAGACCAATATTGCTGACGAACATAGATGCTAAAATCCTCAACAAAATATTGGCAAACCGAATACAGCAATATTTTAAAAAGATCATAGACCATGATTAAGTGGGATTTATACCAGGGACACAGGGATGGTTCAACATCTGCAAATCTATCTATATGATACATCACATTAACAAAACAAGGAATAAAAACCACATGATCATCTCAATAGATGCAAAGAAGGCATTTGACAAGATCCAACATCCATTTACGATAAAAACTCTCAACAAAACAGGTATAGAAGGAAAGTACCTCAACATAATAAAGGCCATATATGACAAACCCACAGCCAACATCATACTCAATGGGGAAAAATTGAAAGCCATTCCTCTGAGAACAGGAACAAGACAAGATTGCCCACTCTCACCCCTCTTATTCAACATAGTACTGGAGGTGTTGGCCAGAGCAATTAGGCAAGAAAAAGGAATAAAAGGAATCCAAATAGGCAATGAAGAAGTGAAACTCTCACTATTTGCAGATGACATGATTTTATATATAGAAAACCCTAAAGAATCCATTGGAAAACTACTAGAAAAAATCAACTACAGCAAAGTTGCAGGGTACAAAATCAACTTACAAAAATCAGTTGCATTTCTACATGCTAATAACGAACTAACAGAAAGAGAACTCAAAAAGATAATCCCATTTACTAACAGAAAGAGAACTCAAAAAGATAATCGCAACAAAAAGAATATCTAGGAATATATTTAACCAAGGAGGTGAAAGACCTATACAATGAAAACTATAAGACATTATTGAAATAAATCGATGATGACATAAAGAAATGGAAAGATATCCCACACACATGGATTGGAAGAATAAACATAGTTAAAATGTCCCTATTACCTAAAGCAATCTACAGCTTCAATACAATCCCAATCAGAATCCCAATAACATTCTTCACGGAAACAGAACAAAGAATACTAAAATTCATATAGGGCAACAAAAGACCCCGAATAGCTAAAGCAATCCTGAGAAAAAAGAACAAAGCTGGAGGCATCACATTCCCTGACTTCAAAATATACTACAAAGCTATAGTAACCCAAACAGCATGATACTACAAAAAACAGACACAAAGATCAATGGAACAAAATTGAAAGCCCAGAAATAATACCACACATCTACGGAGAGTTAATCTTCGACAAAGGAGCTAAGAACATACAATGGAGAAAGGAAAGTCTGTTCAGTAAGTGGTGCTGGGAAAACTGGACAGCCACATGCAAAAGAATGAAAGTAGACCATCTTCTTTCACCATACACAAAAATTAACTCAAAATGGATCAAAGACTTGAAAGTGAGACCTGAATCTATAACACTCCTGGAAGAAAATATAGGCAGTACACTATTTGACATTTGTCATAGAAGGATCTTTTTGAATTTCATGTCTATTCAGACAAGGGAAACAAAAGATAAAATAAACGAGTGGGACTTCATCAGACTAAAGAGCTTCTGCAAGGCAAATGAAACCAGGATCAAAATGAACAGACAACCCACCAGCTGGGAGAAAATATTTGCAAAACATATATCTGACATGGAGTTACTCTCCAAAATATATAAAGAACTCACAGAACTGAACAACAAAAAAGCAAACAACCTGATCAAAAAATGGGCAGAGAAAGTGAAGAGATACTTTCCCAAGGAAGATATACAGATGGCAATTGGCACATGAAAAGATTTCAACATCACTAATCATCAGGGAAATGCAAATCAAAACTACACTAAGATATCACCTTACACCTGTTAGAATGGCTATAATCACCAAGACAAAAAACAACAAATGTTGGAGAGGTTGTCAAGAAACACAAACCCTAATTCACTGCTGGTGGGAATGCAAACTGGTGTAGTTTCTATGGAAAACAGTATGGAGAATCCTCAAAAAGTTAAAAATAAAAATACCTTATGATCCAGCTATCCCACTACTGGGTATCTATCCAATGAACCTAAAATCAACAATCCAAAGAGGCTTATGCACCCCCATGTTCATTGCAGCATTATTCACTATAGCCAAGAAGTAGAAGCAACCCAAGTGTCCCTCGAATGATGATTGGATAAAGATGATGTGGTATATATATACAATGGAATACTACTCAGCCATAAAAAAGACAAAATTGTCCCATTTCCAACAACATGGATGGACCTGGAGGGTATTATGTTAAGCGAAATAACCTAGAGAGAGAAAGACAAACACTGCATGATTTCACCCATATGTGGAAGATAAACTAACACACAGACAGATAGAACTGATGGTTACCAGGGGCAAGGGGGTTGGGGGTGGGTACAAGGGATGAAGGGAGGCATTTATATGGTGACTGACAAACAATAATGTACAACTAAAATTTCACAATGTTATAAACTATTAAGACATCAATAAAAAAAAATCTCCTCCCTCAAGGGCTTCACAGCCTATAGAGAAAGGCAGACATCTAAACCAACTGGGAAACAAGGGGATAAGTGGCTATGTAACCATATGAACAAAAACACATGGGGAGAAAACACTACCTTGAAAAGATATATGCACCCTCATGTTCATTTCAGCATTATTTACAATAGCCAAGATATGGAAACTACCTAAGCATGCATTGATAAATGAACAGATAAAGAAAATGTGGTATACATATGCAATGGAATATTATTAAGCCATAAAAAGAATGAAATCTTGCCATTTGTGACAACATGGATGGAACTTGAGGGCATTATGCTAAGTGAAATAAGTCAGAGAAAGACAAATATTGTATAATCTCACTTATACATAGAATCAAAAAAAAAAAAGCTCATAGATATAGAGAACAGACTGGTGGTTGCCAGAGCAGGGGGTGGGTGAAATGGGTGAAGGGGATCAAAAGGTACAAACTTCCAATTATAAAATAAATAAGTCCTGGGGATGTAATGTACAGCATGGTGACTATAGTTAATAATACTGTATTGTATATTTGAAAGTTGCTAAAAAAGCAAATCTTAAAAGTTATCATCACACAAAAAAATTTAACTAGGTATGGTGACAGATGTCAACTAGACTTACTGTGGTGATCATTTTGCAATATATACAAATATTGAATCATTATGTTGTACACCTGACATTAATATAATGTTATATGTCAATTACACCTCAATAAAAAAAATTTTTTTAAACAAAAAAAAAAAACACATGGAGAGGAAAAAAGAAGAGGGCTTCATTTTCCCTGGGTAGAGCTAGGTCAGGGAAGAACTGATGAATATGAGTAGGATTTGCCAGCAGAGAAAAAAGAGATTGTTCCACATGTTCTCTCCTCCACACTCCAACACCACGTCTACGTCCTTTGCTCTCAACACTCTGGCCTAACCCATTCTTCCAGCCTCATCCTGGGCCACTCCTCACTGTATTCACCTTCTCCAGTCAACTCTAACCCTCCCCACTGCCAATCCACCCCCCACTGCACTTGAACATGTCATGCACTTTGCTGCCATCCTACCTTTGCCCATGTGCTCTATTGATAAGGCCCTTCCCATCCCTGCCTGCCTAGAAAACTCATATTCATCACTTAAGGCCCCACCAGCCCCTCAATTCAATAAACTGGCTCCCTTGTTTGTATTTCTTTAGCTCTTTATTCTGTGTGTTTTACACTACTTATTATGCTCTATTATTTTTAGCCATTTAATAGTCTATCTCCCCTTTAAACTATACGCACCTTAAGAGTACATTTCAAATCTTAATAGACACAGAGCTGACCTAGAAGACTCCACACGTTTGTTAATAAGAGTATGACTAGAGTTTCAGTATCAGAAATTGCAGCAATAAAGGCATTAGAGAACATGGTTTAGTTAAAAAGTATAGTCCTTTACTGAAACTGCATCCCAAACACTAAAACTCAGTATAATACCTGTGAATGAAGGGAGACTTTTGGAATCCCCTTTTCTGAAGGTCATTTCATCCACCTGGAATTATTCTGCCTGAGCTACAGAGCCCCACCACATCAACTTTCTGATAAAGGAGCCAATCCACCACTCATTGTCTGAGATTGCTTTTCAGTAACGAGCCTTCCTATCACCAGGCGCTATGCACTCTCGAGGACAGGAAATGTCACCGGGCATGAGTTCACAACACACGCTGAGGTCTGCTCAGAATTGGTGCCCTTTTCATGACTGCAGTGGGGGGCTGTTTATCTGTTATGCAGCTTAGTTGGTCAGTATCATGGTTCTTCGCCAGAATAATGGGATCTACATTGCAGGTGAATAGGATTAAAAATAAATAAGTCACTGGATTAAACAGCTTCTCAAAGATCGTTTCCAGATCTTCCCACTGTCATTTCTGGCTTACCTGCCTCAGGTCATCAGCTCCTGTCATTTATAAATCTGATCTCTAGCACCACAAGTGGGTCTACCACATTATTAGGCAGGTCTGCAGCGTACCCTGTTTTGATTGTGCCATATTTCGCTGTTATATTATCAATCTCCAGCTTATGAGTTTAAAAAACTTCGGGAGGGGCCAGCCCCGTGGCTTAGCAGTTAAGTGCGCACACTCCACTACTGGCGGCCCGGGTTCAGATCCCAGGCGCACACCGACGCACCGCTTGTCCAGCCATGCTGAGGCTGCATCCCACATACAGCAACTAGAAGGATGTGCAACTATGACATACAACTATCTACTGGGGCTTTGGGGAGAAAAAGGGAAAAAAAGGAGGAGGATTGGCAATAGATGTTAGCTCAGGGCCAGTCTTCCTCAGCAAAAAGAGGGGGATTGGCATGGATTTTAGCTCAAGGCTGATCTTCCTCACAATAATAAAAATAAAGTATACATAAAAAAAAAAAACTTGGGGAAATTAGGGAAAGGGAAAGGTAGGTAAAGCAAGGAGAGATAAATTGAAAGAAATAAGAAAAAGTAAAATTATAATGACCAAATATGCCATATATCAATAGAATTTGGAGGTCCACACAAGAGTAAAGGGAGACGCTATCAGCTAAAACAAAATACTTATTTGTAATTATAAGGATTCTGAGTATATATACATAAATATAGATTTGAATATATATTCTCAGATATATATATATGAATATGTGATATTTTAATTACAAAAGGAAACATTAATGCCAACCAATTATATTTGTATAAGTAAGATGACACTGGGTCGAAATACCTACAGTACCATTTTAATGTAAAATGATACATGAGTTTAATAAATTAAAATGACAATTTTTACTGAAAAATTAAATACCAATCATGTAAAAATTATATTCGTTTTTCAATTTACTACTAAAATGCAGCGCTGATGTGTTCTGCTGAGTGTAAGAATAAAAAAAAAGGCGAAGCATTTATGAATAAAGTGGTTGTAATTTGGTGGTGGAAAAAAAAAATGCCTATTTCCTCTTAGTTAAAAATAGAGTGAAAGGATAGAGGGCGGAGAAGAGCTGAAGGTGTGTCTAGAAAGACAGGTGGGAGTGGTTCTGGAACTTATCTGTAAGGTCAGGCTCAGGCTTTTGGAGTTCGTTCTGGGCCAGGAGGATGGTTAGGGAGTTGTGAGACCCAAGGATGAGGAAAGGCAGGCGGAAGTCAGAAGAGGGGAGAGGTCGCAGTGGTAGATGCTGGATCAGAAATCCAGCCAGGATGGGACAGGGCAGGAGGGCTGAAGGTTCACCAGGGCCTCTTCATTCCTCCCTCCCCAACTCCCTTCCAGCTCTTCTCCCTCACCTCCCACTGCCTCCCCTCTTGCAATTTCCTTGTTCTTTTCCACCACTCGTTACCATCCATTCATTTTCCTTTACCACTTCCCTTTTCTTAAATTCCCATTTTCACTGTCCATTTTCCTTCCTCCTACTGTCTCTCCTTTCCCTCCTTCTCTCACTCTCCCCTTTCACAACTACAGTCCAACACACTTTTCTATCACGGAAGACATGGGTGCTGGGGTCAGAAAGACCGTTATTTGAATCCTGGCTTCCCCACTAACTGTATGATCTTAGCAGGCTGGCCCTATTTGTCGGGTTGGGGATGACATAAATAATAGCTGCTCACTCTTATAGTGGTTACCCCGTGTCAGGCATCATGGGGCACATTTACGTGCACTGGTTGAATTCATCCTCACAATCGGTGGTAAACGGACAGCTCTTATTATCACCATTTAACCAGAGGAAACTGAGACTTAGAAATGTTCAGCAAGTGGCCCAACGTCACCGGAAGGACCAGAGCAGGGATCTGAACCTAGGGCCTCAGCCTCTTCATCACCAGAGATCACCCACATGAGGATGTGGGGTATCCAGAACAATGACTGACCTTAGGGCACTGGATATGCTTCCAATGAGGGCTAGTCCCTTTTTCCTCCCTGACTAATGTCCCTTTATCACATCTGATAGAAGATATATCGATTTTTTTAAAATAAAACTTTATATAAAAGGTTCCACAAATAGTATTCATTCAAAGAGATATAATATTGTTTACCGTGTGGGGTTAGTGGGAAAATTATTAGGTACTTGCTCTAACACTTTTTTTTTTTGTGAGGAAGATCAGCCCTGAGCTAACATCCATGCTAATCCTCCTCTTTTTGCTGAGGAAGACCGGCTCTGAGCTAACATCTATTGCCAATCCTCCTCCTTTTTGTCCCCCAAAGCCCCAGTAGATAGTTGTATGTCATAGATGCACATCCTTCTAGTTGCTGTATGTGGGACGCGGCCTCAACATGGCCGGAGAAGCGGTGCATCGGTGCGCGCCCGGGATCTGAACCCGGGCCGCCAGCAGTGGAGCGCGCGCACTTAACTGCTAAGCCACGGGGCCGGCCCAACTCTAACACTTTCATTTGGCCAAAGCTGTTCATCCTGCCATCAGCGTGTGCTGAGGTTAGAGCTGGACTGAAGCAATGCTACTGCCACTTGTGTTTTTGAAACCAGAGCACATACATGAAAAGAAACAACTTGCAATACACATATTTTGTACAAAGAAGTTTGGAGGATTTTAAAAACAGCTTTTCTTAAATTGAAAAATGCTTTTTATGATTAATAAAGTAACACAATATAAAAATTTAGGCTCTACGTAAAAGCATAAAGAATAAAGCGAAAATCACCACTCAGAAATTGCTGATGTTTATATCAATTTACAGTTTTTTAAGATCTCTTTAGGATACATATAATTTTCCTTTTTGAAAAAAATGAAATCATACTGCATACTATGTGTACCCTGCATTTCCTAATTGACACTACATTGTGAACATCTTTCCACGTCAATATATAAAGATATATACCACAATTTTTAATGCCTGCACAATATTATGTTGAATGGATATACCATAATTGTTAGATAGCCCTTTACTGACGGACTTTTACACTGAAACACTATTTATAATCATGGTTTAGTTCAACTTTTTGGTCTCTTATTTTCCTTTCCTTTCCTTTTTCAACGAAATGACACAAGCAGTATAAAAAGTCAATAGGGCAAATTGCAAGCTACTTTCAGAATTGAAGTGAGGATCAGACTCTGACAATGAAATCTAAAGAATCAAGAAGGGATGAAATCAGTGGATCTGCAAGAACGATCCAAGATACCACTCATACTCACAACCGAAACAAGGCAAACAGTCACCCCACTTGAGATCACTGGTTCAATGTCAGCCCTCGGCTCTCCACTGTGAGCTCCATGAGCAGCTGTATCGCCACAGGTGTATTTCAAGCACCCGGCACACAGCAGTTCATCAATAAAGGTGTGCTAGATGAATGAATCTCAAGGACAGATGACTGAAATGAAGTCACGTCGTAACGCTGATTTTAATCATTTGAATTATATTCTGACTAGAGAATGAATGTGCACCCAGAAAGAGGGATGGTATACACAGCAACTCTAGTAAAAGCAGAGTTTGAAGAGGCAAAACATATCAGTATTTCCAAAAACCTAAGAATCTGGGGCAGCAGGAAGAGTTCTACAACAGAGAGGGATGCATTAAGGTCTCACGGTCCAATGACGTTAGCCACTAAGATAATCCTGCTCACTCCTCTTGCCCTGAGCCCACACCCACCAAGCTCATCGTTTAGCTTCCCTTGTGAATGTGCGTAAAAGGAGAATATGCAGGAAGCAGCAAACACAAGCCCCAGTCTATCTGCCAGCTACTTTTCTCATCATGAATTAATACATTGGAATTACACTCTGATGGAACCAGACCTGGGTAAGTGGGTCTTCTGAACCCTGATCATCTCTGACTGCCCTAACAGTGATGAATATCTAAACCCATGGCCCTGAAACGTGGTGATCACAACACGGCATCTGTTGTGGTAGACAGACTCATACACGAGGTGGTCCCCATGATCCTCGCCTCCTGCAGTTCACACCTTGTGTGATCCCTTTCCCTTGAGTGTCGTGGGACCTGCGACTTAGTCTTAACCAAGAGAATATACAGCAGAGACCAGCCCAGTGGCAGTCACTGTACTCAGTCAGCAATTATAGTCAGCTGGAATTCTGACACCACACCACACAGTGTGTGGTTCTGCTCACTGGGAATAGAATATTTATTTTACAATCTCACTTTCACGTCATTTAATAGATTTCTAAATGTTTGTCTAGCTTAGAAAAATCTCAAAAGAATACTGAAGACAGAAGAAGAACTTGAACAAGTTTTTTTTATAACAATTGGCTCTGCTCTGGCCAGCGGAAGTAAATTATAAAATAAATCTAATTTGCCACAAGAGATACAATCACAAGAGATATCAGTTCATCCCATCAGATTGGCAAAAATCAAGTGTGACAAGATCATATATTGACAGGAATATGTATGGAACAAAAGGAACACCAGATGGGAATGTGGATCGGTACCACAACTTTGGAAAGCCATCTTCAATATCCAGTAAAGCTGAAGATGCACAAACTCCACAACCCAATAATTCCACCGCTAAGAAACACTCAAAAAACTTGAACATGTTCACAAGGAGACATTTACAAGAATACTTAAGGTAGAGTTGTTTCTAAGAGCAAAATAGTGGGCGGAAGGGGCACTGAACACCCATCATTAGGCAAATGGATGAATAAATCATGATCTATTCATGCAATGAAAGAACACACAGTTGTGAAAATAAACAGATTACAATGATAAATCCCAATGTGAATAAATCTCACAAATACATTAAGTAAAAAAGCAAGTTGAAGGAGGATATGGGCACTATGACATTTTTAGAAAGGTTTAAATATGCCAAATCTATAATATCTAAAGATGAATATGGAAACGACAAACACCAAATCAGGGTCATATTTATCTGAGTGGGCGATAGAGGGCATCAGACAGCGGAACACTGGGGGTTTTGACCAAATGTATAACGTGTTACTTCTTCAATTAATTTTGCATTATATTATTAAAAAAGAGAGAAAATTACACCTCCCTGGCCCCACTTAAAACAAAACCAAATACATATGCTATTTTCACAATGACAAAAATTTAAATAAAAGCTTTTTCAATAAAAGAATGAACCAATGACAAAAAAAAAAAAAAAAAAAAACCCCACAGAAATCGCCCATTTAGAGCTATCAAAACCAAGAGACGAGCCTGACACTGGGTTTAAAAGACAATATGGTTCAGATAAAATAAGCTTGCTGTTAATTTTTTTTTTACTGTAGTTAACAACACATAACATAAAATTTGCCATCTTAAACATTTTCAAGTATACAGTACAGTAGTGTTAACTATGTGCACATTTGT
Source organism: Diceros bicornis minor (assembly GCF_020826845.1). Taxonomy (NCBI): domain Eukaryota; kingdom Metazoa; phylum Chordata; class Mammalia; order Perissodactyla; family Rhinocerotidae; genus Diceros; species Diceros bicornis. The sequence goes on along the minus strand of NC_080744.1, from coordinate 54,414,335 downwards.
GTACAATAGATCTCTATAACTTTCTCATCTTCCAAAACTGAAACTCTATATCGATTGAACAACTACTCCCAGTTTGCTGTTAATTTTTACCCACTCCCTTGTGGGCACATAATGAGGCTTGAGCCCAGCACCCTCAGTAAAGCTTTCACCGAAGCCCTGGATTGCCCAAATCCCAGGGAATCGTGTATAGGTCCAGTGGCTCAGGGCTGCCATCAGTGGGGGCCACCAGCACAGCATTCCAAAAGCCTTAGGCTCCAGGGACAGCGTAAGTCCCTCCACAGGGTCCCCAGGCAGTTATTTCTAATGTCTTTTGTAAAACTGGCCTGGATCTCACTTTGCAAGACTTGTTTTCTTTCCCCTCCACTCTAGCACATTCACAAGAGGAATTCTGTTGAAGGTAGAAAGGTGAAGGGTGGCTGAATTTCTGACCCATAAAAAATGAAGTTCAAAATGCTCAAAACATTTACGGGTGGCCTTGCAGCCAGTGCAGAGATTAGTGCATCACTGATGAGATCCAGTAAATCTGCAACATACACGCGGTCTCTGTCAGGTCCAGATGGATTCACAAATGGACTGGAATCATCTGGACCCCTGGAACCCAAGAAATGGCCACTGATGTTGCTTTAATCCACTCTCCACAGTTTAGAATGATATTAACATTTTCAGGAGAACCCCTGCAAAAACAGATTGGTTTTTGTTCCCATCTATTAATAACAGCTATTTTGAAAAGCTATTTAAATCTTCTATTGTTATTTGAACTTTTCATGGATTATTATCTCCCCAACTGAGCTGCTATGGGGCAGCAGGAACCACATATCACATGAATCTGTAACCCCCGTGAAGCCCAGCACATGTCCCTTCACAGACCCTCAGAAATATCTGTTCATTTGCTTGTTTGTCTAATTTGGTGAGGCCCATCACTTTAATTATTGAGTTGCTCTGCCCAAATGACATATCGATTGCTGACTCAAGGTCCCTTCCAGCTGTGAGCCTGGCAGACGGCTTCGGGTTGCCCTGCCGTGTGCACGGGTGCTCACACATGCACGCACCCACACCAACAAAGAAGTGTCTGAATATTACTTTTAGGGTGTTTTATTATGATCAACAGCTATATTTGACAACTTTTCTTTCTAGCATTAAAGAAGACACATTACCAAATGTTAAAAAGGGAATCTGCCAAACGCAACAGCAAGAACAGAAAAAATATTATTAAAAGCTGGTGTAAACTCTCTACCTACTAACCACTGACACCCCCAGACGCACTAAGGATCCCACAGAGGAGGGGAAGGCGTGACTTTGTACACTCATGCAGATACAACGCTAGTTGTGACTTTTGGGTTCTCTCCTATGTGAATCTCTGACTGACAAGCTAAGGATTTGGGCTTGGCAGAAGGACCCAGCCTCCAGTCTGTGCCCTCCTTCCCACACACAGTGGGAGGGGGCTGGACTTTCCTACTGAACATGGGAGTCTATGAGAGACTCTTTTATTTGGAGTAACAACTTGAGTTCAGCACATTAATTTTATAACTATTTTCGAGAGAGCAGGGGAGGACTCCTGAGCCCTTCCAGAGATAATTAAAAATGGGGAAAAAAGAAATCTGAAATAAACAAAAAGCAAGCTGAAGGCACCAGGGGTTTCTGAATAACATCTTCCCGGTTAAACAATTTTAAGAATTCCATAATGTGAAAGCAACCCCCACACATTCTCTCCCACATAAACACGCTTTTTATTTAAGCCCCACTTGGCTAAGCAGCAGAATCTCCTGCCTTCACTTCTGTAGCTACTTTACCCAGAGAGGATGTCATCTGTACAAAAGCACTCTGAAGAGGGAACAAAGGTGACCGCCAGCCAGCAAGGGGAGGCACACCTCGAGGAAGGACACCATCGTTCAACACCCTCAACAACTTACCACCCTAAAATCTGATTCCTGACCTCAAATACCAATTTTGCCTTAATAGAGACTGAAAAACTCAGGCCTTTTGATGTTTGTCAACCAGCCCCTTCCCAGTAACTTTCCTCATGTGCCAGAAAGATAATCAAGCAAGCCATTTTATTATCACTGATAACTACATTTTTAAAATACCAAGAACCACTGAGCCATGGGGGAAAACATCAACAAAAGACCACTTAGTAAAAAGCAATTATTTTTATCTTTTTTACTTGCTTTTTTACTAAAAATCCATGGAACATAAAACCACAATCAATAAGTCAAAAAATAAAATAATCAATATAGGGAGAGGGAGGAAAATAGAAGAGTTATGAAGAGAAAGGAAGAGGCAGGAAGAGTGAACTAGGCAAAAGAGGAGAAGGAGGGAAGGGAGCGTGGAGGGAGCAAGGCAGTGCCGATGGGAGACAAAGGAGAGAGTCGCCTAGACAATGAAGAGGAGAGAAACAGGTGGTTGGAGGGCTCGGAGGGCTGGAAGGGAGGATGTGAGCCTGAGAAACTGCTCCTCACACATTCAGCTGCTCATTTGGGGTGTGAAGAAATAGATGGGCCATTTTTAATATGCTATCTTAGGTTTCTCCACTCTTTTTTTTTTAATCAAATATGTCCTTTCTTTGTCTTGACACACACACAGAGTTACGATGTCATCGGGGAAAAATCATTTATTCCACTTACATCATGGAAATACCTGTTCAAATCACCCATCATTTGCTAAAAGGCCCCATTTTGAACCAACATCCACCTGACTCTTGGAGTAAGGCCTGGGTCTCACACCCACCATGGTACCAGATGCTCGCAGCCAACTCTAAGGTCATCGTGTGCATTCGCTTGATAATTTTAACCAAGTAATTTAGTCCAGTCAACAAATATTCATTGAGCCTCTACAGTGCTGAACAAGACACAGCCCCCACACTCAGGAGATTCAATTCAATCGCGAGATAAAACAGACAAGCCACCACACAGGAGTGGAGGGGCCAGTAGGTGCCACAGGAGTGGTACAAACCAGGCGTTGGCTCTGGGCAGACGGCAGGATCTGTTAGCCCTGGGCCATCAGTTCAAGCATGTCAGGAGCAGGCGTTTGAGTTGGACATTCAAAGGGGTGGGTCAAGTAAAGGCAGGGCGGCTTGAGAAAGGGCGGAGGGAGGACAGAGCAGAGGAAGGACTGACTAGCGAAAATTACTGGGCACACAGGTTCCTGTTGGTAAGCAGTGGAAGGTAAGACTGGGAGAGTCACTGGAACCGTGTGCGGGGGCCTTGACTCCACAATGGTGTGAAACAGGAGACAGATAGGAGGAACAGAAAGGAAGGGACAAATTGTGGGAGACTGTGCAAGCAGCACCTCAACACTCACTGCCCAACTGGATGCGGGGGTGTGAAGAGGAGAAAAGTCAGCATAAGCCAAGTGATTGAGAGCAGGTTACAGAGAGGATGATGACAGCAGCAAAATCACTAAGGAACACACTGAGAGGGACACAGTATCCCCCCAGAGGATGGCTAATAATGGATAACCTGAATCTATCACGAAAAAACACCAGACAAGCCCAAGTGCAAGGGTATCCTACAAAATAACTGGCCTGTACCCTTTCAAAGGGTCAAGGTCATGAAAGACAAAGAACAATTGAGGAACTGTCCAGATTAAAGGGACTAAAGAGGCATGACAACTAACACAGCACCAGACCCTGGATTGGACCCTGGACCAGGAAGTGACCTTTTTTTTAAAATTTTTTCCCACTCTTTTGCTAAAAAGGACGTTATTAGGACTATTGGTGACACTTGAATATAGTCTGTAGATTAGATAATCATACAGAATCAATGTTAGTTTCTTGATTTTAGATGCTTGTTATGCAAGAAAATGTCCTCTTTTTTAGGAAATATACACTGAAGAATTTGGAGGGCAGAGGTAAAGGGGCATCATGTAACTTACTCTGAAATGGTTCAGAAAGAATTACAACAACATATGTACGTGTGCATGTGTGTGTGTATACACGTGTGTGTGTACACGTGTATGTATATATACACGTGTGTGGGGGTGTGGGGGGAGACAGAGAATGTGATAGAGTGAGAAGGATAAAGTGATGTGGTAAACAGTTGATATTTATAGAATTTGAGAATTATTTAAACTACACTTGCAAGTTTTCTGTAAATCTGAATTATTTCAAAATAAAAAGTTAAAAAGGGAAAAATGACTAAGGAAGCTGAGATGAAGAGCTATTTAGAGACAAAATAGTTGGGCTTCTGGGTATCAAATTCTGAATGGAATTTGGGAAAGGGCAGGGTTAGACACACAGATTGGAAGGCATCTGGGAGGCCTGAGTAAAACCTGTTAGGTCCACTCCCTAACAACCAGTGACTTACTTACATTATCCTCATTTCTCTCTGCTTCAATTTCTTACTGCATAACAGGAATGAGAAGAGTGTCTGCCTCATAGGGTTGGAGCGAGGATTAAAGGACATAATACAAGTGACCCATGGCACTCAGTGAGGCACAGGGTAACTGCCCATTAACAACTCATGCTGGCTTGGAGAGGAGGTTGACCAGGAGAGGGAGAAGGGAGGAGGCAAGGAAAGGAAGAGAGAAAGGCCAAGGCCAGAATCCCACAGGATCCCACGACCAGAAGTCAGGAGGAAAGAGGAGACAAATGATGTCCGAGTTGCATGTGAATAACCAGTGACACAGGGACAAGGAAAGAGAGAGGCTCAGGAGGAGGGTGACCGCCAGCACCAGAAATCCAGGAGGAGGGAGACCGAGTAGAGGCCTCAGCCCTGCAACCAGGGCCCCTCCACTGGAGCCCTACAAGAAAGAAGTTTCAACAGAAAGGTGAGGGTGAAGCCAGAAGAGGTGAGTGGGCCAGTCAAAGGAGGGAAACCTGAGGAATTCACCACAGTAGCACGGTGCAGAACTGCGCTGCCCAATACAGTAGCCATCAGCCCCCGCATGACTATTTAAATTGAATTTAAATTAAATTAAAATTAACAGAAATTCGAAACTTAGTTCCTTAGTCACACTAGCCACATTTCACGTGCTTAGTAGTCACATGTGACTAGTGACTACCATATTGGACAGCACAGATATAAAATATTTCCATCATCGCAGAAAGTTCTATTAGACAGAGCTGGGACTCTCAGTTCTTTTATTATGAGAAGGGTGACTTGAATCTATGGAGGGGTGAGGGTTGAGGCAGAGTAAGGAGGGACCAAAGAAAGTGGAGAAAGGGAATAACAAATGGAGCAAGTTCACAAAAGAGGCAAGAAGGAAGGGGAAAAGTCCAGAGAATAGAGTGGGGAGTGTATGTAGGTTAATCTTGGACAAGGGAATTGTAGATATTTTCTTCCTCAGAGAAAGAGGAAATAAAGCAGGACAAACATGGGTAAAGAAAAATGCTTGAGGTGTTGAGGAGGGTACAGTGGGAACTTACATTGAGGTAGAGGGCAATAAAGTAGGACGTGCACATCCTTAACCTTTTCAATGCAAAAAGGCTATCTCCTGAAAGGAAACTGACTGCAAGTTTAAGGCATGGAAAAGTCTGGCATAACTTCTAAAGGAATGCAGTCAAGAGTTAATAAAAGATGGATTTTCTTTTTCATAGAAAAGCAAGATTTAGGTGAAATTAGAGCCAGCATAAATTTGCAATGGAACCAGTCTGAAGGTCTTTGTGACTTTCTCCTAGCTAATTTGGCAGGCTGGGAGAAGAAAAAGCAGATAATGAGGGTGATTTTGGATTGAGGACTGGAATATGAGAAGTCCAACACATTAAGGCAAAAGATTCTGGGATTCCAGACAAAACTAAAATGGCTGGCCCCATACAGACTCCAAGTGGAGAAGTGGAGCCATAAAGGGATTGGAACAGCAAGTGATTAAGGGACCAGAATCTTCAGTGATGGTTAAAATCTGCTGCAATAGGTGGAAAGAATCAACTAAGCAGGCTGAAGTCCAAACTGAAGTCCAGACCTTGAAGGTGGAAAAAATTCGCAAGACTAAACAAGTCCAAAATGTGAGTGGTTGAAGGAAAGTGGAAACTGAAGACATGGGAGTTGATGTTGAGGACCTTGAGGGACTTCAAGGTCAATGAATTAACAGAGCCTCAACATGAACCCCTAAGTCACCAGCAAGAGACAAGGTAGAGAAGAGAACTAAGCTAGCTGCTTAGTTGCTAAGCTAGATGCTTTTTTGTAGCATCAAGTGAAGTGATTCCCAAACCTGAGTATACATCAGAATTACCTGGGGAGCTCTGTTTTCTCTCCCCATCCTCCCTCCTCCTCTTTCTTCTTTTTGGGTTTGTTTTTAAAATAACGATTTGTAGGTCTTGCCTACCTTGATGATTCTAATTTGGCGTGTTTGGGAGAGTCCAAAGAGCCACATTTCACCAAATGCTCCAGGTGATTCTGAGGAGCCACCAGGTTTGGCAAGCACTGATCCAGAAGACAAGAAGGAGGGTATGGGGCACAAACAGACAGCATGACCTTCTAAAGAGGAGACTTTGCTAGTGATGGGTTAATGGTTTGGAGGTGGCACTGAGAAGCAAGGGCAAAGGTCAATCCCTGCTGCGGGGAGTGGGAGAGGGCTGTTCTGAGGGAAGCTGTTCACTCAGGCTCTGGTGCTGGGGGAGGGACAGAAGTTGGACTCAGCTGCAGAAAAATGAAAATACAGGAGTGTGGCTGCAGGGTGGAAGAAAAAAGGGACAGGCTGGAGACACACAGGTTAGTGGTCTAGAGAGAGAGGAGGCTGAATAGTTTGTTACTAAGGGTTCCAGGTGTCCTGAGGTGTGATTCATTAAAGGTTTGCATGGCTTGGTGGCTGAAGTCCTGGGCAGTAAGGATTTTTCTATCTGAATGCTACCAGATTCCTAACATGTTAGCCATTAAAGATTATTAAACTCTCAGGTAAACAAACTTGCAGAAGCTTATTCATTAACATTGAAAATGTTGTCTTCCCAACCCACATTTTTATACAGATGAAATCAGACTGGAATGAATATCAAGGGTAGCCTTGGAGCAGAAAGCCAGAAGGGGCAACCCCAGGGACCTGTAAGAGGGACAGGGCATTTCTTCCCTTCCCTCTCCTTGGAAGAGGGAAGTTTATGAACTGAGAATATAGAAAGGGGCCTGAGTGTCTTTTTAGCACCAGCCAAGGCTAAAAATAGAAGAGGTGTCACAGCCTACTGGGTCTTAGGAGCTCCCTCCCCACACACACACACACTGTGACAGGGCTCCAAAGGCTGACACAATGTGCAAATCCCAGGGATGGTTCTCAGTAAAGAATATATTTACTTGCAAAAGCCCAACTCTTATTTAAAGAGCAAGCTACAAATGTTTGCCCCTGCTTCTAAGAGAGCTGCACTTCTGCGGATTCAAATCATTCTAGCATTATTTCTGGTTACTCCTATGAAATAATTTCTAACACTGACATACACAGACTTTAAGATGAGGGCGTGAGCACAGCCAAGCACACACACACGCACGCACGCGCACACACACACACAACCTCGTGCATACTGAAGAAATGACTCACTTAATTTGCTGCTCCCTGCTACTATTGGGTTTTGATTGTACCTGTTCAAACACAAAGTTTCCTATTAGATTAACTACAGGAAAGAACAACTCAGGAGTATTAACCCTGATTGTGTTCATGACTTTAGAGCACCCAAGAGGTTTTAACCTGGGCATCTTGAGAAGCCACTCTGTGGACCACGCACTGCTTTCTCTCCATAATCTTCCGTAAAACCATAATATTTCCTGCCACTCTGAGAGCCAATTAATGGAAACCCCTCGTAGAAAAACCTGGATAAGACTTGAGTATCTCGTACCTGCACAACGGTACTTTGGAGCCCTGTCTCAGCTCACAGTACAATGGCACAAGAGCACTGTGGAACTGCAAGGAGCCCAAGCCTCTCCTTTTAAAGATGAGAAAGAGGTGGGGCGGGGGGGGGGCGGTGCAGAGGTTACCCCGTCCAAGGTCACTCAGCTCTGAGTAGTGGGATGCTGACTTACCACTACCCCCTGCCAATCTGTGCACCACCCCAGCTCCCCCAAACAGTCCCTCGGGGCTTCTGTTGGTTTGCTAGCATGCAACCTCCTCCCGGCCCCCGCAAAAATGCAATGCCAGTTGCGCTCTGTGCCCAACTTCATCCCTTGGCGTCAGCATACAGTTAACCCTCTCGCTGACAGCTCGTCACATGGGCCACGCGCAGCTCTCTCTCTCTCCCCCAAGTCTCTCTACCCCGCGGCTGCCCCAAGGTCACCGGCGGTCCCAGGGAGCTCCCGCCGCCGGGGACCGGAGGACGCCCGGCGGGGGGGCCGGGGCGCGGCACTCACCGGCGCGGGGGGCGGGCGCGCCGCGGCTGCCCATGTCCTCGCCGGCGCGGCTGGGTGCGGCGGCCGCTGGCGCGGGCTGTGCGGGGCGCCCGGCTGCGGGCCCGCGCCGCGGGGAGCGCCGTCCAATCAGCGCGCGCCTGTCGCCTGGCCCGGCGCGCGGCCCGGCCGGGTTCGCGGCTCCCGGGGGGCGCGAGCCGCCGCGCGCCGCCCGAGCCGCTTCCGGGCGCGTTGCCTGGACGCGGTTGCCGTGGCAGCCCGAGCTGGAGGCTTTCCCCGCGCGCCCGCGCCCAGCCTGGCGGCGCCGCCCCTCCTCCCTCCGCGTTCCCACACCCGAAATAGCCTCTCCTCGTCGCTGCTGTTTCCCCCAGAGCGCTCCTCCAAGCCGCTCGGAGTTGGCGGGCGGGGATTCGCTTATTGGAAAAGAAATGCTGTTGTAGGGCGGGTTCACTTGAAGGGAGAGGTGTTGAAATGGTGCCTGATTAAGATAATAGCCATGGTGGTTGCCCTGTAATTCTCTTCGGAGCCCTAACATCCCTTATTTACTAAACCTCTTTCCCACAAAAAGCGTTATCTATCTCCCCCACCCCCTGCCAAATTGGGGAGAAGTTATTTTATTGGGCCGCTGTCTGGTAAGCAGCTCGCGCGCTGATGCTCCACCTGTGCAGGTGAACTAGCCCTCGCGGCTGCCAAGTGCCATTTAATGAATCACCTTGACACCCGCCGCTGGGACCAAGGATCGTGTCTCAGCGCGACAGACACGACGCAAGAAAGAACTGCTACCACTCCTCTTCTGCACATCCCTTCCTCCTCCCTTCTGCTTCATCCCCCTCCTAGGACGTCCTAACTCTTTCCACCTTCCTCTCAATTTGGATTCTGAGCGGGATGCACAAGCCGATCCACTCATAATTTTGCTTCTTCTACGTGGGCGGGATTTAAGCAGAGTTGGGGACCCCCATCTTTGCCCGCCTCACCGCCTCAGGTTCACACTTCTTTCGTGTAGCTAGTATTTACCCAGTACCGGCGTTCCTGTCGGTCTCCCCCACAGCCTGTGCCCCTTGCAACCCAGGAGAAGGAGCAAGACATGGTAGAAAGATCCTGGATTGTGGAGTTAGGCTGAGCTGTTTCAGAATCCTCTCTCCAGCAGTTACTTCTGTGTGGTCTTGGGTATTCTACGGCTGTTTCCACACTTATAAAATGGGATAATACCTCCCACAAAGGGTTAATGCATCATAGCCTTAATTCAGTAAACAATATTTATTGGATGCCTGTCAAATGCTATAAACTATGTTTAGATCTAAAACACAACGGTGAAGAAGGAAAAGAGAGACACTGCTCTCTGCTCACATGGAGTTTACATCCTGAGACACATTAACTGAATAATCACAGGCACATGTGAAGCTGCCATTGTGATAAGGAGAGAGCATGGTCTTGAGACATGTGATGCCGAGATCTGACCTAACAGCATCCTTTGAGCGCTGTAAAGGCTCAATGGTTATTTTTTCCTTTCCTTCGTTAGATTCCCACTGCCTGGCACATGGTATGCATTCAGTAAGTATACATTGAATTGAATCCTATGTCATAGTGATAACAGTATCACTCAGTTTTCCAGTTCTGCATCTGAAAATATATTTGAAATACATGTAACTTTCCACTATGTCTGGGAGGGTGTGCAGGTGTTACCGGAAAGTGCCCATTCAAACCCAGAGCCCATCATCAAGAGTTCCCAGAAAGGTTCAAAATGTTTCTTGCCTGTCCCCATGGGGGTGCCTTCCAGTATGTAGGGGACTCATCTCAGATGGACACATGATAGTCCTTTCTGTCTCATTTGCCCTCTCTGCCTACTATTCCACTCTCTCCCCTGGTCCCAGCTCCATTCTGTCACTCTCCCTTGAGTCAGAGCCTCAGGCACCCATTCCTGGCTTCCTAGGAAGGTGAGAGCAATCCTTATATTCCTCAGAGTAGAACACCTATAAGACAGAGGAAATTTCCCCCTCCCACTCTGCTGGCCTTCAAAGCATAACTTTGGGCTTTATTTGCCACAAGTCTCCATCACTCTCAAGGGTAGGGAAGGAGAGAAGCTGGCAAGTGAGGGGCCCTTGCCACATATATACACCCTTCTATGTAGGCTGACTTTAATTTCCTTCTTAAAATTCATACCAACTAACATAAGTAAAATCCAAAATTAAAAAAGATTCTTTAACAAGAAAACAAATAATTGTAGCTCTTTCACACTCTGAATTCGTCAATAGGAATCCCGAAGTTTCACAGTAGCCTTGCCTCAGATCCATGACTTCCCACTTCTGACCTTTTTTTTTTTTCCTTTCCGGGTAATTTTTTTTGAATCCTGAGAGGACGAAAATTAGTGCACAATGATTTAAGCCTACCCTGGTTTTTTCCAACTCTTACATTATTTCTGTAGGATAAATTTCAAAGAACTATCTGTTTTTCCGGAATCGTTTGACTGTGACTCATTACAGGAAATGGATTGTTTTTCCATTACTTTAATTAAAAAGCTATAATTTATCACAAATTATTTTATACTGGCAAAGGTTACCAAAAATAGTTACATAAAGTCAGCAATTTTATAAACTTGATGTGTCATACTATTCACCGACCAGTCATTAAGTACAAATAACCCGTGTAGTATAGACGCTGGGGTTTTTTTAAGCGATTTATTGCACAGCTGAATTCTCGTCCCACCTGTGTCTCAGTATCATCACTAGTCATGAAGATAGGGTGTACATGCATCTATGAGGCCAGCGAGCAGGCTTACCTAGATTGAGATCAAGGGCTAGTATAGGTCAAAAGCGATGTTGGTAAAAAGGCTGCTAGGCAGTTAGGCCAAGAGTGTGGTGAGCCCTGCAGAGTGGATAAAGAGTTAGCATTTTATCTTGTACACAGCAATTCTCAGCCAAGGCTTGTCACTCAGTGGGGTGTCAAGATCCCTTGTGAGATGTGTCTCACGGTGTCACATGGTGTTCCTCACTAATAAAAAGGTACCAAAGGATTGATCCGCAAGGAATGGTCATATACAGGGACCAGAAAGAGGAAGAGTGTTCCCACAAAGGGAACAATGAGGAAGAACCAGTGATGTAAGGATAGGGATAATGTCAGAGAAGCCACAGGTGGAAAGGTTCAAGGTGACAAGTCCTGCAGAAAGTCAAGAACAGTTAGTGAATAGAAGGTCACTGGTGACCTGCATGAGTATTTTTTAGTTATCCAGTTGCTTTGGGTTAAGAAAAGACTGGCTGCTGGGGAAATGCAAGAGCAGGTGTAGGTCACTCTTTAGAGAAGTCTGGCAGTATAGAGAAGGTGAGAAATAAGACTGACAGAGAGGTTCCTAGTGCCGAGTGAACATTTTCAAGGTAGGAGAAAATAGTATTTGCCTTTATATGTACTGTTGTGGTCATGAAGAAATGGAGAGCGCAAAACTCACTTTGCATTGACTGACTCAGTCTAAATTCTGCTGTCAATTTCATCATCACCATATCCTTTTCCTTTTTGAAAGTGTTTCATCAAATAAGAGAAGTCTTACATTGAGCAAAGGTGGAGTTCAGCCTTTGGGACATTAGTCTCTTAAAAACCAACTAAAAACTTGGGCTAACAACCAGTTAACACAATATATGTTATTATTCATGGCTTTTTTTTGTTGATAATAGTAACACCTTAGAATTAAGAAAATCTCTTTTTTTCTTCCTTTATGTTTAAAAATAATGGGTTTTTCATATGTTTTGAGTAAACAGTCATTGGCTTATTTGTTTTTGCTAATAATTTCCCTTCAATGTGTTGGCTAATTCTCTCAAATGTTCTGTTTTGCTTATGAATTTATTGGTGTCTATCCATCTCACAAGGATTTTTAAAAGTAACTATAATTAAGGCAGAACCAGCGAAGAAAGCATAAAATATTGGAAGATTCTTCCTAGTAGTGTTAACTTAGGAAGTGTTATCTATGTCAACTTAGATAATTGCTGGTGTACACAGGAGGGCAAAGTCAGCCTCGATGGTATTGAAATAGCACACAAATGAGCTTTAATATAATGCTACTCACTAGAGAGTGAAATCTGGAATAAAGGAGGACTTGTCCAAAGAGTTTATAGCCAGAAATTCTAGAATAACCTTATAACAAAACTGATTCATCCCAAACCCAGTTCAATGGAAGGGGAGGGAACGTTATGGAAAATTCCATTTCACATTGATTTCAGAAAATGTTTCTTTCCAACAATTTTCAGAAAATAGGCCAAAAATATTTAAACAGGCTTTAAGTTGTTCTGAAGCTTCATGGCACAATGGCTTAGTTCAGTATAGTCCAGCAAACATGTATGTTTATTTACCTTGTATTAGCCAGCATGACACCACAGTTCAGACAATGAAGCCTCACATAAACTGACACTCTTGTTTCGGCTTCTCTGCCAAGTACTACGTTACTGGACAGTGATCCTCACACATAAGAGAATTAAAAGACAGCTTTCACTTCTGCTCAACAACAAAAAAGTGACAATACCCACTATATGACGATACGCACAACATTCACGTTATGGTATCCAGTGCTAGGCAAAGGCAAAATCAGGACTATGGATCCTGTCCTTAGTGAAAATGTTGATATTTTGTTCATCATAGATTTTTTGCATTAATTTTGATTTTTAAAATATTGCATTAAAATATGATTTATCCTCATTACTGAGTTTTTTGGGCACCACCTTAAATTTTGCACTTGCGAGGAATGCCTCACTCACTTCGCCTTGGCCTTGGCCCTGGTGGTATAATAGCCAGTGTTTATGGTCAGGCCCCATGCTGAATGTTTTACCTATAATATTTAATTTCTTCCTTGCGACAATCCATGAAGAAAACTGAGGCTTAGAGGCATTATGTGGCTTGTCCAAGGTCCCAAAACTGTTAAACGCTAGAGCTGGAATTTGAACCTGGCACCTCTGATACCACAGCCTCTGCTTTAGCCAGATGCTTGATGGCCTCCCCGTGACGCCGTGAGACTGGAGAGGAAAAATGCATCACAAACTTCAGCACGTAAAGTGTGTGACATAATGAGACCTAAATAAATGTTGTTTCTCTTCCCTTTTCCTTCCCCCAAGAATAGCAAAGAATATGCGTAGTAACATATTAAAAAATTGTTTTGAGAGAGCAAATTAATTTTTTCTGATTTCTTACACCTTCATCCCAGGTCTACATTAGCAAAAAAGTGAAGATTTAGAGTAATTTTCCAAATGAATCTGACAAAAGAATCTTTAGTTTGAAATATACAGAGACAAGAATGTTTTGGAATTTGAGCATCTTCTTAAATAATGAAACTGAAGCAAGTTCTTTATTGGTACATGCTTGCCAGAAAAGATATATAGAGTGATATAATTTTTAAAAATCCTAAGTAACGACAACACATATTCTGCACTTAAAATAAAATTAAAATTAAGCAATTGCTCTTAAAAAAGAAATATCAAGTATAATCCTCTTTGTTTCCCCTCCAATATTTGAATAAACTTTAATCGTTCTCACGCACATATAAAAGATTTCCCAAGGCAATGTGAATGGGTTGTGGGATTTTCTGTCAGGAGCTGGAGACTCACATAGTCATATAGTAGGTTATCATGACTACAGAGACAGGAAATAGCTTTCTTTTCCCCCTTAGAATCATAAATCATAGATTTGACACATTCCTTTCCTTAGGAGGATTCATGCTCTGAAGTTGCTGGAAACTATTGGTGTGTGCTCAGGCAAGTTACTTAACCTCTCTTTGATAAGGTTTCATCATCTGTAAAATGGGAGTAATGTAATGTCTACCTCATTGGGTTCTAGTGGAGATCAAAAGCATCAATTCATGTAAAAAAGCTTGGAATAGCATTTTAGTTACTATTTTAATTTTACTTATTTTATCTAATGTCATATAAATTTTATTCTTACTATCTTCTCCCGAGACTCAATCAGAAGAGTGGAGGTCTAATTAATATTGGCTCAACTATGTTATCTTATAAATGGAGGCAGAATTTGGTAATTAATCTGATTGACTCACTCCTCACAGTATTGCTGATGTTGCTTGTCTTGAAACAATTCTAAGTATCCTTCTGGTGTCAGCCACACCCCAAAACCACCTCTTTCCTTTGTATGTAGTTATCAATGTCCTAATCAAATGTATGTACAGCTCCTAGTATCCTGGATCATTTTTGGCTGCACCTAACACAAATTCCAAGGTCTCTCTTCTCCAAGAACAATGAGTGAGATTGTCACAGTATGGCTTCTGCCTTATTTATCTAAATCCTTCCTGCCCCACCTATATGATTCAACCAAATTAAGTAACCCCACACAGACCCTTAAAAGAGAAAGAGGCTCCTGTATTCAGTGCTGTGGGAAAGGAAATAGCATCACTAGCCCATCCTCCTTCCTCCCACTGCCAGCTGAAGTCTTTCTCCTCACAATGGACATCTCTGAGGATGAACATAGAAGGCAATGACTGTGGAGTCAATGACCACCACTGCTGCCACCATCACCAGACAATTATCTGACCCCTACTTTCAGTTGTTCCGTTTATTCTCATGCACTATAAAGTAAGATTTCAAAGCATCACCAGAACAAGGAAGACTTTCACCTTCCTAGTTTCACCACCACCTGACCTGGGTTCTGCCCTCCAAGATTCTTTCCTCCACCTGCCAACCCTCTTCTCAGCCTCAGGAGTAGATGTGGCCCTGTTCCTGACTAGTAACTCTGCCAAGTCTCTTATATCAGAAGTCAGGGCTTAGCTTTTCCTGGCATATTTTCTCCTCAATCCAAGCAGAAGAGTGAGTGACTAATTAATATTGGCTCAACTATTTTATTTTACACATGGAGACAGAATTTGGTAATTCCAGTACTTAAAATCAGAACATCTTTTTCAGACAGGTCTCAGTGACAAATACAAAATTACTGCTAATTCATTTAAGTTTAAAATCCAGGCACACCCAGTATCCAACCTTAACATAAACTAGTTTGACATTTCTCTTTCTAAGGCAGAGTCTACTATTTTTCCCAGAGGAGAAAACAATAATGGTATCTGTAGGAAAATTTCCAAAAAGGATATCAGCTTTTCTTTTATTAAGTTTAAAGAGAGAAAACTACAAATCTTTAAAAAAATTTCAATGCAAGCATTCTTTATGAGCAGTAGTGAAGGACTGGACAACCAGTGAGATTGCCCATAGCAAGCCCTCTAAAGCTGCAGAATTTATGCAAGAAAATTTCGTGTAACTGAAGGACATGAATATCTAGATTGAACAGATCCACCAAGTACCTGGCACAGTGAATGAAAAAACACCCATACCAAGACAATTCATTTTGAAATTTCAGAACACTAAAGATAAAGAGAAGATCCTAAAGTCTTCCAGACTGTAAGTATATCACATACAAAAAATCAGGAGTCAGAGTGATGTCGGACTTCTCAATGTAACACTGGAAGAAAGATCAGTACCTTTAAAATTCTAAGAGAAACTTATTTCCATTCTAGAGTTCTACACCCAGCTAAACTATCCACCAAATCTGAAGGCAAAATAAAGACATTTTCATATATGCTAGTTCCCAAAATTATACCCCATTGGCACCCTTTCTCAAGAATCTACTGAGAAATGTAAACCATAGAAGAAAGTAAATCAAAAAGAAATAAACATGGGCCCAAGAAGAGGAAGATCCACTTCAAGATAATAGCAAAGGGGATTCTTAGGGATATGATAAAAGAAATCCTAGGACTTATGGAGGGTCTTATGGGGAGCAACCAGTGCAGACTGAAGTAAGAAGTAGACCACCACAGGGAGGATAGTCCCAAGAAAATGAGAGAAAGAGAGAGAAGCAGATTACCTAATATGTTTGACCATAGTGAGAGGAATTATAGTTCTATCAGAAAGTTTGTAGATGAATTAGTGAGAGAAGCAAAAAGAACTAAACCAATGGCCAAAAAAGGCAATTACTAATGCCAAGAGTTAAAAAGAAAAAAAGTTGTACAATCATATTTGGTTCAACTATGAACAATAAACATAATGTAAATAATGATTATTAGTTTAATCAAAAATTGTTACATCATTGCATTGGGAAGTTTGGGGGAGGAGAAGTGTATGTGGTAGAAGGTAGATTGAGGCATCTAGGAAAGTTAAATTCTCATCTTTCATAATAGGAAGTCAATAAATCGTCTAACAGCGAAAGATCTAGAAGCATCAGTATAAGCATATTTGACTTCATATAAACTAAGTACATGTATTTCTTTGATGCAAAAAAAAAAATAAAAGAAAAATCCAGACATGAGAAAAAAATTATAGAGTATTTTTAAAGTACATGTACCTATTATTTTGAAAATCGTCAGGCTATTTATTTAAGAGTCTTTTTGCTGCCTTTCTTCCTAGGACATAATTCCTGTATTTCTATTTTGAGTACATTCAAAATATGTGGCTAGCAAACCACAATTCTTCCATTTGAGAATGGCATTATGAAACATTTTTTAAAGGACTGAAGACACTAATTTAAAAACTAATTTTGCTCAAAAGAACATAAACCCATTGATTGCATAGTAAATTGTTCCAAATATTTTTTAATAACTTTCTGACAAAAAAATCAGTATATGGCTTTTTCTGTCAGTTTCAGCCCATTAAAAATAGAATAGTCTAAGTAAAGCCTATTTTATTAATACAAAAACATTTTCCAGCCACATAGAGTATTCATTTAAGTTATAATGTGTGTGTGTGTAACTGTAATAACATTTTAGAGCAAGGAAAAACAAAAAAATCTCATTTTAGATGGCTTTTTATAAGCATTACAGACAACAAAAAGCCCAGAGACCTTTTTCCATAACTCAAATAATGAAAATAATTGCCTGCTGAACATATATTACATGAATTATTATATAATAGAAGGACTTCAGAATTCAGAGTCAAAAAACGTGGGTTCAAATTTTAGCTTCATCTCCTACTAACTGGATGATTTGGGGCAAGTTGTTTAATTTTTTGAGCCTCAATTTACTCATCTGTTTAGCACCTAGACTGTGTTAGGCACTATTTTAGGCATGGGGGATACAGTAGTTACTGTGTAGTCTATGCCATCATGAAGGTTATATTTTAAGTGGAGAAGATAATAAACAAGCAAGCAAAGCAATTTTAGATAGTGATGAGGATCACGGAGAAAATAAAAAGAGCCATAGGATAGTGACTGATGTGGAGCATGGTGGCTACTTTAGAAAGGATGTCTAGCATGGACTTCTCTAAGGAGTGGTATTTGACTGACACCTGGATGGTCTAAAGTCAGCTATGTAAAGATCTAGGAGAAGAGACTTTCAGGCAGAAAGAACAGCCACTAAAGAAGGGGCTTGGCATATCTGGGGACTAGGAAGAAGCTGGTGTGGCTAGAGCTTAGAAAGAGAGGGAGACAGAGGGGTACTAGATGGATCCAGAAGACAGTGTATGTAGGAACTTGAAAGGCACAGTAACGAGTTTTGGTTTTTCTTGAGATGAGAACCAAAGGACAGTTTTAAGTAGGGAGAGTAACCTGATCTGATTTGCTCTGGTGGGTGTTTTGAGAATGAATTACAGGAGGGCATAAGAGACAGCAGAGAAACTAGTTTTAAGCCTATTGTAGTAGAGAGGTAGGATGATGGCTTGGATTACAATGCTTGCAGAGGAGATGGGGATAGATAGAAATGGACTGATTTTGGATACACTAATGTAAAGGTAGAGTTAAGCAAACTTTTCATGAATTAGTTAGGGATGGAGGAAAGAAAAAGCAAGGTTTTTTTTTTTTAATCTGAGCAACTGGGTAAATTAGGATGCCATTTATAAGGAGAACTCTGTAGGAGGAGCAAGTTTAGGGGCAGAAATCAAGAGCTCAGTTTTAGACACGTTAAGTATGAGATCCCTATTAAACCTTTAAGAAGAAATATCAAGGTGGTAGCTGGAACCATGGGGTGGAAGTTTGGGGGAGAGTTTGAGCAGAAGACATCATTTGATTAGTATTAGCATATAGGAGGTACTTAAAGCCATGGGAATGGATGAGACCACCTAGGGAAGACACGCAGATGGAGAATTGTGTGGGTCAAGCCCTGGGGCAGAAAAGGAGGAACCAGATGCCTAGAATGAAGAACCAAGAACAAGGAAAGGAGATTGAGAAGGAGGAGCCTGTATAGTTGGAAGAGAACCAGGAGAGTTTGGTGACACAGAAGGCAAAAGAAGAGTTTCAAGGAGGGTGGTGACCCGGTGGTCAGCTGGGTGAGAAGCTGCTGAAAAGTTTCAGAAGTTAAGATCCAAAAAGTGAGTGATGGATTTGGAAACATGGAGGTCATTGGTGACCTTCGGGAGTGCTGTTTCAGTGGAGTGGTTGGAACAGAATCTCTATTGGAGCAGGTTGAGGAAAAGATGGGAGATGAATTAAGAAGTGGGGACCATAGACAATGCTTTCAAGGAGCCCGGCAATGAAGTGGAGCAGAAAAATGGGAAGGTAAGCAGAAAGGCATGATGTAGGGTCAGGAGAGGTTTTTTTGTTTTGTTTTGTTTTTTTAAAATAGAAGACATTCGGGCCGGTTTCCTTTCTGATAGTAGTGATCCAGTAAAGGGAGAGAAATCAGTGATGCAAGAGAAAGGAGGTAATAGTTATAAATCATGATTTTAAAATCCTGACAGGTGAATAATTAAATACAAATCCCTTAAATTATATGAAAAACCTCCAGCAAAAGCTCTTTAATTTTGAACAGTTCTGTGAATATTTCTGGTGTTTTGTTAGCTTCTTCTCATTCCTTGTTTCCAGGTATTTAATTTGAGTTTACATGTATCCAATTTTTTGCTTGCTGAGAGTTTAACTTTCTCCCTAATTCGTGCTTGTCATAGATAATAAGTCTGTGTCCACATGAGGTGTTATTTTGTTGTGATTAAGAGATCAAGTCCTGGAGTCAGACTGGCTTGAATTAAGCTTCTGCTCTGCCGCTTGGTAGCTGGGTGGCCTTAGGCAAGTTAATTAAAATCTCTGAGCTTTAATGTTCTTCCCTATCAAAAGTTAATAATAATACTTATTCATTAGGTTGTTCTGAGGATTAAATAAGAAAATATACGTAAAGTGTCTGACATATAGTAGGCATTCCATAAATAATAGCTGATATTATCATTACCACATACCAAAATAAAAAAGTAAAAATATTCATATAGTTAAGAAATGTATAATTCTAAGAGTCAATAAATTGCCTAGTGGATTCAATAAATGACATAAATTTCTTCTGAATCACTCAAGTAATCTTCACTTTCATACAGCTTTCAAAAAGTATGCATTAAATGTTTTTTGGAACTAGATAGAGGTGATGATTGTACAACAGTGTGAATGTACTAAATGCCACTGAATTGTACACTTTCGATGATTAATTTTATTGTATTTGAATTTTACCTCAATACAAAAAAAGAATGCACTGAACACCTGCTATGTGTAAGGCACATGCTACGTGACTCTACCTTATTTTATTTATGAGGACATGGCCACAATGAACTTTCTTTTCCCTTCCTAGTCAAGGACATCAAATTACAGCAGAGATAGATGATAGATAGGTAGGTAGATGGACAGATAGGTAGGTAGATAGATAGATTAGGTAGGTAGGTAGATAGATAGATAGATAGATAGATAGGCTGATAGAGAGAGAGACAGACAAGATTTGATGGTTTAGAAAATCTGTCTGCAAGGAAAGAGCTTAAAGACCTCAATACTTTTTCCTAGGCAGGACCAAAGTCTTCGGGTATTGGCCAGAAATAAATATGAAGTATAGTCAGGCAGCAAAGTCCAAGCAGGGCATATTTACAAGCAAGGATTTAGGTTAATGTTTTAGATAAAAGAGCCGAAATTCAGGAGAAGATCTCATGAGAAAGCAGACTTGGGAGAAGTCTTAAGCAGCACCAGGGAGAGCTCCCAGCGAGGCGACGTTTCATAGTATACCCTAGGAAGAAGCTACTCATTTTCCTCCAGCATCTCAGGTCTTCCCCAGCTTTCCTGCCTGTAAAGCAGGGCCATCTAGGACTTAAGGACCTTTTTGACCTCCAGTGATGGGGACCACATCTGCTTCCACACAAGAATCTTTGGCCAAGCTCTTAAGGACCTGCCTTTCCGCTGAGCCCCAATTCTGCCTAGGACATCGTTACCCAACATGTGGTCTTTGGACCAGGAGCACCAGCACCACTTCTGGATTAGAATGCAGATTCATGGGTCCCACACCAGATTTATGAAACAGAATCTGCATTTTACAAGATCCAAGTTAATTCGGATGCACATTAAAGACTGAGGAGCACTCACCTGAAGAAGGACCGCACCAGAACTTGGCCGAGTCTTCGAGCCTTGTCTTTTTCACTGGGTGAGAAACAGTGGTCCAGGAGGTAGAAACCCTGGTCATTGGAATCACTGGAAAAAATCTGGAATTTTATGTTATAAAAGAACCCCAGTAATGTCTTGTCATTTGGAATTTATAAGGAATATCTATTTGATTATATAATAAATCATATAGACAACCAGGGAGAAATGTGATTAAAATGTGGAAACATAAGGGAAAATTTTCTCTAGGCTGATATTCAGTATGCAACAATATGCAACTGATATTCAGTATGAAACATATTTATTTTTCCATTAAACACAGCTAATTTAAGAGAGCCTCCAAAAATATCAGTTGCTATTTATCTTCCCTCAGTTAAGAGTTGTTTAATTTTTTAAGATGATAAAGTTAATTCTCATCACTGCAAGAGGGAGAACAGAGTGTCATAAAGCCATAGAAGTATGTCCCCACCTACACATGGTCACAGTGTCATGACTGGAGGACACTGTGACTAGAGGCGCATCCTGGTCATATAAACTTGCAGGGTATGATGAGGATTGCCAGAATCTGTGCTAGGAGCTGCATGTAAGTGATGTTTCCTGCTCACGTTTGCTATTTTGCATTTCAATTTCCCAGCAGAAACATTTTTGCCCTGCTTCTTAGATGGCAATCCCTAAGGAGTGATTCTCCATTTTCATCCTGCAATGGATTTTCTAGGCCGTCATTTCAAGTCAAGTCTCCGTGAATCAATCAAGGATGCACCAGGCGCTTGCTCTGAGCCCAGCTCTGGGCTGGGGACTGTGAGGAGGAAAGGAGGCGACGTCGTGAGACCCAAAGGATACTTAAGTTGCGTGATCCCTGGGCTTGAGAGGTTTCTTGTCTTGCTCGGCAGAATTTTAAAAAAAGAAAAAAGATTCACAAGAAACAAGAAACCTTCGGGAAGAAATGAAAGACAGAGTAATAAAGTGCTAAATTGCATGGTTCACACTTTGAGTGCTATTGAAGGTCAGAAAAGAATGAGTTCTTTTCCTCTGAAAAGAGGAGAGGAGAGCTTAAAATGGGCCCTCATTAATGTGTGGCATTTGAATACACGGAAGAGGGATTAGGGGCTGTTCCTTTGCTTGGGAGAGCAAAGGGACAAAGCTGAAAGTTATTTAATATCTCTTAATCTTACTTTCCACCTCCCTAAATGGAAAGAATAGTAGTATTTGTCTTGATTGACTCATAGGTTTTTATGAGAGTTAAATGAGACAGTGTTTTGAAATTTTTATAATCTAAAGAGTTCCTTGAACTTTAGAAATGATTTCAGTAACGAAACATACCAGTAGTGATTTAAAACCAGAATATCAAGTTCTGATTTTACAACTGAAGATAAAACCAGCCAAAAGATTTGTATCAGTCTTCTGCATAAGATTTTTCCTGCAGGCAGCCTATTCAGAAACCAAATGACAGATCAAAAGGATAATGACGATAACAATACTGGCCAGCGTTCGCTGTAGAAAGAGTACGAGCCCTTTGCACACTTGTTGATTCCTCACAGCGGTCCTGTGGGGAGGAAACATCGCTCCCACTCTGCACTAGCCAAGCTTCACAATTAGCAAGTGATGGAGCCCAGGTCTAACCTCATGCTGTCTGGCTTTGAAGCCCAAGCTCTCACCTCGGTGTTACCAGGCTTAAAAAAGGAATTAGAGCAAGAAAAGTTATTCATTAAGGTTTTCCTACCGTGCCTATTGTTAGCATGAACAACATTTGGAGGAAAAAATAGCTGAATGAGTGAACAGAAGTGAACATTGTACCACCCTTGCGAAGCACTTTTGCAAGTTAGGTTGGGCTATTGACCAGACCAAATTCTAACCTTTCCAAGCTTTCGTAGCTCACTCTTGGAGAGAAGAGATTCAAGAGAGACCATAAAACCCACCTGCTTATCCCTGTAAGTTAGAGAATGTTGTTTTCTGGAAGGGGAAATGTTGGGTTACAGCTTATGAATTTGATTGGTTGTGAAAATCAGTTTGGATCAATTACGAGGCATCTCTTTTCTACATAAGGTCGATTTTCTGTTGCCTCTGTTTGTTGCCTCCCCTCTGCAGCTAGTCTATCACCATAATCTTAGAATCACCTCACAGCTCATGTTGTATCCTCAATGCACCATGAAGCTTATGCTATGATGTTCATTTGGTTCCCGAGAAGAGAAAAGTGTCCGCTTGCTTAATGCGTTCCTGGTAAAGTAGAATGAGTCCTTTTTTTTTTTCTTTTTTACATCCTTATATTGATCATAGAGTAAGTTTAACACTTAGAGTTTGAGCCTGAGGAGACAACATTAAGAAAATCAAGTAAATATAAAAGGGGAGATGATAGTTTGGAATGGCATTCGAGCCACTGACTCAGCATCCACAGAGTCTGGGAGGGACCGAATCAGGATGCTGGAGAGCACAGCCTGGTTATTCAGCTCTCATCCATCTGGACCTTCAGCGAGCTGAACTCATTTTCTATCTATAGAGTCTCTCGTTTTGATTTTCCTTTAAAAGTTATTTCCCAGGATTCTTTCAGGGTAACGACGGAAGCTCATCTAACTGCTTCACCACACCCTCCCCCACCCCCATCAACCTCTTTAGTGATTTTGGGCACATCACCTGGGGAAGACACACGTGCAAAATCTAGGTGGCTGTTTACAAACTCCTAGCTGCTTACCTGCAGGAAGAATTTTGAAAAACTATGCACCCCATGTACATTTTAAAGTTGACATCTATAATTTTTCACCATAAGTTCAAATAATTGCAAAAGATGTAATTTCTGGCATAATGATATTTTTTAACTGAACTGTTCCAACACACTTTGGAATGATTCCAATATCCTCTAAACACCATAGCTATTTGAAACATACCTAATGGAGTCATTACGAAGACTCAAGGACTTAATAGATGCACAGTGTCCTGCACATGATAAATACTATGTATTTGCTGTGTGTGTGGGTGTGTGGACAGAGATGGAAAGGAGTGGCAAGATGCTAGCAGTAAATCTTAGGGGGATTGTAGCAGATGGTGTTGATGCCCCACGCCACATCCTCTCAGACCGTGTTTGAGTTTGCTCTCAGCTGGGTCATAGTTTCTGCCATGTTTGTGAAGACTTTTCCCCTCAAATGCTGCATCTCTCTGCTTCTCAGCCAGAGGACTTTCTCTGGCACAAAGGAGTTTGCTAACACTGTTACTTAGGCACAACCTGGAAACTGAGGCAGTTGACTCCCTCAGAGTCAACCCTCAACCAATGGGAGGCAGGAGGTGGTAGAAAAAAGCACCAGGCTTCTCAGCCTCTGGGGAGACAACTGGGAAGCTTGCTGTGCGGTTTCTCAGCTGGTGCCCAGCAGGACTGAGCCCCGCAGTGGTGACTGTCTTATGAAGCACACATTTTTGCTGTTTTTCCTTTTCCTGCCTTTTTCAAAGTAAATAAATAGATCTTTTTCTTAATGTTTTAGAAAAGCAGCTCCATAGTATTGTTGGGCATTTTTCCTGGCTGTGCTCCGGAGCCTAGTCTATGGCCCTCCCAGAGATTCTGTAAGCTACTGAATGTTCCTTAATAAATCCATTTCTGCTTAAAAACAAATCTTTGGTACTGAATGTGGTTAGTAGCAAGAGGTACAGGATAGTGGTTCTGAATGGGGAAATCCCTCTGTCACTCAAGGATAGCTAAGCCTCTCTTAGCTTTTCTATTATTCCTGTTGCTGCCATAAAAAAAAAAATACCATGAATTTGGTGGCTTATAACAGCACAAATTTATTATCTTACAGTTCTATACTTCAGAGGTCCAATATAGGTCTCACTGGGCTAAAATCAAGCCCTCTGCATTCTTTTTGGAGGCTCCAGAAAAGGCCCCATTTCCTTGTCTTTTTCAGCTTCTAGAGGCTGCCCTCATTCTTTGGCACATGGCCCCTTCCTCCCTCTTCATAGCCAGCAACTGCAGACCAAGTCCTTTTCACATGGCATCTCTCTGATTCTCTCTCTGCCACCCTCCTCCCTCTTCCACTTTTAAGGACTCCTATGATTAGATTGGCCCTATCTCAAGATCAGCTGATTAGCAACTTTAATTGCATCTGCAACCTTAATTCTCTTTTGCCATGTAGGGTAACATATTCACAAATTCTGGGGTCAGAATGTGAACATCTTTGGGAGAGCCATTATTCTACCTATCATAGTCTCACAATAGCTTGACCCCCATCTCTCCCTTCTCTAGGGATGATAGGGACACCCAGGAGGAAGCTGTAGTTTCCCAAGCGAATACGTTTCCAGGCCTTCTCCTGGGTGAAATGGAGACAGCCATCACCAATGGCTTATGAGTAAGTCCCTTATTCTTGCATGTGAATAAGGGACAACAAGTAATGGCTTAGAACTCTGCAAATTTAGGCTGAAAAGGAGAGATTTTTATATGTTCCAGTTTTACGTCCCCTAAAGTAAGGATATGAGGTATTCATTCCTAGGTTCACAAGGTGTAATATAGTTTTTTAAAAATGCACTCTTGCCTCAGTTTTGAGGGCCTGGCTAGGGGCCAGTTGGTTCCCCTTCTTTTTTTTTTGGTGAGGAAGATTGTCACTGAGCTAACATCTGTGCCAATCTTCCCCTATTTTTTATATGTGGGGCGCCACCACAGCATGGCTTGATGGGCAGTGTGTAAGTCCGTGTGGGTACCCGAACCAGTGAACCCTAGGTGGCCAAAGCGGAGTGTGTGAACTTAACACTACGCCACTGAGCAGGCCCCTGTTTCCCCTTCTTGAGCAGCCAGTCAAGTCCACAGCCCAACCACCTCAGTTAGCAGATTCTCACACTCCAGCTGCTATATACCCACTCTAATTGCCCCAGGGCCAGGTGCCAGACAACCAGGGACAGTCCCTATTTCCCAGAGCCCCAAAATATTCAAATCAGCCAATCCTAAACCTTCATACCTTGCCTCACTTGTTCCTTCCCACAGAAACCACAATTAGGTGCTTGCCCACAGTTCCCGTTTCTCCCTCTGCCTCATGACTCTGGTGCTTCCCTTGACTGGCCCTGCGTGGTGTGCTGTTTCTCCCCAGGGAGCTGTGAGTATAACAAAATGGTAACATTCTTTCCAGTTGCTCTCTCTAGCTCTGTCTGACCTCACACAAGGTAATATGGTTAACATACAGAGTAAAGTGTGTTTAATCAATTTTTCTCACTTTTTAATTGATTGATTTTCTCTCTGCAGAGGGTTCAGGGAAGACCTTTCTCAATGGGTTCAAGGCCAGTTTTAATGCTAACAGAGGATAGTCCAGAAAGGCCTGAGGCAACTCTGCCGAAGGCACCCCTCTGCCCTCTCACCTCTGAGGCCCAGAGACCCCCCCTGCGCCACTCCATAGCAGATGGCAGCAGAGAAAGTGCAGGGAAGGGACCACTTGTAACACTGTTTCTTTGGATCTGTCTTTTGATTGGTCCGGAAACCAGTCTCCAGGGATAGGAGCATGAATTCTGACTGGAAGAAACAGCTTCCCCTTCACAAATGGCGTGAAGGTGCTTGGCAGACCCATGATGCTCCTGCAAGTCTTTCCTGTTTCCAACAAAACTCCTGAATCTCCTTCATCATAAACACTGCACCATCTGCCCCAAACTTCCAACCTTACCTCTCATCTTACAAATCCCTGTCCCCTTTCCAGTCATGAGCCGGGACTCGCTCCAGCATAATCTCCACACTCAGGGAGGAGCAGAGAAGCTGGATCCAAGTACATCTCTGGGAAACCAGCGCAGGAACTGGAAGCCTTCCCGCTCACGGCTCCCCTCTGCCCCTCCTATCTCACTCTGTCCCATTCTCCCCTGGCTTTCTCTCACTGGGATAGTCTTTCTTCCCGCCATTTTTCTCCTATCCACTCAGGCAAGGACTGCAGTAGATTCCACCCATAGACACAGACCTAGGAGAGATAGACAAAGCGTTTATTTCTTGGCGGAGGGAGCTCATTTCTCTCCTATGAGGGTGAGGGGATGGAAACTTCCTACTCTTTTGTCTCTGCCCTGCTCTGAAGGAGAAGTGGTGCAGTTGTGTTGAGTTTGCTGACTTTGAGAACTGCTATAGAAATTCCCCTTAAAACTCTGAGTAATTTCCTTCCCCTAGTCATGCTTCCAGCTGAATTTTTTGTAAATTTTTCTTAGTGGGAGCTCCAGTGGTCTCTACTGGAAGGTGCGTACATACCACTTTGTTTCTGCTGTGGATCAAGCTTCATCCTGCTACTCCTTCCAGTTCTTCAAGTCCAGCTCTGGGCTCCCCTCAACCTCACATAGAAAGAACCCCTCCCTCCAGTATGTCCACTGCCCCAGTGACTCTTCCCAAAGCCAGTCCCAGCCTGTGCTCTGTGCTCTGGCCACGCTCCTCCCTGACCTGTGGGACTCAGATTTGGGCTCATTCATCAAGCAAAAGCCTTTATTCTTAAAGTAACCATAAGGCTAATATAATTCAACTTTTTGATATATTCAACTGTCAAAAGCAAAATGAATAGCCTAGTGTAAAATCTACACTCAAGAAATAGCTGTTGCTTGAGGTTTGTTTAAATGAAACATTGTTCCAACTCATTTCTAACTTTTAAAATGTTTTCTGTCTTTGGAACACAGGATGTGGGAACAGTTCCCCAGGTTAATCAGTTACCTGTTTCCCTGTTGGTTCCGGGTCACCAGAAAGTACCTGGAGTTCTTTCTCCTTCAGTCACTGTGATTGTTTCTCATAGTCCCAATTGAGATCCTCTTCCCCCTCCCCACTTATCCCCTGCCCTGGTGGGCAGCTGAAAGTGCGGGGAGAGGGAGTCTTGCTTAATGGTTGACAGCTGAGTGTATTTGGCTAGCCCCACTGCTAACTCTGGAAACTCAGGTAAGTTTGCTTAACCTCTCCGAGCCTCAGTTGTCTGAAAAATGGGGCCAATAATAATGGTGCTGATACTATTTTATGTACTAATAATTTCTGTACTCTAATAATAGTATGATACTACTTCTGTACTAATTTCTGTAATACAGTAATAATAATAATTTCTGCACTGTAATAATAGTACTGATACTATTTTCTTTACTAATAATTTCTACACTTAATTTCTGTACTAATAATACATATATAATAGAAGGTCTGTGCTACTTGTAATGTAATCATAATAATAAGTCTATAATTTCTATGCTGATAATATCTGTACTAACACTAATAGTTTTCTGTAAAATGAGGCTAATAGTATCTTACAGAGTTATTCTGAGCATTATAAGAGAAAAAACAGGCCAAATATACAGAACACAGCACGTAGTATGTGCTTAATAAATGTTAGCTATTACTGTTATTATTATTGTTGTTGCTGTTAGGCTTCTAGTCAGTCTGCCCTGGTCCTTGACCAGAGAAACTTGTGAATAAAACTGAAAATGAGCTTGTTTTCAGGTCTGTCTTGGTAAAGAGAAGACCAGCCCCGAGAGGGATCTGTAGAGAAGGGAGAGGGTCATGTCCCCCTGGGGCCTCTTCATGAGCCTCCATGCTGCCTTCCCGCCTGTGAAGATCGTTTGTTCCTGGAAAGAAGAGAAATGGGTATGAGAGGGGTTGGAATGGACCACATGGTCAAGAAGTAGGGGTTTCTGAACTCTCTCTGGGTGGAATGGGAAGCTCGTTCAGAGCAACAGGGGTGATGGTCAGGAGGAAGGTAGGAGTTTAGCTCCCTCCCTTGTCTCTCCATCGTGGGGAGGTGACTTGGGCCTTTGCCCCAGAGAAAGACATCTCAGGAGTAATGGTGGGTCCAGAGCAGGAAAGCAAGATCCGTAGAAAGACCCAGGTCTGGAGCAGAAACGGATATTGCAAGTTTTCATGGCTGTAATGGGTGGTTTTGGGGGGAGGGACTGAAAGGGAGTGAACCCGTGTGCTCCAGTCTTTCTCGCTTCCCCTGCCAGGGGGGAGCTTCCTTACTGGGTAGAAGCAGGCTGATGCAGCTTTAGGCTGGCCCTTAGGATGACATTTTTCAATTAGATTTGTAGGGCTTCATTTTGCGCTCTCTTATATTTTACGTGGAACCATTCCTCAAACTACTTGAAGCAAAAGCCCGTGAATGAAAATCAACTATTTCACATATTTTAAGAAGTAAAAAAACCCAGAAAAATCAACATGTATGATTCCCCCACCCTGATTCTCCACTTCCAGCCTGGCAGTGCCCAGGTCTGTGTCCTCAGATGCCTGAATAATTAACAAACGAACAAATAAACACTCTCCCTCCAGGCCTCCTGCAGAAGTGGAGATACAATACCTTCTTTCTTGTGTTCATTCAAAGCACATCTCTGAACTGAATGTTCATAAAGCAGTAAACAGTCTTCACCAAACAAATGCAATTTTTCATAAAATAAAAGATAATGCAGGATGATTTCGTTTATATGAAGTATCTAGAAAAGCAAATTTACAGAGACAGAAAATAGATCATTGGTTGCCTAGAACTGAGGGTAGGAGTGGGGATTAACTTCAAGTGGCATGAGGAAACATTTTGGGGTAGTGGAAATGTTCTAAAACTGGATTGCGGTGATGGTTGCACAACTCTATAAATTTACTAAAGTCATTGAATTGCACACTTACAGTGGGAGAATTTCATGATAGATAAATGATGCCTCAATAAAGCTGTTTTTTAAAAAAAAGTTATGTAGGTAACTAGTTTAAATTGCTGTGCCAAATAACATGGTGGTTAATACCTATATTATAGTCCTGACCACTTGCAAACCATGTGAACTGGAGAAAATTATTTCACATCCCTCAGTGTAAAGTGGGAGATGATAATGCATATCTCTAAAGCAGAATGCCAATTAAATGAGATAACTTACAGACAGTACTTAGCTTAGCAGCTAGCACAAAGCTACTGCTTCTGAAAGTATTATACTTTACCCTAGAACTAGGAATGTGGGATGCCCTGCAGAGACGTGTGAGTGTTGATCATTTCCTGACTTGGGGAGGGAAATTCATTCTGGGTTTTTTGATGGGAATGATCCACAAAGAACATGTTATAGCATTGTTTCCAGCCTCTCAGGCCCACTAATGCCACTGTGTCCAGTGGTTCCACAGTTCCAGCCTCCCTTTCCAGGGGTCTTTGGACATTAACTTTCACCTCCTCCTGGGTCAAATCGTGAGGATAAAAGGAGTGAGACTTGTTATCAGCACAGGGAGAGAGCAGAGGGCTTCAGGTGCTCTGGGCCCCTTGGTGACTGTCCCAGTCTGGCTGCTCTGGGAGATGCTCTAAAGTAGATATGACCTGGGCAACTAGACATGCACACGAGACCCTGTCTCCTGAGAGATGCCCGGATGAGCCCAGAAAAGTCAAGTCTGACTGTTGGGAGCAAAATGGGATAACTGGAGTTTGTCTCTAGGAAGAGGCAGTGTGGGAAGAAGGGGGCTGGACCCAAGACCAGCGTGAGGGCTTGTTCTCTCCTTATGTGTGGAGGACACTTTATTCTGAAGTTTTTAGGGACCCAGGATGGACAGAATGAGGTAGCAGTCATTCTTAAAAGAAAGAAGCATACAGACGCATCATTCACACCCTCACATACCCCATTACCACTCTATCCTTGCAGGCTGGCCTGCTCATTCATTCGTTCGTTCAACATATATCTACTGAACTCCTGCTATATCTCCAGGGCTGCTCTAGACAAGGTCTGTGTCCTCACGGACCTTATGTTCTAGTGGGAGGCACAGACAATGAGCAAGGAATCAAGTGAATCTATACCTAAAAGCAAACAAGAGTAGGTATGCAGGTGGTGGGGGGCTGGTTTAGATTGGGTACTCAAGGAAGACCTCTCTGAAGAAGTGACAATTTAGCAGAGCCTTGAGGGATCAAAAGAAGCAAACATCTGTTAGCAGGGCGTTCCTGGCAGAGGGAAGAGAATTTGCAAAGGCCCTGGGCCACGTGTGAGTTCTACGTGTTCAAGGAGTGGAAAGAAACCGGTGTGGCTGGAGCAGAGAGAGAGGAAGGCACGGTGGTTGGAGATTAGTTCAGGGTGGTGGTCAGGGCCCAGACCTGTTGGCCTTGCCAGCCACGGGAAACGTGGATTTCATTCTAGGTGCAATGGGAAGTCCTTTGGAGGGTTTTGAGCAAGGGAAGCAGGTGATCTGATTTAGAGAAGATTATTCTGGCCGTGTGGAGAATAGACTTTTGGGTGTAATAGACTTTCTCATCAAACTACTAGTACAGAATTTCACACCAAAGGGAACAGCCCCTTCTACCTGAGAAACCTGGTACTCTCTGAGGTGGAAAGAAATAAGGACCGTGGACCTCACATTGCTGGAATGAGGAGATGGGTCTCTCTTCCTGAGGGGTCTTCTTTTTCCTGTTTAGAGCCTGCTCACAGATGGGTCCCTTACTTTCCCTCAGCCCTGAGAATAAATGGATTTGCTTGTTTGTTCGTTTTTTTGTGGAGCTTTACCTTTAGAAACAATTCAATCCCCATTAATTCTCTGACATTGAGTCTTGAAGACATTGAAGAAAACATGTATTAAGATCTGGAGGAAATTTGCTATATAAAATGTTTTAACGTGAAAAGAATCAATTACCGCCCCGTGTGCCATACATGCTAATTCTTTCCTTCTTTTTTTAAAACATCTCTCCAACTCTAACCAGATCTCCATTGCCTGGACTGAAAGAAGACCCTAGGTGAGGCTTCCTAGCCAGAGACACCTTTCCATAAAATAACCCAGAGGGGCCAGGGCAGAGGAAGGTAGTATTAGTCTGCTAGGGCTGCCATAAGAAAAAGCACAGACAGGGTGGCTTGTACAACAGAATGTATTGTCTCACAGTTCTGGAGGCCAGATGTCCAAGATCAAGGTGCCAGCGTGGTTGGGTTCTGGTAAGGCCTCTCTCCTCCGTTTACACGTCCACAATCTTCTTGTTGGGTCCTCACATGCTTTTCCTCTTTCCTCTGTGTGTGATTGGAGAGAGAGCTCTGGTGTGTCACCTGGGGACCCTATGTCTGTGACCTCTAATTTTCATCCAAACATTCGTTTAATCCACGGTCACATGCCTACACTCAAGAAGTCCCCATGTAGTCAATGCCTCCTCCATAAGGCCCAGCAATGTGGGGCTCTCAAACTCAGTGTTCCCAGGGGCCAGGCAGATGACATACATTTCAACAGAAGCAGACGTTATCTGCCAAAAAGCATTCAAATACATTTAACATTTTCAAATGGTAAAAAAGTTTTAAACATCCTTCTAGGGGCCAGCCTGGTGGCATAGTCGTTAAGTTCACGCACTCTGCTTCAGTGGTCCAGGGTTCGTGGGATCGGATCCCAGGCATGGACCTACACATGGCTCATCAAGCCATGCTGTGCCGGCATCCCATACTCAGAATGGAGGAAGATTGGCACAGATGTTAGCTCAGGGCCAATCTTCCTCACACACACACAAAAAATTTAAACATCCTTCTAGTCAAACAAAATACATCTAAAGGATTAATTTGGCCTATAGGCTCCCAGTTTGTAACCCCTGGTGAGTATAGGGGGTGTGACCTTTGTTCCCAAGGGTAGGGATGTGGGAGAGAGAAGAATGTAAGCTGACCCTTCTTCCCACAGGTGCCTCTCCATGGGCAGCTCTCCTAAGACCCTTGACCTTCAAATCCCTGCTGGAGCTGGAGGCAGAAATGTTCTGGGTCTGCAAAACAGTTAAGGGACATTAAGATAACACCATCCTATGCCCCCCCCCCAAAAAATTAGGGCATCTTTCTAATATTGTCCACAGCTGACCAATTTATCTCCCTCTCATGGGAGAGAAATTTGGATTTATTACTCTATTTCAGTATAAAGCAATAGCAAAGTTAATGTAAAACCAAAGTTATAAAATAATATCCCTTTAGGATCCCAATTTAAAATATTCCTCTTCTCTGAAAATATTAGAAAAGATCACTTTCCCTCTAAATATGCAAAGACGAATGTTTCCAGAATTAATCTGGAATCTTTTTAGCTCTTTGGATGAAAGGATCACTGACTGAAAATTCCTTTGTTACATTTTGACATTGTGGACCTTAAAGACAAAACTAGAGGCCAGGCATCTGCCAGAGGAACAAGGAGCCCTGATGTCTGAGCCCCACTCTGAGAACAGTGTCCCATTGACCCAAGAGACCTCAGCACAGAAGCCTTCATCATCTGGTTAGGGTTAGGAGTTGAGACGGAAAATTGGTCCAAAGCCTCTACCTATGTGTCTTCCTTAAAAGAAGCAGACTTCTTTAGGTTTTTGAGGTTTATCTCTGTCTTTAAAATATTAAACTCCCACTAGCGCCACCCAAGTATTTCCATTTCTCATTGTGGCTACAAATTGGGAGACATAGTAAATTACTTAATGACAAGGTAAAATTAGGGGAGATTTTCCCAGTTTTAGGGTTTCATAATGAAAGGAACCAGATACTTTATCACGTTATATCTGACCAGTAGTATAAAGTTCTGCTTTCCTTGTCCTGAGTTTATGCTTGTACTTCTGGTTCTAGAGCACGGGGGACTGCAAACCCCTACGGGTGACCCAGCAAGGGAGATGTTAACTAAATAGCCGGTGAATGTGAAATCACAAGGCAACATGCGTACCAAAGGGAAGAAACGTGGAAATGTCAGAGGAGGATTCTTAGCCGACTGGGAGTTTAGGAACAACTTCCCTGAGAAAGCAGAGGGAGCTGAGAACAGAAAGATGGCAGGTGTTCCCTGGGAGAAGGGAGGAGCACAGCAGCTGGCAGGAAAGCCCTGAGATGGAAGGGAGAGCACAGTGTTAATGGAGCTGAAAGTTGACCAAGGTGGCTGGACGGAAGGGAGAATGAGAGGGAATGACACCCGATGAAGCAGGAGAGGTGTGGACCTGATGACTCAGTGCTGTGGGCCACAGCAAGGAAGCTCCTACTGGGTTGTAAGTGGTGTGGGAGGGGGATCCTGATCATCTTATGCTGTGAAATGATGACATTGGCTGTGACATGATAAGATAGTAGAGGGGCCTGAGCAGGCGCAGGGCAACCAGACTGACCACCACTACTGTAAGTTAGGAGAGGACGGTAATAGCTTGGACTAGCGTGGGGGCAGTGGAGATGGAGAGGAGGAGACAGGTGTGAGAGCTATTGAGGCATATGAGTGGTTGGATGTGAGGGGCAAAGGAGAGGGAAATGCTCAGCTAACTTGGCTTTCTCATTGGAGCACTGGGGTGTATGGAGGTGCATTCCCAGAGACAGGGGACACGAAGAGGAATGAATTGGGGGGTGAGAGCATGAGTCAGTCTTGGACAAGGTGACTTGGAGGTGCCTTTGCATCTCCCAGTGACCCCTGGTCTCCCAGGTCACAGACCCCCACCTGTAACGCTTGCCATAGTAATGGAAGGAGGTTATCTCCCAGGTGTGGTGAGACAGAAGAGAGCCTCTTGGTGATGCTCTCTTTCCAGCTCCCACCCACTCTGGAGCCTCTCCAAGCAGTCCACTGAAGATGCTTTATTTTTTTCATTTTGATTGAAAAGGAAATTCAAGTCTCCTGTTTTGAGGAGAAAGTAGGGGGTCTTCTTAGCATGGGTATGATGTTCCGTCTGCTCTTCCCCTTCCTGCCCTGGAGGGAGTGGCCACTCACTTTCAACTTGGAGAATCAGTTAAAGCAGGAGACAAGGGAGAGAGCCAGACCCCTGAGAATAACACTGGAGAATGAGGACTGGCCTGAGCCTAGCCCAGGGAGTGAATTCTCCTGCCTCTACTCTATAATCCAACCAGAGGAGCATCTTTCAGTTCCTCCAACATGTCATGCATCCTCTCCCTTATGTCCTCACACATGCTGCCCCTTCCCCTTCCTCCTCTCCTACATCCCTTTCATCTGGACATGTCCCTAACCACAATTCATTCTGTGCTCAGACATTACCTTTTTTAGGAGGACTTTTCTAATGTCCCTGGCTGGGGTCAGTGTTTATGGCAGAGAATGCTAATAGCAGACACCAAATATCCATTCTCTCCTTTCTTTCTTTTTTTGTGAGGAAGATTGGCCCTGAGCTAACATCTGTGCCAATCTTCCTGTATTTTGTATGTGGGACCCTGCCACAGCATGTTTTGATGAGTGGTGTGTAGGTCCACGCTAGGATCTGAACCCGCAAGCCCCACTGAAGCAGAGCAGCGGAGCATGCGTACTTAACCACTACGTCACTGGGCCAGCCCAAAGAGTGTGTCTTGTCTTTATTTTTGTTTTTGCTGAGGAAGATTCGCCCTGAGATAACATCTGTTCCAACCTTCCTCTATTTTGTATGTGAACCACCACCACAGCATGGCCATTGACAAGTGGTGTAGGTCCATGCCTGGGAACTGAACCTGGGCCACCAAAGTGGAGGGCATCAAAATTAACCACTAGGCCACCAGGGCTGGCCCTCCTTTCTTTCTTTGTACACAATCCCTAATTTTTAAGCTGAGCATATGGTGCTTAGGATAAAGACTGCATTTCCTGGCATCTTTTGCAGCTGGATGTGGCCATTTGGCTAAGTTCTGGCCAATGATATGAAAGTGGAAATGTTTGCAACTTCTAGGACATGACCTTATAGGGAAGGGACATGCCTTTCTTCTCCTTCCTCCATTTGAATATGATGATGGATTCTCTAGCCACCAAGTTGGGCTGTAAAGACACAGGCCACAACCTGGGGATGGTAGAGCCTTGAACTGGAAAGAGATGGAGTTTGTTTCTTAATGACTTCATAAAGCCACTACACATTCTGCCCTGCCTACCTCCTGCTTTTGTTTATGGAAAAAGAGCAATAAACTTCCATCCTGTGTAAAGCACTGTTATTTTGTTGTTGGGTCATATGCAGCCAAATCTAATCCTAACTTATCCATGTATTTTTTCCCATGAAAACATTTACACCCTATATTATCACTGTGCAGTTACTTATCTGAGTGAAACAAAATCTGCCTTACTAGGGTTTATACTCTTCTTCTTAGGCAGATGGCTCCAAAGTTGCCCCCACCTAACATAACCCATCACTCATATCTGCAAGTGTTCAGGAAGTAACTGGAAAGCCAGCCCCAATTATCCAAAGGCAATGCTGTGGAACCATTTGCAATGCCACTTTCAAGTCTCAGGGTTTATAGTCTGTAGGTGATGCCGTGGTTAAGACTGTGTCCATTTCTCCTGTAGTGCACTTTCTCTCTCTTGGACTCAACAGTCAATAATAACACCAAGAGACCCAGAGAAAACAAGAAGGCAAAAAAACACACACAAAAATGTCTTATAACTGGCATCTCCTAGAATACGTATCCTGATGTTGTGGTATTTGCCAAGTCAAAAGTAATTTTAAAAACTCTGACGGTTTGGCATTTAGAGTATTGAAAGCAATCTGGAAAATCTCAGTAGCCAGAATTTGCATCTCCATCACTAGCTGCAGAAACAGATTGTCAGGATGGATTTGGGGAGGATCAGAGGAGTGAGTGTGTCCGGGTATATCAGCTCATTTGCAGCAGCATTAATGAGTTTGCTGATACACTCTTTAACAGACTCTAGCACTGAGTCTCTGCTGATTAATTCACCTTTTCTCTCCCCCAGAGCCTTTCAGAGGTCAAATACTGTGTGATGGTGTTTTATGCCCTTGCACCAAGGGTTTCTGCTGTAATTGGCTCACCTGTAATTGATAAAGTCTTCCAAATATAAGCAAAAGTAATAATGGCCAAGAGATAGATAAAGCTCAAAACTTGGACAATAGCCTAGAAATCTGAAACAAAAATAATTATACATTATCAACAGAATAATATCCAAATGTCTGGACAAATCTGATCATCTTCCAGTGTTGAAGTCTCAATTATGCTGGGTTTTTGGAATTTCACTGTCGTAAGCCAGTAGAATCTGCAATAATAACTCTGATTGGAGGACAAATGTTTAATAATTAAAATGACTTGTTAATTTACCACATACTATTCCATCTGATTCTTCTCTTCCAGCTCCAAAGCCACAGTCACATGCCACAGCTTGGAACAAGAAAGAATCGCTTGTCTAGGGCTCCTGCCAAGGGCCTCCACAAAGTAGCCTCATTCCCCAGAGTATGTCCACAGGGTTTATGCAAGTTGACCCTCTACAACAGGGGTCAGAGAATCCAACTTGGCAATATCTATTCATGTACAGTCATCAGAGAATTCATATAAAATAAATGAGAGTCAAAATAATAATGCTGCCGGAGCCCAGATAAAACGACTTCTCTCCTTTATGTTACATGAAACCTTCTTTTCCCCCTGCCACTGATGGTGCACACGTTACTCTGGTCATCAACCTTCTACTCACTCGGCTCCAGGGTGCACATTGTGACCCATGTGGCAGGGCTCTCCTTTTTACACAGACTCTGGGCAGGGGAAGGTTGCTCTTAAAGGAGGATCCCAGCAAGGACTCTTGGCACTCAAGGTCCTTCCCACACATTCAGCTAACATTGATCAGATATTTTAGAGGTGCTTACTATATGCCGGGTGCCATGGTAGGTACTAGGGATACAATGTGATTAAAAAAAATGGAGTCCCTGCTCTCAGGGAATTAAAGCAGGCTGGATAACAGTGGCTAGTGCCTATTGACCAACTGCTGTATGCTTTATATACGTGACTTCACGTAATCTTCAGCCCGATAAAGCAGAAGGCTGTTATCATCCCCATCTTTAAAATGAGGAAGTCGAGGCAGAGAAACGACTAAGTGCCGAAGTGTTCGTGCAAGCATGTGTTCAAGCTGGGTTTGATCCCAGGCAGCCTGAGCCTGGAGCCTGCACTCCTAACTATTATGCTTGGCCTTCTCTCTGATGCCTTCTGATGCCCGCTCTGGAAGCAGAGGGAGAGAGGGCCTGGGCAATGAATCCACAAGACACTCCCAGGCAAAGCAGAACTATCCTTTGAAGACAAACACAAGAATGAGGTGAGAGAAATGTTTTTATAGGAGAAGAAGTCAAGAGCAGATGTTTGGAACTTTATTCCTTTTCTTTGGGGGAGATTATATTGCATAGGCTGATCACGAGAGAGTGGGAGGGTGGAAGTTTTGTGCTCATTCCTCTATTCGTCTCTCCAACCTCGAATTTGCATCTGAGGCAATGGGGCAGGCACATCCCCCAAAGAGGATCTGTGGCATCAGCGCCATTGGACAGAAACCAGATTTGTCATGTTGATATGAGGCCAGACTTGCCTATTTGGTTGGAAGTTTCTCTAATATTGTGGTCAGCAAAAAACAAGTGCTTCCTGGAGGTAAGATTGAGAAAGTTTTTGCTGAGGCTGTTTTTCTGGCTATGTGTCAGCTCATGGGAGTAATTTGCATGAAACTTGTAAGAAGTGTATTTTTAAGGCCTGAAAACAAAAAATTTGCCAGATTTATGGTAGGGACTCTTAGTGGACCTGATATCTCCCTGCTAAGGCTTTACCATGCCTTACCTTCCAAGAACCAATAAGCCAGCTCCAAGGTTATCATTTTAGAAAGCAGCTAGGTCTACAAATGGGTTCAGCAACCTACAATAGGGGCAGTGGGAGTGGGTTGTCAGAACCCAGTGTGTGGAAAGGCAAGATCAAAAGCAGGATTGGCTAACAGTAGAGTCAGTGTTCTGGGGTCAGCAGACTAGGAGTGAGTGAGTTTCCTCATCTTTAAAATGGAGTTAATGAGAATACCATTCAGAAAAGGCAGTTGTGATAATAGAATGAGTTAATGGACATAGTGCACTGAGCACATTGGCAGGCACGTAATATATTTTTGACAAATGTTAGCTGTCTTCGTCATCACCACCATTATCATCACCTTTATCACCATCCTCCTGGTTCTTCCACTTACCAGGTATGTGACCTGGAACAAGATGTTTAACATCTTTAAGTTTTAGATTCCTCATCTTTACATTGAAGATAAAACATAGTTATTTTCAAGGATATCGTGAGGATGAAACAAGATGATGCACATATAACATGTAACACAGTGCTTGGCAGATAGTAGGTGCTCATTGAGTGGGTGTTACTA
Source organism: Diceros bicornis minor (assembly GCF_020826845.1). Taxonomy (NCBI): domain Eukaryota; kingdom Metazoa; phylum Chordata; class Mammalia; order Perissodactyla; family Rhinocerotidae; genus Diceros; species Diceros bicornis. Next base: position 54,375,866 of record NC_080744.1, on the reverse strand, counting down.
CCTATTGGTTTTAAGAGTTTTCTTTTTTTGGGGGGGGTGGGTAGGAGACAGCCCCGTAGCATAATGGTTAAGTTTGGCACGTTCTGCTTTGGCAGCCTAGGTTCAGTTCCCAGGTGTGGACCTATACTACTTGTCGGTGGCCATGCTGTGGCGGCAACCCACATGCAAAATAGAGGAAGATTGGCACAGATTCAGCTCAGGGTAAATCTTCCTCAGCAAAAAAAAAGAGTTTTCTTTTTTTGATTGGTAGTCAAAACAGGTATTCCAACTTAGATGTGTATGACTAGGAAGGAAGACACCAAATTTCACTCAGTGGGAAAAGTCTGCTTTATTAGAAAAGACACTCTAGTTTTCAGTGGGAGTTTTTCTTTTCATTTTCTGTATGACCCCTGCTGATCTCTCTCTAAGACCTCAGATGTCCTTGGGTTTTCAGTCCCACACATTAAAGAGCTTTTGTTATTGAAGAAATCAGAGGAGATCAAAGATTTGGGGACTCATGGATGTAGGGTTGCCAGATTTAGCTAATAAAAATAAAGATGTTCTAAATTTTATCTGGCAATCCTACATGGGTGTCAATTTATCTTCTTGTAAAACCCAAGCTAGGGGTTGACTTGGTTTTGTGACTTTCTGTGATGTCACAAAAATCTGCGTTTGAGATCTTCTCAGAGAGAGAGAGGTGCTACAGAACTTGCATTTGATTTCTCAGGGTTGATGGTTGTCAGGGAGATCTACCATGAGTCATGTCGGGTGTATATAGAAGCAAAATGGATCCTGGAGGTTAAGACTCCAGTACAAAAGCCCTGAGATAACTTCTTCTAGGCTTCTCTTCATTTTTATTTCGTGTTACCGTAATAGAGTACTGCACAGACCCACCCCGCTGGCCCCTCCCTAGCCCTACAATGTTCCCTCTCTCACTAATGGAAACACTGCAGGGTTTCCACAGTGTAAGGGATAGAATGAACTGTGGCTTTCTAAGAATGATATTATGACAACCCAATGCAAACCTGGCCTCCTGGGCTCCATTTTGTTCAACCCACAATATTCGGGAGTTATGTCACTTTCTCTCCAAACTCCAATGACTTTACTTTTGAAATGAAAATGCAAGTGGCAAAGCAAGTATCAAGCTAATGACATTTAATTCCAAACCAGGATAGTGTACTTACTTCTAAGTATGTTTGTAGGGTTGGTAGGGTTGAGAGGAGTAGACTTCAGAGAAAGGTCAGGTGTTACAGATTCTCTGAGACATCTCACCAACTGCTCTGCCCAAAAACATTTTCTGTTGAGGATGAGTCTTCATATAAGGCCCTATGTGGGTGTGTATAAACCCCTCTCTGGAATTTTCATGTCCACTCCTCATGCCGTTACTGGCTGAGGTCACATGGAGCTAGCCTTCAAGTCAGAGATTTTCAGAGCCTGGTAGCTAAGATGGGGAGGAGAGGCTTGATACCCTCCCCCATTTCAGAGCATACCCCGCTCCCTCCCAGCCTGAGTCAGGGGATAGAAGAGACTGCAGCAGCACATCCAGCCCCGGGTGTCACTCTCAGCTTCTAGGCTCCTCCCACATCCCTTTCCTTTCTGAGGTTCTGAACTCACGGCCTGCAGAGCTGCCCTGCCTTGTGGTTGGGCCCACACCATCTGACAAGGGTCAGAAAGCTTTGGGCTGGTACAGTTCATCTCCCTGCCGTCCAACAGGACTGACTGCACCTGAATCACAGATGCAGAGATAGACTGCATGGTGGCCCTTCTCCAATCCTTGGTCATCTGTAACTACCCTCCTCATACCCGCACTCTGCCTTCCAGCCTAGGTATCAGGAAAGGTTATTTGTGACCAGATCAGGGAAACTAAAAATTCCTGCTGGTACACTCTGCCTTTAAAGATTCTCCCCCTTGGTCCTCATCCCCGACAGTGCAGAAAGCTGCGGGAAACAGAGGGGCACTTTGCTTCATATCAGAAGAAGGCCAAAGGGCACGAGGGGTGGGGGGTGGACCATGTCATACCCTGTTCAGCAGAGGAGACTGCGATGGCATAAATAACCTTTAGAAGTCGTGAAGTCCAACCTCCCCATTCCCCCCCCCCCCCCAGCAGCACTGGCAGTTAATAAACAGTAACCTTGACCTCGAATTTCTCCAAATCACCTAGGGGAGGACCTACAGACATTATAAACTAGGAGTGGACTGTTGGACACCCACCCCTGTTTTTGGACAAGGCATGGGAGAGTCTCTGCCCGACATCCCCAAGCTTGCTTCCAGGCCTGGAGCAGGCCTTTTCCAGGTCAGTCCTTCCAAGGGTGCCCCTGACACTGGTATGTGTGCCCCAGGCTTCAGGAGGTAACTAAGAGTGGGTGTTGGGAGGTGGGGAAGGAACTTGGATATACGGGCTAGGGAGTCCATATGGGTATGCAAGGGATCCCTGCTAACGCAGGAAGGGCCGGAGTCGAGAGTGGGAAGAGAGAGGGAAGCAAGATGTGGGCCGAAGCCTGGGCTGGCTCTCCCCATGCAGCCATGTTCTGGCAAGGAAGTCTAAGGAGTCCAAGAATTCTAAATTCAACCTGGACTTCCAGGTTGTCCTGGAAGTATTTTTGTCAAGATAGGAGGACAGATATATTTTATTTAATGATTTGTTAGCTTGACTTATAACTATAATATTTAGACACATGGTTTGTGGGGCTCCATTTGTACTCTTGTCTTGGGGCCTATGACACCCCACACTCCACCCTGCTCCCTTCTGGGAGAGAAGCCATGGCTCAGAGGTCCAGCTGAACCCATATGCTGAACAGCCTCTCATCTGTCCCACTCTCCAAACCACCCCATTTTGGCTCCTAAGAGTGGTTAGATCTTACGGGGCATTGAGTTAAGGATTCGTATGTATGGTCATATGTTTGGCACAAACCCTATACTAGTTTTCACGTCTGTGTCACTTTGGGCATCAAACAGAAAACAAGTTTTATCTAGCTTCCAGGGACCATTAAACTTAATCTAGTTGAACTATGGGCCTTGGAGACATGCCTAAAAAAGATGAGGTAGTTCAAGTTTGGCTGACAACCCAACTTTCTTTTTACCGTATGGCGTGTGCCAGCTGAGGAAGAAGGGAACGATGTCAGGCACAAGAGGACCTGGGAGACAATTTTGGTGGAAAAAAGGATGAAGCAGCAGCCAGGAGAGGGACTTTGAAGAAAGAGAAGTGTGTACAGGTAGTTTTAGAGAAATTTTACCATGTGTTTTGAGAAAGTTGCCTACCTTTCCGCAAGACAAGTCAATGAACTCTACATTTTTCAAGACTGCTTATGCATTTGGACTTGTTTGTTTGTTTTGTAGGAGGGTGACTGAGGGATGGGACCAAGTGCCGAGTCTGGCCTGAGATGATCTTGGAGTGACAGCAGGAGCTACAAAGGGCCCAGGTGCATTCAGGTTAACTAAGTAGAAGGAATGTTGGGCATACTTTCTCTTCCCCAGAGCTGACTGCACGAAGGCTTCAAAGTAGACGACCAAATGTCTGAGAAGGAAACAAGGGGCAGTGGTGGCAGCTCACTCAGGGCTTCCTGGGAGATGAACCAAGAGACAGACAAGTGGCCTGCTTGGCGTCCGTCCACCAAACTCTCTGCTTCTAAATATGTGCTTTGGCTGTTTTTCTTTTCTGTTTTTACTATAAAAGTAATTCGTGCTCATTAAATAAAATTTGGGAAATATAGAAAAAGTTAAAGGAAAAGAAAAATCATCTGTGGTCCTACCATCTGAATCCTATCACTGGAAACGTTTGCTATATTTCCTTCAAGGCTTTTTTTGTTCTTTGCATAGATGGTGTGTGTGCGTGTGTGTGTGTGTTTGTGACAGAGAGAGAGAGAGAGAGATTGATTTTAACATAATTGGATCCACTTCCCTAAAGCACTGTTTTCAAGGCAACTGGATTAATGTGATTTTGAGGGACTAAAATGAGTCATTTTAGGGTTATTGAGCCACTTCATGGGGTTTGGTAAAAACAAAGTTGACTGTCCTTGATCTTGTCATCAGGAATCACCTACTCCAATACTCAGCTGCTCTTCTCATGATCCATGTTCAGTGGAAAGGATAACAAGATACAAACCAAGAGATGTAAAGATAAGAAATATAACTAGAGTGAATGCCATATATTAATACTTAAGTTAATTATTACACAAACCTGGGTCCCTTAGTCACAATAGACCTGTTTCTGACTAAGGTTAAAGAGGTTAAAGATCAGGTTTAATCATTTGAATTTTCTGATAAATTCTGTTCTAAAATGGATTAGGATTCACTTTTCATGGCATAAGCAACTTCACATGTATTTGGTGACTTTTCTCAAAGATGAGCAATGGGTGAGGTCTGACACATCTGGTGAATGGAATGTCGACAGTATATAAGAAGCATTGTAAGTTACATCTTACATGTCACATGAGCAAAGACTGGGGAACGGATTCATTTTGCTACAGTCCTAAAGAGACAAAAGTGAACCCTCAGCTCATTATTTTCTCAATGAGTTGGAGAAAGTGGCCTATGGAGAAACATTTTCAGTCAAGTCAATAAGCTTTCATACCCCCGGCGCTTTCGCTTAGGCAGATCCCAAAACCTAGAAAATCCTATGCTAATTCTCCACCTTTCTAAATTGATCTTTAAGGCCAGCCAGCTCATACACCACCACTCCAAGAAGCCCCCCTTATGCTTTCAAAATCTTTGCTTGCATGATCCCTAGTTAGCCTTTGTATTATTCTGCCATGCGTAACAATGTATTCTGCTTGATAACAATATTTTAAAATGTTTCTAAAGTAATATGTTTACAATGGTTCAAAAATCAAGCAACATAAAACATATCTAGTGTACAGTTTTGCTCCCACCCCTGCTGCCACATCTCACAAATGCTTCTTGTGTCTGAGTTTCTTGTGACTTTTCCAAAATTTCTTCATGCAAACATAAATACAAATCTATCATTTCCCTATGCCTGTTTTCTTACATAAAAGGTAGCTTGATCTATATACTATTCTTGATATACACACTATTGTCTGATATACACAACTGTTCTATACTTTGCTTTTTTCATTTTTACTTATCAATACATCTCAGAAGTCTTTCCACATCAGTTCAGAGAGGAATTCCTCATTCTGTTTTAAAAGCTTTTTAAAATTTTAAAAATTCTATTATATGTTGTCTCCTAACATATTTAGCCAGTTCGAGTGTCCAAATGATGAACATTTGGGTTATTTCCAATCTTTCGCTACGCCAGTGATGCTTTGTAGACATATGTTAGTTTGCATTGTGCATGTACCTCTTTGGATAAATTCCCAAAAGCAGAATGGCTGGGTCAGAGATTGCACAATTCTGTAATGTTGCTAGATAGTGTCAAATTACTTTCCATAAGGTTTCTACCTATTTATACTCCCACCAAAAATATAGAAGAAACCTGTTTCTCCATAGCCTTGCCAACAGAGATAAGAAGGAAGGGAAGGTTTAGGAAGGAGTGGTTCAGTATCAAAAGCCACAGGAGGACAACTAGATGAAGACTGCAAAGGGCACAAGCAATGTCAGACCTGACATCTCCCCTGAGGTTCAACCAGTCTCTCCCAGAGATGCTGGAACCTCCGTTAGCTCCAACTGAACACATCTAACGTGGAACTCACTGCACCTGGAGCCTCCTCTTGGTTTCTCACTTTCTACCGATGGAACCACCATTTTCTCACATTTAAAAACTTGTAGGAGAGAGTGTGGGCAGGTAGACTTTCACTTTTTATCTTACAAACTCTAAATTCATATGCTTTATTTTATAACAAGAAGTGTATATTTCTTCTTTATTTTATAACAAGAAGTGTAATTTAAAACCAATGATAATGTACTACAAAAAAAGTGAAAGTCTAGTCACTTTTCTTTGGGTTTTTATTTATCCATTCAACTACTTTTTATCCTGTTAGCTGTTTTTTTTTTTTTTTTTTCCCTGCCAGGTGCCTGTGGGGATGGTTTTAAATAATTTAGCTTTATAGGGAAATTTATTTTAAAAAAATTAATTGTACTTCTTTATAAATTATGCCTAAGCATCACTCCCCCTACCCATCACTCTCATACCCACTCTCAGTTTTTTTTTTTTTTTTTTTTTTTTTTTTTTTTTTGTGAGGAGATCAGCCCTGAGCTAACATCCGCCAATCCTCCTCCTCCTTTTTTGCTGAGGAAGACGGCCCTGGGCTAACATCGGTGCCTATCTTCCTCCACTTTATATGGGACGCCGCCACAGCATGGCTTACCAAGCAGTGCGTCGGTGCGCGCCCGGGATCCGAACCAGCGAACCCCGGGCCGCCGCAGCGGAGCGCGCGCACTTAACCGCTTGCGCCACCGGGCCGGCCCCAACCCACTCTCAGTTTTTAAACTGGAAAGAAATTAAGATAAATTTTTTTTTTTGTGAGATCAGCCCTGTGCTAACATCTGCCAATCCTTTTTTTTTTTTTTTTTTTTGCTGAGGAAGACTGGCCATGGGCTAACATCGGTGCCCGTCTTCTTCCACTTTATATGGAACGCTACCACAGCATGGCTTGCCAATCAGTGCGTCAGTGCACACCCGGGATCCGAACTGGTGAACCCTGGGCCGCCATAGTGGAGCGCGCGCACTAACTGCTTGCGCCGCCGAGCGGCCCCAAGAAAAAATGTTTAATGAAATATTTAAGTAACAGTTCTTGGGGCTGGGATACTATTTTAGGGCAAATTTATATAGTTAGGATTTATGATAGTTGTGTGGTATTTTTATGTGCTATAATGTATTTTTCAATTCACTGAGGTCCCTTACATAATAAAAGTGCACATTTATATCCATTTTATACCATTTGGAGCAAAATTGTACTACCTTAAATTATAGACGCTTATAACTGTCATAAGTTTTGTACAGATAAAGGCATTAGACATTAACGCACCCGAGCTATCTTTCCTATATGGCAACAGGCAATAAGCCAGGTAACAAGGGAACATTTTGATGGCTCTCATGGAGGTGCTGCCTGCCAGCTCAGCTCACAGTTCAGTTCAATCTGCACCACCACCTTTGTCAACCCAGCAGCATTTATTCAAATATTTTCCCACTAAGTTGCATTTAGCCTTGTTGCTTTATCAAAATTAGTGAAATATGGGAAAAATATAAATGAGAACACCAGTAAACAGATGCGTAGTTCTCATAAACTTAGAACAATGGAGACGAAGAAGGAAATCATTAGGTGTGCAGAAGGCGGTGAATCTTTAGCCTCAATAATGACAACTCATACTGAGAACTCTCATGCAACAGTCACTATTCTAATCACTTTATATGACTTAATTCATTGATTCCTCACAATACTATGTGAGAAATAAATGATGGCGGTACTATCATTATCTCTGTTTTTACAGATAAGGAAAAACAATTCATGACTCATAGAGAGGTAAACAGCCTGACCCAAATCGGAAAGCTACCTTTTAGACTTTAGATGGTCAACTCTGCTCAGCTGGGATGGAGAAGCCCACAGTTAAAGAGCATCTACTAAATTCTGGAATTATAGCTCAAGACTATATCTAAGAGACAAGGTACAATTAGGAATTTTATACTATATTTTGGCTCTCTGAAAATAGAACCCTCTCCTTAAAAAACACAAATCTGTCTTTGAATTTGATACATCTGACATTGGTGTGGACATTTTCAGGAACATGTTGTGTATGAAAGTAGGAAGCCCTTGTGTTGTTGTATAAGTTTTTGATATACATGGAAAGATGCGAAGCCTATGGGCACAGGGCGCTTGTCTTGTTCTTCTCCAGTGCCTACAACGGTGCTTGGCAAATGTTTGTTGTGGTGGTGAGTGAAAACAGGAGTGGTTTGGAAACCAAGGTGCCCACATGTGGAGCACCAACACCAAGAAACACTCTATTCAAAGTAAACCCTGTTGATAATGATTATGCAGGTGTGGGGGCACGAGGTAAATGGAAAATGTCTGTACTTTCCCCTCGATTTGCTGTGACCCTAAAACTGCTCTAAAAAATAAAGTCTATTAAAAAAAAGTAAATCCCCCCAAATATTTGTAAAAATATCTTAAAAAACATGTCATCTTAAATACACAAACACACACACATCTACGTGTATATACAAATATTTATAGGTATATATATAAACACACATTTATAAACGCATGATATTAATGGAAAAACATATGTCACATCTTAAATATAGAAATATATTTATAGGTGTATGATGATAAAGTTGAAATGACAATGAATGATTGCTGCAAAACCTATGCATTTTTTTCTGTTGAACAGGTGAATGGAACTGCCCTCAAGGCCTCACCAAGACAACTGTGTATAAATTAAGACAGCAGACAGATGTAGTCAGCAAGCTGCCGTGTGCCCCAAATTTAGAGTGCCTACAATGTCCCCTCCTCAAAGACTCTGTCCCCATTCACCATCTCTTCTTAATGGGGCAGTAGCTTTAAGACACCACCCTTGTGACAACAGTTGCGTGGAACGTGACTGTACAGACACCTGGTCCAAACAGAGCCTTCCACAGGCTTGCCACTGACCTCCGACCTGGGTGGCGTGATTTGAAAGCATGAGCTGGGTGAGTCAGATTCCCTCTCTTGCTCTTCCTCCCCTTCTCTGGAACTTGAATCAAGAGACCAAGAGGGGCGTTTCCAGTAAGCTGTGGGCAGCATTGCTGAAAGGTCATTTGGGGGCCTGAGTCAGGCTCATGACCAACTAGAGACACTTTGCAAGCTGAAATTACAGCAAAAGGAGCAGCTATGAGTAAGTGGGGAAAGCTTGAAGAGACAGAGAAGAAATCCATCCATACAGAGAAGCCCAGAAACCAGACAAGAACAGAGAGCGGTACAGCCCTACCTTCCTCTCTGGTCTGTTTTCCCTGGGCTCCTGGGCAAACATACCTTCAAAAAAAGTTTCTCATGAAGAAACCCGTATACTTTTTTTTTGCTCCTTGTTACTAAAAGAGACTAAATTGGAACAGCAGATAGCAGGAGAAAACAGTCTCTGACAATAGAGGATATAAACAAAACAAAGACAAAAACAAAAAAAGACAGGAGAGTTGTACAAATTCTCTGTACGGGTTCCGTGGTCCAGGGCCATGAAGTATAGTGGCAAACAGTGGTTCCATTCAATAGTCCCCAAGGACCTCCGCTCAGCGCAACCCTGTGCAATAATCGATATTTATAGCAACGACCTTGAGTCTTCAGGCACAGGCTGCTTGACGTTCAGCATATTTTCACAAGGCAATGAAGCATGCAGTTCACTTCAGAAAAATTTTCCTTTAAGTTAAAAAAAGTTTTGGTGCTTTAAAAAGGCAAGGTTCGTGCAGTTATTTGTTATCTTTTAGTTTTTTAAATGCATATATTTATTTATGCGTGCCTTGCCTTGTTCCAGCAAAGATTAATGGTGACTTACAAAAACACACAAAACCCAATAAGATAGCATAAATTGACAGTAAGGGGGAAGACGAAGGTAAACCAGGCTGTGGACACAGAATTGACCCAAGAGAGTCAGTTGTCTGGAAATCTCACTTCCGTGGAACACCTCACTCCTTGGAAGATCATGGAACACCGTAACTAGTATTACTCGTTATTGAATCATTTTTAAATCTGGAGAAAGGTCAGGGTTTATCCTCTTCATGTAAAAATCAAATTGAAACTGGAAGAAAGAAAATATTGGCTGAAATCAGAGAAAATATAATAATAAATGTATATAAACATGCATTTAATAAGCTGTCAATTTAAACATATATTTATATATTTCTGTTCCTTTATTTTGGTAAAATAATTCCTTTATTTCAGTAAAATAATTATGACATTCCAGCAAAAAATTTTTATATTAATTGAAGTAGCATCGTATTACTTTATCCAACTGTTGAAATTTTCTGCAATATCTTTTTTACAGATCAATATTAACATATTAGGAGAAGAATAAAGATATTTAAAGTTGAATTAATCTATACAAATGTAATTCTTTTGTCTCATAAAAAAGCAAGAATTTTTCCAGAAGACCTGGTTTGGAGGAGCTCCTAGAGTTTTAATAAGTGTGTGCCTTTTCATACTGGGCCTGCATCAGGGAAAATTTCTTCTGATGGACAGTCCTACTACAAACTCATGGCTTAGAGGGGAGGAGTCTGGGCTTCAGAGTTAGGCAAATATATAGATTTGACGCATGGAAGCTGAGTGATAGCTTGGGCAAGTTACTTCAAACTCTCTCAACTTAGTCTCTTAACTGCAAATGACATCACTAGGGTTGTATGGAAGATACAAATAAGATATGTACAGTACAAATAAGATATTGTACAGTAAGCACTTAGATCAGTAGCTGATAAGCACTGAACCTAATAAATGATGTCTGTTATGGTAGAAACAGTGATGACCTAGGACATTTCACATTGATGTGACACAAGCCTCTCTTTTATTAGTGTCTTGTTAAAGATTTCTGGCCTAATTTTCCCATTAACAAATTTCCCTTTAATTTTATTGTTGTGAATGCGTTCTGATGTTCTTTCATGGCACTGACATGGAAACTAGTTTCATTGCTTATATTATCTTCTTACTGATTGTTTTCCAAAATGTATAAGCAGTGATTTTTTTCACTGACAGATTCATATGGGAAATTGTACTTTGTATCCACCTTGATTTTTTCCTTTGTTCCTTTTCATTCCGCCCCAGACAAAATGCAGTTAATCACGCTAACGTATGTCCAGTCTCATCCGACTAGCTCCATCATGTGTCTAGAATGAGTTTTACAATTTTAAAAGTTGCTTTAACTTCATTGGTACTATGACCTCGAACAAGAATAAAGATCTGGTAAGATATTACTGAGTCCTCTGAAAAATAGGTGTGAATCAAGAAAATTAGAAAGACTTTCATTTTAAAAAGTGAGGATTTTTTTGGGGGGTGTATTTTGGTCAAAACTCTAGGGTGATCACAACTTATCATTCAAACCAGGCCTTTTGGGGAATGCAAGAGGGGTGCAACCAATAATTTCACTGAGATAAAGGCATAAACCAGGACTCTCCCAGGTAAACCAGGAGGAAAGGTCGCCCTAGCCAAAACTGACAACTGTACCTCCCTAAGATGGGGAGGGAGCAGGGCAGGGCTTGAAGGAGTTCGTCATGAAATTATAGGCTCCACTACATGATCACACACTATATTCTATGTTCAAGCTGTGCATTAGTGAGTTCTACTTTGAGAAAATCCAAGCTGAACCTCTGCCCTTACAGTATCAGACTCAGTTCTAATCCTGATGCCTCAAGAAAAACACAATGATAGAGACAAAGACCCACAGAGGCATAACTAATATGATCAAGAGCTGTGGGTCCTAATGTTTGGGCGGTTGTGGCATCTTTGAGAATTTGATGACAGCTATTAACTCTCCCTGAAGAAAAGGGCACACACAAACAGCCCCCACAACTTGGCACGCAATTCAGAGGACCGCTGTCTGCCTGATCTCACCCAGGGACCCAGATCTGAATCCCTGACTGAGAACACCTGGTATAGGTGAAGGGGAAAAAGGAACCAACATTCGTTGACCATCTTTACACATATTTCCTTTCATACTCACATGAATCTATTTTATAGATAAAGGAACTGAAGCTCTGAGAGATTAAGATCTCACAGCTAGTCAAGTGCGAAAGCCATACTTCAAATTCAGATTTCTGTGCCACTAAATCTCATAATCCAAGTACTGCTTAGACATAAAAATTAATATATATATATTTATATTTCAATCTGGAAAGGAATCATATTACAAAATCATGAAAAATGAACACAAGCGCATATCTTTATCATAAAGTCCCGACTGTTAGAGTTGGGAGTACCTCTTGAAACTGGAAAGAGATTATTAGGGTAAATACCTCTTGAAAAAGTAAGCATTTTTTAAAAACCTCAAATGCTAGTACAACTGACAAATAGTGTCAAGGTAGTTTTAGATAAATCCGAGACGGATAGGTTGCTGATGGATTATTAAGAAATTTTCAGTGTCTCATCGTATCCCTGGGTTAACCTGGGGGAAAACAACTACATCTTGGCTATCCCTTGAAGCCCATGTCAATCCAATAACTAATCAGGGTTGACCATGGACAGGATGGTGGCTTAGGCAACGTGACATTTCCCACCTAAGTAGTATTACTTATGTTACTGGTAAGCTCAAATTTCCCTTTTGGTAACCTTTGTTCATTAGTTCCTAAAATACTTGATCGTATTCTGAAGTTGATATGCCCCTGAGACATGGAATCCGATTTACCTGAGAATTTGAATCACGGCTGTATGGACCTGGCCAATGCCTAGTACATAATGAGCGCTCAACAGATGTCTCGCTGTTTCCTTTCCAGTCTGCACTAAAGAACGCTGCCAGATGAATTCTCTAACCTAAACCTATCACAGGCATTCAGTTATATCTATTGCCTAACTGCATGGATGATGATTATAAGAATTTAGTCAACATGATTTTCTTTCAATTTTTAAATGGAGACATAATTCGCATACCATAAGATCCACCTTTTAAAATGCACAATTCAGTGGTCTTCAGTATAATCATGAAGTTGTGCAACCATCACCCCTACCTAATTCCAGAATATTTTCATCACCCCAATAGGAAAATGCATGCCCATTAGCAATTACTCTCACTCTCCCCTCCTCCTCCTACTAATTTACTTTCTGTCTCTATAGATTTCCCCATTCTTTACTTTCATACAAATGGAATCACATAATTTGTGGTCTTTTGTGCCTGGCTTCTTTCACCTAACACAACGTTTTCAAGGTTCGTCCATGTTGTAGTGTGTGTCAGTACTTCCTTCCTTTTTAATGGCTGAATAATATTCCACGTATGGATCAACTACATTTTGTTTACTCATTCTAAACAAGATGATTTTTAACATCCATTCCAACTCTAGTATCCTATATTCAAGTGAAGGGCTACCATTGAAGTTCATAAAGTAAATCATTATGTTTCACAGTTTTCCCATCCCTGAAGTTTTCAAATCTTACCTACTGCAGAGCCCCACAGGACAATCATGCTGTGACCCACCAAGTTTTCTTCCTGAACCGTTAAAACAATGAAATCAGACTCCCTACCTTTATTTCAGGATTCTGCTTCTCCCCCACCCCAATCTTCTCCTTGCTGCCCACCTGATTTCTTGAAACTGGACACTCTGGAATAATGTACTTTTACAGTTCTTTTTACAGGTCTGACTCTACTGCTAACTGTTCTCAGCAGATATGCATTGACCGAGTATGGATGGTACATTCTTCCCACTTCTCTCTCCCCATCCCTCTGCGCGCTGCACGTGCAACTTCTCCAACTTTAAAACATCGGGGGAAAAAAAAGCCTGCCTTTGTTTTTCAAGGAAATTCAGGTAAAAGGAGGGGTGGGGAAATGATATTTTTGACTTTCCTCACAATCCAGACGTTGGAAAGAAAAAGGATTTCCTTTGGGCTGCTGCCACGACTCTGATCTTTTATGCTGATAAAATATTTCCTCCTTTAAAAAAAAAAAAGTTGTGGGAACATCATACCACTTCAGCTTGGAAGGTAAAACTACTCTAACTTTCGAGTTTAAAAAAAAAAAAAAAGTGAGAGGTTTACCTCCCTTTCACACAGAGTTTTCTTCCTAACAGCTCAGGTCTTGCAAACGGGAGCGAGCTGGGTCAGCAGCGCTCTTCTCAGGCTGGCGTGGAGGAGGACTACAGGATCCAGAGGTCTTTGGAAACTCCAGCAGCTCCAAGCTTGTTGGCTACTACGGTTTCCCTGAGGAGTGACGCTGTGAAAACAAACCCTGATTGGTCAGGCCTGAGCTGAATTCTCCATTTATGGACAGATTGCCCAGCCCGAGCCGAGGCTCAGCCAGAGGAGTACTGAGTAAGTAGCCGAAGAAAGAGGAGCGAGGCAGGGCAGCTAGGAAGACGCGCAGAGAGCATCGGACTCACCTAGGCGGACACCAAGCGCCTGGTCCGAGTGGACCCCTGCCCTCGGCAGTATGCGCCTCTCCTGCTAAGTCGTCTCATTCTCGCCCTCACCTAGCGCCGCCGATCCCGCCTGGATGGAGTCCCCCCAGGGTTCCCATTGGCTCCTGTGAGTGCTTGGGTGTCGAGAGCCTGTTTTTGGCGAAGGGAACCAACTTTTGAAGTTCGCCCAGGAGACTCCGTTCCAGCCCCAGCTCCCCGGCAGCCGGACCCGGCAGAGGCGCGACCGCGGCGCGAGTCACCATGGTGAGTTGGCCGCGCCGCGTCCCGGGACGCCTGAGCCTGGGATGGGGCAGGAAGCCCGGGCGCAGGGCACCCACCTTGGGCGCGCTGCCGAGGCCAGGGGTGGAGAAGGTGGACGCGGGAGTCCGCACGTCGCGAGCTCCTGTTTCCTGCTGCTCTCCGTCCACCCGGGCTGGGGGAGAGGAGCGAGGGGCCAAGGAAAACTTTCTTTCGAGTCGCTTTCGGCGTCGCGAAACTTTTTGTGGCCGGCTTGCGATGTCTGCCAGCTGTCGGAAGCGGGAGTGTGGGCCGATCTGGGTCCAGGGGCACGGCCCGCGGGGGTCCCTTTCTTCCTGCTGGGGAGGTGCCCCTCTGGTCCTCCCGGCCGGGGAGGCCGGCGGGCACGTCGGCGCGGCAGCCGGCTGGCTGCGCCCTCCCCGCCCGTCCCCCGGCCGCGCTCCCCTCCCCGCCGGCGGGCACCGGCGCAGGCGGACTCCTCTCCCCGCCGCCCGGCCCGCGCCCGCAGCTGGCCCGCCCGGCAGCGCACGCCGGCGGGGGCGCGCGGGCCGCACAAAGGCAGGCGGGGGCGCCAGGTGGGGGCGCCAGGTGGGCCAAGCACCTGGCGGGGAGCAGGCTGCGGAGAGCGAAGGGGACCGGGGCAGCCGCGAGCTTCGCTGGCCTGGACCTGGCGGGGCGCCGGCCCCCCGCAGGGTCTCTGCGCCGAAAAGGCCGAGTAAACACCCCCCACCCCCAGCCCTCCCCCAAGTGCGAGGTGCCTGGCGCTTTGCGGGGGTACGGCGAACGGTCCGCACGGGAGGAAGTCGAGGGTTTTTGTTCTTTTCCCTTGGGCGCTTTGGGAATATATGGAAGTGGCTGGCTTTTTCTGTGACTTTTCCTCTACCGCCACCTCCCCGCCCCCATCACCTTAGCCCCATCCCTTGGGCTTTGGTGTGGTGTACTTTTCTTTCCGCAGCACAAAAGCAAGGACTCTATTTTGAAGAGATTGGCAGTCCGTCAGAAAAACAAAAAAAGTTCTACTACAAGGCTTCATAGTTTCCACACTTGCTCTTTTCAAATGATCCGGCTGAGGTGGATGAACTGGTCCTCTTCTGGGTGTTGAGTTGTTTTTAATGACAGTGAAAGTGGAGCTCTGTCTAAATGATAACGACTACAGCACTCTTTTAAACATCTGTCCCGCGTAGCAGCCTGAGGCAATCACAGCCAAGGCCCATCGCAACCACATACAACGCTAAAAAGCAGCCCTTGACCCAGTGCTGTGTTTATTCAAAAGAATGATTAAAAAAAAAACAAACAAAATATTTAAAAGGGCATCCTTGACCAAAGCTTTTTCTTTTTCCGGAGTCTAAAATTATGTCACCTTTGCCCCTGCCTAAGAGGACACTTTATCTG